>NW_028227270.1:46903138-48103138 GCF_978045245.1 Mus caroli | reverse complement strand
AATGCTGTGTTCCCCGCAGAGCATAAATACTGCACTAAAGCCTCCATTTGTCATTTGGGCTGAACATCTCTGAGCTTATGCAATATGAATTACATTTTGTAATGGCCTTCGTGCTCAGGTCTTATGGGAAAATATTGTTTTCAGCAAGACAAAGCAAATTGCAGGCATTCCTGAAGGAGCTTTGGACTTGTACATGGAAATACATTTAATCTGACACAGTTACTCTAATGATCTCTTCTGTTATCTTTTCTGGAACATAGAATGTGCTTTGCCCATCCAAATGGAGCATGCTGCTACACTGGCAGGAAGAGCCAATGCTGCACTGAAGGAGGCTATGGGAGAGAACCACAGATAACTTGAGGGGACAGTCCAGTTCCCTGCCATGTGTGCTCCACTGGAGACTAGCTAAAGCTATCCCAGAGCCCAAGTCCCAGCGCCCATTGTGGTTTCATACCCCAAAGCACAGAAAGTTGAGACAGCTCCCCATCCCAGTCTCTGGTGTTTGGCCATCCTCTCTCTGCACACAGAGGCCTGTGGCTTCCAGCCCCTCTGTGTCAGTTTGTGCAGCACCAAATGAAGAGGAAGAAGAGTCATATTTCCAGCAAAGACCTTCTAACTCTGTGCTCTGGCCCATGCAGTAGCTGAAACTGCTGACAGTGGCTTATGTCTTCTTCTGCAGACCATGTGTCCTCCGGACACTGTGCTGGGGCCCCATTCCTTTGGCTGCTCCTGAATAGCCTTCTGCATCCTCCTAAATAGACCTAACCATGGTCCTGGATCCCAGATGCCCCATGCCCAAGGCCCCCAGGGCAAGCCAGGGGCTTCAGCAGCACCAGTACCTCTGCCCAGGTCCTGGAACTTGGCGGAAGGAAGGCTACAGTATCTAGAGGCTGTTTCTGTGGCTGGCACCCAGGTGCGTTCCAAGCTGGGAGCCTGCAGAGAATCAGTTTGTGGGACATCTTGAGTGAGAATGGAGAGGGAAGAGGATGAAGAGGGAAGGGCCTGGGATGAAAAGCAGCAGGAATGAGCTGGAACAGAAGGGAAAGACGGGGAGGGAAAGAACAACTGACACAATTAGAGAGAGGACAGGGAATGGCCTGGAGTGTGGGATTCAGGAGAGACCAAGTTTGGGATTTCCTGACACAGGAGGAACAGATTTGGGAAAGGCCATCAGGACATCCCATATGTGGAGACAGAGAAGCTGAGTGGTAGAGGCTAACCACATCCATCACTAAAGGACATATATAGAGGGAGAGTCAGCAATCCCCAGCCATACTCTTCCACATCTAGGCTCTGAGGAAAGCATTCGCTTCTGCCATGTGTTAACATTCAGGAAGGAGTCACTGTGTCCAGAACATCTTGAGACAGGGGTCACCTAAGATGACCAGAAAAGTCAGATGTTTACATTACAATGCCCAACAGTAGCAAAATTAGTTATGAGGAGTAACAAAAATAATTTTATGGTTGGGGGGGGTCACCACAACATTAGGAACTGTATTAAAGGGTCTCATCGTTGGGAAAGTTGAGAACCACTACACTAGATTCTCATGCAGGAATTCTGTCTCACGAGGAAAGAGGCATTTAAGCAGATGGCTTTTTGGTCTCCTCATCCTTCTGTCTCTATATATGCAAACATGACCTATCAGGAGAAAATGCCATAAAATCTCAAGAGTAAATTCAGTATCTGGAGTGAGCTACCCATTGCAATGCTGTAATCAATCAATGGTGGGGGCTGTTAATTCCATTGGCATTCCCCAGGACCCTCCTAAACTCACCAGGGTTTCAGACATACAGACAGAGTGGGCAGTGCTTGCTCTCAGAGTCTGGCATCCTAGATGTCTTTGATAGGGTTTCTATTGCTGTGATCAAACGCCATGACCAGGGCAGACTGGGGAGGAAAGGTGTGAACTTGGGGGCAGGAGCTGATGCAGACATGGTTGACGCTTACTGATCTGCTCCCTTGGCTTGCTCAGTCTGGTTTCTTACAGATCCCAGGACCAACATCCCAAGCATGGTAACCACCCATAATGGGCTGGGGCCCCCCCACACTGGTCACTAATTAAGAAAATGCCCTACAGCCTTATTTTATGGAGGCGTATTCTCAACTGAGGTTCCCTCCTTTCAGATGACTCTAGATTGTGTGAAGTTGACATACAGCTAGCTGGCATGCCAAGAAAGAAGACGATGTCACTAAGCCGGACTACCGCCAAGAAAAAAAAAATATGATTGTAGAACTGGAAGTCAAGACCTAAGCGTGACACCCGGACTAGAGTGTCAAGGCCAAAGCATCCATACTGGAGTGGGGCACTTGTTGGACATGCACTGGGCCTATGAAGAGAGGTGGAGGGATGCCAAGGGCCTGAGAGATACCACAAAAGTCTGAAGTCGAGAGAAGAGACTATTGACACTAGGGTGGGAACAGGGAGGAGACAGTGACCTAAGCAGGTGGGTGAGAAAGATGAAGAGGTCAGCAAGTGAAGATGGAGCAAAGGGGCTGGCTCTGCAATAGCCATAAGCTCTGTACTGACTGCTGACCTTGCACTGCTGCCCCTGCACTGCCCACTGGCTCTGCACTGCCCACTAGATCTACACTAATCACTGGCTCTGCACTAACCACTGGCTCTGTATTGACCACTGGCTTTGTACTGACTGCTGGCCCTGCACTGCCCACTGGATCTATACTAACTACTGGCCCTGCACTGCCCACTGGTTCTGCACTGCCCACTGGATATACACTAACCACTGGTTTTGCACTGACCACTGACTACACTGACCACTGGCTCTGCATTGACTGTTGTCCCTGCACCGACCACTGGCTCTGCATTTACTGTTGGCTCTGCACTGACCACTGGCTGTTTCAGAGCAGAGCTGTGCCATACAGCCACAGAGAGTAGAGAAAATTGAACTAAGAAGCAAAAACAATATAAAACCTGTAAGAGGCAGAAACAGACTCAGGCTCAGAGAGGATTGTAAGGATAATGAGGGTAACGGGGTGGGCCCAGGGTGGTGAGCTTTCATGCAGAAGGACAGCATGCATGGTCAGATGTGGTAATGCCTAGAGATGTCTGGGCAGATTCTGACTCAGTGTCTGTAGTGACAGCTCCACTGACACCTTGATCTCAGGCACCCAGTCTACAGTCACTTGTCACTGCTGCCACAAGGATCACTGACATGTCTAGACTGTATCACATCCTGTCTTACAGACTAATGGCCCATCAAAATGATTGTGGGGGCCTAGCTCCAGTGCCTAGATGCTGTCTATGAGGAGAAAACACAGTTTTCCATAGACCCCAAAGTCCAATGTGACATTACAGTGACCTCCTTTCCATGGTGTCTGCCATGAGACTGAGAAGCCACAATCAACTCTCTCTCTCTCTCTCTCTCTCTCTCTCTCTCTCTCTCTCTCTCTCTCTCTCTCTCTCTCTCTCTCTCTCTCTCTCTCTCTCTCTCTCTCTCCAAATGACCTCTCCTTGTAGTACCCAGACCTCCGTTATTCCATTCTCCCAAAGCATGGCAAGGGGCAGACATGCTCCTTGGCCCCTGCGATTGGCCAGGTCTTGTCCACGATCACAGAATGGTTCTGAGTGTAGGGGTCAGCGCCCGGGGGATACAGAGTAGTGTCGATACAGCGATAACTGCTTATCCACAGCGATACATCGTCGGGAGCCCGTCGTCCTAACCCGCTGTCTGTAGAAACCCCGTGGGATGGATCACGCTACATGGAAACGCAAGTGCTGCGGGCCAGGATGGATGCTCCCGCCTGCGAGGGAGATACCGTGTGTGATGGATTCGCCGCTAATGGGCAGAAGAAGAATGGTAGCAATGCAGGAGCCACTCGATGCCTATGCATCTTGTGGCGGAGCGGAGATCCTAATCTCAGCCACTCGCTCACTCACATCTGTCTTTTCACCCTCCCCCACTGCGGAGAACAGGCAAGCTGTAAACCCCTACACCCAGGGAAGCTACTGGAGGCTGGGCATTGATGAAGGGCCAAGGGCTCGATAAGCTCAGGTGTAGGGGTACAGAGCCTACCAGAGTACTGCTTGCAGCTTGACAGATAACTGGCCCAAGATGTTCCCCCATTGGGCCAGCACTGGGCTCTTTAAGGTGAGGAGAGACCTGTGGGAGTCCTTCTTATGTCTAGTCCTTCATGAGCCTCAAGGTGGTGGGAACAGGGAGGCAGGGAAGATATCTGCCCCTTACTCTAGCATCTGGGAAGTTCCAAAAGCTGTGATCCAAAGGTTAGTGTGGGAGGTCATAACTGCACTTTTTTTTTCTAGTGGCATTTTTAACACAGCCCTGGAAAATGTGCTCCATAATGGGTCTTGGGGGGCACTTCCTTTCCCCTCTAGCATCCAAGGATATAGTTCCTTGAGGCACATGGAGGACTAGACATAAGAAGAACTCACACTGTTCTCTCCTCGCCTTAAAGAGCCCAGTGCTGGTCCATCTTTTCTGCTAATAGAAATGAGTACATTTTCTAGCTGTTGCATCCTGGAGCCATGCAGGTAAGGCTCAGGACCCACACTGTAGGACAGTTTCCAGAGTGGGTTCAGGGTCATGGACCCTACACTCTAGGGTTATAGAAGCCCCATCGTCATTGTTAGCTATTTCCAAATGAATAGCCAAAACTCCCCCATCTGATGCTGTTGGCTAACTAGTGCACACTTTAGTTTGAAGAATAACTACATTGATGTACTGGGGGCCATGGAACAGACTACAGCCTGGGTGTCCTTGCCATGGGTCTAGAGGCTAGAGTCAGGCAACAAGCTGTAGGCTGGTTCCTTTCCAAGCCACCAGAGAGAATAGTCCCTTTCTGCAACTTCCAGTGGTAGCTGCTCATCTCTGAGGCTCCTGGCTGGTGGCAACAGTCTAGTCTATGTATCCATTGTCACTCAGTGTCCCCCTTCTCTGTCATTCAGTGTTCCCCTTCTCTGTGTGCCAAATCTCCCCTTTTTTTTATCTTTTTTATTGGATATTTTATTTGTTTACATTTCAAATGCTATCCCCTTTCCCAATCCCCCCCCCCCAGAAACTCCTTATCCCATCTCCCCTTCCTCCTGCTTCTATGAGGATGCTCCTCCACCCAATCACCCACTCCTGCCTCCCTGCCCTCCCATTCCCCTACACTGTGGCATCAGACTTCACTGGACCAAGGGCCTCTTCTCCAATTGATGCCCAACAAAGCCATCCTCTGCTACATATATGGCTGTTCCATGGGTCCCTCCATGTGTACTACTTGGTGGTTTAGACCCTGGCTGGTTGATATTATTGTTCTTCCTATGGGGTTGCAAACCCCTTCAACTCTTTCAGTCCTTTCTCTAACTCTTCCATTGGAGACCCTGTGATCAGTTCAGTGGTTGGCTGTGAGCACCCGCCTCTGTATATGTCAGGCTCTGGCAGAGCCTCTCAGGAGACAGCTACATTAGGCTCCTGTCAGCATGTACTTCTTGGCATCCACAATAGTTTCTGTGAGCCACCATGTGGTTGCTGGGGACTGAACCTAGGACCTTTGGAAGAGCAGTTGGTGCTCTTGACCGCTGAACCATCTCTCCAGCCCAAATCTCCCCTTTTATAAAGACAATTGTTTCATACTAGACTGAGACTCTCACAGAACATCCTCATCTTGGCTGATTACATGTGCAGTGATAGCTCCAAATAAAGCTACCTCCTGAGGGCTGGACCATGCCAGAAACTGTAAGCAACACCAGCTTCCCAAACTGTTCTGTTAAGCTGAGTTGTGGTTCTAAACAGGAAGTCATGGCCAACTGGATGTGGAGTTTTCATGTTGTTCTTGCTCCAGTGACTCTCTTATGTCACCCAGAGGCATCTGAGGAACTCCTGTACTCCATTGGAACACTCCAACTTACTAGGCTTTTGAACTGTAGATAACCTTAGAGTCACTGACTCTTTGGTGGCAGTCACATTGGTGACTCTGTTCAACCCTGAGCCATCATGCTATGTATATTGTCCCATTAGCAGCTCAGTAAATATCTACTGGTTAAAATGAATCCGTTTCTGACTATCCTGCCATTGAAGATTTGGGCTAAGATTCCCAACTAAGCACAGATACAGTGAATACACAAAAAGAAAGCATGGGATCCTGGTGGCTAGTAAGAATGGTCAACTTGACATGATCCAGAATTCCACTGGAGACAAACTTCTGGGCATGGCTCTGAGGAATTACCAGATTAGGATCACTGATATGGGAGGACCCACTATAAATGTGAGTGGCACCATTTCATGAGCTGGAGTTCCTGACTGCATAAAAGAGGAGAAAGTGAGCTAAATACCAGCATCTCTCCGGTCATCACTCTGACTGAGGATGTAACGCAGCCACCAGCTACCTGATGATCCTGCCACCATGATATCCTTACTGTATGCCCCTTGCCCTGTAATCAGAAAAAAATATTTATTTTCTCCTTAAAATTGCTTCTTATCAGGTATTTTGTCATTGCAATAATGAAAGTAACTAATAAAGTGTGATTAAGGAGGTTAAATCATCACTGTCTGCAAGTTTGTCCCGAGCAGGTCGTCTCCAACCAGAGCCCTGACTTCTGTGAAGTTCTCAGCACCTACCATGCCTCAGGAGCAGGGCAGGCTCAACCCAGTCTATTCCAGCCACCCTGTCCCACCTAAGGGAGAAATATTTGACCAAGAGCAATTGAACATGACATCACACGCACTGAATTGGCATCCAGTGCTCAGCTCACAGGCTTGTCTTATCCTCTTCCATCACATATACCTTCCAAAAGAGAATTACAGGCACAGTGTGAAGAGACTGCATCAGTACCAGAATCAGTCAGATAGAAACCATCAATATGATCAATAGATTCACTGCTTTCATGTGAAAAGCTGATAAAATGCAAAAACAAAAAAAAGTAATGTCAGCAAATGACTTTTAAAAGTGAATGTTTCACATGATAGTGATAGGAGCATTCAAACAGGAATGCAGAGAGTCCTAGAGAGGCTCATGGGTGGAATGGTCACCACTGAAAATAGATTCTCTGAGCTGGAATGCTTACAATAGGAACTGAAAAACAAACCCAAGGAAAGGTGCAATAATGCATGGCCACAAAGGGATCATACTTCCCTGCTGGCAACACCAGGAGAAGAAGGGACAAAAAAACAGAAGCAAGGTACGAGGCAACAATAACAAGGAATTTCCCCTCTGTGAACATCACACACAAACCATCATAGAACTCAAATGGTGCAGGTAGTGAGAGACACTTGGGAGTGTCAGTCAGACTTCCAAAAATGAAAGATAAAGAAAAATCTTGATAGAAGCCAGAGTGGGAAAAAAAATCTTACTGATGGAGGATCTAAAATAAGAATTATACTGAGCTTTTCAGAAACCATGTGAGCAAGATAAAAGAAGGCTGAAGTATTTAAACGACAAGTGGAATCACCAATGTAAAACTCTCCTTGCTAATGTCTCCCTCCTCACAAACAAAGGAGAAAAGCAGACAGAAGGACTCCATTACCTACAGATCTGCCCTAAGAAAATGTTTGTTCAAATTAATACCAGCTATGTAACCAGGTATGTATGCTTCAGTGTATGGCTAAGGGTGTGTATTTTAAGACATTTCTGGTGGCAAGGATGGGGGAGAAAGACAAGGGCTAGTTTATATTATGGGATACTTGCATTGCCTGTTAGGCAGAACAGTGTTATTAGAAAATAGACTTCAACTTAAAATAATGTTGTGCATGTGTATTTTTAACTCTGGAAAAGGCACTAAAACAGTAAAATAAATGTACAACTGCTGTGGTAAGGGAAGAATAGAGAATACAGAAAACCCAAACAAAACTGTAAAAGTCAGGAAAAACATGAAGGACCAAGTATGAGCAAAACCAAAACTAAGAAGACAACAGATGCAGTAGATCCCAAGACAACCAGGACTTCAAACAGAAGAGATCTGAGTACGAATAAAAAATAAGACACAATCATACATAATTTTAAAAATCCACTTTACACAAGAAACATACAAATTTTTTAAAATGGGAAAATATATGAATAAAATGAAGCTGGAAGTCACCATATTAACTTCAGAGTGAGCAGAGCAAGGATCATCATCAGAAGGACATTAAGCTAATGCTAAGCATGTCAGTCCTCAATAATACACATAAATATTTAATGTTCACACCTCAGATGCCATCACTAAACCATGCAAGGAAATTCAGAAAATTGCCTGCATCTAGCGGGCTTCTGCGCACCACTGACTAAACAGCAGATCACAAAATAACCTCCAACTCACATGGAGCATTCTCCAAGGGAGACCGCATTCTTGAACATAAAACACATCCACAATTGTTTTTAAAGGATAGAAATACTTCAGTGGGGGGAGGTGGAGGAGGAGGAGGAGATGGCGGCGACGGCGCGGGAAGATGGCATCCGCAACCTGGCGCAGGGGCCGCGGGGCTGCGAGCACTATGACAGAGCCTGTCTTCTCAAGGCACCTTGTTGTGACAAGCTTTATACTTGCCGGCTGTGTCACGATACCAATGAAGATCATCAGCTAGATTGCTTCAAAGTCAGGGAAGTGCAGTGCATCAACTGTGAAAAACTCCAACATGCCCAGCAGACTTGTGAAGACTGTAGCACATTGTTTGGAGAATATTACTGCAATATTTGCCACCTGTTTGACAAAGACAAGAAGCAGTATCACTGTGAGAACTGTGGGATTTGTAGGATTGGTCCAAAGGAAGATTTTTTCCATTGCTTGAAATGTAATTTATGCCTAGCCATGAATCTTCGAGGAAAACACAAGTGTATTGAAAATGTTTCCCGGCAGAATTGTCCAATATGCTTGGAGGACATTCACACCTCCCGTGTTGTTGCTCACGTCTTGCCGTGTGGGCATCTCCTACATAGAACGTGTTATGAAGAAATGTTGAAAGAAGGTTACAGATGCCCATTGTGTATGCATTCTGCCTTAGACATGACTCAGTACTGGAGACAACTAGATAATGAGGTAGCACAGACTCCCATGCCATCGGAATACCAGAATGTGACTGTTGATATTCTCTGCAATGACTGTAATGGACGATCCACAGTCCAGTTCCATATCTTAGGCATGAAATGTAAGTTTTGTGACTCCTACAATACTGCCCAAGCTGGAGGCCGCAGAGTGTCAGTGGATCAGCAGTGAGAAGCCTGTCCTTGGCTAGAGAACAGCTCTGTGATGGAGATGAAGCTCTGTAAAAGATCCCAATGTTCCGATCTGACTGTTCCATCTGCATTAGAGATGTTTCATACCACTGTCACAACAGTGGGTCACAGCGTGAACACCTGAGGATTCAAGATCTCTGGATGGAGATGTAATAGAGCTTACTGGGTGATTGTAATAGCGATTACTGGGCGAAGCCTCTAAGCGTGTATAGATTGGAAATTCCTTTAGTGTCAAGTTTTGAAGCCAATGATGTTTGTTCCAGATATAGTCACATTCATCGAAATACTTTATGTTTTCATGGAACTTTAAGTGATGCTATGCACGCAGAGTTAATTTTTTGTTCTTGATAGAACTACATTCAATCTTAACTAGTCTTTGATTTTAAGGGCCGTACTGTAATTTTTAAGTTCTTATTAAAATCTAATTATGTGTGCTTTTTTTTTAATTTTTTTTATTAGGTATTTTCCTCAATTACATTTCCAATGCTATCCAAAAAGTCCCCAATACACTCCCCCCCCCCAGTCCCCTACCCACCCACTCCCACTTTTTGGCCCTGGCATTCCCCTGTACTGGGGCATATAAAGTTGGCAAGTCCAATGGGCCTCTCTTTCCAGTGATGGCCTACTAGGCCATCTTTTGATACAAATGCAGTTAGAGTCAAGAGCTCTGGGGTACTGGTTAGTTCATAATAATGTTCCACCTATGGGGTTGCAGTTCCCTTTAGCTCCTTGGGTACTTTCTCTAGCTCCTCCATTGGGGGCCCTGTGATCCATCCAATAGCTGACTGTGATACGTGTGCTTTTTAATTTTTTCTTTTCTTTCTTTTTTTTTTTTTTTTTTTTTGTTCTTCCAGACAGGGTTTCTCTGTGTAGCCCTGGCTGACCTGAAGCTCACTCTGTAGACCAGGCTGGCCTGGAACTCAGAAATCTGCTTGCCTCTGCCTCCCGAGTGCTAGGATTAAAGGCGTGCGCCACCACCCAGGCTGCTTTTTAATTTTCTAAGACAGTCCTTTGAATACTATAATACAATTTTATGTAATAAATTACTAGTGAAATTGTACTGAAATATTGTTTTACAGACTTTTTTCCCTCAAGGTTGTTAATTTTTGGCTCTTGTGACAACATAAGCCATCTTATGTAAAAAACATTCCCTTTTTTCCTTTGAGATGCTTTTATGGATGAATGATTTGGGAAAGTAGTGTATAAAGTAATGAAGCTCTTCCAATGCTTTAAGTCCACTGTTATTGTTGCAAGTTCTTCCGGTCTGCCAGAATTACTTCTCCACAGAGTAATTTATTCAGTCGGTATTTTTGTAAGCAGTTGTAAGCCAGTTGTGGTTCTAGATGCTTTAAAAAAGTCAATGAAAAGTTCCTTGTAGTGGTACATTCTGCCATTCCTCATATTTGGTCAACATATTCTGTTTTATTAATGCAAGCAGTATGTGTCGTCAGTGTAGACATGGATTATTTTCTAAATTCTCAGAAGTAGGAGATAAATAGGATGAAATAGTCCTGGGAAGGGCTCTCAATTTACACTTTTCTGTGCTTACATAAAAGAATTAAATATACCTCAATGAAAAAAAAAATACTTCAGTATCTGCTCCCAGATTGCAATGACTTTTAACTAGAAATAAAATCAGAGAGGTATTTGGAAAATTCCCCCAATACTTTGGAGATTAAACAGTGCACTTATAAATAGCACACTAATCAATAAAGAAATAGCAAACAAACTTTAATAGATGGTTCTAACTATTATAAAAATGAAAATGCAATTATCAACATTTATAAAATGAGCAGAAGCAGTGTTTACGGGAAATTACAAGTGAATATCACCTTATAAAATAAAGATCCAAACTCAATAATGAAAACATGAACCTTGGAAAAATTTCTAAGGAATAAATAAATATAAGATAATAGAAATAAATAATAAAAATTAAAGCAAAATCAATAAAATTAAAAACAGAAAATTGACAGATTAGAAAGTTAGTTATGAGGGCTGGAGAGATGGCTCAGTGGTTAAGAGCACTGACTGCTCTTCTAGACATCCTGAGTTCAAATCCCAGCAACCACATGGTAGCTCACAACCATCTGTAATGAGATCTGACGCCCTCTTCTGGGGTGTCTGAAGACAGCTACAGTATACTTACATAAAATAAATAAACTAATTTTACAAAAAGTTAGTTATGTGGAAAATTTAATAAATTGATAAGACTCTAGCCAGACTAGCCAAGAGAAAAAGCATAGCATCAAGAGAGAATACCAGAACAAAAGAAACATCACCTCAGGAATGGAATCTTTGAACAACTTTGTGTCTATAGTATTTGATAATCTAGTTGAAATTGGATAGTTACTTGAAAGATACAATCATTCAAAAGTCACATAAATATTAAATGGTGTACTGGCTGGTTTTGTGTGTCAACTTGACACAGACTGAAGTTATCACAAAGAAAGGAGCTTCAGTTGGGGAAATGCCTCCACGAGATCCAGCTGTAAGGCATTTTCTCAATTAGTGATCAAGTGGGGAGGTCCCCTTGTGGGTGGTGCCATCTCTGGGCTGGTACTCTTGGTTCTATAAGAGAGCAGGCTGAGCAAGCCAGGGGAAGCAAGCCAGTAAAGAACATCCCTCCATGGTCTCTACATCAGCTCCTGCTTCCTGACCTATTTGAGTTCCAGTTCTGACTTCCTTTGGTGATGAACAGCAATGTGGAAGAGTAAACTGAATAAACCCTTTCCTCCCCAAGTGCTTCTTGGTCATGATGTTTGTGCAGGAATAGAAACCCTGACTAAGACAAATGGTCTGCACAGGTTTAAATATATTAGGGAATTCCAAATAGCACCAAGCATTAGGTGGTTTCATTGGTGAATTCTACCAAATATTTTTTTTAGTGTTTGAAAAGAGAACAATATGTGCCTCAAAATGTAGAGCCAAGAAAAAAATGAGATGAAGAAAAATGGAACCAAATGTGAAGCTCATCGGGAAATCCACTCTGAGAAATGCTGTTCTACAGAAGACTTCTGGTTCTCCATCACCTTCCCTACCACAGTATAGCATGTCACTCACTGAATTTCAAGTTCCAGTCCTTGAGTCCACCTCTGCTTGACCTTGCAGACCACCCACGCTGACAGTCTGAATGTTCTGTTATACCCTGACTTCACTGAGGTGTCAAAGAACTACACAAACAGAAAAGCAGCCTGGGGTCATAGGTAGGATAACACAGTATTGGTAAGTCATCAGCTCTTCCAAATTTATTCTATAGGTTCAAAGCAATCTCATTCATATCCCAACAAGTTATTTTCTGGCCACCAAATTTGATCCTAAAGTTTATAAGGAGAGGCAAAAACCTAGAATAAACAACTGCATACAGGAGACTAGTCAAAGAGCCAGGTTAGCATAAAATAGTAATTATTGTGGCATGATACTATAAAAACACAGATAATTAGGACAGTGGAACATAGCAGAAGGCCCAGAAATAAACCTACATTAACGTAGTCCTCTCTCCTTTTGCTGAGGGGCAAAGGTTCAGTAGAGGAAAGGTAGCCTTCTCAACAAAAGATGCTAGAGCACTAGCTGTCCACAGGCAAAGGCATGCACACTGCACAAAAAGTGGTTCAAAATGCATCATCTGTATAGAGTGCAAAGCCACAAGACTCCTGGATTACAATAGAGAGAGAAAGCTTAATGTTTCGGGTGTGGTGATAACTGTTTACAACAAGAAGGGCAAGAAGTATGAACTAGATAATTGATAGTATGAACATTACTAAAATCAAAACTTCTGTGAAAAGAAGAGTGAGGATCAGGTCGCAGGCTAGGAGATATTTCCAACAGGCACAGCCAATGAAGGCCTAGAGTCCAAAATACACAAATGGCTCTTAAAACAATATAAATGAGAGCTGGAGGTGGGGCAATGGTTCAGCCAGTAAAGCATTGGCTGAGTGACTTTGGTGATCTGTATTTGGATTCGCAGGACCCACATCAAGCTAAGGCAAGTTGTCCCAGATCAATCCAAACATAGATTTCACATTATTTCTGCATATCAGGTTGGGAGCCTGCAGCTGGCCTGATCTGCCTCAGCATCCTTCAAAAGACAGCAGATAAACAGACTCAATCCTATTGGAAGCCTGACTAGGTGCAGGCCCACCCCGGCGACTCTATCTGCAGGGACTTAGCCTCTGCCCTGAGGGCTCCCCACAGTCTCAGGGAGCCTCAGGGTACAGCAGCTGCTGCCATAAGGGAGTGATCTCAGAAAGAACAGGAGGTAGCATATGTGCTGTGTCCTGGCTCTGGAAGTCATGCACACTGACTCCTCCTTTGCTCTGGAAGTGGGTCACCAGCTTCATCTTATATTCAACACCAGGACTTTGAATAACATGCAGCTAAAAATTGTAGTGAGGATGGTAGGTCTCTGGGGTTTGGAGTCAGCCCACTAAGATATTTACCCTTGTGGAGATGTGTTCACAGACTTGCTTATCCCTAACCTCTATCTTTTGGAGGAGAACCTCATAGATAGAAAAGTTCCCTCCCTTCCCCACTAACTTGCCCTTTCCTACAGCATGAGGCACAAGCACACCTGGGCACAAACACTTGTGGGCCCTGCTTCCCATGGCTTTCAGCAGCTTCCACTCTAGATGGATATTTTTCTCAGGCCTGCTGGGAAGTACAGACTTGCTGGAAAATATTTTGTGTCAGTGTCAGGTCTGGACTCTGGGGCCTTGGGAGTCACAGTGCCCCACCCCCATCTGGTGCTCAGACCAGCCTGAGGACCAAGGCCAGACCCATAGATAGCTCACCAAGACCAGATCAGTGTAGGTCATACTTGTGAACAATGCCTGGATCTTGAGCAACTGGGGGGTGTTTGTTCTCAGCACCAGTGATGGATTGCCACATGATAAGCAGGCAGTTCTCACCCAGCTTTGCTCTTCTCTGAATCCTAGTATGGTAACACACGGTTGCTGTTTCCTATCAGGGCTTACCCAAATCCATACTTGCCTCTACCACAAGTATGCAAGGTTGAGTCATAAGTGCAGATTCATTCTATACCCACACCTGCACAGGCACGACCCTGGGCTCTGGGCTGTCTGTCATCCATTCACATGGTAATAAGTGAAGGCTGAGCAACAAAAACCATCCTGTAAGTAGTACAGAAAGCATTCTTTGCCTTACTTCCCTGGTGATTCTTTTCTGTGAGTGCTGGCACTTGTCCTAGATCTTTCCCCTGGAATGTAGACAGTGGGAACTGACATGCACTTGTGCCCACCCTTTGAGACACCCTCCTGTGTTCACAGACCCTGCATCCTCCTTATGGGCCATTGCCTGTCCTTTTAGGGTTGAAGGGTTAAGTCCTGCTCTGTTGGAACCCCTCCCTGAAAGCCAGGGCAAGTGTTGAGTGCTTACACTGGAGCAGGCCAGCCTGAGACAGCTCAACCTGAGCTTGTGGGTTCTGTTAGCCTGGCCTGTAAAACACAGGGGGATGTGCATCCATCCCTGCCCCCACTGTGGGCATGCTGTGACATCAGGCTCTGCCTCCCTCCGCATATGCTCCAAGCCAGTGAGCCTGTCAAACAAATCTCTAGAGACTCTGGGAGCATTGCCCATCCCTCACAAGCCTACCCCCAAGCCCCAAACTCCTACTGCATCCCTGGCTCTTGCTTCCCACACCAAAGGAGACTAGTATTTTAGGGTCAGGACTAGGTACCTCACCCAACCAGACCAATTAGTCTTGATCCACTGATGAGAGTCCAGACAACCTTCCACCAAAAGAGGGATTCTAATGCCTAGTGATTAGAGGAAAATTACTTTTCAAAGACTCCTTCCTTTGTCGTCCCCCCCACTTCATCCCCCACCCCCCACCCCCGCTTCTGCCAGAGGGACTAGTAATTAATTCAGAGTTCAGCCCAACCCTCATGCCACACAGAGCTCAGTCAGCCATGCTCTGCAGGCAGGTTGCTCCCCTGATCCCACCCGAGATCCCACTATAGAGCTAAACCCAGACCCCAGCCCATACCTTGCCTCCCCTTACCCCCCACCCCCAGTTCACACTGCCTACCATCATCCACACATTCCTCAAGCCCACCCCACTACCCTTATTCACACCTACGTCCACACCTACGTCCACTGAAGCTCAGAGGACCCTGTCTACCCAGTGGCTAAGGTGTAGTTCGTAATAGAGCCTCTGAGTTAATGTCCTCCAGGAAGGTTGTTCCCAGAGAGAATTTCTGTCCCCGAAATGAAAGTCAAGAAGAGACCAAGCACAACCTGGGCATTCCTCATCTAGTGCCCTCTGTGGGAACCACCCGACCTCCAGGAAGCCACATTCAAGGCCATAGCCCAGGGAAAAAGAAGGAACAGGTGTTGACATAGCAGCAGAGCTCAGGACTCTAGGATGGCTTCATTCAGACTTAGGCGTTCCAATGCTCTCCACCTGACAAGCAACCCTCCATGAGGGCACAGAGGACCCTGCTCATATGTTACAGCTATACATGAAGAGCTATGGAGAAAGGCCAGCAATGTGATGGAGAGTAGCAAGGGGCTGATGTAAGACATAGGGTGTGTCCACACACGGAGAGCCACTGGGACAGAGACCTGCTCTGATGGTTTGTATATGTTTGGGCCAGGGAGTGGCACTATTAGGAGGTGTGGCCCTGTTGGAATAGGTGTGTCACTGTGGGCATAGGCTCTAATACCCTAGTCCTAGCTGCCTGGAAATCAGCATTCTGCTAGCAGCCTTCAGATGTAGATGTAGAAGTCTCAGCTCCTCCTGCACCATGTCTGCCTGGATGCTGCCATGTTCCAGTCTTGATGATGCCTGACTGAACCTCTGAACCTGAAAGCCATCCCCAATTCAATGTTGTCCTATATAAGACTTGCCTTGGTCATGGTGTCTGTTCACAGCAGTAAAGCCCTTAACTAAGACACCTGCCAAGAAGGTCTGTCCACACATCTGCATAGGGTGGGCATGCTAGGCTGTCTCTAAGAAAAAGCCCTCAGGTGACTGAAAGACTACAGACAGAGTACAGAGAGAAGAAAACAGATGCCCAAAGGTAAGAAGTCAGGGCCTGTGAGGCCTGGAGACCTTGTGGGCCAATGTAAGTATCCAGGATTTTACTCTGGAACCTGGTCTCTCCCTAGAAAATAAAAGCAGTTTGCAAGTAAAGCTGTTTGGGCAAAAGGGTGCATACTGTGGGACACACTGCAGCTTTTCAGCAGAAGGTTTTGTTGTTGTTGTTCGTTTGTTTGTTTGTTTGTTTGTTTTCTTTTGTAGGGGTTGCATATGAGGGTGGATATGGAGGGACAGGGAGATGTATGGGATCAGGTTGCATGATATGAAATTCACAAAGAATCAATAAAAAGTTTTAAAAAAAAAGAGGTTACATTTCTCCACCCTTGAGGAGGCACACACAGCCTTGTGGGGACCCCTCTAGTCTACACAGCCCACCTTGGCTCAGGGTCTTCCACATTCCAGGGAACAATGTGCCCTGCAGATGACTTCAGCTTTTACCACTTGGACAACCATGCTTCCAATCTGGCTGTGCCCACATAGTCCTTTAAGCCCACCAACATATCCAGGACTGAAGTGTGTGTTGTGTGGTGGGGGTGGGTTCTATGTGTGTCCACAGCCCATGACCCCAGAAGACATACACCCCCCCAAATGTAAACTGAAGGTGGTACTAAACATATTCCCATCCTATGAAATCAGAGCAAACAGATACAGTGTTTACTGTAAGCACACCACCACCAGGTGGTCTGGGGAGCAAGCAGGACCCATTCGGCACTTTGGGGTGCCTTCCTATCCTGGGATGGCTCTTGAGAGTTGCATACAACCGTTGCATTTAATGCTCACCCCTTCACTAGAGTAGATGCCAGCACCATTTTACACCTGAGAACATGCAAATCAGGAATTATTGGCTTTCTTGGGGTCAGGAGCTCTGTGAGAACAGAATTCGGCCCCATTCTGTTGGGGAGTGTTCATGGGGACCAATGCTGGGGCCCACACTTTGAGCTACTTCAGCTGTCAAGTCCTCAGCTGCAGGTGCTGGCTATCTCCTATGCCCGTGCAATCTCCACCCCACAGGCAGTCAGGTGTGGTCAGAAGACAGCAGCCTCTCCAGTGGACAGGGGAGCCTCAGCATCCCTACCTGTCCTGGGTTCATCCTGGACTTATCTGCACCTAGGCCCCAGCAAATGGGTGGTATTGCTGCTGAAGCCCACGGCCGACATCCATCTTCCCTAGAGTCATTTTTAAAGAAAGAAAATGGGAAGGAATGCATTTTTTTAAAGGAAGAAAGACTAAGAAAGAGATCCGGGAGATAAAAGGCGCATGTGTGTGTCAAAGAAACTATGACATAGTCAAATTTTATTAATGGCTCACCCATATGCATTCCGGGGGACAATTAACTATTCACAGGTGAAATTAGCTGATAGGAACGACTGTCCTGAGCAAATCGAATGAGCTCCGATTATATCAATAGTTTTCAACCAGTGTCTCCGGTTATCAAAGCATCAAATAAATTTGTCCACTCTCTTCCTTTGGGGGAAAAACTTTAATTATCCAGCCCTGGCATATGGCAGGTCATTAATAAAACCTAGTTATCGGGCTGTGGGTTCTGGAGACTTACCGTTATCCATCTTTTATCTAAATAAACATTTGGGAAATGTCCTTAAAATTATTACAGAGCCTTTGCCCCTGCCTCTTTATGGAAATTTCTAAACGGAACTCGGCTGCACTTTGCTACAAATTGTGTGGTGTGCGGTGTCCTCTACCTGCTCGCCTCTCTCTCCTCCAGCACCCTGCAGCCTGGATGTGAGCTGAGTCTGCATTGATAGATCTGGCCGACCTGCACATGCAGATAAGGGGGTGTCCCCCACAGTCTGCTTCTCCCTGACACCCATTTCCTCAGCCTTTATGTTTTGTATGCGTTCTTTATTTTCATGCCACATAGATCAATGACAGACAGAAGGATAGAGTGGCCGGCAGTGGCACGAAGCAACCCTGGCCTTTCCAGGCTGCATCAGACAGCCTGGATTCTTCTATTAAACAAAGGGTGCTCTAGAATCACCTATTAGCCGAGCAATGGTCGCTCCATTGAGACCTTGAGAAGTCAGCCTGCTGTCATCATTCTACTCAAATGGTAGGTTCCTGTGGCAGGCACCATTTCTAGAATATCTATATTTCCAGTGGGCTTGCACAGAATAAGCAGGAGAACAAAACAAAACAAAACCAGAAGCCTGTCCCTGACAGTTGTGTGTCTTGTGGGTTTTTTTGGTTTTTGGTTTTTGGTTTTTGGTTTTTGGTTTTGTTTTGTTTTTTCGAGACAGAGTTTCTCTGTATAGCCCTGGCTGTCCTGGAACTTACTTTGTAGACCAGGCTGGCCTCAAACTCAGAAATCTGCCTGCCTCTACCTCCTGAGTGCTGGGACTAAAGGCGTGCACCACCATGCCCGGCTTGTCTTGTGGTTTTAATACCTTCTGATGTATTTGGTGGCACTCTTCCTGCTTAGCTCTGCATCAAGCGACACGGGCCGTGCACTCAGAAAGCAGAGCTCAGGTATCAGATGAGGGGAAATGAGACAGCAAAGCCATCAAACCCCCATCCTTCTCTGAAGACACTTGGAGAATGCCTGGATCCTGAAGTGGATCTGTTTACTCTAGGTCTCATGCTCACAGCACTGTGTTTAAATGGCTTCGATGAGTCAAGGTTACCCAGGAGACAGTAACTGCCCATCTGGCTACAGATTTCTGAAATGAATGTGGGGAGGAGTCTTGTTCAAACTATGGAGCCAAGGGCACCATCTTTCTTTCACAATCCCTGACACAGTCTTGTGCTGAGACCACAACATGAGACAGAATCCCATAGCTTGAATGTATTAGAGAGCAGTGGCTACAGGTTGGCCTCAAGGGCTACCTGCCAGGGCACAGGAAGATCAGAAGGCCCAAGGCAAAGTCATGTCTTTCTCACAGCAGAGCCATGGGATTCGGGACCAACTGAGATAGTAAGGCATTTCTGTGTTCATCTCTAAGCTGAGGCAGCGATGTTTCAGATCCACCTCTTGGTAAGCTGGAGCCTCAGGATCAGGTATTCACACCTCCATCAACAGATGGTGCCTGGTGGTAAATCATCCCAGTAAATGACCCAGGACCAAAGTGTTAAGTCCCCACCCACACAGATCATAGTGTACACATTGCACTTCTGGGTGTCTTTTTCTTCTTCCTTAGTTCACTTTGGCAGCTTGTTGCTGCACAAAAACCCAGACCATCTTCTGCTGCTGTTTCCTAACCCTACACAGTCCCTGACATGAAGGCACCACTGAGTATCTGAGGCCCAGGACAAAGCAAGGAGCCCATGGCCCACAAGTTAGAAGATATCCAGGTCTCTTCACAACAGGGTGAGCCTGTTGTCTCAGCCACCCCTTAGTGACCCACTGGAGCTAGTCAGAGTGTCTCTCTACCTCTCCCTCAAACTTGAGGTGGCTAGACTCCTACCTAAAATGGAGACTTGAACAGGTCATACACTTCCTATTCAACCCTTCATAATGTCCAGAGCACGTCAGCTCCTCCATCATAATCCTGGTAGGAAAACTAGAGGGATACAGGTGACCTCGGTATTCATCCCCCTTCTACAGACGAGCCTTGCCGAAGACACCTCAGCCATTGTGTAGTTGATTTTGAATTAATTTTTGGCTGCAAATCCAGAAACCTTTTGCACTTTCCAGCTTTAGAGGAGCTCTGTTTTAGAAGCTCTGCTCCCATCCCCACTGTATGATGGCTGAATTCCTGTACCAGGAATTTTTATGCAAGCCATTCTGCCACACAGGAGGTGTCAGCTACCTGAACACAGGTGACCTAACCCCTTAGAGCTTTATTCAAGGAGAAAGGGATCCACAGTGACAGCAGAGAGAAGAGAGCGTGGAGGACCGCTGTGGCTGGTAGTCTCCATTAGTTGCTGCAGCCAGCATGAGTACAGCGGGGCTCTCCGGGCATACAGAACACAGGAGTACTTACTCTCCAGGCTTACAGAAACAAACCTTTTCTTTCTCCCATGTGAATGTTTCTCTTTTGGGTTAGACAGAAAAGTTCTATTTCTCCTAGAAGCCTGCCTTCCTAAATTCTTTTTAATCAGTCTGACTTAACTTCTCAATCTGAATATTTCTGCTCCAAGCCTCACCTTTGAGACTCTGGTATTTCCGTGTTTACATTTAAAGCTTGCAATATTCTTAGACAAATCACTTCTTTTTGTGCAATTATAACTGCCCTGCCCAGCCTATGCTGTCTTTGGTGGTTATGTAATTAAAGAGCAGAGATTTTTTTTTTTCCCTTGACTGCATGAGGTGAAAAATGTTAGCTATTTCCACACTTCAGAGACCCGGCCGTTACAAGCATTAAAAATTACTTAAAACACAAATTTATGGCCCTGTGATCACGATGGATTGTGTTGCTGTAAATGAATTGCACTGCAAATTGCTGTTTTAAATTAAAATATAGCTTATTAGGAATGGCAGGAAAGAAATGGAGAAGGAAGTCAGGTTTCATATCATTGCCCCCAAACACCTGCCCTCCAAGAAGGGGTGGCAGAGGACTTGGGAACAGCAGCTTCTCCTGGTTGCCATAGGGATTGCTGCTAGTCCACCTCCTACACATCTTAAGCATCTACTATGGGGCTACACTGTGTGCACATAGAAATGGGCAGGGGACACACAAAGACAGCAATGATGGTCTGTTCTACTCCTCATGCACCTGCAATCCGGTGAGGGACCAGGCTTTCCCTACACAAACAGCAGAGAAGTACACAACTGGATGCAATCTGACAACAGAGATGGAGAGGAGAGCTACTGATTACTTTCATGTGCCTAGTGGATAAACTAAGCGAGCAGGCTGCCCAAAGCAACCAGAACTCAGAATCTCAGGCTGCAAGATGCTTGCAGGGAGGCTGAGGGAGACAGCATCCTTGTTCTCAAGCCTGTGTGGACACTGGTTACCTAGTCTTTACCTGAGCACTTTCAGGGGTGAGCTTGGCACTCTGAGTACACAGATAGACAGGCCATAGGCTCAGTTTGAACCTACCAACTTGGAACTAATAGGATGACCTCAAAAAAAAAAAAAAAGGGTGCATGAAGGGTGGGTGGCAGCAGCCTAGGCATATCTGTGGGGTGGAGCCTGTGAGACCTGGAGTCACCTGACACCATTGTGCTTGGGAAGACCCAGCGGTTAGTGTGCAGGACTGAAAGATGCAGACCTGCAGTCACCACCAGTGGCACCAGGCAGGATTTCTTACCAAAAACCTGCCACAGAAGAGCCCAAAGAATGGCTTAGGTCCCCCAAACCTTCTGTAGCCCACACAGCTTGGACACCTTTATTCCCCAGATAGAATCTCCCAACCCCTTCATAACCAGTCATACAGTCTGGCAGCTTCATCATGTGTCAGTCCCCCAAACTTAGATGTAATAGTGGGAAAATCCACCCCAGACAAGGAGAGCACCCCAAAATCCAAACATGGAAAGGTCCCCCATATGTGAGCCCACCCCAAAGAGAGCAGAAGGGATAATTCCGAATACAGAGAAAAGGATGCTAGCTACATACAGAGGAAAGGTAAGAAATCAGAGACACAGGAGTGAGGCTTCCAGAGAGGTGTACCAGCCACCCCACAGGCCAGCCTGGAAGAAAGGGAAGAAGAACAGAGATGGGAAAGGAAGCCAAGGTTCCTGCATCACACCCCTGTCCACATGCCAGACTCTGTGATCAAGTTGTCCCCCAAAAAATTCATAGTGGGGCTACAGAGGTGGCTCTGTTGGTAAAATGTGTGTCACAAAAGCATGAGGGGCTGAGTCTAGATCCCAGGCTGAGTCTAGATCCCAGAACTCACATTAAAAAGCTGGGCCTGGCAGTGTGTACCTTTGTTCCCAGAGACAGAGGGTGCCTGAGGCTCTCTGGGCAGCTGTCAAGCTAAATCAGTGAGTTCCAGGGTTGAGAGGAGATTGTGCCTCAAATCTAAGGTGTAGAGTGCTTGGGGAAAACACCTGATGTTGACCTCTGGCCTCCACATACAGACACATGCATGTGCACATGCACATGTGTATGACTGATGTTGACCTCTGGCCTCCACATACAGACACATGCATGTGCACCTGCACATGTGTATGACTGATGTTGATCTCTGGCTTCCACATACAGACACATGCATGTGCACCTGCACATGTGTATGACTGATGTTGATCTCTGGCCTCCACATACAGACACATGCATGTGCACCTGCACATGTGTATGACTGATGTTGATCTCTGGCCTCCACATACAGATACATACATATGCACCTGCACATGTGTATGACTGATGTTGATCTCTGGCCTCCACATACAGACACATGCATGTGCACCTGCACATGTGTATGACTGATGTTGATCTCTGGCCTCCACATACAGATACATACATGTGCACATGCACATGTGTATGACTGATGTTGATCTCTGGCCTCCACATACAGATACATACATATGCACCTGCACATGTGTATGACTGATGTTGACCTCTGGCCTCCACATACAGACACATGCATGTGCACCTGCACATGTGTATGACTGATGTTGACCTCTGGCCTCCACATACAGACACATGCATGTGCACCTGCACATGTGTATGACTTTGGGTTATGTTGCCATGCTGGCCACTCTTTATGTCAACTTGACATGAACTTGGATCATTTAGAAAGAGGAAACTTCTCCTGAGAAAAATGCCTCCATCAGACGGGCCTGTGAGCATGTCTATGAAGGAGTTTTATTGATTAATGATTGGTATGGACACTATGGGCAATGCCACCTCTAGGTGGGTGGACCTGGATTATAGAAGGAAAAAACTGAGCAAGCCACGAGGAGCAAAGTTCCTGACTTTGGGTTCCTGCCTGGGGTTCCCTGATGGAGGGAACAAACTGTAAGATGAGATAAACTCTTTCCTCCTGGTGTTGCTTTTGGTCTTTGCAGCCATAGAAGCCCTAACTAAGACAAGTGTATTTATAACTGTCCTGGGGAAGGTTGCCTGGCTTTGGTGGTGTTCTCTGTGGTCTTGTGAGTAAGATGTGCTGTAGAGGAGCCAGAACGAACCCTCAAAACATGTCACTCAGTCCTGAAATAGCTTACCCCTAAACCAATTACCTCTTTTCTTTGCTGTCAAATAATGCCTAGAGGTGCATTGCTGATCTGAAGATGGGGATGCTGAGCTGCGCTGTGTTAGAAAAGAGAAATGGTACCCGCAAGGTGCCTCTAGTTGATGGGAGTCACCGCTGCAAAGGAAGGACCTGAAAATATGTCCCATTATTGACATTTGTTGGGTATTTTTCTCCCACAAGATGAATCTCAGAGCCCCTGAACTATATTTCTTAGGCTTCCTAATAGCTCAGCTGCCTGGTCTCAGTCAGGGCTTAACTGACACTGATGCTAACCTTTGGCCTCCACGTTCCCTATGGGAAGCCAACCGCCTGCCTCACTGTAGTTCTTAAATGTTTTTGATCAAATAACTTTAATCCATCATCACTCCGGGATGAACTATATAATCTCTTTTCTCTAACCACTTTCCTGTCTTTCCATTGCCACTGTCTTTCTGTCTGTCAATTCCTGTCTTTCAATCTTTCAATGCCACTGGATTGCCTTTAGGTACAAATTTCCTGTTACTTTTTTTTTGTTTTTGTTTTTTGTTTTTTTGGTTTTTGGTTTTGGTTTTTGGTTTTTGGTTTTTCGAGACAGGGTTTCTCTGAGTAGCCCTGGCTGTCCTGGAACTCACTTTGTAGACCACGCTGGCCTTGAACTCAGAAATCTGCCTGCCTCTGCCTCCTGAGTGCTGGGATTAAAGGCGTGCACCACCACGCCCGGCTACATATCTTGTTTGCATTCCTGCTTCTGAGTTTAAGGATTTATCGTCATCATCAAATCCAGATATTTCTCAGCTATTAACTAGCTCTCCTACCAATCGCCTCCTGTGTGAGATGGAGTTAGAGTTTACTAATAAAACTCCTTCCGACTCGATTGAGTGTTGTCTTTAAATGCTTCAGTGTTCCTATTTCTTTTGGTTCTCTGTTGTGTTCTGGATAATTTTCCATACCGATCTTCTACTCAACTTATTCTCTCTTTACCTGTGTCTTTTATTTATGTGTTTGGGAGTTTTGCCTGCATGTAGACCTTTACAAGTTACATGCAGTACCCACAGTTGCCAGAAGAGGGCATAGAATCCCTGGGATTAGAGTTATGGGTGGTTAAACCATCATGTGAGTGCTGGGTATCCAATCTAGGTGCTTTGGAAAAGCATCTGATTGTTTCAGATGAAAACAAATCTATATCTTCTTATTCCAGTATTAATAGCAGCTACCTGTTGATTTATAAAATTAGTTTTAAGATTGTTTGCTGCCTTTGATACTTGCAGGTCTTCTTGTGTTTATTTCTACATGCTAGCCTTACATATCTAACTGCCCCGGTGTCTGGACTCCCATGCCTATCTCATTGTGCTGTCTCCTTGTCTCATTGTACCTTATCTCCTTGTGTGTTTCCTAGATATCTGCTGTCATCTGATGGTGAACAGATCTTCCTGGGACACTCCTTTAAGACCTGAGTATGGGGCTTTCTCTGGAGAAGTTTCCCCTTTGTTTCTATCATGAACAAACCAAGACCTTTTAGAGTTTCTAGCTTTTGGCATTTAGAACACAGACATGAGTGTAAGCCTCTGGTGTCAAATCTGCAGGAGTGTCCCCTTTCCAATATCAAGGCCATTAAGTCACCTACAGAGCAGCTTTGTCAGAATTTTCCCACTGTCTGGCATGTAACTCTTTTGTATTTTGGCATCTAGCAGAAGGGGTCTGCCAGTCATATCCTGGATGTACTAAGGGCTATAATCACTGTCCTGCTCACCTTAGAGAGATCTTGAGCCAGAGATTCGTGATCACCTCTAGTAGGTGCTAAGAAAACTAGTTCACCTCCCACGGAGACTTAGCCAGCCTAGATTTACCTTCACAGCAAATTCCTCACCTTTCACCAGCCCACGAGTGCTTATGAGCTACTTGGTTGAAGCAACAGGGTACAATGCAAACTCATCACCACTCTGTTTAAAGAATATCTCTACTAGGTAAGTCCAAAGCCACCCAAGGCACGCTGCCCTTGACATCGAAGGTCTACACATCTCCTGCTCTCTATATCCCTGGCTTTTCTCCCTGGCTTGTATGAGATATAAAAGTGTTACAGTGGCCATTCATGTGACTAGAGCCGGGTCAGAGAGAGCTGTGTTAGCTCTGCATTGGGATGACCTACATCACTAGTCATCTTTAGGTGAGTCCAGCTCACCTGTCAATCAGTAACAAGGCATTCTGGTTGCACCTTAGCAGGAAACGGCAGGTGTGGCTTATATGAGCAGAGCTACCCGGGCAAGCAACATTCTCCATGAAGGCTGCTGAGAGAGAGGCTCTGCAAACTCCTTGCTGTGTTGCTGTGTTTGCCCCAGAGCCGCATCTGTAGCCAACCCATACAGTGAAGATCCCCAGGTTCTCACGGCCTCTGCATGTGGAATCATCACATGGGAATTGCAGAGGGAAAGCTGTGTGATCTCTGCCAACAGTTGTGGGAAAATAGCACCTGTAAAGGGTAAGAAAATCTTCGAGAGAATTTTCTAGAACTAGAAGTGATCTGGCCTAGGCTGCTCCTGAAAGTTCAGTATGTGGGGAGAAAAATCCCTTTTTATCTTTCCTGTGGTCAAGAAGTGCTGGAGCTCTGGCCACTTACCTGGCTATGAGAAATACAGAGAGAGACAGAGAAGATAGTGCCCTACTGCCCCCACTCTGGCTATAGGAGAACCCAGATCCCCCTGCTCAGGATGAGGCTCTGGGTGGGGCTAGATCTGACTCACGGATGACTGACAGCAGTTCTGCACAGCTTGCTTGCCTCCTGATGGAATCCAGTCTGGTCAGATGATGAGCTTAATCATGGATCTCCTGAGGAGAATGGGATTAGCAATCCGCTAGAACAGCAGAAGGGGACCTGGGTACGGGGGCAGGGCTTTTGCTGAGTTTGAATTTCATGCCTGAGATGCTCAACAAAGCCTGCACATCCCTTCTCATCAATCACAGTTGTACTTCAGCTATCCGGGTGCTTAGGACCTAGACAAGAACCCAGCCAGGCATGTACAGATCTATCTTCCCTGGGGACTGCAAAGTTTAGTTGTCACTTATGATTGAGCACCAAGGTTCCCTTGACTCCTATCCCCTCCCAATTCCACACATACAAACGCAACATGGCTAGTGTATACAGCAGACACAACTATGGCTATCTACACACACACACACACACACACCACAATGGCATGCCACATGTATACAGCACATAGTTAGTTCACATGGACACTCCACACATAGCACATCTGATACACGCACATTCACATCCTGCATACCACACACATGTAGTCAAACACACCTCCACCTGCGTATGGGGAACATAGTAAGTGGAGGTCAAAAGGTTTGAATTGAGCACCTGACATCCTTGGTTGCAAGCACTAGTCCTTGAATAAATTTATTTCTCAAAGTGGTGTGCCACTGCTTCTCTCCATACCGTTCTTTTTTTAGTTAAGTGGAAAATAACATTTCCTACCATGTTTTGCTTGATGTGGTCTGTTCCCCAAGGAGAGAGGAATAGCAGGAAGGTAAAGGGTACAGCCCTGAGGACAGAGACACTGCACCCTACACTGCACCCTACACTGCACCCTACACTGCACCCTACACTGCACCCTACACTGCATCCTACACTGCAACCTACACTGCACCCTACACTGCACCCTACACTGCACCCTACACTGCACCCTACACTGCACCCTACACTGTACCCTACACTGCACCCTACACTGCCCCAGTTGAGTGCCAGCCTGTGGGCACTGGCCTCCTGTGCCTGGAGACTCAGATGGCATAGTCTCTGGGAAGGCAGCATGTTCCACAGGTTATGGAGTTCTCTCAGGGGCTGTCCTGTCCATCGTGTCTGTCCACTTTGCCAGCCAGTGTTCCTCTGAGCCCTCTGCCATTATGATTTTAGGGATTAAGATCTATCACATGGTGCTGAGATGGTAAAGGACCAAATTCAGAAGAGACTGGTCTCCCTCCTACTCTACAAGTCACCAATGGAACCAGAATGATACAGACTCAACCACACTGCTGGACTTCATTTCATAAGTTGCATCTAGATGAAAATGAGAAGGAACCATTCGCCACAACCTTACTGGGGCAAGGAGGGTTTGTGAACGTCTTGAGGCCTTAGGCTGCTGTACCATTAAAACAGTGACACCTTAGGCAGGCCATGTGGTCTGCTGTGACCATTTGAATGGAGGAGCAGCATCTGTAAAACCAGAAGTGAGAAAGTTCTGCCTCAAGCCTTGGTACTCCACAGAATCCCTTTAAAGAGGTCTCCCCATGGCAACCTTGGCTGGCCACAAGGCCCACACACAGTCATCAGGCAGGCAGGACTCTCTATAGTTCTTGCATTACAAGTGCATCAATTAAAACCAGTGTCCCCAACACTTGCAAGGCTAATTCCCAAGGCATGTTCCTTACAGTCTTCTCTTATGTGCCCCATTTGGACAAGTGATATTTGCTTTTCAGACACATGCTTTTGGGTGAGAAGCTGTAGTGTCTATAAACCCGTCCTTTCCTGGAAGAGCAACCACACCACAGAAACAGCCTCAGCAAACCCATTTCTTGGTACCACTCTTGGGAAGCAAGCTTTACTAACAAGGACTAAGCAGAATTCATTTGTTCTTAGGTAACTGACAACTGTCCATACACATTAAAGATTAAAACACATAAGGTTAAAACATAGCTAGCTCTGCAACACACTCCACAAGGATGCTAAGGGAGTGACTGTGAATCCTTTTTAAGTCATTGGCAAGGACATAGCATGAAACTTGCCAGAACTATTCATTCATAGGGCAAGTAGGTGGGACACAGAACCCAATATGTGGCTCAACCTCATTCACCAGCAATGAATGTTGTCTCTCTGAGAGAAAGCATAAAGACTGAAGAAATCTTTCCTGTCGGTATCTCATGGCCACGAGGCAAGGGGCCTTTCTTGATCTAGTGTGGGCTCGTGTAGAAGGAGTTTGACCCATGTGCTGAAATCCGCAGCCCTTTGGAAAACTGGCCTCATTCCCTTGTTAACTGCCCTTGGATCCCCACCAGGCTCCTACTTCACTTCACTTCTTCAGATCTAGGAATGGGGTTTAAGGTTTCCTGACGAGCAGATGTCTTCAAAACAACGGGTGTGGAATATATAAGTTAAACAAACATCCGCCGACTTGTCGCATGAGCCAAGACATTGAGAATCAGTGTTCCCTTGAGTGTCTTGTGTGCCTCTCCCAGGATCTTCATAGGCTGATATGAACATCCCTCACACATCCAGAGGGGCCTGGAGAGATGGTTTCACAGCATGTACCTGGCTCTGCTCAGTCTGCTTTCTTCAGGTTTGGAAAGTGTCATGAGCACTGGGGTCCAAAGTGCACCTCTTCTCAGCCATTTTGACCATCTACATTGAATATATTTACCGATCAGGCCTCACCTCCTCCAGACTAGGACTCTACCACCTTCTAGTCGGGTCTCTTCGACTTACCCTGAAGCAGCCAGCTAAGAGTGGGAATTTTGAAACCATACTTGATGGAGATACCTTCATTCTTCCCTTATATCTGCATGATAGTTTAGCTAGGCATAGAATTTTCATCAGAATATTGAAGGCATTTTTCTCATTTTCTCATTTTCTCATTTTTCTCACTTTTCTCGTTTTTCTCATACTTTTGGTATGGCAAGTGAAAAGTTCTGACACATTGGATATAGCTCCATACCTGTCACCCAACTCACTAGGAGGCTGAATCCAGAATAGCCTGTGACACAGAGAGGACCTGTTGACCTTGCTTCTTCTTGTCCCCTTTGCAGAAGTGGAGTGATGTGTTTAATAGATCTCTCCTTGCTGTGGGTTTTTATGGCCGAGAAGAGAAGAAATGGAGCTTCCTGTCTGGTCTGTACTAACCCTGTCCCAGATCCCTTCGCCAAAGGTAACAATTTCAGTACTTGCCAAAGCTGGGATAGAAAAGACAGGAAGCTGCTTTACTATAAAAATAACAGAGATGATGCCAAGTATTAGTAATAACTGCAAAATTATTCCAAGTATGTCACTGTGGTCACTATGTCAGTTTAGGTTCATGTCTCATAAAACTACATGAAGCAGAAATACACCCATTGATCCAGCAACCAGTTCACACCTAAGGTGTCTTCCTTCCATGTTCAGGCTGGAAAACTGCCCCTTTGTATCTAAGGTCACTCATACTTCCTAGTTCAGACAGGAACGCTGATTTTTCCTTGAAGCCCGTCCACTGTAGCCTGAGTGTTACTGTGTGTGTTGACCGATGGCTGGTGCTACCTGTTAGGACCCTAGAGCAAGCTGGGTTTCTACATCATACCCTTAAATCGCCTCAGAAGCCAAGAATTGACTCTTTGAGATAAATGAGTGATGAGGCAGCTTGGGCGACAGAGCACTTGGGCCAGAAACACCTCCCAAAGACCAAACTATTCACCCCATACACAGCACTGAGAGTCTGGCAAGCAAAAAAGAGGTCAGGTGTGTAAAGCAAACTAGGAGAACACAGAGCCCCACTTCCCCAACCAAGAGGCAAATCAGGAACAAGGCAAGGCTCAGACAATGAAAACCATCCTACATAGCCCTGCACACAAGCTGGACATCCAGCCAGACTGAAAACTGATCCTCTACCTGCAAACCAGGCCTCATGCTCTCTCTGGCCTCCCTTGATGTCCAGGACGCCTGTGTGCAATTGGAAGGATTCCATACATGTTCCCAGCTACAACTAGAAGTCACTAGGCCCTCTATCTCCTTACGCCTTCATTATACAGCCCCCCAGCACTCCCGAAAAGGTTCTGACAGACTATTAGAATCAAAGAAATCTGGAGTCAGTGGGTCCATTGTCAGCCCAGATATGCAGTGTCACTTTAAGGGTTTTGCTGGAATCATATATCTAGGATTCTCCATAGGGCCTGCCCTATGGAATGGGAGCTCAGTACCAGGGTGCTTTGGCCAGAATGTCCTCAAGTTCTGCAGCTGAGCCAGTCTTCCTTCTACATTTATATATAGTTGGAGCTGCCACTGCAGGGGCTCTGGAATGACTTTCAGTTGTTTCAAGACTCAGACAGCTTCCTGGATGGCCAGCATAGCCCATGGCAGATGTTGTTCCTCAAGTCCATTTCAAATTAATAAGAATGTCCCTTCTGCTTTTCATCCACAGAGTGGCTTCCTTTACATATTCATTGAATGTTAAATTGATGGATTAAATTATACCAAGTTCAAAGTCAATTCTGCACATATTCATTAAAATTGACGAAATCTGCCCCCCTCCCTGTGGGGACAGAGCACAGAAAACGCATTTAGAGACACTGATAAGTCTGGCCCCATTATATGTCATTTTAAACAAAGAGCAAAACCAGTCTTTTGGAGACACTCTATCAGCTATTAAACAGAGACGCTGCATACCCCAGGAGATGGATGGCTCTTCCTGGGCAGATGATAACAAGGAAATGCCCCTTCTGCATTTCTGTCAAGTTCACAGGCAAACCAGTGCCTCCCTGCGAGCTTTTCCCTTTGTCTTTCCCAGAAGTCACTGGGGAACCAGCCTCTGAGTAGATCTCCTACTCCACACCAGCCTAGCTGGAGATTGTAGCATCAGGATCTATCTTCCTTTCTTCTGAGTCTTCTCAAGTGTGTTGTATTGACCATATCCTGAGCATGTATTGGCCAGCAGGGCTTCTGGGAAGAAACAACATAGTCAGTGCCACCCTGTCTTAGCTGTAACAACAGAAGCAGGATAGGCTGAGAGCCCATGCTGGTTATCTTTGGAAACGAATTCTGAGTCATGGATCCAGTAGAATGTACCAGAGAGACCTTCAATAATAATTTCCCAGCTAATGAACTGGTCTTCCTACCTAGAGCTTTGTACTGGCTGGTTTTGTGTCATCTTAACACAAGCTGGGGTTATCACAGAGAAAGGAGACCCACTTGAGGAACTGCCTCCATGAGATCCAGCTGTCAGGCATTTTCTCAATTAGTGATCAAGAATGGGAGGAGGGCTGAAGAGATGGCTCAGCGGTTGAGAACACTGACTGCTCTTCCAAAGGTCCTGAGTTCAAATCCCAGCAACCACATGGTGGCTCACAACCATCGTAACGAGATCTGATGCCCTCTTCTGGAGTGTCTGAAGACAGCTACAGTGTACTTACATATAATAAATAAATAAATCTTTAAAAAAAAAAAAAGAATGGGAGGGCTCATTGTGGGTGGTGTCATCCCTGGACTGGTAGTCCTGGGTTCTATAAGAAATCAAGCTGAGCAAGTCAGGGGAAGCAAGCCAGTAAGTGACATCCAATGGCCTCAGCATCAGCTCCTGTCTCCAGGTTCCTGCCCTGTGTGAGTTCCAGTCCTGACTTCCTTTGGCGATGAACAGCAACGTGGAAGTGTAAGCTGACTAAACCCTTTCCTCCCCAACTTGCTTCTTTGTCATGATGTTTTGTCCAGGAATAGAAACCCTGACTAAGACAAGCTTCCTGCTGGCATTCCAAGGCAGCCTGCACTCCCAGATTGGGGCAGATTGTGGGTATGTGGAGAGGCCAGCCAAGGCCTACAGTTTCAGAATATATTTCTGCATTTTTTTCTATTAAACAGATGGGTAGGTGCCCTGGACTGTTGTTCTCTTACACCACGTCTTTGCTGAGTGGTTCCTATCAATGCCTTCTGTGAACTCATTAAATTACTCAAATAACTCTATTCAAGGGACATCTCTCGGATTAAAGGTGAAGCCTCAACAGTCAGTGGAGCTTCTATTTCTAAGTAAGGTGTCATGGATATTAGCAGAGAATATGTCACTGTAAAATTCCCGAAAAGTGTAATAAATTTAAAACTCATGTTTCAAAGACTTTATAGAGCAGTGAAAGCAGCACAAACAGGATGTGCTAAAACCTCAGGGTTGGGTCAAAATAAATAAATAAATAAATAAAGCATCTTGTAGTGACATGGCACCTCAGGGAAAGCCCGAGAAGCAAGCATTGCACAGAAATTGAGTAACAAGGAGTGGTCTACAGCAAGCTGGTTAGCAAAGATAGTCTGTAGCAAGCTGAGAGGCAGGCAGAGGCCTGCAGCACTCCTGTCTACAGATTCCAAACCTACATAGATGGTTCTCATTAAAATCCCAGGCGTAATGTTCAAGATATAATGGTGACTCAAGCCCCCCGCTGAGTCTGGTTATAACAGCAACCCTTCCCAGGCATTCTTGGTTCCCAGCTGACGACACGTCCATCATCTGTCAGAAGAAAGGATGCACCTGAGAAGGATGAGCTGATGACATTGCCAGACTTGGGAGCGCTGACACACATTCAGCAGATGCTATGATATTGCAGAAAATGTAAAGAAATATTAAAAAGTCAATAAAATTAGATAATAAAAATAAGGTCTCTACCTTATTTTACAGATCTATAGAGCATGTGAATTAAATAACTTTCAAATACTTCCTAAATATAATAAAAAAATCAACAACAACAAAAAGAGCTATTGAAAGGATAATTAAGGAGAATGAGAATCTATAGGAAAGTTCCCAGGAGACTTTCTACAAATAAAAGTCTACTTATATTTAGTAATTCACTAGGTTGGTTCAAATATATGTGAAAATGGGATTGTAGGCCTTGAGTTTTCAAATCCTACTTTAATAAGGGTTCTTAAATGTTTTAACCTCCCTTCTAGCCCACCACCCACCAGAGGTGGTGGAAAGGAAAGGTTAATAGGGCAAGGGGAGGGGATCTGGATCTGTTTAGAAATATTTCTTTAGGGTGATTCCAGTCTTTGTTGTCAGGATACCAGCAGTTCAGTTCAAAGGAATCGGCCATAGTAGCTCAGTCCACTCACAAACACCATCCATGAATTAGCAATGGCAGTTTGATCCAGAAGAAACCATGAGAAGAAACCAATCGGCCTGAGTTCTAGAAGTGGCAAGAAGCTGTTGGAGAAGTCCTTCGGTGCATTTCTCTCTATGAAGTCGCAACCTACAATGATCAGTGAAGAAGGCAAGGTGAACCAATGCCACAGCATCATCAGTGAAGACCAGGTCAGCAAAGCCCAACGAAGATCAGCAAAGAGTGGCAAGGCAAACCAATACCACACAGTGTAGTCCACTGTCCATTGGGCTATCCTTAAACCCTTTCCAAACTTCCCATGCCCTCTCAAGCATGTGCAAAACATCACATACCCTTTTACCAGGCAGCTTTCAGAAAAACACCACATGTCTGTTCTTGGCAAAGCATCTTCTCATAAGACAGTTTCTAGAACAACATCGCATGACACAACTGAGTCTCCAAAGAAACCAGAGGTTTCCACTTAATGAAATTAACTGTAAAGCCAATAAAAAGTACCCTAACTGAGTGTTAGAGAAAACAGAGATGAACAATGTCAGGTAGAGCACAAAGAGGGAGAATCCTCAAAGAGGCCAAATCTCAAGCAACATGTCCACAGGAGACAGGGTCAGAGCAAGGTTGTGTTTACAGGGAAAGAATGGCTAGGGTTTCTTTTCCCCAAGTCCTTCAAAGAAAACACATAGTGGGACTCATGGCTCTAGCTGCTTATGTATCAGAGGATGGCCTTTTTGGTCATTGGATCTTACCAGCCAGTCAGGCTAGCCTTCTTGCTGTATTCTTGGCTGGTAAAAGACCCTGTCTTAAAACACAAGGTGAGGTACCTGAGGAATGACACCTGAAATTACCCTCTGCCTCCTCATGCACACACATCCAGACCTAACTTATAGATAAGTTATCCTCTGCTGCCACACACACATATTTAATCTATACACACTCGTAGCTAGTCTATAATTCTGTAGCGGTTTGAATGAGAAGAGTCTCCTTTAAATTCAGCTATTTTAACGCTTGATTCCCAGCTTCAGTCACTGACTAGGGATGGAACCTTTAGGTACCTTTCCTGGAGGAAGTGTATCCCTGTGTCACTGCTGGAGGGCCTTTGAGAGTTCACAGTCTCACCCCATTTCCTGTTAACCCTCTCTGCTTTGTTGTTCTCATAAAGGTCAGGTCTACGGCTCTACCTGTGATACTAGAGTGTGAGCATCAGCCATTTCAGCTTCCACCCAGAAGAGCAGATAGGAAAGCAATGCCAGTAAAATTTCAAGAAATAAGAAGGAAGGAAATAAGTTAGTCCTAGAAATGTACCATGTGGAAGCAGATACATAACAGGAAAACTATGAAGAAAAAACAAACAAACAAAAGATTTGAGAAATTGATAGAGCTTGGCGAGAATGAAAGAAAAGAAAGCAATCACCAAACAGAAAGCTTGAAGAAATAACAAGCCATCTCATGATTGACCCTACAGACAGAAGCATCCAAGAAAGGCCTTTATGAGCAGGGTTGTGTCATTTGGTGTAACTCAGATGAGATGATGAAAGTACAGATAACAGATAAACAGACAAAATGAAGAGCCTCACGTCTGCTAAAGTCATTGCATAATGAACCCTTCATTATAAAATTACTCCAGAGAGTTGGTGTCACCCCTGACTCATCATGGCATTCTCATTACATACATAAATGTGTTTGCCAAAGTATTGCAAATGGTGCACTTGAGTTGTACATCTAAGGGCTGGGGAATGGCTCAGTTGGTAAAGTGTTTGCTTTGCAAGCACAAGGACCTGGGTTCAATTCCCAGAATTCATATTTTAAAAGCCTGACATGGCACTATGGGCTCCCAGCCCTGTGGAGGCAAAGATAAGAGGGTTCCTGGGGCTTGCTGGCCAACCACCCTAACCCAATGGGTGAACTCCAGGCCAGTGAGAAACCTTGTCTCAAAAGAAGGGTAGATTATGCCTGGGAAACAATATCCAAGGTTGTCCTTTGGTCTCCGCACATGTGTGCACACATATGCACACTCACTTACACACACATGTACACCTACATATGAATGTACAACTGCACACACAGGTACACCTGCATATGAATGTGTAACTGCACACACAGAAACAAGATTTATGCATTTTATTCGAAATAAAACAGATGCACATTAACTCTCAACTTGCTGGTGATACATATTCTTTTTTTTTTGTTTTGTTTTGGTTTGGTTTGGTTTTTTTCGAGACAGGGTTTTTCTGTGTAACCCTGGCTGTCCTGGCACTCACTTTGTAGACCAGGGTGGCCTCGAACTCAGAAATCCGCCTGCCTCTGCCTCCCGAGTGCTGGGATTAAAGGCGTGCGCCACCACGCCCGGCTTACATATTCTTAATCGAAAGATCAGGTGGGGCAATGTCACCTCACTCTGAGTAAAGGATTGATGTGCACAGGACAGACTGGGTTCTAAACGTGACCTTGACTGTTCACCGTACACTGCCTTCTTTTATTTTTCCTGTGCTTGAATATTTTCACTATGAAATTCTGGGAATATAAACCAAATATCCTTATATGGACAAAACTCATAGTCATCACAACAGATGAACAGTGGTAGAATCCAGTTACATACAGCTCGTGTTTGAAATGTCAGAAAACTAGGAATAGACAGGACGGCAGCCAGAATCAGAATTCATGGTGAAAAAATACTGGACTCCTTTCTTCAGATCAGAACAAAACAAAGTTGTTTGTTTTTTCAACTTCCATTAAAACTTGTTGTACAGGGCCTGTTCAGGGCAAAATATAAATCTAAATAAATCTATATGTAAATACTGTGATGTTGGAAAGTGAGCAAAACTGCCATTACTTTTGTGTAATTTATTAACATAAAGTCTAAAGCAGTCTTTAATTTTTTTTTTAAATTAACAAATTTACAAAGCTTAGGTGCTTTGTTAGATTGATATTTCTCTTTGCAAGCAATGAAATAATTGGAAACTGAAATTAAAGCAATACCAATAACATCGAGACATATGGCACATGTACAAAGTCCACACACTTAAAATAACAAGCACTGCTGAGGGATATTAAAGACCTATCGGACGAAGCTGTGTACCGCATTCGTGGATTGGAAATGCAAAGACGGTAAGATGTTGATTTTTCCTCCAAATTCCTCTATAGATTTAATGACATTTCAATCACTCTGCAGAAACTGGCCCTGTAATCTAGGTGGCAAAGCAATGCACCTAGAAATCACAGCAGCTGGGGTGTTTACACTGAGCGGTTTGAAGGCTGAGAATGAAGCCATGGTAATTCGTGTTGGGGTTAGCACAGAGATAGATGTGTGCTCCAAGAAATCATGGAGAATTCAAAAACAGTTGCCTGTGGTTGTCCCTTTACTGCCCTGCCGATCTCTGTAGGCCCTGTAGTGGTGTCGGCTCTTGATGGTGAGGTGTGCCTTATTGCCTTATTTGCCCAAATGTAGAGCCAACACAGACAATGGCAGACATGGGGTTATGATCATGGTCCCTGAAGTCACCTAAACAAACAAACATCACAGCTACTAATACACTGGAACTTGGGATTCCAAACCTGGATAGAGTTCTGTTTTGCTTTTTATGACAAACAAATATGGGGGCAGGGAGAAGGGAGGGAGGGAAGAAGGGAAAGACAGACAGACAGACTGACTGACTGACTGACTGACTGATTGACTGACTTTGGGGCCCCTTTCTAGAAAACAGGCTAAAAGCTGACAACAAGGTATATTCCAGGAAGTGAGGGCTCTTCCTAGATATTGGCAAGAGCTGCCATAGTCCGTCTGAGGAGAGTGAAGAACTGAGTTCAGGTGTGGTAGACAAGCTGGTTGCATCTCTGGACTGGATTGGGCTGTGGGTGTGGCCAGCACAGAACCACCTGGAGACCCTGCAGGGATGGGGTCCCAGGTTGCCCCTTGGTGGCTGAGACCTGAACCATGGAAAACTCCCTGCTGCAGTCGAAGTGTCAGTGTTGCCTGTTTGCCTTTCCCAGCTGGCCTGGGGTGCTGAAGCAGAAGAGACGGCTGTGGATTATTTATAAGATGCCGCTTTATGTCAGACTGGTGGGGGAATGCCATCCTTAGTAAAGGGATCCCCCGAGGTCAGAGCAGCCTGGAGATGCTCACTCTATTGTGGCATTCCACATCTGCTGCACGGCTCTCAGACACAGCAAATGCCCTCCCTGTGTATTGACCAGTTAGAGTGCTCTGGGGCCAGGGGAGAATGAGAGTGCCTGGGTTCTACCTTGGAAGAAGAGTTCAGGGGTTGACCGAGTGTGGGCTCACCCCTCCACGGCCAAGACATCACAATCAGTTGAATCTCACCATTACCCCACCTTAACTCAGGCTAGAGGCACCAGCCCTATGACACCCTACCTTAACCGGGCAAAGCGCCTCTAAGACTCCTTTTCCAGTGGGAACATCTCCGGATGTGTTGTGGGGTTCACAGTCCTCGTTCTAGGAGAGTTTCCCCGAAGGGATGTGAACTCATTCCCTCATACTCTCCATTTGAGTGGCCACACTGCAAGACTCTCTCTAGCCCAGGGATCCCACATGGTCCTTTCTGAGTTCTGTCATTTCCTTGCCCCTGGCAAGTAAGAAGGTGGCTGCCATACCCCTGGGAAAAGACCCAGGTACATACTGATCAGTGAACTTGATTCTCAGGTAGACTCAGCCAGTCATTCCTCTCACGGGCCACTGAGAGGTCACTTCTCCAAATTAGGCAAGCACTGGGATGTTATCAAAGGTGACCGCATACCTCAATGTCACCACCAAAGCCTGGAAGCTGGGTGGCATGGATGGTAGGAGGGATCACTGTGACAATTTTGACATTCTATATGCATTTCACTGATGTCATATATTTGCTCACTTTTCTTGTTTTTTTTTTCCTTGATGGAGAAAATTTACTAAGAATGTTTATTTTTCATTGTTCACTAAAAACTTAGACGGACATAAAACTTAAAACCACACCCACAGGCATGCACACATGTGATGGCTCACACAGACACTTTAAGGCTGCTAGAACTGAGTATGTCCTACAATAATATTAACTGCAGCCCATCTTTGTTCCTGTTGAAAATTTCCCTAGTTGCTTTTGTAAAGTACTTCAAGAAAGTGGAATTTTGGGGGGACATGAAAGTTTGCAGCACAGAGCTGGCTCCAGCAAAGCCTTGTCAGGCGGGGCTCTGGGTGCATTCAGAGTTTGAGGGAGGCAAAGCTAATTAAGACTGACAGCTTTACCTTCCTGTGGATGGCCTAGGCCCAGTCCCCTAAGACGGTGCTGTGCAAATACACTGTCCCCAAGTGGGCTGCTGCACAAAAGCTATCCCTCTTAGTGCTCACAAAAGCAAGTGAAAACACCTTTGCAAGTAATAAAAAAAAGCAGAAGGGGGGAAGTGTAAAGTAAAACCTGAGGACAAAGGGGCCTGTCCCTAGGCCCTCACCTGCAGTCTGTGGAGCTGACAGGAGAGGGGAGAGGAATGCTCTCTGCCAGGGGCGCTGGGGAACTTAACTGCATTTGCACCTGGGTGTCCGCAGAGCTGGCTCATCACCTGCACAGGTGAACTTTATCCTTGCTTTTAATGTTCTCAGCAAAAGGGTGGGGGGGTGTCACTCCATCACTCTTGCTTCTCAACCCCCCCCATCATCCCCACCCCATCTTTCAGGCTGTAAGAAGCTGTGACAGATGAATCGCCAGGAGAGCAAGGCTCTCTGTCATTTTCCTAGCTGTCCCACCCAGCCTGGTGCTCTCTGAGCTCAAGTCCTCCAGAATGTACACGGCTGTGTTTAGCTTACCTGGACATTGTTCAAAGTTAGCTTTTGAGGTTCCCAATATTGGAACCTTGGAAGAGAAGAAGCATTTTTTTGTTAAATCTTGTGGGGGAAGCCTCTGTCTCACGGAAGACTACATTGAGCGAACAAAAGACCTTAGTACAAGTCAAGATTCAGAGAAATGGGGGAAAATAGGCATGAGACCCTTGCATCTTATTTTACAAAGAAAGGTCACATGAGGATGCTAAGCCCTGTAGTGAGATGGAGGAGGGAAATGGGAGTCATGGGTAGCAGTAAAGTACCTTACAAATCACACGTGGAACATGTTTATCTTTTAGTGCTGGGAATGAAACAGGGCCTCGCACACATTAAGCTAGTGCCCTATCACTGAGCTCTGTTTCAGCCCCTCTCTTTATTAAAGCCTATATGTGTGCTTGAACTATCTATTTTCCCCTTTGATGGCTTTGGCAGTCTGTGCTTTGAAATAAATGCTTGTTTTATCTAAGTTGTAGAATTTACCACCAAAGTGTTCCAAGGTGTATTATCATCACACCAATGCCTGTCATTTCTATAGTGACGCCCCCTCTGTCAGCCCTGTCACTGGTAATTAATGTTTTCTCACCTCTTCCTTGGTCCATTTAACAGTTAGTCACTGTGTTGACTTATTTCCAGTGATTGCTTGTTCTCCGTTGTTATATTTAATTTTTTTTACCTTTTTATAGTTTAGATATGAAATATCTTCCCAAAGAGTATGTGTGTAAAGATTTGACTCCAGCTCAATAGAGATGAGGGTCGGGCTGGTGAGATGGCTCAGTGGGTAAGAGCACCCGACTGCTCTTCCGAAGGTCCGAGGTTCAAATCCCAGCAACCACATGGTGGCTCACAACCATCCGTGAGGAGATCTGGCGCCCTCTTCTGGAGTGTCTGAAGACAGCTGCAGTGTACTTACATATAATAAAAATAAATAAATCTTTAAAAAAAAAGAAAAAAAAAAAAAGAGATGAGGGTCTTTGGGAAGTGACTGCCCTCATCAATAGATGATCATCAATAGATGATTATTGGTCATTGTTCCCATCTTAAGCCGCAAGGCCTAGCTGAAGGCTCTAGTCACTGAGTGGGAGTCAGGGAAGGTTTAAATATGCTTGGCCCAGAGAGTGGCACTATTAGGAGGTGTGGCCTTGTTGGAGGAAGTGTGTCACTGTGGGGGTGGGCTTTGATACCCTCCTCCTAGCTTCCTGGAAGATAATAGTCTTCTCCTGTTTGCCTTCGGTACAGGATAAGGAACTCTCAGCTCCTCCAGCACAATGCCTGCCTGGATGCTGCCATTCTCCTGCCTTAATGATAATGGACAGAACTTCTGAAGCTGTAAGCCAGCCCCAATTAGATGTTTTTCTTATAAGAGTTGCCTTGTGGGGCTGGTGAGATGGCTCAGTGGGTAAGAGCACCCGACTGCTCTTCCGAAGGTCCAGAGTTCAAATCCCAGCAACCACATGGTGGCTCACAACCATCTGTAACGAGATCTGGCGCCCTCTTCTGGAGTGTCTGAAAACGGCTACAGTGTACTTACATATAATAAATAAATAAATCTTAAAAAAAAAAAAAAAACTGAACAAACATTTGAGCTAAAGGGATCTGCAACCCTATAGTTGGAACAACATGATGAACTAACCAGTACCCCGGAGCTCTTGTCTCTAGCTGCATATGTATCGAAAGATGGCCTAGTCGGCCATCACTGGAAAGAGAGGCCCATTGGACTTGCAAACTTTATATGCCCCAATATAGGGGAATGCCAGGGCCAAAAGAATGGGAATGGGTGGGTAGGGAAGTGTGGGGGGGGGTGTATGGGGGACTTTTGGGATAGCATTGGAAATGTAATTGAGGAAAATATGTAATAAAAAATATTAAAAAAAAAAAGAGTTGCCTTGTGGGGCTGGAGAGATGGCTCAGCAACTAAGAGCACTGACTGCTCTTCCAGAGGTCCCGAGTTCAAATCCCAGCAACCACATGGTGGCTCACAACCGCCCATAATGAAATCTGATGCCCTCTTTTGGTGTGTCTGAAGTTAGCTACAGTGTACTTAAGATATAATAAATAAATCTTAAAAAAAAAAAAAAAAGTTGCCTTGGTCATGGTGTCTGTTTACAGCAATGAAAACCCTAACTAAGATACGGGGTCTAGTTTGAAATGTGTATTTCTCTCTCTTCTCTCTTTCCCTGTCTTCTCTCCTCTCCTCCCTCATCTTCATCTTCCTTTTTGCCTTACACTCTCCTCTCTCCCTCATGTCTACCATGAGTGAACTGCTGTACAACACACTCCTAGATATGAGGCTGTACTTTTCCAAAGGGCCAGAGGCAATGAAGCCAGAGGCCTGGGCTGAAAACTGCAAAGTCCTGGGCCAAAGGAGCCCTTATTCTGCATATTGGGATAGACTGTTTGCTTGTACCCTCAGCCATTGAATTTCCACTGCTTGATTATTCCAGTGGGAACTCGGGTCATTGCTTTTGATTTTCCACATTTTGTTTTAAGTATTTAATACTATACATTTTCTCCAAACACTGCTTTATGGCAGCAATAAATCTGCTATGATGTCTTCTCATTATCACCCAGTTTAAAATTCTTTCCAGTGTCCCTTATGATGTCTTCATGGAAACAATTACTTAGAAATGTGGTGTTTAAATTTCAAATAATTTGAGATTTCCCCATATCTACTTGTTTATGGTTTTTAGTTTAATTCTTTTGCAGTCAGACATGTACAGAATAATTCCAGCCCATTCAAATGCATGTGTCTTTAAGTTTTTGTTGCTGTGATAAAACACCATGACCACAGGCAACTTGGTCTCACCTTACTGCTTAAAGTTTGTCATCCAGGAAAGTCAGGGCAGGAACTCAAGACAGGAACTTGTGGACAGAAACTGATGCAGAAGCCACAGAGGAGTGGCACATACTGGCTTGCTCCCCATGGCTTACTCAGCCTGATCTCTTATATACACCTACTAGGGCTGACACCACTCATAATGGGCTGGGCCCTCCCACATCAATCACTAATTAAATATGAAGCAGTAGACACTTTGAAGTGATGCAATCACAGGGATTAAGCACGCTCACCAAAGGGCCTGACTTGGGAAGCTTTTCCCTCCCCACCTTCATGTTCTCCCTGTGAGAACAGTCACAGAACCACAGTGAAGGCAGAGCAGCCTTCTCCAGACACTGACTTTCCCAGAGCCTTGATCTTGGACCCCACCCCTAAAACTATGGGAAGTGAATTTCTGTTCTTTGTAATTGATTTGGTCTGAGTAGTGTGTTAAAGCAACACACATGGACATGGGTGTTTACTCTGGCAACAGATCCCAAGGTGACAATGATAACTGTGAATATGGCCAGTGTCTTAAGGAAACAGACCATGGCTCTGGCTTTTCTGGATCCTTTTAGGGTTTCCTGCACTGCTTCAATTATAATGTCCTCTACAAGCAGATTGTACTTGCTGAATATTGTGATTCACTGTAATACTTACATTTCTAGATTGGTGTCTCTAAATAGTTCTAGAAATTTCCCATACATTATTCTGTCACATAGACTGATCAAAAAAAATGTGTTCTTTTCTAAATCTTTTTGTGAAACTTATTTTTTTAATAGCTTTCTTTATAAACTTTTCTATTTTAGTAGTGTTTTGATCATTTTGTGGTTCATTAATCCTTCCCTCAGCTGTGTTTTCTATTGAGCCCATGTATTAAAGTGAGGGTTTTTTTTTTAGCTTTTTAAATTTTATGTCTAAAAAAAATTATGTCTAAAAGTTCTGCTTAATTATTTTGTAAGTTATCATCAACACAAGTTTTAAGCTTCTCTGATCTCTACAAATATTACCAGCCTGACTCTTACTCTGTTGTTTTATACCTTATGTTTAAACACTCTTGTTTCTATATTCTTGTGAGTATTTCCTACCAAAGTGTGCCTTCATAGACCTGAATAATCTCACCCAACAGGGAATCATGCCAGTGAATGTGGGAGGAACGTCTGCCTCTGGTTACAAATGAAATAAGGCATAGAAATCAAATTTCTGAACAAGCTTTTATAGCCTAAAATGGTGACGACCCACATGCCTAGGGAGTTGTTGGCAGTTGGTAGGTGCTGGGAGAGTCCGTTTCCTCTAAAGGTGCAGTCACTGGTAAGTTAACCATGTTCCAGTGAAGCCCACACATCCAACAGTATATGGGCAGCACCAAGTATATTTGGTTGGTGTATTAGTTAGGGTTCTCTAGAGTCAAAAACCTTATGGACTATCTCTATACATTAAGGGATCTTGTTGGAATGACTTGTAGTCTACAGTCTAACTAACCCAACAATGGGCAGTTGTGAGTAGGAAGTCCAATAATCTAGTAGTTGCTCAGTCCCACCAGGCTGGTTGTTTCAGCTGCTCTTCTGTAGAAGCTGGAATCCTGAAGAAGGTTCCAATAGATGTGCTGGCAAGTAAGTGCAAGCAGGCAAAGAAGAGCGAGCCTTCCTTCTTCCAATGTCCTTATGTAGGCCTCCAGCAGAAGGTGTAACTCAAATTAAAGATGTGTACTACTATGCTTAGTTAGATCTGGAACTTGCTCTGTCCCAGGCTAGCCATAAACTCAGAGGTCTCCTGGGATTAAAGGCATGTACTACCTTGACTGGACCTACGCTTTTTATGGCCACTATGCCTCGAGATCTGGATCAAAAGCGTATGTCATCCCATGTCAAGATCTAGGTCAGAAGCCTGTGTCTTCCAGTCTTAAGATCTGGATCACATGTGTGCCCTCCATTTCTGGATTGTAGTTCATTCCAGATATAATCAAGTTGACAACCAGGAATAGTCATCACAGTTGATATACAAATGAATAAAAGAGGACAAAAAGTGTGGTAGGCACGGGAGAGAGACTGGGTTTGGGAGAAATTAAGAGTGGGGAGAAAATATAACCAAAATGCACTGTACAAATTTCTCAAAGAACTAATATAAATGAGAAGAGATCAAAAGTCTTAATAGAGAGAGAGGCTGGAGCACCTGGGCCTAAGACCAGGGCATCAGGCATAATGCCTGTATGAACCTGCTCTCCTTCTGTTGTTCTGTCTGTTTGTTGTTAAGGCTCTTCAGTGGTGGTGGACGAGCTGACCATGACTTTGTCTTCGCTTGGCACAGGGCTGCAGTGGCTCCTCACTCACACAGAACCATCTACCTTTGTTTCCCTCCACTCCAAACGTTTTCATGGTGCCAGTCCAGCTACATTCTCTAGAATGTTTAGGAAAAAAAAAAAGCAAAGTCAATTAGAGACCATAAATGAAAGGAAGGTCACCATCTCTTGGCCCTACAGTTACAGGAAGGTGCAATCAGCTGGCTCCCAAGCAACACTAAGGAAGCCTGTGTATGACAGAGATGAGACTTCGGGGCCCTGGCCTTTTATCCGATATTAGTTGAAACCAGTCAGGGAGGGAGAAGATTACATCATAAGTAGCAGCAAGCTCTGCCATCCAGTGTGCTTCCCACAGAATGTGACCGTGATGGAGATAGACTCATCCACTGCACAGCCCTGAGGTAAATACGATGACTATTCAGCTGAACCTGAATGCCTAAGAGGGCCTGACAACTCAAAGAGCAAAACTAAAACTACTGCAAACCAAAAGCCACTTGCAAGGAGGAGCAAGAGTAATGTGCTTTCATTCCTAAGGCATGGTTTAAGGCTTGAAGGGGACACTGCAGCAGGGACACCTGGGCTGGGTAGTTTTCTGTCAACTTGACACAAAATAGAATCATTTGGGAAAAGGGAAAAAATGCCAACTGAAGAAATGCCCCAGCAGATGGCCTAGCGGGCAACACTACGATGCATCTCCTTGATTGGTGATTGATGTGGGAGGGTCCACCCACTGTGGATGTGTTATCCCTTATGCCTGGGCAAATGGTCCTGAGTACTATAAGAAGGCAGTCTGAGAGCCGGGCGTGGTGGCGCACGCCTTTAATCCCAGCACTCGGGAGGCAGAGGCAGGCGGATTTCTGAGTTCGAGGCCAGCCTGGTCTACAGAGTGAGTTCCAGGACAGCCAAGGCTACACAGAGAAACCCTGTCTCGAAAAACCAAAAAAAAAAAAAAAAAAAAAAAAAAAGAAGGCAGTCTGAACAAGCCCTGGGGGACAACTGAGTAAGCAGCACCCCTCCATAGCCTGTACAGTAATTCCTGCCTCCAGATTCCTGTTTTATTTGAATTCCTGCCCTGACTTTTCTCAGTGATGGGCTGTGCTGTCAAACTATAAGTTGAAATTAACCTATTCCCGCACAATCTTCTTTTGGTCACCATATTATATCACAGCAATAAAAACCCTAACTTAAGACAGCCAAGTCCCCTGAGACCCTTTTGCCCTTACAGCTCCTGGAAGACCTGAGTTTCCAAAATCCAGAAAACAGCTGTCTGTTGAGCTATTTCTGTGGTATTTCCAGTCAATTCAATTCAACAGCCAATCTCTGACTTACCAGTTCTGTGCCCATGATCAAACCCTGGAAATCCATGTAACAGGACTTATGATAGAGGAGCTCTGGGCTCTGGACTCTGAGCAGGAGGTAAGACCTGCTCCCTCAGACATGAACTAAGGAATATTTGGGGTACTCACAATCAGTGTGAGGAGGAAACTCAAGACTGCTTGTCTCCTTCTAACCAGGCACTGGGGGAACTTTGGGTAGTACAACAAGGCTTCCTTGGTCTATCACATGAGAACCAGGACCTTCCTGGTCCATTGCAGGATGGGGGTGAGCCAAAGCTAGTCATTAAGTTCCCTCCATCTCTTGGGAGTCAGTCTACAAACTAAGCAAGCAAGCAAACAAAAAACAACAAGCAAACAAAACAAATGAACAACCCTCCCAAACCCAATAGACAACAAAAACAACAACAAAAAACTACTGTCCCAACAGTTGTGCATGGGATACATTCAGGCAGTGTGAAATCCGCTTCTCCTTCCAGATCTGGAAAAGAGCCCTCATTGCCCACCAGCATTTGGATATCAGCCCTCTACAGACACACCTAGACCCTCTTCAGAATGCTGGTGCCTCTTCTAAACAGATCAAAGCCGCTGTTCGCTCTCTCGGTTAACAGCCTCCTTGTAAATTATGCAGCTGACAGCAATGGATATGGAAACACAGAGATGAGTGTCATGGATGTTCCAACCACTGGACTGTTTGAGCTTCAGCAGCTCTCAGAGCAGCCATCATCACCAGAGTCTATTGCTCTGTCAAGTGCTTTGTCATAGACTGGACTCTGTGTGTCCACCTGGCAGGCAGTGGGACTGAGTCCTGGCTATCATCCATGTTTCCTTTTCTCTTTAGAGGCAGCTTTAGCAGCTAAACACAGCTGCCTTCCCTGACTCCTGCTTCTCATTCTCCTGTGCCTAGACCCTGCTGTCATGTCTCCTGTCTTTGTTTAAACATGACTGTGATAATAGAATTCCCAAGCCAACACCTGCTCCTTCCTTTTCTGATTGTTCTTTCTTTTTTGGGGGGGACAAGGTCACATATGAAATCCTGGTTAGCCTGCTGTGTAGACCAGGCCAGGCTGGCCTTGAACCTGCAACCATCTTCCTGCCTCAGCTTCCTGGGAAGCGGGATTACAGACATATGCCACACTTAGCTGTCCTTTTCCACAAGACTCTAGTCCGAGAGAAAGATCACCTTATTTTCAGTGAATAGAAACCAGCTGGAGATTTCTCCAGTCTCCTCCCCTGCAGGGCAGTGGTCTTCTGGTCTGATTAACCACAGGTCCCTCAGCCTCTGTCCCAAGCCATACAGCCCCAAGTAGCAGAGGGGCAGTCCTATTCTAGTGCATCAGGTCAACACTTGGGGCTTAGGGTAGGTGAAGGCTGAACCCACCTGTCACCTTTCTCCTGCTGGGCTGATGGACAGGCCTTACAGGACTCATCCTTAACTTTAGTCTTTAATAACCAAGCTTCAGGCCACTCCACCTGTAAGACCCAGCATGCAAGTCAAGAGTCCAGAGGATAACCAAGTCTTTAACTAGAGACACCTCTGCAAGCACACCAGTGAGCCTAGTGTGACCTGAGCAGGAGAGGCTTGTCTGCAGGGCCCAGGTGTATGCTGAAGCAAAAGTGCAATACAGGTGGGGATTCTCGGGCCCAGGTAAGAGCCTAAGCATCTGTACCAGTTGGTTTGTGTGCCAACTTTATACAAGCTGGAGTTATCACAGAGAAAGGAGCCCCTCTTGAGGAAATGCCTCCATGAGATCCAGCTATAAGGCATTTTCTCAATTAGTGATCAAGGGTGGGAGGGCCCATTGTGGATGGTGCCATCCCTGGGCTGGGAGTCTTGGGTTCTATAAAAGAGCAAGCTGAGCAAGCCAGGGGAAGCAAGCCAGTAAGTAACATCCCTCCATGGCCTCTGCATCAGCTCCTGCTTCCTGTCCTGCTTGAGTTCCAGTCCTGACTTCCTTTGGTGATGAAGAGCAATGTGGAAATGTAAGCTGAATAAATCCTTTCCTTCCCAACTTGCTTCTTGGTTATGATGCTTGTGTAGGAATAGAAACCCTGACTAAGACAGAATCTTTGCCACAAAGTCTGTAGGTCAGTGGTTTCCAACCTTTCTAATGCGTCAGCAACCCTTTAATACAATTTTCCATGTTGTGGTGACCCCCCTCCCACTATAAACTATTTCTTTGTTACTTTATTACTGTAGGTTTGCTACTGTGTTTTTTTGTTTTTTTGTTTTTTGGTTTTTTTTTTTTTTTTTTTTTTTTTTTGGTTTTTTTCCAGACAGGGTTTGTCTGTGTAGCCCTGGCTGTCCTGGCACTCACTTTGTAGACCAGGCTGGCCTCGAACTCAGAAATCCGCCTGCCTCTGCCTCCCGAGTGCTGGGATTAAAGGCGTGCGCCACCACGCCCGGCTGGTTTGCTACTGTTATGAATCATAAATATTTGATATGTGGCACTGGGTGGGGGTCGTGACCCACAGGTTGAGAACTGCTGCTGTAGGTCCAAATGGGGTGAGGCAGCTATACTGGGTTATGGGTGGGAATCTCCTTTACCGATTACGAGATGATCTTCAACTAGGCTGAGAAATGGAGAGAGTTAGCAAAATTGCCTGTGGGAAGTGACAGGGTTTCTCTTGACAGGTACTCTGACCTGCCTCAAAGAAGCGTCTCTTCACACCACTGAAAAACTGTCCTGGGACAAGCTCAGCCACAGACCTCCAGTCTCCTGCAACCTGACACCCTAAGGTCAGTACCAGGGTGGAGCCAGACCCCGCTGTCAGAGCCTCAGGGTTCCGCGTTCCCAGAGCAAGGGCGCCACCGCTGGGCGGGCGAGGGGAGGGCATCCCGCAGGCAGATTGAGGAGCCGCTTGAGGGGATGCTCTGATTGTGGATCTTTGGAATAAGGAGACTGTCCCCCAGAATCCCTTTCGTAGGGAAGTGGACAAAGTAGCGATTGATACTCCTACCCCAACTCTGGAGACCAGGCCGGCCACGCTCTACCGGAAAGGGGAGGACCACTGTGAGTGGAATGTGGGCCAGCAGTTTCCGAAGCTTGTTGGAGCAGGGTGAGGTCCCTGCCAACTTCCAATCCCTAGATCCTTTGCCTGAGGACATAGGCTAGGTAAACTTATTCCCTCAGTTCCCCTTCTGGACTGCTGAAAGACTATGGAGTAGAAGGGCTGCTTCACCCCTCAAGACTCTTTTCTCCACTCCAGCTGCCTGGATCCCAGCCTGCCTTGAGCACCTTGCCACTAGCCTGTAGTGGGCATCCTTGACTGCTCCCGCTTTGGACAGTTTCACAGGCTCTAGGGCCCAGCTATTGTGGTCCACAGCCCTTGCACCTCCCTCTATCCTGGGGTTCCGCTGCCCTCACTTCTGCTTGGATTCGGCATCACCCCCTGCTTCTCTCCCTCTGTCCTCCTTTTGGAGCCCCTAAGAGATCCTCAGTTGCTGATTATTTGTATATATTGCTTTCCTCCCGGGTCTAAGCTGAATACTAAACCGGTCCCTGCTTTCCACTTTCTCATGAAACTCCTGCCGACCCTTTCTTACCCTTCCAGAACTCTCAGGCTCTGATCTCAGTCCCCACACCTGCCAGGCGGCTTCAAACATGCTTGGATTCTCTTTGGAACAAGTAGGCTCCCAGCCCTGCCTGTGGACACTGTCCCAGGACTGGATGGATGGATGGATGGATGGATGGATGGATGGATGGATAGATGGATGGATGAGCAAGCTAAGGAATGAATAAGCATCTTTTCTTCCAGGCACTGGCACCAAGCTTTCAGTCAGTCCAATTTGGAGGACTGAACTGAGCTTATCGAGTTTGAACACAATTGTCTGCTACAACCCAGTTATGTCTCCTGCTGGTCTATAACATCCAAAAGTGAAACAGTTGCATTTAAGAACCCCTTAAGCCGGGCGTGGTGGCGCACGCCTTTAATCCCAGCACTCGGGAGGCAGAGGCAGGCAGATTTCTGAGTTCGAGGCCAGCCTGGTCTACAAAGTGAGTGCCAGGACAGCCAGGGCTACACAGAGAAACCCTGTCTCGAAAAAACCAAAAAAAAAAAAAAAAAAAAAAAAAAAAAAGAACCTCTTAAATCTGAAAGTGAGAAAAGCCTTGCACGGTTTTCTCTATCCTTTTCTGAGACTCCCCTGGCTGGGCATTTGGCTGCACACCAAGCTTCTTGCCTTCCAGCAGGGTAGGGGCACCTCAGGGAAGGCTATTATTCCACTCATCTGCTGGCCACTGTAGGGGCCCACTGGACTTCACCCTTTCTCTGCAGTCCTGTAGATACCAGTGATCCCTGTCCTCAGTGATAGTAAGGACTCGCCACAGCTGCAGAACCAACTGGATTAGGACATTGTTTCTATATAAACACCCATGATGGTCCTCTACTTCAGAAGACACTCGTCTAAGCATATCCTCCTAAAATCCAACAAACATGATGGTACACATCTGTAAGCCCAGCATTTCAGATCCTGAAGGAGAATAACAGAACTCAAGGCCAGCCCAGGCTATACAAATTCTCAAATTTTAAATTCCATCAACAATGAACAGAGGATGTCTGATGATAAAGCGGCAGATCCTGCAAGATCTGCCACCACCACCACCCTCCACCCCATCCCCTTTGTCCCTCAGACTTCAGGGCTCATCCCAGTCAAATCTTGGATAGACAAAGCTAGTGCAATTCACTGCTGGAGAGAAAATGCGTCCCCTCCCCCGTTCATCCAATTTCACTCATTGCCAAATGCTTCAGCATCGCTCACTAAATGGGAATTAGACAAATCTCTGTAGGTAATGTAACACCTGTAAGCTAGAAAAAAGCCCCTGGCTTTGGAACTTTGTTTTCTGAAAAGAGAATATTAGGATAACTACTGTCAAGGACCTGCAGCAAGGTAGTATGGTAGGATAGCTCTAGGGCTGTTCTCTGTGGCCAACCAGACTGTCCTTTTGTTATTGTGATGGCTAATTACGGCCAACTGAGGCAGGTTCTTCAGCCTCTACCTCTCTTGTGTGGTAGAAATCTCACTACTTCCTTGTTGAGTGAAAAGCTCGGAAAATATATCTATTGAGGTCTGTGAAAGCACTACTCTGTCACATGACTCCATGCTGGAAAATGCCTACTTATAAGATGCAGTCCTCTCTCAGAGTCTGTCAATAATGACTATGTTTTTTGACTACAGCTATAGAGAAGCTCATTACCACTCTCTAGTTCATATAGTGAGATATCAGTATAGACCTGGAATCCACAGATAGGAGCTGTGGAAGAGAAAGTGACCCCAGATCTGTTGGGAGTCAGTGAGAGCCCAGTGATAGAATGGGCGTCTCTATTGATAGTTATATGTCTGCCTTCCTTGCAGAAAGAAGAGCATAGCCCTGCAAGTCAGCTTGAAATGATGTTTCAAGATCAACCATGAAAGTTCATAATTTTTCAAGTCTTAGAATGTTGGAGTCTGTCTAAGTGTAACCATGTATCCCAGCCTATCAGTGGAGTAGACAGTATGTAATGCCAAATGATACAATTTAACATAGTGCAATGCAAGGGGCTACAGTGTAATGGACTAGCACAATATAGTAGGAATGTTACAGAAACCTCAGTGTGTCATATGTGCTCATGTCCTTAGATGCCATGCTGTGTGACCTCCATGCTAGAGCAGCAGCAGTGCAGAATCAGCCAGCTGGCATTCTGCTGCCTAGGATATTGCCACTCCAAGCACTGATATACCATTAATACACTGTCCCTAGACATAGAGGATGCCTGACTCTTGTACCTGGATTCTGTCAAAGTTTTCTGTATTGTGGCTCAGCTGGGAATACTTGAACATGGTCCTCCTGTAGAATAGAGTCCAGTGACACTAAGTGATGACCTAGGTTGTTCTGAGCACCAAAACAATTTCTTGAGAGTGAAGGTGGCTATATCTGCCTCCCACAAGTTCTGAGGACTACTAGCTCCTGATAACAGATTAAGGGGACCTTTCTGTGCAGATGTAGAGTATAGATGTAGGCTGAGTGAGGACAAGCCAGAATGCTTGATCCAGGATAGAATGTCTCTCTCCTACAACCTTCCTATTATGCCTTAATTTTCTTCCCATGCCCCATGGAGTGGGGCCAGGGTCATGGACACTGCAGAGACAGCTGTCTCTTTTATGGGGATATTGCTCTCCAACAGAGCCTGGAGCCAGCTCTTATTTCACCAGCATAGAGTGTGAGTACTTGGCAATCACAGGATGAATATTCCCTTCCTGGGCTGTAAGAATAATGGGTTAAGTCTGGGCTCTGTGGGTATGGAGCTCCCTTAGATCACACAAGTGAGTGGCAATCATTCTGGATCACCAGACACTAGGACAGACAACTGTCAGTGTCCCTACCTGCCTCTGTCCCTGCTGCCTCAACCTTGCGAGTATCTGGAATTCCAAGCTAGTGATCTGGGTATGGGTGAGAAGGAGACCATTCAAAGAGAACAAAGAACCCCATGAAACCACAGCACACAGCCTCAGCTCTATGATAGCGACATCCTTTCAGTGAGAGACCTATCTCTTCACCGCTGGGCATTTTGATGGTTTCCTGATGACAGGGAAGAGACCTGACAGACCTGCCCAAGATTCCAGCAACAGTCAAGAGAGGCTGTGCTTTGTGCCAGACCACTGTGAAGGCTGGGGAGGAACCAGAGGCTCCTTTCCGACATAGAAGCCATTCGGAATTTCTCTTCCTAACCAGTAGGACTGGTGTTTTGTCACAGGGATGAGGGAAATTCTTAATACATCTTGTCACTCAACACTTTCAACTATAAAGGTACTGTGGCCACCACCTCGGTCCCATTGCGAGAAGTGAAGGAAATAAAAGGTAATAGATGTAGTGTGGAGTTTTGAGAACTGACAATTTCTGATATTCCCGAAAGGTCATCATATCAATAACAGGGTGCATGTACATGGTATACAGACATAGGCAGACAAAGAGAGGAGAGGCAGATACACAGAGAGAAGGATGAACAGAGAGAATACAGATAGACACAGAGAAAGAGACAGGGAGAAACAAAAGGAAGAGAGACACAGATAGAGCAGAGAGGACCAAGGTCCTTTCTGGACAATCAAGTTGCTGGTGATTTTTATCTCCTTGACTATTTTCAATCTACAATGGACACGTGTGACCACAAGAAGTACAATCAGATGACAGGTATTTTTGCCTAAATAAGTAATCCAGAGAGGAATCTCTCAACACATTATAGTCAACGGGACAAAATTATGAAACAATATTAAAAACTACAAGGAAAAACAACAAATTCATTCACAAAGTATATTCATCACAATAACATCTGATCATGAACACTAAAAGTCAGGATCTATGAGATGATATATTTTAAGATCTGAAGGAAGTTGGGCAGTGGTGGCGCACGCCTTTAATCCTGCACTTGGGGGACAGAGGCAGGTGGATTTCTGAGTTCAAGGCCAACCTGGTCTACAGAGTGAGTTCCAGGACAGTCAGGGCTATACAGAGAAATCTTGTCTCGAAAAACAAAAAAAAAAAACAAACAAGCAAACAAAAAAGTTCTGAAGGTAAGTAAATGCCCATGTAAGATGACTATTTCCACAAAAATTGTCTTCTTAAACATATACAGATATCAGGACTCATCTAGGAAAAGCATGCAAGTAAGTTTTCTGGAGATGATCCACCACTTTGCATGGCTGCAATGGGTAAACTTTGAATTGCAGAGTCTTAAGAGATTTTGTCCTGGGATTGCTGGTTGCTACTGATATGCCTTTCTTGTTCTATTACATAGTCTAATGATTCCTGGGCATCTGCCCACCCTACTGGGCAGTATGAAGATGTATTATCATGTAGCAGTGCTGTATAGACAAACTGATGACTTCATAATTCCTGATAATGATTTTATAGAATTCCTGATTTGTTTCAAATAATTTTAGGAATAAAGTTTTAAGAGATGGTTTTCGTTGTTTTGTCAGAAAGATGTAATAAAGTTAGAATCAAGAGTAGAATGTAGGGCTGGTGAGATGGTTCAGTGGTTAAGAGCACTGAGTGCTCTTCCAAAGGTCCTGAGTTAAATTCCCAGTGACTACATGGTGGCTCACAACCATCTGCAGTGTGATCTGATGCCCTCTTCTGGTGTGTCTGAAGACAACTACAGTGTACTCATATACATAAAATAAATAATTAAATCTTTTTTTAAAAAAAAGAACAAGAAAAAAACTTTAAAAAAAAATAGAATGTACCCATTCCTCATAGAATAGCAAGTACAGGCTGCATAATAAGGAATACAATGAGTTTTCACAATTACACTAAAAGGAGAAATAGGCTTGGGACAAATTTGTGATCAAGGAAAAATATCCATTCTAGGTCAGGTCCAAGGATGAGCCACAGGTGTGCACTGTGATAAAGCAAGGCCTGTGAAACTGTTGCTTTGAACTTATAATGAGCTTACAGAATGAAACACTGCTTTGAACTGATTATCAACATACTTCTGTAACTCCCCTTTTGTTTATAAAATTTCATCTATTGGGTAATTTTCTAAAGAACTTTTGTCTAAGAGAGTATAAAAAGGCCAGAGAGAAGATATAAGGTAGTGGCTTCCAGCCCCCATCCAAATGAATATGTCTATTTGTCTAGATGCATATGTGTATAAATATATGTATGTGTGTAAGTAAACATGAACACTTGAGATGCTGATGAGACATGTGATCAGGTCTAATAAGAGTATGTGTATGTCTGTGCATGTTGTCTGTGTAAATGAATTTTCTTTTTCTTCTTTTCTTTTCTGTCTGGTCCACAAAGAATTAACAAGTCCAACCTTCTCGCCTGGCCAGAAAGAGATCCTTAAGCAACAGAGAAAACTAGTTTATTACCACAAAACAGTAAGAGAGATTAACAAGGAAAAAGCAGTGCTTATTAGCATAGAACAGTAAGAAAGAGTTAAGTTTCCAGAGACTGGAGAACAGTAAGAGAGTTACATGGCCATGGATCATCAGTCTTTGGCATTTGTCCAACTCTGTGTCTCACCTCGGTACTTATGATGCTGGGAAGGTCCCCAGCATATAAATAAAGACACATCAAGGCAAACGCAAACTAAAGCAATTCTTGACATACATACACAGAGGGAAGAAAGGAGGTCGCAATACGGCAGCAAAGGAAAGAATGGATTTTTTGAAATGAATAAATAGACAAAGGAGATCTAAGAAAAATTTAACTATGTCCAACTCTGTAAATAGCAAATCCTTAATATGAATATTAGAGAAAGGAACAACAAAGTTACAAGAGCCAACAAACTACTATCAAAAAATAACACTAAATGTATAATAAATAGTCATAACTCCGCAACTTATGTATCAGAGAAGGGTGGGAGAGACAGCGTAACATTTAAGAGTGCTTCCTACGCTTGCAGAGTACTGGAGTCCAGTTCCAAGCATCTGTATCAGAAGGCTCATAACTGTGTATAACTCTAGCTCCAGGAGATCTACTATTCTCCTCTGGTCTTTGTGAATACCTGCACACATTAGATGCACATACATACGCATTCGTGAAAATAAAATAGATCTAAAAATAAATAACAGAGTAGTTGATTGGATTAAAAGCAAGATCTAACCATCCATGCCTACAAGAAACCACACAGAGATGGAAAATTAATGTATCAAGCAAATAGAAGTTGAAAACAAGCAGAAGTAGCTATATGTACTGGCTATTCCTGGTTGTCAGCTTGACTATATCTGGAATGAACTACAATCCAGAATTGGAGGGTTCACCTGTGATCCGGATCTTGAGGCCGAAAGACACAAGTTTCTGACCTGGATCTTGGCATGGATATCTTGAGGCATAGTGGCCATGAAAAGCTTAGGCCCAGGCAAGGTAGTACACGCCTTTAATTCCAGTAGATTGAGACAAGGAGATCTCTGAATTCAAGGTCAGCCTGGGACACACCTTTAATCTTGGCCACACTTTCTGCTGGAGACCTACATAAGGACATTGAAAGAAGGAAGATTCACTGTTCTTTACCTGCTCGAATTTACTTGCCAGCACATCTGTTGGAACCTACTTCTACAGAAGACCAGCTTGTACCTCTAGCCTTGTGGGATTGAGCAACTACTAGATTCTTGGACTTTCCATTCACACCTGACCATTGTTGAGTTAGTTGGACCACAGTCTGTAAGTAATCACAATGAATTCCCTCAATATAAAGAGATACTCCATAATTTCTGTGACTCTAGAAAACCCTGACTATATACTATGCTTAAGTTTTATAAAATAGATATCAAACCAAACTAATTAGAGGAGATAAAGGAAGTCACTATAATTAACAAAGAAAGCAACCAACCAAGAAGATATGGTGACTGTAACCATACAAGCACAAACACTGGGACACGTAATTTCTTTTTTTTTTTTATTACATATTTTCCTCAATTACATTTCCAATGCTATCCCAAAAGTCCCCCATAGCGCCCCCCACTTCCCTACCCACCCATTCCCATTCTTTTGGCCCTGGCATTCCCCTATATTGGGGCATATAAAGTTTGCAAGTCCAATGGGCCTCTCTTTCCATTGATGGCCGACTAGGCCATCTTTCGATACATATGCAGCTAGAGACAAGAGCTCCGGGGTTCTGGTTAGTACATCATGTTGTTCCAACAATAGGGTTGCAGATCCCTTTAGCTCCTTGGGTACTTTCTCTAGCTTCTCCATTGGGAGCCCTGTGATACATCCAATAGCTGACTGTGAACATCCACTCCTGTGTTTGCTAGGCCCCGGCATCGTCTCACAAGAGACAGCTATATTTGGGTCCTTTCAGCAAAATCTTGCTAGTGTATGCAATGGTGTCAGCGTTTAGAAGCTGATTATGGGATGGATCCCTGGATACGGCAGTCTCTAAATGGTCCATCCTTTCATCACAGCTACGAACTTTGTCTCTGTAACTCCTTCCCTGGGTGTTTTGTTCCCAATTCTAAGAAGGTGCACAGTGTCCACACTTTGGTCTTCATTCTTCTTGAGTTTCATGCGTTTATCAAATTGTATCTTATATCTTGGGTATCCTAAGTTTTGGGCTAATATCCACTTATCAGTGAATACATATTGTGTGAGTTCTTTTGTGATTGTGTTATTTCACTCAAGATGATGCCCTCCAGGTCCATCCATTTGGCTAGGAATTTCATAAATTCATTCTTTTTAATAGCTGAGTAGTACTCCATTGTGTAAATGTACCATAATTTCTGTATCCATTCCTCTGTTGAGGGACATCTGGGTTCTTTCCAGCTTCTGGCTATTATAAATAGGGCTGCTATGAACATAGTGGAGCATGTGTCCTTTTTACCGGTTGGGACATCTTCTGGATATATGCCCAGGAGAGGTATTGCTGGATCCTCCGGTAGTACTATGTCCAATTTTCTGAGGAACCGCCAGACTGATTTCCAGAGTGGTTGTACAAGCTTGCAATCCCACCAACAATGGAGGAGTGTTCCTCTTTCTCCACATCCTCGCCAGCATCTGCTGTCACCTGAATTTTTGATCTTAGCCATTCTGACTGGTGTGAGGTGGAATCTCAGGGTTGTTTTGATTTGCATTTCCCTGATGATTAAGGATGTTGAACATTTTTTCAGGTGTTTCTCTGCCATTCGGTATTCCTCAGGTGAGAATTCTTTGTTCAGTTCTGAGCCCCATTTTTTAATGGGGTTATTTGACTTTCTGGAGTCCATCTTCTTGAGTTCTTTATATATATTGGATATTAGGCCCTTATCTGATTTAGGATAGGTGAAGATCCTTTCCCAATCTGTTGGTGGTTTTTTTGTCTTATTGATGGTGTCTTTAGCCTTGCAGAAGCTTTGTAGTTTCATGAGGTCCCACTTGTCAATTCTCGATCTTACAGCACAAGCCATCACTGTTCTATTCAGGAATTTTTCCCCTGTGCCCATATCTTCAAGGCTTTTCCCCACTTTCTCCTCTATAAGTTTCAGTGTCTCTGGTTTTATGTGAAGTTCCTTGATCCACTTAGACTTGACCTTAGTACAAGGAGATAGGAATGGATCGATTCGCATTCTTCTACATGTTAACAACCAGTTGTGCCAGCACCATTTGTTGAAAATGCTGTCTTTCTTCCACTGGATGTTTTTAGCTCCCTTGTCGAAGATCAAGTGACCATAGGTGTGTGGGTTCATTTCTGGGTCTTCAATTCTATTCCATTGGTCTATTTGTCTGTCACTATACCAGTACCATGCAGTTTTTATCACAATTGCTCTGTAGTAGAGCTTTAGGTCCGGCATGGTGATTCCACCAGAGGTTCTTTTATCCTTGAGAAGAGTTTTTGCTATCCTAGGTTTTTTGTTATTCCAGATGAATTTGCAGATTGCACTTTCTAATTCGTTGAAGAATTGATTTGGAATTTTGATGGGGATTGCATTGAATCTGTAGATTGCTTTTGGCAAGATAGCCATTTTTACAATGTTGATCCTGCCAATCCATGAGCATGGGAGATCTTTCCATCTTCTGAGATCTTCTATAATTTCTTTCTTCAGAGACTTGAAGTTTTTATTATACAGATCTTTCACTTCCTTAGTTAGAGTCACGCCAAGATATTTTATATTATTTGTGACTATTGATAAGGGTGTTGTTTCCCTAATTTCTTTCTCAGCCTGTTTATTCTTTGTGTAGAGAAAGGCCATTGATTTGTTTGAGTTAATTTTATATCCAGCTACTTCACCGAAGCTGTTTATCAGGCTTAGGAGTTCTCTGGTGGAATTTTTAGGGTCACTTATATATACTATCATATCATCTGCAAAAAGTGATATTTTGACTTCATCTTTTCCAATTTGTATCCCTTTGATCTCCTTTTGTTGTCGAATTGCTCTGGCTAGCGTAATTTCTTGACATTAACACTGTTGGACATAATAGCACAGGGAGTTCCAGGCACAATAATAGTGGATGGCTTCAATACTCTACTCTAGTTGATAAATAAGTCATTTAGACAAAAAAGAATTCAAGGGGAAAAAAGTCAAATTATCCCTATTTGTACACATGTTCCTACTATACTTAAATGACTTTAGACAGTCTATCAAAACATTTGTAGACATGACAAGTCCAGTAAAATAGGAGAATTAAGCATCAACATCCAGAAGTCTGTATGCCAATAACAGGCATCCTGGGAAAGAAATTGGGAGGATCTCATTCACAAGATTTCTCCAGAAGAGAACAGACAGACCGGGGAATAAATCTAATGATAGAGGAGAATGACCTCTTCAGTGAAAATTATAAGACACTGAAAAAGAGTGTGTAAGATTCCAGACAATGGGTTGTAGAGATGGCTCAGCAGTTAAGAGCACTGACTGGTCTTGCAGAGGTCCTGAGTTCAATTCCCAACAACCACATGGTGGCTCACAATCATCTGTAATGGGATCAGATGACCTTTGCTGGTGTGTCTGAAGACAGCTACAGTGTATTCATAAAAATAAAAGATTCTGCTGGGCAGTGGTGGTGCACGCCTTTAATCCCAGCACTCGGGAGGCAGAGGCAGGCGGATTTCTGAGTTTGAGGCCAGCTTGGTCTACAAAGTGAGTTCCAGGACAGCCAAAGCTATACAGAGAAACCCTGTCTCGAAAAAAAATAAAATAAAATAAAATAAAAATAAAAGAAAAGATTCCAGTTGATGAAAACCACTCCATCCAAACAGCTTGATATAATTGATAACAGTCAAGCATTTTATCACAATGGGAAAAGTAACTAACACAAAGGCATGTTGCTAAAAAAAAAAAATTTTTTTTTTTTACTTATTTGGGAAAATCCAGATCAAAATTCCAATCACATCATTCACAGAAATAGAGGGAACCCTATTTATGTATGGAAACACAAGATACCCCAAATATCCTAGGCAGAGTACTGCTAAAGGTTTTGTAATACTTGGTCTCGAATTATACTCCCGTGACACACACACACACACAAACATGCTACTGGCACAGAAACAGATGTGTAGACCAATGTGATAGAACAGAGGGACCAAGAAACCAATCCATGCAGCAACAGCCGCCTGACTTCTTACAACACCCTTAAGAGAAAATGCACTCCCTTCAGTGCCAGGAAAAGAATGTAGGGTATTCACAAATCAAAGAATAAAAGGTACACACATTAATTACAAGAGGTCAGAAGTTCTCCATGTAATGCCTGTAAACTGAAACTACAGAAAGACACAAGTAAAGAGGTTCAAGTCCTGTGGAAGCTGAAGCCTGGTTGAGGGAAGCCGGTCACTGAGAATGGACATTTGAAGGGTGTAGCCCTTCCAGTTACTCCTTTCTGCATCCTGGAATTTCCATCATGAAGCAAGCAGCTTTGCTTCCTAGGCCCTCTTCCCATGATGCTCTGCTTTACCACAGCTCACATCAGAAGAGCCAAATGCCCATGCCCTCTGTCTTCAGAAATGCTGAGCCAAAAGTAAATCTTTCCTTTTCCAGTGCATTTCTTTCAGGGGGTTGTCATGGCTATGGAAAAGTCAAGAAAGGGAGTTTCTTTCCCATCTGTGAACGAGGTGCATAACCCAGACCTAACAAGTCTGGAATCTGGATAAACCAAATGGCCCAGAGTTGAGACCCAGATGAACAGAACATCAGAATCCTCGGAAGTCAAAAGAGAGTGTGTCCCTGCACATGAGACATGGACTGCACTCAGATAATTCATATGCAGGCCTATGGTCTAAGTGCCCAGGTGTTGAAGGACCTAGAACACTCCTGACTAACCTCTAAACCCATAGCATCTACAGTTCTCTTGACATGAATTTATTAGTACTGTAAATTAGCAATCAACTGTGAGTAGATAGATTGAAAACAGGAGCATTTTGTAAGCCACCTTGTATAAAACGCATGGCACACTGTTGTGTCACTTCATCTGATGCCCATTTGGGCTGAGAGTCCTGCACAGGGGACATGGAGCTAGGCTGGCATCTTTGGTATGATTGGGAGATCCTCAGCCAGGCAGGGGCTTGTAATTATTAGCCTTTTATACTTCTTGATTGGCTGATTCTTTTCAAAACAGAGGTATTGTTCTCATATTTTTTAAAAGCATGTTTTTTAAAAAAACAAACAATATGTTTCTGTTTTATTCTTTAAGAATATCATACATGTATACAGTGATATATGGTCATACATGCTCCCCAGTTTTTCCCTTCACCTTCCCCAGTATTCCCTCAATAAGTGGTACTTTCATCTTACACTGATGTTTAGTAAATTCAAATAAATTAACAGAATAACTACAGATAAGCCACACTTAAACTGGGTAGAAAGGTTAAAGTACAACATTTAAGACCCAAGAACATCAACAGTAAAAAATTAACACAAGCTTTGGGATCATGTTTCAAAGTGGTTTTTTTTTTTAAGATATTTTCTTTATTCACATTTCAAATGTTATCCCCTTTCCTAATTTCCCCTCCAAAAATCCTCTATCCCCTCCCCTCTCCCCCTGCTCCCCCAATCCATCCACTCCCATTCCTGGTCCTGGCATTCCCCTATACTGGGGCATAGAGCCTTCACAGGACCAAGGGCCTCTCTTAAAACTACCATGTATTGATGAGAGAGCTAGCTCCTGACACTATTAATGAAACTCTGCTATGTTTGAAGACAGGAGTCTAGAACAACTGTCTTCTGAGAGACTTCATCCAGCAGCAGATGGAAACAGAGGCAGAGACCCACGACCAAACATCAGGTGGAGCTTGGGGAATCTTGTGGAAGAGTAGGGGAATAGAATTGAGCAAGCCAGAGGGATCAAGGACACCACAAGAAGACCGACAGAGTCAAGTAACCTGGGCCCAGGAGGCCTCATATAGACTAAATCACTAACCAACGAGTATGCAGGGGTTGGCCCTAGGCCCCCTATACATTTGCAGCAGATGTGCATCTTGGTCTTCATATGGGTCCCTTAACAATTGGAATGGGGGGGGGGTTCTCTGACTCTGTTACCTGACATTGGATTCCCCTTTCCCTACCTGGACTCTTTGGTTGGGCCTCAGTGAGAGAAGATGTGCCTAGTCCTACCGGGACTAGATGCCCTAGGGTGAAGTGGTACCCAAGGGGGGCTTCCTCTTCTCTGAGGAGAAGGGAAGAGAATAATTGGAAGGGGGACTTGTGAGGTCAAGATTGGGAGGAGAGGAGGAGAGGCTGCAATCGGGATGTCAAGTGAATAAAAACTAAATTATCAAGAAAAAAGTTAAAAGGGTTTTAATTTTTTGTTTGTTTGAGACAGGGTTTCTCTGTATAATAGCCCTGGCTGTCCTGGAACTCACTTTGTAGACCAGGCTGACCTCGAACTCAGAAATCCGCCTGCCTCTGCCTCCCGAATGCTGGGATTAAAGGCATGTGCCACCAAGCCCGGCTAGGTTTTCAAATTTTTAACTGTCCTTGAAAAGCAATGTTGAGCCTGAGAATCAAAGGGCAAAGAGATGGATGGCTGTTGTTTTGGGGTTCTTTGTCCACTGCTGACCCAAATGCAAGTCCCACTACTGACAGCCTCTCTGGGACTTTCCACCCAGGGGCTGCTGTCCTGAGCTCCCAGAATCCCTAGCTAATGGCAGGTGAGGTGGTCACTGCTATGGCAGAGATGGCTCTAAGAACACTGAACCAGCAAACAAATCATTTTACCACCTCATTGAGAAGAGACCTACCATTAGGCTGTATTGCAAAGCACTTGGGAATTTCATACCGTACAAGTTATGCAGCCTAGAAAAGGCCAAGCCTCCCCTTCTGCAACTTCCTTCCTTTACTTCAGGACCCCACCCTCAGGGCTAAAGGAACAAAACAACCAAAGCTAGCCTGCTTTATCAGCCCCTCCTAGAAGATGGGTCCAGGGAGGGAGATGCCAGAAGCCCAGGGTTCTCCAACCCAGCTCTGCCACAGCGGATAAAAGGCCATTATGAATGGATCTCTGGATTCAAAGGATATTTTCTTCATTGGACAGTCTAGACAGTGTCTGCTGTACAGCAGCCTCGAGAGGACACTGCTGTCAAGTCCGAGGTCTCAGACCGGTGACAGCCTCTGTCCATCCTAAACTCCTTTGACAACCTGGGGACAATTAGAGCAAGTTAGTCACTCATTTCTGCCTCATTCTCTATAAGGTGGGAACAATGACTTGTGTGTAGTCAGTGCTATACAAGAAATGTAAAGGTTTTACCCCATAAGGCCCAGTCTAAAGTATGCCAGTTGCTACAGCCCAGGGTTCCCCAGGGACAAAGAATTTGCTAGTTACCCTCAGTGACAAGGATGGAAACTGCCCTGGGGTAAAACAGTGTCTCCTCCAAAGTGGGATGGCAGCATTCGGAGGTCCCCATGTTAACTCAAGTCACAAGGGTGGACCCTCATGAAAGAACCCAAGCTTTCTCCCTGCATCTTCTCTTTACAGACTCAGGGAGTGAGTACCATCTGTAAATGAGGACCTGACCATGCCAGGGCCGGTCTGAGACAACCCTCCAAAGGACATTGTGACACCTGACCTCTCTGTTTAAACAGCAGCATTTCAATAGCGGAGGCTTTTTGTAGACCCCAAAGTAGAAACTGAGAGAGCAGAGCTGGGGATGACATAGGAAGAGAGCGACGGGGAGTTCTCCACAGAACCCCGCGTGCTCTGCAGGCACTGTCAGTCACACAAGAAGGCCATGTCCAGAGCCTAGAGGAGTCCTGGCGCTGACTGCCGCTCCACTCAGTGAAACGCCCTCTACTGGGGGCTCCGCTACACCTCTTCCTCTAGGATTCGCCAGACCCTTCTTTTGCTGGGCAATTCTCTAATGACCTCCCTGAAAACAACCAAACGAATCCTTCAACGAAAATAAACTTCAAAGACAAAAGTCACCTGTGATTCTCAACAAAACAGGAAGCCCGGGATTCCCGAGGAGAAAACGTAGTTCCTGCTTTCCTGAGACTTTCAAAAGTTAAAGAAAATTCTCTTTGTTTCTAAGATTCCAGCATGTCGGAGAGATTTCATTTTAAGTGTGCTTCCCTTGTGATGATCGCCACAGATCCGTTGTTAAAATGCACTGCCCTTGAGCTATGAAGAAAATTAGACACCCTCCTTTACATGGACAACCGAGGGAAGAGAGCAGGTGGCTGGCTTTGTGTTGGTAAATTGCATTTCTCTTCTTAAAAAATTCCACTGTTGTGATGTGCCCTGATTAGATGGGGCTTGCCATTAACCTGCCGCCCTGGGGCCTGAGCCTTCCGCGCCCGCTTGCCTCCCCACCTGCCGGTCCAGCCGGCTGCAAGCTCCATACAGTTATCTCCGTCTAAATTAAAATTGTAAGTCTCCCAGTCCCAGTTACACAAAGCCTCAGCTTTGACACATGCAATTACTACGGACATTGGGGCAACAGGATTGCTAAGGGCCCAGAAAAAGACTTTAATCAGAAAACATGGTCCTGTTCCGGCCCATTTATAATTTCACTACTTGCTATTCCTTTATGTTCTTATGTGTTCTGATAATTAGATACACTAGTTCTTGCTTCCCAAGAGGCCAGAAAGGGCAAAATTCCTATTCTTTTTACATTAAAAAGATTAAATTATAATATAGAAAATCTGTAACGTGGGGCAGAAATGACAAATTCACACTACATTAATTTCAGTGCTTACAAAAATGTTACAAATAATTTGTCCATTCCTCCCCTCTCTTGTAGGCTTGTGTGAATTAATTACCTATCCAATTTCAACATCTTTCAAGTCAGCTTGCCACAGACAACTCTGAAATTAAAAGAAAATAAGGTCTGATTTCCACTAGCAGAGTATATTTGCTTTAGATGTTTAACCATTTAAGCCTTCGTACATGTACATAAGTACATGGACATTAACGGACGTGTTCACCATGCAAACATCATGTGAGACAACAAAGCCCACAGGATGGTAATTACGGAGCACTGGGGGTGAATCTCTGAGTAAGGACACTGCATAGAGGACATGCTGCCACTGCGTACAAGCTCGTTCTGCACCCCCAGGTCAGGAGATTCTGACTCATTCATGGTGGGGAAGCCTCTGATAAGGTGGGGGTTAAATAGTGGTGGACAGAAGCCCAGCCACCACCGGGAGGTAAGCAGAGTGGTCAGGAAGGTCATGGCCTCTGTGTGGCACAGAGAGAACACCCCTGGTCACAGCCACTGATCTGGTACTGGTTGGGTGTGACAAATGCCATGCTGGAAAACCAAACAAGACAACTGTTGTGAGCAGCAGCACCGGGGTGAAGAATAACCCCATGTCTGTGTCCACCTGGAGCCTCAGACTGTATCTTCTCTTTACATGGCCTGAAGATGTGGTCGTGTCATGGTGACATTCATTACCTAGCTTAGAAACTCATCTGGACACCAGAAGCCTGGAAAAGCAGAAACATCTCTACCCTACGACCTACAGCAGGAGCCAGCTGTCCAGCCCATGGGCTCAGACCGCAGATTCCAGGGCTGCCAGGAGGTGAATTCCTGCTGTTCTGGAGAAATGGCCAATGGTGCTTTGTTACAGGAGGCTACTACAGCTGATGTCTGATGAGAAGAAGAAATAGAGGCAGACAGACTGACAGACGGGAGTGCGTGAGGAAGATGGCTTGAGAGACACAGGGAAAGTGCCACAACAAACCCCTTACTTCACAGGCTAATGTAAAAAGTAGTTAAGAAAATTAAAACTAAAAAATTTTTAAAAGTGTGGGGTTGTAGCAGTTCAGGGAAGTGGGAAAGGCAGCTCTAAGAAGGAACAGAAGCAGGAGGATGCTCTATCATCAGAAACAGGACACACAGGTTCACCGCACCAGACTCTGGAGGGTGCTGGAGCATAAACAAAGATGTGCTCTTGCCACTGAGGGGAGCGAGCCCCACCCTCTTACTCTCCACAGCTTCAGGGAAGATCCTGGCGTTGCCCTGGGAGGCTGGACACAGTCCTGCCTGTGTCTAGGTATGTGTCTAGCTGTATAAGATGAATTCGGCAAGTGTGTACCTGTTTTTAACCACAGGTCTATGCTAAAGAATCCTTCTCAGAGACATCAGCACTCTGATGACCAAGTGCTGTCAGGGAAATTATTTTCCCCTGCCTTGGCCCTGCCTCCCCAGCTGTACACAGCCAGGTGGAAGCAGACTCAGGTGGCCCTCAGCTAGGGCTTCCCAGGTGGGAATCCTGCCTTCTTAGTCATCCTGTCAGAAAACAGAGCCCGGTGGATATTTATGGAGACTCTGAGGAAATAGCCACAGATCGTGGCTCCATGCTAACGCTGTGGATAAAGGATGCCTCTTCAATTATTTATAGCGACTCTGAGGATATCACTGGTATCCTGCTGCAATCTCCTCTGAAGAGATGTGGATCACTCAGGAGCCTCCTGGGCTGATAAATGGCATCTTCTAAGGGACATATGGCCCAGAAGCTGGGCCTGTGGGCACCTTCCAAATAAGTTGTACTTGAGGTTAGTGCTTGTGGCTGGCCATGAAGGTCCAACAGAGAAAGAAGAAGCAGGCTCACTGCTGCTGCTTCTCTCTCCCTCGTCCCCTCTTTGTCTCTTCTGCGTTCTATCCTCTGTGTTGAAATGTGTGTTGGAACAAGTCTTCTACTGGGTGCTTTATACTAGTTCCTGTCCTTAGTCAGGGACCTCAAAAAACCCCAGAGGAACCCGGACCTCCATCCTGAGTTGATTCTTCCCACCTAAAAGGCTGAGGGGATAGGAGGAGGCTGTATTAACAACATCCTGCAGTCTCTACAATGAACAAGAGCACCAATCCCTGAAGCTATGATTCAGCATAATTAACAGCTCTGTAACATGGTGGATCCTATCCCAGCCTTCCACTCACCAGCACTGGATGGTCTAGGAACAGCCTCTGCCCTCTTTCATGATGTCACTGCATACCTTTAGACCACAAAGAAATTTCTTTACTAAAAATCTATGAGTTATCCACTGATATATATATATATATATATATATATATATATATATATATATATACACACACACAATAATAACTTTGGTACTTTCTATCAAATACATGTTCAGTTTGACATTGCCTCTGCCCCCCCCCCCTTTTAGAGAGTACCTTCCACCTTCTCTAGGGCTGTGGAGCCCCATGAGATAAAACAAGCACCGGGGAACACTATTAGCATTGTTTGGCTGAAGCTATCTAGGAAAATGCAGTTGGGACTCCGGGGCAATGTTTGTCTATGCTGCACATGAAGGCAGAGGGCAGATAGGCTGATCACCAGCACTATGGCTACCTGTATCTCAGACTTAAGCAGGCCTGTTCCTGAATGGAGCTCGACTAAAGACAGTGTTCACTCACCCTGAACTAAATCTGTGGACATTCCACCCTATATTATCCTCTTTCCAGAGTCCTGCTTACAAGAAGGCTGGTAGAGGAAGAACAGGTCACCTTAGAAAAGGAACAAAGTAGAAGGAAAACAGCAGTAAAGTGTACTCTGCCTGGGGCATAAGAAAGTACAGGAACTGTGTACTATATACCTTCCACTAACACACACACACATATAACATGAACACACGGCACAAAAGCACACTCACACTATAACACACCCTATGTGAGTGGAGATGAACACACACATTTTCACACACCCACAAACAAATACACAGGTTATTGTTACTAAGTAGGAAGATTTTTAAATACCAGGTACACATCTGTCACCAAACAAAGAGAGGCTGGGGGAGGAAGGAAAGCTCTCCAGTACTGCAAAGAAATGCTTTCTTTGTGTTTTTTTACATAATAAACAAGCATTATAGATACGTTACAGCTCAGCAGCGTTTTCAGAGCAGTATGAAAAGAAAACTTTTCCTTCCCACATGAGATGTCCAGGTTAATGACCCACGAGCATCAGTAGGTCTCCAGATCTTTGCAGTGCGCACAAGCACACATAAAAGGTAACATCCTCGCATCTGACTTCTCTTCTTCCCCATGCTACAGCTAGGGGAACACGCGCTCCAGTTTCTCCTGGGTCTAAGGCACAAAGAATAGAAGCTAGGTAGAAAGCCAGTGGCAGGGGGAGTTGAGCAGAGCCCAGGTTGACCATGAGGCTCTGCTGCAACCTGGTATGACTGATGGGGTGGAATTTTTAAAACGTGTCTGAATTTGATCTTTGATAATGTTTAAGGTATATTGGATCAATATTTAGATCTACATTTATATTGATCCAGGGTCATGTTCAAATAAATATCTCACTTGATATTGGGCATTTTCTAAGACTTGATACCCCCAAATTACACCTATACATGAGAGAGAATAGGTGAGACATTGTGCCTTTGCCTAATGCTCTCTGCCACCCCCCAAATCTTCTTAAGGAAAGTAAACAAAAGCAAATTCGCTTGATTAATAGGTTAATTTAGAAAAAAAAAAAACAGAAGTGCATACTCCTCTCTCTCTCTCCCTCTTTTTCTCCCTCTCTCTCTTTCTCCCTCTCTCTCTCCCTCTCCCTCTCTCTCCTCTCTCTCCTTCTCTCTTTTTCTCCCTCTCTCTCATTCCCTCTCTCTCCTCTCTCTCTCCTTCTCTCTCTCTCTCTCTCTCTCTCTCTCTCTCTCTCTCTCTCTCTCTCTCTCTCTTTCTCTCTCTCTCTCTCTCTGTCTCTCTGTGTGTGTTCTAGACCCAGTATGACCTGCCCACCTGTATTTACTGGTGGTAGGATTTTTATTTTATTCTATCCACTTTTACAGAGTCCATAGACTCCCGCAGAGTTAATTTATTAATTTTATGGCTAGGACAGGAAAATAAAGCAGCCTAATTTAATTTAAAGGTCTTAGAAGAAAGTCATCCAGCCCCCAAGAGATAGCATTGGGCCAAATAGAATCTAGAGCCCTGGGGTGGGGGGAGGGGTCTCAAGGACCAGAAAGAGACCAGGCTCTGAGCAGGAACTCCCAGTCAAGAGTGGGCTCACCCAACCAATCCTCTCTTCATTCCTTTCACCTGAGCAGTCCTGTATACTCAGGCTCTTTACCAACCTGCTCCCAATGCCCAGGTGTGAGCTACCTGCCACACAGACAAACCCCACCACCTCCCTAGCCTCTGGCACCCTTCAGGTCTCTACTAAGGCAAAGTCCCATAGAACCACCCTTCTCCCTTCATTCGGGAATTTTCCCAGTGCTTTCCATGTGGTGAGTTTACTATGGAGCATCAGAGGCCAAATAGAGGTTCTTCGGGTACTGGTGGGAAATGCCACATAACTCATACCTCAAGATGATGTTTTAACCTCTAAATAAAATGAGAATAAAGCTGTGTGTGAGCTGACTTTCTTGCCTGGCAATAGGGACTTCACCGCCTTTTTTAAGTTCCCCTGAAATACTGTATTCTGACAGTATCTGCAATTACAGGACTTGAATTTGCCAGTCTGCTAAACTACCTGATGTCCCAGAGACAGACATTTATTCTTGCTTTTATTTTGACTAATGTAGAAAGTGCTGCCCAAAGACTGTCCAGGGACACTGCTGATGCTGACAAACTTGCTCTTCGCTTAGGCTGTTGTCCAGCAGGCTCCTTATCGAGAGCACAGTAGGGCTCGAAGTCTTTGTGGCCACACATGGCTTCCATTAAACTCTTCTTTGTAGTTTCTAGAACTTTAAAAAGTCCAGCCACAGGGGCTAGATAAATGACTCGGTGGCTAAGAACAGTCTCTGCTCCTCCAGAGGACCCAAATTCAGTATCCTACATGGGATAGCTCACAACTTCCTATAACATCAGCTGCAGGGGGCCCGGCACCCTCTTCTGTCTCCTGTGGTCACCCACATACATATATCCATAAACTTAAAATAATAATAAAATATTTTTGAATGCTCAGGATCAGAAGCTGCACCAGGCTTGGCTTCCATTAGCCCCTTCGGTTATTCCCAGGTATACACTGTGGTGGCGGTGGTGGTGGTGGTGGTGGTAGTGGTGGTGGTGGTGGTGGCGGTGGTGGTGGTGTTGGTGGCGGTGGTTGTCAGCTTGGCACAGTTAGGATCGTCTGGGAGGAAGGAACCTGTGCTGATCAGGAAAGGAGTGTTACTTTTGATTATGGTGTTTTGGTTTTGGTTTGGTTTAGTTTTTTGTTTTGTTTTATTTTTTTGTATTTTTGTTTTTTTGGTTTTTCGAGACAGGGTTTCTCTGTATAGCCCTGGCTGTCCTGGAGCTCACTCTGTAGACCAGGCTGGCCTCGAACTCAGAAATCCACCTGCCTCTGCCTTCCAAGTGCTGGGATTAAAGATGTGCACCACCACCACCTGGCTGATTATGGTGTTTTATCACAGCAATATAAGCAAACAAAAGCAGATGCACACACTCGAATTTCTCTACAGAAAAATTATATAAATCTGTGCTGTCCATAGCAGTGACTGAAATTTTTTTTTAAAGATTTATTTATTTTATATATGTGAGTACACTGTCGCTGTCTTCAGACACACCGGAAGAGGACATCGGATTTCCATTACCGATGGTTGTGAGCCACCATGTGGTTGCTTGGAATTGAACTCAGGACCTTTGGAAGAGCAGTCTATGCTCTTAGCCACAGAGCCATCTCTCCAGCCTTGTGTCTGAAATATTTACTGGATATCATGACCATTTTTAAATGGGTTAAATCCACCTTGTGTCTAGTGTCTTCATAGTTCTGGAAGATCTTTGCATATAGAGGGGGTGCCTACCCCTCCGTCTTTATCCTGGATGCCACTAACGTGAGCTGCACTGTCCTGTGATGTATTAAACGTTTTGTCTTTGTAATCAAACTTCAGCTCCTTATTTTGATTTTCTCCTTATTTTGCTTCAGTCAGGAGTGTCAGCCATGCCTCAGAACCCCCAGTTCTGTTCCTCTGGGTGTGGTCCAGGCACTCAGTTGAAGAGCCTGAGTTGCTTCTGAGCTCCAAGGAGAACAAAACTCTCTGGCATTCAGTACACTGGGGCCGTGGTAAAGACCACAGGAAAATCCCAGTGAGGATCTTCCTGGTCACTGCGGATTTTGGTACTAGCTCGGCAGTTGTTATTTCCTGGGGCACGCTGCAACTGGAGTACTGAGTAATGGACCTCACAGAGTCGGGGGATAGCAAGGAAGGGTTTGAACATCCCTTGGGCCACTCAGGCTAGCATGCACAGAGGCTGGGAAATGTAATCCATCTACCTCAAAGATTCTTTTTTTTTATATGAGTCCTGGCGAAAAATACTTATCCAAACTTGAGAATGAATACACAGGCCAGAGGATAGGTTGTTAAAGTTTGCATGTGAGGGCCACATGAAAACAAGCTCCAGAGAGCCACGCTCCCAGGACCTCAAGGAGGGTGTGAGCTCCAGCCTGGAAAGGTGGATCCCACCTTAGAGCTTTATTGACGGACACATTCCCTTTCTCGCCTTGAGAAAAGCCGATCTTCTTTCCTTATGGTTGTGTTTGTCCAACGGCTAGTTGCCAAGTCAAAGGGTTCTTCTTGCAGGACATTTCTTTAGCTTCCGAGGATTTTTTTCACATACTTCAAGATTCCTTCCTTCCCACACATGCTTGCCACCCTAACTGGACTTAACATGTCTTAATTGGCACGACTGTCCGGAAACAATATATCAGGGTGGCTACAGGCCAGAGGACAGGGTGTTAGGGTTTGCACGTGAGGGCCACGCTCTTTGCAACGAACCATGAAAACAAGCTCCAGAGAGCCACGTTCTCAGAACCTCAGGGAAGGAGTGGGCGAGCTCAGGTTAGGAAGTGCCCTGGCAAGTGGCCCCTGCTTGCGTTGCATCTTGACCTCATGGCCACACGGTGGCACTGTGAGCAAGGTTTTCCCCGATGATGCATGAATGTTAATTCGAGAGCTTTATTCCCTCTCTAAAGATTTCATGCTGCCGTCAGTTAGCACACACTAAGCCCAACAAAGAAGAAATGGGAGGTAAAAGAGAGAGGGTCAGTAAACCACCCGTTTAACCCCCAAACTTCATTCGTAACACCACATACACACAGGGACACCATGTTCCGTATGTATTTGGAGCAGTACCAAAAGGCATTGTAATACCTCTGTGAGGCCAAAAAGAAAACCGCTCAACACAGCAACATCATCAGGAAACACAAACACAGTACCTCATGGTGCTCTTGACAGGGAGAATATGGATTAACTGATTTTTACAAAATATATACATATGTATGTGGATATATGTATGTGTGTTTATATATTTGTGTATATATATATATATATTCAATTTTAACAAAATCAGTATTCCCTGACCATCAAAGGGGCAAGTAGGACTCCAGAAGGAAGCTGATCTTTGTCTCGTAGTCTGTGAGGGATGAGCATGTAGGGAAGTTTGGAGAGCTCCCCAGAGGCTCTTCTTAGGAACTTTAAAGGATGGTATTTAATCGCAACTCTGGATCCTCTGCCTGGGATAGCCAGATAGCTTGCCCCTTATTCCTGAGGTATTTCTATGTTCTGAGCATGAGCAAGCAAATTTCCCCAGCAGGCCCACTGCACCCACTGAGTCAGAATCCCCACTCCAGGTCTAATTTAAGCCTGCCGTGACTCACAGCCACATGGTGTCTGAGAAGGAAGCACCTCTAGGCTGGTGGGTATCCGAGGGATACCTCCATTCACCAGGCACTGAAGGTGGTGCTATCTTGGGTGCATGGACTGTGGGAAAGAACCTCATCCCCTACCTGTCACCTGCGGCATCAGGAAGAGCTGTCAGTTCTCTACTCTTGCCACTGAGCAAATCTATACGCCCACCTGACCTTTCTACTAGGCCACTGTCCTTGTTTCTTCAAAAATCCTATTAGGTTCCAGGTCTTTCGTACCACTGAGGAGAACCTGGCCCGCCAGGTTGTTCCTCTAAGCATAGTGGGTCTGTCCTTGGAATGTATGGGACCCAGGCCTATGGAAAAGACATGGAGGGCCATTCCTATGGAGTTGAGAAGGATTTACTGTGCGATTCGGAGGACAACGTCCTCTAGCATTAGGAGCAGCAACCTCAATGTCTGGCAGAGCCCTGATTTCAGCAAAGAAAACAATATAGAACTCCATCTACCTGACAGTACGCCTTCCCCAGCCCTCCATCACCCTCGGAAACCTCACTGCTCACTTAGAGCCTCTGCTTCATTATGACCTGGGTTATAGGTGAGTGACAGCTCATGTGCCCGTGAGGGTGACCTTACCAAGGGAGAGTCTCAGAAAAGTAATCGTTAAAAATGAAACTCTCAGAAAACCCTGATCCAGCGTTACTGTCCTTTTGGCAAGGTGGGCGGTGGTTGGAGGTAAACCTATAGAAAGAAGAAAAGGAGAGCAAACACCGAACCTAGTCACATTGAATCATGTCATAGGAGGGCAGGAAGATCCTCCCACCCCCTCAAAAGGTGTAACATCCATCCTGGCCTCAGATTCAGAGTTCTAGAGAAAGTAGTCTCATTGGGTCAGCTGCCAAGTTTATGGAGCCAGGAAGCCCTGCTTGAAATTGGTCAGAGCAAGAGACCATCATGGGTAGAAAGGTGCACAGCACCTAAGCAATGCAAGACTGACTGACACCTGATGCTCATCCTATAAGATCTCTTTATACAATACTAACCCTTGAGAGTCTCAAAAGCATCTGCGTTAGAAGAATAGTGACTACAGAAGTCAACACATGTAAACTAAAACAGGCTGTGTGAAAAGGAAAGGACACTCATAGAACATAACACTTTTGGATAAAAATCCCAGTGTCTGAGGTAGGCTATCTTCAGATAACTTGTTGGCCAGCGAGACCCTCTAGGCTCCACAAACCATAAAGCTATGGCCACTGCTGTTGGTCACATTCAAGAATTAGACTACAAGCCCTCATTGCTGAAGATTTAACTACAATCTTTGGCTGAAAGACTTGTTGAAGTCAGTCTAGGACTTCCTCCATACTAACTTGCCTTTATAGTGATAAGAGGTAGCATACAGGCTGCTGGCAGGAAATCATCACTAGCAGTAGACACATATTAATAGAGTGTGATAAGGGGCTGGAGAGGTGGCTCAGTGGTTAAGAGCACTGCTGCTCTTGAAGAGGATCTGGGTTCAGTTCTAAGAACCTACATGGAGGCTCACAACCATCTGTAACTCCAATTCCAGGGAATCCCTCTTCATCTCTGTATGCCATGCGCAACAGGCATGCACATGGTATATATATATCTGCAGGCAAAACACTCATATACGTATGAGAGAGAGAGAGAGAGAGAGAGAGAGAGAGAGAGGGAGAGGGAGAGAATTTTTTTAAAACTCAGCTCTAGGTTTGGATGTCAGCTCTCTACTCAACAGAGAGAACACCTGTCTGCATCCACAATCAGAAAGTACTTGCAGAGCAGTCTTTCCCAAGCTTACCAGCCATATTTCGGGATAATTCTCATCTCTATGTGGGGTGGCTCCCTGGCTCTTTCAGACAATACCATGGTGTATTATGTGTGTCACTAGATGTTCTTGGCCTGTTAAGAATTGTCCCTTGAACCCATACTTACTGCAGCCCAGCACTATGGGTGCTGTCTACTAAAGTCATGGGGATTACCCTAGATGCCCCCTGACCTTCACTGCCTGCACAGCCTGTGCAATATGCAGCAGAAACAGGGGCCTAGGGAATTCGTCAGGTGGGATGAAACATGGGGTGCTCCCGGGCCTTGGAGCCATCTAGTTCAGACCACTGGTACAGCTGGTGTACAATGGTCTTAACACAGAAGGGCTAACCTGGGGCATGTACAACTTCTACTAGGAGGTCTGCGGCAAGTGCTAGAGGAGATTCAAAGAGGGAGGTGGGAAAGTGACACAGAGAAGAAAGAAGTGGGAGAGACACAAGAAACATTGATTGCTTCAGGACAATCAAGGATCTGACTTCACGAAGGGTATTTCCCACCATCAATGCCAGTGTTGGGCACAACATGCTTGTAGAAGCCTCCTGGTTAGCATCTCCTTGGCTCCTGTTAGGTTTCCTCAAATGATTCTTCTAAGGTCAAGAGTCACCCCAGGCAGAAAACAGAACTGGTTTGGGGTGGTGGTAGTGGCGGTGGTGGGGGTGGGGGTGGGTGGGGGGGTGGGGGGTGGTTAAAGAGTTTTAGAAAGTTAAAAAGAAAAATAAACCCGCCTTCTTGTGAATAATTGTAAAGCAGTGTGCCAACAAGGATCAAAATTAAAAATCAGAGTTAAGACAGGCAAAAGTCTCAGAAATGGTGCTTATGCTGTTGGCGCTGTCTATTTTTAAATCTCCCACAAATCCATAAAACATGAAAACCAGAGACAGGGTGCGAATAAATAATTCAAAGAACAGAGATACAAGTGACTAGTAACAATGCCTATTAACCACAAAGAAAATCCCAGGATCCCGCTTTGGCTGGGTGGGCAGGTAGAATGGGCAGCTCAAGAATGCATCATGGCTACCGCCGGCAAGCTGTGCACCTCTCTCTTGGGCTCTGAGGAGAATGTTTGAGTCCACACAATGGACTCATGACAGCCAACCTCACCCCATCATGAGAGGTGCCAGGATGGACAAGGTGAGGAAGCCACAGAACCTCTACTGGGGCCTTAGCAGGAGTCAGGCATCCCCATCCCCTCACTAAGTCATTGACCAGACGGGCTCCATGTGCCCTGGGAGAAGTGAGTCACAGAGAACTTCTGAAAATAGCAGTTCTTGGGAAGAACTCTCAGGCTAGCTCCCCAATCACCCCACAGCCTTCCCTCCCCTCTGAGACATCAGTTCTACTAGCACCTTGACCTTGGACGTTGGCCTGCAGAACTACGAAAAGTGCATACTTATCCATAAGCTAGCCAGTGCAATGGTGCTGAGCAGACAAGGCAGGTTTCCACACAGATTCCCTCGTGTGGAAGGGACACGGTTCATCCCACAGGCTGCCTTCCCAAGCTCCTCCTCTGTACAGCTCCATGATTCATATTCATTCAGGACATTCCTATGACTTCTTTTCTGGTTGCTAATTCTTTTTCCAGTCACATCTAAACTACTGTTAAGTCCATGCACCGAGTTTTAAGTGTTTGCTTATTGAGGTTTTCGACTAGGACAATCTCTGTGCTGTATTTACCCAGACACAGGCATATGAGAAGATGTACCTTTCAAGCTATGAAGTTCTAGAAAAGGAAAAGAAAAAACTAAAACAAAAACCCTGGTACCTAAAGAAATACAGTGCAAATACTTCCAAACAAATACTGCCTTTTGATCTAATTTTTGTTTTCCCACAGAGGCCCTCCTTGTCTTTCTTTTCCTCACCGGATGAGATCATAGTGTTGTCTGAACTGAGCTAAAAGCTGGAATCTTTGCTGGTGGTGCATTCTTGGTTTTTTAATATATTTGTGTTGATGTACTGTCTCTCGGAGGAGCCTCACTCTCTGTCTCTGCCTCTGCCTCCTCTCTCTCTCTCTCTCTCTCTCTCTCTCTCTCTCTCTCTCTCTCTCTCTTTCTCTGTGTGTGTGTGTCTGTGTGTGTGTGTCTGTTTCATGTGTGTGTGTATTTGTACCTATGGATGTATGCACATGTGTGTATAGGTGTTCAAGCATTTGAATGCATACTCTTCGGTAGAGACCAGAGATCAGGTGCCATCCCTCAACCACCTTCAGAACGTTCCAGGCTAGGAAAGCTTCCTTTTTCAATACAGACTATAACTCATCTTTATTGTTTTAAGATAGAGTCCCTTACGGACTGAAGAACTCATCATTTGGCAGTCTGGCTAGCCAATTAGCTTCAAGTATCACTATCTGTGCCTGTGCCCAGCTGTGGGGTCACAGATGTCACCACCACACCCAGCTTTTCACTTGGGTCTAGAGGTCTGAACTCAGGGTGAGCTCACCCTTGCACAGCAAGTGCTTTACCAACCTCTGTTTCTCCACCTTACACCCCACATTCTGTGTCAAGTGGTCCCTCACTTGTGACTATACACTCCCCCAGACAGGGTGTGTCCGTACCTGTAAAGCACAGGGCGGGCGATGACTTGTGCTCCTTCACACCATAGCCGTTGTAGTTGTGGTGATCAGCTGACCTCAGAAGACAGCACTGTAACCATGCACGTGTTTCATGGCTATCTGTGGACTTCATATCACAGAGTAGGAAGTGATATAGACTCCCCAGCTGCAGATAACCCGTGCTCCATGGTCCCTATAGCCTGAGGATGCACTGAGTCTCCATGGTGCTGTCCAGAGGTCGTCTCCAGAAGCTTCGGCCCCCTGTTCACTCACTGCTAAAGAATGACTCTGAATCAGCACCCATGGGCCCCCACAAGAACCCCAGGGCTCTTACAAGCATCCTCTACCAGAGACCAGAATGACATCTTCTGCTGAGAAAACACAAAAGACTCCCACATGAGATTTTATGGTGCAAAACATTCCAGAATAGGAGCACCTCCTTGTCCAATTCAGACTGTAACTCATGAGAACGATTTCCAAGTCCCTGAAAGCATAGCTCCTGATTCATCGATGTCTTCAGGTTTATCTTAGGAAATAATCTGAAACATCTGACTGATCCACAAGGCAGGGTGCTCATCGCACAGCTCACTATACTAAAGAAAGCCAACTCACCATCGCCGAGAACATGCCAAGGGCCAACTGCCGCACGGCAGTCAGAGGCACACGGTGACACAGTACATGTTTTAGTGCTTATTAAACTTCATAGGCCTCTTAAAAGCACCCATAAACAATTTATGAAGAACTTCTTTGTTTTGCAAAGTTGGTCACGTTTTTAAAAGTGCAAGTAACTGAGGCAGCCAGAACCTCCCTCTCTGTCACACTGATCAGCAGCAGGAGGCCAGGCTTCCTCCCTTCTGAAACAGGTCTGCCCCTGGGCCATCCATCGGAGTGAATGCGTGTTACTCTCAGCCACTCCTGGAAACAAGAACAGCCAAAGTCTAAGTCCTGTTCTCAACAAGGTCACCAGCTGTCTTGGCCTTCCCAGGTCATGGGAGGAAGGTTAGGACATCAGAGCTGATTTATGACTTCTCACCTCAGGACATCTTGGAGATTAGCTCTTCACATCTATACCTAGCTTTGTTTAGCACTTGACCCCAAAGGCCACAGGTGACCTCTGTGTCACCTCTGTTCCCCTATAGGATGCTTGGCCTGAAGATCCTAAGGCCTTCAGACATAAAATTCCCTACTTTACTTCAGTCTTCCTAATCCTAATAGTTCCTCAGCCCACAGCCCATTGCACCTACAGCATTTCTCCCAGGGCCACCCATCTGGAAGCCCATGGGATCACTTTCAAACTCTGGTGGAGCAAGCGCCCCTAATTGGATCATTTCAGACCACGGAGCTACACACACAACAGTTCCAGCCTCCTCCCAAAGGCAGCCCTGCTCTTACATGCCTACCCTGCAGAGGGGGGCAATTGGAATGAAAAACTAGAATACCACACAGCAGAAGATACTGAGCCATGCCCCTGTGTTCAAAGGACAGTGGGAGGTCGAAAAAAGACACCCCCACTCTCCTGCACAATTTTTCCGAGTCGCTATGCTCTGGAGAGTTCACCCCAGTCACTGGAAGCTTTTGGCAGTATCCGCTTTGGAAAAAGATCTGGGAACGTCTTGTAAAACTACCTGCATAGCCTGTGACTCAGCAAGTCTACTCACAGGTATTTTCCCAAAAGGAAGGAAAACAGGATCGTGCATAGACTTGGAGAGCAGTGTTAGCCACACAGTGACGCTCAAAGCTGGAAATGACCCACTAGAGAGGCAGAGTGGTTAGAGAGTCACGCATGTGTGTGTGTGTGTGTGTACACTACAAAAGTGCACAGCTGTTTGTAGTAGAGCTGCTGACATTCCCAGTGATGTGCTAATTAATATCAAATAATATTAATCTATATATTTTGAGCAGATAAACCAAACAGCAGGCCAGGCCAAGGTGGCTCCACGTGGGAGAGGTTTACTGTGCAGAGATGGAGGGGCGGCAAAGCGGGTAAAAGGGCAGAGAAGAGGAAAAAGAGAGGGGGGGGAGAAGAAAGAGAAGAGAGAGAGAGAGCGAGGAGGGAGTGATCCCCTAATTTGTACGGAAAATGAGGTCACACCAGTGAGGATAGGAACTGAGCCAAGTGGATTGTGGGATTGAGAGTCGTTGTCCTGGCAACGCAGGTCAAGGGTCACATAGGCCAGGGCTTGGAGTGTCCTGGTGCTAACACCCAGTCAGGCCTCAGTAGTGTTCATTGTAATGTGGCCAATTGCCCCTAGGCTTTGACTTAAAAGAATAGCACATACCTGTGGCCAGCATCGCATCTGTGGTCAGGGAATTGGGGATGGGCTTAATGGGTGAGTTCTAGCTTGCTGTTCTCAGGAGGCTGTAAAGGGGTTTGGGTGGGTGGTCATCTGAAGGCCCTATCAAGGCTGAAAGTTACTCCAAAGTGGGCAGAAGGTCTTGGTTCCTCTTCTCAGGACTGCTGGATTGTCTTCAGGATGGTGACAGTGACTCACGGTGACTCACTTAAGAACAAAGAGAGTGCCACATCCCCTTTTTAAGGACTAATATCTATGTGGGGGGGGGGCACGGGGGGAGGCGTGTCACAGCATCAGCATGGCCCACCTGCTCATGACAAAGCTGTGTGTGACTGGAGCTCTGTTCCTTCCTGCTGCTTAGGACGCTTTCAGCCCTTTCCATCCTCCCGGCAGCACTGGGGTGTCTGCCTGTGTCAGCCAACACCAACCTATTGGGGGTTCTTCCCAGAAGCCTCACTATTCTGCTTGGGGCCACACCGACCCGAGGCTACAACCCATCTGCCTGTCAACAGAAATCCACCTCACAGCTGAGGCTGCAGAGCACATCTGGTGGGGGAAGGGAAAGAGAAGTGCTTTGACGCTAGTTTTTTTTGTTTTTGTTTTTGTTTTTGAACTCTAATTGGCTTTGTGTTCTGCATAAAATGAGGGTAAAAATGGGGAACAATCCAACAAATGTTGCTGCTGCAGACAGCATGCTAACTGCTGGCCACTGCTTTTCCTAGCCTCACCTTGACCTCCCCTGCTCACGTGGAGGGTAGAGAGGACACCTGTGAGGAACACGCTGACCAATGTGGTAGTGTGTAACAGTCAGCGTACATCTGACAAGTTCTCATCAACCTTCCCCGGACATACAGGAAGCTCCTCCAAGCAAAGGCAAAGCATGATTCAGAACCTACTGACTATGCCGTCCGACAGCTTTGCAATCAGTTAGACGTCTCCAAAGCACAGAGATTTAAAAATATTGACTGGCTATAAAGGACTTATTTAACTGTCATGGGTGAATTTAGGTGGACTTGTTTTTCTAACATTACTGTGTTTTAATAAAACAGTTTATACCAGCGTCATTTATACCTATACCACACAATTCAGATTTTATGGACCCAGTGTGTGAGCAGCACTGAAATCTGAAAAGGACACTATGATTTGCTGTGGATGAGTAGGTCTTTTTTTTTTTTTTTTTTTTTTTTGATTTTTCAAGACAGGGTTTCTCTGTATAGTCTTGGCTGTCCTGGAACTCACTTTGTAGACCAGGCTGGCCTCAAACTCAGAAATCCGCCTGCCTCTGCCTCCCAAGTGCTGGGATTAAAGGCGTGCGCCACCACCGCCCGGTGATGAGTAAGTCTTACACTCTAACCCACAGCTGGGTTAGATGCAACTCAGTGTGACAGGTGTCTCAGCTCAGCCTAGTCAGACCCCATCACCCCTCTAGCTGTTGATGTAGAGATCCAGGACACCTGGAATTGCCTTTTGTCAAGCACACCTGGCCTGAGGTGATCGTAACTATGGTTTTTTATCACCTGCAGAAAAGGAAGCCCAGAGAACTGACAGGGTTAATGCCTTTTTATAATGCTGTCCAGGAAGTGGTTTCAGTCTTTAAAGTACCTGCTTTAAGTAAAAGTACTTGAAGACAGATGATCAATATCTGGAAACCAGTTCAGGAGAACCTACCTTGGAGGACTTGTTGGAAGTAGAAGCTCTTAGCCACCGTCTGCCCTTTTAATGAAACTGGCCTTGGTCTCTTCAGAGGGAATCTCCAACCCAGACTCTTTGGTAGTCTCCAAAATCTTCTGAGAAGGAATTGCAGTGACCTGTAGTGACCTCACAGATAGTGGGTGACCTGCATCCATCGATGCCTTGTCCAGAGTGTGTCCTCAATCTAGAGCCACAGCCAATGCCAGCAACAGTCAGTGTCTCTGTGAAGAAGCAGAGGAGCTTGTGTGTACAGGAACTGCAAGATGTGAGATAGAGCAGGGAGGGCAGTGAAGGAGTGTGCCAGCCACACAGAGCAATGGCTGCACTTGTCCAGCTTGTGTGTCAGCTACAGACTGACCAGGGCAGTGCACACATGCTGCCTCATCGAGAATGGTATGTGCTGGGGAAAATTGTGCCTGCAGTCCACCTTCAGAGTCATCTGTCCCTGTCACTAAAAAAGAAAGCCAGAGACAAACACGGAGGCTCCCTGGAAGGAGCTCTTTGGCCTCTTGGTGGGCAGTGCCTTCTGGGTAGGATGCTTGGCATACATACACCAGTGTGGGTGACTAGATGATGTGGAGGTTGTTGTCTGGCTTTTTGTTCCCACCCAACTCTAGGTAAGACATAAGCAGGTTAGCTGCTTTATCCAAGTTCTAATGTGTGAGTGGCCACAGTGGCTACAATCCACAGGTCCAAAGTTATCTTCCCTTTGAGTGATTGAGTAGGCCGAGGACATCAGTGCAAGTGAGCGCTAGCCACGGACTGGGAGGCCAGTGTGAAACAGAATTGATGTGAGCTGGGGCAGGGCACTCTTAGCAGATAAACCAGTGGCCCTGAAGGCATCTAAATAGGAAGACTAAGGACTCCTGCCTGAAGACTTTTATTGCTCAGACTCCCAAAATCATGTGTTGGGACAGGCAGGGCTCTTCTCTGGTATCTAAAGACTGTGTGGAGGCCTGACATGTTGTTCCAATAGGTCCATTGGAGCTAGGTCCAGCCCAATGGCCACTAGTGAGGCCTTGGTCATCTAGTGACAACCAAGATGGAGGTCAGAGAGTCTCTGAAGACCAGAGTACTCTGGTGAATTCTCACTTGTGACTGTAGTAACCAAGGTCAGCTACTAGGCCATAGGAGGTCTCTTCTAGAAGATCCTGCCCTTCAATTTTCTGTTTGCTGAGCACATGTAGCATGGGCCATGTATGTTCATCCTGTGATGTGACCCTGAAGGACATAGCACTCTCTGTGCCCTCTAGACTCATGTCAGCCAACTCTGATGGCTTTGTCATCTATCTGAACTCCCAATCCTATCCAGGTTGGCTTTCAGAGTGGCCCATAGTGAGACCAAAAGCAGGTCCACTGCTCCCTCTTGAAGTCATCCAAGGCTCAGTTATATGGGAGTGTCTGGGTTTTGTCCTTGTGGGGTGAACTGCAAAAATGAGTTCTCTGATAGGAACGAACAGCTCCAGAGTCCCCTCAAGTGCAGTGCAATGCCAAGACCACCTTCATCCTGCTCTATGGCCTCTGCCCTGAAGACCTGTGGGTCTCCATGAGCAGGGCTCATCTATTCAGGGAAAAAGTGTCCACCTGTGAAAGGAAATAAAACTTGAGATCTGTAATGCATGTAATTTATGTCAAAGAGCCCAAAGAGTTGTTTGTTTGTGAGCTTTAAAACCTGGGGCTGAGAACATAGTCGAACAGGCCAGGACATGCCCAGGCAGGCCCTCATTACATGTCCTGACTGGCCTGGTGCCTCCCTATCTCCCGCCCTTCTGACAGTCTGTTGATGTTTAAATGGACCAATCATGTGAAACCGCGCCAATTCCTCCCCTGGTCCCACCCCTTTTCTATAAAAGTCCCTAGCTTCCAAGCCTCGGGGTCGAAACCACTGTCTCCTGCGTGAGATACGTTTCAACCCGGAGCTCCGCCATTATGACTCCACCATGTGGTCAACACCTCTGTCTCCTGCGGGTGATATGTGTCGGCCTGGAGCTCCGTCATTAAACTACCTCGTGTTCTTACATCAAGTTGGCCGTCTGTTCTTGGGTGCACGCCGAATCAAGAATTGAGTGGGGGGTTCCCCACTAAGTTCATTTACCTGCATACACTGTAGGGCTCAAAACCCAGGCCTTAGGGATCAGAGGCCACTGTCACTTCTGGAACTAGGCTTTGTCTGAAAGTGTGGTAGTTAAAAAATTAACCCTAAGACTAGCCCTAAGGAACAAGAAAAATGAAAAAAAAAAAAAAACAAAAAAACAAAAAAACAAAAAAATCACCACAAGTGAGCAGGTAGGAACCAAAGACTAAAGCAAAGGCCAGAAGGAACCAAAGGCTGACATGCTTCCATGACATCTCTGTAGGACACTCGTCTCTTCTCGCTGAGAGGAGGAAACAAGTCAGACAGCCAGGTGGGAAAGCCCACAGTACTGAGGAACCGTGATTGTAGGGACAGTTGGGATCCTGGCTTCTCTTTCCTTCAAGGCACCCAGGGAAGGACCTGCTTTTCAGCAGACAAGGGGCGTGGTTGCCTTGGAGGCCGCTGAGGTTGTACATAAAACGTGTAGAGAGGTCTGCAGGCTATTGTGTCCTAGTGAGGGGACATCCTCTTCCTGAGGGAAAGAACTGTGGTACGGACTGAAGCATGGAACTTGGCTCTGCTTGTAAGGTGAAAAGGTGATTCAGAACAGATGAAGAGACCAAGCAGAATGCTCTGCTATAGTCCCCATTTCACTCTCCCTCCCTTAATGATGTGATCACCTTCAACTGCAACCAGAGAGGGGAAGGGAGGACAGACCAACCAGGAGTGATGGAGACCTCAGGAGGCAGTAACCACAACAAGAAACAGAATCCTCCTGGGGGACAGACTTCAGGGAGCAGCTCATTTAGTGGGGAGGAGGGGGAAGGACATGCTTTTTATAAACTCTAGGGATGAGTAGGGGGTGTGGGGTGGCTGTACAGCATTGGTTAGGGCTGTAGTGCTGGGGATGCCTTGTTTGCATAGGGAGGAATTTCACATGCTGCTGGGCGTGACCTTATAAGGAAAAGGGAAGTTGGGGAAGTTGAACTTGACTGAGACTGCAAGGGCCTGAACATGCAGACCCAAAGCAGGGAGGGAGTGGTCCTACTTCCTATCACTCTCAAGACAGGTTTTCTGGGGTTGGGCATCACTTAACTCCACTCCTGCTCTGGACTGGCTCTTCCCAGTTTCACAGTTCCTTGGCCCCACACTCTGGAAACCAATATACTCAAAGAACAGAACGTGGTTGAGGATGACCCCTAACTATATACATGTGAGGATGATCCCTAACTATATACATGGGCCTCCCTGCTGCAGAACTTTTAGGCATGGGATCAAGGGGCCAAAATTTCCTGCCCGACTTACGCTATCTTCACAGGAAGGTCTGGAAAGTTATCCCCTACCCCATCCTTTGCCAGAACAGGCCATGAAACCTTACCCAGAGGGGCCCCAAGTGTAGCTCAGAGCTTCTTCAACACAGCAGCGCAACCTAAGACCCATCATCCCATGTGGACCCTGGTCTCATCACAACCCTAAGAAGATAATTCTGATAAGTCAGATGACATCTGCTATCAACTCAAGACCAGAAATTGTCCAAGGGACAAAGAGTGAAAAGGTGCATCTGACCGAGCCCAGGACAGATGGGAATGGAGCTGTAAATTAAAGTCTAATTCCTGTCGGGCGTGGTGGCGCATGCCTTTAATTTCAGCACTCGGGAGGCAGAGGCAGGCAGATTTCTAAGTTTGAGGCCAAGCCTGGTCTACAAAGTGAGTTCCAGGACAGCCAGGGCTACACAGAGAAACCCTGTCTCGAAAAAAAACCAAAATAAAATAAAGTCTAATTCCTGAAGGTTTGACCAACCAAACCAAATACCAAATCCCACAGTGTTCACCCCAGCAGCACGTCTCCTGACTCAGGTGACTCTGGGGGGCCCACAGTGGTAGTAGCCTCTTCCTCACACTAACATGACAGAGAAGCCATGCCCTGGATCCTCTCCAAGATCATCTGATGTCTGAGGAGGGACCAGGGATGGACACTTCCTGACAGAAACACTAAACAAGGCCTAGAGACTGTGACAGCACATATTTCTAGCTTTGCCTCTTTCTGCAAAGCTTCAGGGAGAGAGTTCCCCCAGTCTGTCCCCACAGTAATGCCCTGGGCCTGTAGCTGTCTCTTACTCTCAGGTTCCCAGGTTCTCTCTTCTTCTTAGGTTTCCAGGATTAGAACCTCCAGCCTGTGGCCTCTGGGGCAAGTGTTCTCTCAGCCCTGTAGAAACCTCAGGAGGTACAGCTATGTGACAGCAGCTTCTGAGTTTCTGTGTCTCACTGGCCCGCTCTCAGGACCCTACATGCTAGAGGGATGAGCAGTGTCCCCTATTAGCATTAGAGAAAATAGGTGCCTGTGTGTGCAGCTGGCACCTGGCCCAGCAACCAACCAACGACGTGCCTCCTGCTGTCTAGGAGGCTGCTTTTTGAGGTGACTGCTGAGTTCTCAGGGTCCAGGAAACAAAGGCAGATTCTTCTTCAAGAGAAGGGGCTGCTGTAGAGATGAGGGGCCCCTTCTCGAGGTTGCCATGGCCTCCTCTGTACCTCACTGCAGGTAGCCCTAGGCTGATGGCCTAGCTGCCAAGTAGGAGCAAAGGCACAGACTGAAGTGAAATCTCCAGGACTAAGCAAGTCCATATGCAGTGTCTCCCCACAAGACTACCATCCCATGTCCCATCCTGTGGCTATCAGGAGAGATGGAGATGAAAAGATCTCTCTCTCTCTCTCTCTCTCTCTCTCTCTCTCTCTCTCTCTCTCTCTCTCACACACACACACACACACACACACACAGAGGCACACACATGGTGCCTTGTAACAGCATCTCTTGCTGGCCTAACATATGCATATAACTAGGCTAGGTAGGCTGGCCAGCAAGCCTGGGATTGTACTACCACACTCAGCTTTTAATGGATTCTGGGCATCAAACTCAAGTCCTTGTGCTTGTGAGACAAGCACTTTATCCATGGAGCTGTCTTGCCAGGACTGGAATGTACTCTCTGCAGACAGCAAACGAATGTTGGCCATGTCCTTATTCTTCTGAAATTTCATAGTACAGAAAAACCCTAAACTTGTGGTCACAGGAATGACTATGACCATGAGAGCCAGGGTGAGTGTGAAGGTCAAAGAGAATACTCAGAAAGGGAACTCTTACAAGGGGGTTCTGAAGGCTGATGCAGAATTTCGGGGAAGAAAGCAAAGATATTCCTGGGGAAGAGACACAAAAGCATGTGGGAAGGTGTGGGAGAGGAGGACTCTGAGGATCACATAGTGGGTTTGTGAGGCACAGACTGGAGTGACATCTCCCAAGTCCAGTGATGGAGTCTGGTGTCATCACATGGGGGGAGGGGAGGGAGAGGGATGGTGAAAGAGGATGAGGGAGGGAGCCACGTGAATTTGGAATCTGAGATCAGAATGATGTGTCTACAATCCAAAGAAGACGGAGGACTGTGATGATTGCCAGGGTCTGGGACAGGGTCTGGGACTGATTCTATCCAAGCCTTAGAGGTTGGCTTTGACTGCTGACAGTGACAGCTGATGTTTTAATCACCTCTTTTGTGGTTCATGCCTGCTGCAGCTTGAAGACACTCATGAGGATAGGAGGATACAGAGCAGGAGGAGTGAGTCCCAGTGGAGTCTGAGCTTCTGGACCTTGGAGATACATCCTACTAGGCTGATGATCCTGGGCAAACCTCAGCCAGAGAGTACTCCATAACCCCCTGCCCCCTTGAATCACTCCATGAATCCTGCTGGAGTCCTGGGCCCAGCTGAGAAGGCTACTTCACATGAAGCCATGAGTATTCTAAGTCTTGGATATTTGCAGCTAGTCTCCTTAGAGACTGACCCTGGCTCACAGCATGGAAGACCAGGACTCAAACTTAGTGGCCTGCAAGGGAGGCAGTCTGGTAGATCTCCTTTTAACAAGTCCACCTCTATGCAGATGAGGTATCTCAGGCCCTGTCGGAGCCAAGAGATATCTGAAATGGATGGAGACACAAGAAATAAATTTAGCCCGAGAACTCCGAATTTTGTGTTTAAACTCACAACAGTATGGGACTTTTGCAGATTAATTTTTTGAACAAGGTATAATATACATTGTTTAAGAGACTGTGTTTCCTAAACTGTGTTTCTTCCTTGAGATTCTGCTTTTTTTTTTTTTTAAAGATTTATTTATTTATTATATGTAAGTACACTGTAGCTGTCTTCAGACACTCCAGAAGAGGGCATCAGATTTCGTTACGGATGGTTGTGAGCCACCATGTGGTTGCTGGGATTTGAACTGTGGACCTTAGGAAGAGCAGTCGGCGCTCTTAACCACTGAGCCATCTCGCCAGCCCGAGATTCTGCTTTTGTGAAGGAGTTTGTATTAGTCCTGGGTGCGTTATGACACCAGTGAGCGTGTCTATTTATTATTTTTATTGTGTTTTATTTTCAGTTCTGGGGAAGCACTCTTACCACTGAGTGACAATCTTAGTGTCAAGTGCTTACGTTTCTTTGGGTCCACCTCCCTGTTGGCCAATGTCATTGCAGGACTCCAGGCACAGCTAATCTGAGATGGTAAACAAGATAGGGAGGTGCATTTTTAGCTTCATTGGACTCTCCCTGGACAGACTTCCTTGACATGTTGTTTAGATCTTCTCAGTGCTGCCAGAGGCAAAAATCTCTTACCTACTGGAGTCCCAGGAATGTGTGTGCATGAACTGGTTGTGCGTTCTCGGCTTATATTGGTATGTATGCATATGTATGTTTTTGAGTTTCTGTGTGAATGAGTATATACATGTGCACAGCATGTGCATGTGACTGTGAAGGGGCCATCATCCATATGAGAAGGAAGAGATTTTTCCAAGCCATCCATGCCTTGAATGGCATGATACCACTCTAAGAAGCTGGACTTTCTTTAAAAGGCTTCAAAACTTCCCTGAAGCCAGTTAACAGTGGGGGTTTACTATTGACTGACCTGGAAGCTCACCCTAGCCCTGTGTTTCTAGGACCTCTGTTCACTCAACCTATAGATCCCAATGATGGTGGCTAGGTATAGGCAGATACACGCACTAGATTGGGTCAGCCCAGGTTAAACCACAGAGAGCTCCAGTCACAGGCTCACACCCACAAGGAAGATCAACTTCCTGGGATCACCAACAACCCAAACACACCAGTTCAAGAACATGCAGTGGTCTCATGACTGCACAGCAGAGCCAAGCGTCTCCAGGGCTGGCAATTTCTGAGTTCATGCTGTCCAACAGCAGGTTTTCTGGAAATACTAGAGAGCTCAGAGCCAAGCAGGCTTCTGGAATGCCATGGCTTAGAGTTGAACCAGGTTTTCAACGAAAAGGAACTCTTTTAGCTTATGAAGGACACAGTAACCAGAGCAGATGGGGGCGGGGGCAGGAGAAATAAAAGGACATCAGCTTTCCTACTCCTCTCTCCGTATGTCCCACATGCTCAGGGTTGAGGCTGCTAGTTCCAAACAGTATCTGCTGAAGAACTGTCACAAAAGCTCTACAGTCACAAACATTTAACAACACTCTGTCATTCTTTTTCCTCTACTTCGTCCCTTCCCCCCTCCCCTTGTTCACCCTCAGTATAGGGCTCTGTTGCTCAGTCTTCCCATTACTGTACCTGTTGGTCGCTCATTACCCTCCAGCCTGAGCACCAGACTATCTTAAGGAAGCCCTCATGAGGATGGCTCTAGCCTAGGCAGCTTTAAACGTTCTAAGGAAACTCAAGGGATGAAGGCAGAGGAGCAGATCATCTGCCTGGCTACAAGACATGGGGGCAGTAGGTGCTCAGCACCAATGTGGACAGTGACTAAGGACAAACAGTCCTGTATGCCTCAAACTCAGTCCTGTCCCACCTTGTGGCAGCCAGTTACGGCTGTAAGTGGAGACATCCTGTTGGAGATTTTTGGCCAGAAACACTGTTCTCATCCCAAAGGCTGTCCTGGAAATGCATGGACTCCAAGGCCTGGTAAGGGCAGGAAGTTGAGAATGGGACAGGGAGGGGGCCATAGAGGTCAGGGATTGTGTCAACTTCCAGTCACGGACCCTTGGGACAGTGCAGTTCCTTCCACCTTGAGCATCTTCGCTATAAAAGGGAGAGGATGGTTGATCCGATGAATCCTGGAGAACGTGAATCCTCAAGGCCATAACTCACCCAGACCTCAGCCAGGTCTTCCATCTGTGAGATGGGCTTATATTTTACTTTATTCCCTCAAAAAAAAAAAAAAAGAGCAGGTAAAGTTGCTGATTGAGGAATAGACACTCTGGTTCTGAGGTGATGTAGACTCACCCAGCTCTTCATACCACACCACACACACACACACACACACATTTGTCCTACAAAGCTTTGGACAGCCCCTTTGAACAAACAACACCTGAATTGGGTAACTGTGAGGAAATCAAGAACTGAAGAAGTGTACTTACCGTGGTGAGATCTTAGGGAAGCTGAAAGTGTTTCTGGAAGCCTCTGGTGTTGACAAAGGATAAAGAGGAGAGTGGTGTCACCTTTTGTCCACAACACTCAAGAGGGTTCCGGAAGAAATCTGAGTCTCAATGTCTTCCCAGATCTCAGGCTAACATACAGCCCTTGCGTACCCAATATAGACACATACCCTGTGAGATGTGGAACACTGGACAGATACCAAATCAAATACAGTTCCCAGGCAACCACCCCACATGGGCTCAGCCTGCCCAGATCCCACAGCAACACCAACCCCACATCCTCTGGAGATAAGCTTGACCATTCACTGGATGGTCAGAGCCCCTTCAGGCACCTATAATATACTGAGCATCATAATGGAGCTATCCTCTGCTATGGGGAGTCCAGGGTGTTTCTCCCTTACCCTTATCATAGAAAATGCAGAAGGCAAACGCCAGGTTCCATACAGCCTCCCCAAACATGCTGAAGAAGGCATCTGCACACAGCATGATTAAATAGGGGTGTGTGCAGCTGAAAGAAAAACATGACTGGACTGCTCAGTGGTAGAGCACCAACCTGGTGTGCTTGAGGCTCTGGGTCCGTTCACTCATCCTCAGCACCAGCAACCAAAACAAAAAGAGAACAAAAACCAACATAACTTTAAAATTAAGGCATTATCAGTGTAGGAGTGAATCCTCCTTTCAAAAAACAAGTCCATTTTCATATTGTATTCTAAGTGGGGCATCTTAATGTATAATATAATAGTAATGGGATCTCATAGCTATTATACATGTATAATATAATAGTAATGGGATCTCATAGCTACCCAAGAGGCATGTGGAAGGGAGGGAGCTGGCAGACACCAGCTTTTCAGATCATTCTCTTCCTGCTCTCACAGTCCTTCTAACCGTGTCTCTGGCCTGTGGCCTTATGAACAGTGGCTAAAATTCACCCACATTGGGTCAGAAGACCAAATCACTCCAGATACAGGGAAGTCACTGAGATGCTGGGAGCCTGAGATGTTTGCCAAGGACCTGGCATAGTGACCTGGATCAAAACAGGTTCCCTGGCCCTGAGTATCTATTCCTGCAACATTCATAGTTGGACCTGGAGAACTCTTATTTGCATGTGCACCTTGTGCTGCTGACTTGATTCAGATACACGCCATCCTACTTACATGACATTACTCAGACATACTCCTCCAGCAGAGTACCAATGTCTAATTAAAATCCATCCATAATGGCTCAGAAGTGGTTCAGCCATTAAAGTGCCCATTGTACAATCATGAGGACCTGAATTTGGATGCCCAGCACCCACATAACAGTGTGTGTGTGTGTGTGTGTGTGTGTGTGTGTGTGTGTGTGTGTGTGTGAGATGGTGACCTCAGCTAGGGGTGTGAGGTCTATAAAGGCAGGCCCATCCAAGGCTTGCTGGCCAGCCAGTCTAGATTAACCAGTGAGTTCCAGGTTCAGTCAAAGACCAGGTCTCAAAATATAAGCAACTGATATATGCCCACCATCTCCTTCTCATAATTCATTTCCAAATATGAAGCCCAGACGAAGCTTAATGTCAATGCACACACATCTGCATGCATGAATTTGCACTTACCCAGCATACACATCACACACACACACACACACACACACACACACACACACACACACATCTATCTACTCATAAGTATTTTTGAAACCATAGGAGAGTCTACTGCACCAGGCAAATGACCTTGGATATGCACACACATCCTGCAACCCCCACCCCCGGCCCCAGGATTGTCTTCTACAAGACTCAAAGTTGCACTAGCCCCGTTCCTTCAGGACCAGTCAGTCACCAGATCAGATACACTGGTCCTGGCCTTCAGTACTTTCTCCTCTGCTGGGAGAAGAATCATCCTTACCACAGAAATAGGAGCAGGGGCCAATACATGGAAAGATGTGAGGGGCCTGGGCTACACACTATACCCTTAATCTCCTCAGTCAGATACTACAGGTCTCCATGGTGCACAATGCAGACCACAGGGTTGAAAACTATCTGAACTTTCCTTAAAGCTATGTTTTAAGACAAAGGCTCAGGGCCAACAGGATGAGAGAGCCTCCAGTTGACCTGCTGGCTTCACCCCTAGCCTGGCCTGTATCCAATGGCCTGAGCCAAGATCACTTGATGATTATGTCCCAGAGGGAGTGAGGAACATGCCTACTATCTTCCCATGCTGATTTCTAAATGTGAAGCCGAGGTGAGGCCTAGCAGGCTGACAAGAAGGCTCTGCATCCCCTAAAGCGTTGTTGAAGCTCCCCTTGACCAGGAGCTTCCTGTTCTATGCTGGGCTGTGTCTGCCCCACAGAGGAGGCAGATCACAGTCCACAATAGGGGTCCCAGTCTGTGTTTCCCCAGGTGGAAAATAACGGAGTCTGAGACGGGGGACTGTAGTTCCCAATCTCCTGTGTATCCAGACGCCACTGGGGTATGGACTGTTGGGAGTTGGGAACAGGGGTCTGCAGGTCCACACTTCTCTTTAGGGTATCTACATGCCAGGCAAAAAGGGGAAGGCTGAGCCCAGATTGGGGGGAGGGGTGGAACCCAGTTTGGTTCCATGTGAGTGCTAAAAGAGGGAAGAACTTCTATGGAAGATTTAGGCCTGTCTCTTTACCCTGCCCCCTAACCCGGTGTTGATCCTTGATGAAGGAAAGGGTCCTTGCTTGTCTAAACCGTTTTAATTTGATGGCAGATATGAATGTATACATGCACCTTACTCAGGTTAAACCAAGGATTAAATACCTTTTATAGGAAGGAATTCCCAGGAATGGAAGCTCATTGGCTAAACACTTGGGGCCTATCTAGATAACTCATTAGCATGGAGAACTCCAGGTTTCAATGCTATCTGACAGATTGTCATGGTCCTCTCAGTAGGATGTCAGGGTTAGTGCTCCAGATCAGGTAGTTTAATAGGGAGCTGGCTCCACAATTGCATTTTTTTTCAATTCTGAGATTCCCTGAGGTCTGAGCCTGCTCAACCTAACCAGTTCTTCTGTCTGGTGGCATGGTCCACTTGCCCCACAGTTCTATAGAAGTCAGAGGTCCCAGGGGAAAAAAGGTCCCACCCTGTGTTGCCCTATCAGTGGGCTAGCAGATATTTCCACCCAAATACCCACAGAAATTATCTAAACAAGCCTACTATGAATCCAACGCTCACCAACTCCGGTTATCTGAAGCCTCCAGCCCTTTTCTACTTCAAGAAGTGACCTGTGTGGACCTGCATGGAGAATATTCTATCCATCTCAGGTGCAAGTCTGTCTCATATCCCATGTTGCACACTTGACTGCCTTGTACTATAAAAGTAGCAATTAGGTTTTAAAAAAAAAAGTGTGGCCAACAAATGGCCTATTGGGTCCAATAGGCTCAGTCTTCAGGTCAGCCAGAGCCTTACTGGCCCCCTTCCCCCACACCACTGCTGTGGGCATCAGGAAATCTCCTTGCAGTTTTCACTGGCTTTCATGCCAGGGAATCATCCAAACAGCTCAGGTTCCTAGCCAAATAAAACAGGGTCTGGAACTGCAAAGGACACCTCCACAGATGGAGCATTCATGTCCAACTTGGGAGTGGTGGGGGCCTCTCTAGCCTCAATGGCAGAGGGGTGTGACTTGAGCCAATATTTGCTTGAGAAAGAGCTGGCTGGGCACACATACTTCAGGGGTAAAGGAAAAGGGGTGTCTTAAATAGCCAGAGAAGCTTGTTAGGGTCCAGCAACTTTGAGATCCACAGATTCAGGGGTGTCCCCTTGACCTGCTGATCTAGAAGTAGAACACATACTGCCCAGCAGACTGACCTAATTAAGGCACTTTCTCCCCAGGCCCAGGTCTATGAATTCACTACCCACAGGCCATGGAGGGGGTAGGAATCTCCCTGTCCGACACTGGTCAGGCCAGGGACAGAGGGCTTTTGTTGTACTGAGATTTCCAGAGCAGAGCTGGCTCTGGCTCTGAGTGATTTTGCTCCATAGGCGAGAGGTTTGGCCGGTGCCCAGCCGGGGATAGAAGGATCTGTGTGTGCTGTTGGGGCTGCATCACTGCCCAGCCGTGGTGGGAAAGCAGGGCAGCTGTTCATGAAGTTCCAACTTCTTGAATGAAGTCCGATTTTCCAGAATAACTCTGACATCAGGCTGTGGTTATTGAGGTTGCCTGCCTAGAAATTACATTCAGATTACAACTGAAACCTAAGATTATAAATGAGAACCTAAGACTTGCCCTTCTCTCTCTCTCTCTCTCTCTCTCTCTCTCTCTCTCTCTTTCTCTCTCTCTCTCTCTCACACACACACACACACACACACACACACACACACACACACAGCTGAATGGAGTAATTAAGATAAAATCCTACTCTTCCAAAAAGCTTTTAGCTAAGAAATTCAGTGCCAAGCCTTAGTCAGAAATCAGCCTTTGCTGACATTATCAGACCCATGAAAACCTGCCTATCATGGAGGTGCTGACACCACCAGATACTCAGGCCACATGGAGATGCCAAATCCCATCAGCTTTGTTCTGAAGGGAGAAAGCTTGACCATGAGCTATCGTCCCGACAGACTGTGAAAATGTTCTGCCTGTGGAAGGCTGTGTTAGGACAGCAGTTTGACAGTCAAGTATAAGATGGGGCTGCAAAAGCTGATATTAAAAAAATGAAACCATTGCATTGCTTCATTAAATACTTGTAAAGCACCCTCCCCTTTTTGAGGATTTCATTCATAAACACAGATATCTCGTAGCTATCCAACCCTCTCCAACAAGTAAGCAAACAGGGGCATGAACCCTGACTCTCAGTGTATAAGTCAGATGTTCAATCAGCTAGGTTATTCAAGTTCTTAAATACTTGTAAATTTTTTTTAGCATCTTACAGCTGTCACATATCCCAATCCAGCCTCAAGTTCATTGTCCCTAACCAGGTATTTTCTTTACCAATAGGAGGTACCCACAAATAAGAACAAGCCCAAGATATAGCTGGAAAAGGGAAAGGGAACAGCAGGGTATGGCAGAGGATAGGAAGAGGGAAAACTCAGAGAAGAACCAAGAGGACAGGGGAGGCTGGAAGCAGCACACAGTTCTGGTTGCAGCTCAGGCTTGGACTTTGTAATTATGCAGAATGAAGAAACAACCAGCCCCATGGGGCAGAAATAGCCTCCCCCGCCCCCCATCATGCAGCTGCTCTGGCCTCAGGAGGTCTACACTGTTTGCTATGAGAGTTCCTGCCTGAGTTGACCTATGGGGTCCCAACACTTGGGATGGAAGAAATCCAGGACACAGCCTGTTCCTACAGGCTCACACAATGAGGGTTTGTTAGTGTTGATGGCTTAGGGAAGTGTCTAGAGCAACACTGTATCCACATAGTCTTGGGAGGTGTGCTGCTCTCTGGGTTAACACCTGACATGACCTTTGCACCCCCTGCCTCAGCCTCTGAGCCCTGTATTCAGATCCTAGTTTCTCACTGAAAGCAGCATATAGCTCAAAATGGGCTGTTCTTCTTGGAGTGTACAGGGTCCAGGAGGCAGTAGAGCTCAGGCTCTAGAGCTGTCTGAAGGAGAGCTCCAAGCTGGAGTGCACCAGACCTCCTATGTTCTGGAGAAAGTGCTGGAAGATTTGGGGAAGGGCAACTTGCTCTGTGAAGGCCACAAGTCTAGGCAGACTCCTGGAGTCTTGGGTGAGGAGCAGCCTTCGTCATCATACTTTCCAGCAAGATGAATAGAGGGCATTCTAAATAGGAAGGCCTTTGCAGAGCCCTTAAGTCAAGTTAATGATGTAAGAGCCTCCGGAAGGTGAAGTGAGAACCTCTTTGCCAACTGCATATTGTAGTTCAAAGCCAAGAGCACTTCAAACCCCCTCCACTAATAAGAGTCTCTTGGGACACCTCAGCTAAAGGAAGGGCAGATCCTCTCCTATCTAACCCCAACGTTAGCTATGCAAGAGGCAAAATGAGGATTTAAATGTTAGTAATCAATTTTGATTGCTGTTTGTAATATTCCCCTGGCATAAGTAGTTCAGGAATTGGGATTGCTGGGACCTCATTGCTGGTGCTGGTGACCACTGACCCCAGGCAGCTCTGGTCTCTGCCTACTCATCACTCTGCTTTGAGGGGCTTATGGGGATTATTCAGGCTACAAGGCCACCAGCTCTGAGTATGTCCACAGTGTATCTCTGAGTATTCACTTGAAAGTGGTTCCCCAACATGGTGACCACTGTGCCTTGCTAGTACCCTAACGTAGTCCCTAATACCTCTTTTCCAGCTTCTTTCTCCTTTTTCTCTCTGGGTTAGCTCAGCCTTGTTTCTCACCTACACTCCAAGTAAGGGCAAGCACCTCAGCATTGCTCTTTCGTGTTTCTTCCACATGCCTTGGAAACCTAACTGCACTTGAGGATCTGATAGGAAGCCCTAGCAAAGCAAGATGGAATATTCTCTAGAAGTAGCAAAATATTACTTTTGAGTAAGTGAAAAATTCAAATGCATAGGAAAGTGTGGATCTCAGAACATGTATGGCATTGATGGTCTGTTTACGTTGTCAATAAAATGACAACAGGCTTCCAGGGCTTATTTTCTGCAAAACCATCTATTACTAAAAATGTTAGAGAAATGACTCAGTGATTAAGACGCTCGCTGCTCTTCAGAGGAGCCGGGCTATGTTTCTAGCACCCCCATGGCGGCTCACAACCATTTTTAGAGTTCTAGGAGATCCAACACCTTTTATGGACTTCACAAGCCCTGTGCATGCCATGTGGTGTACACACACATATTATCAAACTCTCATATACATAAAATGAAAATAAATGATCTTTTAAAGCTTTATAACTGACTTTAAGAAGAACAAAAGGGAAGAGAAATCATAGAAGACAATTAAGTCAGCACCTAATCAACAACGTGAAAGACAGAATAAAACAAGCTTGAAAGGATGGTACAATGTAAACATGCTTGTTGGCTCTTCTTGGATTTTCTTGCAGCTTTTGCTAGAGTTCAGTATTCTGAACTCTGAAGAATTCATTCCTAGATGTAGCGCTTGGGAAATGTTTCTATGTTTCAGCTTCCTCAGCTTCCACAGTGTGTCTTCACTTGCAGATCCAGGCTGTTTAACAAACTTACAAAACACACTGAAGATAAGCCCATCAGGAGAAATGAGTTATTTTGTATCTTATTTTGGTCCCTGTTCAGCCGGCCCTGTTGCTCTGGGCCTGTGTTGGGGCAGCACAGGTCAGAGCCAGTGTTGAAGGTAAGGCTCTGTTCAAAATTACTCTATGTTGCATAAAACCATGAATGTTTCAGGCTGTGCCTTTCCTTGAGATACTTCTTTTCACAAGGAGCTTTTGACTCCATCCTGATGGAAGATAATTGCTCTCCCATGTAAACAAGAAGATAATACTATCTGTCCAGCATCGCCGGCACAGCTCAGACAAATAAAGGACTGATTCCTGGGAGTGAAAAGGGTGCAACCTATGAATTTACCAAGGGGACTTGAGGCAATGAAACCACATGAGTGTATCAAAGTTCTATCAAGAAAAGCAGACCTTATCAGATTTATGAGGCACACCAGACAAGGAAAGGGAGCTTATAAAGCCATATACAGTTAACACTTTAGTGGCCACCTACCAACTTAGCATATGATATCTCAGGTGTGCATGAAGGATCTACCTGTGGAGAGCTTACAACTGTCCCTGAAGCTTCAACTCAGCTTCAGTCCCCCAATATTAATGTGGCCTACTCAACTGCAGCCTTCCTGGCCAACTGCTGGTTTTGCCCATCTGGACTTGCAGCCAATTCTATGCTCCAACATGGTTTTGCCCTCTCATCTCTGTAGCTAACCACATCTTTGATCTCAACCCTGACTTTCCCTCAGCCTGATTTCTAATATCGAGAGCCTGTTTTCTGTGACTGCTGTAGGCTTCTTTGTCTTAGTAACAAACTTTACTTGTGTTTCTCTCAACCCACTTCTAAAAGCCTCTCACATTCTTCTACAGCCTCTTTAACTGATAATCATCCTTTAAGCCACATATCTACATAGAGCTATATAGATGTGCTTACTTTGTGTTGTGCGATATCGGAGTTAATATCAGTAATTAAGATTGAAACAAAGAAATCTGAAGGGCATGGCCACTCACATCTTCAATCCCAGCACTCAGGAAGCAGAGGAAGGTAGATCTCTCTGAGTTCAAGACCAATCTGATCTACGCAGTGAGTTCCAAGCTAGCCAGGCAGCCAAGGTTACGCAATAAGACCCTGTCTCAAAAGACAAGGGGGAGGGGGAGAGGAGGAGGAGGAGGAAGAGGAGGAGGAGAAACAGCAGCAGCTGGAGAGATGCCTCAGCAGTTCAGAGCACTAGTTGCTCTTCCAGAAGTCCTGAGTTCAGTTCCCAGCAACCACATGGTTGCTCAGAACCATCTGTAATGGGATTTAATTCTCTCTTCTGGTATGCATTAAGACAGCATACAATAAATAAATAAATCTTAAGAAGAAAAAGGAGAGGGAGAAGGAAGAGGAGGAGGAGGGAGAGGAGAAGAAGCAGCTATGTTTGCCTCCTCAAGATTATCATGGTTGATGGGATTATGGAAATTTTCTGCCCTTAAAATTGCTGCACCTTGTGAATTTGTTTTATTCAATAAATACTCACATGGTGACATGCCACAGACATGTTATAAACTCTGACATGGTACCACTCCACAGGCTTGTTGGTCTCTGCTTCTGTCAATAATGCACTCACCATGAAAATCCTGACTTTGAGTTCAGGAAACAAAGCAGAGAAAGAGGAAGTGGCTGAGGCCCTACTGTCTTCTGAAGGATTTAGAGTCTTCCCAGTGGGCCTCAGGCCTTAAAGAGTTAACTGTCTCTTACAGTACTGCCCCCAGGACCTTTGGAGGACAGTTAGCCCAGGGCTAAGGCCTCACTGCAACAGGAGATACTAACCAGGGTCTCAAGAACACACTGATCCAGTCAGCCACGGAGCCTTCTCCCCACTCCAAGTGCCCTCTGTCCCAGGCCTGACCTCAACACACTTACCTGAGATGGGAAAATATGTTTTTTGCTAAAATTCTTTTCTGGGGGAGATGGAAGCAATGTTCAGCCCTCCTCCTTAGGTTCTAATGACAAACTGAAGCATAATTCTGCCAAAGTTCTTTCTGGGGACCCAGTGAGTTTTTTAGGCTTCCTTACAGAGCATTACTTACAAGGACACATGCATTTAAGGCAGAGTTGCATTAGAAAAAGGCAAACCTAGTGCCTGATGAAGGCATACCAAATGTACAGTACTTACTTCTTAGGGGGAATTTGGAAGATAGCTGATGTGATGGTTTGTATATGCTTGGCCCACTATTAGGAGCTGTTGCCTTGTTGTAGTAGATGTGTCACTGTGGGCATGGCCTTACGACCCTCACTCTAGCTGGCTGAAAGTGAGTATTCTCTTAGCACAGCCTTCAGATGAACATGTATAACTCTCAGCTTCTCCTGTACCATGCCTGCCTGGATGCTGCCGTGTTCCTGCCTGGAGGACAATGGACTGAATCTCTGAACCTGTAAGCCAGCCCCATTAAATGTTGTCTTTATAAGAGTTGCCCTGGTCATGGTGTCTGTTCACAGCAGTAAAACCCTGGCTAAGACAGCTGGTGAAACCCACCTTTTCCCAAAGCCCCAACTGCAGTCCACCATGGAACACTGAAGAAAGTAGGGCTGGTTCTATAGCCTTGTAAGAGAATCCCTGCCCCAAGCTGGTCCTCAAGACAAATCCCACTCTTAAAGAACTCAGTAGTAGCTCTTGCCACCGGCAAACCTCCCGCTTATTGAGAAGACTATTGACTCTGGAAGGCAGACAGACAGGAAGCATAGGATATAATCGGTCAGCTCTGTTCTGGGCACCAGCACTCACTTTAAGAAAGCCTATGGGGGAAGTTCCACCTGCCCTGTAACAGAGAAGGGCGGGGAGGCAGAGAAGAGTGGCCACTGAAAGATCCAGGGGATGAAGCCAAAAGGCAATGGTTGTGCTGCTGTGGCCTGACCCTAGTGTAGAGTGGCATTCAGGTGTTAAGGTGAGCTGTGATTGTTCCCAGTATCCCAGCGTTGGATATAACAGTGGGTTCCTAAAGGGTGTCTGATCCATCCTGATCCATCCATTCTGGTCCATCCGTTCTGATCACAGCAAAGGAAAGTGATCAGGATCCACAGGTTGCCTCAGGGACTGTTTGTCTAAAGCATAGCTGAGCACTACAGTGTGCTCAAAGATGCTTGGCACAGCCCAGAGTGTGCAAGCAAACACTGGAAGAGCACCTGCCAAAACACGTGGTCTATTCTGGATCATTAATGCATTTTTATTCAAGATGACTTAAAAAAAAAAACACCAATAAAGTGGAACATTTGCCCTTCAGCTCTGACTCCCCAGGAGTTCTGAGAAGAGAGAGCACATCCTATGTTATCACAGAATGTGGTTCAAGCATCCTTTCCCAACACCCAGATACCTTGCTCAGTATCTAATGGCTATGCCCTCATGCTGTCTCTTTAAAGCTAAGTGACTTGAAACGCTTGTAATCTTCAGAGAGTTTGGGCTTGGTCCACTCATGCTGGAACTATGTACAAGGTATTTAGACAAACACCGCCATAGTGAAGAGGCAGACAGACGCCCCTCAGTGTCTGTTATCAGAACATGTGCAGGTGCTTAAAAGATCTCTGTTTGCTGAAGCACAAGTGTGTAGCACAAATGAACTCATGGGCCACCGGGCATGCACATCAACATGCTTAGGTATAAACAGATGCAGGTGTGCCTAGTTGGCTTAGGGGTGACTCTAGCCTCCTGATCGTCTTCATATGGTACCTCAGGGGTCACAGGGAGCTGTGACACACATACACACACACCTAGGATAGCATCCACTGTCGGGTCCTACTTGGGATAGGGGTGGGAGGAGGAGGGAAAGGGGATACAGCCTCGTATATTCTACCCACTTTCTTTTTTATATGACAGAATGTTACAGACCCTGCGGGCCTGCCCTACAATATCACAGGGCCAGCTGCACCAGCATTGATGACCACATAACCTTGCGACCCTGAGGCCCCCTGGACCCTCTCCCAAACCTTCCCAAACTGCCCTGTGGGGAGGAACCCTCTCTGACTGCTGAGGGGTAGTTCTTTCTTTCTCCCCAAGGCTCTGGGCATTTGTTTGCTGTGGGACCATTTTATGCCTCAAGACTGCTTCAGTTGCAATTAACTATTTTAGTCAATTGAATATTAATGAATAGGAAGACACATAGGTAAATCCCTCTTAAGTTTTTTATTTTTCTTTCCCGAAATGAATCTTTTTTTTTTTTCAGACAGTGAATACCACATGACTTAAATGCCTTAGCGGTTTAGAGCCAAAAGCCACATCCTTGAGAATCATTTGCTAATTCCTACAGCATTTCAAGCAAGTCTAGCCTGCACCTTGCAGGGCACATGTGACTAGAGATAGCTAGGAATGTAGCCAAAAGTTAGAGGCTGACACCTGCTTACCTGAACATTTTTTTTTTTATCTTATAGTTAAAAAAGATCACAGAAAGCCTGCTATGTGACCTTCTCTGCACGTATCACAAACGGAAGGAATCTTGGGCCCCAGGAAGATGGGGGATTTGGAGTAGGTAGGGACAATACTGGATAAGTAGTAAGTTTTTACCTTCCGAACACTGTAACCAATGAGGAAATCAGGAGCAGGGAAGCGCAACCAAGAGCAGAAAAACCATTGTTTTGTGCCAAACTGGTGTGCCAGCCTTTTTATGCCTTTTCTCAAGCTGATGCTTGGCATTACAAGATTAAAAAAATAAGCAGCTTAGCTTCCGCTACTCTGAGTCTTCAGTCTCCTTATTAGGAAATGAGGACCATTGCTTCTCACAGGTTGTCATCCCCACAGTTGTTTCATAGCCCAGTAAGAATGTTGTAGCTTCAGACGCATCTTCTATGTTCGAGCCTGCAGGGAGATAGTCAACTTTTAAAAGCACCTTTAAAAAAAACTCAATGAGGGCTGGCGAGATGGCTCAGTGGTTAAGAGCGCCGACTGCTCTTCCGAAGGTCCCGAGTTCAAATCCCAGCAACCACATGGTGGCTCACAACCATCCGTAACGAAATCTGATGCCCTCTTCTGGAGTGTCTGAAGACAGCCACAGTGTACTTCATATAATAAATAAATAAATCTTTAAAAAAAAAAAACAACTCAATGAGACTTGGACTTAGGACTCCTTTGCTTCTAGAACCTAGTCACACAACCACACCCTCGAGGCAGGTAGGCTAAGAAATATAGTGTATCCTGGGTGTGCTGGATAGTTCTATGTCAGACACAAGTTAATGCCACCTGAGAGGAGGGAACCTCAAATAAGGAAATGTGTATAGCCCATTGCCCCACAGAAGTGCCTCCATAAAATTGGGTTATAGGTGGGCTTGTAGGGCATTTTCTTAATTAGTGATTGATGGGAGAAGGGCACAAACCACTGTGAGTGGTGTCATCCCTGGGCTGGTGGTCCTGGGTTCTATAAGAAAGCAAGCTGAGCAAGCCACAGAGAGTAAGACAGTAAGCAACACCACCTCCAAAGGCCTCTGTCTGCATCAGCTCTTGCCTTAGAGTTCCTGCCCTGTTTGAGTTCCTGTCCTGACTTCCTTCTGTGCAAGCCAAATGAATCCTTTTCTCCCCAAGTTACTCAGCTCATGCATGGTGTTTCACCACAGCAGTAGGAACCCTAAGTAAGACATTGTGTGTCAGTGCTCCTCCTGAAATGTGCAAGCTGAGTCACCAGAAAGGAGAGGGTGTCTTTGAGACACCAGAGCCAGCAAACACCAGGACTGGGAGACACCAGGGCCAGGAGACATCAGGGCTAGGAGACATCATGATTAGGAGGAATTAGAGAGTGGAAGAGATACTTAGAGGACAGGAGCAGAGATATGACTCACTCTTTCTATCAACTACAGAGGTCACTGGAGAAGGTATCATCTCTAAACTGGAACCTAGGCCTTCATCAGACACTATAATCCACTGGTACCTTTCCCTTAACTTCCAGGACACTAAGAAGCAAATGCCTGGGCTTCAAGCTACATGATCTCTGGTGTTCTGTGACTAAGACACCACAATCAGCATGTGAGATCACCACTGGGTATGTGGTTCTGATCTTGGCTCCAGAAGGAGGTCATACACTGGATAGTCATCAAGAGAGGGCAGCATGTGAGACTCAAGTTTAGCCAGAACAGTGGAGCCAAAGAGTGGGCTCAGAGAATACCCCAAGAACACCATGATCACAGGATGAAGCAAGACGAACAGAGGGAAGCAGGCTTTCAAGACAGCCAGCTGTGAGGTCCCATGAGATCCAGATAACAGCAGGCACAGGTCGGGCCCAGCAGTGGCTGAGGAGGTTAGAGTCAAATGCTGGGGGTGGGGGTGGGGGAGCCCTCGGAGGAGGGAGCAAGAAGGGCATTAGAAGGGGATCCACCTACAGTTTCTAACTAATGCAAACATAGGACTACCGTTGCTCCAACTCCTCTTACTGTCTTGACTTACCATCACCAGGGCCAATAGACAAGCATGAGACCAAGCAGATGCCTGTAGCCAAGACACTGTAGCCTCAATAATCTTCCCTCTGTAGAACTGTAAACTCCTCAATGGCCAAGAAAAAGTATCTGGCACAGGCTGCTTACATACTTTGATGCCCTCATTGAAATAGAAATGTGGGCTCAGTCCAGGGCGGAGATTAAGAAGCACTGAAACATCAGATTACATGTACTTTAAAGAATGGGTTTTTGGTTATTTGGTTATGTGCCTTAAAACTAAAGGGAGTAGACAGAAATGGCTAGTATGCACTAGAGAAAATCTGTTGAATGCCATTTTTGCTTGGTGTAACTTTCCTTTTTTTTTTTTTTTTTTTTGGTTTTGGTTTTTCGAGACAGGGTTTCTCTGTATAGCCCTGGCTATCCTGGAACTCACTTTGTAGACCAGGCTGGCCTTGAACTCAGAAATCTGCCTGCCTCTGCCTCCCAAGTGCTGGGATTAAAGGCATGCGCCACCACGCCCGGCTGGTGTAACTTTCAAATGGTTAACATTTATTGACTTCAAGCTCTGAGAGGTTGAAGTCCTCCCCTGCCTTACTTTTACTCTGGGATTTCACTCCTGTAGCTACATGATGGCCTTGAATTTAACAATGCAACACAGACTGGTTTTGAACTCACAGTGTAGACCAGGCTGATCTTAGTCTGATAGCAATACTCCCAGATCAGCCTTTTGTCCCTGGTGGGGATTACAGAAGTGACCCACTCTGTCCAGTTTGGGCATAAGTCTTTTGTTGTGAATAGCCCTGGAGCTAATTATATTTGATGTTCATTCCTTTCTTCAGTGAGTGGTTGTGAACAAGGAATGAGTCAGCACTCAGGTGATTTCCTGTAAACCTGCTTCCCACCTTAATTTGTAAAATAAAGGAGAGCTGATGATTGGGCAGATAAAAGGGAAGGTGGAGCAGAAGGTAGGGAGAAAGAAGGAGAAAATGGAAGAGGGAGAGGATGCAGAGGAGGAGGAAGACGAAGAAAAGCAGAGCAGAAGCACATGGCCTGGAGAAACCCCAAGTTCTAAGGGGTCTCATAAACTGTGGAAGATGGTAGTGTAGCAGTAGATCTTCCCAATTGCTGGGGCGTATTTGGGAAGAGATTTACTACAACAGTCTCTGGTGGAAGAGGACACAAAATGATGTATGCTGTACACAACTGTGTCACATTCCCCTTAGAAACACGATCTTTTGCTCACCTTGCGGCAGTGGATCAAGAAGGGCAGTCTAGGTCCAATGGCCGGAACCTCCTTCCATGAAGTATCTGGGGAATCTAAATGCTTTACAGACCCAGCTTTGTTTCCCAGGGCTCTGCTGCTGTGGTCTGAATGGTATGAAGGGACAGTAGCTAGCCCAGAGCATCACCACCTAAAGTCTCTCTCTCGGGTCTTTGGTACAGAACAGAACCAAGAACCCAAAGAATCTACAACAAGTTGAGGTCTTGGGGAACTGAAAGTCCAGATTTAAACTGAGTATCTTCATAGAGGAGATTTTGAAAGTACATGTGGTAAGGACAGTGGAGGGTCCACCAGAATAGGCTGCCTTGAAGGGAAGGTGCTGTTATTCTCCAAACTAGCAGCCACAAAGCTAGAGGGCAGCCAAGTTGCTTGCTCAACGTGGCGTTTGGCTCGGCCTCATCAGCAGAACCACACAGTCCTTTCTCCTATGGGGACAGCACCACTAGATTTAAGGCTGTTGTAACCCCAGCATTGTCTTATCCTGTGGTCTCCAACTGCTGGAGGGTGCTGCAGCACCAACTTCAGTGTGTTAAAACATAGGCAGCAAAGGACTACACCGAGATGCAAGGACTATACTTTATCTTCAGGCTCTGCCTTTGGCTTTAGATTTGCCTGGATTAGATAACTACTTTCATTTGGAATGAGCTTCTCCCAAAGATTTGAAAACCTGGACTCTGTGAATGAGACAACTGGGAAAAGATCTTTGCAAGTGTGATGGAGGAAGAATCTCAGGATGAGACTGTGCTGGGTTTAGGCTGGCTTCACATCTAGTGCCTGATGCCCTGTGGGAGACAGGAAGTGTGATGAGGAAGCAGAGACTCAGAAAAGAAGAGCACAGGGCAAGAAGCTGGCATGAGGCAGCTGTAAACTGAGGAGCATGGTGAACAGAGGCAGGAGCCCAGCTTGGACAAACTCCCTCAAAGCCTCAGCTGGAACTGCTGGAGTATTAGCCACGTGATATTTAGAACTCCTCCTCAACTTCCTGAAGGACATTTGCCAACACAGAACATGTGCTGATTCACCTTCCCTGTCAATTTGATTGGATTTAGAGTCAGCTAACAGACTCATACACCTCTGGGTGTGTCTGTGAGAATGTTGCAGAGAGATTTAACTGAGGAGGAAATACTACCTTAAATGTGGCTATCACTATTCCCCATGGACCCTGAATAAAGAGGAACAAAGAAGAAAGTTGAGTCTCTCTCTCTGTCTCTCTGTCTCTCTCTCTGTCTCTCTCTGTCTCTCTCTCTGTCTCTCTCTCTGTCTCTCTCTCTGTCTCTGTCTCTGTCTCTGTCTCTGTCTCTCTCTCTCACCAGCTACATCACACCTTCTCTGCCAAGATGGACTGATTCGCCTCAAATAATTAGCCAGAATAATCCCTGCTTTCTTTTAGTTTTTTTCTGATAAGGATTTTGTCACAGTGAGAAGAGTAATTAATACAAAAAATCCATAAATTTGACTATGTATGTCACACTAAATATGTTTTTGACTACTATGGAATTAAACTACTAGTCATTAACAGCGCTGGAATATTTCCATATAATAAGAAACCAAAACTCACTTTTATTTTGTCTGTCTGGGAAGTTTTATAAGAGCATGTGTGGAGCTGGGCGTGGTGGCGCACGCCTTTAATCCCAGCACTCAGGAGGTAGAGGCAGGCGGATTTCTGAGTTCGAGGACAGCCTGGTCTACAAAGTGAGTTCCAGGACAGCCAGGGCTATACAGAGAAACCCTGTCTCGAAAAACAAAACAAAACAAAACAAAACAAAAAGAGCATGTGTGCACATGTCAATGTAGGTACACTTCCCATGCATGCAGAGATCAGTGTTAAGAGCCTTCCTTGATCACTCTCCACTTTATCTTTGAGATGGGGTCTCTCAGTAATCTGATTCTTCCCTTTAGGCCAATGGTCCTCATCCTGTGGGTTATGATCCCTTTCACAGGGGGTCAAATGACTCTTTCACAGGGGTCACATATCAGATATTTACATTATGATTGAGAACACTAGTAAAATTATGAAGTAGCAACAAAATAATTTTATGTTTAGAGTCACCATAATATGCGGAACCGAATTAAAGGGTCACAGCACTAGGAAGGTTGAGAATCACTGCTTTAGGCTATACTGACTGACCAGTGAGCTCTGCCCACCTCTCCAACAATAGGGTTTGAGATGTATAATTCCATGATCAGCTTTTACATGAATACTTGAGATCTGAACTCAAGTCCTTCTGATTACAAGGCAAGCACTTAATCCACTATAAACCATCTCCCCAGATCCCTAAAATCCAGTCTTCTAAATAATCTATGGACCAAAGAACATGTCCAAACCGAATCTAGAAAGTATATTAAACTAAATAAAACAGTGAGAGCACATAATGTTTCTCTGCTTGAGCTTCAGCCAAGTCAGTTCCCAGGAGAATGTTACATTGTTGCACATCTGTATCACAAAATGAAGGAGAATGTCAAATAAACACCTTGGCTTTCACTTTAAGGAAGTAGAGGAGGAAGAAAAGCAGATTAAAGACAGAGAAAGGGCTGGTGAAAAATATGTCAAAGGAAGATGGCTCAGTTGGTAAAGAACCTGAGTTACAGTCCCAGCACCCATGTGACCCAGTCACCCGTTTGAGCATTGTGATGTACTTTTGTAATCCCCACTCTGGGAAAACAGAGACAGGCAGAATCCTGGAAATTGCTGACCAGCACCCATCCTAGTTGGTAAGCTTCAGGTCTGACCCTCCTGCTTAGGTAAAGTGCTTGCTATGTAAGTGTCAAGACCGGCGACCGACTGTATTCCCAATACCCAGGAAAATGGCAGGTGAGTGTAGAGGCCTGTGTGTATGTAGTCCCAACCCTTGGGAGGCAGAGAAAGGGAGACCAGGAACATGATGGCTAGCTAGACTCTTGGGTCAAGTGGGACCTTGCTTCAATATATAAACTAGAGAGAAAACAATGAAGACATCTTGATCAACCTCTTGCTTCTATGTGCACCTACCTGCACACACACACACACACACACACACACATGCCAAATCAAAAAACAAGGCTGACAGCTCCTGAGCACTGATATCCCGAGTTGATCTTAGGCCCTCTACACAGGCATGTACACATATACACAGGCACTCCCACATATATGTCCCCATACAAACATGCATGCACACATAAAAGGAAATACTGCAAGACCTCAGAGAAACTAGAGACTTTGCAAAAATCAACAAAGTGGGGGAACTCTTGCCTGACTAAAGGAACTAAAGAAAACAGGAACTATCAAGAGTAACTAACCACATGATGGAGCTAGCCATCATGTTCCTGGTCTCCCTTTCTCTTCCTCCCAAGGCTTGGGACTACATACACACAAGCCTCTATACTCACCTGCCATTTTCCTGGGTGTTGGGAATACAGACTCCAGTCTTGACAAGAACTATCAAGGGAACTAAGCACCTTAACACAGGAGCTACCATGAAGGGTGAACATGGGGAGAGAATATAGAAATGGCAGGTAGGAGCCGGGCGTGGTGGCGCACGCCTTTAATCCCAGCACTCGGGAGGCAGAGGCAGGCGGATTTCTGAGTTCGAGGACATCCTGGTCTACAAAGTGAGTTCCAGGACAGCCAGAGCTATACAGAGAAATCCTGTCTCGGAAAAAAAAAAAAAAAGAAATGGCAGGTAGGAATGAGCACAGTGGCATCCATAAGGCTGTCCAGATTTTCTTTAACAGTGAACAGTATAAGAGTGTGTCAATATGGGAGTGCCTCTCTCAACTTAGATGAGATGGAGAGATTCCTAAAGAGATATACACATCAAGGCTTACCTGGGAAGAAGCAAAACAACCCTATGGCTATGGAGTTATTTGAATCTTAGGTCAAAGATATCCTCACTGGGAATTTCTGCCACCATTTTTAGAAGAAACAAAGCTCTTCAAGAAACCCAGAGGGAGATGAAACAGGCATAAGCTTGTCCATGAGGCTGACATTGTTCAAAGAGGGGGGGGAAGCCACCACAGGGGAGAGTCTTCATGAACAGGGACGCAAATATCCTTGAGATTGTTTGCAACCTACATTGAGGGGAAAGGCAAGAATGAGCACTCCTCATGCCCATCAAGACGACCAGGGACTCTAACCAGTAAAACCCAACAACAAGAAGAAAGCAAGGTGAGAAAAGAAGGGTCAAGACTGTCTTTTTAGTAGAAAACATGATTCTGTACCTAAGAAATCCAGAACCAATGAAAAAGCTAACAGGACTCATAAGAAACTCTGATAAAACTCAAATACACGGAGTCAAGATGTCAATCAAATGCATTTTTGTATGCTAACAATAAACAGTCAAAAAATTATAAGGATCATTTATATTAGTCCAAAACTATTGTATATGGCAGAGGTCAACCATTTTATCCATGGCAAGCCACAAAACATTGTTGGATGAAATGATCCAAACTAGACAAATGGTGTTTTGAACACTGGGTACATGGTTCAAAGGCCCAGCACTGTAGAGAGCCTCCTTTTTCCAAGATACTCATATGAGAGCTAGATGTAGTGGCTCAGGCCTATAGTGCTACTTACTCTGAAGGCTGAGGCTGAAAACCATGTGACCCTGTGACTTGGGGCCAGCATGGGCAACAAAGTAATATTCTGATGCTTAAAAAAGTCAGCACGGGCAACATAGTAATATTCTGATGTTAAAAAAGAAAGTCCTATTTAAAGAATGGAAAGACAACTAGAGGATGTTAGAATGTATTTTCTTTTTTTTTTTAATTATTTATTTATTTTATGTACAGCATATAAATACACTGTAGCTGTCCTCAGACATGCCAGAAGAGGCCATCAGATCTCATTACAGATGGTTGTGAGCCACCATGTGGTTGCTGGGAATCGAACTCTTGACCTCTGGAAGAGCAGTCAATGCTCTTCATCACTGAGCCATCTCTCCAGCCCCCAGAATGTATTTTCAAGTCATAGACACTATAACAAATGAAATCAGAATGCACAAACCTCATAGGCTGCCTGCCTGTAGCCCTAGCACATAGTAAGCTACAATAAATGAATGATTGAGTTGCAGGCCACTCTGAGTTGTACAGCCAGTTTCTGTCTTGGAAACAAACAATCTCAACAGACTCACTACAAAATTGTAATGAGGAAGATCTCTGGACAGAGAGCTCACTAGGTGAGTTACAGATGGCAAATGAGCACATGTAAAGATGCTCTCCCATTGCAAATCCTATTAGTCAGGGACCACAACATGAATGCTAGTCCAGGTACTAAGTGTTGGCAAGGACATAGAAGTAAATAGAAGTATAAAACAAAGCCTAGCTGCAGCAGAATTCTACAGTCACCAGAGAAAAACCCATAGAAACAAAGGCAAAGTAAACATATCTCAGATAACCACAATGTAGAAAAGTACAAACAAACAGCTCTACAATTCAGAATGTTTAGTAGAATTTGCTCAGGACAAAGGAAAGCAACACAAGAAGACGATTAAGATATGCACAGGGCAATGAATGAGTTTAAAAGGCGACCACTGGCATAAGTACAAAAGTCTCTTTATTATCTTGAAAAGATAATTGACTGTTAAAAGCAAAAATAATAATAGAGGTTTAGCATATATAAAGTTAAAATACACAAGAGCAGTGGTGGGAAGGGAAGGAAAGAAACGGAAGTGGATGCTAGGGAGTCTCACATATAAAGTGACATCATACTGCTTGAAATGCCATCAGAGAATGCATATGAAGCCCTAAAACAGATACTAAAATGTTAATGAAGAGGTAAAGCTGACGAGCCAATGGTAAGAGATAAGGGAAAACCTGCTGAATTGGTCCAGAAGAGAAAAAGTACAAAGCATGGCCAGAGAAGATAATCAGAAAGCTAACAACAGAACTGAAGATCTAACCCTAAGTCTGCTGGCATCTCAGATGCAGAGGATATAAATGCTGCTGGTTTGGGTTGGTTTGATGTGGTTTGATGTGGTTTGGTGTGGTGTGGTATGGTGTGGTTTGGTTTGGATGAGGGGTAATTTTAAAAAAAAACAAGAATCTTGCAGTGTACATTAGGCTGGCTTTGAAAACCACAGAGCTCCTCCTGTCTCAACTTCTTGAGTGCCAGAATTTTTGATTGAACCACCAATCCCATTTATCTAAATAATGATGCCAAAAGGACTGGATTTTGAGGTTGGTTGAAAAGAAAAATATGTTAACAAGAGGGGGAAGCATGACCATCAGACTCCATCATGATAAAGAGATTGATTAGTGGAGAAGCAATCCCTTTGAGTATGTTTGCACCTAATGACAATGCTGCAAAATACAGAAAACAAGAGCTAAAAGCATTCAGAAGTAAAATAGAAAAGTGCTCAAATAAGCTTTGCCTCCATAATTAACAGAACAAGTAATACAAGTGTAGGAAGAGGTAGAGCCTGCACAAGACCATGCACGATGTAACCCACCAGCATTCACAGAACACTCCACCCCAAATGCATAATTACAGGCCACAAATCTAATGTGTTCACAGAGCCTATGTGTTGCGACCACAAAGGAGTTATTAAAATTAATGACAGGAATGTGCCTGGCACCTTCCCAAATATGTGGACATTAATATCCAGCTAATGAAACAACACATGGGTCAAAGAGACCACCAGGGACAATAGAAAGTAAATTAAAAACTGAAGGAAAGTGGGAAACTGGCAGGCTAGCATGTGTGGGATGCAGACAAAGCCGTGCTTATAAGAAAATGGACAGTATTAAATAAGAAAGGTCTGAACCAGCAATCTGCACTCCCACCTCTCAAAGGCAGTGAAAGACTATCACATTAAATGTGAAGGAGAGGGAAAGAAATAATTCCGGCCACTACAGCTATAAAAGGGTTTGCAGTTTCCACTCTGCCACTCCTGTGATCTGTGAGCAGGAATGTCTTCCTTTTGACAGTTATTTTCTGGCCTCTGTGTCTCACCAAAACCTGCTCTAAACAAATCATTTCCTTCCTCCAAACATGCCTCATCGGCCCAAGGATACACTGTGGGTTTCCACCAGGTCACATTTCCGATGGGGCTTCCTCAAAGGTAGAACAGGGCAGGTGGTACAGACAAGTCCTCTCCTGGGAGTGGGACACTGACTCTGCCTAGCCTATTCATTTTGCTTAGATTGCAGGGCTGGGATATGGTTCCTCCCTAATCCATTTGGGGACTCATACTGTACTGTGAACCTCCTGGGGCTCTGAACAATTGATTACAAACTGGATGAAAAAACAGCTGCATCCTCTCACATCTCAGAAAGATAAACGTCCAAGATCAAGGTAGAGGCACCTCTCCCTGATGTCTCTAAGGAAGGGTCCTCCCAGCTCTCTCTCCAGCTTCAGGTGGCTGAACATCCTCAATCAGGAAAACTTGGTCTTACATGGCATCCCCCCATTCTGCCTTTGTCTCCTCATTCAAATCTCCCATTCATAAAGACATCACTAATACTGGATGGGTCCTGACAAATCTATTAGAGTCATCATGATCATCTGCAAAAGATTTTCTTTCCATAAAATATGTGGACTTGGGTCAACACAGCTACACAAGATGTTCACAGCTTTCTTTTTTTTTTTTTGGTTTTTCGAGACAGGGTTTCTCTGTGTAGCCCTGGCTGTCCTGGAACTCACTTTGTAGACCAGGCTGGCCTCGAACTCAGAAATCTGCCTGCCTCTGCCTCCCGAGTGCTGGGATTAAAGGTGTGTGCCACCACGCCCGGCTCACAGCTTTCTAAGACCCAGCTTTGAGGCTACAGAAATCCTGGCCCAGGATACCCTCAGGCTTCTTTGCTTGTAGACTTCAGGTGGCACCTGGTCTGCCTGTCTTCCTTCCTCTAAAGGTCTGTTTGTAAGCCTGATAGGCCTTTGTGCCCTGGGGTTTTCTTGACAGGGAGCTGAAGATCCTTGGATGCTACACTCTTGTGTCTGAGACTTGAACAAATGGGAATTAAAATCTAGAATCAGAGGAATCTAGGCCACAGGACAACATATCAGAACATTAAGATTGGGTGTGATGGCGCATGCCTTTAATCCCAGCACTGGGGAGGCAGAGGCAGGCAGATTTCTGAGTTCAAGGACAGTCTGGTCTACAAAGTGAGCTCCAGGACAGCCAGGGCTAAACAGAGAAACCCTGTCTTGAAAAACCAAAAAAAAAAAAAAAAAAAAAAAAAAACAAAACAAAAAAAACAAAACAAAAAACCAAAAACCCATTAAGGTTGCTCATAGTCCTTAAGGATCTCCACAGCCTTCTTAGCCCAGAGGATAGGCTATGTGTACTGTCGCTGCTTCATGGCTCATTTTACAGAGGGGACAGGGAATATCAAGATAACATCACATGTCCAATACAAGATGAAGCTTTGAAGTGACAAGATCTGTGCGAGCATTTTCATTCTAGCCAACTTCTCAAAACAGAGTATGCTCACATTTCTGTCAGGAGTTCTCAGAGGCTCTGGTCACTCTATGTACAGGCTTCTGTGAGAGGATGTGGTGGAGACTCTGAGAGCTCTGGTGTCCACAGGAAGTTTGGACTTTGGGGAGGTTAGGCAGGAAGCCAAGGGTATCTGGAATTAGGCAGAATTTAGCTCCTTTCTTCTGTCTGGTTACTGAGGCTAGACCCTCTGTCTCCCAGTACCTACTTGTTGAGGGTTCTATGAGCTATACAAATAAAAGCACCTGGTGTTGCTACAAAAGGCATTTTAGTTTTTCAAATGTATACATTTTGATCAGAAAGCTACTTTGTATCCTATTTTAAAACAGGATACAAAGTACAAAAGGCACCCAGTGAGTCAAACGTATACATTTTAGCAGAAAGGCTATTTAGAGTCCTAGTTAATGGTGTGATACAAATTAGGGTCCCCTAACCTATCTTCTCCCTCGATGGCGACTGATGGATTTCAGTGGTTAGGGGAAGGAAGCTGCCTGTGAGGACAGCGTTGCGCTGAGAAGTTGGCCTGCACAGTTCAGAGTCCTGAGACTCAAATTTTAAGGTCTCCCTACACATGCAAATTCGCAGGATTCCCCGAAGTCCAAGAGCCTTAAGACGCGCAGGCGCATTCATAGCCCAGAGCGGTCTGGGCGGAGCACCCCGTTGGCCCCACCCACGTCACGCCGCCCCTCCCGCGCCTGCGCCTCCGGGCGGCCGCGCATCCTAGGCCCTCTCCCGCGCGCTCTGCTAGCTCTGCAGCTCTCCGCTCCTCTGTGCTTGGCTCCGTTCAGCTGAGCTCGGTCGGCTGAGCTCCATCTGCTCTACTCCTTGCTCAGGCGCGGGCCGCCATGAGGCTGCGGGGCCGCGGGCCGCGGGCCGCCCCCTCCTCCAGCTCTGGGGCAGGCGACGCGCGGCGCCTAGCGCCCCCGGGGCGGAACCCCTTCGTGCACGAGCTGCGACTGAGCGCCCTGCAGAAGGCCCAGGTGGGTTCTCCGCAGCGCTGCTGTACTCTATCCAGGATGCGCTCGGGATGCGGTGGGGAGGGGCTGGGCGCCGCCCGGTCCTCCGTGAGCCGCACCCCTCCCCTGCAGCACTCTTCCAACCCGCGCCAGGGTCCCGCTTCCCGCCGCCTGCGTGCACGCCGACTTACACCCTCTTTGGTTTCGGTACTGGACCCTGCACTCCATCCCTTGGGCCCTGCACCCTCATCCCAGGCCTGGCGCGGGTTCCCGCCAGCAGGAGGCCTGGAGGTGGGCGGGGGTGGGGGGTGTCCTCGCATCAGGCAGCCCCTTTCCAGCGTCTCCGCACAGCTAGGAGGCCTACTGTGTGTCTCCGTGGCCTAGTGTCGGAACCAGAATTGTCATCTGGAGCACCGGACGCGCGGGGCCCCTGGCATAACCCAGTAGGATGATTTCCACATCCATGTTTGCAGATTGTTTCCTGTGTCTAGTACACTGTGTCGGTTGTTAGTGATGTTCCTTTGGGCTGGCTGTGCCCGGTATCAACTTTATACAACATAGTTCCCACGTGAGAGGAAACCTGTGCGCTGCGGCTGGCTAGTAGTGAGCGGGGACCTGGATCTAGACACCGTTGCCATCTGTTCTTGTGGCTCTCACCGTGAGACCCGGCACGTGGGACCTTTTTTTTTTTTTACTCTGGGGCCAGGTCTGTGTTGCTGTGGTCACTTCTGGGACCCTTCTTTGAGTAATGAGCAGAGCTCACAATTTCCGACTTCTGTGGTTTACAGGCAGAGTAGTATTTCCAACTGTAAGGGACCAGCTCTAGGAGGAGATGGTGTTTTTAAATGTGTAACCTATCAGACATAATATTAAGGTAAACTCTGTTGAAATTATTACTTTCCCAAGCACCGGTTTCTGCTCAAAGCATCCAGTGGGGTTAGTTATCACCCGTAGGAACGGATGGTCAGCAGAATTGAACACAGTGTAAAGTAAAGGTTGCCTCATATTGGCCCCCAGGTCTTGTCCTCTTTCCTGATTGTGTCTGGAGCCCGTGGGGCTTTTCCTGAAGCCTTTGCTGCTGTCAGGTTGGTCCTCACTGCCTGGGGCTGTGCCCAGCAGGAGGGCTTAGGGTGCAGTCATATTTGAACTTTGTTACTCTCAGTTTCAGTCCACAACCCCCTACCCTACAACTCTATCCCTCGTCACTTGTGGGTCTTCCTTCCTCCCGGATCTGCTGCCTGCCTGTGTGGATTTGGGACCCCTCCCAAGCCAGGTCCCTCCTGGTTCATCATACCCCATCCCACCCTAATCACCGTAAACAACCCATTCCTAGTTATTCTTTCCAGTCCTGACCTTGTTAGTCTGCCTCTACCCTATCTTGGTAGGTTCCTACCCCCATCTTAATCTCCTGGTTTACCTCACACTGTTTCCACCCCCCTACTTTATGTTCCTGTCCCTTCCTGCTCTGTATGCACTGCCTCAACTTAGTCTGGATGAAGTATCTTTCTTCCAGAAACCTAGCTCCACATTCTTTATGCATTCATGCTTGTCACAATCTTAACACAGTTGGTCTGATTCTAGGGCTGGGTCTTTGTTGCTCAAAAGCATGTGTCCATAAGGCCGTGTCCAGAACATTAGTGTGTGTAACTGCTTGGGTGTCTACAGCCTGTGGCTAAAGAACATATTTATAAATGCCCTCAGAATTCTCTGTTGTACGTTCCCCAAAACATGCTTTGCAGAGCCTTTGCTTTTTTTTTTTTGGTTGGTTAGTTTTGTTTTGTTTTGTTTTTAGGTTTTTCAAGACAGGGTTTCTCTGTGTAGCCCTGGCTGTCCTGGAACTCACTTTGTAGACCAGGCTGGCCTCGAACTCAGAAATCCGCCTGCCTCTGCCTCCCGAGTGCTGGAATTAAAGGTGTGCGCCACCACGCCCGGCCGAGCCTTTGCTTTTGTAGTTTATAGAGGATGGGTAGATGACCTGTCCTTGGGGGGGTGGGGGGGGAATCCAGCTTCCCCTTAAGGCTGAAGCACAGAAACTTCCAACTCCAAGTGGCTCTAAACTGCCCTGGGAGGAGTTACTGGATAGCTTTGGATTAAGGACACACAGGCCACCTCGGCCTCTAGCAGCCCATCTGTCACTTAACTACAGATTTAGCAAGCAGCTTAAGCATTTAGTGGACAGAAAATAACAGGCTAAGGTCTGTACACTGGGGTTGAAGTACTCGCTGCTTCCTGTTACAGCAAGGATACAGATGAAGGAAAAGCCTCAGAAGGCCTTGGGCTGTCATGTCAGCCAAAAAACTTTACAGTTTGTTATGTTTGAAGTCATCAAGTGCTTTTCTGTCACAGGGTTTTTGGGGTACTTCCCATGGGCTCTGTGGTACAAGCATTTCCTGTCCCAGCTCTGATGTGTTTCCCCAGTTTTAAAATTTACTGAGATCTGAGTTTACTTCCTGGACCGCAGAGCCACCTTCTGCTGGAGCCCTGTCCTAGGTCAGTGGCATGTTCAGAGGAGGCTGTGAACCCCCAGCACCCAGGCTCATCCCAGGTGATGGTGAGTGAGGTCAGGTGACCTCAACTAACTTCAGAGCCCTGAGTGGAATTTGCATAAAGACTGGGAGGCTCATATAGCCCGCTTTTCTTCTAGTGTCAGAAGACAATGCGTGGCATAGTGTGCTACAGCAGTGCACAGCTGGGCTGTGGCTGTGACCCGGCTCCAGGAGGAATGGTGATGCCATCCTGACAGCACACATCTTGCCACTCCTGTAGACGGCTGGTGTTTTATGTTTGGTCTCCAGGCATGTGGGCACAAGGATGGCAATGTCCTGAGGACTCCTCCTGCCTTCTGGGTACCTGGCCACTGCAGGAGACTTAGAGAGGGGTGGTCTGTATTTAAACCGTCCTGTTGCACCTCATCAAGCTGCCTGGAGGTACAGGTGTTCTACAGTCTTATGGACAACAGACATACTGGGGAAACACTGGACAGGGAGGATTTGTAGGAGGAGGAGGAGACATACTGGAGTAGCTGGCTTGGGTTGCACAGTACCTAGCCCTCCTGAGTCTCAGATGAAGGTATAAAGGACTAGGTTCTGAACTGACTGTCTCTTACAGAAGTGTGGTGTACCTTAGTGTAGATGTCTGCCTGCCTTTACAGGGAATCCTTATCTGTAGCGAGCCTGTAGTGGTCCCTCTGTGGGCTTCCCTTTCATGTTCCTTAGTGTTAGCAGCAGCAGCTGACTTTTATTCTGCTGTGGACTGTGCTCTTTACGTTTTCTGCACTGGGCTCCACACAAGGCCTAGGTAGAATAGCACTTCCCACAGCACAGATAAGAGATGACAGTGGAGAGCTTCCCCCTCATGGCCTTGGTCACAGCTCCCAGAGTTCAGCAGAGCACACATCTTGGCCTCCAGATTGCTTGATGGCAAGACCTCTCCTTTCTGTGGTTCCCTGCTGGATGCAGCTGGCGTCATGGGGGATAGTGTTCCAGAGGGAACCACTGGCTGGTGTCTTACATTGTATTCTTTTTCGGCTGTAATTCCAGCCTTTTGGTTTAAATCGAATGTCACCCTTTCCATCTACAAGTGGGCAGTGACCTGTACAAGTAGCAATGACCTGTACCTAACTTGTGAAATGGACTTAAGAGGTATGCAGGGAACCCCAGCTCAGCCATCAACCCTCTAGGTCTGTGCCAGTTCCATGCAAGCAGGTAGCGTTAGTAACTTCCATATGCTAGTGCACATGGCAACCTGAAACTCGAAGAACAGACCAGGAGCCTGAGGCTGTTTGCTGGCTGCTCCTGGATGCTGCTCTGTTCTTCCATACGTATCTCCCTGTGGCAACCTTAGTCTGTTGCCAACCCTGATGCAACTATATTTTTGTGCAACTGAATTATGTTTCTCCTTTTTTTTTCCTTTTTTCTTTTCATGTGTGTGTACATGTTTGTGTGTGTCCCCATTTCTGTCGGGGTGTGAGCATGTCGGTGCACATGCATGTGGATGGAGGCCCAAGGTTGATGTCAAGAGTCATTTTCAGTAGCCCTTCCACCTCATTTAATGAGGCATGGTCTCTTCATCACACTCAGAACTCAGCAATATGGTCATTCTGCTAGTCAACTTGCTCTGGGGACCCCATCTCTGGCTTATAGGGCTAAAGTTAAGGGTGAGCTGCTATACTTGCTAGAGAGTTTCTTGGTGTGCTGGCTGGTTTTGTGTATCAGCTTGACACAAGTTAGAGTCGTCAGAGAGAAACGAGCCTCAGTTGAGAAGATGCCTCCATGAGATCCAGCTGTAAGGTATTTTCTCAATTAGTGATCAATGTGAGAGGGCCCAATCCATTGTGAGTGGTGCCATCCCTGGGCTGGTGGTCTTGGGTTCTATAAGAAAGCAGACTGAACAAGCCATGTGAAACAAGCCAGTAAGTAGCACTCCTCCATGACCTCTGCATCAGTTCCTGCCTCCAGTTCCAGCCTGCTTGAGTTCCTGTCCTGACTTCCCCTAATGATGAACTGTGATCGGAAAGTGTAAGCCATGGAATGAACCCTTTCCTCCCCAACTTGCTTTTTGGTCCTGGCGTTTCATCGCAGCAATAGAACCCCTAACTGAGACACTTGGACTCGGGGGACCCCAGACTCTGTTTCTCACACTTGAGTGGCAAGCATTTAATCAGTGAGCCATCTCTATGCTAGCCTGTGCTTTTAAAGATCGGGAATTTTGCGCCTTAAATGGTGGCCATCTAGACCCAGCTGCAGACCCTAGGCTTGGGACCCACCTGTTGCCCTTGTCAGGCACTTGTGTCCTGTGCCGCCGCCCCCCACCCCCAGCAAAATGCCCACAAGTCCAATTATCTACTCCCATAGTGTCTGAGAAGGCTCCCCAGGCTTCCTTTCCCAGACCCATGAGGCTTGAGTGTCCAAACAAATCTTCCATCAAATCGTGTCTCTCGGAGCTGCATTCCAGCATGCCAGACCCAGGCAGCCTTCTTCTTACCTGATGGGGCTCCTCCATGTCTAGTTTCGTTGGACATAACCCAGGAAAACGTGTAACCAACCCATATGACCAGGATCGAAGTTGCTGCTCTGCACTCAGTCCTTGTGGGTCTGTTGCAGTATGTTAGAGTATCTTTACCACTCCTGAGCAGGAGTTCCTGAAGACTCTAACCTGTAGTCTAGATGTGAATTATTGTGGAAATGAGCCCTGAGCCTGGAGGGAAGTACCCAGTTTTGGGGGTGGGGCGTTTGTGATGTTTTGCTGGGGTGGCAGCCTATGTTACTTTGTATCACCGTGGCAGTTTTTTTTTTTTTTTTTCTTTTTTAATGAGTTAAAGCTAACCAATGTGCTTCTGGGCTGTTTTCCATGTGGTGGCCCTTCAGCATGCTGCCAATGTCATAGGTGGCACTATTAGCTGTGACTTAACCCGGGAAATGCCACTGGAGCAGACCATTAATGTTGTGGGCAGCTCTTTTCCTGAGTCAGCATGTTACTGTTCAGTTGCATCTGCTTTAGAGTCAGAAAAGTGACTTAATTTTTCCTAAGAACTTATTTGCCATCTATAGGCATTTTTAAAACATAATTTTAACTGTCTAGTAGACATAGAACTATACTGACCTAAAGTCTGGGAAGGCAAGGACTGACTTTTGTCTGTGTTGTGGAGAGGAGGGCTTGTGCAGAGATGCCTATGGGCTAGGTTCTAGCCGGATCAGGCAGCAAGTGCTATACTTTAGGAGTTTTTTACAGTATTTTTGTATACTGGCTGGTTTTGTGTGTCAACTTGACACAGCTGGAGTTATCACAGAGAAAGGAGCTTCAGTTGGGGAGATGCCTCCACGAGATTCAGCTGTAAGGCATTTTCTCAATTAGTGATCGAGGGGGAAAGGCCCCTTGTGGGTGGGACCATCTCTGGGCTGGTAGTCTTGGGTTCTATAAGAAAGCAAGCTGAGCAAGCGAGGGGAAGCAAGCCAGTAAATAACATCCCTTCATGGCCTCTGCATCAGCTCCTGCTTCCTGACCTGTTTGAGTTCTAGTCCTGCATCCTTTGATGGTCAACAGCAATGTGGAAAGTGTAAGTTGAATGAACCTTTTCCTCCCCAACTGCTTCTTGGTCATGATGTTTGTGCAGGAATAGAAACCCTGATATTTTGCTTGTCAAATTATCCTGTAAGGGTGACAACTCCTATGCCAGGAAGTCTCTCACCTACAGGAAGGAGTCCTTGGTTATTTTGTAATATGTTCTGCTGGTTTTTCTTTTGACTTTCACATCTGGCCTTAAGTTCCCAAAAGCTAAGCCCCCTTCCAAACAGGCTTCATCCTCCCCTATGCCTCCCAGACCTCTTTATTCTGGCCAGCACCCTAAGACTGTGTAGCTCCTATGGTCAGTGAGGTGGGAACCTTCTCTCCAGAGGCATGGGATCAAGATGACCCTGTCCTTCAGCAGAATAATCAATCTCTGGGACACAGTCCCCATAAACCTCCCCTGCCAGCTAAAACAGATGAGATGTACTAGGGGAACCCTCTGCGTCTGCAGGTAGTACGGGGAGGGGAGTTCCTGGGGCAGGGGGTTCCCACCCACACAGGTTGTTTAGGTGGCCCTCCTACCAACAGTAGAGCGTGTGAGCCTCCCTCTTTCCAAATAGCCTGCCTGCCAATGAAAGAATGCTCAGGAGCATGAAGCTTGTGATTACCATACTCAATGGGTCTTGGGACAGCCACAGATCAGGGTGGATCTGTCTCCTGGATCCAGCTGAGTCTTGGCTCCTCAAGGAAGATGGCACCAGAGTGAATCCCTACATAACTCTCAGGTCTGTCTCTTCCACTGCATGGTAGACCTCTACTGTTGAAGCTTTCCCAGGGTCCCCTCCTCTGTTGTCTGATATTCATGGGTTCCAACCCCCATGACACGGTGCTGCTGAGTTCACCTACATCTCAATAGTAGAGTTAGAATGTGAAAATGGTGCTTGGGTTGGGGAGAGAATGGCTCATCATGACTGGTATCCCTAGACAGGACCTCCATGTCCCGGACACCTGCAGGAATGACCCAAGGATGTTAAGAAACAGGCACTTCTCTGACAGCTGATACTTGAAGTACCTCTTCTGGGAGCCACCGTCCTCAGCAAGCAGGGACAGGGTTAGGGTTAGGATCTCTGGGAGCCAGCAGAAAGCAAGCCCTTTAATTCCAGTTCTCTCTCTAGTCTTCTGAGACTGAACTGTTCACCCCTAGGAAGCCTGGGACTCCTGCAGGCACGCGGGCCCTGGGAAGCTGTTGCCAGGGCTCCTGTTCCTGGTAGCTTGAGCTATCTCTACACGTGGTATTGAACAGAGTGCCTGGAAAGCTCCCTTTTGGAGGACTGTAATTATGGGGAGTCCTTTCTCTAGTGCTCCCTAAAGTAGGTCAACTGCCAATGAGTCCCTGCGGCTCTGGAGAGGGATTTAGGACCAGTTTCTGTTTTTTTGCGTCTCATTCTTAGAAGGCAGTGCATAGCCCCCAAATGTATGTCTTTAGACCTTTCTGCTTGGGCAGAGCCCTTGGGTGGCAGGCCACCCTGGCAGGACCCCAGCTACAGTTTATATTGTTGCAGTATTTTACCTCTTAGGCTACAAGACTATCAGAACAGAACTTGGGGACCAGAGAGACAGAGCCACCACCCACCACCCATCTACCTCCATACACACACGCGCACAGTCACACACAGAGACACAAGGGGAGGATTTGTGTTGACAATTGTAGGAAGAAGAGAGGAAAGCCCAGAGAGACCCCTGATGCCAGACCAAGGCCAGATGCCTGCCAGGATGGTCCTGAGTCAGGGAATAAGCATTGTCCTGAGGAGCCATGTATGCCGCCCAACCTGGGCCCTTACTGCACCTAAGAACTCACTGCACCTCTGTGTGGGATGCTGCACCTTTGTTTGGGATTCTGCCTTCTGCCCATTTTCTGGAATCCGCCAGTCACTGCAGAGGCCTCTCAGAGTCACATCACCCATTTATTAATTAGTACAGGGGTCTGCCAGCAATGGGGTTCTGTGCTGCTGTTTTAGGAAGCCTGCTGTCCAGACAGCATGTGGGTAAAGGCTGGTTAAGTAAGTGTTCCGTCCACAGGCTCCCAGAAGGGAGAAGACAGTCCAGTCTGGCCAGAGGGAGGCATGCCTAGGAGTCTGTATCTACAAGCCACGGAGCTGATGGAAGCTCAGCCTTTCTAAGGGCTGGGCAAGTTCTTGACCTTGAGCACACAGGTCTACAGGGCTCTCAAAGCCCAGAGGCCTCCAGAATGAGGCTAAAGAGTAGAGTTAGAAAGGTCTTGTCTCACCGAGGCAGGCCCAGAGGGGTCTCTTGACACCTAGCCTATTTTACTCATCTGCCCTTGGGATGCTCCCTGAACCTATTCCACCCCCCACCCTCAGGTAGGATGACTGCTTCTAGTATGCTCATTTCTTTATCTTCCAAGTGAGAAGGCCACACCTGGGTGTGCTTAGGGTGTTTCTTCTGAGCTTATCTAGAACTCGAGAACTCAGGTCATCTCTGACCCTGCAGTGTCTCTGATAGAGCCTGCTCTTGGGAGTTTCCAGGCCTCCCATTACTCTCCCTTTGTGTGTCTGTCTGTCTGTCTGTCTGTCTGGTGCCTTGCTTCTTTCCCTCCAAAGGCTGCACTGTGTGATTATGTAGTGTTTCCTCTGACTGCACAGATATTAGGGTCAGGCCTGGACCCTCCCTGCTGGGGGTGGGTTGTGCTGAGATAGACAGCTATGTAGCCTCTCCTGCTATGTGGGGCTCGTATAGGATGAAGCTTACCCAATGCCCCACATAGACTAGACATGGTCACATGATGTCACTACCTGTGCTGTGGAAGCCTGCTGAACTAGATGGATAAACAGTTGCTCAGTGGGCACAGAGTCCCAGCAGCTTCCCATAGGAGCACAGCTGTGCTCAGGGAGTGAATAGCCAGGCGGTAGTGCTGCATAAAAATGCCAAGAGGAGACCTGAGCCTGTAATGAGGGTGACTTCCCAGGTCCTTGTTTGTTAAATTATGGGCTTCCAGAGCCATCTCTAGGGCCTGACTCAACGCTTGACATGGTCATAGTGTATCTCCAAGAAGAGGTGTGTTCCCAACCTGGGTTGTAGTTTGCAAAGAGGTCAACCATGTGTGGCTAGCCACAGGGAAAACAGGACTGAACCACAGACAAGGGAAACCAACCCTCACATCCACACGTGCAGCCTGCCCTTACTTAGCTTGCAGCCTTCCGTGATCACACACCAGTGTCCCCAGAATCTGAGGCAAATGTCAGGGTGTTCTGGCACCACCCCAAAGATGTTTCCCTCAACAGTGCCATGTGTGTCCCGGCAGTGAGGCACTATACACAGGCCTGAACTGGGAGGATAGAGCTGACAAAAACAGTTTGTAGGATCTTCCCAGCAGACCCACAATGGTTGGTGAAAAAGAGTCCCACACTTCTGGTGTACTGAAGCTAGGGGTTGTGTAAGACCAAAGTGACTGTGAGGACGGGACGGCAAAGGCGAGTAGCAGGGCCAGCCCTCTAGGAAATCACTCCTGTAATTGCGCGCGTGGTTCCTAAGGTGATTTGTGTTTTTGAGTGTTTCCCTAAAGACAGGCTCCGATCAGTCTGCATCAGAAATGTTCTGGATTGGGTGATAGGCTGAGACTTCATTGGATAGCCCTTGGGTAGACCCAGTATAGACCTGGGGAGTTGGGACCGAGGGCTTAGAAGAAAAAAATAGCTCCATCTTAGAAAAGCTATATTTAATTTTAGATTTGAGTGGGAGAACTAAGAAGTATTTATAAATAGCCACGAGCACAGCCTCTGAGGAAAGTTCTGGTGGAGACGTGGACGCTTCTAGCTGTGCCTGAGCATCCGAAAACTTCAGCCCACTACACAGTCGGGGGTCTAAGACCATCAAGACAGGAACATGCCAGTGAGAAACGGACAAATGAACTCAGTGTAAATAACTCGGCTGAAGTGTCCTTTGGATGTCCCCTGTCCCGTGTCCAGCCTCATCTTGGGCTCTGGGGTATATAGGATACTTGAGCAGCAGGCAGGTGCTATGGGATTGTTCTCGTAAAGAGGCTAGGGTCAGAGGATCTTGCTTGATAGGGCTGGTTTGGGTAAAGAGAAACTGCCTGCAGCAGCTTAAGATGAGTTCTCCTCTTCTACTTCCTGAGGTTTGGTTCTGGACATGACTATTGAAAGCTCCCTGCCTCAGAGCCATTGTTCAACAGGAACAGAGTCACTCTGGACCTAATTAAAGTACTGGGGCTGCCTAGGGCAGGGGTCACCTGTTGGCTACTCTGCTTATTTGCTTCCGTACAGTGTGGATCTAGATGTAGTCACCTGGGGCTCTGGGTGGCTGTGGGCTGTAGGCTTCAGCAGTGTGCCTTGGGGTTAAAGCTGAGAAATATGTGCGTGATTTATAGTGTTTTTTTTTGTTGTTGTTGTTGTTTGTTTTTTTTAAGCTTTCGTGTACTCTCACAGTAAAGGATAAAATAAACTACCTGTGTCTTTCCTCTCTGGTTTGGGCAGTAGTAGCTCTTGTAGGTAGGTTTTACTTTTATGTTGCTCCAGACACTAGTCATTAGTTACCAGTTTGGGGTGTTGGCCCACAATTGACCCCAGGGCTGATTTCCCCAGGTGCCCTGGAGACATCCCTGGAGTTTTTACCTCTCTTCTGTAACCCATTTGGGAAGCCTAATGCTGTATCCTCAGAGCCTCGAGCTGTGCAGGTTGCCCACCAGCCTACGAGGATAGATTTTTGGAATACACAGGGAGCAGATCTGTCTTCCCTTCTGGACTCAGTCATTTCAGTGTCAGCCTTGCTCCCAACAGGGCTCTGGCCCAGACTCCCTCTTCTGGCTGCTGTCACTTGGCACTGAATAATGTCTCACCCATTACTTCTTGTGCTGGGGTCATCTAGACCAGGAACACATGACGTTTGCAGCCATCTTTCCACCCCTTCTCAGCCACCATCATAGTCCCAAACCCAAGAGGCAGAGGCCCATCTTGGGCTGCATTCTGAATTTGTTTTGTAGGAGCAATCAAAATGAGCTGCTAAGAGAGAGACAACTGTGGTTGTCTGTCCCCCAGGATAGGACCTGTGGGGCAGGACAGCTGTGCTTTGGGGAGGGAGGGGACCCTAGGAGGAGTACAGACTCAGCCACCATGTTGGTGACTTAGTTACCCTGCTGATCACTGGTAAAGGAAGTCCAGGGTGATGTCACTGTAGTAGTACTGTCCTTGTGTTATGAGCTAGCATGTCAGAGATGTGTGTGTCCTGATCACTGGTAAAGGAAGTCCAGGGTGATGCCACTGTAGTAGTACTGTCCTTGTGTTATGAGCTAGCATGTCAGAGATGTGTGTGTCCTGAGAAGAGTAGTGGTTTCCGGCTCTGGTGCCTGCTATGTCCCCAAGTGGTTTTCCTGTTGCTCTTTGAACCCCTGCCTTGGGCTCTGACCAACTGCTGCCTTGTTCCACTCTGAGGCCACCTGTGTTTCTCATTCCCTCTAGGGTAGGTGAGGATTTAGGGCAGTCCTTTGTGTGTTTCCCTCTAGGGTGGGTGAGGGTTTGTGTGTTGTGCCCCAGCAGCCCTTCATTTTGCATACCATCCCACCAATCCCTGAGCAAATCCAGCTCCTACCCTGAATTTCTGGATGAGGAAGTAACATTTGGACCTTCTGGCCCAACCCCTTAGGGACTGGTAGCAGGTCTCTGTTACCTGTGTGCTATGGTGACTGCTCGAGTGTGATGGTTAGATCTCTGCTGGTTTATTTTATAGTTCTGCACGCCCTGGCCTGGCCTGGGTGTACTTGGGTGTTGCTCATTGCTGTGGTCCCAGCTAAGTTGCTGGCTGTGTTGTTAACACCCTGCCCAGTCTCTGTGTCCTCCAGACTGTTGCACCTGTCTGGGACTCCTCCAGTTGGACATCTCTGTGACCCTTGAGCTGTGTTTGCCCCAAATGCTGAAGTCATCCAGGCAGCTGGGGAGCCATCCCTGTTTGTTTCTATGTCCCTACGCTTGTTACCTCGGCTCTTCCCTTGGTGCCTTGTGTAACTTGAAGCTCCACCCTCAGCTGTCCCACAGAGAACCTAGACTCACCTGACCCCCAGTGGTGCCCCTAGGGTGGCATCCAGCTCTGCTGCTACCAGCAACATTAAAGTTGGCAGCCACAGACTGTCTCCTGGATCTATGGAGGAGTGCAGCTCCCCAGAGGACAGAACTTACCCACATTCCCACTGAGTATACAAGGCATCACCTTCTGCATGGAACCATGCAGCAGAAAGCACTTGTCCTAGACCCTTCCAGGCTCTTCTTCAGGGATACCAGAAGTAGCCCTGTCAGGGGGTGGAGTGGTAGTCCCCTAGTAGACCTGGCACATCCTTGGTAAGCAGAGAGAGACCCTCAAGTCTGAGGGGTGGGGGTGACCAAGGCTGTGGAACTACTGAGAGTGAATATGTGGAAGGAGCCTTGCCCAAAGACTAGTCAGCAGGGCAGAGAGAATGATCACCTCCAGAGTGCAGGGACACCCTCTGCCAGTGGCTCTGGGTCATTGTGGTGCCAGCCTAGGGCAGGGATAGAATGGGACCTTGGCTATCAACCTGGACTGGCTTACATTTGATCCCCTAGACAAGCATGGGAGTCCTTTAGCAGTCTCCCAGGAAGGATTGCTCATGAGAGTGTGTGGCTGTGACCCCTGGTTGATTTTTTTTTTTTTTTTAAGGAGCCAGAATGTATTACCGTGTGTGTGTGTGTGTGTGTGTGTGTGTGTGTGTGTGTGTGTGTATGACAGTGACATGTGTCGTTTGGAGGTCAGAGGACAACTTGAAGGAGTAAGTTCTCTCATTTCACAATGTAAGCGCTAGGAATCGAACTCAGATTGTTAAGGGTGGCCATCTTTACCCACTGAGCCATCCTGTTGGCTCAGGGCCAGGCTATTAAGAATTATCTGACTACTGCTGGTCTTTGTCCTGCTGGCCTTCAGGAACTGGTCCTCCTGGTTTCCTTTTGCTATCCATCACTCTCTTGCCTGAGTCTTTCTAACTGCCCCCAAATACCACTCCAGGGCCCTATTGTCATTGCGTGTCTTCCTTGATCCTACCCCTGTATCTATAGGAGACTGCCTGACAAACAGTCTTCATAGGAAGGGTGCTGTAGCTCAGTGTTCAGCAGTGACCAGCTTCATGTGTAAGAGCTGGTTTAGAGGTATTTACCAGGGACCGCGGAGAGAGTAAAGGGTATTTATGGATCTGTGGTAGTTTGGAAAGGAATGGCCCCCATTGGCTCATGTGTATGAATGTGTGACCCATAGGGAGTGGCACTATGAGGAGGTGTGGCCTATTGGAGTAGGTGTGGCCCCATTGGAGGAGTATGTCACTATTAAGGCAGGCTTTGAGGTCTCTTATATGCTTAAGTTAGGCCTAGTGTAGCAATCTCTTTCTGCTCTGTGGATCAAGATGTAGAACTTTTAGCTCCTTCCCCAGGACCGTGTCTGACTGCATGCTGCCATGCTGCTTGCTATGACAATAATGTGACCTCTGAGACTATAAGTCATCTCCCATTTAATGTTTTCCTTTTTAAGAGTTGCCATGGTCATGGTATATCTTCACAACAATAAAACCTTAACTAAGATAGTATTCATGTGTTCAGTGTGTATGAGAATGCATATCCATGTTGTGTATTAGTATATGTGTGTACATGAGTAACTGTGTGTGTTCAGGGTGCCCATGTTATACATACTGACTTAGATGTATACCAATGTATACATGTTTAACTGCAGTGTGGTCATTGTATGTGAGTATGTTCATATGGCACTGTATGTGTTCAGTGTGTATATGAATTGTGTATATTGGTGTGTGTGTGTTCATGAGTATTGTATATATGTGTTTGAATATTTGTCCATATTGTATGTGTTGGTTTCTGTCTATAATTGTGTAGATGAATATCTATGTGTATGTATATGTGTTCAATAGAATGTGTCCATATTATGTATATTGGTATATGTGTATGCATGTATATATATGCATTTGTGTTTAGTGTGTGTATAAATATGAATGTGTCCATGCTGTTTGAATTGGAATGTTTGTACATGTGTCTATATGTACATGTTTAGTGCATATATGAGTGTGTCCGTGTATATGCTGGTGTGTATGAGCATGTAAATTTGTATCAGTTTCTACCAATGGGTGTGTGACTGTGTATCTGCCTGTGTCACTGAACATTTGTGTGTTTGTGTGTGTATACTTGGAAGCAGATACCCTTGAGCCCCAGCCCTGTGTCTGTTGTCTTCATTGATGCTTTGAAGCGCTGTCCTGCTGTCCTGCCCTGTGGACTCCTGCTTTTGCTACTTTTTATTGTGTCCATGTTTGCTACACTGGGTACTGCACACCTCCTGTCCTTGACCCAGGCCCAGCCACACAGGGAGCCTAGGTTTCATGGGATAGATGCTGTTGGACAGAATCCTCTTGTTGGAGACAGGTCATAGCCTCCCTCCCAACGGGGCTCTCAAAATCTAATTGAGACTGTCTTCTCTGCTGTGATGGACTGTGTGTGTATACCAGTGCCTGTTCATCTGGTCTCTATCTCCCTTAATGGGTTGCTTGGTTATAATCAACCTTCAGAGGGCAGTTTAAATCAACACAGCCTCGGGCTTCTTTACTGAATTGTGGCTTAGTTACTCACTTCCAGCTCACAGGGGAGGGGACCAGTTCCCGTATAGGGTAGTCAGTCTCTACCTGCTTCCTAACCTCTGGTGGGCAGCCATACTGTGTGTGGTTTTGGTAAAATGGGCCCTGGAGACCTTCTCATACACATGCCACAAATTGGCATCCAACATGAACCTGGACTTCCTAGGTGTGGGAAGTAGACTCCTGTCTTCTTCCCAGCTTCCCTCTGGCATCCCATGCTCTTGATGTGAACAGTTCTCAATCCCATAAGCTACAGCAAGAAAAGGTGCCTTGCAGGCTTTGATAGAGGAAGACCCTGCCCTGGTGGTGGACTCACACACCTGGAAGGCAGGACATCTGGAAAGTTGTCTGACATTTTCCTGCTCTTTGGTCTAGCCTCACTTTCTAAGAATGACTTTTGTGGCTGCCTACAGCTTTGCTTCTCCCCATACCCGGCACAATCACTAGCAAAATCAGCTACTCTGAATATTGTCTTAGTCTTCAGGCTAGCCATTTCCCTTTGAAGTGCCTCAGAAACATCAGCCTCTCCTATGGCCTGTGGTCCCCTAGTCTGTTCAAACTCGTTTGCACCAGGGTGGCATTGATGATCTAGAGACCAGTGGCTATGCAGAGTCCTCTTGAAGATGGTAGCTTGAGATGTGTGCAGAAGGTATAGTAGTAGGTTCTAGAAGGACTGTGGCAGGCCCCTTCAGTCCTGCCTTAGTTACCTGGAGAAGGGTTCACTGTTCCCTGCAGTACAGACAAAAACTAGAGGGCCAGCATTGAGTAAAGATGGAGACAGAATACAGAGGAAACACTTAGGTGGTCTGGACACCTGAGGCCTGTTGACCCCTCCCTAGCATGCTGTGCTCTGTGACTCCATGAAGCCACCCACACACTGCAGAGCTGCTGAGGTCTGTCTGCTCCCTTCTCCCACGCAAAACACGGATGCAAAGGGCTTCCTCTCTAGCTCACATCTCTCCCCACAACCGTTAACAGTGTTGTGGCCTCTGCAACATTGTTGCAGAGGCCTAGCTCCTCAACTCTCAAGTTTTGCAATGTCAGGAAGCCTGCTGACAGTTTCTGGGAAAACTCCTCATGGAAAATAAACAGGACTAACCCAGGGGAAAAAAACCACAGTCTACAAAGCTGGGATCCTAGAAATCCTAGAGGCTAGGAAGGGATGTGTCAGAAGGAAGCAGCAGTTGCAACAGCACAGGGTCAGCGGGGTATTAGAGGTGTCTCACAGGCGTCCTCCCAGCACCCCAACACAAGCCCTAACAGGTGTCCTCACAGCACCCCAACAAACACAAGCCCCAGCAGGTTACTTCCTAGCATTGCAACCAAGCACCTGACATTAGAGGAGTCCTGACCACAGCACTTTAGCATGTTGCATAAGAATAAGCATTAAATCCCAAATAGAGGCGAGAGGTGTTGATAATGTTCTTACCTCCAAAGCCACTAGACAGCCCACTACTGGCTTATGTGGGACTGGAGAGTCATTGCCAGCTATGAGATGCCATATGTAATCATTGCCCCAGTGAGTGAATTATGTGTTGGAGTAGATATTGGTAGCTGGATCTGTCCTGTCCTCAGGCCACATGCGACTGGTGGGCCTTTAAAAGGTGTGAACATAGATGGACAATTCTCAGTGTCAAGTCTACACTGATTTCTAAGGCTGTGAAAAATACCTTCCACTAATGCAGCATCTGGCTCTGCCCCACAGAGCTGAGCTCCCACCACATGTCTTCCAAACTCAGAGACACAGGCAACAACAACAGCCTGATCCTGTAGCTTCCGGCTGCCCCGAAGGGAGTACTGGCTAGTGAGCCATGCCTTCCTTGGGCTCTGGCTAGAGAGTTGCCCTGACTCCTCTGCTCTTTGGTTTCAGGTTGGTCTTACAATTTGGCTTAGCCCTCACTGCTTCACCAATATTGTGTCTGCATATACTATCTTTGTTCACATCAACAGTTTCTGCATGAGTACATATATACACGTCGAAGCCATGAGACCAACCTCAGCTGAGATTCCCTGGACACTTTGAGACTGGGTTTCTTACTGGTCTGGAGCTCACCAAGTAGGCTAGGCTGGCTGACCCGTAAGTCCCAGAGTCCCATTAATCCCCAGTGCTGGAATTTCAAGTTTGGGCTGCCACGCCTAGCTGTCTTACTTGTGTTCTGGGGTTGAACTCATCTTCAGCCCCACCATAACGTTGTTAGGGAGAGGTAGGAGGCTATTATGTGTTGAACAGGCATGGGGGCCTGGCTCCAGCATTGGGTGCTTGGGCTCCAACTTTGGGCGCCAGTTGTCTGCATGGATGTGCTGTCAGAGTCGGAGCAGAGCTAAGTGCCAGTCAAGCTCCGCCTTGTTGTTCCCCAAGTGTCCCCTCCGTGTCTTTAGTGAGAAGTGGAGAATGGGAGCCACAGGGATGACAGTGCATTGTCTAGCTGTGACCTGGCTCTGCCAGGGTACAGGCAACTCCAACCTGTTCTCAAGAAGGAGTGCTTAAAAAATAACACCTGTTTTCCCAGGTGGCTTTCATGACGTTGACGCTGTTCCCCATCCGGCTCCTGTTCGCTGCTTTCATGATGCTGCTGGCCTGGCCCTTTGCACTCCTGGCTTCCCTGGGACCTCCTGATAAGGAGCCAGAGCAGCCCCTGGCCTTATGGAGGAAGTAAGTAGCTCTCTTGGCTGGCAGTCTGCATGGTGTGTGTGTGTGTGTGTGTGTGTGCGCGCACACACACACGTGTGATTATTGTCACCCGTTTTGAAGATGGTCTTGTCACTCTGGGACTCTGGAGTGAGGAAGGAAGAAAGGGGTGATCAGGTCCTTTTGTCACCAGGCAGCATACTGCTCACCAGTGTGGCCCCTCTCTTCCTTTCTAAGCCTGCTTTTACTAAGACATGCTATCTTCTTGCTGCTTCCTTTGAAACTAGCTTGTTCCTTCCTGTCTTTTGCTCTGGTCTTTAGGCTTCATCTTCAGAGTTCTCTGGGTTATGTGGCTGCTATACCCATGTCCCAGAGCACAGAGATTCCCCACCACCATGGCCTACTGTGTTCTGGAACTACTTCTGTCTCTTGATGGTGTTATGATTCAAACCAGAGTTCCCAGGCCACCCTAAACCAGCTCTGGAGTTGCAGAACACAATCTGCTTAGGCTGAGTGGACAGGTCTTAGGCTGAGGTAACCCAGCACCACAGTGACACAGGTCCCTGCCTCAGCCCCCACATTGTGGGTGCCATGGGCTGGGGAAGGAGCACACCTTCCAGGTATATTTAAAGTAGTTTCAAGGAGAGCACCTTCTGAATGGCAGATTGTAGCTGACACACCCTGCCCACCTGGGGTCACTGAAAGTAGACAAGCCTGCACCGAGTCTGGTATTTGATACCTAAGCCTGCTTTATGACCAGACTTGATAAAGATGAAGCTCTGGCTAGAATAGGCTGAGGCCAGACAGTCCTGCCCTAGTTGGGACTTTGCGGCAGTCCATGCCTCCTGAATGGTGGACATTGTCGCTATAGGCTGTGTGTCCCTCAGACCCAGTGCCTATAAGTGTTAGATACACATGAACCTCATCTGTCTGAAGATGGGTATGCTGAGAACACAGCCAAACTGAAGCTCTGTTAAACCAATCACAGTGTCAAAGATGCCATAGACATTTTAAGTGATTCTCTTTTTGTCTTTCCACCTGACACAGGTATCATACCCAGAGCTCTAAGAATGCTTTGCTGATGTCTCTAGAGCACCCTGTCAGCTCAGACAGAGAGGCCTACAGGCCAGATCTGACTGCTATGCAAATAACTTTTCCCTGAAACATTCTATACTTTCTCACAGGGACATGAGTTGTGTGGGTGGGTGGGGCTCTGTGGCCCCAAAGCCTAAAATGTCACCACTTGGCGCTCTGTGAGCTGAGTGTTCACCCAAACGGCCCAGCCTTTTTTCTTTCTCTCTCTCTCTTTCTTTCTTTCTTTCTTTCTTTCTTTCTTTCTTTCTTTCTTTCTTTCTTTCTTTCTTGTGAGGGCCTCATGCACTAGATGTTTGTTCAGGAGAGAGGCAAGAGGGGACCTCATTGTCTAAACTCCAGCTCTCTGGATGTTAGATCACAGTCAGACTTGAAGATCTGTGAGCACCCAGTATGAGTTGTAAGTGAGGTTGGTCGGGGGTGAAGTTGTTGCTTGCTCTCACTTCTTCATTTATCTGAGATTTTCCCAACCCTCTAAATGGCATGCTTTGTTGTGACTATCCTTTAAAAGACAAAAGACCATAAAATATGAGTCTGGTATGAAATACAACCAAGCACTTCAAATCTAGGTCAAACCAGATCCTGTTTTTGAGCATGCTGAGTATAGAGGAATTTTAATCCAGCACCGTGGCTGCTCTGTCAGGGAATTACATTCAAAGACCTTCTAGGTAGGTCTGTGTGATCTGGCTGGAATACAGACACACCTTTAATTCCTCTGGCTACAATACAGACACGCCCTTAGTACATATCTTTAATCCTAAACAACGAAGGTAAAGTTGGTTTGTAGAACGATGCATCTATGATTGAAAGTGACGTTTAATTGAGGGACAGACAAAGTGATGAATCAGAGAAAGATCTGACAGAATGAGTCAGAAATGGGACACACCCAATTCTCACTATGGCAGACAGGAAAGACAGGTGACCTAAGAGAGCATTGCAGATGGGATGGCAGGTTTACAGAGACAGGTTGCAGGTGAAGACAGAATGAGCCAGACAATGTTCTGCTCTTTAGAAGGTTAAAACAGATGGCCAGAGTTAGAGACCAAGCAGAATAATTCAGCCAGAAGCCAAGAGAAGCCAATTTGAATCAGTTAGTTTGGGTCAGTTATCAGAACTAGAAAGTGTGGGCTTACTCAGCAGTAAGCCTCTGAGGTGACAATTACATCTGGCAAATAAAAGTTACATTTACAACTGAGTCCAGAAGTTATTCTGGGAAGCTAGTTTGAGTGGATTTAAGGGTATTTGGGTAACAGGTGTTGGCTCTTGATGACAAGGGACTGAGGACACTTGCTGTTGCTCCATATGCTGCCTGGTGACAAAAGGTCCTGATCACCCCTTTTCTTTCTTCCTTCCTCCCTCACTCCAGAGTCCCAGAGCAACAAGACCATCTTCAAAGTGGGTGACTTAGGCTGAACTCCCCCCCCCCCCACACACACACCTCCCCATGCTCCCCTCCCCTGGCCTCTCCTGTGTACACACTATGAAACATATACATACATGTACATATATGAATATTCATACATGAGAATATGCATTTGTGTGTGTGTGTGTGTGTGCTTGTTGGAGTGTGCATTTAGATGAGAGTATGGATATGTGTTTAGATGCTGAAATATGTATTATGTATATGTTGCTATATGTACATGTATGAGTGTACACAGGTAAAAGTATGTGTGTATGTACACATGTATATATGAAGATGATGGAGTATATTTCAGTGTGGGAGTATACATACATACATAAGTGTGTTGTGAACATGTAGGAGTATGCCTATTGTACTATATATGTGTGTATAGTTAGGAGTATGCAAGTGTGTACATGTTGAAATGTGCATATGTATAGAGTGCGTACATGTGTTGGAGTGTGTATGTATGTGCATGTACACATGCATATGTACACAGGTGAGAATGATGTACATACAATCATTTGATTGTACAAGTTGGAGAATATGTAGATGAGTATGGGTGCATATGTGCAGAGTGTCATGTGCAGTGCACCCATGTACATTAGACCTACATATACAGTGCTGTGACACATGAAGCCCTAGACACCATCATTCAGGATCTATGGGAACTCAGTGGATTTGTGGCCTTTGGCTCTCATGGGTGCTTTTGACTTCTGGAAGGAGACATAGTAATAAGAAGCCTTAGTTATAGTGGTACAGAAAAGGCAGGTTTTAAAATAACTGGCTGCAGAGTAAAGTTCTGCTGAGTTATAGCAGCAGATTCATTCAGACTCAGGCTCGTGTTACGTTTGCACAGCAAAACTGTTGTGAACAGATTGATGTTAAAGACAGTTTTTTTTTTTTCCTGAATGAAGTTGGTAGCATTCAGACGTTTCCTGAAAATCTCAGTGACTGACACAGTTTTTAAAAGGAAGCTTATTTTAAGTTACTTTCAAAATACAAGTGTCATAAAAATCACAGTGCTGCCTCTTGGTAGCACTGACCACTAGACTGGCTCCTCTACCACCAGAGAATTCCCAGGGTGGGTCAGGCCTGCAGCCAGGGCCTCCTGCTGCTTCTTGGCTGTCTGACAGGAAGCTCGAGGAGGGGCTTGTTCCTGAGAGCTCCTTGGGACTCAGTTCCTGGGCTGATAAGATGCAGTGTCACCCAACTGTGAGACTGAAGTCTTGAGTATCCTACCTCCTACCCTCAGAAAGGTTATCTCCTCCATCCTGGGGAACTTCCCCTGTCTGTGGCATCCTAGCCACACCCTGTGATTTAAAGTTTTAAATTACATACATTCTTTGCTTTGCATTTGGACTACAGCCTTTGTTTTTGCTTTCTTTCTTTCTTTCCTTCCTTCCTTCCTTCCTTCTTTCTTTTTCTTTTCTCTTTTTCTTTTCTCTTGCAGTTTCAATATCTCTTTTTCTTGCTTGTGGCAGAAAGAGTGTCAAAACCCCCAATTCAGCCTCAGTTCTCTAAGCCCTTCATGGTCAGGCCATACTGGGGGTAGTGCTGGCTTCCTGGGACATCCAGATCAACCACTATCTGAAATTCCTGTTGCACCTCTCAGGTAGATCTGTCTCTGAGACCTAGTCTGTCCCCTGTCCTGCCTCCTCTTGGTTTTTGTTGAGGACTTTCTGGAGGGTCAAGTTCTCTTCCCAGAAAGAGGATTTGCAAGAGGAACTTAGACCTGATTAACCACTGACAACCAGGTGCCCTCCTCTCTACATGGCATTCTAGTGGGACAGAGTGCAGCATCCCTTTCCCTTGCCTCTTCCGTGCCTGTGCCGTGGCAGGAACTCAATGCTGTCTATTTCTTTCTTACAGGGTCGTGGACTTCCTGCTCAAGGCCATCATGCGTACCATGTGGTTTGCTGGCGGCTTCCACCGTGTAGCTGTGAAGGGGCGGCAGGCCCTGCCTACTGAGGCTGCTATCCTCACCTTGGCTCCACATTCCTCCTACTTTGATGCCATCCCAGTCACCATGACCATGTCCTCCATTGTGATGAAGGCAGAGAGCAGAGACATCCCAATCTGGGGAAGTGAGTGAGCACCTGAGAGTGGGTGAGACCGTGGGAGTGGATGAGGCCGCAGGAGTGGGTGAGACACCGTCTCACTGACAGGCCCTGACTATGCTGGTTTTGTCACTGTGGTTCCCTGTAGCATGAGCTCCTTCATTTATCAGTACTGACATGTGCAGAGATGCATTTCTGAAGTCTTGTCTTGCAAGCATTCATTTCCTGAATCTTAGCAGTTCAGGGTCTCTTGAGCATCTGGGCAGCTGCTCCTGAGCACCAGTGACCCCTACAGATCAGGAGCAGCGGTGTCTTGAGGCTGCTGGCCAGATCACAAAACCTGAATGGCTTGATGTAGCACAAGGCCTTTCTGTCACATTCTAGGAACCACAAGCCCAGGGTCACCGTGTGTGCAACGGGGAAGCCCTCCAGAGTTTCCACAAGGGATTGTCTTGCCTGTCTGATCACATGGCCGGCTTTCCTTTTTCCCTCATCTGTGTGTATCTTAGCTAAGAATTCTGTCAGTGGATAATTCAAGATAGCCTCATTTTAAGATCCACAATTTCATCTGCATAGACTTTTGGTCTGAAAGGCCATGGTCACAGGTTCTGGGGTTGAGAAATGGTTCCCAGGGAAGTTTCTAGACATGAGGTACATTTCTGGGGCTCCAGAGGGTGGTGGTGGTTAACCGGGTACTATAGAGATTGTGGTAACTGTGGTGTCCCACAAGAACAATGGAAGGAGGATGGTTCAACCTGAGGCTTGTGTTAGAAGAGCCCACAGCTCTGTTACCCTCATCATGATGAATGAATCTCCTGAGTAAATGGTGAGAAGAGAGACAGACTTGGCAGGAGGGCTCTGTGCTATGTCCCACAGCCCTGCTGTGTTGTGTGGGCACTCTGTGTCTGTGAGTAAATGTGCTGAGGTAACTCTGTGGCTCCGTGAGGCACATGAGCATAGCCACTCGGCAGCCTCTGTTACACTATAAAGCATGGGTTTGATTCTTCCAGGCCCTGACTATGCTGGTTTTGTCACTGTGGTTCCCTGTAGCATGAGCTCCTTCATTTATCAGTACTGACATGTCCCCCAGTACTGTCATGTCCCCCAATACTGTCATGTGCAGAGATGCATGTCTGAAGTCTGTCTTGCAAGCATTCATTTCCTGAATCTTAGCAGTTGGGCAGTGCCCACTGTGTGGGCACTGCCATCTGAAAGCAGGTGCTTTATCTTAGTTAGGCTGCCACTGCTGTGTTGAAACACCATGACCAAGAGCCCCTTGGGGAAGAAAGGCTTTATTTCAGCTTAAAGATACACACCACTGTCTCTCACTGGAGGAAGTCAGAGCAGGAACTCATGCAAGGCAGAGAACTGAAGCAGAGACCATGTAGGAGTGCTGCTTACTGGCTAGATCTTCCTTCATGCCTTGCTCAGCCCGATTTTATATATATATATATAATCATATATATACCCCAGAACTACCTGCCCAAGCGGTGGCACCTCTCAAAAATGGATTGGGCCCTCCCACACCAATCACTAATTAAGAAAATATGCATTGGGTTGCCCAGAGGACAATCTGGTGGTGGCATTTTCTGTGTCAAGGTTTCTTCTCCCAAAATGACTTGAGCCTGTGTCAAGTTGTCATAAAACTAGCCAGGATACTAACTGGTATCCTGATTTCTCTGTATATACCAGGCTCCTGCTCTTTTGAATTCAGAGAGACCTCTAGAATCTTGAGGTATGTTTTGCCTGGGAGATGTGCAGAAGAAAGGACATGGCTACCACTATGAACTACCAAGCACTGATCCCTCTGATCTGGCCCTGATCCAAGTGTCTCTCCTAGACTTAACCACAGAAATAGCCTGCTGTCAATTTGGCAGGGTTATGAGGAAATGTTTCTCACACTTATCTGAGGGCACTAGATTTTTCAGATGTGCCTGCAACCCAAAACATGTCCTCACTTTCATCTTTTTTCCTTTCCTGAGCAGGCACTCTCCCCGTTGCATATGGAAACATTAAGGAACTGGCTCATGGCCATGGGGAAGCAGGTGGTGAGGGAGGCTAGAACCTAGGCAGATGGCAAACAAGGTCCTTAGCCCCAGACCAAAACAGACATCCCTTCCCCCAACACAACTGTGACTTTTCAGAGGCATCTGGCTGTGGCTAAATCCACTGCAAACATGGTCTTCACAGCCTATGGGCTTTTTTACTCAGGAGGTGTCGTCATGCCCACCCACGGGAAATGTGAGTTTTCACCATGCACTCAGGCAACACTGTGGTCAGTATCCTAAGCACATCCAAGACTCACAGACCCTGGGTGAATACCTTTCATCCACAAGATGCTGGTGAAAGACCCACAACGTGAGGACTCCCTCACGTTCTGACTCAGGAGAGGCGACACCCCAAAATCACCCACAAGAAACGATCTTGCTGCAACTTGCAAGAGGATTTTTATTCGAGAGCGTTCTCGGGCCCATGGTCATACACCACGCAGGGGTAGAGGACCATGGCGCCCTGAGTAACTGAGTAAGGGGGTATTTAAAGGAAGAAACCACAACTCAAGGAAGTGGGGAGGGCGTTGTTGGAAAAATACCAAAGATACCAGTTAAGAGTCACAAGGAAGTATGAAGTCACAAGTGTCAGGTTATCTCTCAAGACAGTTTCTAAGAGCCCCTAACAATCTAAGAGCCCCTAAAGATAGCACATTTGCATTGCAGGTTCCAGTAATGGTCAGGGTGCCATTCTTTGAATTGAACCCAGGAAGCGGGTAGGTGGAGGAATGTCGCTATCTGTTTTATGACCAGTTCCTGGAGCACTAAGCCACAAAGGCTACACTCCCAAGCCTGGGTCCAAAAGCCTCGAATTTTGTTTTTACTTTGCTATACTTTTTTAATACTTCTTCATTCCCCACTTCTTCTAGTTAATAGTTCTAATCTTAGAACTAGACACTATCTTCTCCCTGACATAGTTGATCCTTTAGGGCATGGTACTGTTATCTCAAAACTAAAAGCCACACTGCATTAATTCATGTTTTAATAAAGGTGACTTGCCTATTTAACACACATGGACCTATAATTAAAAGCAGAAGCAAAATCAAAAGGGGTCTCATAAAGGTAGATAGTAGGGTGGTCAAGAGTACAAGATAAGGGCCTTTCCACCCGAGACTCAAGGTTTTCTGCGTGGAGACGTCTAGCAGGTCTTCTGGAGCAGGCCTTCTGGAGCTGCTTTTTCACTCGCTGTCTCACTCACTGGAGCACCTTGAGCCTAGAGAACAAAGGCTGGGAAAGCAGCATGTCAGCACTATGTACAGAGGCTATTTTTACCAGTGGAGGGGGCCCCCTATAGAGTAATTTATAAGGGGGTCAGTCTAAACTGTCCAGGGGTGTTTCTAACCCTGAAGAGCAAAGGGTAGGAGAGCTATCCAATCATTAGCGCCAGTCTCTGTTGTCAATTTGGTAAGGGTCTCTTAATGGTTTTATTTATTCTCTCTACCTGTCCTGAGCTTTGGGGCCTGCATGCACAATGTAACTTCTAACCGATCTCTAATATCTTGGCCAGTCCCTGATTTACCTGGGCAACAAAGGCAGGTCCATTACCTTGGGAAGATTTCTTTTAGAAATTCTACCTCATCATAGCACAGGCCTTGCAGCTTTTGGCTATTTCTTCTGTCAAGTCAGAGAGTCCTGTAACATAGTAGTGAAAGGACCTAACCACACCTTTGAATTTCTTGGCCCCCAGGCCAAGTCAAATACTGTCCATAACTTGATAGTGCTCAGGGGTGTATCTAAAGCTGGTCTCTCTGATGTCATAATAATCTTTAGGCTCCTTGACTGCCAGGATCATTGCTCCTTGAGTCACCTGTTTGGCAGTTAGATCTGCTATCTGATTTTCTTTAGCCACAGCATCTTAGGTCTTTCTCTGCAGATGTCAACAGCCCTCTTTGTCTGTATATTGCCCCGTACAGTGGCAAAAGCATACCTGCTGTCAGTGTAGACTTTTCTTTTGCCATTTATGGACCTTGTCTCAAAGTTACAAGTTCAGCTTTCTGGGCCGACGTCCCTTCAGGGAGGCTGCTGGCCTAGATCACTTGCTTTCTGTCCACCACCATACTGCTGTCCCCGCCTTCTGCTTACCTTTAACCTCGAGGCTACTGTCATCAGTGTACCAGCTCGAACCCTCAGGCCAAGGCTGATCTGATCCTTCAGATCATTTCAAGTACCAGTTTCTCAGCACAGTGATGAGTAGGTGCAGTCTCACGCAGTGGGACAGCAGGTGGAACGAAGCGAAGGTCACTGGTTCAGTCAACAAAAAGTTCTGATGTGTCACAGGAGCATTGGTAGTCATCCATCAGTCAGGGGGCTTTTGGATAATGCTTTCAAGAGCGTGGGATGCCATTACAGCTAGTTACTGTCCCAGAGTGAGCTTATCAGCATCCTTGACAAGCAGATTATGGCAGCAATAGCTTTCAGGCAAGAAAACTACCCACTGGCAACAGGGTGTAACTTCTTTCAAAGTCCCAAAGTCTGAGAAAGGACTCCTCTGGTGACCCCTGATCTCTCTTCCACATAAAGAGTGAAAGGCTTGGTTAGGTCAGACAAAGGCTGGCCATCAGTAGGGCCTGTTTTATTTCTCTAAAGGCTTTCTGGCAATCCGGGATCCACAAAACACCTCCCCTTTCTTGGTTAGGGGGTACAACAGGGCAGCTAAGGTCGCCAACCCAGGTGTCTAGAGTCTGTAGAAGCCAGCAGTACCCAAGAATTTTCTTACTTGCCTTAGCGTAGTTAGCCACTACTTCCCGTCTCGAAGGGTGTATCTCAAGTAAGTAACTTCAGTTTGACATAGCTGAGCCTTTTTAGCTGAGGCTCGGTCTTCAGTTGCCCAGGTTTCCTGTCTAGATCCTGTCTTTTTCTTTCTCTCCTATCACTGTGGCCAAGATTCTAGTCAAATTTCTCTCTTGTCTACGATCCCTCCTGTTTTCTCTTTCTTCTGCCTCCCGCCTCTCTCTCTCTCACACACACACTTTCTCTGCCTCTTTCACTAGACTGCCTAACTGTCTCCCTCTTTTCTCTGAAGCTTCTTTCTGATATCGGGGGCCAACTGCCTTATGAAGGCCAGCCAGGCCACTGAGGCCTTCTGGGCTTCCGAGGTAAGATTAAAGGGAGTGAACTGCCTGAAGGCTTCCATAAGTCTTTCAAGGAACATTGAGGGAGGTTCGATCGGCCCCTGCATTACCTCTTACCTTAGCCAAATTAGTGGGCCCATCTTGAGGCACCTTGGAGACCAGAGCCTGGCGTTAGATTTTCAAGCTCTCCTTACCTTCAGCCATGTCGCAGTCGCAACTGGGGCGAGTCAAAAGGAATCCCATGTCGATCTCATTTTGTAGCTGTGTAGACCTCCGTTGGCTTCCGGGCCATTTTTCTAGCTTCTAACAGAATTCTCTCTCGCTCTTTGGTTGTTAAGAGCATCTGCAACAGCTGTTGATAATCATCTCAAGTAGGCTGATGAGAAAACATAAGGAACTCTACCAACCCTGTGAGGCGTTGGGGATCCTGAGAAAGGGGGTGGTTAGTTTTTCAGTTATAAATACCAACAGAGGAAAATGACCAGTACTGAAGGGTTTAAAGTTTGGGCGGGTCCACCAGAGTCCACCCGGACTCTGTGCTCTGCTGTTCCATGTACCACAGCGGTCCGCCTCTCGACACCCCGAGGGGTTTAGGGTTCCCTCGGCAGCTGGGGTTGAGGCTGTGGATAAGGGGAAGGTTGTGGACTAGGCCACTCAGGAGGCTTCATACAACCACAATTTTGAGAAGCAAAACCAAATTTTAACAGTGAAAACAATCTAGTTTTTCTTTAAAAATGAACTTCAAAAACATTACTTGCTACAAATTTTGGCTGCCTGTTCCTGCACACAAACACAAGAAGGTGTAGTCGCCAATATTTCAAAAAGACACTACCCTAAATCTTATCTTTTATAAATCGGATTTCTAGGATAAGAATTACATAGAATATTACTCAATTTAGGCGTATCTTTAGAGACCTGTTCCCATGGATTGTCTCATGCTGCATGTTGTAGTTCTAAATTACTCTAACCCAGAGTTACCAGTTTAAGTCAACTTTTTGTTACCAGTGTTACAAATTTTTAATCATAACTAATAACTTATGAGCCACTAATCTATAACCAAGACATATAAAAACATATTTATACTTTTGAAACTATTTAGAAACAAAAATGAAATGGCCGCATACATTTGTTCATTTAAACCAAACAAAATTCTTAATTTTTCTAGCTGTAATTTCAAGAGAGGAGCACCTTGTCACCTGATGAATCCAATAATCACAAGCACAGAGATTTTTGTAGGAAAAACAGCCATTTGTTCCCTTACCATAGAACTTAAGAACTTGAGAAGCTGGTGGTCCCTATAAGAGCAGCGTTTATAATCAGCTCCTAGCAGGGCTTCTCTAGCCACACTAGATTCCTAACTACAGGTGCAGGGCTCCAAAGACCAATTAAAACTGTTTATTTTATTTTATTTTTTTTACCAAATTATCCCCAGATAGTCGGAGAGTACTGCTTTTCTCAAAACCCATTCTCTCACATCTCAGGTGTAAACTATCTCTAGTCAGGGTATAAAGCACCTATGAGAATTACCTTTGCTTTTCTAGATTTTCACATAGCTCTAAACACATACACAAAAACACATAAAACAGAAACCAACAGATCCAGACACATTTGACCCTTTCTTGTCCTCTACAAGCAGGCAAAAGAATTAGACGATTTTGGAGGGGGAAGCTTCCGCTTCAACAGAACTCGGTCCCTCTGACCGATCCGGAGACGGCCAGGCGTCCCTGGCTCTCCTTACCTCCCAGGGCGTCCCCCAGGGCCACAGCCTGTGGTCCTCCTAGCACGTCTGCCGACCACAGTCCTCCGGTCCTTACGGCCCAAAAGGACAGCTGCAAATACCGACCGCGCGCGCATTTCAGACCCCATCACCCCATCGTCTACAAACACCAGCATCCATTTCTACCTAGACGACCAAAACCAGAGAAGCACACTTGTTCCTCACTCTGCCAGGTGTAAAACCAAGGCACGAGGTGGGACTCGAACCCATGATCTCGCAACCCGAAAACCAAGACACAAATTTCACTCTGCCAGGTGTAAAACCAAGGCACGAGGTGGGACTCGAACCCACGATCTCGCAACCCGAAAACCAAGACACAAATTTAATAAACTCAGATGGATCCGAACTCAGACTTCGCCATGCTTCAGAAACATAGGACAAGACACAAACAACCCAACACAACAAGCACATGTTCCAATGTTCGTTTCAGAAAACAGACACTCAAAACAGAGACACCGGCCGGCACACACACAAGAGGGGATCCCCATACCTCCAAGTCGGTTCTCGGGTGTGAGGGGTGGTCGCGTTTCCCGGCCAATGCACCAAATGAAAGACCCACAACGTGAGGACTCCCCCACATTCTGACTCAGGAGAGGCGACACCCCAAATCACACAAGAAACGGTCTTGCTGCAACTTGCAAGAGGATTTTTATTCGAGAGCGTTCTCGGGCCCATGGTCATACACCACGCAGGGGTAGAGGACCATGGCGCCCTGAGTAGCTGAGTAAGGGGGTATTTAAAGGAAGAAACCACAACTCAAGGAAGTGGGGAGGGCGTTGTTGGAAAAATACCAAAGATACCAGTTAAGAGTCACAAGGAAGTATGAAGTCACAAGTGTCAGGTTATCTCTCAAGACAGTTTCTAAGAGCCCCTAACAATCTAAGAGCCCCTAAAGATAGCACATTTGCATTGCAGGTTCCAGTAATGGTCAGGGTGCCATTCTTTGAATTGAACCCAGGAAGCGGGTAGGTGGAGGAATGTCGCTATCTGTTTTATGACCAGTACCTGGAGCACTAAGCCACAAAGGCTACACTCCCAAGCCTGGGTCCAAAAGCCTCGAATTTTGTTTTTACTTTGCTATACTTTTTTAATACTTCTTCACTGGTACCCAGTTGACTTGTGTAGAGGTAAAGAAACCAGATTGGGGCTTGACAAGTGGTTTGTGGTTTGTATGGAGTATTAGATGGGAGTGTCTCATCTTTGTCAAGCATTTGTATCAGTCCCCTGATCTAGATAGCCAGGACCTTGCAGAGAGGCCAGCAAGAAGGCAGAAGGTGGGACTGTGTGTAGCTTTTGCACCTGTGAGTGGTACAGCGGATCCTATAGACAGAAATGAGCAGCCCAGTGTAAGGACACCGGTTATGAAACAACTCTGAGCAAGCAGGGTTACTCCCCTTCTTGACAAAGCCCTTGGAGAGAAATTGAGCTGTTTGGGCTATAGATCTATCAGTCTGATCACAAATAGAGGATGTTATTGCACCTGCCTGGGAAGTTGGGTTGAATTCCAAAAATTTTTTGGAAACTAGTTGGGGTTGTAATTGGCAGATGTGCAGTTTACCTCAGACATAGACCTGAGACTGAAGGGTGGTGGCAAGTTTACCAGAAATGTTCATCATCCAGGTCCAGTGATGTCATGCGTGCCTATAGTCCCAGCACTTGGTCTCCTGAGCAACGCATCAAGACCCTGTCTTTAGAGGGAGAAGAATATTAATCAGCTTCCAAATAGAGCTTCTCCCGGTCTGTTCCTTACCCAGCTACCTGTGAATGCAATGTGCAAGATTAGGTACTTGCTATCCTGGGCCTTCAGCTAAGGGTCTCCTTTACCCCTCAAGAGCCCAGGATGTGATCTGGGTCCTATCTCAGAGCAGGGTCATGTAGGCATGCTTGTCCCAACTTCCAGCCTTCATTTGGGTCCTGGGACAGACAGCTCCTAGCTGTTGAAGGGATGAATGTTGAAACTATCTGAAGGGTTTCATCTTTAGGTCTCTGAGTATCAGGAGTAACCAACCTCATAGCTGTTCTGTCTGTGAGTCACTTTTATAATGTGTCTGTCTTGGCTGTTTTTCCTGCTGTGATAAAACCCCACGACCAAAGAAACTTGAGGACAGGCTTTATTTCTGCTTGCACTCCAGGTCCCAGTCCGTCTCTGAGGGAAGGCAGGGCAGGAGGTCAAGCAGGGCAGAAACCAAAGCAGAAGCCATGGAGGGGTGCTGCTTACTGGCTTGCTCCCCATGGTTTATTCAACCTGCTTTATTAAATAGCCCAGGGCTATCACTCAATCATTAATCAAGAAAATGCCTCCCAGACTTCCCTACAGGGAGGGGAGTGCTAAGGAATCATTTTCTCAATTAAGAGTCCTTTTTCTCAGGTAAGTCTGAGTTTGTGTTAAACTGACAAAACTGGTCAAGTGACGTTTAGAGGTGAAAGGCTAAGGGATGAGAGTGTATTCACAGGCCTATTGGAGCTTCGGGCAGGATTGTGTCGGCCCTTCACACAGCATACATGGCCTGCTGACAGGGAGCTGTCTTCAGGAGCAACTTGTCCATCAAAGTGGAACCCTCAAAGATACCATCCTGGATGCCCCGATGAGCACTTTGTCTTGTCCTATCCCTGGAGCCTGTCTTTAGGGTCTCACGGCTGTGAACAGACACCATGACCAAGGCAACTCTTACAAGAACATTTAATTGGGTCTGGCTTACAGGTTCAGAGGTTCAGTCCATTGTCATCAAGGTTGGGAGCATGGCAGCATCCAGGCAGGCATGGTGCAGGAGGAGCTGAGAGTTCTAAATCTTCATCTGAAGGCTGCTAGCAGAATTCTGGCTTCCAGGGAGCTCTGAGTAGGGTGTTAAAGCTCACACCCACAGAGGCACACCTATTCCAGCAAGGCCATACCTACTCCAACAGGGCCATACCTTTTAATAGTGCCACTCCCTGGGCCAAGCATTTACAAACTGACCACACCCAGGAAGCCTCAAGATACCTGCCTGGGTGCTCAGATGATCACTTTGTCCTTGGAGTCCTTCTTGCCTCTGTGTCCCTAAAGGACCAGCAGGCATCTTCCACTGTCTGAGTCAGTTTTCTTGGCATCAGAGACACAGAAAGCTTCTGTACTCAGCCCCATGAAGCACACTAGACAGTGAGACCAGGTGAACCTAGCGCCTCTGGGAAGGTGATGGCGTTGTAAGGCAAAGCAGCCTCACCACATCCGGTCCTTTCTCTTCCCTTTTACTCTCTAGTCACTTTAGCAGCAGCAGGGAGTTGACAAGAAAGGATAAAGCACATGCTAGAATAACAAGACAGCAAAGAGACATGATTGCATCCCTTGTGGGCTTGGCTTTCTAGAAGAGTTGTGGAGACCCAGTGGGTTATTGTACAATCAAGGGATTTCCTTTCCTTTTTAAATTGTTTTTTTTTTTTACTTCTGCATTTTGTGGAAAACCTCCTAGAAAGAAGCACAAAGCATCCATCCATCCTTCCTTTCTCTCTCTCTCTCTCTCTTTCTTTCATTCATTCATATTTATTTATTTATTTATTTAATATATATGAGTACACTGTCACTGTCTTCAGCCACACCAGAAGAGGGCATCAGATGCCATTACAGATGGTTGTGAGCCATCATGTGGTTGCTGGGAATTGAACTTAGGACCTCTGGAAGAACAGTCAGTGCTTTTAACTTCAAAGCCATCTCTACAACCCACAAAGCATCCTTTTCAAAAAGGATGCTACAACAAGAACCTACAGCTAAAATGGTCCCGGGAAATCAGCTGCAGACATGGTGGAGCCCCTGGAGTCCACTCCTTTTGTCTCAGAACAGGGACTTACCTGAGGGCAGTTCATAGTAAAACCTCTTCAGAGTATTTTGAGCAATATCTTATTTCTACATGGTCTTACTCTGGTGGTCCCTAACAGTTTGGTCAGTTGAGCACCATCAGTCATGGCAGAATTAAGTGTGGTGAACCTAGACCAGATGTAGAGATAGCAATTACTCCCCACGGCTGTGTGTGATCTCTGGGGTTCTTGCAGCAGAGAAGCAAAAAGAGTTTGTTCTCAACTCCCTGGAAGACAGAAGTCCAAGAGGAGGGTGTTGGCAGACAAGCACCTGGTGGGAACTGGTAGTCCTTTTCACTCTGTAGCTTGAAGATACATCCTATCTTCTCTCTCTATCCAGCCTTCTCTCCCCCTGCCTGTGTTATCTTACAATAACCTCAGACACTGATTGGGACCACACTAATTAGGGTGATAAGCTGAACTTGATTGTCTGCAAATATCTTATCTTCAGCTAGGATCATATTCCCAAGTACCAAAAGTTAGGCCTTCATCCCTGACTTTGAAGAATGTAAGTTCAGCCCACTGTGAGGTCGGGAGTACTTGAATCTCCTTGTTCTGCTAATGGAGCAACAACTGACAACCTGTGTGCGAGGGTGGGGTTAGGTTTCCATTATGTGCTCTGTGCTCTACCTGATGATAGTCCAGGGCACAAAGATGGAAGGTTCCTTACCTTCCGTGTATCAGCATGGCCCAGGGCTCTAGGTGTCTTTGGGATATGCAGCTCACTATGGCCCCTGAGAGGTCTCTGCTCACGCCTGCAGTTGGAAGCTGTGCATGCTGATATCCTGTCTCCTGACTCCTACAGCTCTGATAAGATACATCAGGCCAGTGTTCGTGTCCCGCTCTGACCAGGACTCACGAAGGAAGACAGTGGAGGAGATCAAGCGACGGGCACAGTCGAATGGAAAGTGGCCTCAGGTAGAACCATCCTCCTTGTTTTAATAGATGTGGACTTAATGAGAGTGGGAGAAAGAGGAAACCACAGGCCTGCTCTGTCCACCCCTTATGCTGAAGTTCACCTTGCTCTACCTTTACGCAGTGTATGTATCCAAGAATGTGCTTGGTGTTGGATACTTTGGGTTTCTGTGTTTGGAATTAGAATGTAAACATTCTCTTGAGTGTCTACTTCTTGTATCATATAGCGTGGCACCTTGCTGATTACCCTGGGTATAGTCTACTCTTTGAGTTAACTATGAGCCTGGGGAATTCAACACTTCTAGATCCTGGACTGAGCCTCTTGTCCTGTTGACTGACTGCTATAGCTACATCCATAGGCTTGCCTTTGCCCACGGCCCCTGGAAACGTACACTGCCTCGATGTTATACATGTTCAGTTTATTTTCTTTCCCATTGAGCCAACAGACAGAGCCTGGAGGTTTTACGGGATGTCCTATCTGTAGTTGCTCAAAAGCACTGCAGATCTGGTGCTAAGTATGCCCACAGTCAGCCTCTGTGGAGGCTTCTGGCTTCTAAGGTGTAGCAGGCACATGCATGCATGCATGCATGCGCGCGCGCGCGCACACACACACACACACACACACACACACACACACACACACACACACATGAGTGCCTGCACAGACAAAAGTTGCTCCCTCTTCTCCAAGGAGCTTCCCTGTGCTCTCTGTGTCTTTGTGCATGCCCACGGAGCCCACCTAGCCTCCTCAGTGGATCACCTTCCTTTCAGAGCTCAGATATCCTGTATGAGCTGTGCTTTCCATCATGGGGAGTCTTAGTTTGTTCTGTGCTGCCTTGACTAGTGAGTCAGCCATTGGCGTGTCCATGGGAACAGGAGTTTCTTCACACTAGTTCCCAGTGGCTGCACAGTTCCCTGCTTGTTCCCAGCATCTCTATGCTGCTGCACAGTTCCCATCTCATTCCACACCTCCTGGTGTGTCCACTCTTGGCCTCCACTCTCTCCCGTGATGCATGTGTGGCTGAGAACCATGATGTGAATCCTTCACTGCTGCTTACTTTGCTAATAGCTCATTTCGTTTCATTCCCCTTGCCCCCAGCCCTGGGGGTGCTTCCCAAAGAATATCACCCCCAAGCCTAAGGGTGGCTTCCCAAAGGATCCTCCCCTTTCCAGGAGCCATAGTCTAAAATTATGTCAGTAATAGAAAAATGCACATTGGTAGGTGGGCTCTTGTGGGCTCTGGATTTAAGTGTGATGGTTTAATGCTATCTTTTTCCTATTTTAAGATAATGATTTTTCCAGAAGGAACATGTACAAATAGGACCTGCCTCATTACCTTCAAACCTGGTATGTAGCTTTTTTTGTTGTTATGTTTTTATCTTCCTCAAAAAAGAGGAAACCAATCGTGACTTTTGAAGTAATGTCATCTGCCAATAATGGAAATCTCTATTGTTATCTTGTATGGCAAGTTCTTAGAAGTCACAGAAGTCTCAGAGTTTGAGCCAGGAGCTAGAGTGTCTGCAGGTCGATGAGGAGGCTGTGAAGGCAGTGGCTACTATGAGTGGTAATGTTTGCCTGAGCTCTGAGGTCCTCACCAGTGAGGTCCTGATATGCTGAAGTTTTTTTTTTTTTTTTTGCCCGTTGGGATACAGGGTGCCCTGGGCCCTGGCAGCTCCCACTGACTAGAGGTCTTCCAGCCTGTAGCTCGATCTTCTGGTTTGAGAACAGCTGGAAAACAGCACTCCTTCTCCATTGGAATGAACAGTCACCCATCAATTTGAACACTTCCTCGGGGCGCTCCCCTAGCCTAGCACTAAGATTGAACCCCAGCATTTATCAACAGCGTACAGAGACCAATCCAGACTACCTGGTTAAAAGTTTTGTATGCCCTGGGTGATGTAATAGGTTTGTCCTTGGTCCTGCTGTAGCTATTACTGCTTGCTGTTAAGAGATAGATAGGACTATCCTATACTCTCTTTGCATGGGGCATGCACACCAGTTCCCACAGACTGGGTCAGACTGGCCACAACTGCCAGTATTCTGCTCTGGGCTGCATCACACAACGCTGTTTTGGGTGCTTTCAGAATTCATGATCTTACCTTCCTTTTTAGTACTGGATGGTAAATTCCAGAGTCTTCCCCCTCTTCGGGCCACGCTTTTTCTGCTCATGTGCACATGGCTGAGTCCTCCCCTCCTTGACACAAATAGTGGTAGCAACTTTCATGGACAGAGATAGAGTATAAGAAAGGGAACCCTTATTCTCTCTCCAGTGTGTCGTGGTTGCTCTTTCTAAAATAGGCTTAGCAGCTAAGGCAGCATGTTGTGATCAAGGCCTATCTGCAGGGGAGTGTCTAGAGCCCTCCCCACTTGGAACCTTCATCCTGGGTATGGCCCATAAAACCCCCCAACCATTTTGTTTGAAACTTCAGTAGTGATACCTAGCCATGTCCCCAAGGCCATGGGCAGAGTATAAATGAACTGTGAGGGAATTGGACATCTCAAGCCATGACAGGTAGCTGTGAGGGAACCATCTGTCTTCCATAATAGTGGGATTTACCTGTCCTTGAAAAGAACACCTGAGGATTGGCACTTCACAGATGCAGCTGGGCTTCTCCTGTGTGAAGCTGAAGGAATGTAGACACAGAGAGGGCAGCGCACATCATGGGGGAAGTTGTATGCCTCAGTTACCCACGAGGACTAACTGTGTGGTTCCCAGCTGTGGTTCACACCAAATCTGTTGTTTAGTTAGCACTGGACCAGCATCCAGCCTGCTACTATACTCTATGATACATGCGAAGTCTCTGTGTGGTGTGAACTCCTGTGTTCTGGAGTCTGGGAAGGGGCATCTCCTGAGAGTATCCCTGCAGCTGGCTGCTGCTCAGGAGCCTGATGTCAGTCCGGCATCTGTTTCTCCCACATTGTAATTACCTCATGGCCATACATGTTCAGATGTTCACTTTCACCCAAGTTCCAGGATTAGACATGAGAAGTTTAAAATAGTGGCTTTTAAACGCTTACCACTTGGTTTGAACAGTGTCACCATGACACATGTCAAGATGAATGTGGCAGTGAATACTGCTGCCATGCCAGCAAATCATGGAGGCATTTGTGGTCCATGCTTAGTCCCCTGAGGTGATAAGCATGTTCACTAGTATGCACGTCTGAAGATGCTGCGGCTCCATTGACTGGTCCTGGTGATGAAATATGAGCCGAGGTCTACCGACCCCTGCCTGTATACATGTATATAGAAATGCTTGCATAGCCATGACCCCAGCCCTACAGGTCCAGGGATGGGACTGAAGGTCAGACTTGGGGGTTGTAGGATCTTGTGCCTGAGGCAGAATCTAAAGAGCTTGGGTCATCAGCTCTGATATGTTCTGACACTTGTCTCTGGCTTAGACCGCTGTGGAAAGGGAGCTGGCCTTAGAGACAGAAACTCTTGACCACCCCACGTGCAGATTTTTTCCAAAGGTATTCAGAAATCTTGAACTAAAGGATAGAGGTGGCTGCTGAAGCAATCAGAGAGCTTCCCTCTGGGGCCTTCCCCTCTCAGAATGGGCACACACCACTAATGGACGCTGATTTCCATCAGCTCAGAAGAACATACACACACACACATGTATACACATATACAGACACACATGCATACACTCACACACATGCACAAGCATATACATACACACACACATGCATATGTGCGCACACACACATATGCATACACAAATTCAACTGCCCATCCTTCAGTGTATGGGTGTCCCTGACACCTTGGTTTTCAGAGGAATGAACCTTCAAACATCCTTATTTAAATGGAATAGAATATTGTAGCTCAATCAGTATATAGACAGTAGAAATAACTGTCAGGGCAGTCCTGAGCGTTCTCAAGAGATATTTCTCCAGTGTTCAGGCAAAGGCTGGTCACACATGGGGACAGGACTAGGCTAGACTGTCCTACCCCAGGCAAGACCAGGTGTTCCTCATTCTCCATGGTGACCTACCCCAAATCCAGGCCATGGGCAATGAGAAGAAACCAAGATGGACAGCACAGATCTATGGAGAAGAGGGTGTGACGGTTCTGAGCTCTGAGGTATCGAACCACTGGAGGCCCTCACTTCCCATCTGTGTGTTCATGTTGGTACTGAGACACTAGCAACTCTCTTCCTGAACAAGGAAAAGAGGTAGAGGAAATAGTCCAGGAATCCAGAAAATATCTCCACTGACAAGGAAAGCTGGCCCAGAAAAGCTCAATTCATTAAGCCTGCAACAGTGCCATAGCTAGGTTCCACCTTCCATGCTTCCTGTTGCCAGCATTGAGACCCTACACTTTCCTTGTCAGGTGCGTTCATTCCTGGAGTTCCTGTCCAACCCGTGGTGCTACGCTACCCAAACAAATTGGTAAGTCATGTCCTGGGATACGTGTTGAGAGGAGTTCAGGATGAATGAGAGCTGGGTAGGTGTCTTGGTTGTGCCTGGTTTGCTGTGTCCCTGTGTCCTTTGTTCATACACAATAGTTGAGAGAACAGTTAGCACCATCACACAGCCTCAGCCCGGAAAGGGAGAGGCAGGCTCTGCAGGTGGAGTCCCGAGTGTAAGCTATCTCTGTGGTGTGTTTGTGACACTTCTAGAATAGTCTCAGTCTTGGCACACAAAGTTCCACTTTGCACAGGCTCTGAAGCAAAAGCCTGGCTCACATCCTGGCAGGTTTAAAATCCAGAGCTGCTTATGTTCTAGAAGACTGAAGAAGGAATCAAATGGCTGTAGAGGTCGTGTGACATTATTGTACTTCCCTCTGCTCCAATTAGAAGTCTCACTAACTTGTTTTAAAGTAAGACAGGGCAGTTGGGTCCAGAGCTCTCAATGACCTGGAAGGACCCCAGCCCGTAGGAGAGAGGATTCTGGATGAGGGAGGCCTCAGAGAAAGTTCTGCTGTGTTTTGCCACTGGGACTTTCTCCTAAGTGCCCTTAGTCCTTCCCTCTCCCCTAAGGAGAGGAGTCAGAGCCAGCCCTTTTCACAGATGCCAGCTGCAGCCTCCCTTCTGATGTGACTCTTGAAGCAGGCTTTCTTGGGCCTTGATGGCTTGCACAGTTAGAAGTGGCCAGTCTATGAATATGAGTCCCCAGGGCCCTGAGGTACTGTACACATGTGGCATTTCTTACTCATCTGTGGAGTAAGCTCCTGGTGGAAATAATGAAGTGGAGGTGCGTATCACAGAGAGCTTTCCCTGTCTGCTGCCACAGTTAGACATCATGACAGCAGAGGACAGCATGGAAGATAACCTTTCAGCTCACAATCTAATATAGACACTTTATGGACTCAGGGTCCAGCCTGCCCATCTGGGAACCAGGCCTGCTTATCTAGGCATGGGATCCCCTGAGGCAACTAGATAAGCAGTGGGGGCCATCTGGACCATCAGTTACTAACACTAACAGAGTGGACGACTCTACTGGGTATTGCTGAACCACAGGAGAGTCCATTTCCCGTTAGTTTCCTGAGGAAGGTCCTGCCCTCTGCAGAGAGTCTGAACACCCAGGAATGGAGCAGCCTGCCAGCCTATGTGGGAGTGAGGTTTCCATTCTGAGTTGATTCGTCAGCCTGGGGTGAGGGGGTGGGGCATAGTCTTCACTGGTCTCCTCGAGCCTTGGAATCTTGGTTATCAGAGAAACAGGAAATTTGCCTATACTTATGTTTTTAAGGTCTCTGTGAGCTTCCTCAGCCGTTTAGCTGCAGGATGTACCCCCACTGCCAGAGTTCTGAGCATAGACTCTGCCTAGGGAGCTAAATCATGGTAGGAAAAATAGGTTGAGGATGGCAAAGAAAGAAGCCATGCGAGGTGTCTAGTAGCTATTGCCCAGTTCCTGTGAAAATGGTGCAGCTGCTAAGGGTAGTTTCTCAAATCCATCTGGATACATATAAGGTGAGGCAGCCAAGTCTCTCAGGTGGCAGGGGCCCCCTTTGAAGTCCAGGGTTGACCTGGAAAGAGCACATCTGTGGTTGTGTTTGGACACTTGGGGTATGGATACTGCCTTTGAATGAGGTGGCAATGAGATCTCATGACCAAGTCTAGACAAACCTTACCTGAGGCACCTATGGGGCATCTTAGAGGGGGCAGGTGACACAGCACAGTTGGGAATTACAGGTCACTGGAACACTTTTGGAGAGAGAAGTAATGGTTACCAAGCCTACTTAAGCCAGTGTTAGAATTGGCAGCCTCAGAGAAGTGATGAGAAAGATGGACATTTAAGATGTTGGGTTGGTTGAGCCCTGGAATCCAGGGCACAAGCTTCCTTACTCTTCTATATCAATGCAGGAGGACAATAACTCCATCTCTGGGCTGCACGAGACTGGCCCTCACATGTCTCACTCTACATTTAATCCTTATTCTTTCTCACTCCTAGGACACCATCACATGGACGTGGCAAGGACCTGGAGCGTAAGTCGGACACCGTGTCATCCTGTCTGTCCTCTCATTCTGTGGATACACAGGCCGCTGGTGACTCCCTGTGCCCTCGTTACTTTTGCAAATGTGAAAACTACTCTTGACAGCAATTAGGGTCAGCCCATTGTGAAAAAAAAGTTAAGTGTTCCCGTGTGGCTATGTAACACTCCTGGATTTGGGGACATAAGTTCCTCGACGCCAGCACCCACGGGAAGGTAACTGAGCCCGTCCCTTCCCCTCCTAGTACATCTGGTACTGTCTACCTGGCAGTGCCTGGTGTTTCCGGATGGTGGCTTTTGTGCAGGCAGTGAGATTCAGGTGGTGCTAGGTGAGGGTGGCCCTCTAGAGTTGGTGTCCCTGTCCTACAAGCACACACACCGGGAATCCATTGTGCTGTGATTATCAACCTGATGGAATAAGAGAAACAACAGCAGCCACATGTGGGGCACAAGTATGTCCATAATACTGGAGCTGCCATTTGTGTGTAGGGAGAAGGGGCCATCCAGGGACAAGACAGCCTCAAGGCCTTCAAGGAAGAAGTCAAGTCAGATACAAGTTCACTCCTAGGCCTTCCAAGGTATTTGGAGCACAGTGCTGGGGCAGTGCCACTCCAGTGATGTCAGACCACCGCTTCTGAGGCAGGAAGTCAGGCTGAGAGGAGTTCTTGGAACTGGGCTCCAGTGTCTCTTCCTGGACTCAGGCTGACATGGTAGGGCAGAAACAGATTGGCTCAAAATTAAGGGGTGTCTTAGTCAGGGTTTCTATTCCTGCACAAACATGACCAAGAAGCAGTTGGGGAGGGAAGAGTTTATTCGGCTTACACTTTGCACATTGCTCTTCATCTCTAAAGGAAGTCAGGACTTGAACTCAAGCAGGTCAGGAAGTAGGAGCTGGTGCAGAGGCCATGGAGGGATGTTCTTTACTGCCTTGCTTCCCCTGGCTTGCTCAGCCTGCTCTCTTATAGAACCCAAGACTACCAGCCCAGAGATGGCACCACCCATAAGGGGACCTTCCCCCTTGATCACTAGTTGAGAAAATGCCTAACAGCTGGATCTCATGGATGCATTTCCCCAACTGAAGCTCCTTTCTCTGTGATAACTCCAGCCTGTGTCAAGTTGACACAAAACTAGCCAGTACAGGGGATGACTGACTTCAAGGGGGTGAGAAAAGAATGTGGCCTCAATGATGGGAACTCCAGGTAGCTCTGTAATTCCATTCAGACAAACAAGTAGTGGCAACAACACTCAATATCTAGGACCCTGGAAGTCAGGCAAATGGGCCATGGCATGACTTAAAGCCTGGATCTCTGCCTAGATTAGGTAGCTGGGCATCCTGGAGACAAGGCTGTCAAAGCAGAAGGGCAGGGGGAGTATATACCTCTCTAGAGTAACCAAAGGACCAAAGCAAACATTTAACCAGAAAACCAAAGCTCCCTGGTTAAAATCATATTTGCTCAGTTTTTTTTTTTTTTTTTGTTTGTTTGTTTTGGTTTTTTTTGACCTTTCAACTTTAGGAGACTCCCATTCCTCCCGACTCACTGCTCAGCAGCACCTCCTAGAGGCTCTGGGCAGAATCTGGAATCATTCAGGAAAAGGAGCCTTACTTTTTAACCGTGTTGTAAATTTATTCAATGCTGTTTTTAAGGTTGAAAATCCTGTGGCTCACTCTGTGCCAGTTTCAAAACCAAGTGGAAATTGAAGTGAGTGGACATAGTGTTATGAAGTACGGGTAGTGGGTGGGGTGGGGGTGATATCTGGCTAGGGGGCAGTTCTACCATGGGTTTTGGGACACTGGGTTTCATTGGGGTCTGAAATCCTGCAGCTTTTGAACATTATTAGACTTGGAGCTGTGTGAATACAGTGTCACAATGTTGCATTGGGATATGAATGGATACAATGTGCTACACTGGTGTCTGTTTCAGCAGGGTTAGACACCCCCCACCCCCATTTGTGTGAATACAGTGTCATACAGTGTTACACTGGGGTCTGTAATGTTATAGTGTTACAACAACGTTAACCCAGAGCTGTGTGGATACAATGTCACATAATGTTGCACTGAGACTCTTAATTGACACAATATCATACAGTGTAACACTGTAATCTAAGACTTATTTAAAATGCTATTAAGCCAAGAGCTGTGCTGATTGTTACAAAGTATCTAATCTATACAGATACTGTTACATAGCAGTCCTTGAGTATCTTTTCATTTGTCTTGGTCCTCCAAGAGCTTTAAAGTCATCTTTCTTTAGTGGCCTTGTGCCCTTTGTGTAGCTTAAATACATGTGGATGGGATTTTTTTTAAAGATTTGTTTGTTTTTATTTTGTGTTTATTGGTATTTTGCTTGCATGTGTGTGCACTATGTATGTGTATTGCCCATAAAAGTCAGAAGAGGGCGTCATATCCTCTAGAACTGGAGTTACAGATGGTTGTTAGCTGCCAAATGGATGCTGGAAACAGAACCCCTGGTCCTCTGCAAGAGCAAGTACTCTTATCTGCTGAGCCATCTCTTTAGCCCCCAGACAGGATTTTAAAAAATTAACAAGGAGAGGCAGAGGCAGGCGGATTTCCGAGTTCGAGGCCAGCCTGGTCTACAAAGTGAGTTCCAGGACAGCCAGGGCTATACAGAGAAACCCTGTCTCGAAAAACCAAAAAAAATAAATAAATAAATAAAAAATAACAAGGAAACTAAAGCTATCATTTTTTTATTGAGATGAAGAGTATATAAGAATGTATAAAATTGCCTAAGAGTATATAAAATCGATACATATACATCTTTTTGCCAGCAAGACAGTGGTAGCACATGCCTTTAACCTTAGTACTCAGGAGGCAAAGACAGGCAGGTCTCTGAGTTCCAAGGCCGCCCCACCTACAAAGAGAAACCCTGTCTTAAAAATAAATAAATAAATAAAATAAAATAAAAGGAGAAACCTTTTCTTTTTGCCTTCAGTACTAATACCACTATAGCTAGATTTGAATAACTAAATTCATTCTGTCACTTTACTGCTTAGCTGTAAGTCATGGAGTATGACCTGCCTTCCCAGCTCTCAGCTCTTAGCAGGTTCCTAAGTACTGAACTCACCCTCTAGGTTAAATTCAGTACAATCATATGTGTGGCCTATAGAATTTTCTCTAAGTAGAAGGATTGGTGTTTTTGATTTTGGATTTGTTATTTGTTTTTCTTTAAAAAAGAAAGAAAGAAAAAAGAATAAAAAGGGAATTCTTCTGATGGGCCTGCATCTAACCTCAGAGATGAGTTTATGTACTCCTGTATTGACTCAAACAGTCTGGTTACTTCCCATAAGTACTGCAGAGCAATACAAAATGGACAGATGAGCTAATGTGATTTCTACTAAGAGCCCAGCCCAGAGCGTGCTGGTCCTTCTGCTGTGGATCTTTCTGTGGCTCTTCACTCAGCTGTCAGGAGAGAACAGAATCAGGTCTGGGAAGGAACATGGTCTTGTACTGGTTGGGACCCCTGTGGTTTTGAGCAGAACTGTTTCAGACCTGGTCTCCTCTTCAGATTTGAGAGACTGACAATGGCCCTGTAATAATCTTTACATATCCTTCTTCACATTGCCTGGTATATGGTACCAATGTTAATGAGAAAGACCATTGTAATTTTCTAAGTTTCTAAAATGTAACTGTAAACACATTACACACTGTGTGCTAGGTTTTCAGGATGTTCCTATATTCTTAATATCTTCATTTAAGAACAGGAATCAGAAATAGTCTTTTGCCTTTTCGTGCATGGTAAAGTTGGCACTAACATGAGCCACTAGATCATTTTAAGTGCTGTATTTATAGGATGTTTTATCACAGAGATATAGTAGATTTCAGGTGTAGAAACTGCAGTACTACAGAACTGCATTCTCTGTAATCCCCAACATAAAACTGTCATGGAAAGATAGAGATATGCATATCATTAGGAGTTGAACATTATACCCTGGGCCAGAAAGTACTCCTGGTTAGCAGTGCTGAGCTATAAAGTTTGCAAGTGTGTGAGTGTATGTGTGTGTGAGAGAGATAGAGAGAGTGTATATGTATTGTGTATGTCTGTGTGTACACATACATGTACATGAGTGTTGTGTGCATGTGGGTCTAGATATGTGTATGTGTGGTGTGGACATTGTAGTTATGAATATGTAAATATGTATAGGCATGGGTGGACAATTCTAGAGGATGGGTTCTGCTAGTTTTAATGTCACACAGGTAACCATTATGGTGGCTTTGGTGGGATCGGTGCCATGCCTTAGCAGAGATAACACCGTTCTTCTGTTCTCAGTTTCTGCCTGTGTATTGCCCTTCTGAAGAGGAGAAGAGGAACCCTGCCCTGTATGCCAGCAATGTGAGGCGTGTCATGGCCAAGTGAGTGAGCGGCTGCCAGCGGTGCTGGGGAAGTGGGTTTGTACAAGAGTGAACATGCAGGCTCTGCATATGCTAGCAGTATCATGTGCTTGCCCTTGAGTTTGTGTCTCCTGCTTTTATCTGATGATGTTTTGACTTGTTTAACATTTAGAAGATGGTTAATCTTTGCTTCATTTCGCAAGTTTCAAACCCCCCGTAGTAATCTGTGACCCTGGTGTGTTTTGGGGTCATGCACTGACCTGGGCAGATGTCAGTCTCAGGTCACAGCCTCCTTGAGGCTTCACTGTGCTTCTGTCTCGGGATTGTTTGCTGGCACTATCACGCCCCCTGCTGGGCAGAATTGTAGTATCTGTATGTTTAAACCCCTAGGGTGTCCTGTGCTGCCATCTGCCTCTGGTGTACAGTTGAGAACATAAGTATTGTTTTCTCTTTCTGGTTCCTGGAGTCTGGATAATGATGCAGGTGCCCTCTTTCTCTGACTTTCCGAGCCCGATTTCTTATTCATATACTTAAAACAAGGTCCCTAATATTCCGCATACACACCAGGCAAAAATCGCAGCCCCATGGGGCCAGGCTTGTTTCGTCTCCTGAAGAGGCTGTGTACAGTGGAGCTTAACTGTAGCCTCTACCAATAGCAGCTGCTGGAACCTTGGAGGTTCCTCCACCTGGCAGTGGGGACGGGGGCAGGGAGGGCAGTCCCACTCTCAGTTCCTGACAACAGACCGAGAGAGTATTCTAGGAGCGCATCTGACAGGACCCCAGCTCAGATCTGTAATCACTGTTTAGAGCTGGTTCTTGCCTACGTCCTCCTTGTCCCACTTGAATGGTATATGCCCAGAGAAGGGGTGGGTTACTCCAGTCTCCACCCTGAAGTCCATTTAGCCTTCACCACAGACAACTCTGAGCATTTGTTAACTAAGGGAGCACTCAGGCCAGGCCAAGGGCCCTGCATCCCTGTCTTCCGTTCTGACTTGATCTGCTTTTGAGGGTGGAAGAAAGAAATTGGATCTTTTAGAACTCAGCAAGTGATTGCCATTGTACTTATTACCAGATTATAACACCTGCCTAAGTCAGATTTGGAGGGATTTTAAGGAGTTAGTGCAGAGAACAGAACACAGTGTTCTCTTAAAGTACCATCCAATCCACCTTGAACTTGACTGCCGTGTGTCCTGTCCCATGCCCATCCCCGCCCCATGGGGATGTCGGCCCCTTCTGTGGGCTGTCTGCAGCCCACATTCCTAACCGCATGTTCTCATGTGCTTTCTGGTTGCTTGCTTATACAGCACTGCTGGGCAGCATCAGACTTACCAGAAGCGCATTTTCTGTTTTTGGTTTTCTTTCTTTCTTTCTCTTTTTAAAAGAGAAAGAAAATAAAAGTTGGGTGGGTATGGAGGTTGGGGGATCTGGGAGCAGTTGGGAAGGGGAAAACATGATCAGAATATATTGTATGAAATTATTTTCAATAAAATAATATTTTGATATTATAATATACTTTTATTACTTCCCCTTCCCTTTCTTCCCTTCAGACTCTCTCATGTGCCCATTCACCCTTTTCTCTTGCAAGCTCATAGCCTTTTGGGGGTAGAGGATGTTGCTTTATTCAAGGCAGGGTTTCTTTGTGTCGCCTTAGCTATCTTGGAATTCACACTGTAGATCATGCTGGCCTTAAGTTCAGTAATCTGCTGCCCCTGCCTCCTGGCAGCCTCTTTTTCTCTAATTGGTGTGTGTGTGTGTGTTGCTAAATACATAAATACAGCCTGTCTTTATAATGTTACTTGTGTGTATGTTTTCAGGGCTGACCATTTGGTGTTGGATAAGTCATTGGTGTGCTCACTCCTGGGAATATTATTTCTCCCACTCTCAGGATTCTTGAGTTGCCAGTGGTTCTTTGTGTAGGCCTCCCGAGCTTTCCCTGTCTATGCTAGCATGTATGTCTGTTGGTGCCATCCTTCTTCAGGTCATGTTTAGGCAGCCATGTTGGTAAGATTTCACTGGTTTAGCATCTCTGATATTTCTAGGAGACACAACCTTACAGGAAACTCCCTGTTTCTCTGGCTTTGACAGTCTTTCTGCCCACTATTCCATGACTCTTGAGCAGTAGGTGCAGGACTATCAGTCGACGCTGGGTTCTACAACGCTTTGTTTTGATGGGTTGTGGTTTTTCTATGGTCGTCTCTGTGGCGAGGGGAAGTTTCCTTGATGAAGGGTGGGAACTACACTTATCTACGGATATGAGGGCAAATATTTAGAACATAATTAGGGATTATGCTGTAAGTTTAGAGATGTGGCAGTTACAGGCTATCCTTCAAGATCCATGACTTAATTAGCCCTTGGTAGTTTGCTGGGTTTTTGGTACCAGACATGGTTTCCCTCTTAATGAACAGATGTAAAATCCAATAGAGAGCGTTCGGTTACTGCCAAGGTATGTGTGCCACTACCCTTATGGTTACAGTGCCCCTCAAGTCAGAGTTGTGCTTTCTTACTCCTGCTAGCTGAGTAGCACTGATGGTCACTGCCCTCCTTTGGAAGCTTGCAAGATACTGTATTCTGGTAACATGAAAGTTAATCTTCAGGGAGAAGGCTTTAAGGTCAGATCTAGCATGGAGGCCTCTGGGTCCCGTGTGGAAAATGCCTGGTGTCTTCAGTAATAGGGATTTTTGTTCCACTTCTGAGGATAACCAAAAGCATTATCAGTAGCCTGTAATGTTTTGAGTGTCTCTTGGACAACATTGGCCAATAACTCAAAACAAAGGAAAGCCCATTCTTCTTAAGGGATTCCTAGGAGAGTTTTGTGGGGTTTCCTTCATAATGCACGTAGTGAGTTTTTCCTCCATAAATGTGTTTAATATGGGGTGGGAGGTATTTTTTTCTTGAAATCTGACATAGCCTTTATGACAGTTAAATTCTTAGGATAAGACCTTGTCCTACTGCAGAGGCCCTGTGGGATAATAAAATAGCTCCTCCAGGCCCATTGGTCTAAGGGCCTCTGCTGTCCTGATTGCATACAGAACATGCGCACCTTGCAATTGTTCAGACCACAGGCACACATGGTATTCGTGGGATGGGTAGCAGAAACAAGCAGACACAGGTCTGGGCAGCCTGAGTGCCGAGAAAGGGAAGTTTGAGATGGCCGTCAAGCACACATGTTCAGTGCGAATTGTGGACTGTAGCTGTAGGACTGTGGGGCTGAGCATTCTGTATAGCCATCCCTAAGGACTCGGCACTCAGCATTACTTCCCTTGGGGACTCAGCACTGCCACCCTGGGCTTCAGTCAAGGCTTTTGCTGGCCATAACCCACTTCCTCTCTTCCAGAGTTCATGTAAAAGTCTCATCCTGGCTGGCTCTGGGGAACATTCCAGTGGCAGAGGTGTCAGTTCCTGTTTGGGTCTTTTCTGTGGTTCCCTCACCCATTCCCTCTAAGTTTCCATTGATAGACCATGGGAGGGACTAGCTTCCTGGAGAGAACAGTGGCATTTCCTGCTTGTTTGTGTCCACCTCAGTGACATAGTGGCAGAGCTGCCCCTACCCTTGGAGTAAGCCTGGGATCCAGGTCCCATGCTAGGCAAACTCTTCCATTCCAGCTCCTTCCAGGTTCCTTGATACCCATGGGAAAGAAAACACACCATGTTACCACAGCCCTAAGCCTCTGCCGAATGCCAGCCCTCGCCTCTGGTGGACTCACAGCATGTGATGAACCTGAGGACCAGAGTCCAGAGGGTTTTCCTGCTAATCTGAGTGCTTGGTGTGTGCTTCTGTGATGGTTTTGCAGGCATCCCATTGGATGTCTGGGCAGTGCCAGCGTGTGGGTTCACTGCACGTAGGACACAGCAGAACTCTTGTTCTCAGGAGCCCTGTGCAGGGCACGATCTTAGGAAGTGGCAGCCACTCTCATTTTGCTTCTCTCTGTGTTCCTAGGAATTTCTCTTCTTAGTATATAACTGAAAATAATGTTTTATATGGCTAAAATATTAGCACTTAACGTCATCTCAACAAAGGCCTTGTCCACACATGGGTAAACCAGCTTCAGGTTCCAGGAGGGAAGGAAGGATGTATGTACCTACCCATCCTGGTCTCCGACAAGGGTATATGATGCTAATCAGCTGCTTCCCCTGAGGGAAGGTCCTGATGACCTGGTACTAGGGTGTCCAGTAGTCAATGCCTCTGGTGTCCCCTGGGCTTTCTTCTCTTGGTATGAGCCTCTCTGTCATAGTGAGTGCATGCCCCCCCCCCCGCCCCCCGCCCCAGACCATCAGGAGCTGTCCACTATGGTTGCATTCTGACAGTTAGTTCATTGTAACTATCGTGGTTGCTGTTACTGCTGGGTGAAGAGATGGGGTTCATGACAGGATCTCTCTTGCAGGGCCCTGGGTGTCTCAGTAACCGACTACACATTTGAGGACTGCCAGCTGGCTCTGGCAGAAGGACAACTTCGCTTGCCTGCTGACACCTGCCTGCTAGAGTTTGCCAGGCTTGTGAGGGGCCTCGGGTGAGTTGCCTGTAGCTCTTGAGCGTTCATTAGAACTGGGTGCTGCTGAGGTTGCAGGAGATCTGTCAGGAAATTCTTTCTCTGTTTATGTTGGGTTTCGGGTGTCATCAGCAGGCCACATAGAAGGACCTTAAAAACCTTCTTGTTGGACACCACCTGTGTGTTCGGGTGTTGTCCCTGTACACCAGCCTAGGAATATACCCAGGGGCCAGAAGCCTAGCATCTTGTAAAGTAAGGATGTGCCAGGCTCAGAAACTAACTTTGTGATTGTTAAGAAATTTTTAAAATATTTTGATGAGTCCCCAGACCTCAAAATAAGTCTCCTGTCTTAGTTTCTATGCTGTGATTTTTTTTTTAGATTTATTTATTTATTTATTTATTTAATGTACATGAGTACACTGTAGCTGTAAAAATGGTTGTGTACAATCATGTGGTTGCTGGGAATTGAATTCAGGACCTCTGCTCGCTTCGGACCCTGCTGGCTCCAGGTCCCACTCATTCTGGCCCAAAGATTTATTTATTTATTATATGTAAGTACACTGTAGCTGTCTTCAGACACGCCAGAAAAGGGCATCAGATCTCATTACAGATGGTTGTGATCCACCATATGGTTGCTGTGATTTGAACTCAGGACCTTCAGAAGAGCAGTCAGTACTCTTAACTACTGAGCCATCTCCCCAGCCCTACGCTGTGATTTTATCAATAAACCTCTCCCTCATTTTTTATTTAGACTAAAACCAGAAAATCTTGAAAAAGATCTAGATAAATATTCAGAAAGTGCAAGGATGAAGAGAGGAGAGAAGATCAGGCTTCCAGAGTTTGCAGCCTACTTGGAAGTTCCTGTCTCAGATGCACTGGAAGACATGTTCTCGCTTTTTGACGAGGTGAGTTCACTGGGGAGCTCTGGGCAAAACCTCTGGCTTATGAATGTGTAAGCCATTCTTAGTGGATTGGATCCCGCAAAGATGCCGGCCACCTGTTCTCCAGGTGCAGGCTTTGGTTTGCTTTCTGGCAAAGCTTCAAGAATTAAATGGGGTTCAAGCAATTACATCTGGGAATGGTCTTCCAAGTACAGGTTTTTATATATGTAGATATTACCAAGTCAGCCTGGGATGAACCACTTAGCTAGAGCTCCCCTGGGACATGCAAGCAATCAAGCCGTCATCTGAATGTGTGTCTCTTTTGCAGAGTGGTGGTGGGGAGATTGACCTTCGTGAATATGTGGTCGCCTTGTCTGTGGTGTGCAGGCCATCCCAGACCTTAGCCACCATCCAGCTGGCATTCAAGGCAAGTGGATTCCTTGAGTGGGATTTGTGTTGCTGTTCGTTACGCTTATTATCGCTGTGACAAACACCTGGCAGGAGCATCTTAAAGGAGGGAAGGTTGATGGGGATGTGGTTGAGGAGGTGACAGCCATGGTGGGTAAGTCATGAAGGGTAGGCTGTAAAGTCGCTGCTTGTGTCACACTAGAGGTTAAAAAGTAAGAGATGAATGCCAGTGTTCAGCTGGCTTCTTGCTTGCCCCGCTTTTATTCAGTCTGGAGCGCCAACCTGTGGGGTGGCACTATATCATTCAAAGTGTATCTCCCTTGGTTAAACCTCTCTGGAAACACCATTACAGACATGCCCATAAGTGTTTCCTAACCTCCATCTCCAGACTTCAAGATCCCCCCCACCCCCTAAAAGTTCCAAAGGCCTAAGAACTGTGTGATGGTTTGAATATGATAGGCCCAGGGAGTGGCACTATTAGAAGATGTGGCCCTGTTGGAGTAGATGTGACGTCAGTGTGGGTCTGGGCTTTAAGACCCTCACCTGGGTGCCTGGAAGCCAGAATTAAGCTGGCAGCCATCAGATGAGGATGGAGAACTCTCTGCTCCTCCTGCACCATGCCTGTCTGGATGCTGCCAGGCTCCTACCATGATGATAATGGACTAAGTCTCTGAACCCGTAAGCCAGCCCCAATTAAATGTTGTTCTTATGAGAGTTGCCTTGGTCATGGTGTCGGTTCAGAGCAGTAAAACCCTAACTAAGACAAACTGTTAGCAATTTTCTATATCAATTACCTTTGTCATTTTTGTAACCAAATACCTAACAAGAAGCCACTTGAATGTCTTATGCAGAGATGGCTCAACATAAGAACACTTGCTGCTCTTGCACAGTACCCAAGTTCAGTTCTTTGCATCCATGTCAGATGGCTTACACCCATACACCATGATTCCCTCTTCTGGCCTCTCTGGGCACCTGCTTGTTCATGGTGCACATACATACATACATACATACATACACACATAAATTAATCTTAAGCCACTTAAGGAAGGAAGGATTTGCTTTGGATTATAGTTTAAGGGACTACTGTCCAACATGGCAGAGAAAGCAGGGCCACAGTAGCGTGAGGCAGCCACGGCCAGAAACCAGAGCTAGAGGGATGCTGGTACTCAGCTGACCACAGCTCATGGGCGGCACCACCACATTCAGAGTGGGTCTTTCCTTCTTAGACAGGATTATCTGCGAGCACCCTCATAGATACGCTCAGAGGTGTTAGGAGCCCCTGGTCTCTCACGGCCTCCAAAAGCTCCTTTGCTTTCTTCTTACCCGCTGTACCCCTCCACAGTACTCTTAGGATGTATCCCCAGTTGCCAAGGTCACTCATATGGGTCACTCCAGGAGAACACTATGGTGTCAACGCCTGCTGACTGGTTGGGAAAGCCTGACCCTCCTGCACTTACAATGTGTTCTGCTCTAATGGCTCAATCCCACTTGGGGTGACTTAAAGTCATCAAGGAGAAGCTGTTGTAGTGGTGGAGCGTAACGGTGTCAAGCAGCATTCGGGTTCGTCGGCAACACAAACAGCAGAACATGGTCCAAGCCTCTCACAGCTGCCTGGACGAGCAAGTGCAGCAGGCGGCTGAGCATCCTGGTGGTCATGCTGGGGCCGTATCCCCACTGTGACCATACCCCACTGCACCTCACTCCTTAGGCCGGCTGTCACCCCTCCGACTTCCACAGTACCATACCTACAACTATCCTTGTCTGCTATCCCCAGGTCATAATGGCCCTGGGAACTTTAGACAGGAGTGACAGTAACAAGGTATCAGTGGAGTGTTCTATAACAAGGCTGGGTGTTCCAGCACTTCCTGGAAAGACACATCTCTCCACCTGGTCTTAAGAGCATAGGCAAACCAATAAAAGATTCCAGCAAATCTAGCTTTTATTGGGTTCCCTGTGCAACATTGCAGTACTGTGTGATGGGGTATGGACCCTCACGCCATAGTTAGGGCCAAATGTCAAGATGTAAAACAGCTTTGTGACTGTGAGTAGGACCCAGAGACTGGTACTCCTAGGTACTCCTGGAGGTGAACTCTAATGTATGTTCATGCCCCTTTGGGGTCTCTTGTTAGTATCACCCCTATAGAAACGTTTCACATAGGGACTTTGGAGACACCTAGTAGCATGGGAAAATGGGAAGAGACCCTCACAGAGCAGTATGTCTATCTTCTGTAACCCCTGTTGTTCATTTTTTTCATACAGTGAACATTTCTGATTAGAAATGCAGACTTAGTCCTTGCCTTCTTCAGAACCACAGCCTCACAACCCCAATGCATTGTGAGCTTAATCACCAAACGATTCTGCAGTGTATCCATTGACCACTAGGTGGCACCAGAAGCACACTGTTCTGGTTTCCCGGTTCTTGTTGCAAGAGCCCTGCAGCCCCAGGTTTGCTCTGCCACACTGAGCCCTTCTGCTACTTCCAGCTCCAGTCCCATCTCTGTTCAGTCTCCTTCTACTTGTTGCTTTGCTCCCACAGTTATAGCATCCGAATCTCAATCAAGACATGTTTGTGCAATGTCCATAAGGGACCGGCAGAGGTCAGTAGAGGCAGAGGCACAACTCTACCCTGAGCCTTAACATCTACTTTTAGGCACCACTTGCTCAAGGGTGCCAGCTGTTTGAACCAGGTGGGGTCAGGAGCACTGGGGAAAATGTCCCAGGCCTGCCCAACACCAGAAGGAGCGTCCCCAGTGTAACTCTTCACTGTCCCTTGCAGATGTACGGATCTCCTGAGGATGGCAGCATAGATGAGGCCAGCCTGTCCTGCATCCTCAAGACTGCACTGGGTGTATCAGAATTAACAGTGACCGACTTGTTCCAGGCGATTGACCAAGAGGACAAGGGAAGAATCACATTTGGTAAGTGAAGCAGAGGTTGGATGTTCTGGGTACTCCAGCCCAGGGGTCCAGGGGACATGAATGGAGCCCCTGTCCCATCTGCACACACCAGGCTACCCTCTCCCCTCACATAGCACTGGATCCCCTGAAGAAGCTGCAGGGGCTTCAGACCTGGGTCCCCTGTGGGGAGGACACCCACCCCAGCTCCATTGAAGCTGCTTTCCCAAAGGCTTCAGTACCAGAACCCTGGCACCCTGTACTTGGGCCCTGGCCTGAGGAATATCTGGTCACTGCACCAGCATTGGGGGTGACGACTCTTCCTGAAATATTCCCCTTTCTAGCAGGGGTCTCTGACCAGTGCCTGGTAATGGGGCTCTCTCGGGTCCCAATAATCACTTCCTTGTCTTTGCAGATGACTTTTGTGGGTTTGCGGAAATGTACCCCGACTACGCAGAGGACTACTTGAACCCTGACCAGACACATTTTGACAGCTGTGCACAGACACCCCCAGCACCAACTCCCAATGGCTTCTGCATTGACTTCAGCCCTGAGAACTCAGACTTTGGGAGAAAGAATTCTTGTAAGAAAGCGGACTAGAATGGAAGATTCTGGAGGGATGAGGCCCCTCCCGCATCACCACCTGCCTCCAGTGGCCTGGAGCCTGATTGTGTGTTGCGCCTTTTACCTTTCCCTGTCTCTCTCTGTCTGCAGGCCTGAGGTCCAAGAGACTTGTGATGTTATTTGTTTTCTGTAAAGTCTGTCTCAGGGCCCAGCTGGGCATTTGCAGGGAAGCTGTATGTGTGTCCCATCTGCCCATTGCAGGCAGGCAGGCAGGCAGGCAGGCAGGCAGGCAGGCAGGCAGGCAGGCGGGCGGGTGGGTGCTCGGGGCCTCCCTGTGGGGCAGGACTCCACAGGCTGAGTGGGCACAGGTATGGCTTTGTGCTCACCTAGAATACGCTGGTCTTGAGTTTGTGTCTGTCTTTCCCCTCTTTGTTTGTGTAGTGGGCACAATGCAGGACCTCTGTGCGTGCGCTGCACATACCCTCCCTGGAACAGTCAGTCACCTTGTCCTAATTTAGTGCCTCTGCCGTCTCTGGCTCACGTGACGGGGGCACCGTCAGATTCTAAGTGTTTCTGTGTCGATGCAGGAGGTCGTGACTCTTTTATAAACCTCACTTTGAAAACATTCACCCTTTTTTTAAAAAAGAAGAAAGAAAATTGGTTTTCTACTTCATTTTTCACCTTAACGTAAAGATATTTATTTCCAGGCTTGCTTTTGATAGACTCTGAGACATCCTGATGGCCGAAGCTTAAGGGGCCTCACTGCCCTGCTCCCATTGAAGTCATGGGACATTTAGCCACAAAGACTGGCCCCGGGGTCCTTTTCTGCTTTCCTTAAGCCTTCTTGAATCTCCATCTTTTTTTATAAACATTGCCAGTTTGGTATTTCAGTTTCAATATGACAAAGTCTACTTCATGTAACCACTAAAAGCATTGAATGTGGGTTAAAGAGTCAGCCAGAGGGAAAGAACTGGAAAGTGTCCCCTTATCTTTGTGCTGATTTTAGCCCTCTGAGCAGACATACTGAGAAGGCCAGGAGGTCCTGCCCAAAGCCCATCACCCTCTGTTTGCACCGGTTGCCATGGTGACTTAGGAAAAGCAGCCACCATCTGAGCGTAGGTGACTTTACTCTGTGGGGGTGACAGCTGCAGGGGACAGGCCACAGAGTTTGCTGTGCTTGGCCCTTCGTGAGATCAGGAAGGAACAGGGTCCAGGCTGTCACCTTCAGCATTACTTGGTTTCTCTTTTTTTTATGACAAGACTTATCCGTAAAGCACAGTGACTGTAGGTTTAGTTGGTTTCCTAAGCTTTGGAATCTTGGTTTTTTACTCCTAAACTAGATTTTTTTTTCTCATTTGGGGCATTGCTATAGGAGATGACCACCAAGCCAGTAAATGCAGGAAAGGTGTTTTCTGAGTTTCTCAGAGGGAGTGTCAGTATGTGCTTTCCCCAAGAGAGATCACATAAACAAACCTGTCAACCTCAGTCACACAGCGCCACACTGCCGTGGGATGGGCAGGGAGATCGACTTCTGAGCTCTTAGCTGGTTAGGTATGAATGAAATGTGAACACAGCCTTTGTAGCTAACGGGTTGGTTTTATAACTGTAGAGTACAAATTTTCAGAAGAGAAAAGCCACTAAAAGGCCAATGAAGGAGACTAATGAACTGAGATGTCCCGAGGCTTGGGCTCTGCCCTGCCATCTGCAAGTGATGGATTCCTGAGGAATGGCCACTGGTCATGTTGAAGGAATCCTGAGCAGACCTGGGACGGATGTTCATCCTCCTGATGACTCTCTCTAGTAACCTCAGTCCGCGCATCAGAACTGTGAATGTACATACCGGGCAGGGGAGGGGGCAGTGCCCGCCCTGCCTGCGGGCTCCTTTGGGGTGCGGGCTTCAGGTTTTCAGTGGAATAAACATGACACAACGTAAAGTTGTACAGGCTCTAGTGTGTTTTGTTAATAAAAGCTTCACTTAGAAGAAAGTTTGCTGTCACTCACGGGACACACCATGGTGCCTTGCATCCGGAGGGTCAGCTGGTTCTGTAGTTTTTCCTGTGTACGTAACTCGTAAGCACATTTGTTAGCAGATCCATCCTTTGAAACCTGTAGAAGAGAGAAGAAGTAAAACAACAGGTAAATGATTACACCCTCCAAAGGTGCAAGGAGGACTGAGGAGAAAGCCCAGTGCTTAAATGTTTGCTGCAGAAGCCTACGGACCTGAGTCAGTCTCCAGAACCAACAATAAAAATGCAATTGAGTGCAGGTGAGTGAGCTGTTAACCCAGTGCCAGGGAGATAGCAAGGGATCCCTGAGGTTCACTGGCAGCTAGCCTATCCCAGTTGGCCAAGTTGGTAAGAGAGACTCAGTCTCAAATAACAGGCTGGATTGTGCCTGAGGAGCAAGAACTGAGATAGTCCCAGGTACACACGTGCACACACACACTGTATATGATAATCAAGTTGTGGGGTGGTGGGCTGTGCACAGATAGCCTGGTTCCTGGTCAAGCATAGGTCTGGAACACCCTCTCCGCACACCTCCCCGGAAGCGCCAGTGGGAGGAGATTTCCACCTGCATGGGATGGCAGTTTGGCCACGCCCCCTGGGCCACAGCCTTCCCACAGCCCCCTGCGCCGCTTCAATCACACAGTAGCTGCACCAAGCCCTCCCACATGCAAATAAGGTTTCCCCAAAGTCTCAGTCCAAGCCAATGAGAAGTACCTGCTGTCAGATCCTGAATCATCCCCAAAACTGTATATAAGTCTGATCCAGAGAATAAAGGTGTGCAAGAACTACTCCGTTGTCTGAGCCTTTGTCCTAAGAGCAGTAACACTTGGGGAGAGATCCGCTCTCTCAAAGCACCACCTGAGGCCCTGCCGCACTCTTCACTGGCTCCTCTGGTCCGTCAAGCCCAGCCCAACCCAACTCAGTGCAGGGCAGCACAGCAGAGACAGAGGTGGAACTGGCACAGCAGAAGCTGGGAAGTGACTTCCCCTCCCTGCCCACGCCACATTTGCTTCCTTTCGCCGGAACCCTCGCAACAGGCCTGGCCAGAGATCTCCGTGGAAAACCTCTGGTACCCAGGCCCACATTATTGCAACTAGTTTCAAGGAGTAAATAACACTGATGTTCACCAGAACCGTGGTACATGTGGTTGGGCCCCACGTAGTAAGAAAGTATGTTCTAACTTAACACTGTTTCAGAAAGCTTTTCTTCCCACCGTGTTTTGTGTGTGTTTTATTTATTCTTATGAGTACATTGTAGCTGTCTTTAGACACACCAGAAGAGGCTACTGTATCCCATTACAGATGGTTGTGAGCCACCATGTGGTTGCTGAGAATTGAACTCAGGACCTCTAGAAGAGCAGTCATTGAGCCATCTCTCCAGCCTCCGTGTGTTTTAAGATTTAGTTTGTATCAGTTTTAATTATGCGTATGTGTACATGGATGCAGGTACCCTTGCAGGTCAGATCAAAGGTATCAGATACCTACAGCTGAAGGTGGTTGTGAGCTGCCCATGTGGGTGTTGGGAATCAAACTCCTTGGGTCTTACAGAATAACATCAAGTATTCCTTGCTGCTGGATCTCCATCCCTCTTCCTTTGTACCTTTTTTTATGAACTTGTCACTTTTGGACCATCAACTCCAAAACTAAATTTAAGATCATTTTAAAATTTATTCTTGCTTATTTTGAGACTGGGTCTTACAGCTCTGACTAGCTTAGAACTCACTGTATAGACTAAGCTAATCTTAAACTCAGATCTGCCTGCTCTGCCTCCAAGTGCTGGGATTAAAGGTGTGCATATGTGGCTTGTTTACAAATTTTTAAGGGTCTAACCAAGGCATGAGTTGCATTCCTGTCATGCAGACTGGTCTGGGAAAGTTGTCACCTGTAATCATTTGGTCACAGGAGAGATTACATCTCCAGGCACAGACTGGCCACACGTGCAGCAGAGCAACCAGGTGAGCATCAGGTTCAGATGCTGGGGCCTTGTGCTTGTCAGACAGGATATGTCTGCTGCTCTGATCATCCAGTTCTGCCACACTGGACTTGGAACCAACCTGCCAGAAGCCGCTCCGGAGGTCTTTCAGAAAACTGCCTGTCCTGGAGATTCCATAGGAAAGCAGGGTAGGGAAGGTGAGCACCTACTGCTTGGAGCCCACACATACACACAGAGCATAAGGTTACACATCCCTGTGTGTCCTCTTGCATGGTGCTGAAGTCATAAACCCAAGGCTGTACCTTCTCCCAGAAAGATGGCTCCCACCAGCCTTGTCTCCACTGTAGGATGAGCCGAGTTTGGTTTAGAGCCCATCTAAACATTTTCTTTCGGAAAAACTGAGTTTCAAAGTTCACTGCTCTTTGAAACTCTTGATGTTCTCCGTATAAAATGATAGGGGTTCCTGAGAAGTGGGAAGAATGAGTAACCATTTAGCCAGCTGGTGTGCCAGTTCACACACAAGCATGCACACATATAGGCATGCACACAAACTCACATGCACACAGATACATGCCCAGTCAAGCAAGCACACAATCTTGTGGTTGCTCTGTCCCTGTTTTTTGTGTCTCACCGTATGATGGGAATACATGTTTACAAAATTCTTCTAGTACTTATTTATGCTTCCCTGATCCCAGATATGGCAACACTCTAGACCCAGTGTTAATCACAAGAAGCACACGGAGAGCCACTGGGTCCAAAGGCAGTGACATCACTCTGCCCATCCTATCCAGTTTCATGAAAATACCTTCCCATCCATCTTTAGAGCCAGCCATCCCATCTGATATAGTCACATTTCTCATGCCTTGACTCAGGGGAGTCAGCCTCGGGGCTGGCAGCTGTTTAAGTTGGAGCAGCACATGTCTTCTGGTCCCAGGTAGAAACCTCTGATCTTGGGTAGTCAGGCTCTTAGAGCAAACTTTATCAGCATGAAAGGAGCAGCAGAATCTCTGGATGGGCCTGTAAATCTGCCCAGGCCAAGTTACACAGTAACACATACTGACAGAGGAGAGTAGAGGTCAGCAACAGAACAACACTTCCCGTTTGTTTCTGAAATCGTAATTATAATGTTACTCCTTTCCCTTCCTTCCTCAGAACCTTCCATATACCCCTGCCCACTGTTATTGTCACTGTGTCCCAGGCTGACAGGCCAACCCCCTCCAGAGATGCCTGTCAGATGACAGGGAAGAGAGAGGTCTGTCCTGTGTTGGTCAGACATCCTTTGGCCTTGCTGGGCACAATAGTCACCTGACCAGAGGCAGGAGTACAGTTGAGTGGAGAAGGACCTTGAAAGAGTAAAGGGAGCATTTAGAACAGTATCACAGCCACCAGCCATCACCAGAGGTGACTGGGCCAGTGCTAATTCCTGTTACAGATGCTTTTCCAGTCATGGTTAGCAATGTGCACTAGTCCTCAGTTAAGGCACCATTCTCTCTAGAGGAAAGTAACCAGAAATTTCAGGTCCACTTCCAATGACAGAGCCCTGTGTCCTTCCAGGCTGCTTTTGCTGTGTAATACATTTTCTAGCCATGGGTGGGAGATAGACAGTAATGAATGAGGCTCACTGCACTCCAGGCAATGTTAGCAGGAAATCCTAGAAGCCAAATCTGTTTCTGGAGGTGTATATCAATCAAGAGACCTTTGCAGTCATGGAAAGGTCCAGAGAGATTAGCCTGCCCCGGGGAACCGGTAGGTCCCTCCCAAAAGTGTTGTCAGCTCCGGTCTGGGAATTCAATGGCAACCTTGACCGGACTGGGTAGTTGCTGACCAGTTTGGCTGCTGATCCACATTTGGTCCCCACTTCTCCTTTCCAGCTGGTGGGAAGAGACACGCTCACAAGTAGGTGATGCACTAAGGGATAAAGCAGGAACCTGGAGGTTAGCAATGTGCAGAACCAGCAAGCATGGGCAGGAAATACAGAGAAAGGAAGGGAGTAACCCAAGAAACATGGTCAGATATAGCCTTTCAGGGACAGAGAAGAATATTTGACAAAATAATAGCCATAATTTCCCCAAAATCTATAAATGCAGACAAAAGTAGCTGCTCAGTGAGCACCAAATCGAACAAATACTAAGCGAGCTAGACCTGCCACCAAGCCTGATGGGCTGAGTTTGACCCCCAGCACCCATATGGAGCTCCACTTGTGTGCCTGGCACAGGTACACACACACACACACACACACACACACACACACACACACACACGCATGCACGCGCGCAATAAAAACTGTAAAAGGAAAATCTAAAATCATCTAGAAGAAATGTGTGTGCTTTCAGGGTACAAAGCCTGCCGGGGTACTGCTGAGTGCCCACTGGTTAGTGATGAACAGCTTTCTTCCCAGTGCCAGCCAACCCCTCAGGGAACGACAGCTGACTTCTCAACAGTAGTCCACTTCTCCATGAGAACCAAACTCGCAGTGACAACCAATTTTCTTAGTGACTGCCAACTTTTCAGTAGCAGCCAAGTTCTCAGTGACTGCTGACTGACAGTGGCCGGCACCTTGATAGCCACCAACTACTCAGTGGCCTCTGACTGTGCTAGCGAGAGACTGGTGATAGCCTCAAAATTAAAGGTGAGAAAAATGCCAGGCTGGAATTCTGTGCTTAAAATACCTTTCTAGAGTCAAGCAACATAAAGAGATTTTTAGTAAGCAAAAACTGAGCCAACTCATTATCGCCAACAGTAATCACGAAAATACAAGAATACAAAGGCTAGTTATTATCTCAAGGTACGCAATTGGAAAGTGTATCTCAGCCAGGAGCGGTGACATAGCCTGTAGTCCTAGCACTTGGGACACAGAGACAGGCAGTTCTCCGAGTTCAAGGCCAGCCTGATCTACAGAGTGAATTACAGGACAGCCAGGGCTACATGCAAATGTTCTGTCTCAAAACAAACAATAAACAATAGCAGCAAAGAAGGAAAGAAAAAGAAATGTGTATCGTAAGTCTTCCAAAGGAAACAAGACCATAGTTAGTATAAACATGAGTTTTATCTGAACTAGGCAGGAGGAGGAGTGAGAAGGACCGTAAAACAAATGTAATACAGCCAGGTGATAAATTTAAACTTCATCTTGGCAGTATTTCCATTAAACTCAGACTAAAGCTTCAATGGCAAGGAAAATAGCTGAGGATGTATAGGGCAAGCATAGACTGAAGGTAAAAGGATGGAGATGCAGCTAATGTGACCCAAAATGGGGCAGGTTGTAAAGTTGCCTTGTGCTGGTGGATTTTGAGACAAGAACTTTCAGGTTAAAGAAAGACATTTCGTGAGTATAACAGTTCCTTCCTCAAGATACAGAAATCCTCAGGACTGTGTACCTGCTAACTCAGAGTCAGGTAAGCAGAATCAAGCGGTCTAGAGGCAACACACTGGTGAACGTGGTTGAAGACAGTTCTTCAGAAATTGATCCCTTCCAGGCAGGGGATGTAATTAGGTAAAAATGTAAGTGACCCTCTCTATCAAAACTAGTGGAGCAGCACAGATCATGTGCTTGGCTCTAGAGTTAATCTCAATAAGTTCCAAAGTGGTTGGGTCAAGGAATATTTCTCATCAACATGAGGCCAGACAGAACTGAGCTCTGAAACCCATTCAGTAGCAAGGGATGCATGCTATGTTCACTAAAAAATTATGGCAAGAGGAGTATCTAACCTGTCCAGTTTTAAGAAAGGTGGTTGAGTTGCTGGCTCTTTCCTAAGCTACAAAAAGTTGTTTCAGGTCACTCTGCAGAAGAAAGCCCAGGTCATTGGGATCTCAGAGGAACTCTGGTGGATTTCCCTCCACAGTGAGGATATGTTAGCCCTAACATATGTACTATTCAGGTCTCAATAAACAAATTATAAAAAGTATGACATAAAAAGATGACCAAGCTCTGGAAGCCAAGGATAAGCCCCAGACTTCAGCAAGGATGTGACGTCACCCATATGGAACAGGGAGTATCTACAGTGGCTGGTGACGAATCCCAAACCAGGATGCAAACAAGTAGGAAACTGGAACCTGGAACCAAAAGAAACAGACCCAGAGATCACTCAGGTGTTAGAAGTGGCAGATTGCTTGACAGTCATCACAACTGCATTTTACCACACAGAGAACAAGCTGGAGGGAGATTATTGCTTAGGAGACATGTGGAAGATGTAAAAGATACAGAACTAAGTCCTAGGATTCAAAATGTGCTGCTTAGGAATGAGGGAAGATTAATATCTTGAAAAGAGTGAAATTAGAAATGAAATGAAGAGCCTTTGTTTAGGTTTGTTAGGTTTAGGTGTCAGGTACTTATGGATTCATAGAATGAATTAAGTAGTACTCCTTCTGTTTCTATTTTTGTGGAATAGTTTGAGGAGTATTGGCATTAGCTCTTCTTTGAAGGTCTGAAAGAATTCTGCACTAAAACCATCTAGCCTTGAACTTCTTTTGGTTGGGAGTCTTTTAATAACTGCTTCTATTTCTTTAGGGATATGGGATTGGAACTTCAGACTAATTTCATGTTTATAAACATTGATGCAAAAATACTCAATAAAATTCTTGCCACCCAAATTCAACAACACATCAAAAACCTCAATCATCATGATAACATAGGCTTCATTCCAGGGACAAGGGATGGTTTGATATACAAAAATCCATCAACGTAATCCACTATGCTAACAGACTGAAAGACAAAAATCACATGATCATCTCATTAGATGATGAAGAAATCTTTGACAAAAATCTAACACCCTTTCATGTTAAAAGTCTTGGAGAGATCAGAGATACAAAACACATACCTAAACATAATAAAAGCAATATACAGCAAGCCAATAGACAGCATCAAATTAAATGGAAAGAAACTTAAAACAATTCCATTAAAATCAGGGACAAGAAAAGGCTGGCCACAGTCCCCCTCTTTATTCAATATAGTTCTTGAAGAGCAAAAAGACAAAAAAAGGAAATCAAGGGACTACAAATTGGAAAGGAAGAAGTCAAGGTATCACTAACAATAGGTGGTATCATAGTATGCGTGAGTGATCCACAAAATTCTATCAGAGAACTCCCTTTTTTTAAAAAAATATTTATTTATTTTATGTATATGAGTACTGTAGCTGTACAGATGGTTGTGAGCCTTCATGTGGTTGTTGGGAATTGAATATTAGGACCTCTGCTTGCTCTGGTCAACCCAGCTTGCTCCAGCCAGCCCCACTCTCTCAGTCCCTGCCCAAAAGATTTACTATTATACGTAAGTACACTGTATCTGTCTTCAGATGCTCTGGAAGAGGGTGTCAGGTCTCATTATGGGTGGTTGTGAGCCATGTGGTTGCTGGGATTTGAACTCAGGACCTTTGGAAGAGCAATCAGTGATCTTAATTTCAGCAAAGTGGCTGGATATAAAATTAACTCAAAGAAATTACTAGAGCCCCCCTTTATAGAAATGATAAACAAGCAGAGAAGAACTTAGGGGGAAAGCACTCTTCACAATAGCCACAAATAACATAAAATATCTAGGTGTCACTCTGAGCAAACAAGAAAAAGATCTGCGTGACAAGCATTTCAAGACCCTGAAGAACGAAACTGAAAAAGATATCAGAAGATGTAAAGGTCCTATGCTTGGGTTGGTGAGATGGCTCAGTAGGTAAGAGCACCCGACTGCTCTTCCAAAGGTCCGGAGTTCAAATCCCAGAAACCACATGGTGGCTCACAACCATCTGTAATGAAATCTGACTCCCTCTTCTGGAATGTCTGAAGACAGCTACAGTGTACTTACATATAATAAATTAAAAAAGTAAACAGTTTTTTAAAAAATCCTATGCTCATGGTTGATAGGATTAACATAGTAAAAAAAAAAATGGCCATTTTACCAAAAGCAATCTACAGATTTAGTGCAACTCCCATCAAAATTCCAGCACAATTCCTTATAGACCTTGAAAGGGCAGTTCTCAACTTCATGTGGAAAAGCAAAAGGCCCAGGATAGCTAACATAATCCTGAACAATAAAAGAACTTCTGGGGAAATCACCATCCCAGACTTCAAGCTGTACTACAGAGCAATAGTGATAAAAAAAAAAAAAAAAAAAAACCAACCAAACAAACAAACAAAAAAAACCCTGCATAGTGTTGGTACAGAAACAGACAAGTTGATCAATGGAATAGAATTGAAATCCAGAAATAACCCCACACATCTTGATACTTGATTTTTGACAAAGAAGCCAAAACCACATAATGGAAAAAAGAAAGCACCTTCAACAAACAGTGCTGGTCTAACTGGATGTCTGCATGTAAAAGAATGCAAATAAATCCATATTTATCACCCTGCACAAGACTCAAGTCCAAGTGGATCAAGGACTTTAACATAAAACTGGATATGCTAAACCTAATAGAAGAGAAAGTGGGAAATAGCCTCCACCACATTAGCACAGAAGACAACTTACTGAACGTCAATGGCTCAGACACTAGAATCAATAATAAATGAGACATCATGAAACTGAAAAGCTTCTATAAGGAAAAGGACACTGTCAACAGGACAAAATGGCAGCCTATAGATTGGGAAAGGATCTTCACTAACCCTACATCTGAGAGAGGGCTGATATTCAAAATACATAAAGGACTCAAGAAGTTAAATTCTAACAAACCAAATAACCCAATAAAAAATGGTTCACAGAACTAAAGAGAGAATTCTCAACAGAAGAATCTTGAATGGCCAAGAAGCACTTAAAGAAATGCTCAACATCCTTAGTCATCAGGGAAATGCAACTCCAGAACTGTCCTGAGATTCTACCTTACACCAGTCAGAATGGTTAAGATCAAAAACTCAAGTGACAGGACGTGCTGGCAAGGATGTGCAGCAAGTGGAGCACTCCTCTATTGCTGGTAGGAACGCAAACTTGTACAGCCACTCTAGAAATCAATCTAGTGGTTTCTTCAGAAATTAGAAATAGTTCTACCTGAAGAGCCAGATATACTAGTCCTGGGCATATACCTAAAAGATGCTCCACTGTACCCCAAGGGCACATGCTCAGCAGCTTCATTCATAATAGTCAGAAACGGGAAACAACCTAGATATCCCTCAACCGAAGAATAGATACAGAAAATGTGGTTCATTTACACCATGGAATACTACACAGCTATTAAAAACAAGGGCATCATGAATTTTGCAGGCAAATGGATGGAACTAGAAAATATCGTGAGTGAGGGAAACCAGACCCAAAAGGACATACACACTATGTACTCACTTACAAGTGGATATTAGCCATAAAGTACAGGATACCTGTGATACACCCAACAGACCCAAAATAAGAAGGAAGCCCCAAGCAAGGATATTTGAATCACACTTAGAAGGGGGAACAAAGCAGTCATAGGAAGCATAGGGAGGGAAGTAACTGGGTGGAAGAGAGGAGGGGAATGGGGAGGCAGGATTAGGTGTGGGGAGAGACAGGAGAGAGGCCTAGAGGATCAGGAGAATAAATGGAAAGCTGCGCCTGCCAGGGGGAGGGGATCCCTAGGAAGTCCCAGAGACCTGGGTTAGGGGAGGCTCCCAGGAGTCAATGTGGGTAGCCAGCAGCCAAGGTGTCTAACAGTAGGGACATGGAACCCGAAGAGGCCACCTCCTGTAGCCAGGCAGGAACCCCAGTGGAAGGACAGGGACACCAACCTATCCACTAAACTTTCAACTCCAAATGTGTCCCATCTAAAAGAAATGCAGGGTGGAGTAGAGACAGAAAGAAATGCAACCAATATCTGGCCCAATTCAAAACCCATCCCATGGGCAAACATCAATCCCCGACATTATTAATGACACTTGGTTATGCTTGCAGACAGGAGCCTAGCATAACTGTCCTCTGAGAGGCTCTACCTTCCAGTGGACAGAAACAGAAGCAGATAACCACAGCCAAACAGACAGAGGTCTGGTACACTTATGGAAGAGATGGGGGAAGGTTGAAGACCCATAAGTAGATGAGAACTCCACAGGAAGACAGAGTCAACAAACCTGGACCCCTAGGAGCTCTCAGAATCTGAGCCACCAACCAAAGAACATACATGGGTCTGAATGAGACTCTCTGGCACATATGTAGCAGACAGGCAGCTCAGTCTTCACACAAGATAGGTGAGAGCATTTGGAAATTTGGGTTCATAATGATGAAAAATAAAAAGTACTTGTGGAGATAGTAGAAAACCTTTTCTGCACCATCTCAATGTCTTTTAAAGAGTGGTCATCTCTTGACAAGTTGGGCAATGTATTCTACAGTACAGCAAAATATCTGGTGCTGATGGCACAAAAACTCAACAGGGTGCACCCTGGTCAAGTGCTCATGCTTCACAAAGCTAAAGCATGGTGTCTTGGACAGCAGACACCATGATGTAGAGCATGTGCGTGAGTACCCTAAGCAGCAGACAGAACAGCCTAACAAGGAGACAGTGGGAAAAGGCCGGGTGAAACAAAACTCACTCAGTGTGAAAAAGGACCAAGACAACACAGAAGAAACATAGAAAGAGCAAGCTCGTAGACATTAAGTGAAAGGAGCTCTCTCTCCTTTTAATGGTACCTTTTTAATGAACGTCTTAGCCAATCCCAGACCCACCAGCACATAGAAACTCCACTAAGGGGCAAATGTTGCTTTTCTTGTGGAACAGGCTCAATCAACGTAGTCATTTCTCTCTTAATCAGAGCAGCTGTGATTACCCATAGGAGACCCTCAGCAAGATTAGGTTTGTTGATGATCTATCAGGAAAAAAAAGTGAGGGGGTGTCATTAAACCATCACCCGAGGTAACAGCCACTCCTTCCTGTGTCCTCCAGCCCCAGCTCTATGGAATTCTGGGCCAGTAGATAGCGAGGACTCTATGCAGCTCTTGGGAGGCTGTTACCCCCATTGGATTTTCTGAGAGTGCAGCTACTCAGGGTGACCCACACGTTTCTAGGTAACTCCTCACCCACACATCTGTTAAGTAAACACACTGTACCGATTGATTCATCAAACTGGACTTTGGGGGAATCATTTCTTTGATCTGTGGTCAGGGCCCTATCAGGGGTGAACAAGTGTTTATTTCCACTTCTCTGAGAAGAGTCACACAACACCAAGGAGTCCTAACAGGAAGGAGTAGCAGAAGAAACCTGCTTACCTCCTGGCAGCCAGGAAATGAAAAAAATGCCCCCACTGGGGTGGGCTCTGTTCCTTTATCCTAGCTTATAAGATTCTGCCATGAAGACTGACGTAGCTTTCTCTCCTTTTAGCAATCCCTGTATAAATTCCTGCCCGGTACTCAAGATGGCAATCCATTATTGTCTTAGTCACTGCTCTATTGCTGTGAAGAGACACCATGACCAAGGCAACTGTATTTTTTAATTCTTTCTTTCATATATTACATCCTGACCAACGTTTCCCTTCCTCCCAGTCCCTCTCCCCACCCACTCCTCCTGTTTCCCTTCAGAAAAGGGCAGGCCTCCCAAGAGTATCAACCAAACATGACATATATCAAGTTGTAATAAGACTAGGTACCTCCCTCATATTGAGGCTGGACAAGGCAACCCAGTAGGAGAGCAAAGATCTCAAATGCAGGTAAAGTTGGAAATAGGCCCCACTCTCTCTGTAAGGAGTACTACAAAAGCAAGAAGGTTTACAACAAGGTATACATGTGTAAAGTGTGTGCAGAGGCTAGGTCAAACCCATGCAGGATCCCTGATGGTCAGTTCAGTCTAAGTGAGCCCACATAAGTCCAGGTTTGTTGATTCTGTGGGTTTTCTTATGGTGTCCTTGATCCTTCTGGCCCCTACAATCCTTCCTCCCTTTCTTCCACAGGACTCACTGAGTTCTGCCTAATGTTTAGCTGTGGGTTTTTACATCTGTTTCTATCAGTTACTGGATGGAGCCTCTCTGATGGTGACTGAGCGAGGTTCCTGTCTGTAAGTATGACAGAGTAACATCTGTATTTGGTTCTATCCTACACCTCTGGGCCATCTGTCCTCTGGTTTCTGGTCCTCCAGGCTGTGTCAGTGGTGGGCTCCTTCCCATAGCATGGGTCTCAAGCTGGACCAGTCATTAGTTAGCCACTCGCACAATTTCTGTGCCATCTTTACCCGAGAACATCAGCTGGCAAGACAAATTGTATGTCAAAGATTTTGTGGCTGGGCTGGTATCCCCATCCCTACACTGAAAATCTTGTCTGGTTATAGGAGACAGCTGGTTCAGGTTCCATATCCTCCATTACTAGGAGTCTTGGCTAGGATCACTGTATTAGTTTCCTGGGAACTGTCATTGTACTAGCTTTCTACCTCCCTCTCAAACTTAACCTCAGTTCCAGTTGCCTCTCCCAGTACTCTTTCCCTCCATCTTCCCTTAACCTGATCCATTCTGTTCCCAATCCTTACTTGCCCCCCCCCCCGCCACTTCCCCATCTACTTGCCATATCTATTCTATTTTCCCTTCACAGGGAGCTCCTTGCATCCCTCGTGCCCCCCTGGCTTAGCCTCTCTGGGTATGTGGATTATAGCAAGATTATTCCAAGACAACTCTTATAAAAGAAAATATTTAATTTGTGGCTTGTTTACAGTTTCAGAGGTTACTCTATTATCACCATGGCACTGGAACATTAGCAGAGACCTACTGATCCACAGGCGAGGGAGAGGGGGAGGGGGAGGGGGAGGGGGAGGGAGAGGGAGAGGGAGAGGGAGAGGGAGAGGGAGAGGGAGAGGGAGAGGGAGAGGGAGAGGGAGAGGGAGAGGGAGAGGGAGAGGGAGAGGGAGAGGGAGAGGGAGAGGGGGAGGGAGAACATCTGGCATAGACTTTTGATGACTAATATATGAGCCTATATATCCTGCCTTAGTTAGGGTTTCTATCAATGTGAAGAGACACCATGGCGATTCCAACTCTTACAAAGGAAAACATTTAATTGGGGTTGACTTACAGGTCCAGAGGTTCAGTTCGTTATCATCATGGTAGGAAGCATGGCAAGCACATAGGCAGACATGGTGTTGGAGAAGGAGCCAAGAGTTCTACATCTGGACCAGCAGGCAACAGGAAGAGACAGACACTGGGTCTGGTTTAGCATTTAAAACCCCAAAGCCAACCCACAATGACACACCTCCTCCAAAAGACCACACCCAACCCAAGAAGACCACACCTACTGCAAGACCACATCCACCCCAAAAAGACCACACCCACCCCAAGAAGACCACACTCCCAAATCACTACTCTCTATGAGCCTATGTGAGCCATTTTTCTTTCTTTCTTTTATTTTTAAAGATTTATTTATTTATTTTATGTATATGAGTACACTGTAGCTGTCTTCAGACACACCAGAAGAGGGCATCAGATAACATTGCAGATGGTTGTGAGCTACCGTGGGGTTGCTGGGAATTGAACTCTAGACCTTTGGAAGAGCAGTCAGTGTTCTTAAACACTGAGCCATCCCTCCAGCCCCAAGCCATTTTTCTTCAAACCACAACAAAAGCACCACCTGTTTTCTCTTTTCCTTTTCCTTCCTTCCTTCCTTCTTTTCCTTTCCCAATGTTGTTCCATTAGAGAAAGTTGATTGTTCCTCCCCCATGAATATAAATGACAGTTCTGTTGTTAACATTTACTCAAGTGGCTGGGTTTACATTCATTCATTCATTCATTCATTTTTTAAAAAAAGATAAAAATAAAACAAAATATCAAATCAAACTCAGACAAAACACACAAACAGAAAAAAAAGAGCCCAAGAGAGGTCACAGAAACCCACTCATTTGTATGCTCAGTAATCCCATAAAAGCACTAAACTGGAAGCTGTAATACTTATGCTGAGAACCTAGTACAACCCTGTGTATGCTGCTTCAGTCTCTGTGAGTTCATAGGAGTTTTGCTCATGTTGATTTAGAGGGCCTGTTCCCTTGGTGTCTTCCCACCTCCTATTCTGTGGGGTTCCCTGAGCTCTGAAAGAAAGGATTTGTCTTAGTTAGGGTTTCTATTGCTACAGTGAAACACCATGAGCAAAAGCAAGTTGGGCGTGAAACTTACACTTCCACATTGCTAATCATCACCGAAGGAAGTCAGGACAGGAACTCAAACATGACAGAAACCTGGAGGCAGGGGCTGATGCAGAGGCCATGGAGGGATGCTACTTATAGGCTTGCTCCCATGGCTTTGTTCAGCTTGCTTTCTTATAGAACCCAGGAGCACCAGCCCAGAGATGACACCTCCCACAATGGACTGGGCACTCCCACAATGATCACTAAAATATCTTACCGCTGGAATTCACGGTATTTTCTCGACTGAGGCCCCTCTCTGATGACTCTAGTGTGTGTCAAATTGACACAAAACCAGCTAGTACAACTGACCCCTTGTCAGCTTGACAAACACCTTCCTTTCTTATGCATCCCCAAGATCTCACCTTAAAAACATAAATAACGTAAAAGTCCCACAGTCTTAACAAATTCCAAACACATTAAAATTTCAGTCCCTTTAAAATAGCCAATCTCTTTCAAAAATCCAAAGTCGTTTAAAATTCAAAATCTCTCAACTGTGGGTGCCAGTAAGATACTTTCTTACTTTGAGATGGAAAAATCATAGCATAGTCACAATCAAATAAAATCAAAACCAAATTTGAACTGTCCAATGACTGGGATCCACTAGTTATCTTATGAACCCCTCCAAAGGGCTTGGGTCTCTTCTCCAGCTCTGCCTTCTTCTCTATCACACACAGCCTGTCTTCTAGACTCCAAACGGCTCCACTCCATAGCTGCTCCTGTTCATACCATAGTACTGGTGTCTCCAAATCTGTTTGATCCCTTGCTGCAAGTGGGTTGCATTTTCACTAACAGTCTCTCATAGCTCTCTTCCTGGTGCTAAGCCCTAGCTGCTCTCCATGACTCCTTCATGATTTCAAAACCAGTACCACCTGGGTAACTTACACATTACCAAGTCCAGCTGCCAGCATGAGGTATACGGCCTTGGCTATCTCTGGATCACAGCTGCTCTGTGCCCTCATAAAACACTTCCCAGAAGATTTCACCTCAGTGGAGGTGGTCTCATCTTAATCATCACTAAGCTCTTAGCTCCAGCATCAATTTGTTGTCTCAGTAATGCAAAGGTTTCACTTCAGTGGTGTTGGTCTCTTGCTAACTGTGATTGATTCTTCAGCCCCAGCTGGCAAGAATAATAGAATCTTAATTCAAAATGGCAAATGGCTTTGATAGAGTCTAAACTTTCCTTTGAAACTTCACAAGCCAAGCCTCCATCTTCTGCTCTGCTTTCAACATTCTTATCTTCCAAACTAAAAAAAAAAAAAAAAAAAAGCCAAACAAACAACAACAAAATAGTCCAAGGAAGTCTCAAAACTCAATGGCTTTTCTAGCCAAAAGTTCCAAAGTCCTTCCACAACCCCCCCCACAAAAAAAAAAAAAAACCATGGTTAAATCTGTCTGTCACAGTACTCCACTCCTGGTTCCAACTTGTCTTGGAAACACCCTTGTTAGGGTTTCTATTGCTGAAAACAAACAAACAAACAAACAAAAACCCAAAAAACCAAAACCAAAAAACCATGACTAAGAAGCAAGTTGTGGAGGAAAGGGTTTATTCCCATTACACTTCCTCATCGCTGGCAGTTCATCACTGAAGGAAGTCAGGGCAGGAACCTGGAGGCAGGAGCTGATGCAGAGGCCATGGAGGGATGCTGCTTACTGGCTTGCTTCTCCTGGATTGTGCAGCCTGCTTTCTCATAGATCCCAGGACGACCAGCCCAAGGATGGAACCACCCACGATGGGATGAGCCCTCCCCCATTAATCACTAATTTAAAAAATGTCTTACAGTTGGAGTTTTTTGAAGGCATTTTTCTCAGTTAAGGCTCCCTCCATTCAAATAACCCTAGCACGTGTCAAGTAGACATAAGACTAGCCAGCACAGTTGGTTATTCTTACAAGCTTGGTGCCACCATTGCCCTAGTGTATCTTGCAGATGGTACACCACTGTAGATAAAGGGTTTGTGGCTGGCCTGGTGTTTACATTTCTCTTTTGATCGCCCACAGAGTACCTTCTTGTTACAAAGATCCTGGAACATATGTGGGCACCAGCTTGGTATCTTTATGTTCGATGAGTTGTGTTTGTGTTGTCTTCAAACTGGGGACTGACTTGCTACCAGTTTGTGGAAAGCAACAGTCTTAGCAATAGCCTGGTTTGTTTTCTGAAATCCAGTGGAACACCTTTGGCCAACAGTTTAGTTTGATGTAACCCAAACTCAGTGCTGGAAGCTTTGTTTGATGACAAGACATCGCCATTTGGGTCTGTCTCTAATTGCTTGTCAATTACACACACATACACACACACACACACCTTTTGTTTTAGGAGGTTTCTACTATATTATCCAATACTCTGAGCCGATAGCCTCAGCAACAACCATAAGGAACTGAGCTCTACATTCAGCAAAAGTTCTAACATGCAAAGATCGGCTGTTCAACTAGGTTTGATTAACTGAGAGCCAACCACACTGGATCTACCAGCACACGCCCAGAAAGGGAGGTAGAGATGCTTGCACTCTCAGTTCTCTGTCATTTGTGATGAGGGCTGAAGACACAGCCAGTCCCCTCAACTCATTTCTCTGAGAACACACAAAGTCCCACTGTCCTAGCTGCATGGTTAGGAATCAGGTGTGGCAGGAGTAAAGGTTTCCTGGATATGGGACGTTGGCCAATATGCATCACGTGGTCTCTCCCTGTCACTGAGCTTTGACACTACTAACCTGGTGTGTTTTGTCTCTATGCCACCTCAATTTTGTCTCTATGTCACTTTACTCCTCACACCATAGGTATTCTAAAGGTCCCATTGTGCAATGGTATTTCTTTCCATACACCCTGGGTAGTGCAGATCATTCTTTTGTTTCCTCAGGGCTCTTCTTGGATTTTGTCTCTGTTTTACGAGTGGTACGAACCTAAGATCTGCCCTGTACCTCTGTTCTTAAATGGTCCTCTAGCTACTTCCTTCCTTACTCAGCCATCTGGTTTACTTGATGACATCAGTTGTTTTCAGATGACTTCAGGAGGCCTACATTGGGCTCCTGCCCCTTTCTTGACATCAGAATTACTACTGAACACCATGTTGGTAAAATGCACTAAAGATAACCTCAAAGTCATCAAAATGCTTTGGGGTCACATTTAGGAATAAAAATTCAACTCTCCTCCCTTGCTAATGCTTGACTGATTAGTGAGCCCAGGTCTGAGTCTTTCACTTCCCTGAGTCCGTCCTGTATCGTCTGTCTGTCCCCAACAAGAGGCTTCACTCTGTATGTATTGAGCAGAACAGAAAGCATAGGATGAGAAATGAGAGATTTACAGAAATCTTCAACAGAGTTTTATATGGTATTAAGTTATTGATTCTAACTGACCTAGAAATACTCAGTACTAACAATAAAACTTTATCAAGCTATATCCACAGGTTGATTCCAATGATTGTGGATATTTGTTGTATAGAGTTGCTTCCAGGCCATTTGCTAATTTCAGCAAATGATTACCACCACACACACACACACACACACACACACACACTACTCTGGATCAGGGCCATGGAAGAGTATATAACTTAAGATTAAAGTTATGTATTAGTGTAGGTTGTGAGAGGGCACACTACTTGGGAAACTGAGGCAAGTAAAGTTGCTTGTTACATTGTTCTCTTAAAGGCAAGTTAAACTTCAAAAGGTTGGTTACAAAGTAGGATGGAAGATTATGTCTTCGATGATCCCAGAATCTCTTACCTCAGTTGTGAGGTCCAGGAAAGACCAGCCTCTTTGAATGTAAGAGGTATTGGCATAACACTGTTTTATGACAGAATAGAGGCAAAGAGATAGCCCTTAGTGTGTTAGCCATTAGAGGTGATACCACTATCTCCTCAAGCCCCTGTTACCAGCTGGAATGTCAAGGACATTATTCCCCTACCCTCATCTACATGTGGAAGCCATAGCCTCTCCTGTCAGATGCTATTCAGAGTCAGGTCTTGGGTTTCATTGGCTCTCCTCAAAAACGTTATTATTATTATTATTATTTTGTCTTATAAAATGGCCCTGGGGAGCTCTGCACACCTCTGCCCTACAGAGACCCTAGAGAACTTCCCATTTGCCATGGGAGCAGCCCTCTCCAAATCCTCCCTGGGGATCTGAGACTTCTAAGCCTTTACAGGAATAAATGTTTGTTGACTGACTCCAAGGTTGTAATGTTTCTCCACAGCAGCTCCAGCTGACCACTGACAGCTGTAGCAGTGTGCCCTCCCCATTCTAATCTCACTTGGAAAAACAGCTCTAAAAACAGCTCCTGCTAGGCATCTGCCTCATTTGGGGGGGGGGGCTGAAGGGAAGCGATAAGGCCACAGGACATGGGTACAGAGAAGGAACCAGAAAGATAAGGGCCCAGCCATTTTGGGGTCCCAACTAGAATGAGACACTGCTAGGAACTTGGTTCAGTGGAGCCTGCAGGTGAGATACTTCCTCTAGGGTCCCTCGCTCTGGTCAAACCTCTCAGCTATTCTCAGGGAAAGCAGAAATGGAAAAGAAGGGCATGAGGAGGTGCTGGGAATGGGGAAGGCATGCAGAGAGGAAAAGGGCTTACCCTAGGACCTGCTTACATTTGGGTGTCCTGGACCTCTCTAGGTGGCCGAATGTCACACCCATCTGGGCAGGAGGATTCCAGTTCCTAGTCCTTTAGCCCTTGAAACAGGAATATTGGCCACACAGGCTTTATAGGTCCCTCCAGGAAAATCGGTTTCTGAAGCAGGCTGACTGGAAGGAGCCTCCGAGTTTGGATCAGATGGCCTGGATCCGTGTAAAAAAGTATGCTCAGAAGAGAACAGAGGCACACATTACAAACATGCACTTGTGACCATGGGACCTGAGAAAGGTGGCAGAGAATCAGGACCCATCAAAGGGGTATTGGAACTTTAGTGCCTAAGGCGCTCACGGAGTGAGGAGGGAAGAGTGCCTGAGCAAACTGGTCAGGGCAAGGACAAGACTTGTTGTGACCTGGCTAGGAACGCAGGTGGGCCACCTCCACAGCACCGGGAGGTGCGTCCCACTTGCTTTGTCTCCGAGCGGAACTGGAGATGGAAAATCTTGCTCGCAGGTTGGTTGTTCAGGGACAAGGGAGCAGGGTCGGCGAGTCATACAACATCGAAGGGAAAACTGGGGAGACCCGGGTGAGCCTTGGGAGCTCCGCACAGATCCACGTGCGCTCGCCACTTCACTCTCTTCCCGGGATCTGTTTCTGACAACCTTGCTGAAACCAGTTGTTGGGAGACTCATGCAGGCGCTGGCCGAGGAGAGCGAACAGGGACGGAGACTTGGAATGCTCCCTCCTGGAAACCAACTGTCCCTCTGGTCCGCAACGCGTCCAACCTGGAGATACCCTGCAGATCCCACGTGGCTGAGACTCTATAACCTTGCAAAGACACCTGCCAAACTCCTTGCCTGCCGAGGCTCAGTGGCCTCTAGCTCCCCGCAGTCATCCTAGTCCCCAAGTGGTGCAGGGGCGCTGCCCAGCCTGTCCTCCGCCCACCCTGGGCGGGACAGAGGCGGAGCCAGTGCCAGTGGGCGCCCCCCGACGGCGGGCGGGGCTAGGCGGACCGACCCTGAGGCCGGATAAGAGCTCGAGGCTGAGACCTGCCAGAGCTGTGAAGCGCGACTGGAGGCTTACAGGACCTCAAAGCTGAAGTCTGACGCAGGAGGCAGGTAAGGACCAAGATCGCTTCTTACTTATCCTGGGCAGAGGCATCTTCACTGCTCCACTGACTCTGGACGGCCGTCCGGTGGAGCAAGGGGCAGAAACCACAGCCGACAGGGTCCAAGTTGCCAACAGCCAGGGTTTTGGAGAGCAGCTCCTTCCAATACAGAACTAAGGGGTGTGCACTCAGTGCCTGTTCTCAGAGCATAGGATTCCACAGAGCCCAGACTCAAGACCTGGTTCATAGAGGTTGATGCTTCCCAGAGGGAAATGGCTGTCTGTGGCTGAGGCTGAGCATCACGGACCCTCGGTGATGGGCCCTTGGGGTTATTTTCACAACATGCCAAAAAGCTCCATCTCTGTTCTCCGTTTTGTTTATTTGTTGTGTTTTGTTTTGTCTTTTCTGTAAGCCGGGGCTGAATTCAGGTTGTGGGGAGAAAGCAGAAAATCTTGGTTTATGAGCCACCTGTTTCCTGATCCAGCCGGTGAAGAAAGATGTTTTCTCAGGGGCCATTTTGCTATCTGTGCCTAAACCTCGCCTCTGAGCTGTGAGTTGAGGAGTAGGGTGGGGCAGACAGGTACCTCTGTACCTGTGTCTGTGAGAGAGCTGGGGACGCAGCCTGGGACCAGGTCCTTTGCTCAGCATCTTGCCATCTCTCAAGCAACGTAGGGAGCTGTCCTACCTGCTCCCTAGCAGCTGCCACCCTCTAGCCCATCTTTGGCACATGTGAGGAATTTGCATTTGGGTTTGTCACCAGGGTAAAGAGGCCACAGAGAAGTGGTGCATAAAATAACTTCTGTCAGGAGTTTTTGTTTAGGGATGCAGAGGAAAGTCACCCCATTAGAGCAGCCACCCACATGTCAGGCTTCCATCAGTGTGCTTGTCTGAGTTCAGTGGAAACAGGCTGTCACTGGGCGAGAGTGCTGCTGCCTCCCTTATGCCCCATGGCCCTGGCTCTGCAGAAGCATAAGGCAGGGCTTCTCTGGGAGTGCTGCTAGTGTAGCAGTGGCCTGATCCTTCGCCTGGTGACATTCTGGTAACTCCCTGTCAGCTCAAAGGCCGGTGAAGCCATGGTCATGGGCAGGGTGGTCTGTACGCACTCTCCTTGGAGAAACCAATGTCCCGTTTGTTTTAAACTTTTCGTTACTGTAGCTGATTTTGGTTATATTCACTTTGCTTTTTGTTGTACTACTAAGTATTAAAAAAGCTACACATCCTTGCAAAGACTGAAGTGAGCGGTATGCTGTTGGCAGGGTGTAAAGTTGCCCCCCCCCACCCCGGGAATGTGGGTAAGCAATGCAGGCAGCATCTGAGATTGTTATTAAGAAGCAAATTAGAAGTCACACAAGCCGGCATTAATGTGAATGAGGGCTTTGGCGGGAAAGAGGATGTGTCTATTTCTAGTCTCCAGAGCCAATCTCTCCCATCTCTGTGAACCCCTTCCCTCCCTGCCCCTGCACATCCCCCTAGCTATCTTTTATCCTAGCCATGGAATTTCAGGTGCTTGGACTACCTCGGGTCTCTGTGTTCAACCCAAGCACCCTCTAGACATGGCTACTGAATCTGTGCATTGCTGTGTGGTTTTGTTTTGTTTTATTTATGTTGGCTAAAGTCGAAGAAGAAAGAAACAGACTTCCTCGGGCTCCCGTCTACCCATGAGTAAAAGCAAATGCTCCGTGGGACCAATGTCTTCTGTGGTGGCCCCGGCTAAAGAGCCCAATGCTGTGGGCCCCAGAGAGGTGGAGCTCATCCTGGTCAAGGAGCAGAATGGAGTGCAGCTGACCAACTCCACCCTCATCAACCCACCGCAGACACCGGTGGAGGTTCAAGAGCGGGAGACCTGGAGCAAGAAAATCGATTTCCTGCTCTCAGTCATCGGCTTCGCTGTCGACCTGGCCAATGTCTGGAGGTTTCCCTACCTGTGCTACAAAAATGGTGGAGGTGAGTGTGGCCTGGCCTCCTGTGCTTTCTGAGGGTGGGGCCATGACAGGGGACTCAGGGGTGCAGTGGAGGCCATGGGAGTCATGGTACAGTGGGGGCTGTGATCTCAAGAAACGCTCACAGTGAAGGCTGAGGAGATGACTCAGTCAGTAAAGCGCTTCTTGCACAAGCACGAAGACCTGAGTTTGATCTCCAGAACACACATACAAAAGTGTGTGCAGGGCATGGTACACACACTTGTAATGCTAGTTAGTACTAGGAAGGTGGAGACAACCCTGGGGATTGGTAGCCAACCAGAGTCAGTCTAGCCTGTCTAGGGAGCACCAGGCCAATGACAGACACTGTCTCAAAAAATCAAGGTGTCTGAGGAATGACACTCAAGAATGATCCCTGGCCTCCCAGGCATACAGAAGCATGCTTCTGCATACACAGGAAATTGCTCACAGCGGGAAATGCTTTCAGTGAGACAATCCTGTCTTCCTATAGGATAGTGGGGCTGCTTCGCCAGCAGCAGTAGTTTTCAGCCTTTTCAAACAGTAGAGCTCAGAGAAAATCTGACAGCCAAGGAATATGGAACCCAGAAAGCAGAAAGGAGAAGGAAGTAGGTGGAGGCATTAAGCCCTGATTTCTTATTCCACTAGTATTTTTAATTTGGAAGGAAAATTCTCAAAGGTCAAAATGTGTTTTCAGTCATCATCAGCAGTGCCTATAAAGTTTTTGAACTTTGTAAAATTTCAAGTTGAACTGAGGAGAGAAGATGATGCCCCTGAACTGAAATATAAATACCCATCTTATCTATGTATGGCCATAGCATCCTGAACTCAGATGATCTTGTCTGAAATATACTCATCTCTGCTACCTCTTCTCTTCCTCCCTCCCTGCTCTGTCCTTCCTTCCTTCCTTCCTTCCTTCCTTCCTTCCTTCCTTCCTTTCTCTCTCCCTCCCTCCCTCCCTCCCTCCCTCCCTCCCTCCCTCCCTCCCTCCCTCCCTCCCTCCCTCCCTCTCTCCCTCTCTCTCTCTCCCTCCCTCCCTCCCTTCCATTCTTTAAATACAGTTATGGGAGTTGAACCCATAGCTTTTTACATGCTGGCAAGTGCTTGACCACAGAGTCACATCCATTGACCTCTTGGATTTTTTAGTTGGAGTAAGGATTTCACTGTTTCCTAGGCAATTCTTTAACTCTTTCTGTAGATCACACAGGCCTTAAACATTGGCCTCTAGAGTAGCTTGGACTATGGTCTCTGCCACCAAGCCTGGCTCCCCTACTTTCTCATCTCAGCTTTAGATCCATAGTTGTGCAGTAGGGCTAAAAAGAGGGCAAGGAACAGATTTACCAAAGAAATTCAAGTTGAGCCCAAAAGGCCTCTGTTTTCATGGCTTGGTCTCCCTGAGTGGCTGCAGGGTATGAAGAATTGCTTTGGGAAGGAAGAGCTGAAGCAAATCCATGAGCACAGTGGCCTCATTATGTGCTCTTAATGCCCAAGGTCTCAGCAGCTCCAGTAGGTGACCCAAAGACATAGGTGAGGAGCCTCCTAGCTCATCCAAACCCCAGAAAAAAGCTGTGGTCAATCTCTGCCTCAACCACAGTCATATTTTGGGGACCAAGCAGACTTGGGTGTGGTGACTTTTGTGCAGTCCAAGCCCCGCAGTCCATCCAGCTCCAGGAACCTCCTGGCAGCAGAAATTCAGCTCTGGTCCCCAGAGAGGTGAGCTGTAAATGCCAGGATTGGGTCACAGATCCCAGGACCATAACCCTCAGGGGCAAACAAGATCAAGACAAAGTGGGGCCTGGCATGAAGAGGCAGGCAGTGCTAAGAACTGGGCTGAGACATGACTCAGGGCCTTGCCTGCCTTGCTTCTGGATGAGCTCAGGACATGGGGTCAGGGGACAACCAGAGGCATTAAGGGGGCTATGTCCAACACTGACAACAGCTGCAACAGGCAAGGAGGTTCACCACCAATCCAGAATATCCCCTTGGGTGGTAGCTATACGGGAGCCTTCCACTTTAGTCAGGAAGCTGGGTGACAAAGTCATACTCGAGGATGCAACATTGGGGTCCACATGCAAATGATGAAAACTGCCCCTGCCCATGGCCCTCAAGTTGAAGCTACTGTTCTATGCACAGGTGCCTTCCTGGTGCCCTACCTGCTCTTCATGGTTATTGCTGGGATGCCCCTCTTCTATATGGAGCTGGCTCTCGGGCAGTTCAACAGAGAAGGAGCTGCTGGTGTCTGGAAGATCTGCCCTGTCCTGAAAGGTAATATGCAGGGACGTGTCCCACAAAAGACATTGCCATGTCTTTGGGGGTTCAGAACAAGATGATGGCATTATGTGCAGGTTCCAACTTCCTAAACTGTGAGGACATATGTACATGACTGTGGGTCATACCTTAAAGACTGGTATGACCAGGAATCTTCTAGAACATTCCTTGCTCCCAGGCCAGGCTTCCCTAAAGCTAAGTGATGGTATTTTTGTCAGGGTGTTAAAAATACCTATGAATCTGCCATGTGTCTATCAACCATCTACTTACTTATCTATGGTCTATCCAACAAGCACCATTTAAAAAAATCTATCATCTATCATCTGCCATCTATCTCTATTATTACTCATTTATCTACTTATCATCTATATACATATTATCTGTTCACCTATCAGTCATCTATCATTCATCCTTCTATCTACATATCATACATTTATAAATCATGTATCTATCAATCATCTACCTAGTTCAGTGAGTCCCAGAATGTTTATAAAAGGCCTAAGAACTATGAGGCAGAGGTACCTTACACTGAGTCTAGGTAGCCTGCTCAGTGTTTGATACTTCCCAGATGTCAGCTCCCTTGTCCCAGGAGATCCCAGCTGGAGAACACAGTGCCTTCTTCATGGGAGATACTGACACTGAGAACAAGGCTAAGGACTTCTCAATGAGTTAAAAGCCAATCCTGAATCCACCCCAGCCCTGTTTACCACCAGCCAGCTTTGGATCACTCTTATCCTGACCCACTGTCATCCCAAGGAAGATAGAGTTCCAGGAGACTTAAAGACTCTTCTTGGAAGAGACACGGTGACATTCCCCTCCAGTGGTTGGCATTTGCTGAGAAAAACGACGCTTGAAAGACTAGCATTGAGTTTTCTCAGAAGTATTTGAACAATACCTGCATAGAAGAAAGTAGAACCCCAGTTCTTTTGTGCATCATCTGTGGGCCAGTGGTTGACACCCAAGACCAGAAACTGCTGCTTTGAATAGGAGCAGCAAAGGGCTTCTCACAGCTGCTCAGCCCATGCTCTTCATGAGCATGCTGCTCTTGCCCAGTAGAAATGTGAAGTGCAGAGGTTGTTGGGCACAGACAGCAGGCTTCTCAGTTTAGGATTTGTAACTGGTAAGTGTATGAAACTGTGTTAAGAGGGACCTTATCTAAACCTCCATGCACAGCTTTAGAGCCAGACAGATCCTCTGGATATGTTACTGCACTGGATGTTCCCCCACTGTGATCAAAATGTAAGATTCAGCACTTAGGAGAACTGCACGGGACTGTCTGACACTATCGATGGTTTCTAAAGGAGGACTACTGTGGCACTTGGGAACCCTGGGACTTTAGGAGATAATTCTTGTGTTGAACTCCAATTACTATACAAGCTTTTTTGGGCCAAGGTCAATGAGCTCCATCTAAGAGCTCCAGGTGAAAATAGCTCTTGTCATTCCCTCCTAGACTATCTAGCAGTGCTAATGTGACCCAGGGAGTATATACCATTTCTGAGGCTGTGGTGGTAGCCACGATGAGCTTCAACCAAATCTGGTTTTCAGGTGACCGTTTGGAACTGAATTGGAGACCCAGCCTGCCTGTCCTTGAATAGAGGACATGTCCAAGTTGGTGGTATCCTGTAGCCTTGTGATGCCAGACGTGGATCTGCTGGACTTTTTGAGATTCATGCTCCATGACTGTGGAGTGTGACATAGATTTCCACAGGATACAACCAACCAGTGCCTCAGTCTTCGCTGGAAGTCACAAGGACTGAAAGGCCAACAGGAAGCCAGGAAAAGGGGAAAGATTCAGTGCCCAGGGCTGTGGCCAGCCCAAGAAAGCTAGTTAGCTCAAACATAGACCTACTCACAGCACAACTTCTCTCTCGGTAGTTGGGTGTGAGTGCTGGTGTACTTAACAATCCCAGCACTAAGGAATCGGAGGCATAAGGACTGCAAATTCTAGGACAATCTTGGCAGAATAAAAGGCTGTCTGAGCAAAGCTCTTCCACAAAAACCACTAAAGCATTTTTTTTTCTATTTGTAAACTATCAGTAAACCATTTTGAAGAGCTTCACGGCACTATGCAATTCTCATAACTTGGCTTGGAGCACAGTGGATGAACAGGCATTGGTCCTGATAGCTTTGTAGAGAACAGAAGACTGTGGCTATGTTACTGGATAGCTGAGAGAACCTCAAGAATGTGAACAGAGTCCAGTGAACTTGCTGCCTTAGTTTTTGGTGGTCCTATCCTCATTTCTTGGCAGCTTTCAATCCATTCCAAAGACAAGTCTATAGGCTTGAGCAGAAGCAGGGATGTGTGAAGAGCCTGTAAACCCCAGGTATGGGATCTCAGTCAGAGATGTCCTCGCAGCGCTAACCTGAGGCTGGGGAAGCTTTACTCAAAGAAGCAAATGTCAGTTTTAGTGTCTGTGTGCCATCATGGAAGCGCCTGTGTTCTCTCTCTCTCTCTCTCTCTTTCTCTCTCTCTCTCTTTCTCTCTCTCTCCCTCTCTCCCTCTCTCTCTTTCTCTCTCTCTCCCTCTCTCTCTCTCCCTCTCTCTACCTTGGCTTGTTCAATGTTACACCAGGTACAATCCCAGAGGGTCTTTTCTGCTTGTTTTTCTGACCTCCCTCATGCCTTCTCTTTCCTTCTTCATCTCTTCAAAAGTCTAAGAAAATTATCTGTATTTTCATGGCACATAAATTTAAGCTCTACATGGACAATGAAGATGGCAATTAAAATATCCAGCACAACTGTGAGATAAAAAGACTGAAAAGTTCCTCAGGAGAAGTTGGGCTAACCTGTCTCTTCCCAGTCTACCTGTCCCTGAACAGTTCTGAGTGGCTGTGAACATGCTAGGTGACTTGGGGACAGGGCATGAGTAGGTTCCAATGGCTATGTCTTGAGACACTCAGGGTGTTCTTAACATATATGGATGGATATAGATAGTTGTGTATGATCCATATGATTCTGTGTAAGCCGCCCGTGGCCACACCAACTGGATTCCTGAGTGGGAGGCTGAAGCTGTATGGAAGGAAACGTCAAGAGAATTCTGGGTGGCCCTCTATTTTCCTGAGTAATCCTGGCAATCTTGTTTACCCTTTGATAGTTTTGGATAAACCTGGGTTCTTGTGGATGGCCAAAAAAATGTCCTAGTTGGCTCTTAATGATTCATGATGGCTCTGAAGCTTTGGACATTTCTGGGTGACTCTAGATGGCCTTTGTTGGCTCTGTTAACTTGAGTGTTTCTGGCGGCCCTTATGGTTGTGGATAATTCTAAAAATTTGTTGTGGCTCTAGTAGCCATAGATAACTTTGTTTGGCTTTCCTTGGTGATTCAACAAAGCTGTAGATGACCCTAGATGGGGCCTAAATTACCCTGGCTGGTTTTTTTTTTTTTTTTTTTTTGAGTAACTGTGGTGGAAACAAATGGCCATAAGAATTCTGTGTGGCTGTGGGTGACCCTGGATGGTCAAGTGTATCCATGGCTGACCCATGGGGAGTTTCTGAATGCTCAGAGGGTGGTCTTAGATACTCTTTGATGATCTTTGATAATCCTTCTGATTCTCATCATCTCTCTGAGACATCTCTCTCTGGTATATACAGACAATTTTGAAGAGTGGCAACCCCTTCTCCATAATCACAGAATAAGGTCTTACCCATCTTTCCTGTGTGTTATGGTGCTGTGGAGTGCAAGGGATGTCAGTGCACCAGCTCAGGGTGAGTAGACGACAGAAAGGGGCATGCTGCTGATGCTGGCTCTACTGTCACCACAGGTGTGGGCTTCACTGTCATCCTCATCTCTTTCTACGTGGGCTTCTTCTACAATGTCATCATTGCATGGGCACTGCACTACTTCTTCTCCTCCTTCACCATGAACCTCCCATGGATCCACTGCAACAACACCTGGAACAGCCCCAACTGCTCTGATGCACATAGCAGCAACTCTAGCGATGGCCTGGGCCTCAACGACACCTTTGGGACCACACCCGCTGCTGAGTACTTTGAGTAAGTGAGTGGTCTGTTCTTCCTGTCCTGCCTGGAGAATGGGAGGGTTGGCAGGTCTGCGAACTCAGTTGCAACACAGAGGACACCACCCCACCTTGTTGTTCTCAAAGCTGTGCTGAACAAGTCCCTATCCTTGCCCGTACGTAGCTGCTGAGTCCTGTTCTTTATGCAGTATTATCGCACAAGGATAGTCCCATACATGCTTAGCCAAACTCTAATGATGGGGGCCTCAGGAGGGATGGGCCCTGGACTGTTGCTCAGTTGTTCTATCCTGCCCCTATAGTGGGTGGGAGGAAGCTGCTCAAGACACTGCAGCATTGCTTAGAAGGAAGGAAGGACGGGGAGCTCTGGCTTCAAGCTCCCAGGACAGAAGGCACAAAACAAGCAAGGTCTTGATTAGCTCCAGAAAGGGAGCTCTCTGAGCATTGCTGCCTGGGTGCTTCAACTTAGGCAGGCTGCTGATAGGTTGTAAGGGATGTCCCCTTGCCATGAGCTTTTCTCCTTTCTAAAGATTTCTTCACTTACTTTGCTGTAGCCCTTTCCCACACATGGTCCTAGTTTTCTTTCCCCAATGCCTTCCTAGTTTTCTGTCTCCTTGCCAGGCCTGACCTTCCACAATCCACCTGTAAGCTAGTAACCACCCCTGAAATGTATTTTCCTGAGTCCTGTCTCCCATCAGCTCTTCTATACCCTTCTTTATCATAAGGTGGCCTATCCTGGAAGGGCTGCGACACTTGCTCCCATAGGCCCACTCTTGACCTCTCTTGGAGTCTAGGCATGTGTGCATGCATACATTCACTCATATGTGTGTGCACATCTGTGAACACATGTGCATATGTATGTATACATCACAAGTATATATCTGTGTATGAATGTTAATGCTTACCACAAAGAGTCACATCATCAAAGGCAATAATTTCCTCTGAATGATTTTCAAGGTGACAGCTATGGAGATGTAAATTTACAAACATGCAAGGAAATCTGGCTCCTCCATGGGGCTCTGGAGCTGCCTGCCTCTCTTGGGACACTGCTGGTGCTGGCTTGCCCAGCTAAGGCAGGGAATGCTGAAGTGTGGCTTCTGTGTCAGACAAGGGGAAACAGCATCTAATCAGTTGCTGTCAAGATTGGGATTTCCCCTTGGACACTGACTTTTTTTTTGGTAGGACTGAACTCTCACTGGTCTATTTGAAAATGTCTTACTACCTATGTTTAAATAAATAAGAGTTCACTTACCACTTAGCAGAAGAACCTGTAGCTGGGCCAGTGCTTCTGATCTTAGTACTCAATAGGCTGAGGCAGGAGAATTGCAAATTCAAAGCCAGCCTGGACTACAAGGAAGAATCAAAAGCTTAGCAGAAGTGGCTTTGGCCAATAGAAATGAAGCCATTTCGGCTTTAAGGGAAAGCAGGTTCATTTGCAAAACAAAATGCCCTACCTTTAAAGTTTTAAAAGTGGTGCTCACTAGAGGTACTGAGATTCTGGGGAGGTGAAAGGAGACACTGCTCTGAATGTTTAGATAGAGGTTTTCCTATGGCAAGCAAATAAGAAAGAATGGTATTTTTCAAAGAATACTTCCACCATCTGTTGAAGTAGATTTCAGTGCACTTTTTAAAATTCACTTTACATTCCAATTGCAGCCTACCGCCTCTCCTCCCAGTCACACCTTCACAAGCCCCTCCCCTTATTATGCTTTCTCCTTCTCCTCAGAGAAAGGAAAGCACCCCATAGGTACAAATCCACTCGGGCACATCAAGTTGCAGCAGGACTAAGCACATCCTCTCCAACTGAGGCCAGACAAGGCGGCCCAGCTAAAAGACAGGAATCCAAAGGCAGGCAGCAGAGTCAAAGACAACCCCACCCTGCTTCAACTGTTACGTGAAGACCAAGCTGCTCATCTGCTACAAATGTATAGGGGACCTAGGTCCAGCCCCTGCGTGCTCATGGGTTGTTGGTTCTGTCTCTGTGAGCCTCCATGGGCCCAGGTTAGCCAACACTATAGGTCTTCTTGTGGTGTCCTTGATCCATTCGGTTTCCTCAATCCTTTCCCCGACTCTTCCACAAGTCTACCCAAGCTCCACCTAGTATTGGGCTATGAGTCTCTGCATCTGTTTCCATCAGCTGCTAAGTGAAGCCTCTCAAATGACAGTTGTGTTAGGCTCCTATCTATAAGCATATCAGTATCATTAATAGTGTCAGGGGTTGGTTCTTTCCCATGAGGTAGGTCTCAAGTTGGGCCAGTCACTGATTGGCCATTCCCTCAATCTCTGCTCCGTCTTTGTCCCTGCACATCTCGTAGGTCAGACACTTTTTGGATTGAAGGTTTTGTGAGTGGATTGGTGTCCCCCTCCCTCTACTAGAAGTCTTGCCTAGCTACAGGAAGTGACCACTTCAGTCTTCATATCTCCAGCAGCTAGGAGTCTCTTCTGGGGTCACCCTCATAGACTTCTGGGGACCTCCCTTGTCCCAAGTTTCTAACTCATCCTAGAGATATCCCCACATTGACTTCCATTCTGCCTCCCAGCCCTCTCCTGATCCCCATGCCCTCTTCCACCCAGTTCCGACTCTCCATCTACCTCTGATGTCTATTTTATATTACATTCTGAATAAGATTCAAGGATCATCCCTTGCACCCTCCCTGTTACTTAGCTTCTTTGAGACTGTGGATTATACCATGGTTGACCTGTACGTATGGCTAATATCCACTTATAAGTGAGTACATACCAGGTGTGTCTTTCTGGGTCTGGGTTACCTCACTCAGGATGATATTTTCTAGTTCCATCCATTTGCCTACAAATTTTCATGATGTCTTTGTTTTTAATAATTGAGTAGTATTTCATTGCATAAATGTACCATGTTTTCTTTATTCATTAATTGGTTGAGGGACATCTAGGTTGTTTTCAGTTTCTGGTCATTACGAATAAAGCTGCTATGAACATAGTTCAGCAAGTGTCCTTGTGGCATGGTGGAGCATCGTTTGGGTATATGCCCAGTAGTGGTAGAGCCGGCTCTTGAGGTAGAACTATCCCCAATTTTCTTAGAAATCACCAAATTGATTTCCAGTGGTTATGCAAGTTGGCACTCCCACCATCAATGGAGGAGTGTTCTCTTTACCACAACAGTATGTACTGTGCTTGAGTTTTTTTTTTTTTTTATCTTATTCTATTCTGACAGGTGTAAGGTGGAATCTCAGTCATTTTGATTTGCATTTCCTTGATGACTAAGAATGATGAACATTTTTAAAAATTCTTCGTGGCCATTAGAGATTCCTCGGTTGAGGATTCTGTTTACTTTTGCACACTATTTTTTATTGAGTTATTTGGTTTGTTGGAGCTTAACTTCTTGAGTTCTTTATATATTTTGGATGTTAGTCCTCTGTTGAATTTAGGGTTAATGAAAATCTTTTCCCATCCTGTAGGCTGCTGTTTTGTCCTATTGACGGTGTCCTCTGCTTCACAGAAGCTTTACAGTTTCAGAGGTCCCACTTATCGATGTTGACTTTAGTGCCTGAGCCACTAGTGTTCTGTTCAGGAAGTTGTCTCCTGTGACAGTGTGTTCATGGCTCTTCCCCAACTTTCTCTTCTATTAGATTTAGTATATCCCGTTTTATGTTGAGGTCTCTGATCCACTTGGACTTGAGTTTTGTGCAGGGTGATAAATATGGATCTATTTTCATTCTTCTACATGCAGACATCCAAAAGACCAACACCAATTATTGAAGGTGCTTTCTTCTTTTTCCATTGTATGGTTTTGACTTCTTCGTCAAAAAATCAAGTGTTTATAGGTATGTGAGTTTCAGTATTTCAGTGTCTTTGATTTGATCTCATTGATCAACCTGTCTGTTTCTGTACCAATACTATGCAATTTTTATTAGTATTATAGTACAGCTTGAGGTCAGGGATGGTGATCCTTCCAGAAGTTCTTTTATTGCACAGGATTGTTTGGGGTACCCGGAGGGTTTTGTTTTTCCATATGAAGTTGAGAATTTCTCTTTAAAGAGGTCTGTAAAGAATTGAGTTGGGAATTGCAACTAGGAATTCAATGCAATTCTAGACTTCAATGCAATTCTAATGGGAATTGCATTAAATCTGCAGATTGGTCTTGGTAAGATTATTACTATGTTAATCCTATTGATCTATGAGCACGGGCAGTCTTTCCATCTTCTGATGTCTTCAATTTATTTCTTCAGAAACTTGAAGTTTTGTCATACACATCTTTCACTTCCTTGGTTAGAGTTTCACCAAGATATGTTATATTATTTGTGGCTATTGTAAAGGGTGTTATTTCCCTATCTCTCTCTCAGTCCATTTACCATTTGTTTAAAGGAGGGCTATTGATTGTTTTGAGTTAATTTTGTATCTAGCCACATTGCTGAAGGTGTTCTCCAGTAGAATTTTGGGGGTTACTTATATATACTATCATATCATCTGAGAATAGCAATACTTTGACTTCTTCCTTTCCAATTTGTTTCCCCTTAGTCTCCTTTTAGTTGTCATATTGCTCTAGCTAGGACTTCAAGTACTATATTGAAGAGATAGGGAGAGAGTGAACAGCCTTGTCCCTGATGTTAGTGGGAGTGCTTTAAGCTCCATTTAATTTGATGTTGGCTATTGGCTCGCTGAATATTGCCTTTATTGTGTTTAGGCATGTGCCTTGCAACCCTGATCTCTCCAAAATTTTAACATGAAGGGGTGTTGGATTTTGTCAAAGACTTTTACAGCATCTGATAAGATAATCATGTCTCAAAAAAAACAAACAAAAAAAAATCATGTGATTTTTGTCTTTCAGTTTGTTTATATGGTAGATTACATTGATGGATTTTCATATATTGAACCATCCCTGCATCCCTGGGATAATGCTTACTTGATTATGGTGGATGATGTTTTTGATGTTTGCAAGTATGTTATTGAGTATTTTTATATCAATGTTCCTAAGAGAAATTGGTCTGAAATTCTTTCTTTTTTGAGTCTTTGTGTACTTCATGTATCAAGATGACTGTGGCTTCACCCTAAGATGGGTTTGGCAGTGTTCCTTATGATTTTATTTTGTGGAATAGTTTGAGGAGTATAGGCATTAGTTCCTCTTTGAAAGTCTGGTAAAATTTGGCGCTAAACCATCTGGCCGCAGACTCCCCTTCTCCCATATTAGGAGACTTTTAATGACTGCTTCTATTTTCTTTTGTTGGTTGGGGGGTTCGAGAAAGGGTTTCTCTGTGTAGCCCTGGCTGTCCTGGCACTCACTTTGCAGATCAGGCTGGCCTTGAACTCAGAAATCCGCCTGCCTCTGCCTCCCAAGTGCTGGAATTGAAGGTGCGCGCCACCACCGCCCAGCTGCTTCTATTTTCTTAGAGGTTATAGGACTGTTTAGATAGTTTACCTGATCTTGACTTAACTTTAGTAAGTGGTATCTATCAAGAAAATTGTCCAGTTGATTGGAATTTTCCAATTTTGTGGAATACAGGCTTTTGAAGTAATACCTAATGATTCTTAGGATTCCTCAGTGTCTGATGTTATGTCTTTTCATTTCTGATTCTGTTAATTTGGATACTGTCTCTCTGCCTTTTCACTTAGTTTGGATTAGGGTATTCTTAAGGCCTATTCACTATTACAGTTCCCTTACTGAACATTTTAAGGAGAAACAAAGGCCCCAAACATTACATACATATAATGAGTAAGGTTGTCATGTGTCCTATCTGTGGGAGCAGTATCTGACCTATGTAGGGGGATCAGCAAGACTGTGAGGAAAGCAGTGTCTAGGGACCCTATTGCGGGGTTTGTTTGGGGGATCCATCCGTTGCACTAAAGGAAGCTAAGAGTCAAGTCAAGCTTGAGCTGCAGTTAGCATATACACAGAGAAAAGGGTGAGTAGGTTTGCGAGCTCATGTGTCTTTCACAACTGCCAGATGAACTGAAATGTGGTTTAAAATACTTGGAAAGAGCAAAGATGTCAGCATGGGTGAGGGGTCTGGGGAACTTCCTGATTTCTCTTTGGAAGATGTTGGAAGCACTGGTTTCATTGTTGTCCTTGGTAGACATGGACTAAGCTGACTATAGGCACAGTAACCGGTTCTGCATGTAGGGCTGGCCATATCTGAGGAGCATACTTCATCCTGGACAGCTGGGCTGTAGAGTCAGAGCCTGGGAATGACATGACCAGTGTTTGTTGTCCCACCAAAGCCTGGCTGCTGTTCACCAAGGATGAGGTTGACACACTTACACTGCTCTTTTCATATCTGTTCCTACCATGTCTTAGCTGTCATATCCATGATGTGACATCACACAAGTACAGGAAGGCTGGGACTGCTCCCCACAGATGCCTGTGTCATGAGACACATCTTTCTTGTCAACCACTAACTTGGTCTTTACACACTTCATAGGGCAGTCTACACTGTCTATTTGTCAGCTCCCCATCTATGTCCCAGTCACCATTAGTAATAGATTAGTGTGTAGCCAGGGCTACAAGCCTTCACAGAGTACAGAGTTGGATACCTCTGCTCGGCAGCCTTCCTTTCCAGACTTCCACAGCTTAATTTTTAAAAGATAACATTATTTCCTTCAGTATCTACTACATAGACTAATTATATTTTTCCTCTAATTTCCTTATTTGAAAATCGCATAGAAACCAGGCTTTGGATATGCCAGACAAGGAATCTACCATAAAGTTACATCCTGTGTTGGATAGTTTTAGGTCAATTTGACAAAACTAAAGTCATCCAAAAGGAGAGAACCTCAATTAAGAAAATGCTTCCATAAGACTAAGCGGTAGGGGCTGGTGAGATGGCTCAGTGGGTAAGAGCACCCGACTGCTCTTCCGAAGGTCAGGAGTTCAAATCCCAGCAACCACATGGTGGCTCACAACCATCCGTAACGAGATCTGACTCCCTCTTCTGGAGTGTCTGAAGACAGCTACAGTGTACTTACATATAATAAATAAAAAAAAAGACTAAGCAGTAGACAAGCCTGTAAAGTTGTTCTGCATACATCCCAGCCAAGGTGCGTGGTGCATTCTTGTGGTCCTAGAACTTGAGGGTGAAAAACAGAAATAGGAGGTTTATTCAACATGTTCACATTGAGAAAAGGGACAAAACATTCCAGCTATACACACACCAAGTCCATCTTTAGGGGTCTCAACATTAGGATAAAGTTTAAGGAGGGGCCAGACTTAATGCATAACTAAGCAGTCAGACGTCGTGTGCCCGTACAACACTGGCCCATCATTGTCTCTTTCCTAAGGTGGTATAACAATTTTTAAATTTCTCCTCAGAGAAAAGTGTTCCCTCAGTCTGGCCCAGACTCTGGCTTTCTCTTCTACCCGCATGATATTCCTAGGGAAACTCCTGTTTCTTACGATCCATTATCTCAATAGTCTAATGGCCAAAGGTGAGGTGCACAAGTGTCTCTTTAGAATATCCTCATGCCTGCCAGACCAGCTACATAATCCCACTCTCATCCTTAGTACCTCACTATGAGGTAAGAATATATTTGTGAGAAACAAAGACAAATGAAGAACCAAGGTCAGAACACTGAGTTAGTGTTAGGCTGCTGGTTGTAACTGGTGGCTTTTTACTGCTCTTGGAAATGCTAGCACCATTTTGTCCCATTGGTTTGTGACAAGGTCTCACCATGAAGCCTAGGTTGGTCTCAGGGTTTTAGTCTTCCTGCTGCTGCTTCCCAAATACTGGGATGACAGGCAGCACACTCTACAATACAGGATGGAGTCCAATCATTCTTATTAGATAGTAGACCTGGTGACTTTTACTTTTTATGATAGTATTTAGCATTTGTCTTCCTTTAGGAACATGAAGTCTGTTCTGGGAAGTCAGGTGAATGGGTGCCTTGATTCTTCAGCTTTGTGCTTGTGGCTCTAGAAGTTTCTCTTGAAGGATAGTTTAGCATCTGTGTTTTCATGACTTTGTGTGACCAATAAGTCCTTTTCCATGGCTAGTGAATGACTGTTAGCCTGGGATTTAGGATCTGTGTCTAGTTGGATGAGCTGTGATAACGTCAGCTCCAGCTCCAGTGTATATTCCTCCTGGTCTTAGTTTCCTGCAGACTGCACCCTGGTGTTCAGTGAGGATTTCATTTCTAGAAGGGACCTTCTTTCCAAGACTCTGTCCTTCAATGTGATGTTTCTTGGGCTCTCTGAGCTCCAGTCCATTCTCTATGCTCAGCAAAACCCAGAACTGATCTCAGAACCCTGACCTATCCTGGCAGGGGTGAGGGCTCCTAGAGGTGAAAGTGGGTACTGGCTAGATTCATCCCCATGTGCCCGCCACCCAAATCTCAGACCTGGGTTCTGTCCAGTTCAGTATCTGGTTCCCCTTCCAGAAGGGCTAGGATCCAGGCTATATGTGGCCTCACTTCTTTATTATAGCACATGTCTGTGGGCAATGCTATAGTCTTGCCTCCTCTATATTGCAGCATGCTCCTGTGGGCAAATCCAGGGGCTAGAGGTAGAAATTTGGGCCCAAATCCTAACTTTGCTATTTGTTGGCAGAGCTTATTTTCTCTATGCCTTGGTTCCTCTATCTGTAAAATGGGGAGAAGGGACCCAGAGAGACTGTATACATGATGCCGCTGGTACAGATTCCAGTCAGGGCAAAAGACACGTAGTCAGGATCTCAGCTTGGAAGAGAACACAAGAGCACTGTTACTGTAAAGTCTTTCTCAGTGCTGGTGAGATACTAAGCTAAGCATCTCTGTCCCTTCATATTGCATAAGCTTCAGAAAGTTCTGTACATCATCCCTAAGTCACCTTACTTGTTGACTGCAGGTCCCACTCTCAAGAGTAGTGCCCCTACTGCGCAATGTGTGGCTTTCTGTGGCTATTGGTGGGGCTAGTTTCCATGTTATAGCCAGCCAGGGAGGTGAATAGTAGGTGGAGATGAGGCTCGGGGGCTGGATTTTCTTCTAAATTGTCCATGAGATCTTTTGTGTGTGTGCCATGTATTTATGTGTGTATAATGTATGTGCATTGTGTGGATGAGTACACTTATACATGAAGGTGCTTATGCATGTATGTATGTTTATGTAGATATGAACATGTGCTCATGTAGATATGCATACATGTGTGAATACATGAGGTATTCATGTATGTGTATGTCTATGTTGAGGACAGAGGTCAACTCTGACTATCTTCTCTAATCACTTTCCGTTTTATTGGATGGACTTATATGTTGTATGTATATATTCATGTAGGTCCATGTGTGTGTGTGTGTGTGTGTGTGTGTGTGTGTGTGTATGTGTGTGTGTGTGTGCATATGTGGAGCTCAGAGACTGTTATAGGGTATCTTCCTCAGTCACTCTTCCCCTTATCATTTCTGGGACATGGTCTCTCACTGAACCTGGAGCTCACTGATTTGGCTACGTTAGCTGACCAACGAGTTAGAGGGACCCTCCTGCCTTCTGCATTGAACTCTAGCACTGGGGTTATAATTATACACCAGCAGACCTGCCTTCTAATGCTGGAAATTCAAACTCAGTTCCTAATGCTTACAGCACAGGTACATGGCCTGCATACCATCTCCCCAGCTTTCAGACTATGAGTTCAGTAACTTCGAGGATAGCCTTGGGTCTTTCACAGAAGGAAGGGCGATCTGACTATACTTATAGTCAGATCATACCAGATACTTTCCATATGACAAAGATGAGGAGGATAGGACTAGCTCAGCTGTTCCATTCCTATCCTGGGAAGCAGTTGCTTCCTCCAGAATCACTTGTTGCCTCTCTCCTTCAGGCGTGGTGTGCTGCACCTCCACCAGAGTCGTGGCATTGATGACCTGGGCCCTCCACGGTGGCAGCTCACAGCCTGCCTGGTGCTGGTCATTGTTCTGCTCTACTTCAGCCTGTGGAAGGGAGTAAAGACTTCAGGGAAGGTGAGGTACTAGCCAAGAGGACCTGAGAACACATGGTTGTGGGTGAGTGGGTAGATAAACATATGGCCATGGTGAGCAGATAGGTTGGCATAGTTGGTGAGTAAACTCATGGCCATAGTTGGGTAGAGTAACATGTGGTTATGTTTGCATGGTTGTATACATGGCCATGGTTGGGTGACTGGGCACATGGCCGTGGTTGGTAAGTGACCATGTGGCCATGTTGAGTGGGTGAACTTGTGACCATGGTTGATGGGTGGCATATGGCTAAGGCTGGTAAATGACATGTAGCCATGGGTAGGTGAGTGAATATGTAGCAGTGATCAGTGGATGATAGGTGGTTGTGATTGGTGTATGGACATGTAGCCATTACTGGATGAATGATCATGAGACCATGGTTGGGTAAGTTGTCATGTAGCCTTTATTGCACATCTAGACATGTGTATATGGGTGGGTAGGTAGATATGAGATGATGTTTGCTGGGTGGGAACATGAGTATGGTTGAGTAGAAAGTAGGCAGGTGGTCATGGTTGAGTTGAGAGTAGACAGGTAGCTATAGTTGGTTTGGCTGTGGATACATGGCCATGTTTAGGTAAAGAGGGGATGTATGACTAGGGTTGAATGTGAGTGGACATGTGACCATGATTTGGTGGAAGCAGGGGACACATGATCATGGTGGATGTGGATAGACATTATGTTTGGGGTAGAGCATGGAGAAGAACATTGTTCATAATGATGTGTCCAGCATGAACTTAAAATATTTTCTTACTGATGATTAAAATACTTGGGAATTATATTGGTATGAGTACACATGGCAATTTTAACCAAATGATCCTGTGGTAATGCATGTGCCAACACCTGAAACCCTCCAACAATAGCAGATATTGCCTTCCCTGACCTCATACCTCAAATCACCTGCAAAGTCCCACTGCAGGTGACTCATGTTCCTTAAAGGTACTGTCTTCTCTCCCAGGTGGTGTGGATCACAGCTACCATGCCCTATGTAGTCCTCACAGCCCTGCTCCTGCGTGGAGTCACCCTCCCTGGGGCCATGGATGGCATCAGAGCATACCTCAGTGTGGACTTCTACCGTCTCTGTGAGGCATCTGTGAGTGCAGCACTGGGTCATGGTTGGCAGTCCTTTGGGATAGTAAGGCTTTGTGACAGGGCTCCTGAACATGCTTCAGAGGCCCAGTCTGTGGCTCAGAAGTAATTCCTTCCTATCCTATGAAGTCAGCAGATGCAGACCAGCCTATATATCTGTCTCCTTCATAGGCAGGTTTAGTTAAGGAGGGGTCATAAGATACTTCACTGAGCTAAGAGAATCTTCATTTATGGTTCCAGGAATTGTGAGTGAGTGTGTGTGTGTGTGTGTGTGTGTGTCTAGGTTGACACCAAGAGCATTATCTGTGGCTCTGTGGTAGTTGTCTGCAGGGCTGAGCTGCCTCAAGGCCCTATGAACCAAGGTCTCTTTAGGAGTCCCAGGTTCTCATAGGCTGAAGGTTTGTTAAGTAAAGGAAGGGGTTATTCTAGGTTAAAAGAAATGGAGAAAGCCAGGCGTGGTGGCGCACACCTTTAATTCCAGCACTCAGGAAGCAGAGGCAGGTGGATTTCTGAGTTCAAGGCCAGCCTGGTCTTCAAAGTGAGTTCCAGGACATCCAGGGGTATACAGAGAAACCCTGTCTCAAAAAGCAAAAAAACAAAAACAAAAACAAAACAAAACAAAACAAACAAACAAAAACAAAAGATATGGAGAAGGCCTCATAAGAGATGGGCTCTTCCAGGCTATGGGAGATGATCCTGAGAGATGAAAAGGGCAGCACCATCTTTGAAAAAGATGAACAGAAGGCATTTTAGAGAGGTAGTTGTGGTAGAACTCCATGAGGAGCTGTTGGAAGCCATGTGGATTGAGTTGGGACCGGCGATAGACCCCAAAGGCGGTAGAGCAAAGCTCAGATACTGTTGTAGTCCTGCTGGAGGGGTGTGGGTTTCTACTGAGACTGGGGCCAGGGGAAGAGGTGTGAAGGTCTCACTAGGCCTGGAGCTTGAGCTTGCCAGGTATGTGGGTCTCCAATGGAGAGGGCAGGAAGGTTGGGAGGCAGGAGGGCTGTGGATCCGTACTGGGGCTGAGTCGCAACATCCTTTGGAAGTGTGTTGGTTTATACAAACCTGAGGCAGAAGCAGATAGGATGAGATGATCAGGATAAGGAAGCTCAGTAGGTAGTCACAGTGTCCTTGGTCAAGTCTGTATTAGGGCAGAGGCAAGGCTTGAGAGCATGCACAAATCCCACAGAGTGAAGGAAGAGCAAGGGGAAAGCAAAAATGATCTGTGGAACTAGAACCAGGAGGACTGTGGCTATCATCCCTGTGGGAAACTGGAAAAGCCAGGGTCAGGCAGGACATGTTTAAGGATTCAAAAGAACAAAACAAGTAAAGAGTATTGGAGTCTTAGTAAGCAGACGTGCAGTCCACAAAAGAAAAGCAGAGAGACACTGCATGTGTGAGAAGGTGCTTTTAAAAACAAAGCAAATCACAAAGATGAAAGGTTGTGAGAAATTAAGATGGCAGTAAGATTGGATGGATGGATGATAGGTAGCCAATAGGTAGATAGATGTTAGATAGTGCTGGATATTGATAGATTTGGTTGTCAATAGATGGCTGAGTAATAAGTGATAGAGGTACCCAGATAATCAAATATATAATCACAAAGAACCAACCAAGAAAAAAAAAAAAAAAGGAAGGAAGCTATTTCTAGTACCTCAGGGGAAAGTGGTACAGGTAAGGTCAACCAGGGTCCTGAGGGGCCAGGGAGGCATTGAGTGTGGTGTGACAGCAGCCCAGGCAACGCACATACTGTGAGCCCAGTGACGAGCACACACAAAGCTCTGAGCTGGAAATGAACTGAGTGACCACTGGTAGTAAGTGGGAAACAAGAAGCCCTTGGTGATAATGTTCCAACCTGAGCCATCTCAATGGCTGAGCGTGTTGTGAGATAAGGGTCACACAGGACAGTAGGACCACTCTACTGACTGCCCACTTGCTCAACCACTCTGGACTTGGCCTCTTCACCATGCTGATGCACTAGTGGTCCCTGCAATCTTAACCTTCTGGCTGGCCAGCTATCCTCAAACACCTAATTCCTATAGTTCAGAAACAATTCCTGGTACTGTCCAGCCCCCAAATACTTAAGGTGGTAGGCCCAGATCCATGGGAGAGAACTTCAGCAGCTCCTCCTAGCCTTCCCAGCCAGCAAAGCTACCCAGGAGAGCAACGGAGGCCTAGCTCCCTAGGTGGTCTTAGCATAGCCCTAACTCAAGCGACTGTACCTGACTTTATCATTTTGGTATAACTATCAGCTCTTGCATCCTTCTTTTGACATCCAGATAAATGAGCCTGCTGTCTGTTGGGCTTCCATTTCTGGCCTTAGGTGGCCTGAGGCTTCATCCATGTGCCTCCTGAAACCACAAGCAAAACACAAAACACTGCCTCCCTTTTGCCATGTCCTTTCGTACTAGGGATGCGGTAGGGCTTGTTTCCTGGGACAGCAGGTACCTACTGCCACCAAGCTGAGAACTTTTGCAGCCTCAGCTGGAGGTGAACACAGAGTGCAGTTAGGATGCCTACACTGAATGGTGACAGCTCCCATTCTCCCCTCAGGTGGGACTAACTCACATCCCATTCTCTCTGATCATCTTCCTCATGCTCTCCTATCTCTGGCTGTGACAGGTGTGGATCGATGCTGCCACCCAGGTGTGCTTCTCCCTTGGCGTTGGGTTTGGGGTGCTGATTGCCTTCTCCAGTTACAATAAGTTCACCAATAACTGCTATAGGTAAGCCCTGAGGTACTATTGCCGGGAACCAGTCTGCAAAACCTAGTCTATGTCGCAGATCCTGGGGTCTGCCTCTTGGAAATGAAGCATTCCCAGGGGAAAATCATGAGGCCTCTGAGCCACACAGATTTCCTTCCTTTCCTTGTGTCAGAAATAGGGTCTCATGCTACAGCTTACGTTGTCCTGAAATTCACTATGTAGCCCAGGCTGGCCTTCAATTTATGGCCTCTCCTCCTGCATTAGCCTTGTAAATACTGCGATTCTGTGGGGTTGGCTTTGCACAGAAGCGTCCAACAAAGTCTTGCGTCTCACTTTAAAGAAGATACTGAGACACGTGGTGATACGTGGCACCTTCTGAGGAGAGCCAGACTCCCCAGAATGGCAGGCTAGTCCTTCCTCTGCATATATGCCTGTGCCTCTCCTTCTTTCTCTTCTCCATCCTCTCCTCCCTTGCCAGCCCCCATGGATTTTCCCCTCTTGCTCAGGGTCTAGTTTAGTCTAAGACCTTTACTCAGGGCATTTGACTATAACCCTCATAGCCTAAACTAAGGGATCCAGGGCTTGGGAAGGTGTCCCTGGTTCTGAGAAGCTTGGTCTGTTTCACCTGCAACTACATGATAGACCCCATTCCTACTCAAAACAGATGCAGTTGATGCTGAGGCCTGTTCCCTTTGAGCTCAGTGGGCTTAAGTTTGCTTACTCATCCTAAGGACAAAAAGCACTAAAAATACAGAATAAACACAGAAAAATGGTTCCGAGGCACTGAGGGTAGTTTCATGGAGGGAAATAAAGTGGAGGAGGGGGGCGTGAATCACAGTCTTGAGGCAAGCCCTACCTGAAGCTCATGTGTGTACCTGGGTAGGCACACCACAGCAAACTGTTGGGTCCTCCACAGTAGACTGGCCACGGTGGAGAACCCTGATCCTACCAGTGCTCTCTAGACTTGCCTCTGTCTCTTATTAATGCTTAGAGTAGATTCTCCACACCAGCAACTCTAGCACCTCCATGTGTGCATGAAAACTTTGGTTCACCAGCCCCCAAACCCATGCATGCCAAGGTTCCAGGATTCACACGAGGCAGCCCAATGCTGTCATGACCCAGTGAATGGGACAGAATGGTCATATTTTCCACCACCACAAACCCAGGAGTACTAGACAGGTTCTCCCAGCTATAGGTGCTTTGATAGTGCCCCTCTTAGAAGCTTTCCTCCGAGCCTGCCCACTGCTTCCCTAGATGCTGAAAATGTGTAATAACAGTTGGCATTCCCAGAGCCGCTGCTTAACTGGTGTCAAGACAGTCTGTCTTGTTTCTACAGAGATGCAATCATCACCACCTCCATTAACTCCCTGACGAGCTTCTCCTCTGGCTTCGTTGTCTTCTCCTTCCTGGGGTACATGGCACAGAAGCACAATGTGCCCATCAGGGATGTGGCCACAGATGGTGAGTTCTTACCACACACTCTCACTCTGACCTCTCTGAAGAAAGACCAGAGGGACATGGCTAGGGCCCAAAGGATATTGGGTTTAAGAACTGCTGACTCAAACAAGAGCAACCAGCCTATGTTCATGTGGTGTGGCTTACCAGCCCCAGTCTAACCCCTGTTCTTCCTGCCCTGCTTTTTCCATATCGTCTATGCTGGGCTCACATGAAACCAAGTGGCTCAGTCCCTCAGCCTGTTGCCTGTAAACACTGTATGGAGGTCTGGGCAGACATTGTCAGTTGTCATTTGAGTTCCCTAAGAGTTGCCATGACAGTGTGGCATATATAAAGCTCAGGGGAGGTGAAGACTGAGCTGTAGCAGTCACATGGTATCAGGACAGGATGTTTCTAGGTTTCAACATGGCTTGCCAAAATGAGCATTAGCTGTCAATGTTTCTTAATAAGTGTCCAGAAATCATGACAGGCCTGGATGAGATTTAGGTCTATCAGAAAAGTCCTTGAGTTTTTAGAATATGATCTCCTTTCCTTCTCATTTGGCTGAGTTTTGGACACTGAATGTCTCTCCACACCTGGAAGTTGGGACTAAGAATCGGAAAGGTGGAGGGGAGGGCTTAGTGTAGTCAGTTGATGTTATATTTTAGTCCATTTGCTGTTGCTATGACAAAATGCCCGAAGCTAGGCGACTTTACTAAGAAAGGTTAATTTAGTTCACAGAGGTCTGAGAGCATGGTGTACCCATGAGTGTGTCCTTGGTGAGGGCCTCCAGATGGAAGGGAGAGAAAGGAATCAGCCCAGTGCAAGTGGGCTAAGCACATAGGGAGGCCTCGCTTTGTAAGTGCCTACTCTCTTTATGTTTAATTCCACAAGTCAGCCTTTGGTCACTGTGATAAAATACATAAGAAAATCAGTTTAAAAGAGAAAAGGCTTGTTCGAGCTCAGTTTTAGAGATCTGTGCCCAGCACGCCTTGGTTGTCACTTTGGGCATGTGACAAGACAGAACATCATGATGGAGTCAGCATAGTGAGACAAGCTGCTGAACTCCCTGTGGCTAAGAAGCTAAGGGGAAAAGGATTGGGGACACTCTGCATGACTTACTTCTCTCCACCTAGGTCCCCACACAAGAGCCATTCAGTATGAGCTCATTCACTGATGTTGTTCCCAAGACCCAACCAGCTCCCAACAAACCACAAGCTATGAACTAGGTCTTCAACATCCAAAATGTGATAGCAGTGCAGTCCCAAGAGATCTACTTTGGAGAGCCCTAACAATCTTTATAAATAATTTCTTCATAAGGGTGATGCCCCTATAACCCAATACTTCTCAGAGGCCCTACAACCTCACTATCAATCCATCTTCAATTAAATTTCAACATGGGGGAATGGGAAGATGGCTCAGTTGGTGAACTGTTTGTCATGTGAGCATGAGGGCTTGAGTTCAGCCTCCAGAACCCTCATTAAAAAACTGTGTTCTCTGGCACATGTTTGTAATTCCAGTGCTGAGGAAGCAGAGACCAGCAGATCCCTGGGGATTGCTGGCTTAGACTAATTGATAACTTATGTATACACACATCCATATACACAAACTCCAATCTGGGCAGGAAGTAACCCCTCAGTGTGATATGCAGGCACAAGACCACAAGGACATACAAGTATTCGGCAGAAGAGAAGGGCTTCTGAGCATTGAAGAAATCTGTCTGGCTATAGCAGAGGCTTAGCAGCCCCTAAGTTGGGTCAGCTCAAGACCACAGTTCTCCAAAGGTTGTTTGGGGTCTGTCAGCTGGGACCTCTCCCCTGCCCTCAGGCTTATCCTGTGGTCCATCATTGGTGACAAGGACATAATTTCTCTCTGGAGACAGATCTACTAAGTTGGGGGTTGCCTATCCCGTGTTTCCATCTGGCACCCCTGGGGTTCTTTCCTACTGGACTGCTACCCTTAGAATCAGGGACCCCTTGCCATGGTTAACATTGCCCACCACTGGCCGATCACTTCTGAGTATCAGGTACAAGAAGGGGAACATAGAGATCAATGAGCTATATCACCTGTGCCCTGAGGACCAAGCCGAGGTCCACTCCAATTGTTTTCTTAGTTCCTGGAGAACAGAGTATCAGAGGCTTCTGATTACAAATGGGAAGCAGGTTGGAGTCAAAGGAAGGTTCTGGACCTGGAGGAAGACAGTAAGATGGCCAGAATTTCTTCACCTATGTCCTTTCCTCCAGGAAAGCACAGCTGAGGTGAGAGAGGAAATGTAATGCAGAGAAACACAGCCAAGAGTTTGCTCACCTCCACACTCAAAGCCCTGCCTCCCATTTATCTTCACAAACAGCCCTAGCTGGTAAAGCCTGACTCCTGAAAGTAAAGTGAACAGCCTCTGCCCCTTTTCTGAAAAGGAAAGCAAATGTCATTTACAACAAATTCTCAGGGCACAGGTGAAGGAACTAAGAGGGCTCTGGTGTCATCCCTCCTCAGCAGAACTGAAGGATCATTCTCCAGGTTCAGGGTCTGGAGCATTTAAACTTGAGTACTGTCCCATGTTGAAAACTGTGCCCTGTCCCTTTGGGCACTTTGATAACTACCTGGAGCCCAGGCCTACCCCTGCAAACTTCCTTGGTCTGTAACTCTATGAAGATGGTTAAGTGTTGAGTCCTTTAGAGTAAAGCAAAATTTGCCCTGCTGAAGAGGAAGAGAAGAGACCAGAAGCAACCAGTTCCAAGTCTATCTATAGAAATGCAGGGCCTAGCCTATCATGAGGGGCTCTGTATCCAAGTCGAGTCTCAAAAATGGCCAACTCTTTGATGCATGGTGGTGGGGGGGGATATTTTTTGCTTAGGGATCATCTCAGATTAGAATGCATTGTGTTTTGGTATGGTGCCTGTTGTGTGTCTGCCGCTGCCCACACAATATTGTCACTGATGGCAGTGAAGAAGGAGTGTCCCCAACAAGCCATGGGGTTGACACCTCTTTGGCTCTGTAAGTGTCACCTTGATCTGATGTGTCCTTGTTGTTGCTGAAGAAACAAGGTAGCAGAATCATGTTGGGGACCCTCCAGCCTCAGTCCCTATGTCAGGCAGGACTGTGGGTTGTGCTCTAGTGACCAGTGTCTTGGTGACTTAAGACTGAAGCCGTTTCTTGCTTTATTTCTGAGTCCTCTGGAGATGGATGGATGGTATGTTCTACCCTTCTGAACCCCTCAGGACCCCGGTGGATGAATTCTCAACTAAATATCCAGGCTCCTCAGTGCAGGATCAATGGGTGACAGAAGTCCCACTTATTTACAAAAAAGTCACTTGAAGGTGACACTGTATGCTGCATTGCATAGGCAGAGAAGCTACTGGCTGCCAACAACTTCAGAGGGAAGGGAGGGGTCTTGTCGTATTCCGGGAGGGTAGAAGTCAGAAACATACCCTAAATGTAGTGCTTCATGTAAAAGGAAATCAGCTTGGGAAAGTGTGCATACTTGTGCATATATGTGCCCTTGCTATGTGTTCCTGACTGTATGGTATGTCTATGCATGTAGGTATAAGTATATATACATGTACTTGTATGTCCTGCCTCTCTCTCTCTCTCTCTCTCTCTCTCTCTCTCTCTCTCTCTCTCTCTCTCTCTCTCTCTCTGGGGGTGGGTGGGTAATGCTGACATCAGCTCTCGGCTGAGTGGCTGAGGGTGGTGGGGCAGCAATGAAAATCAAACCGTGATATGTCGGGAACTAGGAAGCTAGCTTGTGGCAGTAGTGAGCTCCTGGTGTGCCAACTGGAGAATCGAGGAGCAAGCTTGAGGCGGTGATGAGGGTTTCTGCCTGTAGGACCTGGGTTGATCTTCATCATCTACCCTGAGGCAATCGCCACACTCCCGCTGTCTTCAGCCTGGGCCGCTGTCTTCTTCCTCATGCTGCTCACTCTGGGTATCGACAGTGCCGTGAGTAATTCACGTCCCAAGGTTCCACAGCTGTGTCTCGCTGTTGGCCTGTTCCTGTGGGTGTAGGTATGGCCCCAACAGTCCCTCAAACTTCATGTGCTGATAACAGAGCCTGCAAATCAGGTTTAGACACACCCATGAGCACTGGAGACCTTCTCTGGACCTGAGTGTTAGTGGCTGGAATGTAACTTACCCTTTTTCTTCCTAACCCAGTATCAGGGTCTGAACATGCACATAAAGCAGAGTCCAGTAACCAAAGGTTTGACGTAGAATGACAGTGATTGGCCTCAGGGGTACAAAATAACTGCTTTCCTGACCTCTGGACTCCCTTAGGACAGATGGAAGCTTTCAGTAGCCTGGGCTGGGCCTTGGAAACTGTTTGCAGCCACCTGGTGTCCAGCCTTAAAGAGGCTGGAGCTATGAGCTTTCTTAGACTCCTTTTCAGCCCCATCAACTGCTCAAGATTATTTACTGAGCTCTAATATCAGCATTAGCTGGTGGCACCTTTTGGCTGTCCCGTGCCATTTTCCCACCCTGACACAGCTCAGCTATTATACACTTTGTGGAAAGCCTGAATCAAGAATCCCTCTTCCCAAGTACACAGATGTCATACCACAGTCCCACCTTCATCTTCCACCCAGCTGGTAGTTAATGGGTTTCTTATCTTGTATCCAAGAGGACACATCTCATGAGCATTGCTTGCAGAACACAGGCCCTACCTGGCTAGCCCAATTGTGGTAAAACTGGGGATGTATCCAATGCCCTTTTCCTGTGGGTGTAGGTATGGCCCCCAACAGTCCCTCAAACTTCATGTGCTCACCACAGAGCCTGCAAATCAGGTTTAGACACACCCATGAGCATTGGAGACCCTCTCTGGACCTGGGGACAGGTCCCTGTGTGCTCACGGGACAGACATTTTGATTTGGTCATGCATGCACTATCATTCTCATAAGACTTTCAGCCAATTGGCACTTCATAGGCTCAGTGACTTCGAGGTGACTGTAGTCACTATCCCTGGACTCTTTCTGGGCTGTGTCACTAGGAGAGCTTCAGCAAAGGCTACTTCCTCATTTTACCCCAAGTCTGCTGTACACTCACTAAATGAGAGGTCAGGCCTGGGAGGGGAGTGTCAACCACCATTCTCTGTGTCCCACAGATGGGGGGCATGGAGTCTGTGATCACTGGGCTTGTCGATGAGTTCCAGCTGCTACATCGGCATCGAGAGCTCTTCACTCTTGGCATTGTCCTGGCTACTTTCCTGCTGTCTCTCTTCTGTGTCACCAACGTATGTAGTTTCCTGCTCCTGTCATAATGTCAGCCCTGGTGCCTGGCAGCACAGCTGGTGCCATGGGAACAGACACACTGCATCATTTCTAGGAAGCCTCATCCTCTCCCTTATGTAAACCATGTAGTCACAGGCAAGGCAGCAACGGGTCTAGAATCTGGTCCTGGAGATAATTCAGCACGCAGGCATCATTTGCCTTCCTGGGTATGAAGAGGGTCTGGAAACTGGCAGAGTCCTGTTTGTGGTATCTTAGTCACTTCTTCACAGGAGACTCTACCAAGCTTGGCATTTGAGTGTTTCTGACCCTTATTATTTGGAGCCTGGGAAAGGAAAGGAAGGGAGAAGTGGTTTCTATTTTTATTGTGATGGATGTGTCTCTAAGAAGCTGTGTGTGAATCCATGACTCAAAGCAAATCTTATAGAGGTAAATACGATATATCTCTACAGTAAACCCACAAAATGGGTTACCTTTTAGGGAAGATACTTGGATGGTGTAGTTGCTGCGGCTGTCCCCAAGCTCATTAAGATCCCCTCTCTCCCAGGGTGGCATCTATGTCTTCACACTGCTGGACCACTTTGCAGCTGGCACATCTATCCTCTTTGGCGTGCTCATTGAAGCCATTGGGGTGGCCTGGTTCTATGGTAAGTCTTGGTGGTCAGACCAACACTTTGGCATCAGTATGACAGTTGGGCTAGTGTCTTCCTGCTTGCTTTCTGCAAAGCCACTTTGAAAAGAGGCATTTGGACTCCAGAGGTCTAAGTCATGTCTCTCACGGCATCAAGGTTGTGTGCCCAGAGCCTGTCTACTAGGTTGAGTAGACAGTCACGTGGTTGCTGGGAAGCCAAGTTGTGATCAGAGAGGCTGTGTTGGTAGGAGAACAAGGCTGGTTGGGGTGTTAGACCATTTACAGCCACTGGAAAATGTTAAATGCTCCATCCAGCTAGCCTGGACTCTATTAATAAGCACAGAATACCTTTAGCTCTATCTGGGCAGAGAATTGCCTACCTCTCATCTTTAGGGACTTTGATCAGATAATTCAGTTGGTGTGTGAGAGGGATGTCAAAGCATGACTGCTTCCCTCAGGTGTGCCTCACATGTACCTTCTGGACAAGACCAGTTAAGTTGCTTGTGCATAAGTTAGAACAATAGGTCAGTCTGTGAGAAAAGCCCATCAGCCATTTAGTCGCTGAGTGTCCCTGGGGATATGAAGCTGACCACAGACCTCTTGGGATCTAGCTGGAGGTAAGAGCTGAGCTGCAGGATCCTGAGGACCTCCTGAGATTGCCTGAGATCAGAAGTGTGTGAAGGGAGTCCCCACTGAGAAGATCTCCTTACAGATTCCTGAATAAGAAAAGCTGAATGATATTGTTGAAAGGTGTTTCTAAAGTAAATTGCTAGAGAAAATTCCAGTTATTAAGTATCAGAATTTCAAACTAAATCTCTCTCTCTCTCTCTCTCACATCTCTCTCGTGAGTGCGAGAGAGTGTGTGCGTGCACGCGCGCGCGCGCACACACACACACACACACACACACACACACACACTGGACTATTCAGCCTTTAAAAATGTAGAGATTTTGAAACATGCTCCAACATGGATGTATGTGCTAACTGACACAAGCAAGTCCCCAAAGGACATATACTGTGATACCACCTGTAGATGATCCCTCAAGGGTCCAAGTTCCTAGAGACAGAGCAGAGTGGAATGCTAAGGGTTGGGGCTGGAACTGGAATTGAATGGACAGAGTTTCAGTTGCTGAAGATGAGAAAACCCTGGAGATGGAAGGTAGTGATGCAGCCACTGGGCTGACCCACAAAATAGTATGCTTCGTGTTAGATGCGTTTGACACAGTGTTTCGCAGGTTGGAAATTACTGCTTGCAGAAAGAGGCATGGAGGGTGTGGGACACAGAGAAGGAGCTGGAGCAGGGTAGGGTTGGAGTATTGTTGGGCCCTCAGTTCACCCAGCAGACCACCAGCCTCTCTGAAGCATCATCAGAGCCAATCAGTGCATGGCTAAGTAGAATCAGGGTTATGGGCTCTGAGGGATGAGGGATGGGTCAAGAAGGACTTGCAAGTCCAGTTATATGACCCAGTCCCACAGCCACCTCTTCTCCCCTAGGTGTCCAGCAATTCAGTGATGACATCAAGCAGATGACTGGGCAGCGACCCAACCTGTACTGGCGGCTATGCTGGAAGCTGGTCAGCCCCTGCTTCCTTCTGGTAAGTATTGTGAACCCTAAATCTTTCTGACCCTGCCCTTGAACCCATCCCAATGTCTTTTTTGAGGGGGGTTTTTTTTTTTTTTCAAGACAGGGTTTCTCTGTAGTTCTGGCTGCCCTGGAACTCACTCTGTAGACCAGGCTGGCCTTGAACTCAGAAATTCGCCTGCCTCTGCCTCCCAAGTGCTGGGATTAAAGGTGTACACCACCATGCCCGGCCATCCCAATGTCTTGAGACCACTGAGAAGGATGCCAGAGAGCTCACCTGGCTCCATGCAGTAGTTAGCAGTGGCTTAGATACAGCTGATATGTGTAGCTACACAAGCCAGCTTACAGGCCTCTGCAGCCTGACCGATGGTCTTTCACTCAATCCAACCAGTATCTGTGGCCCGGGTGGACCTGCCTGGGAAGCCCTACAACACAGTCCTCTCGTCTCTGAATAAAATGACCCTTTCTTTTTTTAAGCTATCCCATCTCTGACTTCTCCCTGTTGACAAGCTCCCTTCTCAACATAAAAGAGCTGACCTTGATCTAAGGAGATGTGACAAAGTCTAACCTTGAAATTATGCTACCCAGTTCTTCCCACCAACTTCATGGAAGCATGATTTATATCATTTTAAGCCTAATTTTTAAACCCATCCTATAAGTAGCTAAAACATTGGCAGAAAAATAAAAGATGTTACTTCATGTTTCTCTGGGTCACTATGTTTCCATCTGGCTGCAGCAGACAAGTACACACAGCAGGCACGTTATTATGTGTCTTCTGCAGCAGATAACACTCCCAAACAAATGACCAGATTGAGGTCAATTTACATGTAAGAGTGTGGCTTTGGCAGATACAGTGCTTTCTAAGAAATGTGTCATTTATTGAAGCCAAAAACAAGTATGAGACAAGTGTGTGTGTCTAAGTGTGTTTTCCAAGATAATGTGTTTGGAGAGTAAACTTTGCTGACCCTGAGAAATATACACAACAGGTGAAGATTTGCACCCGGAAATAGATCTTAACCCACATCCACTAGACTTCCTATGTTTAGGAAGGACTGTCATGCTCAGATATAGAGAACATGTTCATGCCAATCATGTGCAAAGTACATGTAGTATGAGACACATGTTTAGGTGCATTGTATACACGCAAGCATAGAGTGTAAATACATAGTGAATGTATTGGTGCAATATAGGCACGAGTAGTCTGGTAGGCATACATGTGAGCACACTTATGTGTAGGTATGAAACGCATGTGTAGTTAGTTACACACCATGTGTGTAGATATTGGTGCCTCAGGAAGATGTTGTATTGCTTGGGACAGGCCCAAGAAGTCTGGCTGGGGTTGGCACTTGTGTTGTTAGGAGACCTTCTGCAAAAAGCTTGCTGATTTTCTGTTCTGTCTTCATACCTACCAGCAAAAGCTGCCTGACCTCTGTGCCCATTTATTTCAGTATGTGGTCGTGGTCAGCATTGTGACCTTCAGACCCCCCCACTATGGAGCCTACATCTTCCCAGACTGGGCCAATGCCCTGGGCTGGATCATTGCCACGTCCTCCATGGCTATGGTGCCCATTTATGCCACCTATAAGTTCTGCAGCCTGCCAGGGTCCTTCCGAGAGGTGGGTATCAAGGGGGTTCATCATTCTAATGGTTCAGATGGTGTCTCCATCCCTGGACCATACCAGCCAGCAGGAGGCTGGAGCTGGGATGATGGGATGATTTAATGGAAAGAAGGGTACATATGTGTATGCCACGTTTGTGTTTTGTGTGCTGGTGTCCACACATGTGTGTGTGTATGTGTGTACATCACATCTGCGACTATGAATGCCCATTTGTCTCTGTGTGCTTGAGTATGTCATTATCTGTATGAATTGCCTCTCTGCACCCATGTGTCTGTGTGATGCCAGTCTATACCCACATGTCCTGTTTGACCCCCTGGTTACTGTTCCTGAAAGAGATCAGAACTTCTGTGAATGGGATTGTGAGTAGACTGATTCCCAGATGCAATCCCATACCTGAGACCTAGGGACTCCATGAAGCAGTTTCATTGGCTTGTGCAGCAAATCCCATTGTACTTAGGGGGCCCAAGGACTCTACCTTGGAGCCATAGTGTCCCTTGGTGTTGGATACTGCAGCAGGTCCCTCCTCTCACAGGCTGGCACTCAGATGTTCCTCTGTCAGTCAGGCCAGACTATGTCTAGAACAGACATCAGAGTGTGTGGCCAGGCCACAGCCCCTCTGCTGCCAAACTCTTAGAAGGAATGAGGCTGCCACCATGTCCAAATGAGAATCAAGGACAACCCTGGCACCTGAAGTCTATTCTGGAGGCCAGGGTAACATCTGGGCTCCAAGAACAGATTAGTAGGAGGAAGCAATATTTCCTACAGGGGGCAAGTGACAGGCCCTGTGGGGCCTGCATGCATCCACTGAGGGCTAGAGACCTCAGCCAGCACTGCAAACTGTATATCCGAGTATCGATGGTTTGCTCTCAGGAAAGAACTTGAGGCTATAGCTCTTGAGTCAGACTCCTTCTGGGTAAGTCCTAGTTATTTAGGTAGATAGATAGATAGATAGATAGATAGATAGATAGATAGATAGAACATGATAATAGTGGGTGGTGGCTGGTCTGTGCCAACCTGAGCCCCATGCTATATCAACAACCCCGTTCTCTCTTAGAAACTGGCCTATGCCATCACACCTGAGAAAGACCGCCAGCTAGTGGACAGAGGGGAGGTGCGCCAATTCACGGTGAGTCTGACACCCTATTTAACCCTTTAAGAGAGGATTCAGAGAGGTGTGAATAGTATCCTCACCCTATTGCTGCTCTAACAGCCCCAGGAAGACCAAGAAGCTGTGTGCATAAAAGCATTTGCCACACAAGCAGATCTTTGGTGCTGGCCAGAGCCACCCAGAAGCCTGCGATTGTGGGCAGGGCAGCCAGCACGGAAAAGATCCATGAAGATGAGCAGTCATGGTGACACTGGCAGGAATGCCTGTATGAGGAGCCATGTGGGGACAAATGTGAGAGTCCCTAGGATCGAAGCGCTCTATTCTTGGAGACAAGAAAAGTACCATGAGACAGAGGGGCTGGAGAAGCTCCAGGAGCCAAGTGGGCTGTGGATCATAGGGGAAAGGCTGATGAAGGTCTGGAGTTAGACAGATGTCCATCGGTACCTGAGGGCAGAGAGGCCCAAATGAGTGAGTTCAGTCCAGCCTGGTCAGATGTCTATGTAGAAAGCAGGCAGGCTGGGGAAGCTCCAATGAGAATAGGGTCCCTCAAATCCCTGGTCTCACTCCTTTCCTCTCTCCTTTGAGAGCCATGTGAGTTCCTGTGTCACACAAGCAGGTGACAAGTGTGTGACCTATTGAGAGGCTTCTCCTCCCACCCACCCCCAACAATGCTTTTTAGTCTGAGGATCCCTTTTGTGATGGTGAATATAGCTTATGTGGAACCATCCCTCTCACCTCCTCAGTGGCCCTAAAATTTAGACTGTGTAGGCTGGAGGAACACCCTAGGGTATTCTGAATGTCGTCCTCAGTAGTAGTTTTCACAGAAGTTTATATATATATATATATATATATATATATATATATATATATATATTCTTTTCATGTTGGCCATGTCTCTGAAAGCTCCCAGACCCCTAGCCCTAAGGGCCTTTCACAGCTTTTAAAAATTAAAAACACAGTTTTTTAAATACTTTTTATTAGGTATTTTCCTCATTTACATTTCCAATGCTATCCCAAAAGTCCCCCATACCCTCTCACCCACTCCCCTACCCACCCACTCCCACTTTTTGGCCCTGGCGTTCCCCTGTACTGGGGCATATAAAGTTTGCAAGTCCAATGGGCCTCTCTTTCCAGTGATGGCCGACTAGGCCATCTTTTGATACATATGCAGCTAGAGTCAAGAGCTCTGGGGTACTGGTTAGTTCATAATGTTGTTCTACCTATAGGGTTGCAGATCCCTAATCCCGGTTCTTCAAAAACACAGTTTTTAAAATGCAGAATTTAAAAATTCCCCTCTGCACTGGGCAGTAGTGGTGCACACCTTTAATCCCAGCACTCAGGAGGCAGAGGCAGGCAGATCTCTATGAGTTTGAAGCCAGTCCTGTCTACAGAGCTAGTTCTAGGATGGCCAAGTCTACACAAAGAAACCTTTTCTTAAAACAAACAAACAAACAAGTCCAGCTGGTCCTTTGCTCTACTGATTTGCCTCTGGGCTCTAGAGTATATGTCTGGGTCCTTTGACACTCTTATCTACACTTAGATGTGTTTAAATTTGGGCTTCGGGGACACTGCTGCACAGTGGCTCTGGTCCCTGTCCGTACATCACCTGCTCCCTCCCTGCATTCCCGCTATTTATACTTTGGATGCTTTCTGATGCATCTCCCAGCCCATGCTTCTTACTGAATCAATGGGAACTTTCTTTGCCTTTATTGATCCACCGATTCGTTTTTAAGTCAATCAATGTGTCTTTCTTTGAGCCTGTACAGAGAATATTTTCCCTTTTGCCTGTCACAGTTTCTTCTTCTGAGGTCCATTTTGAGTCTTTTGTATCTTCTATGTCTCCTCTTAACTCTTTGAACAAGGAAGTCATCTGAGAATCTTTTTGTCAGTTGGGGTTCAATGTCAGATGACCAGTTTTTTTTTTTTTTTTTTTAAATCTTGCTTTTTGTGACTGGTAAAACCTAATCATAGCCAAAGCACATGGCTTTTTTCCCTTATTGCATCCTGGATATTTTTTTAACATCTGCATGTACATGTTGGAGTGGGAAGCAGTGCATGTATGTGTGTGTACATGCCTGTGTGATGCACGTGTGTCTGCATGCCTGTGGGGGCTGGAGGAATACCCTAAGAGTATTCTGGGTCCTGTCCTCGGTAGTGGTTTTTACAGAAATACAATGCCATCTACTTCATTTGAGACAGGGTCTCTCTTTAACCTGAAGCTCACTGAGTAGGCTAGGCTTGTTGATGCAAACCCCAGAGATCCATCTGGTACTCCCTCCCTAACATTAAGATTATACACACAAGCCACCATGATTTCCACACAAATTCCCTAGGGTTGAACTCAGGTCCTCATGTTATCAAAGCAACAACTTTACCAACTTGGCCCTCTCCAGGCCCCTATATATTGGATTTTTTTTAATTGGTTTTATTTTAAACAGAGTTTCACTATGTAACTCTAGCTAGTCTGGAGCTTACTATACAGACCAGGCTAGCCTCTGACTCACAGACACACTTGATTCTGCCTTCAGAGTGTTGGTATTTAAGGAATGTGCTACCACACCTGGCTGGATTTTTTTCAGTGCCTTTAAATGTTCTTGGTGCTCCTTGGATCTTTTTAGATCTATTGGGTGGGTCCCAAGAGGCATTGCCATAGATCTGTCTCTCTGTTGCAGTTTGAGTAAGGAGAGTTACCAACAGAGGCAGGCACTGTTTCAGCCCACAGGTCCCTTAGTGCCACTTCCCATACCCTGTTGCAAAACTGTCCTTTGGTGTCACAAATGCTGCTCAAGGCTCAGCCCAACTCTGCAACTATTCTCTTCTGTTCTGTCCTGCAAGTTAGGAACACAAGTGCCCTCGAATTCCAGAGAGTTCTCTGGGCTCTCACCCCACTCCGAAATCCAGAGGCCCTCAAAGCAGCAGGCTGGGTGACTGCCTCATTCATTCTTCTAGAGGTATCACTTGACCATGATCACCTGATGTTCAGTGTCTTGCAAACTTCATGGACACACATGGTGTTTACTCAGGGTTGTTTCAGATGGTAGAGTAAATTCAGCCTTGTTATTCCCCTTTGATCAGAAATATGGGTGTGCCTCTAGACCATCCATTTTGCCTGCTCAGTAATATTATATTATGTCAACAGCCCATAATTTGTCCCTGTCTCCCTAATTATATCCACTCCTCTAGTAGCTACATTTCAAGCCTCATTTTGTCCACTAAAACACACATCTCTAGACTCACACTGCCACTTTTTCTAGCACCCCACACATCTGTGTCATACTGCACCAGTTGCAACATCTCTGGTCCTGAACTCTGCACTCCAGGCTCTGGGTTCTAGGTTCCAGTTCTTGATGATCCTTGCTCAGAGCTATGTGTTCCCAGTCTTTGAAATGTAAGTTACCCTGCAGCCTTAATCATATGCTTCTATTGGTGACAAGGACAGAGCATGTAGGGCTGTCCTCATTGCTGTTGCAATTGGACAGTATTCTAGGTTCTGTCCCTCCTCTGTATACCTTCAACAAGAATTCTGCTTCTTCCCTGAGCCCCATGCCATCCTTGGCCAGTGCCTGTGGTGGCCTTATCTACAGACTGCTTTAGACTATGCCCACCCTAAGCCATGCTGTGGCATGTCTTAACCAGCAATGAAAAGCCCCAAAGAGCCACTTGTGAGGAAACCAAAGAGAGTCATGTGGAGACAATGGCTGTGGCCTCCAGACAATAGTATGAGTATTGTTTTGAAAACGTTTAGCAGCACAGATCTCACCAGTCAGTGCCAACAAATGCCTCGTGATCAGAAATAAGCAAGCAAGCAACAGAACAGCAAGCAAGCAACAGAACAGCAGGCTGCTGCTCTCTATCCCTGAGCTACCCAGGTGCTGCTCCTGACTTTTGTACCTGGATCACACCTGGCAAAGCAGGCTTCAGAATCCAGCACTCCTGGGGACGAACCTAAGAGAATTTCAACATGCAGAAGGACAGACACTTCTGGACCACTCACAAATCAGTAGGAGGACAATATGGAGCCAGTTCTGCATCTAAAGATGTTCTCAATATCTCAATTCAGCTACTGATCACAAATATGCTAGGCAGAAAGAACCCTGGCCTTCTAAGCACCTGGGCTCCACAAGGCTTGGTTATTTGTTGGTTCTGGTTTGTTTTGCTTTATTCTGCCTTTTTTTTTTTTTTTTTTGAGACAATCTTACTGTAGTCCAGGCTGGCCTCAAACCCATACCTGCTAGCCCTTTGAGATCATGATTACAGACATTAGCTGCTCTACCAAGTTTACAGGTCCCTTCTTCATCAAGGAATTCAAGTACTTAAAAGTTTCCACGAGGTCATTAGCCGTTGGTGCCCCTCAAGAGTGGTATCCATCATCGGTAACCTCCCCCATGGGCAAGTAGTGCCACCTGCTGAATCGATCCTTATTTCATCATAGAGTCGGTGGCCCATAAGCCGTGATTCTAAAGTCTGCTTCTCACTCGTAAATAAATGATGTTTTCTTTCCAGCTGCGCCACTGGCTGTTGGTGTAAAGTGGAAGGAGACAGCTGCCAACTGGGCCATCTCACAACAGAGGGGACAGGGAGATCACAAAGGAAACCAACGCATCAAGAAAGGAGGGCCACTTCCACTGTCCCCTTTTGCCATATGGAAAAATAATCCAAGCATGGGCTTCAATCTTTGACTGTTCACACACAATCCATGCCACAAAGAAGCCTCTGTCTGTGTGTGGCTGTAAAAACACACACCTCTATACAGTGAAGTCAACCATGTCCCTGTCCCTAGTGGGTGGGGAAACCCCTAGCTGGCACCCTGTCCCTGCAAGGCTGACTCCCCCATCTGTGGTCACTCTGGGAGAACAGGTCATACTGTCCCCTGCATTCTAGGAGAGGGACTTTGGTACCTGTATATACACTGTGCCAGAATCCTGTGCTCACGGTAGTTGCCTAGATCATTTCTTTTGCTTAAATTTACAGTGTCAAGTATCCTATTTTGCTGTTGGTAGAAAAGACAGTTAATACATGCCAAGTCCTTTCCTGGTGCTTGGCTCCGAGCAGACACCATGACCTTAGCATCCTGTTCACACATTACACACATGCAGGGTCTGTTCTGAGCCACGGAGGACAGGGAACTTGGTGCAGGTGACCAGAGGTTAGGGGTTTTTTTTCCCTTTATATCTGAGATAACTAAAATTCATGAATTCAGGTTGGGAGACAAGCCCTACTCCTGGCCCCTAGAAGGCCTGGTCAGCTTGCAGCCACTTTAGTATGGACTTGTAGACCCCTGAGAAAGTGTACTTCTCCTAGCCAGTGTGTCCCTGCCTCCTGGACACCTGCTCTTCACAGAGTTTCAATGCAACCTGAAGATCATATTCTTGGCCTGGAGCTATGCCTGGTCTTCGGGGAAAGACACCCACTCTTGGGTTTGATTTTTGACTGGCTCCTGTCATACCCATGGACATTATCCATGTTATAAATGGCTTTTTAAAACCATATTTATGTGTGAATCAAAATTATTCTCAAAATGTAAGGTGAGTTTGTTCAAATCCATTTGCTGAAGAGTCGTTAGCATAAGACGAAGGTATGCCAAAAATACCTGCCCCTGGAGAGCTGGCTCTAACCTCTGAAGTGAAAAGTGGAGGTCATGATTTTCCTTGAGCTAATAACTGTGAACTTTGGCCTAGCCTGTGTCCCATAGAAATGGCACCATGTGTCTGTCTGAGAGAGCCCGCCTTAGGTATTCTCTGCAAGTAGACATTGGCACGAGGATCTTGAATGTGCTACCAGGGTGGAAATGCAGGCCTGTTGGCTCTGAGACTGTAGTGTGGCTGAGAAGAATCAGGTTTACCATGTCCTCTCAGAGGAGTGGCTCCATGTATAAATCCAGGTGTTGTCAGCATCTGTTATTTATGTCTATAGCCAGTACCTTGTTGTGGGTCCTTATAAACAATAAAAGAAATATATGTTGGAATCAGGGTTATCCATGCTGCCATGTGTTTCTCGGCTCTGTTATCATGTACAACATCCAACTCACTGGCTCATACGTGGGGGAAGGGGTGGGTCCAGCTCCCCTAGAGAGAACTTTTTCTTTCATCCCAGTACTTCTCAGCCTGTGCCCTACCTCACTTTACATCCCCCATGCATCTCCACACTCACTTCTCCTGGACCTGGAACTCCCTCGTCAGTGTACTGACCCTGCCCCAGGTCCATATGCCTGTGATGTGTATGGCGCTCACTTTGTACTGCACTTTCTCATTTCAGGGCCCAATGCCCACCTATTCATCTTCCTCCAGCTCTCCTCTTCCCAACAGCATCCTATCTGCTCCCTCTACATCCAGACTCAGACTCTCAGCCCAACCACCACCATAGCTGACTGAGATCTCCTTCCAGAGACACACCCCAAGATCTTCTGAGTGGGCCTCTAGGTTTTCTATTCTACTTTATGATTGGTGGACATTGGTGAAACCAAACCATACTTAAAGGAAAGCTCCATGGGTCTACTGATACTTGGTTTAGTGCAGTGTTTCTCAACTTCCTAATACTGCAACCCTTTAATATAGTTCCTCATATTGTCGTGACCACCCCAACCATAAAATTATCTCATTGCTACTTCATAATTGTAATTTTGTTATTGTTATGAATCATAATGTAAATATCTGATAGTCAGGATATCTGATATATGACCCCTGTGAAAGGGTTGTTTGAACCCCCCAACAGGGTTATGACCCACAGGTTGAGAACTGCTGGTTTAGTGTAATATCCTTAGTGTGACCTATAATGAGTCATGTAGTCGTCAACACTGTGACAATGCAACAGTCTCCCTATGACCCATGATAGAATGGGACCCCATCCACATGATAGCCACTGCCAGGTCATAGCAACCTCACTTTCTTTCACAATCATTTCTGAAAAATGATTGGAGAGTCCACCAAGTCCACATAATGAGCAAAGGTCTCGCTGCCAGGGCCCACTGTCTATGAGTTCCAGGATGCTGGCCATAGCAACATTGTACAGTGATGTCACTATGCACTTTGTGCACCATGTCCCTAGTTCATCTTCCTATTGATTGCAGCTACTTTCTAGTGCAAGCCACTCTGCAGCTATACATACAGCTGTGCTTGCTCAGAGGTTTTGGGAGAGAGATGCACTAGCCAAAATCTGTGGCTCAGGACCTACACAGGGCTGGGGCTACTTGCCATTCCACCTTTCCCAGCCTCTAGCTTTCGACTGTTCATACTATGCCTTCCTTATACAGCACAAGAGGAGGAGAAGGCATGAGGGCTAAGTGGGAGTCAAAGCTCTCAGAGCTGAGTGCTATGGAGAAATACCTTGAAGAAACACTGGAACCCAATGCAGATGATGCCTCCAGTGAGACAACCACCACACCATGTTCCTAGAGCTATTAACTGCTCTCCAAAGCTTTACAGGCATCCAAACCTAGGAGGAGCTATGCAGAACATCAGCGGCTAGAGACTTGCCTAGTGCTCACTACATGTGATTCAGAAAATGTCCTAGGGAGCAGGGGCATGGGAGGTGTATTCCCTGAACACGTAAAGAGCTCTCACAAGTCAATAAAATGATGGTTCTTTGGCAAAAATCATGAGCGGGTACTGAGTCATTCATCTTTTCTTACCATAACACATACCTGAGCGACTCATCACGAGAAAGGGTTGTTTTCATTTGTGGTTTTGGAGATTCCCTGACCACGACTGGTTGGTCCTATTGGCTTGGGGCAGAGCAGCTTCAACCATCATGACAACAATGAGTAGCAAAGTGGATCCCTAATGGGATGGGACATGAAAGAGCGGAGTTATAAGCTCTTATAGCACTACAGTCTCCTTCAAGAGCATTTCCCCACTGACCTAGCCCCTCCACTAGGCTCTGCTTCCTAAAAAATCAACTACCTCCTAACAATGCCAAACTGGAGACCAAGCCTTTAGCACAGAGGTCCATTTGGGTATATTCTAAAACTGAACTTTAGTAAATTTACTCCAAAGGAAGGTGGCTAACTGGTCCTAATCTAGGGAAAGGGGCCTGTACTTACTCATTATCAAAGAACCATATGAAAACCCTAAAATGTCTGAGAACTTGTCTAGGTGGAACAAGATCACTGGTGCATTGTGGGTAGAAGCAGACATCAGTATGGTGGCTTGGGGAGGGTGTAACATTCTAGTTCTAGGTGCTGGCGGAGCCTTTCCCTGTGTGTAGGTTCACCTTCTCCATCAACTGTGGAACTCCTACCTTCTGTGGTGATGCTACACTAGCCTACACTGTGGACTGTCTCCAGGGCCTGCCCCAGGCCTAGCCCATCACCAAGCCAACATGACCTGACATCCCTTTGTGACCAGGATGAGTTGGACTTCACCTGAAACTGTGCTTGCTCCTAACTCCTTCCCTTCCTTACCCTATTAGCTTAACCCCCTTCTCATTTTCTCACAAGAGCTCCACCATGGAGTGAGGGCACATGAGTTCTGCCCAGGAATTTTCAGGAGTTCCAACCTCAGATATGTGTCCATCCAAGCCTCCAGTCTACCTCAGTGTGTCCATCAAGAATCACATGTCAAACCCAAGCCCCACAGTCTGTCATTTTGTACCCAACCCAACAGAGATCATGTGCCCAACCTGAGCACATCTACAATGTACCAGAGTACACACACACACACACACACACACACACACACACACACACACAGGGGGGGGGGGGCGGGGGGATGAGTGTCCATAAAAGTCCAAATTGGGTACAGCTGATGTTGAGTAACACATTCCACATTCCTGCTTGGTGTAAGGAAGAGCCTTTAGTGACTGACCTATGGGGTAGAGCAATAGGTTAAATGGCTCCTGCATATCTGAAGGCATCCTACTCCCTACTACTTATGAAGATGATTTTAAACACATTTTTTAAACTTATTGTCTATGTTCTCGTGCATTCAAATAAACACACCATACCATGCATCTTGGTGTCAGAGAACAACCTGAAGGAAATCATTCTCTCCTTCTACCATAAGAGTCTCAAGGATAGAATTCAGACCATCAGGATTGGTACCTCCACCTGCTTAGTCATCTTGCTTACCCCAAAGTGATTTAAACAGAAGATAGAGTTATCACAGATGTTGTTGTGAATTGTCCTAAAGCCAGTGTGACTGGAGTCCTTATGAGGAAGGAGAAAGACTCCATGATGTAAGGAAAGGATGTCATGGGACCAGACATGGAGGCAGAGATGTGCATTGGTATTTTGTCTGCATGTGTCTGTGTGAGTGTGTCAGATCCCCTGAAACTGGAGTACCATACAGTTGTGAGCTGCCGGGTGGATGCTAAGAATTGAACTCTGGTCCTCTGGAAGAGCAGCCAGTACTCGTAACTGCTGAGTCATGTCTCCAGCCCCATGTTTCATAACTTTTAACCGTATTTTATTAATATCCTTTGATATTCTCATATATGCATACAATGTGTAAGAGAACATACTCAACTCACACTCTTCCCAGATTAAACCCCAGCTCTCCAATCCTTCTCAACTTCCTCTGTGTGTGTGTGTGTGTGTGTGTGAGTGTGTGTGTGTGTGTTTGACAGTACAAATTCCATTTTGTACTGCCCATAAACTCATGTTCGTGGGGTCATCTACTGGAGTATGGTGGACCTACCAGGGATTTAAAAGAAAACTGACTCTTCTTCAAGAGATATCAACTGTCAGTAGCTTCTCAGTTAGGAGTGAGGACTTATGACCCCCTCACACCCATGCTGGAATACTGACTTAATCTTATATAGGTGTCTTAGTCAGGGTTTCTATTCCTGCACAAACATCATGACCAAGAAGCAAGTTGGGGAAGAAAGGGTTCATTCGGCTTACACTTCCATACTGCTGTTCATCACCAAAGGAAGTCAGGACTGGAACTCAAGCAGGTCAGAAAGCAGGAGCTGATGCAGAGGCCATGGAGGGATGTTCTTTACTGGCTTGCCTCCCCTGGCTTGCTCAGCCTGCTCTCTTATAGAACCCAAGACTACCAGGCCAGAGATGGTCCCACCTACATGGGGCCTTTCCCCCTTGATCACTAATTGAGAAAATGCCCCACAGCCAGATCTCATGGAGGCATTTCCTCAACTGAAACTCCTTTCTCTGTGATAACTCCAGCTGTGTCAAGTTGACACAAAACTAGCCAGTACAACTGACCCCTTGTCAACTTGACACACAAACACATCACTAGTAAGTCTCAACCCTTACATTCTTATTCATCCCCAAGGTCTAAATAACTTTAAAAGTCCCATAGTCTTTACAAATTCTTAAAATTTCAATCTCTCTTTAAAATATCCATCTCTTTTAAAATCCAAAGTCTTTTTACAATTAAAAGTCTCTTAACTGTGGGCTCCACTAAAACAGTTTCTTCCTTCAAGAGGGAAAATATCAGGGCACAGTCACAATCAAAGCAAAAATCAATCTCCAACCGTCCAACATCTGGGATCCAACTCACGATCTTCTGGGCTCCTCCGAGGGCTTGGGTCACTTCTCCAGCCATGCCCTTTGTAGCACACATGTTGTCCTCTGGGCTCCAGATGCCTGTACTCCACTGCTGCTGCTGCTCTTGGTGGTCATCTCATGGTACTGGCATCTCCAAAACGCTGAATGACCCCTTCAGTCCTGGGCCTTCAATTACAACTGAGGCTGCACCTTCACCAATGGCCTTCCATGGCCTCTCACAGTGCCGAGCTTCAGCTGCTCTGTGTGACCCTTTCATGCCTTCAAAACCAGTACCATCTGGGTGACCCTTACACATTACCAAGTCCCGCTGCAGAAGGAGTACAACCTTGGCTATCTCTGGAACACAGCCTCTTTGTGCTTTCAGAAAACAATTCCCAGAAGATGTCACCTCAACGATGCTGGTCTCTTCTTAATCACAGCTAATTTCTTAGCTCCAGCTAACCAGCATCAATAGTCCCAGTAATGCAAAGTTTTTGCTTTAGTAGTTCTGGTATCTTGTTAATCACAGCTAATTCTTCAGCCCCAGCTAACCAGAACTACAGAAGCTTCACAATCAAAACAGCAATGGCCCTGAAAAGAGTCTTTAATTTTCCCTCTGAAATTTCACAAACCAAATCTCCATCTTCTGCACTGTTCTCAACATTATCTTCCAAGCTCCTACACAACATCTGACAGAGCTCTTAACAACGAATGGATCTTCAAGCCCAACGTTCCAAAGTCCTTCCACAGTCCTCCCCAAAACATGGTCAGGTTGTCACAGGAATACCCCACTCTGCTGGTACCAATTTGTCTTAGTCAGGGTTTCTATTCCTGCACAAACATCATGACCAAGAAGCAAGTTGGGGAAGAAAGGGTTCATTCGGCTTACACTTCCATACTGCTGTTCATCACCAAAGGAAGTCAGGACTGGAACTCAAGCAGGTCAGAAAGCAGGAGCTGATGCAGAGGCCATGGAGGGATGTTCTTTACTGGCTTGCCTCCCCTGGCTTGCTCAGCCTGCTCTCTTATAGAACCCAAGACTACCAGGCCAGAGATGGTCCCACCTACATGGGGCCTTTCCCCCTTGATCACTAATTGAGAAAATGCCCCACAGCCAGATCTCATGGAGGCATTTCCTCAACTGAAACTCCTTTCTCTGTGATAACTCCAGCTGTGTCAAGTTGACACAAAACTAGCCAGTACAATAGGCAACTACACTACTGTGGATTTATGAATGCAGTAGTCATGACAAGTGTAGAAAATACTGTTCTGCTCTGATGCTTTCCAACCTCTGGCTGCCCTTCCATGATGGTCCCTGGGCATTATTAGTAGAGGGCATGTTATAGGTGTCACATTCATGGCTAGTCAGCCTGCATATAGTTTTTCTCAGCATTTTGAAAAATTCTTAGTTTCTACATTAGCAGTTATAAACTTCACAAAGAAACTGTTCTAATGTTTAAAAGCTATAGTTCTTTGTTTAGAGGTGATACTCCACAAAATTACCCCCCTTGCATGTTAATATATTCATTGATAATGCTATTGTTCCAGCCTTGTTTATGCAGCCATTTCTATGAGAGTGTTTTAGTTTTTGATTTTGTTTTGCAGAAGACTTTCTTGAATTCTGGATTTTAGAGTCTTTCTACCCCATCTTCCCTGTTCCCTGAGCCATAGCCAACCATGATGTAGATGTATCCATCGGAGCTCCCCACAACCCATTGATCTCTGCATGTGTACATGTGTGGTTTTCTGTGATGGTCTCCACTTGCATTGGACATAGTACTACTGGAAGATCCAGCAATACCTCTCCTGGGCATATACCCAGAAGATGTTCCAACTTGTAATAAGGACACATGCTACACTATGTTCATAGTAGCTTTATTTATAATAGCCAGAAGCTGGAAAGAACCCAGATGACTCTCAACAGAAGAATGGATGCAGAAAATGTGGTATATTTACACAATGGAGTACTACTCAGCTATTAAAAACAATGAATTTATGAAATTCTTAGGGAAATGGATGTGTCTGGAGGATATCATCCTGAGTGAGTTAACCCAATCACAAAAGAAGTCACTTGATATGCACTCACTGATAAGTGGATATTAGCCCAGAAATTTAGAATACTCAAGATACAATTTGCAAAACACATGAAACTCAAGAAGAAGGAAGACCAAAGTGTGGGTACTTCGTTCCTTCTTAGAATGGGGAACAAAATACCCATGAAAGGAGTTGCAGAGACAAAGTTTGGAGCAGAGCCTGAAGTAATGACCATCCACAGACTGCCCCACTTGGGGATCCACCCCATAAACAACCACCAAACCCAGATACTAGGCAGATGCCAATTAGAGGCTGCTGACAGGAGCCCGATATAGCTGTCTCCTGCAAGGTTCTGCCAGTGCCTGGCAAATACAGAAGTGGATGCTCAGTCATCCATTGGATGAAGCACAAGGTCTCCAGTGAAGGAGCCAGAGAAATACCCAGGGAGCTGAAGGGGACTGAAGCCCCATAGAAGGAACATCAATATGAACTAACCAGTACCCTCAGAGCTCCTTGGAACTATACCATTAATAATAATAAAAAAAACACATAGTGGGACTCATGGCTCCAGCTGCATATGTAGCAGAGGATGGTCTAGTTGGTTATCAATAGGAGGAGAGGCCCTTGGTCCTGTGAAGGCTCTATGTCCCAGTATAGGGGAATGCCAGAACCAGAAATGGGAGTGGGTGGGTTGGGGAGTAGAGGGAGGGAGAAGAGGATAGGGGATCTTCGGAGGGGAAACTAGGAAAGGGGATAACATTTGAAATGTAAATAAAGAAAACATCTAATAAAAAAAGCAAAAGCAAAAGCAAAAACAAAAACAAAAAAATAAACAAAAATAAATAAATAAATCTTGGTTTTGGATCTGGGAAAAAAGAGAAGCTCTTTGATGAGAGGTGGTAGATACACTTCTCTGTAGTTATAAGGATAAAATTTAGACTGTAGTAAGGAGTTGTGCTGATCTAGCAAAATAGCAGTAGTAATGGTTTATTTTCTAAACTCCATGACTTCACTATCACAGGGAAGATGGCTAGGCTTCCAGTACCAGACATGATCTCCTTCCTGCTGAATAGACCTCAAGTCGAATTAGACAGCTGTTGGCTGCCACCAACATGTGAGTGTCACCTCTTTTTTGTAATTTTATTTATTCTTTGATAGTATAATATGATTATATCATTTCCCTCCCTACTCCCAGTCTTCCAATGCATTCCTCTTTGCTCTCAAGAGTGAAACTTCTTGCACCTTTATGCATATCTTGCCAGGTTGGTAATTGTCACGGTTCATGGGTGTTACAGGTGAATAGGGCTGTTTAACTGTTTCCCTCCCAGGCAGTTTGTACAATCTTTTTTGGAACCATGAAAGCTAGAACTGCAGCAAAGAACTTTTTTGGGGGGGTCAGATCCAACTCAAGTCTTTTGAGTCATGATTCCCAAGTGTGCGATGTCTTCAGCAGTAGGAACCTCCTGCCCTCAACCCCTAAGAGGCAACCAAGGACTACATCAACATTCTATATTGTTTGGGGAGTTACATAGATTATCCTAACCAACCCTTCAAATGGAGATTTCTCATGCCTGGCACTGGGGTTTTTGTTAGTTTGTGGTCCTTGTGGGGAGCATTGCCAATCCACATGACTTAGCTTCCTTTAGAGAGTGTGTTTGTGTGTGTGTGTGTAATTTTAGGTAAATATATAATATTTTGATTCCTTGAGGCTTTATTAAACAACCTTAGTGTTATTTGTCCCTTATCCTGCAATCTTCTACTGTACTGACCTCCTTTATTCCTCCCAGTTGAGACCCTCTCTATTATTCCATTTCCTATGCCATATCATTTGTATTCTTCAATTCCCATCCTAAGGCCTCTCACTTATGCCCACTTTATGAAACTCCTGACTGACTGGAGAAAGAACCTCCTTTTTAGTTGTCCATGCGGAGTGGTCAGCTTTAAAACCGTATACACACAAGAAACAAAATCAGTCTCAGTAGTGTGTGTGTGTGTGTGTGTGTGTGTGTGTGTGTGTGTGTAACAAATCTAACCAGTGAGAAGCAGTCTATCAGCTTCACAGTGCATATCATGAAAAGGATTCCAGAGAGAGTAACTGGGAGGGGCTGGAGGAGAGAGTAGAGCAGGGGAAATGATGCAATTCTATTTCAATTAAAGTGTTTAAAAAGAAAAAAATTTGAGAAAGAGATTCAAAACGGGTCTAAGGACTTCACTTATCCGTAAGTACAGAAATTGGAATTATTTAGAAGGAAATTGGATACTATGCCCATTTAGCAAAGTAATATTTAGTAGATTCAACCCCTGGAGCCTATCAACTCCGAAAACATGGGTTGTTGGCCAGATTTAAAATACCAGGCATACACTTTATCCTGTGGAGTGGGCCCTAAATCCAGTCATAGAGTGATTAGTTAGTACCATAAGAGTGTGTGACTGTTGCATGCATGCATCTCCATAACCAGTGCCACTGTTGCATTCATGGGCATCTCTCATCACTCTATACCATAACACTGTGCCACTATTAAATTCATGCATCTCTTGTCACTCTGTACCATAACACTATGACACTGTAGCATTCATGGACATCGTTTGTCACTCTGATCAATATTGTAGCTTACAAGTTCTCAGATGTGTAAGACTATTGATGACTTCTCTTTCCCAGCAGCCTTCATGGCACCTTTCAGTGCTATGAAAGCTAACCAGTAGAGCAGAAGTTCCCTCATCAGCATCAATTTGATTTTCCCATGACCTGTGACCAGTATGTATAGTATCTTTAGCAATAAGGGCTTACCAGTTCTGATGGGTAGACAAGAGAGTGGCAATAGCCTGTACTATTTTGGGTAGCTCCTGAAAATTCCTAATCAACAAGTTGAGGGGAAGAAGACCACAGCTGACACTGGGTTTCGGTTAGCAACCTATCATTGTGATAACATATATCTTTTAGTAGTCAATCATTTTACACCCAATTACTGGACTTATGGTGTAGTTCATTTTTCTTAATGTTGCTAATGTTATCTATCTATCTATCTATCTATCTATCTATCTATCTATCTATCTATCTATTTATTCATATCCCAAATACTGCCTCCTCCAGGTCCTCCCTTGCAAAGCTCCTCCCCCATACTCCTTCTCCTTTGCCTCTGATAAGGTATTCCCCCAACCTGGGTGCATCAAGTCTCTGCAGGATTAGCACATCCTGTCCTACTGAGGCCAGACAAGGTAGCCCTCTGCTACATATGTGCTGGGGGGTGGGGTTCAGATAAGTCCATGTATGCTCTTTGATTGATGGCTCAGTTTCTAGAAGCTCCCAAGGATCCAAGTTGGTTGACACTGTTAGTCTTTCTGTGGGGTTGCCATTTCCTTGAGGGCCTTCAATCCTTTCCCTAATTCTTCCAAAGAGGTTGCCAATCTCTGCCCAATGTTTGTCTGTGGGTATCTGCATCTGTCTCAGTCATCTGTGAGAAACAATGGGAGTTTTTTCAAATTTTTCAAGTCTCCAAGATCTCCATGTTAAGTACACATGTAGAAGAACCATCACAGAAGCTCCCAGGAAGTCCCAGGGTGTGGGTTTATAGGTGCTGAAGAAATCAAGTCACCAGAATGAGAATCTGGGACCTGAGGGTGCAAAGCCATATGGTACTTGTCCAGCTTCACACTCCTTGTCCTATGCCACCCACTTGGTCCCTCCATTTGAAAAGAAAAAATGTTTTTTCCAACCCCATCCACCACTCTCCAACCTCAACCTCAGCCCAGGTTCCTTTAGCTATCACTCCTAGGAGTCAGACTGACCCAGGCTTCTAGGATCTGACCCATGGTCCATACTCCTTGAACCCACCATTCTCCTCAGGCTCTCCAGCTGGTGTTATTTTGCATGATGCTTGCCCTTCCTCTTCCTTCCAAGTTTGGCTGGGAGCAGATGCTGACTTGTTTTCATTCATTTACAATGGTGTCTTGAATAGGCCTGTCACACAACAGATAATGATACTGAATATGTTCATATATGTATGGGGAATTGTAAGTGGGTGAGTAGCTAGATGGATGGATGGATGGATGGATGGATGGATGGATGGATGGATGGTAGGGTGGATGGATATGTGGATGGATAGGTGGGTAAGTAGGTGGATGGATGAGGGAATGTGGTGGTATGATGAGTAGATAGGTAGATAAGTGGGTGAGTAGATATGTGGATGGGTGGGTAGATTGGTAAGATTGGATCAAGGATAAATGAGTTGGGTTGATAGGTGGGTGAATATGTAGATGGATGGGTGTATAGATTGATGGGTATATGGATAGACCAGTGTATAGATGGATGGGTGGGTGAATAGGTGGTCTTTATAACATCCACAAGTCTGGTCTAATCCATTACTCCTGTAGGACTGGACATGTGGATGCCATATTTGGCATTTGTTCTCTAAAGAGAGCCTGGACTATCGTTTTAATTTTGAGATAGATGAAGCAGAATTCTCTTCTTGCAGTAACTGGGTGCTGAGGCTGAGCTCTCAGAGGGGAGGGCCACTGTACTGCTTTTTTTATGCTCAGTAGGACCTTACCACCCCCTCTGCTCTTTACCATTGGATTTGAGCTCTTTGCTGACTGACCTTTAGACACAAAGTCTGAGTATTCAAGCCCAGAAAAGCCACGTGATTCCTCTGAGAGAAGCATTTTAATAAAGGCTCTGCAACAGTGAAATACCTGGCTTAAAGGGTAAACAGATTCCTGTTTGGCTTTTTTCCCTGTGATCCTCCTTCAGTCTCTGTAGATTTGTCTGACTGGCCCTGCCCAAAGGTCACAGCATCTACCTACTCCCTGATTACTGACTGCAGAAAACTGGTTCCATCTTTGAAAAAAGGGGTAATTAGCAAATCTTGTTTGTGTTCCTCGTCCTTCGGAGAACACAGGATACCTGACCTCAGTTGGGCCCATTTGCTTTCCCTCTTCCCAGGGTACCAGGTCATAATCACAGCCAATCTCACACTGTGGCTATGATACCCAACTGATTCTCAGTGTTTGGGGGTTTAAAAGCCTCAGGCTTTCCCAGAAGACCCTACACCAAGTTATCAGGGAGTCAGAAAAATAGAAAATGGACCCCCTGCCTTCTGTAACCTGTTTCTTACTGGCCAGGGGTGGGTAGGGCCAGGGCCCAACCTGTAGCTTCCTACTGTGACACAAGTCACACAGAAAACAGTTCAGAGGTCATTACACAAGATGCAAATGTCAGGTTGTATTGATAGTGGGATGGGTCCTCCTGTGGACCCTTGTGGGTGGCAGAGTGATGAAGAGAGAGTCTGCCTAAAAATTTCACAGTGCCAAAATAAGATTCAAAGTTTGGAGGCCCTCACCCAGAAGGGGTGACCAGCTAGCTATTCCAGTCTTCCCAGGCTTCAGGAGTCATTTCCATCCTTAGCATCAATGCCCTGAGTTCAGAAGTACTGAGGTCTCAGAGAGGGAAGTTTTATAAGCCATGGAGCCCCAAGTGTAGGGGTGGCAGCGTTAGGCTGTGGATCTTCTGGGTGTCCCAGCATTCAGTAAACAAAGTGTGAACCAAACTTCCAGAAGCTGTACTTTCCACCAAGCTTTCTGCCAGCAGAACCACCCCTCTTCCCAAGGCTCAGGGATTGTTGTAGAACAAGGAGCAGAAACAGTGTAAGAACCAGAGGCAGTGCATGATTACATGGAAACACTGTCTTCTAGACACAGAAAGACAACTGAACATATGAACTCACAGTAGTTGTGACTGTGTATAGGACCTGAGCAAATCCAAGCCAGAACAAATCCAGGTATTAAAAAGGGATCTGGAAGCCAGGCAGTGGTGGTGCACGCCTTTAATCCCAGCACTCATGAGGCAGAGGCAGGCAGATTTCTGAGTTCGAGGCCAGCCTGGTCTACAAAGTGAGTTCCAGGACAGCCAGGGCTATACAGAGAAACCCTGCCTCAAAAAAACAAACAAACAAAAAAAAAAAAGGCGGGGGGGGGGACCTGGACAGGCCATCCTTGTAAGGCACTAGCCCAGGTGGTCCTTGATGTGTTACTAGCACTGTGGGACTACTGACAATTGTTAGCTGCTGAGAAGGGAAGAGAGAGTTTTCTCTAAGAGTTTTCTACTCCTTGGTAGGTTGACCACACTCCAGAGGAAGGACATATATCTGAGAATACTTGGGAAGCACAAGTTGGTTTTGATGGTTATTTTGAAATAGACACAAATCTGGATGGATGGAAAGAGTTGGAGTAGGAGTGAATATAATCAAAACCCATTATATGAAATCTCCAAATAGCTAATAAGTGAAAAGCAAAGACACAGCATATGTATTCCACAGGATCTCATACCAAGTTCAGGCTCACCCCCATGCTTCTGCTCTTTCCTGTCTTGCTTTGAAGGGCTAAAATAATAGAGGATAAATCACCATGCTTTGAAAAAGTATACCCCAAGCCTCTGGGTGGGCACAGCATGTCCTGGAGACCCAATCCCTTAGAGCTGTTAGCCCAGGAGGTCCCCAAGATGGGTGTCAAACACCAGAGGAGAATGGTATGCAAGAAAAAAAAATCCGCAAACTGCACTTGCTTTAAAATGCTGTTCTCCTGAGCAAATGCAAAAGATTTCACTCATAACTAAACTTCATACACAGAATCAATGTTGAATGTATTTAACGCCAAGGATGTTTGTCTAGAATTTAAATAATTTTACTTATTCCAGGAGCTAAGCTTCCTTTTCCTTGGAATTATTTGCCATATAGACGAGGGCTTCCATCAGACAGGACATTTTATTTGATTGCATTTGGATGGTGTACATATTTACACAGTATCAGTGAGGCAGAAATGCCCTTTTAAAATCATGCTTTTGGCCTCAATGGGCCCGTCAGCTGTACAATGCATCAACCAAGTCCTGTAGGTCCATGGTTAAGCCCATGTCTGGCTCTGGGCTTGAGGTTGACATTTGGACTGTGGCCATCAGCCCCTGGGTATGCAGATATCCTGGAAGCTTTGTGGACTCAGAGATATAAAATCTAAATCTTAAAAAGTTCTATCATCCAAAAAGTACTAATTTTAAAGCTTAGAGAGAAAGGGGAAAATCAACCACTTATGATCCATGACCAAGGGCAGCAAACAGCTCCTTGCTCTAGACCATTCCCACTTCTTGGTTCCCCTGCATGGTTGTTCTTCTTGAGATGCACAGGAAGGAAGGAAGGAAGGAAGGAAGGAAGGAAGGAAGGAAGGAAGGAAGGAAGGAAGGAAGGAAGGAAGGAAGGAGGACTTGGGGCTATACAGCCCAAGTACTCCTTTCTCCCTAAACAAGGTTCCAAACTGCTGATTCTGGAGTTTCTCATCTGTTCATGGGGTGCCTGCGATACAGTCCGATTGGTTGTTGAAAGGACTGGAGGCATTAAATGGTGCAAGTGCTTACAAGGGAGCGGGGAGTGTCCTGAATCCGTGTGACCCTAGATTACTACTGATTGTCAGTTCTCACAGACTGGCTGGTGACCCTACAGCCTTATTGGAGGCTGGGGAGAGGCCAAGACTATCTTGACTTCTGGTGCAGCACTGGTGGTAGGAGCAGCTGGAGCACACACTTGTGTGCAAATGCCAATGCAGGCTGGGTAGCAAAGGATCAGGAAAGCCACTGTCCTTTTATCTGGCTTTGCCCAGGCACACTAGACTCCATAAGCCACTTCTGTTGTCTTTGTTCTCAAAGGGTAAGGGAAGATCAGTGTGGACCCCAGGAGAATCATCAGAAATAATACACTAGAGAAGTCAACCTGGTCATTTGTCACCTGGAGGGGCCAACCCTGGACTCAGAGGCATGTCCATAGAGCAGACCAGATGCAGCAGCAAGCCTTGAGAGGTGTGACGGTTTGTATATGCTTGGCCCAGAGACTGGCACTATTAGAAGGTGTAGCCCTGTTGGAGTGGGTATGTCACTGTGGGTGTGGGCTATAAGACCCTTGCCCTAGCTGCCTGGAAGTTGGCCTTCTACTAGCAACCTTCAGATGAAGATGTAGAACTCTCAGCTCCTCCTGTACCATGTCTACCTGGATGCTGCCATGCTCCTCTGCCTTGATGATACTAGACTGAACCTCTGAACCTATATGCCAGCTCCAATTAAATATTGTCCCTATAAGACTTGCCTTGGTCATGGTGTCTGTTCACAGCAGTAAACCCTAACTAAGACGAGAGGGTATGTCTGCCAGCCTCTGTCTGATAAGGACCCTCATAAAACTGACCATCCTGCATGGTCTTACATATAATCCCTTTCAGATTGGCTGCCGGGAGGGTCCGGAGTACTTGGGTTCTATAACTGAGTGGGGTTAGACCTCTGTTGTTACGCTTGGAATGCAAATTGTACCCAGCATGCTCCAAGAGTGGAGCAATCGCTCCTCAGATGATAGTTCTGTTTAGGGAGGTTGTGAGACCCTTAGGAGGTAGAGGCCTTTAGGAGGAAGTGGGTCGCAGGAAGGCCCTGTGTGGTCACAGGACTTGCCCTGGTTCTGGCTCCAGCCCCACCACCTGTTCCTTGGCCTCCTAAGATAAGGAAGCAGCCTCATGCTCCCGCCACCATAGCTATGAGCCACTTCAACCATCATGCTTTCTCCATCATGATGGGTACCCTCAAGCCATGATCTAAAATAAATTCTTTCTTTCTATGTTGTTCCTTGTCAGCGATTTGGTCATAGCAATGAGAAAGTAAATTAATGCACCTGAAAAATCTCCTGTCACGATCAGGACAGGGTTGCAGGCAGGGCTGTCAGGCACTCCCACCTCGAGCTCATGCATTTTTTTTTTTTAAGGTTTATTTATTTTATGTATATGAGTACACCATTGCTCTCTTCAGACACACCAGAAGAGGGCATCAGATCCCATTGCAGATGGTTGTGAGCCACCATGTGGTTGCTGGGAATTGAACTCAGGACCTCTGGAAGAGCAGTCAGTGCTCTTAACCATTGAGCCATCTCTCTAGCCCCGAGATCATACATCTTTATATTGTGCCTGCATTACAACCCTCTTCAACCTACAGGACACAGTCAAGGTAAGCTCAGCTGAACTACTAACCTCTTACTCTGTGGGATGGAGAGGCTATGACCATTGCCTAGCACCCTACAGTGCAAGGAAGAGAGCTATACATCCCCAGCACCAGCAGCACTTCTGTAGCACCCAGAAAGTTGGTAACACGTGTGTGCAAGGCATATGTGTAAGTGTATATGTGTGGGAGTGTGGAGTGAATTTGTGTTTACTTTTACATAGGGATGCATGTATGGGTGGATCCATGTGTGTTCATATCTGAGTGTGTACGTGCTCTGATAAAGTACTCACAGGAGCCTGGAACACTCACCTGTGTCCTGTTTCTGTCAGCTACAGGAGTGAAAATCACAAGTTGGCCAGGGAGAGAAACATGAGAAGAAAGTGCACTGCTTTTCTTGTGAAGTCTGGAGAAAGCAGGTTCTGGAGGGGAGGTGTCTATGTGGCCACTCAGCCAGAGAGTTTAATAGTAAGTGGAAAGGTCCACAGAATGAACGGAAGTAGCAACAGAAAGCTGTGGTTAAAGCACAGCAGGAAACAGGTCCTCAAAGGGCTCCAGAGCTGCTCAGCATTCATCCCCAGACGTCCCCCCAGCATCAGGACCTTGTGGCCTGCTGAGGATAAGCCCTGCAGAGACTCTCTGCACTGGCAGCATCTGGAGGGCTAGCATTTGCACCTTGGTCTCACCTGAACTTTCCTGAGGCTTCAGTGTCCTTGGCGTTGGTGGGGAAATGATGGCCTGCCAATGGTGCCTGATCCTATCTTACTCCACCCAGGTCAACCTAGAACTCACCCAAGCCTCTCCCTGTGAGGTTTAAAGTGGATATCATCATCACTACATCTTCCTCCTCAGGCACAGATAGAGTTTAGTACCCTTTTGAGTCCCTGGACTTTCTATCTAGCCTGAGCCCCTCTTTGCCTCACCTGGGCATCCTTGGCTGGGCTGTCCCCCACATAAATGCCCAGGGAATACTGTGTATGACCACTCATTGGGTACCCTGCACCAGGCCAGGCAGGACCTATAGGTACCCTTACTTCTGTGCAACCCTGCTATCTTTCTCCGTCTTTCAAGATCATCTCCACTCCTTGCAAAGGTGAGAGGATTAGGGGAGAGAACAAACAGATCCTTTACCTAAAGGACTAGATGCTAGTTGCTGCAAAGGACTTGGTATTCTGTCTAGGGGGGGAGGACACAGAAATACACCAGACCCTCATAAGAAGCATGGTTTATATTTTCCAGCCCCAAGGTGGCTCTGAGAAGTCAGTAAACTTCTCTGAGTGCACTTGTGGAAGTAGAGTTTTAGCAGATGAAAGGCAGAAGAAGCTGTGCACTGCCCTCATTTGTGAAGCTGGTCGACACAGAGATGAGACATAGCAATTCTGAAATCACTGTGTGTGTTCCAGAACTGGGAAGCAAACAAACATATTATGGGTAATTAGAACAAGTGACATAATTTGTGGGAATTAATGCAAAAGGTGAATTCAGAGCCCTTACCCAGAATGCACTGAGAACTCAGGAGCTGGGAGAGGGGGGTCACACCTTTTCACTTCAGCACTTGAGAAGTCAGCCTGGGCAACATAGTTAGACCCTGCTCAAAACAACTGGGCTGTGGATGGAACTCAGGGGTGGAGCACTTGTTTGTTCAGCACATGGATGGTCCTGGACCACACACACACACACACACACACACACACACACACACAATGTCACAACAAGATGTAGCTAGAAGCTATCATATGGACAGCTAGGGTTGCTCTGGAAAGACGAACTGTGAATGAAAATGATCAGGATGGGGAGAAGCAGCAGGTTGAGCTGTGGGATTGGACTTAAGTGGCACACAGACACACAGCCAGCTGTCATGTGCAGATGGAACACAGCATAGATGTTGGCACCACAACATGTGTCTCATCTGCCTCCAAAAAAACCTGGCACAGGGGTACCCAGTGCCCCTGAGTACTTCCACAGCTCAAGTCTTTTTGACACCTTTTTCCAGTCAGGGGCATTGTGGGGATCCTAGAGCACCAGTTCCTCACAAGTAAGACAGGGTTCCAAAGTGATGTGCCAAGAGGGCAGAGCCGACCTGAAAAGCATGAAAGTCCAGACCCCAGAGTGATGGGAACCAGGAACGGTCATCCATCAAACAGCACAGTAATGTGACCAGAGCCACCAAAGGACATTAAGTACTTAGAAATAAGATAGGTAGTGACCTGTCACTTAGCACCAAGTCTTACCCCAAGGAAAGAATAAGTGGTGTCTGCACCATGGAGAGGCCTGGGCACTGCTTCACAAGCTCCAGCTCAACATTATACAACAGACAAGATGGCAGCCCAGCATCTGAGTGCCCAATGACAACCACCAATCCTGGAGCATAGGATGCCCTGCCAAGGTCACTGAAGGGAGAAGCGGAGGTGCAGCAAGAGGTCCTGGATTGGATACTGGGCCACGACACATACATGAGGTCCGCACAGTTCACAGCACCATACTGGAATCGGCATCCTAACTGTGAACCCTATTCTAAGCTAATGTAAACTGTTGGCCTTGGGGGAAGTGATATGGAATGTGTTGGAATTCTCTGCACTATATTGAAAACTTCAGTAAACTATTTTAAAATTACTAGTTAAAAAGTACTCCTTAGAGTAGATCTGGTCAAGATACCTAGTGTGAGAGCTCTGTTCAAAATCATTTGAGATCCGTCCCTGCCCCCATGGCATTCGATAGACTGACTGGGGAATTTGTGTCCCACAAATTCAAGTCCCACAAAGACCTTAGAATGATATATGGCTTAGAAACGAGATCTTTGCAGATGTGCTAGTTAAGATGAGATATATCAGATTGAGATGGAACCTAAATCTAAGAACTTACATGTCTTTATAAGAAGAGACTGCAAGAGATCATGTGGAATGCCGCAGGTATTGAATGATATGCCCATGAGCTAAGGAACTCAACCTCTTTCCATCAGCCTAAGAAGCCCAGAAAGTTGGGGAAAAGTCAATTCTCAGACAAGCAGGAGCTGAAGACACTATGATCTCAGGCTTGCAGCTTCCAAAGTGGAAAAGCCTCATCCTTTTTACTTTGGTCCAACAGACTGGTCCCTATTGTGATATGTGTGGGTCTTCCACAGGGTTGCCTTCCAACCTTTCAATTACTCTGCTGTTTTTGAGGGAGCCACATCCACTCAATGCTGTAGGAATGACAATGCAGGATTCAGGCCCTACGCGATGCCCTGGCTGTGGCCTCGTACTCACCAGCTGCACCCATAGAAAGCCAGAAGGCTATGATCTGTATTCCTTCTGAACTTCTTTCCTTCACTGGGCCAGGGTAGGTATCCAGCCCTTGCCCCATGTCTCAGCTGATCCAGGAGATGTCTGCTTTTGATTTGATGGTGACTTAATTTTTGTACATCTTAACATTAGTTTTCTTAAAATAAGCCTGTTTCTGAAAAGTCTGGGCTCACAGAAACTGAGAAGGTGAAGACTTCCTACATTTCCCTCTCCCCTAGAGTCCCAGCCTTTTTCTTCACTGCCCCACATAGTATGTAGCACATTTGTCCAGCTTGTTTCTCTTTTCTGTGCTGTGCCTTTGATGTTGTGTAGAAAATGTATCTGTGAAGCCTGGAAGCCTGGGGTTTTTTTTTCCCCCCTTCATTATTATCTTCCAGGAACTTTGTCATTCTTCATTTTAGCTTTTGGTCTCAAGCACCTGAAGTTAATTTGTGTTTTTATATGTAGCTAACTGCTGCTCCCTGCCTTTTATTGAGAGACCTTTCTTCCTTCCAGTGGTTCTCCCAAGTGAAAAGTAAATTGACTATGCTCGTGGTCCAAGTTTTGAATTCTCTCTACTCTGCTGATACATCTGCCTGCTCCTTCACTGGTACCAAAACTTCTTGCTTACTGCAGCTGCCCAACAGGTCATGAAATGGTTCATCCTGTCAACTTAACTGAGAAGCACCTAGGACATTAGTGACACACATCTGGGTATGAGGGGGCACATTTCCCAACACAGATCAGGAGGGAACTGATTCAATAGATTGACAATGTGATGGTATCACTGAGTGGTAGTGAAATGTAGGTACTGACCTGATCAGCATGCTAACCCTTTAATAGATTGACAGTGTGATGGTACCATTGGATGGTAGTGAAAGGTAGGTAGGGCTGACATGGAGAAAGTAGGTCCCTGAGAGTGTCCTCCAGCCTGTATCTTGCTACGGTTCCTTCTACTTCCTTTTTCTGCTTCCTAACTATTGATGTAAACTGCCCACCACCACCACGATTGACATAAACTGTACAAAATAAGCAATTCCTCTTTTTAAGGTATTCTCAGGTACTTTGGTAAAGTAAGGAGTGCAGTACTCGAGTTAGTCTTGCCAGCTTCCTACCTTGTTCTACTTCTCCTAGCTCTCCGCTGGCCGAGTACTCTGGGTCTGTAGAGCCAGTCTGTGGATTTAACTCTGTGTTACCTTGCTGAGATCTGTTTGGATGGCTCCCTTCCCACAAGGCACCTGCAGTGTAATTCTTAGGCAAGCTCATGTTTTCCATGTTTAGATCCTTGGCACTTTGGAGTTGTTCTGGAATCGAGCGTGGGCACTGAGCAGGAAGTAATGGCTCAGATGTATCTTTTTCTACGTATCTGTACAATTGTCCCATGAAAACTAATATTCAAGAATTCATCTTTCCCCATCTTCACAGTATTTCAAACTAGTGCACTTTAACTGAGTAATCTGGACAAGGATAGCACTCCTGGGACCTCTGGTGTTCTGACGTCACGCAGAGAACCATCATCCCTCTTGGAACGCAAGCCATGAGTCCATGGCTAATGCAGATAACCCACAAGTGAGCACAGGGAATAATTAAATACTGGGACATTCTAAACAAACCCAAGCTGCCCTCATTGTATGTGATTTGTGCTAAGTTCCTGGAAAAGTCAACATATAGTGGAATCATTAGAAATGACGAGTCTCTGTATGCCAGCTAGTAATCAGCTCAGGTTTCTCCATGCCTGGCAAATCTAAGTGTCATGAGACCAATCCCACATATGTCGTTTAGGCAGTCCAACATCTGATACTGGCAGGCCAACACACTCATTGGACAACCCCTGAAAACCCCTTATGAGTTTCTAGTTTCCTCAGCAGACCTTCAGTGGGGCCTAGCCTGGGGTGGGGTGACCTGCCAGCCATCTTCATCTATAGGCAGTAGACTCACAGCTGCCTTGGTCTGTGGCTCACGTGTTCACGGGCTGTCTTGTGTCTGAACTGCAATTGATTTTCTTTTCATTATGAAGAGCCAGGTCAACCACTGTGTTCATGGAAGCCTGCCTGGTAAAAACCAGTGTGGGCTTTTGTAACTAAGATAGAAATGCAGAGAAATGGGGCCTAGCAAACACATAAGTGGATGCTCACAGTCAGCTATTGGATGGATCACAGGGCCCCCAATGGAGGAGCTAGAGAAAGTATCCAAGGAGCTAAAGAGATCTGCAACCCTGTAGGTGCAACAACATTATGAACTAACCAGTACCCCGGAGCTCTTGTCTCTAGCTGCATATGTATCAAAAGATGGCCTAGTAGGCCATCACTGGAAAGAGAGGCCCATTGGACTTGCAAACTTTATATGCCCCAGTACAGGGGAATGCCAGGGCCAAAAGTGGGAATGGGTGGGTAGGGGAGTGGGGGGGAGGGTATGGGGGACTTTTGGGATAGCATTGGAAATGTAATTGAGAAAAATACGTAATAAAAATATATATAAAGAAATGCAGAGAAAGTCAAGGGGAAAGATGTCTCTAATGTGTCATCATCTACACCATGAGGATAAGAACTAGAATGTACACGAAGAGTGTGGGAATTCACTAAGGAAACAAGAATGGGAACTTTTTCTTTTGATAATACATCTCACCTGAAATGTACATCTATTTCTCACCTAAGCAACCCCCCTGCATTCTGTGGGCAATAACTGGGCATGTTACCTTTTAATCCACTTCTGGCATCAACGACCTGGTTCAGTATAGAGCCTACAGGATAAGGGCTCAGCATCATAAAGATCCCCACTTCATCTTCCAGTCACAAGGAGATTCCAATCCTCAGGGTTCACATTTCTACCCACATTGACTACAACTTTCCTTTCCCCAACACTGGGCTCAATAACTTCCTAGAGTGGCTCAAAGAATTTGAGATATCTTTCCTATATGCCCTGACTTATTATGAGGAATATACGTAAACAGACAGTTGCAGATGTTCATTGGGTGTGTCAAGGATGCAATGCCAGGGCAACTGAACATCTACATGGGTAAGAAATGTAGGTCTTCTCCACTGGTTTTATTGCTGTTACTTAAATAATTGTGTCCTCTCAAGTGGAAGCCAGACAATGCCATGGGTTTTAGGTACTTTTCTTGTTGTTGTTATAAAAATACCCTGAAAAAGCAACTTAAAGGAGAAATAGTTTTCTCCGCCTTAGTTAAAGGATCCAGTCCATCACAATGGGAAGACCTGGTAAGAGACAATTAATTATGGCCACTGGTTAAGCTTCATTAGCAGTCAGGAAGCAGGGAGAAATGAATACCGTGTTCAACTTACATTTTTCTTTTTATGAAGTCCAGACTCCAGGGCCAAGGAATGGGGCCATCCTCATTTAGGGTATATCATCCTGATTCAACTAACCTAATGAAGATGCTCCCTGTAAAGGGATGCCTCAAATAGCTAGAGGAAATACTCCTTTGTTGGCTCAGTTTCCTCATCTATACAGTATGACTTTTGGATCCCAACTTGGGAACAGTGTGTGAACTGAGTTACTGTGGGAACCAGTTTCAGCAAGAGGCTGACACATATACTTATCTTCCCTTACCCACTTGACATTGATTCTTGATGGGTTCCACTGGTGTTCCTTGTAATAAGGTATTCTCTCTGATGTGCCTGAACAGTTAGGTGCCTGCATCTATGTCTTAGGAACCCATTATCTTCTGTATTTGTGATAACTTTCCCTGACTCAGGAAAGGCTCTGTGCCCTAGCACTAGGTCTTGAGGTAGTAGATCCAGAGCTGTCATTATGGCACTTGTCAAGGGGGCAATTACAGAGACAGCCGGGGACGATTCAGTGCTTAGCAAAGGCATTAGCTTGGAGCTTGAAGGCCTGATGAGACAACAGATGCAGCCTCCTGTCTGCCATGAAAAGAGCCATCTCCATGAGCTTGTTGGCTGTCAGAAGCTGTTTAGCTCCCCATGAGCTCCAGAGAATATAATCTATTATTTGCTCGAAACTAGATTTCTTGAGGTAACTATAAACCCCAGACTTGAATCACACTGACAGCTCTGTGGGAGGCTAGCCTGGCTCTGTGTACGATAATGACAGGGCTGTGTTTTACAGCTGACACTGGCAACCCCATTGATTTTCCTTCAGTAGAATTGGACCATCAATGAGGGTAATGACCCCAGAGGACCAGCAATGTCCACACTACATCAGTTTGCATCGGTGGAGTCAAGAAATCCAAATCTTCATGTTTAGAAGCCTGCCTCTACTGCCTACCACCTTCACCCACCCCTCTAACTCTAGTGACCCCCCCAACCCAATTAAGAAGATAGAAGCTTCTGACCTATAGCATTGGGTGGGGGGTGATCATCCCCAGGACTATACAGAGGACTGAGGAGTCCTGAGCCACAAACAGAAGACTATAATTAAACATGACCGAATGCACCTGCCAGCCTACAGTCTGAAATGCAAGCCCTGGGTGAAGATGAAGCAGGGGTTTCATGCCTTCTTTACCCAAATAGCTGACATTTAGTCCCAGTCCTGAATCAGTGGAGCCAAATCAGGCTGTGTCCACCATGCAAAGCCAAGAGCCTGCCCTACTACCTATTCTCCTGTATCTTTTCTCCCTTACCCAAGATTGAAGGGACAGTGCATCATGGGAAAGCCATCCCAGCTCCCTGTGTTCTGATCATGCCCCAGGATTTTACAAAGGGACAAGTGTCTTGAGTTAGCACTTCCCCAACCATCCTTCATTATCACTATGTCACTGTCAGAGTTCACACCGAACACAAACAAAAAGGTTCAGGTAATTTTTTTTTTGTCCTGAACATGTTTTCTGGAATGTTCTAAGGGACCCTAAGTAAAAGTATTGATAAGACATTTAAAAGTTAAATGTATCACCTGCTAACATGGATATAGCATACATACATATATAAATATGTATGTGTGTGTGTGTGCAAGAGCAGTACATGCTCTTACATATCCATGATATATAGTATCTTCTCTTCTCTGTGAGAATTGTTCATCTGCGGATTGAAATGTCTCAGGCAGGGGGCTGGAGAGATGGCTCAGTGGGTAAGAGCACCCGACTGCTCTTCCGAAGGTCCAGAGTTCAAATCCCAGCAACCACATGGTGGCTCACAACCACCCGAAATGAAATCTGACGTCCTCTTCTGGTGTGTCTGAGGACAGCTACAGTATACTTACATATAATAAATAAATAAATATTTAAATTAAAAAAAAAAAAGAAATGTCTCAGGCAGTGTATTACAAGACTGAGACCACGTATCAGAACAGGAGGAAACTTGAGGCACAGGACATACACTAGATAAGGCTTTGTGTTCTGAACCAACAAAATGAGGAACTTGGAAAGGGGACGATACTAGATATCATGTCATTGTACACTGGATACCATGTCATTGTACCTCCATGAAGAACTCAATGAGAAAATCTGGGGTAATAAGAATGTAATGGGGGGGGGCTGGGGAGATGGCTCAGTGGTTAAGAGCACTGGCTTCTCCTTCAGAGGTCATGAGTTCAATTCCCAGCAACCACATGGTGACTCACAGCCATCTGTAATGGGATCCAAAGCCTTCTTCTGATATGTCTGAGGACAGCTACAGTGTACTCATATACATAAAATAAATAAATCTTTTTTAAAAAAAGAATGTGATTAGGAACATAAAAACCACTGCTTTGCATGGAATCTATATGCCAGCCATTTTGTCTGGGCTGATCTATGGCTTCTGCAAAACCAAAAGTATATCTGTCTCAATTTTACTACTTTGACTCTCCAGTACTCCTTTTAAAATATTTATTTTCTCTCTCCACCCCCCTCTGTGTGGTGTGTGTTTGTGTGTGTGTATGGTCAGTGTTCATGAAACTGAAGTCAGTGCTCAAAATGGGGATTATCCCTAATGTCTGAACAGACAGACTTCAATTACACCTAGTTGTCCAGGGTAACCGAGACTGGATGTGCTATGAGGGCAGGAGTCCAGCAAAGGCAGAAGACTGGTTTCTGGGATTTGAACAAAAAGTTTCTACCCCATGAAGAATGTTGAGAGACAAACTGTAAATTCAAGGGGCCCTGCTGGAACTGGTGCTTGACAAAGGATGCTAAATTCAGCTGGAGTTCCCTCCTGTTCAGGACCCAAGTGGGGGTTGGGTGTGTGTGAAAACACTTGACCAGGCCCTAATAGGGATCCACAATAGCAAATCTCTTAGGAAATCTGTGAAGTTGTATAGACTTTCTCTGTGAGACTCCAAATGGCAAATGGCCCACTCTTGAAGCCAGCAAGGATGACAACACAAATGGAGAGTGACCAAGGTGCCACCAAGCCCGTTCCAGGTATAAAAATAAACCTGGAACCTGACCAAAAAATTAGGCTTTTGGGAAATAGTGAGAATTCCCAGAGCTCCTAGGTTCTGAAACTCAATTCTGAGGCTTTCCTGCATCCTAACATTTGTAGTTGCCAAGAGCCTCACTCCACCAGTCTACTGAAGATCATAGGCTCATCCACGGGCTGATGACAATAGGAAGAGTAACCTGTGAGCAAGGCAATTTTACAAAGAGCTTGATGGCTTCCTGTTCATTAGGGTTACGTCACTGAGATCAACTGGAGGGAAGGTCAGAGACATAGGACTGTCAAATGTCACTGCAATGCTGACAAAATCATAGGAATAAATGACTCTGAAGAGGAGATCCATTTGACAAAGGTGTAGGGGTATAAGGAGTCTCAGATGGATCCAATGATCCTACTCCAGCCCCATAGGAGTTTGTAACCAAGTACCATCCCTGTCTTTGTAACCACAAACCCTGCCCCCACCTGTTCAGACGAAGCCAGTGTCCCTGTGATTCCTCCCAAGCCCTGTGCTAGGAGGTTTGGTGTCAGTCTGACACAAGTTGAGAGTCTTTTGGGAAGAGGGAACCTCAACTGAGAAAATGTTCCCACCAGATTGGTCTGTGGTACATCTTCTTGATTGATGACTAATGTGGCAGTGCCACCCGTGGGCTGTTGATCCTGGGTGCTATAGAAAAACAAGCTGAGCAAGCCATGGGAGTAAGCTAGTGAGCAGCATTCCTCCATGGCTTCTGCTTCAGAACCTTCCTTGATATCCTTTAGTGATGTGGATACAAAGCATAATAAACCCTTTCCTCTCCAAATTTCTTTCAGTTATGGTGTTCATCGAAGCAATAGAAACCCTAAGATACCCTCATGATGAAATGGGTGCTCCACTTCTGAAACCTTCAATTTAAAAGCACCATTTTTAGAAAATTCCCAATCACACTTCTGATTGCACGTGTGAGAAACATGAGAATGCCGTACAGAGCATGCCTTTGAGAACAATGAGCTCCAAAACTTAAGTTTCGGAGGCCACCATAGAGTAAGGAGCTGGACACTAATGAAAAGCACCAACAGCCAACGAGCTTCTGAAAACAGGAAAAATCATTTTTTGCTTGATCTCTGCAGGCCATCGTCCTGGGCTATCACAGCACTGGCCACTTCACTCTAGAAACTGTGTTTACCTGAAACCAAGAAATATTTAAGAAGATTAAAATGAAGGCCAGAAGAACCAATCCCTGATACTCTGTTATTCTTGCACACAGGAGCCTAGCATAACTGTCCTCTTAAGAGGCTCTACCCAGCAGCTGAAACAGATATAGAGACCCACAGCTAAACATTAGACAGAGCTTGGGGAGTCTTATAGAAAAGTTGGAGCAAGAATTGAGATCTGGAGGGGGCAGGAGTCCACAAGACCAACAGAGTCAACTAACCTGGGCCCTTGGGGGGTCTCCCAAAGACTAAACCACCAACCAAAGAACATACATGAACTGGACCTACACCCCACCCCACCCCCCAACACATATATAGCAGATGTGCAGCTTGGTCTTCATTCAAGTTCCCCAACAAATGGACCGGGTCTGTCCCTGTGTTGCCTACCTGTGGATCCCGTTCCCCTAACTAGGCTGCCTTGTCTGGCCTCAGTGGGAGAGAATGTGGCCAGTCCTGCAGTGACTTGATGTGCCAGGGGTGGGTTGGTACCCAGTGGAGCCTCCCCTTCTCAGAGAAGGGGAGAGGGGGTAGGGAAGAGAGCAGGGGCTGGCATCAGGACGTAAAGTGAACAATTAATGGACCCTGATGGTTTTATCTGAGTGGCCTCCCCGCTTCTCAGATGAGAAGGGGAGAGGGGAGGGGGAAGAGGGTAAGAGGAGAGTAGGGGCTGACATCGGGATGTAAAGTGAATAAATAAATTTAAGAACCCAGATGGTTTTATCTGAATGGGTAATGGGAAATCCGGAAAAAAGATCTTCTTGAGATATAACCTACCTCTGCATGTTAGCCAGGATTAACATTTATATTACCGCAAAGGAACTTATTCTTCTGACAAAAGGGGCAAGTGACCTGTAAAAACTCTTTTTGACCTTTTCTGGCCATCTTGAACTGCATGTTATCAACACAGTAACCTCACGCCCGAGAAATCGGTATTTGAGTTTCCTGAGTCTCCTCCGTGTTTTCCTAACTTTTGGACGCTCCCCTAGACTTTGAAGAGCCAGCATCAGGGTCCCCGCCATCATCCTGGGGCGCCGCCGTAAGGCTGCAGAGGACCTTAAGAAGAAGAGCAACGCACAGAAAATTTTTCCAAGTACCGGGTGCCGCCAAGGTTGGTGGCGGACCTGGGCTCCCACAGGCATGCCGGGAGTACGGCGCAAGAGGCTGACGTCACACGCGCGCGCCGGTCGTGGGGTCGTCGTGAGGTTGCGAGTGCGTGGCGGAGCGTCTGGCTCCCAGAGGGCCGTGCGCGCCCACTTCCGCCAGCTGCTCGGTTCCCGGAAGCGGCGGCCGGCAAATCCGGCGAATCCCCGGGCGCCGGGTGTGGGTATCGGGAGCATGCGGGGCGGCCGGCGGCCCGCGCGAGGCGCGTTGGTTTCCCCGCGGCGGTGGCGGTGGCGCGCAGCGGCTCTCCCGTGAGCGGCGGGCGGCGGCGGCGCTCGGCCCGCAGGTTGCGGCGCCATGTGGAGCGGCCGCAGCTCTTTTACCAGCTTGGTGGTGGGCGTGTTCCTGGTGTACGTGGTGCATACCTGCTGGGTCATGTATGGTATCGTCTATACCCGTCCGTGCTCGGGTGACTCCAACTGCATCCAGCCCTATCTGGCCCTGCGGCCCAAACTGCAGGTGAGCGTCGGGGAGCCCTAAGAAGGCGCCTCCCGGCCGGGTGCTACCACCCACCCCTACTGGCACTGGTCAGAGACGGGTTGCGGACTACCAGCTTTACCCCTTATCACTGATGTCACTGTCCAGTGTTCTGGTTAGGTGGCAGTGAGAGCTGGAGTTGAGACTTCTCTGTTCTCTGCTGCTTTCTTGTTACCCCTTGGTGCCCTGCTCTGCCCCTATTATAAGTGAGATCGAGTTGCACTACACGTGTTTCCTAACGGGACCCCAGTGGAAGTTACCAGGAGATCTCCAGCCATATGGGAGTCAGGCCGCTAGCTCTGCCCTCTCATCACCTGTGTCACTTCCTGGTTCTAGTGGGTATTCCGGACAGGTCAGCTCTACAGTTAGGTTCCTTGTTCACAGCAGTGTCACACAGGCCATCTTGCCCAAGCTCACCCTCTGAGAGGTAGCCCTCAGATTGCTACCCTCTCACAATAGTTAACATGTTTTCTATCAGAATCTTTTGGCTATTTATTCTTGCTCACTCTTTCCAGCTGAGTGTTTACACCACCACACGGTCCAGCCTTGGTGCAGAGAACAATGTGGACCTGATCTTGAACGTGGAAGACTTTGATGTGGATTCCAAATTTGAAAGGTGTGGATGTGGGACAGATTGCCAGAGATGGGTTCCAGGATGATCATGGATAGCATTGTGTGTAGAGTGAGGACATCCTATAGAAGCACTCCTGTCTAGGGTCTGTGTAAACCGTCAAGCTGAAAGTAACAGGTGTCGAGTTTGTCACTTAGCAAGTAGCTTTTACTGCAATCTGAGGGCAGTGTGGTTTACTACAGCCCATGTAGTCTCCCAAGGAATGATACATTGACCTACCTAGTAGGAATAATTAGTTCACTTGTTACTTATAAGTAAGTTACCTTTGGCATTAGAATATAAATCTCAATGCTCAGCTATGTACAGTAACTTTTGAGAATTAACATGGCTTAGCATTTGACATATGATTTTAACATGTAAAAGTTCAAATAAAATTTGTAAAATTGCTCATCAAATCAAGATCCTGTACTGCCCAACAGGTATCAAGCCCACTAGCCAACCAGTCTTCAGCTCCCACCCAGTGCATCATTGTCTGGGCCTATTAGCCTGTGGCCCTAGAGTAGTTATTAACTACCCATGCCCATCTTGAAATGGAGGTTGGACGTCCTGGTGCCATTCGCTAGTTTTATAGGGGCAAATCCTGCCTCCTATTCATCACCCTGTGCCAGGATAGATAGTGAAACATTCAGTTTGGAGCCTGGAAGAAGTTGAAGAAGCATGAGTGGTCCTGGTCCTGAGCTCCATGTCTGTTTGTACCTGCCTGAAACACCACAGCAGAAAAGTCCATAGAGTCAGCACCTGTGTATTCAGAGCCCTCTTAGTTCCCTAGTGGAAACAACTCTTTTTAGAAGCTTTAGAGGAGTCTACACCCTGTATGCTTCTGTAGCAGTTCCCACCATGCCTTTTAAAGCAAGTTGTAGTCTGAGGCTCTAACAGAGGTGGGGAGTGCTGTAACTTTCATAGTGCTTAGGACACAGTAGTGTTCTGACGTCAGTAAAGTCACAAGGCAGGTGAGTTTCAGTTTTAGCGGTTCTGAACTAAAATTAGATTCTGTAAATCTAAAGAGATGATTAGCTGACATGTGTATAAACAGTGTAAAACAGGATGGTGGTGCACACTTTTAATCCCAGCTCTTTGGGAAGCTGGGGCAGGAAGAACTTGAGTTTGAGGACTGTCTGGGCTATGTACTAAAATGGAACCTAAACATATGCATGTTTAAAATGACTCTTCTGTTTTAGGACAGTTAATGTTTCTGTACCAAAGAAAACAAGAAACAATGGGACGCTGTATGCATATATTTTCCTACATCATGCTGGGATTCTGCCCTGGCAAGATGGGAAACAGGTACACGTGGTCAGTACGCTGACTACCTACATGATCCCCAAACCAGAGGAAATTAACTTGCTCACTGGGGAGTCTGCTACACAGGTAAGAGTCGTAACAGGTCACTGTAGCGGGCTTGTGTCTCTTGTTAAGAGTTTGTGTGCATGTCTTCTAATGTCAGCTTAAAGGAATTTGAATTAATTATCTTTCATTTTAATTGTATCCCATAGATTTGTAGATACAGTACATGAGGTTAGCGATGAGTGGAGTTTCATAGCACTCTAGCAGACTCCCTCTCTGGCTCAAGGCCTTCTGCATCTTTGAGTGAGTGTATATGCCTTCTTAGAAGGGCAGTTATTCTTCAGAGTTCACCTGTACTTTCAGGTGAGAGTTGTCATGTATACACAGGCACATGCATGTACACACACACAGTGTAGGACTGCATGCCTGGGCATTTATGCTTGTAATTCAAAATTATAAGAAGGGTATAGGTACTGTTTATATTTTGTTCACCTGTAGAAAACAATATGCAAAGGAAATTTTACTCACAAAAGTGGTTGTTCAGCCAAGCAAGATGGCTCATTCCTGATACCCTAGTGCTTGGGACAGAGACAGGAAGGTTGCCCTGGGTTCCAGACCAGTCTGAGCTATAGACCAAGACTGTTGGAAGCAAGGGAATCATTCATGGGCCCATGGCAGAAAACAGACTTTCACTGTCTGGGTCCACATTGAATAGAAGCTAAGACCAGTCACAAGATAAGAATGATGGCAGCTTTGCAGGAAGCAGCCACAGTCTAGGGGTGGGAACATATTTTAAAATCCTCTTCCTATTTGTGGTGCTCCACTGTCTGTCTCCTTGGGGGCAGGTGGAGGGGGCTTCGTGATGGTAGTGTTGGGAGAAGGCTGGTATCTTGTTTGTGATGGATATGGAGCTTCAGGAACCATTACATGTAGGCTGTGGCCGTTGTTGCTGTGTGAGAGCTGTTGTTCAGGAGGAAATAGAGTAGTGCTGCTTCCTAGCCGAGTCATCCGGGTTTGATTTGCCCAGAGTTTTCTCCCTGGGTCTCGTTTTATCTAGAACAGATGCCTGATCCTGTGCATCTCCTTCCAAGACTGCACTGTATTCACTTACACCTGCTTTAGTATTGTCTCTTGGTAGTCTTTCCCCAGCCGACAGGAATGCAGGCCACCTGTTAGAGCCCCAGTCGCTGATCCCTCAGTACTGCCTCCTCATGGTCTCATAGAACCAGGTAGGAGGAAGGAGAATGTGCTCTGAGACTGATAGCCCAAGGTCGCTAGAACAGCCAAGTAGGCTTTTGCCAGTCTACGGAGCTAGTGGCTTCTCAGATGGAGGCCAAGACCACTCTGTTGCTACAGGCTGGTTTCAGGTAGTATAGCCTCAATTTCTATCCTATAGCAACAGATAGAAGCCGAGAAGAAGCCATCAAACGCCCTGGATGAACCCGTCTCTCACTGGCGACCAAGGCTGACCCTGAATGTGATGGTGGATGACTTTGTCTTTGATGGTTCCTCCCTGCCTGCAGATGTGCATCGGTACATGAAGATGTAAGTCTCAAATGGAACCCAGGGAGGGAAGCTACTCTTAGAACTGATGGCAGGGCAGGCATCAGTTTGGTGAGCCCAAATAGAGTATGCCATATCTGAGTTCTGGACCCTGCCTGTGTTGTGAGCTGCCCTGCCACAGAACCCATCCAGCTCTTTGCTTAACCACCTGGAAGTTATGATAACCAAGGTGACTGACAAGATTGAGAGAAAGAGTGAAAATCCAGCTGGTACATCTTGCCCTTTAGTCTAGGAAAGTGTCCCACCTGCACTGAAACAAAAAGCATAAGTTAGCTGTGACTACTGTACACTCTTTGGCCTTTGCTATGTCTTCATGCTACCTGGGCCATGAAATGTGGGATTTTGTAGCCGGACTCCCTTAAAGATTTCACCTCTAGGTTGTGTGGCCTAACTATTGCTTGCCATTCTTAGTTCTGTGTACCTGTGACGGTGTTCAGGAACCCCAGCACCGAGCTCCATCAGTGTGTCCTCATGGTGCCATGCAGCTTCTGAGAGTGGCTGGCTGAGAGTCACTTCTGTTCACAACAGATAATTCCTCTGGTATTGTCAAAGATTTCAGATAGGACATTGTACCTTTTAAACAAGAACTCCTCTGCCACTGAGCTAAATCCTCAACCCTCATTTTTTTTTATATAAATTCTGATTTGTGTACATGCTCCAAATTTTAAGCATTTGGTACAGAAAGGGCCAGCTCTGACCTTGTCTCCATCCTTCCTCTCAGATTCCCTCCTACAGTATCTGGGTAGCTTCCTTCCAGGCTACCCTGTGTCATAGCTAGTGCCCTACCGTTCTCTTAAGACGGAGGTGTGTGGATCTTCCTACTTGGTGGCTATACCTGATGTCGTGGGATGCTACCATCTCTTGCTTCTGTTTGGAAAGTTCTAAGATACCAGTAGCCAAGCTGCAGCCAACAGTGATGCTGGGTGGGATACTCCTAGTTTCTCAATGTATTTAGTGACCCAAGGAGATAAATCTGACACTGATTGCAGGTTGTTGTGCTTCAAACCCCCAGGATTCAGCTTGGGAAGACAGTGCACTACCTCCCCATCCTGTTCATTGACCAGCTGAGCAACCGGGTGAAAGACCTGATGGTGAGCCATGCTCTCGGTGCCTTGCTCTGGATACGGCACAGAGCTTCCTTCAGAGTAGAGTGATGCTTCTTAGCACATAGAGTACCTGGTTGGCCTCTAGTTCTTGTAGCTGCTTGTGGGGTCTCTTTCTGGTGATAGACTATTAGGGTGTTCATCAGGATCTTAGGTGGTAGTCCCACAGAGCTCCACCAGAAAGGCCTGCATGCCTGCTCCTGGTATGTGAGGCTTGTGATGTTTCATAGCTTCTTGCACAGCTTCTTGCCCTTAGGGATAGTCCTGCTGTGGGACCAGAGATTCATATCTGAACCAAGCCTCGGAGGGAGCCACAACTCTTAGTATAGCCACGAGCAATGCTAATGTCCTGTGGAGGAGAAATGCCTACTCTGATGCTCTTGTTATAGGCAAGAAAGATGCTATTTTTCCGAAGAGAACAAGAGTGTTTTGAGAGTAGCAGAAATGTGGCTGAATTTTGGCTTTGCATTATAAGGAGAATAACAGTGGTTAACACTGCATCAAGTACCATGCTTAGTATCTCATGTTTGTTGTAGTAGTTGCTGCCAGGGGCTGTGTCAGTGTTCTTTACAGTGGAAATAAGTTGGGATAGGAAAGGAGAGTTTTGCCTGGGTCACAGGTGAGCGAAGGTTATAAGTGAGTACCTGTGTTGCTCTCCCACTGTCATTTGTTAGTGTTCCCTGACAGCCAGCCTAGATCTCCTCTTGAACAGAATCAAGGCTTAGAGAGCAGGGAGCTTACGACAGGATTCTCCTCAGAGCCTGCCTGGGCTTATTCTAGCTGTGGCTCAGTATAACAAGCCCCCACAGTCCCTAATACAGGGTCCTCTACTTTCCTGGGGTGTCACCTGCACCTGGATGACCTGTGGGTTAGGGACAGGGCAGTCTGTAGTAAAGAGGTCTGACTGACTCCTTCCCCCCTTTTCTGACTTGGTTTTTCCTTGTTTAAAGCTGTGTTCTGTGAAATGTACAAGCTGTACTTTATAAACCTGGGGCTGTCTATACATACTATAAGACCTAATAGTGCAGACTTCTTGTAAGCATTTGAAAATTTGTGTCTAGTACTGTATTTTTGTGCCTGGGTATCCATTTGTAGATAGAGGCAGAGGTTATAGGCCAACCTCTGCAGGTTGTGTTCTAGTGGTCCTTCTTGTTGGAATCCTTACACACTACAGTACCTTTGGCAAACTCTACTTAGACATAGGAGTGAGCGAGCGTGTAGGCAACTAGCTTTGCTTTGGGCCTATTTTTGTATCTTTTGTCTCATGTGAACCATTTCTCAGGAATATTGTCTTTTTAGGACAGCCTGGTCTGCTAGGGTGGTCCAGCCAACAAGCTGTCTGATGGGATCTTACAGTGTCATCTCTGGGACAAGTCTGGCCATTTAGTGTGTGTTCAGAAACCTCTGCTGCCTGCAGTAAAGCAGGCTTCTGTGTTGTGAAGAGCCCCAGCACCTAGCTACCAAGTCCTAAGCCTGGTGGCTGCTTAACCGTGACACAGTTTAGGTTACTAGCTCCATTGTGAGTGACTGTCATGTCTTTGACACCAATGGTGTTCGTGGCAGGAGGTTGGGGCAGGAAGATTAGATGGATGATGTGTGTCAGCTTATGACATGTCCCGCACCATCAACATGACCACATTTCACCTGCTACAGGGTGTTAGTTGAAGTACTGTTTCTTCATGGTTCACCTGAGAGCATTTAGACATGGCCTTCTTGTGTTCAGTCTCCACTGGTCTAGGTCAGGGCCATGGTATCTCAGCCAGGCATTCTTACCTTCCCTTGGCTCAGCTAATAAGCTGACCAGTTTCTAGCCATGGTGAAAAGATGAGTGCTCCGAGATGTCACTGGGTGGTTCAGATTGGGGATAGTAGCTGGCAGGCAGAGCTCCCACCCTGTGGAAAAGGCTCAGTCTGAACATGAAAGAGCCTAGAAGAAGAATGACCATCCATCAGACCTTGAACCCTGCAAGGCCCACTGGGGCTGGCATGGAGCTGCACAAGGTTATGCAGGGACCTGGCAGGTATCAGCCTCTATTGGGATCTGGTGCATGGCTGCAGGGTGTTGCACTGAATCCTGGCCATGTTTGATAGCCCTCCTTCACCTATGGATTTCTTGGTGGCAGGTGATAAACCGATCTACCACTGAGCTGCCACTCACTGTGTCCTACGACAAGATCTCATTGGGGCGGCTGCGCTTCTGGATCCACATGCAGGATGCCGTGTACTCTCTGCAGCAGTTCGGTGGGTGGTCCCAGGGCCCCAGGCCAGGGTGGAATGGGGTGTATGGTGAATCCAAGCCATGCTGTGACTGCTTGTTCAACAGCTGACACAGACCCACACTGGTGTACTTCCTGCTAGGGGTCATTTGTGTGGTCACCTTTGGCCTTGTGGTCAAGAAACTTGCAGGCTTCAGCTCCTTTTATCCCTTAAAATGTGACTGTAGGAGTTAGCTGAAATCAGCTTTATTCAGAACACAGTATTTTAAATGCTACAATTTCTTTTGACTTTTACTGTAGACAAGATGTACATTTTCTACAGTCAGAGGAATATTTGTGATGTTAGATAAGACCAAAATGGCTCTTCTTGAATTATAATGTGTTTTCCTTACAGGGTTTTCAGAAAAAGATGCAGATGAATTGAAGGGAATTTTCGTAGACACCAACTTATATCTCTTAGCATTGACCTTCTTTGTTGCAGCCTTTCACGTGAGCTGTCCCCTGGGTTCTTGTCACAGGGAATAGGGACAGACATTGGGGTGGCTCATTGGGCACTGGCACATATCGCTAGGTTCTGCACAGCCTCTGGCCCCTATTGTTCCTTGTCTAGGTGCCAGTACCTCTAGAACTGTGTTGCCCGGCTCGGAAAGTGAGCGGTCCTATCTGTGGGTACTGTGTGCCGTGTGGTGCACAGAGGAACTAGAGAGCTCTCTGACAGTGCGCTGGATACAGTCAGGGTGCAAAGTAGGGGGCATGGGGTATAGTGGACCTTCTGAGTATTAGTTACTACAAAGCAGATGGAACTTTATAAGGCCACTGTCTGCAAGGGTGACTGTAAGAGGTCACACGGTGAGAAACTTAACTGTTACAAGTAGTGGGTGAGACCTAGGTTGGGGTACCTGGTTGGCCACATCCCAAGATATAATCTCCCTGCGATTTGAGTCAAAGATGTGTGTTTGAAAAATATCCCACTAATGTCTCCCTCCAAGTTCCACAATTCTGGCCTTTGAAACGTGTAGTGGTGGGATCCGTAGACAGTGAACATGTCTTGTAAAACCCGAGGTTTGGGCCTAGTGTACTTGTAGACTGCCTGCTCAGTCAGTGAAAGTGCTGTAAGTGACTAGACTGCAAGCTGCTGTCCTGTCTGTTCTTTCCAGCTTCTTTTTGATTTCCTGGCATTTAAAAGTGACATCAGTTTCTGGAAGAAAAAGAAGAGCATGATTGGAATGTCTACCAAAGCAGGTAGGGCCCAGGAACAGTCCACCTGCCCAGGGGCTCCCTGTGAAGCTCGAAACTCTTGCCTGCTCCTCAACAGTCCTGGACTTGTGTTTGGCTATGAGAGGCCTCTTAAGTTGGGCAGCATAATCCCAGACCCTTGTCTCTGCAGTCTCAGCAGTCAGTGAGCATCTCTGAACCCCACTGAGGCTATAGGCCACGGGGCACAGGCCTTCTGTATGAGGGTATGGAGCCGGGCTGCCTATGGAGGCACAAGGTGCATGACCCTGTTGGGCAGCTTGGTTGCTCATAGATTCCAGTACAGCACCAGACCTTCTGTCAACCGGCTTCCTCCTGCTTAGTAGGGCTCTGGCTGCTGGCTTTAGAATCAGTTTTCAAAGTAAATCACCCGTACCTGAGGCAGTGTCCTCATTAGGAGAGCTGACTTTGCAGAATCATTTCACTGAATAAGATCCAGTATGATGGTTTTGCTGTCTAAAAGAAGGGGCAGTGGCTAGTAGGGAGAGTTGTCATGATGGTAGCAGGCTTTGAGGTAAGTGTAGGTGCACGTGTAAGGGATAGAATAGAGAGGCTGCTCCAGCCAGAGCTGGATTCGACTGTCAGGATCTGGCCCAGTGAGTGTAAGTAAGACACAGGAAAGCTACTCAGTGTCTCATCAGGCTCCTGTGGAGAAGCTTCCTGCTGAATCTGCTAACTGTAGCCGTGACCTACTATGGCTGCAGAGTCCATCCTGTGAGCAAAAGCACGGCTTTATAAAAGAAACAAACCCTAGAAGGGTACAAAAGAAGAGCGTATAGAGTATGGAAGCACTCGGCCCGGGCAGCCAACCAGTATCTGTGCTTATTAGTGTCACTCCAATCTGGTACCTGCTTAGACCATGCCCTCTACCCTCTACTCCACTCTGGCTTCTGGTAATTAAAGTGCTTTGAAGAGATGCAGGTTGTCTGCTCTCCCTTCTGTCTCCCCTGGTGCTAGGCATAAAACCTGGGGACTGTACGCTCTGGGTACAGGCCCTACTCTAAGCTCCACCTCCAGCACAGCTCTTTGTGGCTGACTGGAGAGAGGGCGAGGGGAGGGGAGGGGAGATAGGTTTACAGGTGGTTGGCTGCGTGTGCAAGGGGTAGATACAATTTGCCCTCACCGCTGTGTGTTCTGTCCCAGTGCTCTGGCGTTGCTTCAGCACTGTGGTCATCTTCCTCTTCCTGCTGGATGAACAGACAAGCCTGCTGGTGCTGATCCCTGCAGGTGTTGGAGCTGCCATTGAGGTGAGTTCACAGAACCATGCTGGGTCAGAAGGAGTGGGGTTTCTGAGGTATGTGAACCTCAACACTTGCTCAGCTGCTCTGAGTGCTGAAACAGGCTATCCGAGGACCTACTCACCTTGAGAAACAGGTTTAGAGAGGCAGCTGCTGGATAAGTATCTAAGGGTACATCTTGGAACCATAGATCGTGTTAGACCCGTATTAACAAGTTTGATGCGCTCTAAGTGAAACAGAAGGAGGACACTGAAGAAGCTCCTGGTTTGATAGGAAGTTGCAATGGAACAGTCACGAGGACAGTGGTTAATGCCACTTGACACCTTGTGACCCTGTGCAGCTGTGAGGTGCTTGTAGAAAGGAGCCATAGGGGCCCAATCTGGAAGGAAGGCACCAAGCGGGCCAGATCCAGAGGTCTAGTTCTCAGAGTTGGTTCTGTTGAGTACCTGCCCTTGTAAATGCTTATTAAGATATGGGTGTCACAGTGACAGCATGAAAATCCATCTCGGAGTCAATGTTCTAGACCTGACCTTAGTAAATGCTACTGGTACAAGATTACAGTGAGAATGTTGAGGAGGCCATGGATCCTAGTGAGTCTAGGGAAAGACTTGGGGCCCAGGATGAAGACAGCTAGATTTAGAGTAGGTGTGAGTTCTGGTTTCCTTGTGTTTTACCTGTGACTGCACATCCCACCTAGTGGACAGCCATGAGTGAATGTGGTGCAGAGCTTGCCCAGTCCACTGATGGCCATGAGAGGTGGCGGGAAGAGAATCGGTGACTAATGGGCCCAGGGGTGAGGGTGCCAGTCTTCCTTATCCAACATCTCAGAATTAAATGTCCATTTCCTGTCTCCCTTCAGCTTTGGAAAGTGAAGAAGGCATTGAAAATTACAGTAGCCTGGAGGGGCTTGAGACCTGTGTTTCAGGTGAGACCTCCAGTGACTACTCCAGATACATCTTTTCCTGAGCAGACTGGCCAAGCTGTCATTTTGTAGTTCCCGTCAAGTTAGTGCTTGAACCTTCTGAAGATACTTTATCCTGTCTTTGTTGCCTGGTACAGAGCTTCCTAGCACACAGGCACATGCATGCTAGAGCTCCCCCATGGGATGGGGAGGGTCCTCATACAGGGAAGCGGGCTTTGTAGTTCTTAGCTGTAGGACTTCACTAATAGAGCTCCCATCAGCTTTCTTATCAGTTGCTAATTCTTTCTTCACCTGAAGACTGGGCTGATTCTGGGCCTTTGTGATGGTGGAACAGGGGGAGGAGTGGCCAGTGCCTAGGCCAGAGGCTGGGTACAGCCAGTATTGGCACTGAGGGTAGTGCAGTGGGCCTACACTGTTTATTGCTCCAGTGCCAGCTTTGTTGTGATAGTCTCCTGAGTCAACTGACATTATATTAATCTTACAACAGTTTGGTACCCATAGTGAATCTGAGAGGAAGACTGAGAAGTATGATGCTCAGGTAAGCAATTGGGGGCCCATAACTCCACAAGGCATTAGGTTCTTGTAGTAATTTGGGGGAGCCTGTCCTGGGAATGCAATGGAACCAGCCTAAATAGCAGTTCCAAGAGTGAACATGTGGGTGTACCCCCTTCCAGGGAAGGAACGTGCTCCCAGGCCACTGGTCCCAGTTTGTTACCTGTACAATTCCTGCTGCTTAGGAGATCATTTTTACTAGCCAGCTGGCTTCTCTGTGCATTCATACAGAGGCCACAAGAAGCCCTCTAGCACCTAGACTCTAGTAGCTTTCCACTGCTGCTAGGGAGTGAGACGTGTTGGATTTAACAGGATGTCTCTGTGCAGGATGGTTTTGGTGTTTCAATTCAAAGCTCAGATATTTGCATTTTAGATTTAGTGAGATGATAACAAATAACAAACCAGAGTCAATACAGGGCCTGTGGTGCAGGTGCAGCCTGGGTCTATGACTACAGGCTTCCTTGGTTTCTCCTGGCTGAATCTGCCACTCTGATACAGGCAGCATATCTGATGCATCACAGTCACTACTGCCCATGGTGTGCATTCAGAATCTTGCTTTGGGATCTTGGCAGAATTCCATGGCCATTAGACACAGTTGTACTATTACCCGAAATGTTATTGGGGTCTCACCTTTATTGCTTGCTCCCATCATATGTTAGATGATGCATCTGCTGAGGTGGTTGGTGGTTGGGGTATTTAACTCAAGCTGCCTTTACTCGCAGGCCATGAAGTACTTGTCTTATCTGCTCTACCCTCTCTGTGTCGGGGGCGCTGTCTACTCACTCCTGAATATCAAGTATAAGAGGTGGGTGCTGCAGAATTCACGCCCTCAAGTCTTCTCAGCTGAAAGCCTAGTGTGATTTCTGAACACAGGGCATCTGCACCTGGTAACCCACCGCCAACTCCAATCCCCCATCCTAGGGCTGCCAGGAACTCAGGACTCGTCTCAGATACAGGCCAGAATCTGCTGTTGCTCTGAAAGTCAGTACTAAGCCTTTATCTCCTCCAGGTTGTGAAGAGGACAGAGACAATGACATGCCCTTATGTATCTCAGGAAATCAAAGGCTATAGGGACCACGTGGTAGACAGAGGAATACATATCTTCAATTTGGGAAGTGCAAGCTTTCCCCTACTTCATCACTGACTTTTGGGTACAGAGATTGGAGAGTTTGAAAGAGGAAAAAGCGAACACTAGGCTGCTGCTGTGCTCACTGGTTTCAGCTAGACAGGAAGAGTCAGAAGCACTAGGAGAATTCTCGGGACCCTGTGTCAGGTGGAGAGATGTGGGCAGTGTGTGTCTGGGGTCAGGCTGATATGAGGATAGGTAAGAAGCATGAGCCAGGTAGGACCCCAGGGTTGAATGCTGTACATAGGTTCATATCTCACTGAAGTACAATCAGTGTACAGAATGACATCTGTTTATTCAGAGTGCTGTCTCCCCACGTGACTCTGCTTCCACAGAGTGCTATCTGCAGGCTGCCTTGGCATCCCAGCTACCCTGGGTGTCAAAACAGTTTTTGAGGAGGGTACTTTCCTTTCATTTTAACATTGAGCAGCCCATGGCCTCTGAGGGTTACAAGTCCTTTACTTCTATTTCAGTTGGTACTCCTGGCTCATCAACAGCTTTGTGAATGGTAAGTACATGTGTCTCCTTGGTAATAATGTTTATAGTGGGTGCTGCCTTTCCTGTTCCTCTCCATCACTTGTGGGATAGGTTTCTTGGATTAAAGACTAATTCGTCCCTTACCTTTAGAATGCATACAGGGCCCAGCACTGTAGTGCCTGAGCATCAAACAAGCCCATTCCTGAGCTTGAATAAATACTCCAGTGCATAGTCTGTTTACGTTCTCAAAAAGTAGGCAACACTAGCATTCAGATCCCATCTGATATTTCATCCATAGACTTTCCCAGAGTATGTTACGTTACCTTTTGTGGCCATGCTGGGAGGCTAGTCGATGCCCTGCTGCTCTGTGTGTGGGTCACAGCACATGGTCTCTGTATACTCGGTGTGTCCCGTGGCTAAGAGTCACAGAGTTGTATTCTCGTGCTTTGGGGTGTCCCAGTGAGCATTAGTAAGGTTAGGCAGCCTCACAGTAAGCAGGTAGTTCTGGTGCCCATGCTTCCAGGGATGAGTCCCAGACTTAAGCCTGCCACCTTCCCCAGGGCACCTCTGATGTCCCTGGTGCCCAGCACTTGCTTGATCCTGGGGGCAAAAGTCAACAGCAATCATTAAAAAGTGTGCTGCTAAAAAAACCAAACCAAAACAAAAACAAAAAAGCCGGGCGTGGTGGTGCACGCCTTTAATCCCAGCACTCGGGAGGCAGAGGCAGGCGGATTTCTGAGTTCGAGGCCACCCTGGTCTACACAGAGAAACCCTGTCTTGAAAAAACAAACAAACAAACAAAACAAAAAACAAAAAAAAGGTGTGCTGCTTTTCTGATGTCCTTGGCTCTTGGTGAGTTTATTAGCCAGCAAGCTGCACTGTGACAAGGCCAGCAGAGGTCTTTTGGAAGCTGGGTGCCCTAGCAGAATGTATGTTTGGTTCTTTTCCATGGATGTCTTCTGTTTCCACAGGTGTCTATGCCTTTGGCTTCCTCTTCATGTTGCCCCAGCTTTTTGTCAATTACAAGGTAAGGTCAAGGAGTCTCTGCTAAGGCAATACCCCTATCTTCTTTATATTGCCTCTGGCTGACCTATGACATCTTCCTTGTTTCAGATGAAGTCAGTGGCACACCTGCCTTGGAAGGCCTTTACCTACAAGGTAAGCCACAGTTCTATGCCAAGAGTGGCTGGAAGACTCTTTGTGGGGTATATTCGTGTGAGCTCACCTATGTACACAGACACACAGTAGTTTTGGCCCTGTCCACTTTGTTGAAAAACTAAGACATCCTTTCAGACTCTGAAGAGCCACAAAGCATGCAGGATAAAGGGTCTCGTAGTCATGGTAAAGGGAGAGTTTTGAGTGAAAGGCCATGTTCCTTTTTTGGCACCATTGTCAAAATGCAAATATGTTTTGGCCCAGGAATTGAGTATTTGAAACCAGACCCCTGTTTCTTCCCAGCAATGCCCAGAACCCTTCATAAAGGGTTGATGAGGCTGAGCTAGTCGGAAGGAATTTCAGTTCTCTAAGGAACCAGCCCCAGTGCTGCTCTGTTCGTCTTTCCCAGCTAACTTCTTGGCTCCCAGCACAGAAAGCTGCAGAACCTTGTGGGCCTGGGAAGCTCCTGTCCTGCTGGTGATGCTCTGGTATCTCTGCACTAGATCGTCACTCACTTGGTGTGAACATTACAGTTAGAGGTCCCACCCTGTGCTGAGGGGCAGCTCACTGACTTGGGTTATAAAACATAGGACTCCAGCTCTGGTAGTTTCACTGCTCCATCTTGCTTTGTAGGCTTTTAACACCTTCATTGATGATGTCTTTGCCTTCATCATCACCATGCCCACATCCCACCGGCTGGCCTGTTTCAGAGATGATGTGGTCTTCCTGGTCTACCTTTACCAGCGGTGGTGAGTGTGTACATGCAGCACCTCCTCAGGGTAAAGCCCTGCACTTGTCTCTTTTGGGGCAGACTTGGCAGGTGGTAGCTTTTCTCTGTTGCCCAAAATAGGTTCCAGCTGTGTCTTGTGACAACACAGTGCAGGATTGTTCTCTACACAGTTGTTTTGAGAGTCCAGCCAATAGTCCTCAAGCACAGGTCTCCAGTATGGGGTAGTGGTGGGGTGCTGGTCTTCTCTTAGGCTGCATTCCCTGCAGGTAAAGGTCAGTGGTTCCCTCACCTGGGCCTGGATTGTACTTGCAGCAGTAGGTAGTAGCAACCGGGGCCTCAGACCAACAGCACAGCCAAGCTGCCAGCTTAGCCAAGGAAGAGCCTCTAGGACATACACTAAAGTAAAATGCAAATGCTTACCTGTCCTCCCTTTTCCCCTCTGAGATGGACTCTGGCCATTCCATGAGCCCTAGCCTGTGGGCTGTGTCTGTGGTAGGGCCAGGTTTGGGGATTTCCTAAAACAAACCTTAAAACTGATAGAGGTTCAGGCTACCCATCTTCTCTGACCTCAGAGCTTGAGTCTATGTTGAGAAAAAGGCTCATGGAGAGTTGCCGCCTCACCTTACTTCCTCCAATAGTTGGCAGTAGAGGCTGCCCCACCCCTAACCCCCAATCTCCATATGGTGACAGCTCTGTCCTCTAGCTTCCTAAGCTGTGGCCATCCTCTTCTACAGGATGAGCCTGTCTTCCCAAAGCTACGTCAGCTGCCTGCAGATGTTCTTGGGCTCAGACTGTTTGTCCATGCACTTGTGTGTCTGAGAAGGATGTTGTCATAGCACAGTACCATATCCACATGCTGAATGAGGTTTTGTTCCTACGTTTTCATATCCACACTTGGCTCCCTGACACACCTGAAGGCAGAAGTCAGCTTGTGGGGAACCCTGACTTACCTGGTGCAGGGTTGTTCTTAGGAGTCCCATATCAAGCCAGCAGAGCCCTTGAAGTGGTTCTGAGTATTTATGCAGAGACCCAGCTCGAAAGCTTTTGGTGAAAGTGGGCTTGTTTATTAAATCTGAGGTCTTGTTTATTAAATCTGAGGTCTGTGGGGCACCAGGGAGAATTCCAAACAGCAGTGCCCACTGTTTGGAGCATCCCTCCTTACCTTGGTGTCTTCATAGAAGCAGGGTATGTTGCTAGAGTGGGAAAGGAAGTCTCAGTATTGAAGAGCATAGCCGCTGCAGGCAAAGTGCTTGAAGCCATGGAAGCATCTAGAACTAGTGTTTTTGTAACTGTGCCTGGAAGTTTTCACAGTTCTACACATGGAGGCCTCAAGGCCCCACCCTACTGCGGGGCTGCTGTCCTTCTCTGGTTTGCCCAGCTCTCATTTCCTAACCCTGCAGAATGGGACACATGAGAGATGGGAGGCAGCCCCAGGACCTATGAAGGTTCCAGATGTTGAGGTAGCCCAGATACTGGGATATTTTCAGAGGAGCTGTGTTCTCTCAAGGACATAAGGACTTGCCTTGCTAATAGTCATCCATCCCTACCATTGCAGGCTTTACCCTGTGGATAAGAGCAGGGTCAATGAATTTGGGGAGTCTTATGAGGAGCAGCCCAAGCGGAAGCCCCACCCAGACTGAGCATCTCGGCCCAGGCTCCCAGGCGGCACTGTACTGCACAGCACAGTTGGGCCATGAGTATTCCTGGGGGCTTCAGGAGAATTCCTAGATACCACATCTTCTGCATTGCCAAATCCCTCTGAGCATTTCTCAGTATCCCTGAGCACCCTCTCTTCTCCTCGTGTTTCAGAAGGAACCATAGCACTTAACCATACACCCCACATGAATTTGGGTCTTGGTGATGGTGCCAGTGGGCAGTCACCCAAGGGTAGCTCTCAGTGCATGAGTGTCCCATGGCAGCCAGTGGACACCTGAGCACACAAGGGTAGGGAGCATGGTGGATTTCCACGTCACCTTGTCCAAGTGCTCCTTCTGTGGATTTCACATACACAAAAGTCGTTCTGTACCGACTCTGGGATCAAATGGCTCTTTCCCTTTTGTTTAAAATTTGATTGTTTAAAGCCTAATGTATGTATGTTTCTATTTTAAAATAAATTTCTTTGGCTGTGATAATTTTCTTAACCTCTAATATAAAATATAGAAAATATTGCGGATATCATACGTTAAACCTTTCTCAGGGATCAATGCAAAAGATAGGTTTGTTTCTGCATTGAAAGAAGCAAATGGGGGCGGAGAGATGGCTCAGCAGTTAAGAGCACTCAGTGTTCTCCCAAAGGTCCTGAGTTCAATTCCCAACAACCACATGGTGGCTCACAATTTGGGCTTCTGTAATGAGATCCAGTGCCCTCTTCTGGTGTATCTGAAGACAGCTACAGTGTACTCATAAATAAAATAAATCTTTTTCTTTTTCTTTTTCTTTTTTTTTTTTAAAGAAAGAAGCAGATGCCCAGTGTATTTCCCAGCTATGGAGCCACAAATGTCCTATAAGCTCATGTGTCATTTAATGGCTGGTCATAGTTGCCAGCATTCAAGCTGGTCATATTTTAGGAGAAATGCTGTGGAGAGGAATAGGCTGCAAAGAAGTGCTTCCAAAGGCAAGAATGTGTTGGGAACAGTTGAAGTATGCTCTGGCAACATGAGCCTTGGCATCCCTGAAGTTTGTGTGTAGTTGAAAATGGTTTCTTTTGCTCCTCTATAGCTTTCCTCTTCCTCCTGGTGCCAGGCTCTTCTCTGAGAGTTGGTCACCTGGAAAGATGCTCTATCTAAGTGGAACACATTCACCCTTACCTGTGCCTTCCTGGATGACATAAGATTCTAGGGTAGTAAACTGAAATCCAAGCCTGGGTATCAACCTGATCCCGTGATTCAAAAGGCAAACATTGGTTTCAGATAATCCTTTAGGATTTCCAATTAAAATGCTAATGCAGACACGCAGTCTCAGATATGGATACTGGGGACACATCCCTGAGGATCTTAAAGGTACCCCAATACAGTTGTTCAAGGCACATGGCAGTCAGGTTCATTGCACCTGGATCCTGGGGTAGGAGGTAGGCTTGAAGCTGAATTGGGGGTCCCTTACCAGACAGAGCACAAGTCAAAAGCAGTGGGACTTGCTTAGGGTGTGTAAGGATGGGTAGCCAGGGTGTGGAGGGGTGCAGCTGCCCACACCTGTGCCTGTGATAGCATATCCAGTTCTAAGCACTGAGAGAATAAAGGTCTCTACATACCAATATTAGAACATTCTCCTTCCCAAAGCAACAATGAGAGACAATCCTGACTTCAGCAGCTGCTTCAGCATGGTAACCTCTTAGAGACACAACCATGGAAGGACCCTGGGGTGCTACATAAAGTCAGCTTACACTCCATGGCTTAGAACAAGTGTAAGATGGTCTCCATAGATTAACCCTGAGGAGGGACAGGTCTGGGCATGGGGGCTCTAGGAAACCTTACCTTTTCAGTTTCTCAAGCTGTAACAGATTTCATGGCATATAGCCCATTGGCCCAACCCCATCCTTTCCTCTTGTTCTTCTCCCCTTGATAAGAATCGTGTGATATTGTCTCACCCCACCCCACCCCCATAGGCATGCACAAGCCAAACTGACCCTTGAAGACCGATTCAAAAGTTCCCATTTGGACTGTGGTGAGATGAGGCGTTTGTCCACATATCTTTCATTCATGGACTGGGGAGCAACAACAGACTGCTAATGAGTGCTCAGCTCTGTAGTACAACTTTTCTAAAAGCATTGTGTTGACATTTTCATAGAATAAGGACATGGTAAAGAGATCTAGTTCAGACTTCACTGTGACTGACCACATTTTTGTGCCAACCTTGATTTGGATGGCCCCTGAAATGCTTGTTTTATTTTTCTGTTTTTCCCATAAGCGTGTGTTTGTAGTGTTATTATTGTTGGATATGACACACACCTGTATTACTGACACTCAGGGAGTTGAGGCAGGATCACTTGAGCTCAGGAGTTCTAGGCTAGCCTATGAAACATAGATGCCCATCTGAAAAACAGAAACAAAACAGCAGTCAGTGGAGCCAAGCTTCCAGCAAACCAGTTAGAGCTGAATTGATGCTCTGAAGAAGAGAAAATGCAGAGAGGGTACTGAACAAATAATGTCTGGGCAAACCTCAAACATGAAAATGGAAGAGGTGGAAATCCAGAGAACTCTGAGGGAAAATAAAACACAACTCCAGGTCATCACCGTACTCATCAGACTGCTGAGATGCAGCCACAGAGAAAAATCTTAAAATAGCCTAAAACGATGAATGACACATAAAGCACAGAGAAGACGAAGCTGAGTTTGTCTTGTAGGAACAACTTGAGAAGACCTAAACCACTGCAATGAATGCATTCTGCTAACTTAGAATTTGCTACCCAGTTCAGATCCAAAAAGGGTTTCACAAAGTTCAACACAAAACAGTAGCAGGAGTGGCTAAGGGGGACACACTGATAGGAATTCAGAAAAGTAGGGAATGCTCACTCATATGGGGACATTACAAAATGTACTTTCATGTTGCTTAAATCATTTTAATTGGCAACCACATCAAGCTAAATAATGCTTTGAGATTCATAACATTTGGAGATTATGTCTACACTAGCAGAGAAGGCACCAATTACATCCCAATTGCTAGATTCTCATAGAATCATGAGTCACAATGGCAGAGACAGGTTCTGAGAGTGTGTCCTTGTGTAAACAGTATGCTGTACAAACTAAATTGGCTGCAATATCACTAGGCAGTGTTGTCCCATAAGACAACTATCACATATGTGGTCCAGTGATGACCAAAGCATCTTTTAGCATTTTGCAAATGAAGCTCAAATCAAATATGACTAAGCTCACGCAGTACAAATCAAAGGTACACTGGGATAGTTTAAAAGATACATACTTGTACTGGCTAGTTTTGTGTCAGCTTGACACAGCTGGAGTTATCACAGAGAAAGGAGCTTCAGTTGAGGAAATGCCTCCATGAGATCCAACTGTAAGGCAATTTCTCAATTAGTGATCAAGGGGGAAAGGCCCCTTGTGGGTGGGACCATCTCTGGGCTGGTAGTCTTGGGTTCTATAAGAGAGTAGGCTGAGCAAGCCAGTAAAGAACATCCCTCCATGCCCTCTGCATCAGCTCCTGCTCCCTGACCTGCTTGAGTTCCAGTCCTGACTTCTTTCAGTGATGAACAGCAATGTGGAAATGTAAGCTGAATAAACCCTTTCCTCCCCAGTTTGCTTCTTGGTCATGATGTTTGTGCAGGAATAGAAACCCTGACTAAGACAATACTATAAACCCTAAAAGTTGTAAACCAAACACATGTGTTTCCATTAAGCCGTCGTAGAACAAGAAGTACTCAACCCAAGCCACGTAACTATAATCCCAGCCTTTGAAAAACGGGATCAGGAATTCAAGGTTAGCCTCATCTATATGTAAGATTATAGCCTGTTTGGGCTGCATGAGACTTTGTTTCCAAAAAAGCAAACAGGCAAAAACAAACACAAGAGAAGGCAGATGTAAAATGAAGGAGGGGTAGATGGGTCAAGTAGAAAGTAGCATAGGAAACAAGTCAAGTATAGGAGAAGAGGTGGTAGTAACCAGATCATGCAGAAGGACTCCGGGCCATCTCCTCACAGTGGCTTAGGTAGGCCTTCCTCTGCTCTGGAGCAGTGGCAGAGTTGCCGCTTTAAGGAGGCGATCAGTCACCTTTAAGGACTGAAAAGCTGAACAGTCTTCTTAAGTCAGAAGCCAGTGGCTTCATCTTACACCTCTCTTCCTTCCCTTGCTACTCATACTGGATCTGATGATTTGCCCAACTTGGAAGAAACGTCTCTTCTGAAGGGTTTCACAGATACCCCATCTTCCGAGAAAGGACCGCATAGGCTGGCCATCCCTGTGCTTACAAAAGGAACAATTAAGAAACTTAATTCCATAAGCAAATACAACCTTTCCAAGCCCCAAGAGGATGATTTTATCTTACTGTTTTCTTATATCTCATCAAATAACTTCCAAGGGCTCAAAAATCCAAAGATGTAAAAAAGGAACTGAGCTCTGTTTGCCAAGCCATGAGGATTAAATAATGACATTCAAAGAGATTTTTGTGCCCTAAGTACTTTTTATTGGTTTTCATAGATGGTTTAATGTGCAAGATGAAGCAAACAGAGATGGGAGTGGTATCAGCATGGATTAAGGTGGCAGTTGTGAGGGAGGGGTACTGAGAGAACAGGACAAGGTAACCTATCTAAGGAGAGGCCAAGTTAGTCAGTGCCAGGACTTCTAAGTCCAGAACTAGTACATATTCCTTAGGTGCTGTTTGGGAAGTCAGGGAGTCACCAGCCTCGGGATCTATAAAAGTGCATGGCGGCATTCACTCACATACTTCCTGAGCTGTTCAATGTTGATGAAGTCGTGGGTATGAGACTGTTGTGTCAGTGACAAACTATGTAAATGAGAATGATTGTTTCCATGTTGACCACTAAGAAGTAAGCCAGTTCCAGTGATCTCCAAACATGGCAAGCTATAGCAGAACAGCAGCCCCATCCAGAGCCTTGCCCTGGTTCTGGATGGGGGAGAATCCAGTGGGAGTCAGTTGCTGCCAGCATGTTGGGGTAGAAGGCTGGAGCATGACAGGTCCCCGAGGATTTCCTACACAGACACTGCTTCCTATATGGGTAGGGATACTTGAGGTCCTTTCCTCTACCTCCTTCCCTGCAGGGTTTATAACCTCTACCACTGTCTGTCTCTGGGATAGCTCCTGGGGTGCAGCCCCTCCCAAAAAAAGCCTCTCCCTGGCCTCATGTCTCTAAGAACAGCTTTCTAAAGCAGGCCTGTTACAAGAAGGCTCCCTTTTACTGGCTTCATCGTTGCTGGTGGACAACTTCTACTCGTTTTCCACTTCAGTTTCTTCTAGTCTGTTTTTATTTGATTCTGATGCTTGACCAGGGTTTCATGTGTAGTCAGCAAGTGCTACTCCCTCCCTCCTCTTCTTTGTTTTTTTTGAGGCAGGGTCTCATTTTGCCCAAGTGGACCTAAATCTCAGCATGTAGCTGGCCTGGTTTTGAATGCCTTCTCATCCTGCCTCTACCTCCCAAGAGTAGCTTACAAGTGTGCACCACCATGCCCAGCTATATTCTTATTTTTGAGACTGTTTTCTATGCTGGTTTCTTTGGGGAACTACACTAAGGTAGCTTCATTATTGGCATACATTTCTCAGTTCAGGCCCATATCTCCTAAGTAGCAGAACTAAGCAGATCTCAAACAAACCCCTCGAAAAGACTGATGCCCACTAAACGGGACTTCTAAAATAGCTCCTGTAATCCTGAGCATTTACAAGGCGGCAGACCTCCTATAAGGGAGTAAATATGAAAACGCGCCTGTTCAAATGCTAGGTCGGTGGATAGAAGCAATTTCCTCAGAAAGCTGAAGGCACCAAAGGTTATATTTGTTAGCATTTCAGTGTTTGCCAAACTCAGCTACAGTGGAGACCACAGATTCCCTATTTCCCAGTGTATTGAGATTCAAAATTCAACAGCCCCTCTCTAACTATGGCTCGCTCACGGTCGTGTCCCAACAACAACAACCCCCACCCCTATCCCACCCCCGCCTCACACGTGCAAGTACTATCACAGCTGCCAGCCTAGCAGGGCTGCCATCTTAAGGTCGAGGTCGCGCTTTGGCTGTGTACACACGCAAGCGCCCTCACCCAATGGCCCTGGCCTTGCTATGGGTGCGTGAGTTGAGATGATGCTCTGAACCCTGAGGTGAAGGCCGCTGGAACAGTGAAAAAAGCTAACACAGGGCTTTATCTAGTCCCTTCCTTTGGTGGTGGGATCTGAGCGTATGGTCGCACCACAATAAAGCCTTAACCTGTATAGTAGAATTCCAGTTGTAATCATGAAGAACTGAGATTGCCACCACCCACCTCACTGTCTGTGTCGACCACTGCAGGTAGGAGCGGTCAGGAACAGGCAAAGCCTTAAGTCCCTCCGCCTACCAAACCTTCAATACATCAAGGATAGACTTCTTTGCTTGCCACCTCGCCCCAGTCTAGACCACTGGGGATTCCCAGCTCAGGGCGAAAAAGGAGCCCGAGAAGCATTCTGTAGAGGGAAACCCTGCATGTGCGCGCCCCCTTCGTTACTCCAATACTTCCAGCAACCACTGAACTTGGCTGGGGAACACATCTGATCAGTAGTCCTCAAGCACCAGCTGTGGGACCATCAACGGAAAAGTACTATTGCTGCGACCCCGCCCCTTCCGCTACAAAGCTTGGTCCGCCTGAATCCCGCCCCTTCCTCCGTTCCCGGCCTCATCTTTTTCCGTCGTGGGCTCTCAGTGGCCGGGATCCTGGCTGTTTTCTAAGCACACCCTTGCATCTTGGTTCCCGCACGTGGGAGTCCCATCCCGACCTTGAGCACAATGACCCGCGCTCCTCGTTGCCCCGCGGTGCGCTCTCTGCTGCGCAGCCGATACCGGGAGGTGTGGCCGCTGGCAACCTTTGTGCGGCGCCTGGGGCCGGAGGGCAGGCGGCTTGTGCAGCCCGGGGACCCGAAGATCTACCGCACTTTGGTTGCCCAATGCCTAGTGTGCGTGCCCTGGGGCTCACAGCCTCCACCTGCCGACCTTTCCTTCCACCAGGTGGGCCTCCAGGCGGGATCCCCATGGGTCAGGGGCGGAAAGCCGGGAGGACGTGGGATAGTGCGTCTAGCTCATGTGTCAAGACCCTCTTCTCCTTACCAGGTGTCATCCCTGAAAGAGCTGGTGGCCAGGGTTGTGCAGAGACTCTGCGAGCGCAACGAGAGGAACGTGCTGGCTTTTGGCTTTGAGCTGCTTAACGAGGCCAGAGGCGGGCCTCCCATGGCCTTCACTAGTAGCGTGCGTAGCTACTTGCCCAACACTGTTATTGAGACCCTGCGTGTCAGTGGTGCATGGATGCTACTGTTGAGCCGAGTGGGTGACGACCTGCTGGTCTACCTGCTGGCACACTGTGCTCTTTACCTTCTGGTGCCCCCAAGCTGTGCCTACCAGGTGTGTGGGTCTCCCCTGTACCAAATTTGTGCCACCACGGATATCTGGCCCTCTGTGTCCGCTAGTTACAGGCCCACTCGACCCGTGGGCAGGAATGTCACAAACCTTAGGTTCTTACAACAGATCAAGAGCAGTAGTCACCAGGAAGCACCGAAACCCCTGGCCTTGCCATCGAGAGGTACGAAGAGGCATTCGAGTCTCACCAGTACAAGTGTGCCTTCAGCTAAGAAGGCCAGATGCTATCCTGCCCCGAGAGTGGAGGAGGGACCCCACAGGCAGGTGGTACCAACCCCATCAGGCAAATCATGGGTGCCAAGTCCTGCTTGGTCCCCCGAGGTGCCTACTGCAGACAAAAATTTGTCTTCTAAAGGAAAGGCGTCTAACCTGAGTCTCTCTGGGTCGCTGTGCTGTAAACACAAGCCCAGCTCCACATCTCTGCTGTCACCACCCCGCCAAAATGCCTTTCAACTCAGGCCATTTACTGAGACCAGACATTTCCTTTACTCCAGGGGAGATGGCCAAGAGCGTCTAAACCCCTCGTTCCTACTCAGCAACCTCCAGCCTAACTTGACTGGGGCCAGGAGACTGGTGGAGATCATCTTTCTGGGCTCAAGGCCTAGGACATCAGGACCACTCTGCAGGACACACCGTCTATCGCGTCGATACTGGCAGATGCGGCCCCTGTTCCAACAGCTGCTGGTGAACCATGCAGAGTGCCAATATGTCAGACTCCTCAGGTCACATTGCAGCTTTCGAACAGCAAACCGACAGGTGACAGATGCCTTGAACACCAGCCCAACGCACCTCATGGATTTGCTCCGCCTGCACAGCAGTCCCTGGCAGGTATATGGTTTTCTTCGGGCCTGTCTCTGCAAGGTGGTGTCTGCTAGTCTCTGGGGTACCAGGCACAATGAGCGCCGCTTCTTTAAGAACTTAAAGAAGTTCATCTCGTTGGGGAAGTACGGCAAGTTATCCCTGCAGGAACTGATGTGGAAGATGAAAGTAGAGGATTGCCACTGGCTCCGCAGCAGCCCAGGTGAGCATGGCTGGTCTCCAGCTGAGTGCATTAGGGGCCCAGAAAAGGGAGACAATGGGTGGCAGTAACCCAGGTCCCCAGTGGTGTGGTGGCTTTATGCAGTCCGTGGTTGGATGAGTCCCATCTTATGGTCTCTGACTCCAAACTCCCTCCAGCTCACCTTGCACAAACTAAGATTCTTGTCCAAGCCCTGGGCAGGTTCTCAGTGCTGGGGACATTGTGGTAAACAGATAAGCAGACTGGGAGCATGGTGGATAGGAGTTCTGGCACAGTGCACCAGAGAGAGTCTGGAAGCGCTAATGAGAGCTAATGTAAGGGCCCGTGGTTCACCAAAGAATGATAACCCCGGACTCAAATAGTATGCAGAAGCAAGGAGCGTTTCATGCACAGAAATCAAGCGGGGGGGGGGGTGGTGGCAGGGGGGTGTCTCTCATTCCAAGATGGAGAGACAACCAAGTATAGATTTAAAGGGGATAGGGGGCCTTTATCTTACTCCATCTCTAGGGGCATTCCATTACTGGGGCATGGGGTTGGAGGTTGGAAAGTGTTAATGGGGAGGTCTGGAAACTTGCTGCCCCATTGTCCTTGCTTCAGGCTAGGTAGCTGGGTAGCTTCTAATGGCAGGATAGTTTCTGACTAGCTGCCTAAAGTCTGGGGTGGTTTTTTTTTTTTTTTTCTAGTAACTTACTTGCCTGAACTTGCACAGTTTTTAGGCCTGATCTACTGGACTGCCAATTTGAAGCCTATTAAGGAGTCAACCTGTCTCACTACTCCAGGTTACCTATAATCCCCGTGTAGAATGGTACCTCACTGATAACAATGACAGACCAACATAGGAACCCACTGTCCTTGTGGGAAGTGGGGTGCCTGAGTTTCAAAGGTTTTTCTGGTCCTCCCAGTGTGCTTAAGCTATGGTCTTGCAGTGCTCCATCTACAAAGGGTAGGGTGAACGAAGGAAAGATAAATGAAAAAAACTGTTTCCTACAGTGAAGATCGCTGCCCCATCTTAGCTATGAGAAGGGACTGGGGAGTGGAGCCTGGTGCATAAAAGAGGATTGTTTGTGTTACTTGGAAGGCTGCAGAGCCTGAACTCCCTTGCCCTCCTTGCCTGGTTTTCTGGGTTTAATGTTGAAGTTGGCCCTCTGTAGTCACTACCTGACCCCTTCCCTTTCAGCCAACCCTCCGGTTACACCCTGTGCATGTATGGAAGGAGCCAAATGCCCTATCCTGCTCTCCCCTCCCCAAAATTCCTAGGATATTAACAACTTATGGGGAAAAGATGGTAGAGCCATGTTTACCCACCATGTACTTGGGAAGCTCCGAAGTAAGCTTTTAAAAGTACATGTCTGGCAGAGTATTGTGGCAGACACCTAACCCTCCCAGCACTTGGAAGCAGAGGTAGGTAGATCACTGAGTTCAAGGACACCTGGCCTACAAAGTCCAGGCCCGCCAGGGTTCTGCTAAATAGAGAAACCCTGTCTCGAAAACAAACAAACAAAAAACACCCTGGGAGTGATAGGGCACCCCTTTAATCCTAGCACTCTGGTGGCAGAGGCAGGCAGATCTCTAGAGTTTTGGGGCTAGCCTAGTCTACAGAGTGAATTCTAAGACAACCACAGCTACACTCAGAAACCTTATCCTGAAACAAACAGAACATTCCTGACTCTCCAGCTGCAGCACAGAGCCTGTGTGGCCAATGCAAGTCTTCCCACCTGCTGAGTGTTGACATGTCATTCCTTCAAGTCTCTCTGTCTCCCTTACCCACAGCTGTCAGTATCAGTTGCCCAGGGTTACCCCTAGAGGAAAGGAGATACTGCAGCCCCTCAGCATCCTGTCTCCTCAAGTAGCAGCTCTCCTTGTTCTGGACACAGGCTCCTTCCTGCTTAGACTGGACTTTGCCTGTCCTTGCCGTTTACATCCAGTTTTATGATTGCTTTCCAGACTTGTTGGAACATGTCTCTCTTCTGCTCCAAGAACCCCTTTGACCTTCAGTTTGTCTGTGGAAACTTAAGCATGCTCTCTGTTAGAGTTCTCCTTGGAATTTTATTTCTGTCTCTTCAGGTTCATTCTGGCTCACCACCACCACCACCACCACCACCACCACCACCCCAACATGATACATCATAGGTATTTGGCTACACGTTTCCTTCTGGATACTGCCTTAGCTGTACTTAGTCCTTCCGTACGTGGCCATTTTGATACCAGTGATTTTTTTTGATTTTTGTTTTGGAGACATCGATATATTCCAAATGTGTGAAGTATTTTGAATTTTCCTTTGAAATTGATTCTCAATTCTGTGTAGAAGTCTGCGTAATACCAGTTATTCAAAGGTGCTGCAAACTTGTACCTCTGCACAGGCAGTTTTTCTAAATGTTCACTGTATTTCTGAATCCTGAGAATTTTTTTGTGCCCACCATGTCAAATATATACAGGAAAAGTCCACATCCCTTCTGGTCATGAAATAAGGAGAGAGCTACTTTGGTTTCTCGCTAGTTGGCTGGGCTTATTTCTTCTTACTCTGGTGGTATTTACATGCAATGTTGTTAAGTGTATGTCCTAGTTACAGATTTTTATTCATTTTATGTTTATTTGTTTGAGACAAGATTTTAGCGCCAGGCAGTGGTGGCACACACCTTTAATCCCGGCACTTGGGAGGCAGAGGCAGGTGGGTTTCTGAGTTCGAGGCCAGCCTGATCTACAGAGTGAGTTCTAGGACAGCCAGGACTACACAGAGAAACCTGTCTTAAGAAAGAAAAAAAAAAAAGATTTTACTCTGCAGCCCTAACTGGCCTGTGACTTGTTTGTAGATATGACTGACCTTGACCTCACTGAGAGCTGCCCTTGCCTCCCATGTGCTGAGATTTAAGATATGAGCCACCACACCCAGCTGGAATTTTTATCTTTCTGATTAGAGAATCTTTGATTACCAGGGTATTAATTATGCAATTTTTTGAACGTAAAAGAGGTTTTTGTTGTTGTTGTTTAGGTAGGTTTCTTTCTAAATATCTCAAGCTGCCCTCAAATGTGCAACCAACCCTCTTTCCTCTCAGCTTCTGAGGAAGCCGGGACTAAGGAGTATCAATCTGCAGTTTCTCCTCTACTCACACTGAACCAGGCTTGCTTTGCTGATTCCCTGCTATGTCTTTTTTTTTTTTCTTTTTCCTTTAAGTTTTGCTTTTAAGATTTCTGAATTCTGGAGCTGAAGAGATGGCTCAGTGGGTAAGAACACTGACTGTTCTACCAGAGGTCCTGAGTTCAATTCCCAGCCACCACATGGTGGCTCACAGCCATCTGTAAAATGGGATCTGATGCCCTCTTCTGGTGTGTCTGAAGACAGCTACAGTGTACTCATATGCATAAATAAGTATTTTTTAAATTTTTTTTTAATTTCTGAATTCTTAGAATTTAGATGTATCTTTTCACAGTATGCAGGTGAATTTTTTTATATACTGTCCTGCCAGTTTGACAGTCCTCACTTAGCTGGGAAGCTTAGCTTCTCTCTCTCTCTCTCTCTCTCTCTCTCTCTCTCTCTCTCTCTCTCTCTCTCTCTCCCCCTCTCCCCCTCCCTACTTCCCTCCCTCCCTCCTTCCTTCCCTCCCTCCTTCCCTAAGAATATGTGAATGTGCTGTTTCTGTTATTTCCAGTTTGCTTTCGTTAGTTTTATGCGTATGTTTTGCTTGCATGTGCTCCTCTTGCATGCTTAGTAGCTTAGTAGCTTAGTAGCTGCAGAAGCCAGACAGAGCATCAGATCTCCCTGAGCTGGCCTGGCCTTACAGATGCTTGAAAGCCACCATGTGGATGCTGGGAATCGAACCCCAGTCCCCTGAAAGAAGCAGCCAGTATCTTAGCAGCTGAGCCATTTCTTTAGCCGGCTTGCTCTTTGTTGTTGTTTGTTTGTTTGTTTGTTTGTTTTTTGAGACAGGGTTTCTCTGTATAGCCCTGGCTGTCCTGGAACTCACTTTGTAGACCAGGCTGGCCTCGAACTCAGAACTCCACCTGCCTCTGCCTCCCAAGTGCTGGGATTAAAGGCAGCCGGTCTCTTGCTGCACCTCTGATGTCTTGCTATCTGAGTAACTTGCTGAACATGTTTTCATTCTGTCTTTACCTTCCAGCAGTAAGAACTTATGTGCGCTGTTCTCTGCCAGCAATCAACTGACATTCGAGCCTTAGCGTACTTGGAACTCTGATCAGCTTCTCTGGTAGCTCCTACCCCTCTGCTGATTTAGGTCTGGCTTCAGCCTCTCTATTCTCAAACTAAACATCATTCTTGTTTGTTTGTTTTTTTAAGGTCACTGCTTGTTTATAAAGTTTTAACCTTCCATGCCATTTCCTCCATATATTGATTTATTTTTAATCATCATTTTATGTGTATGAGTGTTTTGCCTGGATATATGTATGTACACCGTGACATGCCTGGTGCTGGAGCTGACCAGACTAGAGCTAGAGTTACAGGAGGTTGTAAGATACCACATGGACCTCTGCAACAGCAGCCAGTGCTCTTGACCACTGAGCCAGCTCTTCAGCCCTGTGTCGTCCTTTCTTTATTCATTCTGTCTTCTGGCTTGTACCTCCTCCTGGGATCCCCCTTCTCCTTCACAAGTTCCCTTCATATTCATCACTGCTGGAATCCCACCTTTTCCTAGATAAAGAGGCCCCTGTGGTATCTGGAGATACACAGAGTGTATACAGCTGTTATGGTGCACAGAACTCACATGTCCAGCATGGCAGCAGGAGCAGCCTCTTCTCTACTTTGTTCTAGACATCTCTGAACCGCACTGCTCAGTAGCAATGAGTGTGTGTAGTCAGTGACCCGGTAGTATAGTACCAGCCGCCACTGAGGTTTGTCTGTGTATGTGTGTGGAGGTCTGAGATTGACACCCAGTGTCTTCTTTAATCCCCTGGAGCTTGCTGATTCAGTTAAAGTTCATCTGTCTTTACCTCCATAGTATTGGAACTGCAGGCACTTGTCACCACTCCTGGCTTTTAAAACATGGGTTCTGACAACTGAACTCGGTTTTCATGCCCCTCCAGCAAGCACTTTACCAACCGAGCCATGTCCTTATCCCCTATCTGAAGATATAATTTGATTTAGAGCTGATAGAAGCTAGGGTTTGCTAAGTCAATCTAGCCTAAAAGGATCACCGGTTCATCACAGAGGAGCTGCATCAGATACAGAGGTTGGTAGTGAGAGGCTGCTACTGGGGGATGAAGGATGCCTCAAGATGAAGGATGCCCTGTCAGTCAGCAGCATTTCATCTGTAGTTAGTAGGTCTGCAGGATCCAGACATGGCTTTGTCAGGGAACTTTAGTTTACAGCATAAAGAAAGCACACACACAAAGGTTAAACTAGCTTATTAATACATTTTATTAGAGCCCAGGATGTCAAGAGCAACACCCAATGGGCTCATTTTGGGACCTATGGCTTCCATGCTAGACATTGTGGATCTGAGGTGAGTCACGGAATGTTGACTATCTACTACTTTCAGGGAAGGACTGTGTCCCCGCTGCAGAGCACCGTCTGAGGGAGAGGATCCTGGCTACGTTCCTGTTCTGGCTGATGGACACATACGTGGTACAGCTGCTTAGGTCATTCTTTTACATCACAGAGAGCACATTCCAGAAGAACAGGCTCCTCTTCTACCGTAAGAGTGTGTGGAGCAAGCTGCAGAGCATTGGAATCAGGTACCACAAAGCATCTCTCAGGTATCACTGTCTCCTGGGTGCATACACAGAGGCACCGGTGCACAGTGTGTGGCACCTGTGGGCATGGACTTTGAGGGCATAGATTCCCTGTAGCCATGGACTGGAATCCCTGCTTTATTGCCTGTGAAATCATAAATTGGATCTGTACCATCTATAAGATCCTTAAGGTAGGAGAGCTTTTTTTATCAAACGGGAGCAGAACTGATGGATTCCACCTCATGTCTACCCCTGAAGGAAAGGAAGTGTCTCCTCACTGGGAAACCACAAGGGTCCACCCTGAGAAGTGGCAGGGCTCCGAGTGGCTGAGGTTCTGTGCTGATTGAGCTAGAGTTTTGTTGTCTCAGCAGAAGGTACAAAGGCCAAGCTGAGAGGGCAGTGGAGCAGCTAGGCAAGGCCTGCAAAGAGCAGACTACCATGTTAACTTTCTATTTTTTGTTTGTTTTTGTTTTTCAAGACAGGGTTTCTTTGTGTGGTCCTGGCTGTCCTGAAACTAGTTCCCTAGACCAGGCTGGCTTCAAACTCACAGAGAGCCACCTGCCTCTGCCTCCTGGGTGCTGGGATTAAAAGTGTGCACCACCACCACCCAGCTCCATGTTAGCTTTCTTGAGGTCCAGCCTTAGCTATGTATCATATATCACCCACCCATTGTGCTTATGGGATCCTTAGCAACCAACACAGGGCTTCCTGAGGGCAGGGCAGGGACACTTCTTGCTTTCAAACCTGTGTCTAAGCCAAGATATCCATAAGAGTCAGCGGATTGCTTCGAAAGTATCCTGGCCAATGGGACCCCCAAGAAGGGAACACCAAGGACAGACTACGGGACCAGATGTCCCAGGTGCCAACCCAGGCTTCGTGTCATGTACCCTGTCCAGACAGTTCTATGGGGTGTGTGGTTTGTGTGGATTGCTCTGGTCCTAGATGTAGCCCCATAGCATGGTCGGGTTATCAAGTGCTCTAAGTCCCCAACCACCCTGATGGGACGAGTCTCATGAACTTCCTGCACGCTCGTGTTATAACTCCACGGTGCTCTCCGTAACAGGCAACACCTTGAGAGAGTGCGGCTACGGGAGCTGACACAAGAGGAGGTCAGGCATCACCAGGACACCTGGCTAGCCATGCCCATCTGCAGACTGCGCTTCATCCCCAAGCCCAACGGTCTGCGGCCCATTGTGAACATGAGTTATAGCATGGGTACCAGAGCTTTGGGCAGAAGGAAGCAGGTGACTGGACTTGGCCCCTGTTCTGATGGTTGAGTCTATGCTCTGACTTAAGTAAGGGCTCATGAAGTTCTGAGGGCGGCTAGGTAACCTGGTGTTCCTGAGTCTAAAAACTCAGCATGTGGAAAGGTCTTAGAGATGGGAGATGGTCCCAAGACCCAGAGAGCTTGGGACACAAGCCCTGGAGATCCCTCAGGGACCCTGCCAGGTAGGGTCGGCACTATATGGCCTCTATGCTGGGGGGTGGGGGTAGGGGGACAAAGTAACCAGGGGGCAGCTGCCACCTGTCCCCATATCTAGATGTCAGTAACAGTTGTGACCCTTACCAGTGCCTGTGTGGTCATTAGTAATGCCCCAGAGGACAATGTGAAGCTGCTGATACCTCAGCTCAGCTGGAGGACCTCTGTGAGTGAAGGTGACCCTGAACCTGACTCTAGCCCAGTGGGCATGTTCTAGAAGGCACTACCCCTGGAGGAGGGTGAGAACAGGTTGAGGCAGGTTGGATGAAGGCCCCAAATACAGTCAATTGACTGAGTGAGATAGATCCTCTAAGACTCTGGCTCTATAGGAGCTCTGGCTGAGCTATAGGAGTCTATTCTGAGAAATCGGGGTGGTCAGGGAACAGTCTGCCAGGTCCCTTTCTAATGTGTCCTCTATGGCCCTGGCACAGGCCCAGCATTTCACCCAGCGTCTCAAGACTCTCTTCAGCATGCTCAACTATGAGCGGACAAAACATCCTCACCTTATGGGGTCTTCTGTACTGGGTATGAATGACATCTACAGGACCTGGCGGGCCTTCGTGCTGCGTGTGCGTGCTCTGGACCAGACACCCAGGATGTACTTTGTTAAGGTGGTCATTTGGACTCCTGTCTATCACATTTGCTCTCATGGTCTGGGCTCTAGGGACCTCCTTGGAGTAGGCAATGCTGGGTGACCCTGTTGCAGCCTCAAGTTGGTGATTGGGAGTGTTAGCCTGCTACCCTATACAGGCCAAAAATATTATGGCCCCCAGTTCTCTCAAGATCAGAAAGACCCCATGGTGGGTGGGTGTGTGTGTGGGGGGGGGTAATAACTAGCTCCCAGGACAGTCTTGAGCTCTATATGGGTTCCCTGGACAGTACATTACAACTTCTCTGGTCTCCACTCTGTTGGGAGACCCTTTGGATGCTGGGTCCTATTCAGAGAAGTAGCCAAGCCTGACTCTACCACCAGGGCCTGGATGCTTCAGCATCTGGGTTAGCCAGGGGTTCTTGTAGGCCTCAAGGGTCTTCAAAGATAATGTAAGCTTTCCTTGTCCTAGGGTACTGAATCTGGGGCAATGGGATAAAGAGAGGACTATAGGTCCACTATGCCCCAGGGTCTTTTGTCTGGAACGTGGGATGGGAATGTGCGGTAGTGGAGTGGAGAAGCGTGGAGTATCCTCCTGCGTCTCTCTATCTTCTGCAGGTTTTCTGTGGGCAGGTTGGAACCCAGGTGCCAAGGACAGAGCCAGCAGGACCCCTGTCCCTGGATCCAGCCATGCTTAATGGTACTTACATGTATCGTACAGGCAGATGTGGCCGGGGCCTACGATGCCATCCCCCAGGGTAAGCTTGTGGAGGTTGTTGCCAATATGATCAGGCACTCAGAGAGCACGTACTGTATCCGCCAGTATGCAGTGGTCCGGAGAGATAGCCAAGGCCAAGTCCACAAGTCCTTTAGGAGACAGGTAAGACCATAGTGGACTCTCGTCGAGACTGTGAGCATGTTGGTGACATGGGCCTGTTCACGTCATGGATATCTAGTATCTGTCAGTGACACTGGTGTGGCTGTGATAGGTCCACACTTGTGTCCATGGTGCCAGTGATCATTTGTCTGACCCAGCCTGCCTCCATCTATGGGAACTCCCAATGGAGTGTCGTCCCCTTCCAGGAGATAACCTGCAGCTATCCTCAGTCCCTGGGGCAACTTCATGATTTATGCATCCAGTGACCTCTTCAATAGGCAGATGGGGTCTGCAGGTTTAAAAATGGAAACGTTTGCACTTAGGCCTGGGAGAGGCACAACGTGACTTCCTTTGCTTCTCCCTGAGGCAGGACATACAAGGCTCACAGGCAAACCTCATGCATGTGTGTGCAGTGGCCACGCGCCTTCTGTGCCAAGGGCATACCCATCATCACTGCACCCAGGAGATTCCTTCCCTGGTTCGGCCAGAGCAACCACCATGCACCTGTGAGGACAACATGGCAGGAGTTAGTTTTCTCCATCCACCATGGGGATTCTGGGGATTGAACTAAGTCATTAGGTTTGGCCGTGGATGTCTTTACTTGTTGAGCCTTTGATGCGCCAGCCTTAGGTAAACACCTGAAGTTACACATTTCTCTTTAAGAGCTCTCAGTCGTGCCATGTACATTCTGGCATGTTGCCAGTTCTTTATCATCCTGTTCAAAAATCTTCGTTTGCTTATTTTAATTTTTGATAACCTCTTGGTTATTTGAAAGCGTGTTACTTAGTTATTTTGAAAGTGCAGGCATTGCATCTCTTTTCTAGGTTAATTCTTGTGCTCTAACTCCTCTGACTTTACTCCTGACACTACCGAAAACCCACTTGGCACATGGGATTTTTGTTTATTTTGTGCTATCACATGTTAATGGTACATAAGTTTCATTATGATAGCTTCATAAGTGTGCATAGTGCATGTTGACCATATTCACACATGGAGTCTAACATAGGAAATTTTTTAAAGTTTGAGGCCAATGTGTGCTTTCAACCTATGAGAGAATAAGGCAGAAGGATTGTAAGTTTGAGGCCAGCCAGGGCCACATAGAGACAGCAGTGTTCATGCCTACCTCACACCTAGCATACTTGGCCTTGTTCCTGTGCTGTATCAGTAGATGCTGCTATATTCCTTCTGGTGACATCCTGTCTTGCAGACACAGGTCTTGGTGGCCACTCTGATAAAAGTCAGGCCTCCTAGAGAGTCCGTTGCAGAAGATGAACGAGCCATCTCCTCCCTACCCCTGTCAGCTCTTCCTCCTGGCCACACATAGTCTCTGGAGAAATCAGGGTGATGCTTGTGTGGCGATCATTGGTAACCACAATTAAGGAGATGCCTGGCCTGAGGAAAGCTGACTGTGGCGCCTCCTGCTGGGGTGCTGGAGTCTCTTTCCCACACAAGACTCTGCAATGGCATGGTCCCACAGTGTTCTGTTGTTGGGCTGTACCTGTCCTGGCCAAAAATCCATGTGCCCCTCTGGTTCCCCTCAAGCATTCACCTCTTCTTTGCTACAGGTCACCACCCTCTCTGACCTCCAGCCATACATGGGCCAGTTCCTTAAGCATCTGCAGGACTCAGATGCCAGTGCACTGAGGAACTCCGTTGTCATCGAGCAGGTCCTTGGGCCACGCCTGGGGGAGCGTTCCACCTTTAGTTGGCTATTTGCTTAGTGCGGGAATGTGACCAACATGCTCCTTGGTGGTGGGACCCATGAGCAAGAGGAGCAGGACTGGTAGCAGTCCTCATGACGTAACCATAACCCTCCCACTTAGGCGGGCATGCTAAGAGTTGCTTAGAAGTGCCCTCTTGTCTCCCATACCTAAGCTGAACTGGTAAAGATATCTCCTTCCTCAGTTTTGACCTCACGATCCAGGGACAGTTCACCTGCTCTTGGAGGACAAGTTGGACAAGTTGATCTGTGATCCCCATCTTGGCCCATTATTATGTCAGAAGCTGTGTTTCCATAAGCCACACACACAGATCTCCCCATGCACGAGTCAGTGGTTCTATAGAACCTTCTTTGATACATATTCTACCTTTGGGACGGCCATACTCACTGAGACTTTTAGACGATTGCCGTTTGGCTCATTGGGGTACTGTGTAAGCTTCGAGGTTCCAGACCTAGTGCTGTGGGAACAGAAAAGGTTACACCACTGCTTTGTAAGTTGCATACCCTGACACCTTGAGTCAAATTCAGCCTAGTCATTCAGTTACACTTGACCCTGGCTCCACCCCAACTTTATCATAAATACTCGGGCTTAAATGGGCATCTGGTGGCAGCCTGGGTGCAACATTCAGCATCCTCATGCCTGTCTGTCTACATGCTTTTCTAGAGCATCTCTATGAATGAGAGCAGTAGCAGCCTGTTCGACTTCTTCCTGCACTTCCTGCGTCACAGTGTTGTAAAGATTGGTGACAGGTGGGCACAGGCATGGGGCAAGTGTGCAGAGGGTGGGCAGAGGCAGGGCAGGTGCGGGTAGGTAGAGGCTATCCTGGCTGCTGAGCAAGGTGCCTGCTGACTGGCTGCAGCACTTAGAACTCTGAGTGTCTGCCTCCTCCTCATTCCTCCTTCCCTGCTCCTCCTCATAGAATCGTCTTGGCCTTCTGCTTGCTGGCTTTTAGGCCACAGAGCTGTCTACCCATGGGGCTTTAGGAGCCCCTGGATAAGCACAGCTCCAGTGAAGTTAATGATTTTGTGTGCCTCGAGCTCATGTTACCATTTCGTCAAGGTGCAGCCGGGCATGGGGCACACGAAGCACCAAAGAAGAGAATACAGTGCCCGTGGCTGAATCTGCCCAAGACTACCATGAGTTACAAGTCAGGCTAGGCACTCTTTTTTTTTTTTTTTTTTTTTTTTAATTGCAGACGCACAGAATGGTTTGATGTGTGTAGTTCTATAAACACATATACTGACACAAATGCTGCTCCTAAAGATTAAAAAAAAAATCACATGATCATCTCAATAGATTCAGTAAAGGCTTTTGACAATAGAACTCAGAGGCTGTGTAGCTTGACATTTGCTAAATATGTAACACACTGTAAAATAATTCAGTTTATAACCCATTTTCAAGGAGAAGAAAAAAATCAACAAACAGGTACTCTTTCAAAAGCACTGCTGTGGTGAAGAGAGCCCAGACTGGCTCTATGCTGGAGCTGCCTAACAGCCCACCAGCCTGCAAAGGCCTGTTTTGTGTGTCTGGATCAGATGTGAGGTTGAGTACTTGAGCATTTGGTTGGACCTTCTGTACCCAAAGTCCCCACCTGTGAGACTGGTACAACAGTACTTGGCTCCTTTTTGCTGAGCTGATAGGAGCGCCAATACTGAACAGAATTCCAGGGTTATTAGAGGTGAAGTCAGGCAAGACAAAGAATATCTGATTATCTAAATTCACGTATTAGGATGTAATTGGAAATGTTAAATGGGCATGCTGGGACACCACAAGCTATGAGTGTGCAACTGAGTGTCTTCTCACAAACACAGCCAAGGGTGGGGCCGACTCCTGAGAGCACTGAGCACAGACTCATGGGTCTATGTCCATGTGGCAGGAAACTTAACCTACTCAGGTGGTTCTGCTTGATGCACTTAAAAGTCAAATCCATGTGCACAGTGCCTCTGAGCTTCCTGCCTGTTACTCTAGTGGAGAAGATCTGAGCAAATGTGAGGGGTGCCTCCCTGGGTGACCTTGTCCTGACCATCTGGTGACACCCACCCCGGCCAGCACCTGCGTGTCTGCACCTGCATGTATGTTTGGTTCCATTGTGTTCTCTGAGAAGGCACTCACTTTTTTCACACGGCTGTCACCAAGAATGTTCCTTCACTAACAAATCTGCTATGAATTGTCCCAGATAAATATTCAGGAGGCTGATTGCTTGTTATTCGTAGGATAGCCTTGGAGTCGGTGGACAGGGATGTGGTCTGCACCACCCCAGGTTGTAGCAAGAGTGGGGAATGGAAGAGATCAGGGTAGTACTTCGTTTGTTATCTTCTTAGGTCTTAGCAGATGGTAGATACCACTGTTTGTGTATGTGGCCTGTGAGCAGGTTCACCAAAGGTGTCTGTTTATTCATGCACACATGGGGAGGGATGTCAGATACAAGTGTGAAACCCATCACGGCTGCTGCTTCTGACCATATCCATCACCACCACCAGGTGCTATACGCAGTGCCAGGGCATCCCCCAGGGCTCCAGCCTATCCACCCTGCTCTGCAGTCTGTGTTTCGGAGACATGGAGAACAAGCTGTTTGCTGAGGTGCAGCGGGATGGGTAAATGTTTTTTCCTTTTACTGCTCCCGGGGGCTGGGTCACTGAGTGGGTGTCACATCTGGTTTATGTTCGAGACCCAAAGGCCATTGCCTTCGCTTCATGAAAAGCTGTGAAGCATCCTAGAGCCATTCTTGTTAGGACAGCAAAACTGTCGTTCTCTTCTTTTGAAGAATCACTTTGTTTTGTCTATGTGCATTCCTAGACTTAAAGTGTTCTAAGCTGGCTCACTTAAAGGTAGATGCTCTGTGAGACCTCTTGATGTGTCTTTTATTTAGGTTGCTTTTACGTTTTATTGATGACTTTCTGTTGGTGACGCCTCACTTGGACCAAGCAAAAGCCTTCCTCAGGTAAGGACCATCATGTCTGGGTTTCTACTATATTATCAAGGTGTGTGTGTGTGTTTACATCTGTGTATAAGATATAAAATATGCTAAGGCAGCACATTTAACTGGTTAGTAATTTTGCATGCCTGGGGCTCATATATGGTCACCAAGACCAAGTGGCAGTGGCACCTCACCTGTGCATCCAGGCATGGGACACCTGTAGCACCAAGGAAGAGAGTCTGATGCTCATAGCTGATCCAGCTTGGTCTCACCAAGCATGCAGTGAGAGACCAGGTCAGTGTCAGTATTTAAAGAATCTCCAAATAGGACAGCAGGCATTAGCTCCCATCCCTCCCAGCTGAGTCCACAGAAGGGCTGTTTGCCAAGGCCTGCGGCACAGAGCCCTCCTGGGAGATGTGTTGTCCCTGAGAACATTCCTGAAAAGTTGGACACTTCACATCACACCACGAACAAGCACTGGGTGAACAGGTTCTGTGGAGTCGCTTTTCTTTATGGGATTGTTAGGAAGAGACTAGAGAATTTGGATTGACTAAACATTGGTGTCTTGAGGCACTGCTATTGCACGAGGAGTGATCACTTCTCTTACATAATATTCATACCAGTGGGTTATAGCGTGTATTCTAGGCTGTGTTTATAGTATATACAGGTTAGGCCAAGGATTTGGGCACATCTGGTTGTAAAGTTAATTTCTGTGGCTCAAACTAGAATCAGGTCCTGCAGCCTAGCTTCAGAGCAGCAACCATACATTGAGGTTCTAAGGAGGCACTGCAGAGTTGGAGGTTTCTTCAGATCAGCTATTACAGAAGAGGCTCCCTCCAGGTACTGTGAAGTTTGTAGGCTTCTTTTTAGGATAATTGACAAGAGACGAGAAACCCAAAAGTGGTTAATGAAATCGAGCCCTAAGAAGTTGTCACCACTGAGATACTGGTGTTTCCAGTGCTCTGTGCAGACTGCCTATACTTGTAGCACAGAATCTCAGAGCCCAATAGGCCTTGCTTCTCAAGGTCAGGAAGCCAGCCCCAATGAAGGCCCCACCACATCTGTAGCACTTAGGAGCTAAGTGGCCATAGGCTGCTGCCACTGGGGACAGAGGACACTGCTGCTGTTGAGGAAATTTCCAGAAGTCAGTTTTGCCCCACCACATCTGTAGCACTTAGGAGCTAAGTGGCCATAGGCTGCTGCCACTGGGGACAGAGGACACTGCTGCTGTTGAGGAAATTTCCAGAAGTCAGTTTTGCCCCTAAGATCTTGTCAGGGCAATGTCAGAATGCCCTGGGTGAATGTCAGGGCAACCACGAGGGGCTGCTAGGTGGTCTTGTCCATGGACACCTGTAAGGAAAGACTTACTGCAGGGTCTGACCAGTCACAAGGATGTAGAGCTCACAGGCAATGGATGACATCAAGTAGACACACTCATGGTACAGGAACCAGACTGCTGCTATGAGTTCACACCTCGGGGGATAGTGGAGGGGGCTACACCTCTGCCTTCAACTTCCTGGAAGATGTATCCATAGGCCAGCAGTCTATCGTTTAGCATTTGCTGATAGGGGAAGCAGTGCACATCTACAAGCATCTCAAAGTAGCTACAAGAAAATCGGCTTTGGGGGTCACAGGAAGAGGATTCACTGCTTAACATAGATGTTAAGATATGACCCACAGAGTCATGTGAAACTTTCCACTTGTCTGAGGCCTGGCCAGAGGGCCTTATTGATCCATTGCTTACACAGAAGACGGGAGCTAGGCTACAGTCCAGAGCAAGAGGGCCTGGTGTTCCATCAGGATACCCACAAGCCTCTGCTCTCTCTGGTCCCAGAGCACCTCTGAGAACTTCTGTGGCATATGCTGGGTGCTTCCAGGCTCCCATAACATGTTCCTTCTCTTTTATCCAGCACCCTGGTCCGTGGCGTTCCTGAGTATGGGTGCATGATAAACTTGCAGAAGACAGTGGTGAACTTCCCTGTGGAGACTGGTGCCCTGGGTGGTGCAGCTCCATACCAGCTGCCTGCTCACTGCCTGTTTCCCTGGTGTGGCTTGCTGCTGGACACTCAGACGTTGGAGGTGTTCTGTGACTACTCAGGGTAAGCACACTGAGGTGCCATGAGGTCATGGGAGCAGATGGTCCTGTGGGTACTACATTCTGTTTCCTACTTCTAGACACAAGTGACCGTGAGGCCTGAAGTGATAGAGGCCAAAAGGTGTTCCCGTTCTTCGTGGAGATGGGCATGGGCAATATGAGAGCATCCTCAGCCTTGTCCCAAGTCTCCTGCAGACCATGGAGCCAAGGCCCTCCTCTGTCTGAAGTACAGAGACTGGGAAGGGATGGGAGTTGGTCTCTACCTACCAAGAACTCACAGCCCAGATGTTGTCTCAGTGTTGATAGGACAGATGTGAGATAGGCACAGGTGAAAAGAGCTGGACCATTTCTTTTTATGAGGGAAAAGTATGAATATTCTGACTTTCCAGTAGGAGACTGATAACCCGCCGTGTTGACAGCTGTCTGTTCTAAGCTCCGGGTCTCCACTGTGCTCTTTGGAGGGTCACATTGTAAGGGAAAAGTTGGGTGCAGATAAGCCATCTGTACAGTGCCCTCACAGGCCTGGGCTCCTCAGCCTCCCTGCCTTTGTATGCTGAATCCATCCAGTCCCTGGGATTGAGCTCTAACTTCTTGACTTCACCCTCTGCCTCCCGGGCCCACTTTTGCTGCCCCAGCCCCCAGCTCAGTGCTGAGCACACCAACTTACCGGCTCCAGCCCCTGGCATTCTTCAGTGTCATGGAGTCATGGGTAAATCAATCAAAGAAGAATTTCCCCTTTGAGCGAACTGCTAGAGCCTGAAAACATACCCTTAGGAAGCCAGCCTGGCCTTGGACAAGGGCCATGAGAGACCATATGTAGACCATAAGGTTGCTGCTTCCAGAGTCCATGTTAAGAGTGGCTGTGAGCTCACCCTCTGAGGCTTCGGTGTGGATGCATCAGCTCTTCCTTCTGCCTGAGCCAGGGACAGCGTGTCTGGAGGTCAGCCAGAGTGACTAGCAACATCCTAAAGGGAAAACACAGTGATAGGAATTTCTTTTTTCTCATCACATACAAAATGTGATGAGAAGTGACAAAATACCACAGAGTGTCGTGAAGCACGGCACCCCTTCCTCTGGCCCCCACCCACACTCACCGGCATGCATTCACACACATATAAAAATAAGAAACCTGACAGAGGTGACTGTACCTGTCGCTTGTATTCATCTTTGAGGAATGATGCAAAGTCACTGGATGACAAGAAGGCAACACCCCTTTATCCTATCCTGCACATGTCCCATCTGTTGTCCCAAAGTGACCAAGATGCATCCTGCAGTCTGCAGGTGGTTGGACACCACTGTAGGCAATCCCTTATTGTTTGCTGTCACCAAACTCTGGCTGGAGATAATATGCTCCAATCACAGCCTTGTGTTGGGAAGGTGCTCTGTCAGGCTGCAGTCACATTTAAAGAAGCACACACAGGGTTGTGACTTCCTATAGATTCACAATTCCTTCTGAACTGAATTTTCACAGCTTATTTGCCACCAATGAGCAAAGATGTCTGGTAATCCCATGCCTGGATAAGATGTATGTTGTTCACTACATCTGGTTGGGTTTGGCTGTCCAGGGCTTCTGGTGGTGCTGTAAGCAAGTCCCAAGAGCCTGAATGGGTTCCATGTATGAAGGTCCAACCGCATATAAGCCTGCCGAGTGTGGCAGAGAGGGACAAGAGGTGGAAGGGCACTGGTGTTGGTCTCTCAGGAGGAGCTTAGTGTGGGAATCACACAGAATACCTTTGTGCTGCAGTTATGCCCAGACCTCAATTAAGACGAGCCTCACCTTCCAGAGTGTCTTCAAGGCTGGGAAGACCATGCGGAACAAGCTCCTGTCGGTCTTGCGGTTGAAGTGTCACGGGCTATTTCTAGACTTGCAGGTGAGCAAACAGGCAGCTACCTCACGTGTTGGATCTTAGGATAGATCCTGTTCTCTGTGTGTGTGTGTGGGGGGGGTGTTCATGGATATGCACATGTGTGTACAGCGCAAGCTGTGTATGTGAGGAACATGTGTACACGTGTGTACAGGCGCAAGCCATGTATGTGAGGAACATGTAGAAAAGTGGATGTGTACTGAGGATCCCTGAGCATTCACCCTGCTCATCCCCATCACTTTCCAATCCTGACATCCGCTCCCACAGAGTAAAAGGTTCCCTGGATCCTGACCTTGGCATTGGACTCTTAGGCCATGACTGCTGAGGTCTCTGTCCAGCAGGGGCCACTGTGGTAGGCTTTGGCCTCAGCTCTCTCCTGCTTCCTCCCCATGAGGGCCTGGCATGATTTTTGGGGGGGAGTTTCCCCACAAGTGGCTTTCTCATCCTATTTGACAACAACACAGAAAGTATTCATTTGTGATCTCAGGGACATTGCTGATGGTTCTCTTTCTCTTGGGACTCCAGGTGAACAGCCTCCAGACAGTCTGCATCAATATATACAAGATCTTCCTGCTTCAGGCCTACAGGTGAGTCATGGGCTATGCCACCACTAGAGGGAGGCACAGACCAGAAATGCTGGCCATGCTGTCTGCTGGGGTTCTCAAGCTCAAGGTGGAGCTGCTCTTGGCTCCCCCTGGTTGGGTGGCTGAAATGCAGTCAGGAAAAGGCAGCATTTAGTTGGGTCTCCGCACAACCCCATATTTGTAAGGTAAGAACCTCTTCTGGTCTCGCTGTGCTGAGAGAGCACATGTAACCTTATGTGCCAACCAGAGCCTGTGGTCTTGAGACAGGAGGGGATGTTGGCATAAGGACCCCCCCCCCCAAGAAAAGCACCACAGAAGGAATTGGATGAGAAAGGGAAGCAGGGGGACTCAGAGCCCCAGAAAGCAGAGAACCAGAGCTATTGCTGATAGTGTCACCAGTCTTGCACCAGAAGGCACAACAAGCACCCAGCTGAAAGTATTGTGGCCTCCATGGTGCCCTACACATTGGCTTATGCCTCTGGAACATTTTTGTCCTCGGTTCTATGTACCTGAAGTCAGGTGCACTAGGCCAGACCCATGTCATTCATTCATTACACAGTCACTACTCTACATAACCATAGGCACACAGCACACACAGGCCCTTTCTTCTGAGGTTTCCTGTAGGGGTGGAATTGGTTTCCCTGGATTCATGAAAGGAGAGCTGCCCTGCAGAGCTGTAGCAGAGGGCACCATTCTGCTGGGAGTTGGCAGATGGTCATGCCAACCACAGGTCGGATTTATGCCACTGTGGATCTGGCTGCCTCTAAGTAACCTCCCTGGTCACTGGGGCTGGGTGTGGCGAAGAGCTTGTGCTATGGAAGACACAATTTCGGTGTCAGGCAGTCTACCCCTGGTATGACATGATGTAGCAGGTGCACAGGGTACCTGGGAAGGGACTAGTTTCATGACATTATATAGGAATGAAGACATGTACACACACACACACACACACATGCTTGTGTGTTCACTTGTAGTTGTAATTCCATTTGTAAATGCAAATGTGTGGTGCACATGAATCTCTGTTTATAATTCACATGTATGCATAGACAAGAGCTTGCACTTGTGTGTGTGTACACTTACCAGGGCCTCTTCCTGTCCACTGTGGCTCCTGCCCAGGTTCCATGCATGTGTGATTCAGCTTCCCTTTGACCAGCATGTTAGGAAGAACCTCACATTCTTTCTGGGCATCATCGCCAGCCAAGCATCCTGCTGCTATGCTATCCTGAAGGTCAAGAATCCAGGTGCGTAGATGGCCAAGGGCCAGCATTCTCATGGCGGGCGGGGGGAGGGGGGGCATCATGGACTCACTCAGGAGCTAGTGTAACCAACCATCCTTCCTGGGCCTCAGCCCTAGCAGGTTAGGGGGTTGTTGAGAGCTCCTTGGAGGTCATGAGGGTCTGTGGCCAGCTGGGTTCTGCAGCCTCTGTCTGATCCCCCAGGAATGACACTAAAGGCCAAGGGTGCCTCTGGCTCCTTTCCTCCTGAAGCCGCACATTGGCTCTGCTACCAGGCCTTCCTGCTCAAGCTGGCTGCTCATTCTGTCATCTACAAATGTCTCCTGGGACCTCTGAGGACAGGTGAGTGAGTGAGCTCCTTCCCCTCAAACAGTGAGTGCCTAGGTGAACCCAAAGCTAGACGGTAGATTCCATGCCCATCTCCTGGAGAGGGGCCCACTCAGACAGCCCCCAGGTGAGTGGAGCTAGGACCATAGATTCCTTCTCCTTCTTGCTCCCTCTGTTCTGACTCATGTCAGAAGAGGTCCATAGGGTGACATGTGTCATTCAAGATCCCTGCCTGGTCCCTTCACACCTCTGCTTGGCCGCTTCCTAGATGCAGGGGATGAGGGTGGGGGTCCTCATGTTCCTGTCTTGCTTCTGTTTCTAGATTGTCAAGCTTGAGGTCTTTGTATGCCCACTATGGTGGTGGTGGGGTGGTGGTGGTGGTGGTGGTGGTGGTGGTGGTGGTGGTGGCAGTGGTGTGTTCCTGGGTAGGACTCCTGCTTACACATGGCCAGGACTTGACCCAAGCAGGCTAAGGAACTACCTCACCCCTTTGGAATGAAAGTTGAGTACATCTTGTGTTGCAGCCCAAAAACAGCTGTGCCGGAAGCTCCCAGAGGTGACAATGACCATCCTTAAAGCTGCAGCTGACCCAGCCCTAAGCACAGACTTTCAGACCATTTTGGACTAACCCTGTCTCCTTCCGCTAGATGAACATGGGCATTGTAGCCTCAGCACTCCTGGATCCACGTCACAAGAGGGACTGGTCAATTGTGAGACTAGGTCATCCTCCAAACCTCTGTGTCATGGGTGGTAGTGTGGGAGATTGTCCCAGTGCCTTGTTTCCTGTAACAGGCTTGATTTCTTTCCTGATGCCCTCAGGGAGGCAGATCCCATCCCTTTTAGTGGCAGGGATCCACTAGCACCAGCACCATGAGGAGTGCACCCAGTGCACATGGGCCCTGGGACAGTGGACAGGTGTGAGATTCCTGGGCCCTGGAGTCTTTTCACACCTAACCATGGAGCCTGTCCCAGTACATCAGAGAGTCTCGGAGATGAAAAAGGACATCGAGCCAGTGACCTAAATTACAGCCTGAATATACTCTGAATTCATGTGACTGCCTTAGCTACTTCTCTACTGCTGTGTGGTAAAACACCAAGCCAACTTATAAAAGCAGGATTTTCCTACTGGAGCAGCAGCTGAGAGTTTACATCTTGATCTATAAGCACGAGAGAGAGAGAGAGAGAGAGAGAAAGAGAGAGAGAGAGTGCTACTGGGATATTTTGTATCTTTAATTTTCAGTGATAGTGGATATTCCATGACTTCTCTGAAGCTAAGATTCCTTGGCGGCATTTGACAGTAACCATAGTGGGTACCTACTGAGATCACTGTAAAGATAAAATAGGGGGAAGTGTATTTGTACTGAACCGGAAAAACATACAAATAAAGAGTAAATCATGGAATTGTCTGTCATACTAATTTGATCTACCACTCAAAAAGACTTCTTATATGTTTTCTGATTTCCCATCCTCTGTAGATCTTGATTGTTCTATAACTGTGTAGATTAGGCTGGCCTCAAACTCACCTGGATCCACCTGCCCCTGTCTCCCTAGATCTGGGGTTAAAGGTATATGCCACTATTCCCCAGCCTGCTTCCTGAATTACTAACCATTGATTCCACGTTTTTCACCCTTGAGCACGAAGCCCCATTCAAACTACTGGCCCATATCTTTTGCATAAACTAATGTTTTCCCACTTTAACCTGATCCTTTCCTCAAGTTTTATGAGTCTCCCTTCTTTGAACCATTCTCTTTGCTGAACCCACACAATAGAGGTCTTATCTCCTTCCTTTTGCTTTGCCCTTCCTTCCTTCCTTCCTTCCTTCCTTCCTTCCTTCCTTCCTTCCTTCCTTCCTTCCTTCCTTCCTTTTTTCCTTTCTTTTCTCATTTTTACCCTTTTATTAAAAATACCTCTTTTCAAGCTGGACATGGTGGTGCATGCCTTTAATCCCAGCACTCAGGTGGCAGAGGCAGGCGAATTTCTGAGTTCGAGGCCAGCCTAGCCTACAGAGTGAGTTCCAGGAAAGCCAGGGTTACACAGAGAAACCCTGTCTCGAAAAACAAAAAAAACAAAAACAAACAAACAAAAAACCCAAAAACCTCTTTTCTCATACAATATATCTTGTTTACAGTCTCCCCTCCTCCCAGTTTGTCCCCACCTCCCCTCTCCTCCAAATCCACTCCCTTTCTGTCTCCTTAGAAAAGAATAGGCTTCTAAGAGATAACATCCAAACACGGCAAAATAAATATAATAAGAAAAAACAAGGGCTGGTGAGTTGGCTCAGTGGGTTAGAGCACCCGACTGCTCTTCCGAAGGTCCAGAGTTCAAATCCCAGCAACCACATGGTGGCTCACAACCATCCGTAACGAGATCTGGCGCCCTCTTCTGGAGTGTCTGAAGACAGCTACAGTGTACTTACATATAATAAATAAATAAATCTTTAGAAAAAAGAAAAAGAAAAAACAGAATCCATCACATGAAGGCAGGACAAAGCAACCCAACCGAAGGAAAAGAGCCCCAAGAGTAGGCACAAGAATCAGAGACCCACTCGCTCACACACTCAGGAATCCCATAAAAATACTAAGCTGAAAGCTATAATGTATGTGGAGAGGACCTAGTACTGATCTGTGTTGGCCCTGTGCATTTTTTGTGGGTTCATATGAACTGTTCTTACTGATTCAGAGGGCCTGGTTCTTCAGGTGTCCTCCATCCTCTCTGGCTCTTAACACTCTGCCTCCTCTTTCTTGGGCTTCCCTGGGTTCTGAGGGGAGGGAATTGAAGAGGTTTTGCCGTAGCTCTCTGAGTTATCTTGTCTCTGGTTCTTGGTGACCCAAGCAGTGTTGGGTATGAGTTTCATCATGTGGAGGGAGCCTTGAGTCAAATCGGACATGGGTTGGCTACTCCCGCAAGTTCTGTGCCACCATTGCCCTAACATGACTTATGGGTAAGGCAGATTGTAAGATCAGAGGTTTTGTGGCTGGGCTGATGTTTACATTTCTCTTTTGGTGGCCTGCAGAGTGCCCTCCCATACCAAAGACACTAGAAGGTAGGGGTGAAGGCTTCATGTAGGTGCCAGCTTGATTTCTCTATATCCAATGATTTGTGTGGGTATTGTCCTCAGCAATGGGACCTTGCCGTCAGTTTGCAGAAAGCAACCTATTCCCTCAGCAACAACCCTGGGCTATTTGGGAATTATGGGACTACACACACACACACACACACACACTTTGGGCAACAACTCAAGAATACACCCCAGTCCCTTTACTAGAAGCCCCAGTTGGTGACTAATGGCTAGTTGAGACTCAGTGTCCCCAATTATTAGATCTCATTAGGGTCATCTTCTGCCTCACCACCTCCAGTAGGATCTGTGTGACAAGTTTCACAGACTGAGGCGGTTGACCTCAAAAAAGGGGGAGACTTCCTGGAACCGGCTAGGTTGTGGAACTCTTCCCCGGAGAAAAATTATTGAGCCGCAGTTCTCATGGCAATCTATCTGTTTTGTTTTCTCTTATTCCTTTTCTTATTCTACATGTTCCTGGTAGCCTAGGCCAAGATCTTAAGCAAGAATAATGAGTAAGAAACCATCCCTTGAGATGAGGTTACAAACATGACCTTATCCCCGGGGAAACCAACGCTTTACTTTTTAAATCATTTACAAAACTATTATGATAGATAAAAACTTCCCCAACAATAAAATTTCATATGGCTACACATGTGTCATCGGAGGTGGATTTTGGTATATGGTAAAGAAAGCCTTAATTAGAAAGAATTAAAATAGTTTAAATTTATGCGTTGAAGATTTATAAAAAATCAGGCATTAGATGTTAAATAATAATTGACCATATGGGACTGGAAAGTTAGCTCAGCGGTTCAGAGCACTGACCATAATGATTTATTAACCTTCTCTTGGAACTAGCCTTGGACAATTGCCCTCACTGAATACATTCTTTTAGAATTGTTATATTTTGATGATTTATATTAATAATGATGTTACCTGTTCTCTTTGTGATTCACTAAATACATGGTTTCAGAGTTGTAATGCTTGGGTGATTCTTGTGCTTTCTGTGCCAAATGATGTTTGTTGGTTATTTGTGATTGTTTCACTGGATATAGTTTCTAAGAGATGTAATGTTTGGTTTTTTTAATGTATAAAATCCCCTGCTTGAGAGCTGCAAAATACACTCATATTCAAACTGCCTCTGTGCTTGTTTCTGTTTGTCACCGCCGAATCCTTACCCACCTAGCTTCGAGGACCCTCATTCCAAGGACCCCCATACCCGACTGGGGTGGTCCGAGGCAATCTTTATACATTTTAGGAAGTTTCTGCTGCACTAGGTTTACATATCATCCCTCAAATGCCCATCATTTCCAGCTGTCTCTCTCTGAGTTCCCTCCCTCAACTCTATCTCCTCTCCTCCACCCCACCTGATCCTCCTGTTCTCCAGCCCCCAATCCACCCATAAAATCAAGTCTGTCTCCCCAGCCAGGGAGATCCATGTGCCCACCCCTAGTCCCATCCTCTATACCTAACCTCTGTGGTTCTTTAGTTTGCAGCTTGGTTATCACTGACTTCACAACTAATATCCACATATAAGTAGCTACACACCATATTTGTCTTTCTGAGTCTGGGATACTTCACCCAGGATGAAGTATCGTTCCATCCATTTACCTGTGAATTCTATGATGTCTCTTTTTCTGATGTCTGAGTAATACTCCATTGTGTAAATTTACCACAGTTTGTTTATCCATCCTTCTATCTAGGATCATCTGAGTTGTCTCCAGTTTCAGGCTATTATAAGTAGACCAGTAATGAACATGGTTGAGCAAGTGTTATCGTGGTAAGATGACGCTTCCTTTGGGTATATACCTAACAGTGACACAAGTGAATCATTCCTGATTTCCAAAGGAGCTGCCATATTGATTTCCACAGGGGCTATACAAGTTTGTATCGGTGAGAGTCTTGAAACTGAAGAGCCTCCTCCCAGTAGCACAGTTCCTCCAATGAGGCCACACCTCCTGATCCAGTTCCACCGACTGGGAACCAAACATTCAAATATAGAAGCCAATGGGGGCCATTCTCATTCATGCCACCGCCTTCCATTCCCTGACCCATACAGACTTGTAGCCAAATCCTTCTAGTAAAATGCATTCAGTCCAACTCAAAAGTCCACTTAGTTCTAAAGTCCCTGTGGGTGGCAGTAGTGTACACCTTTAATCCCAGCACTTGGGAGGCAGAGGCAAGCATATCAGGACAGCCAAGGCTATACAGAAAACTCTTGCCTGGGGTTGTGGGAGTCTGAAGTTTATTCTGAGACTCAAGGCAATCTCTTAATTTTATTCCTCTATAAAATCAAAAGGCCAATTATATACTCCCAACATACAATGGCACAGAATACACTGTTTTAAAAATAGAGGAAAGGGGGCATAGTGAGGGACTCAAAACCAAAAACCAGGAGGGCAAACTATAAATTCTCTATCTCTGTGCCCGCTGTCAAAAAGCTTATCAGAAAGCTCTCCATGTCCCACTCCTTCCAGCTTTGTTGATTGCAACCCACTTCTTTCCCTTAGACTGCTTCCATACCCTGGCTGCAGCTCTCCTTGCCAGGTGCCCCCGTGGCTTTGGCATTTCCAACATCTTGGGGTCTCCAATGCAACTCAGACTTTACCTTCACAGCTTCATGTAATAGCTTCTCCAGGTCTCATGAAGAGGCTCCCCTGGCACACAGCCCTCTGCTTTCCTTAACCACAACTCCTCTCCCTACACTTTCCTTGATAAAGTGATAACATGGTGGTTGATGCTGTCAAGTTCTTCTGCTTGCTTGGGCTAAAACCTGGCCCCCTCCATGACTTACATTTGCATAGGCTTAGCTGTTGGTGACTTCAGCCTTTACCTTTCAGAGGTTGCAGGCTTAACTGGATGGAGTCTCTCCCTGACGGTACCACTCCCTTTATCCCATTTATCGACAGGGTTTCCTCCCCGCCTTTTTTTTTTTTTTTCTTTCTTTTTTTGGTTTTTCAAGACAGGGTTTCTTTTCGCTGTCCTGGAACTCACTTTGTAGACCAGGCTGGCCTTGAACTCAGAAATCTGCCTGCCTGCCTCCCGAGTGCTGGGATTAAAGGCGTGCGCCACCACGCCTGGCTGGGTTTCCCCTCTTTTTGAGCATAAGGCTTGTCTCCAACATTGTCTTCTGGTGCTCTTTATTGCCTCAAACTTTATATTTGTTTTTACCCCTCTCACTCTTTTTCATTGTAGCCCTGCATAAGAGTGGTCACTAATAACCATGTGACATGTGACACAGTCAGTACTAGGTTGGCTTGAGATCTCCATGCTGGAGAGATGGCTCAGCGGTTAAGAGCACTGACTACTCTTCCAAAGGTCCTGAGTTCAAATCCCAGCAACCACATGGTGGCTCACAACCATCCATAATGAGATCTTACACCCTCTTCAGGTGTGTCTGAAGACAGCTACAGTGTACTTACATATAATAATAAATCTTTGGGCTGAAGCAAGTGGGGCCAGAGTGAGCAAGGCCAGAGCAAGCAGAGGTCCTGAGTTCAATTCCCAGCATCCACATGGTGGTTCACAACCATCTGTACAGCTACAGTATACTCATATACAAAAATAAATAAATAAATCTTAAAGAAAGAAGAAAGGAAGGAAGGGGAGGAGGGAGGGAAGGAGGGAGGGAGGGAGAAAGAAAAAAATTTCCACTAGTTCAAAAATTCTTCAATTTAGCCTCAGAGATTTTTAGGGCAAGGACAAACCACTTGCTTTGTCAAAATGTCACAAGAATGTTCTGTAGCCTGGCTGCTAATATTTCCCCTCTCTGAAACCTCTTGAGCTGAGCCTACATGATTCGCGTTGCTCTCAGCAGGACCGTTTTCCATGCTCCTACTAGGACAGCCTGTTGACCCGCACTTACAGCATTTAACTGATTTTCTAATCCAAAGTCCTTTAAATTTCTCCAGACAACAGAATGGAGAGGCATGTACAGCACCACCCCAGTCCCTGGTACTGACTTCTGTCTTGATTACTGTTCTATTTTTGTGAAGAAACCATGATTAAGGCAACTTATAAAGGAAAGCATTTATTTGCAGTCTTGTTTACAGTTTCAGAGGGTTAGTCCATGAACATTTTGTCAGGGAGCACAATGACAGGCATATATGGCATTGGGGCAGTAGCTGAGAGGGTTCACATCTGATCCACAAGTACCAGGCAGGGGGTGAGGGGAGTCTGGCGTGAGCTTTTAAAACCCCATCCCTAGTGACCCACCTCCTTCAACAAAGCCATTCCTCCTAATTCTTCTCAAACAGTTCTACTAACTAGGGACCAAACATTCAATTACATGAACCTATAAGGGCCATTCTCCTTCAAACCACAACAACCTAACAAAGGAGATTAGAGACCCCCTACTATGAAAACTTTAAACCCCTTAATAAATTGAGGAAGACACTAGAAAGCAGAAAAACTCATGTTAACAGGTTGGTAAAACTGCTATTATGAAAATATAACCATCTTACCAGAGGCATCTACGGATGCAGCACAAGCTTAATAAAAAACCCCACAACATTCTTCAGAGAAATAGAAGACAGAAAAAATAAAAAGTACTGCCAGGCAGTGCTATCAAAAGTCTTTAATCCTAGCACTTGGGAGGCAAAAGCAGGCAGCTCTCTGAGTTTTAGGCCAGCCTGACCTACAGAGTGAGCTCCAGGACAGCCAAGGCTATCCAAAAACCTCAATATGAAGCCTGAAACTGCTAGAAGAAAAAAAAAAAAAACATAGGCCCTACTCTACAAGATAAATGTGTAGACAAGGGCTTTCTGAATAGGACTACATTTGCCCAGGAATTACAGTCAACAACTGACAGGTGGGACCTCATAAAAGTAATATGCTTCTGCAGAGCTAAGGAAACAGTCAAGAGGAAAGGAAGGCAACAGTGAGGGTGAATCTTCTAGTTATACATCCAATAGGATGAATACCCCACACCATGTACAGAATTGTAAAATCAAAGAGTCTGAAGACAAATGAACCATCCAGAATATGAGCTGTGGATATGATCTGATCAGAGTTCTCAAAAGAAGAACTAAGAATGGCTTTTAAAAACCAAAGATGCTCATCATTCCTAGCAATTCAGAAAATGCAAATGAGAACAACTTTGAAATTTTATCTCACCCTGGTTAAAACAACTAAGGTCAGTAAACAACAACAAACGCTGGTGAGGGTGTAGGCAAAACCACCTGCTTTTGCTCTAGATTATAAACGGTGTAGCAACTGTAGGAATCAATATAGAAAATTATCAAAAATCTAAAAATAAATCTGTCATCCACATGATCCACTTATATCACAGCTTGTCCTATGCCCCAGGGATTCAGTATTCTTCTTCACAGATACCTGCATGGCCATGTTCTTTACTGGTCTATTACTCATAGCTAGGAAATGGAGATTAGACCTACATGTCTTTGAACAGAAGAATGGATAATGAAAATGTGGTACATATACACAATGAAATATTATTCGGCTGTAAAGAAAAAAAGAAATTGTGAAATTTGGAAGTAAAGGGAGAGAATTAGAAAGTATATCAAGTGTGGTAACTTGCTAAGGTTTGGTCTGTTGCTGTGTATTGTAATGCTAAGTTCTGTACCTGAAGGTCAATGAATTCTCATGTTTACAAGCTTTTGTGGTACAAACGTTGTTCCTTGATTTGAAACTACTGGTTGGTTAAATAAAATTGGCTACAGCCAATCACTGGAGGGATTAGAGGTAGGTGGGTTTTGAGTTACCTGGTTGGGGTGGAGAAGAGAGAGGAGGAGGAGGAAGCCACCATGAGGAGAGATGGACCATGAGCATGTGGTTAGGAGAAACAGCAAATATCTGGGGTACACCACTGGGGAGGTAGCAAGGCCAGAAATTAGAAAAGTATTAGGGATTACTCCCCAGTAATTGTCAAAGCCAAATAAAATAGCAAATGTCTGAGTCTCATTTATGCGTAAGCTAATCGGGGATAAGCTTAGAGTGGTTGTACTATAGTAACTCACATCCAGAAAGACAAATGCCACATGGTCTTTCTCATCTGTGATTCCTAGCTCAAAATCTTCAGATGTTACTGAATAACCTGGAGTAACTGCAGAAACCAGGAATGTAAAAAGGCACCATGGGGAGGGGGATGTAGGGAGTTGAAGAAGCTCTAAGAGAATATATGTTTTGACAATGGTGATGGAGGGTTCCACGCCTCAGACCCATAGCAAAGCCATTATCCAAATTGACCAGGCTTAGGAGTAACAGCCACGCTTCCCTTGGGATGTCAAATATGAGTGTTTATGAAGATGGTCAGTGAGTACTAAGATCAGTGACTGCAACTTCCTCCTAAATGTTTAAACCCTGAGGCTGCCTGAAGGGACCTCGTACTAAGGTAAATGCTTCCCTGTGCTGTACCTAATAAACATGACAAGGTTGCAGTTTGCAGTAGTAGTGTTTAGAAAACCACACCTGAATTCCTCTGTGTGTGTGTGTGTGTGTGTGTGTGTGTGTGTGTGTGTGTGTGTGATAGACAGAGAGAGACAGAGAGAGAGAGAGAGGTGGTGGAGAAAGAAGCAATGATAACGCTATCTTCAAGAGCCATAGACTGTTGCAAGATATTTGATCACACTGTGAACCCCAAGATTGTGCTGTTTACTGTAAAAACTTGTTTCTACTTGTGATGTGGCTCATCCCTTAGCACACACCTTTAGTCCCTCTGGCTGGAATGCAGACACGCCCTTACTACATTTCATTAATCCCCCAAAATGAATGTGAAGTTAGTTTGTAGAAGTTAGCACCCAAATTTGAAAGTGATGTCTAATTTATAACTACAGGGCTAGATATGTGTCCTTATATCCATATTACACGTAATCCTTATCCTTCATCAAAGAAGCTTTTGTTTGCAATAGATAGGTAACATTACAGAAACCCACAACTCTACAAAATACTGAAAGCAAGAACCCAGACCCAATGGATTCATCTACAACACAACCCATGAAGGAGTGTAATGGTTGAGGGGACAAGAAGATTGTAACCTTTTTCCTTTTAGGATGGCTGCAAAGGTGCACCTATTATACCTAAACATGGTTGCCTAAAAAGACCTGAACAAAACCATCACCAATATACATAGCTCTTCCTTGCTCTGGCCCCATGGTGGAGCAGACAGCCACAGGCTCTGTTCAGCGTCAAGTTGGAATGTTCAGGTGTTTGGGGAAAACACAGGAGGCCACAGGAACATAACCCAGGGTATGAGCAAGGCCATGGATATGCTGAAGGGTAGAAATCACTGGGGGCCTCTGGTGAATCTGGCCTTCTGGTCCTCACCTCTGCTTTTATGCCATGGGCCCCTACTGTAAGAGTTTGTCGGAACACCTAGGATAGGTTTGTCCTCATTCCTACAACCCCATTCCCCCAAGGAGATATCCATCAGTCAGGGCCCTCCTGTCCATTCTATTGAGATACCACCTGTCCCCACAGATTAGCACAGCAGCTCCCTGGAGAGAAGGCAGGTCTTAGTAAAGCTAGATAAATGCCATTCAATAGACAGCCTGCAGATAGTAACATGGGAGCAGGATTGCCAACATAAAGGGCAGAGGGGTGTACAGAACAGCCTTCCACTTCCAAAGGGACTGATTGAGCTGGATTCACTCATGTCTCATTAACCACCAATCAGCTTTGAGCAATTCTGGAAACTCTGGGATATCACTGGTGGGGCCACTGTACCTTGGACAGAGCTCCCAGTGCTGATGCAGCCTAATTGGCTTCAGCTGGCCTTATGGCATCGCCTTGCTCATTTGCCACCTTTCAGTGTACCCAAGTGACTAAGCCCAAGGCATTTACAGCAGAGCCAAGTCCAGGGACTGGACCATAAATGCACCCAGATTCCTGGAACTTCCATATGGAGGGTGTATGTTTGGAGCTCCTGGCAGCCAGCCTGTTGGAGCCAACCCCATCCCAGGGCAGAGGACACTCAGTAACAGAATCAAAATAGGCTTTGGAAATCCTAGGAGGCAAAGCCACAGTTCAACACGAGACTAGAAATCTTCCACCTGGACTGGGCATACTCAGGTTCTCAGGTGCTCCAGTAACATGTCATTGACCAACCCATGAGGTGCCAGGATCTTATCTCTAGTCCTGTTGATCTAGTTCCAACTCTCCTCAAGACCATTTTTATTCCTACCAGATTGCTAAGGAGTAGCTAAAGGCTCATGTTCTGATGGGCCCAAATCACGAAGTTACTGAGTTCTTTCTTCAACTACCACGGAGACTGTCAGATCTGCTCAGGGTGAAACAAAAATGGTAAAGTTATGGGGGGTTCTCCTAGATCTGAGCTGAATCAATCTCTCTCTCTCCCTCCCTCCCTCCCTCCCTCCCTCCCTCCCTCCCTCTCTCCCTCCTGCTTTCAATCCCAGAACTGTCTCAGTGAAGACAAGTGAATCCTTGGACTCCCTCGATGCTCTAGCAATACCTGCTTGGTAAGTTCAGGCCAGTGAGAGACCCTATCTGAAGATCAAATCAAATAGTTTTTAAAATATGGATGATGTACTAGATGGTTTTATGTGTCAACTTGACACATGTTAGAGTTATCAGAGAGGAAGGAACCTCAGTCAAGAAAAACGCCTCCATAAGATCCAGCTCTAAGCCATTTTCACAATTAGTGATCAGTGGGGGAGGGCCCAGCACATGATGTCATGGCTGGGGATACTGAGTTCTGTGAGCAAGCCATGGAGAGCAAGCCAGTAGGAAGCACCCCTCCATGGCCTCTACATTATCTCTGGCATTTGGATTCCAGCATTGCTTGAGTTCCTGTCCTGACTTCTCCCAGGGACGGACTATGATCTGGAAGTGTGAGCTGAGTAAACACTTTCCTCCCCAACTTGCTTTTAGTCATGGTGTTTTTGTCACAGCAGTAGAAACCCTGAGACAGACAGCTCCTGAGAAAGGACACTTTGTTCTCTGACCTCACAAACAAGCACACAGAGTCAAAGAACAGCAATGAAAAGGATTTGAGCACTAGGTGGCAAGGTCAATGGAGCCAGTCATGAGCTCCCCTGCAGGGCAAGAGTTCTTTTCTGCCCTTCTTTGGACACCCACACACTGGGCTCAAATCTTGGCACCTAGACGTTCATCTGTGTGGTGCTTTAAATGAAAATGGTCCCCACAGGCACATAGAAGGGGCACTATTAGGAGGTGTGGCCTTGTTGGAGTATGGTGGCCTTCTTGGAGGATGTATGTCACTTTGGGTTGGCTTTAAGTTTTCCTGCTGACCTAGTATAAAGCTTCCTTCTTATTGCCCGAGAATACAGATGTAGAACTCTCACCCCCTCTCCAGCACCATGTGTGCCTGCACTCTGCCACACCTCCTGCCATGAGGATATGGACTAAACTTCTGAACTGTAAGCCAGCCCCAAATAAATGTTTTCCTTTATAAGAGGTGCCTTGGATATGGTGTCTGCTCACAGCAATAAAAACCCTAACTAAGACAACATGCGAATGATATTATAGAGCGAAAGGAAGTTCCCAAAACTCGATGGACTTTACAAGTCCCCTCACCCCTAAGAGCTTATTGTCTTGGTTAGGGTTACTATAGCTATGATGAAACACCATGACCAAAACAACTCTCATCACTGTTCATCATCAAAGGAAGTCAGAACAAGAGCTCAAATAGGGCAGGAACCTGGAAACAGGAGCTGATACAGAGGCCTTGAGGAATGCTGCTTTCTTGCTTGCTTCCCATGGCTTGCTCAGTCTGCTTTCTTATACAACCAAGACCACCGGCCCAGGGGTGTACCCACCCATAATGAACTTGACCCTCTCACATCCGTCACTAAGAAAATGCCCTACAAGATGGTGTACAGCCCCATCTTATGGATGAATTTTTAACTGAAGTTCCCTCCTCTCAGATGGCTTTAGCTTGTGTCAAGACAGCACACTTGTGGTGAGCAGAACAATGACAACAAAGATGTGTTGTTCCCCCCAGAAACTGACTACGCTACCTGATCATGAAGTGTGAGTAAATTTACAGATGGAGTGAAGAGGGCTGGTCTGTTGACCTGTAGATATGGCTCATTCTGTTTATCTGGATGGACCTGAGATCATCACAGGGGTAAAAGGGAAGGCTAAGTAGAGCTGGGTTATAGAAACTCTAAGACAATCACTGTTGTCTTTGAGTCTGAAGAAAGGGCCAAGCCCAGGAATGAGGGCACAACCAACCGGACTAGCAAAGGACAGGTGCTGCCCAGCATACCTCAATCCTGGCTCAGTGAGATCCATCCAATTCGCACTCTGGGCCTCCAGGACAGTTAAGAGTTCAGATACATTTGGGATGAGCTTCTGGTTTTCTGAGGACCAGGGTGGGGACATGTGGCAGGTGACAGAGACTGGACTGAAACGTCAAGATTGACATGGGAAAGAAGCCATTTTTTTTCTTTTCTTTTTTTTTTTTTTTTTTTTTTTTTTAGAGAAAGACTGGAGTCTTTCTTCACCTGGACTTTTTCTAAGGAATGAATTATGTACCAGACATGAATGGGATACACAAACTTAGGTGAGCCTGGTTACATAATCCAATAAAGGACTATGGGCCACTTGCTCCAGTGTTCTTTGAGTTCTTTTCCAAGCTTACTAAGCACAGTCTCATTCTTGGGAGAACTTTCTCTTGCTTAGTAAGCTGTATCTCTTTCTCTTTTTTTTTCAATATTTTATTAGATATTTTCTTCATTTACATTTCAAATGCTATCCCGAAAGTCCCCTATACCCTCCCCCGCCCTGCTCCCCTACCCACCCACTCCCACTTCTTGGCCCTGGCGTTCCCCTGTACTGGAGCATATAAAGTTTGCAAGACCAAGGGGCCTCTCTTCCCAATGACTGTGAGCATCCACTTCTGTATTTGCCAGGCACTGGCATAGCCTCACACGAGACAGCTATATCAGGGTCCTTTCAGCAAAATCTTGCTGGCATGTGCAAATAGTGTCTGCATTTGGTGGCTGATTATGGGATGGATCCCTGGTCCATCCTTCTGTCTCAGCTCCAAACTTTTTCTCTGTAACTCCTTCCATGGGTATTTTGTTCCCTATTCTAAGGAGGAATGAAATATCCACACATTGGTCTTCCTTCTTCTTGATTTTCTTGTGTTTTGCAAATTGTATCTTGGGTATTCTAAGTTTCTGTGCTAATATCCACTTATCAGTGAGTGCATATCAAGTGACTTCTTTTGTGATTGGGTTACCTCACTCAGGATGATAGCATATCCTTCAGATAGATCCATTTGCCCAAGAATTTCATAAATTCATTGTTTTTAATAGCTGAGTAGTACTCCATTGTGTAAATGTACCACATTTTCTGTATCCATTCCTCTGTTGAGGGACATCTGGGTTCTTTCCAGCTTCTGGCTATTATAAATAAGGCTGCTATGAACATAGTGGAGCGTGTGTCCTTATTACCAATTGGAACATCTTCTGGGTATATGCCCAGGAAAAGTACTGCTGGATCTTCTGGTAGTACTATGTCCAATTTTCTGAGGAACCGCCAGACTGATTTCCGAGTGGATGTACCAGCTTGCAATCCCACCAACAATGGAGGAGTCTTCCTCTTTCTCCACATCCTCACCAGCATCTGCTGTCACCTGAATTTTTGATCTTAGTCATTCTGACTGGTGTGAGGTGGAATCTCAGAGTTGTTTTGATTTGCATTTCCCTGATGATTAAGGATGTTGAACATTTTTTCAAGTGCTTCTCAGCCCTTCGGTATGCCTCAGGTGAGAATTCTTTGTTTAGCTCTGAGCCCCATTTTTAATGGGGTTATTTGATTTCTGGAGTCCAGCTTCTTGAGCTCGTGGTATATATTGGATATTAGTCCTCTATCAGATTTAGGATTGGTAAAAATCCTTTTCCAATCTGTTGGTGGCCTTTTTGTCTTATTGACAGTGTCTTTTGCCTTACAGAAGCTTTGCAATTTTATGAGGTCCCATTTGTTGATTCTTGATCTTACAACACAAGCCATTGCTGTTCTGTTCAGGAATTTTTCCCCTCTGCTCCATTTCCTCCATTGCTGGTGGGATTGTAAGCTTGGACATCCACTCGGAAAGCATCTTCAAGACTTTTCCCCACTTTCTCCTCTATAAATTTCAGTGTCTCTGGTTTTATGTGGAGGTTTTTGATCTACTTAGACTTGAGCTTTGTACAAGAAGATAAGAATGGATCAATTCGCATTCTTCTGCATGATAACTGCCAGTTGTGCCAGCACCATTTGTTAAAAATGTAAGTTGTATTTCTATTTATAGCTATGTATCATTGGAGCAATCCTAGAATAAAATACCCGCTGAATTCAGATCTACAGGTTGGCACTCCTAAACATGCTCTCCCTGAGATTATGAGATTTTTCAATTTCTCTATATCCCTGTCTAGTTTAAAAGGTATAACTTTTTCTCCATCTCCCCTCCTTTAGCAATGCTGGAATTTTCATCTTGTTTATGTTGTTTGTTTCTCAAACTTTAATCTAAAAAAAAAATGTCCTCAAGCTGCCTTCTGAGTCCATTTTTAATTATTTTATTAATGAGACCAAGAACCTAAAGGGAACTCATTTTCCTGACAACAGAGACACTTCTGTAGCCCACCAGAACTGGTACCCACAAACCTACAGACTCACTCCCTAGTCACATGGGGGCGTCTTTCACAATGAGTTCCAGCTCCACCCATATGTAAGAGGGGTTGCTTCCATACAGTAAGTTGACTTGTCTGAACTTGTGCTCTCACGATTGCCTGGGATACAGAACTACCTCCCACCCTAGAGTATAGATGAACGCCTCTCTGGGTATAATCCTAACCTTAGTCATAGGATAGAGCTAGGGTGAAGAAGAATACTGAGAGAAGAAGTCTGAGTTTCATGTGGTTGAGGAAGACATGGACACTGTGTCCGTCTTAGAGTTCACAGGCTATTGATGGCAGCTTCATTTCTATGTTGACACTGTTGCCCTGAGAAGTAGTGTGTTCCAACAGGTTGCAGGTTTTTGTGGTCTGGTTTTTGCTGCATGGGCCTTGCCCATGGTTTTCTCAAGGGTAGGGTCAACTGGGGGGATACCTTGCATGAAGTGATGGTCATGCAGTTTCAGGTCATTCATTCACCTTTGCTCTGCAGTCTAGCCCCTTGTTCACCTCATCCTGAATAGTGCTTTGGTAGCCACCCCTATATCCCAGGCACTCATCAGGGGCTCCAAACAATCAACCTGTTTGATAGAGGTGGAACCTCTGATGTTTTGGACTGCCCATATGTTGATATGCCTACCTGTAAGCCACCCAGTGGACATGCCTCCTGTCCATCTTTCCTTCTACCTGGATATTTTCATAGCTGTATCAAGAATGTGTGCAGAATGGACTATTCTGAAGAGGTTAGCACCCAAGCCCTTGCTCTCTATGGCTAAGCAGGACTCCAGATTCTAGGGTCCATGCTTTCATTTCAGTCCTGGCAGAAGGCATATTCTTCCAAGGTGCTGGCAGAGCCCACCCTGCTTTTATGATGCCCAACACTGAAGGTATTTCCTTGATAATAGGCCCCTATGACAACCTAATTTTGAAACATGATATGGACATAAAATACCTTGTATAAGGATAGGTGCCTCTAATATTCCTGCTTATCAAGAATATTTATCAATGGCAGAATAGATGGACATAGGTAGTTGTCATAGTCCAGGATGCTGGACCAAGTGCAGGCTTTAACCCTTTGTAGACTTGAGTACTTTCTGTTGCACACCTTGGGGTTCATTCTGTGTATAGTGCTCAGTGGATATGCAGATGGATAAACAGAGACTTTCATGTTTACTTTGAATTCTGGGCTAGCCCTGACAAGGGTGGTTTCCAGTAAGAGCCACATTTGCACACACATAAGCCTTTTTTGTTTAAAATGTCATCACTGTGGACAGTACCACTATCCTTCTCCCCCTCCCCACCCTCTCGCCCCAAAGGCACCAGAGTCTGCTGTGCCTGGGAAGTTACTGACATCACAAAGCCACTGGTTAGTACAAGAAGTGAACATGCTTGCCCAAGTCCCCAGGTTTCAGAGATGACCCTAGTTCACAGTCTTGATGGAAGGGGCAGAAAACAGAACAGGGTGGAGGGTGGCTCTCTGAGCCTTGCAGTGACTTTAGAGCCATGGCTATACTTCAAGGTTGCAGAGGCCCACTGGTGAAGAGTACCAGTGAGTGAGCAGATGTGAGTGAATAACTGGTTATCACTCTCAAGAGAGTAGAATCTAACTGTCCAGGAGCCATTTTGTACTTTCTTGACAAGCTTGAAAAATAAAAATGACAATATGTCTGGTGAAACGGGGCACAGTCAGCCCCTCCTCACCTGTGACCACCTCCCCCTTGCAGCAATGATTGTAGGCATGGGAAACTCAGTCCTCTAGTAGTCTGGTATCTGCACCTGTGGATCACTCTCTTTATAGATGTGGTAACACCAGGATGATATGGGAGGAAGAAGAAGTTTCCTGCCTTTCAGGTTCCCCATGCCCCTGAGCTCAGCTTTCCCTTGAAGATCAACATTAGGTCTGGATTTCTAAAATTAGTAATGTGGAGGCCACTCCGAGAAAAGGGGTTCCACAGTCTTGCCACTATGCCAACAAAGTACACTTAGGGCTACCCAACTCAGCATGGATTCTAGGGGAAAGCCATGTCCACACAGAGTGCATCCTGTGAGACCTAGCTTTGGAGGAATGGCATCACACGGACTCCCACCGAGCAACACACAGCTAGCCTGAATCTGTGAGTCTTCCACCATACAGAAAGCTGGGAAAGCAATAATCACGTGGTCTCAGTAGTGGACAGAGTGTAATGAGGCTGCATCTGAGTGGGCACAGGTCTTCCTCCCAACCCTGATCTACCCTAGTTCTTTGCCTCAGCAGCCTCTGCTCTCCTGTAGCTTCAGACCACTTTCCAGATGCGTAGCCTTCCACCTCTGTTTGTACTGGGACAGTAACTGAGCCAGAGCAACTCCAGGGACCCACAGTGAGGGCAGGAAGGACAGGAGCACACAGGTGACCTGCACCCAGCCTGGGTAGAACTTCTCCTCTCTTGAGGGAAAATGTTCCTGTGGGGACAAAAGAGCATGCTCAGATATGTGTCCTGACAGAGACCACACCACCCATCTCCAAGTGGAGTCAGGCAGATTCTTGGTCACCATCAACATAAGTGGCCACTTCACACATGCACACCCTTCCTGTAACAACAGTGAGCACATGGATTCTTGAGAAAATGAAAGAAGTTTGCCCAGAATTTCCTCTACCCCAGCCCCTCCTGAAGGTGGGAACCACGGAGAGGCCAGTTGGATCTAGACACTCTGGGTCCCCAGCTTTCTCCTCTGTGACATGACAACATCACTCACCCAACTTCAGATGTTTCTTGTGTGTTTGCCCACACAAACACACAAGAAACATCTGAAGTTGGGTGAGTGATGTTGTAGAAGGTACAATCTAATGAGACAGTTCTCAAGAAAACCTCTCAAGTATACAGCCTACTTTGCAGGTCCCTGCTGGAGTCTTTCTTTGGGAATGCCTTGGAAAGGATTGCTCCCGTAATAAAGAGATAAGGCATGGGTGCAGGTCAGATTCTGAACTTGTGCTTCTGAGGACCAGGCAGTTGGGTAAAGGACAGGACTAACAGTTGGAAGAGACTACCCTACCTTAAGAGACTGGTCAGAGACTGGGGTCATATTGCTAATCATAAAACACTCTCTACTCATCACTTGTCTTCTCACAGATAGAAAATGAGCAGTTTTCTGGCTGTTTGTCCCTAGACACACTGAGACAATCAAATAAGTCCATATTCCTAACAAGGAGGCTACTAGGACCTATGATGTCCCAAGAGCAGTGGTCCTCAGCCTTCCTAATGCCGTGATCTAATACAGTTCCTCATTTTGTAGTTACCCCCGACCATAAACTCACTTTTGTTGCTGCATTATAATTTTGCTACTGTTCTGAATTATAATGTAAATATCTGTGTTTTCCAATGGTCTTAGGTGACCCTGTGAAATTGTTTTTCAGACCCCTCCCCCCAAGTGGTCATGACCTACAGGTTGAGAACAGCTACCCTAGAGTCTAGACACCATGGGATCCAGTCTCTGCTTACCAAAGCCCTTGCCTTGAAATGCCAGCAGTCTCAGGCCTGATAGCCAATCATCATATCTACATCTCTAATTTCCCTGTTACCAGAAGTGGTCAGACCACTCTGCCATGTGTAGGTCATCTAAGCTGTGAGTAGTACTATGGGTGCTAGGTCAAGCCAGAGGAATCCCCACAGCACTGTGGGAAGGACCTACATATTGGGGATTCCAGGCCTTGTAACTGGGCGGTGTCTGGATCAGAAGGACAACGTAGGACAGGAAGATTCCGAACAGCAGCATAGGGCTCACAACCCTCCATGTCACCCGCCAGTAGAGGCCGGGCCGCCGCCCAGTCATCCATTCAATGTCATCACAGAACCTGCAGAAGACACTGGGCTCAGGCTTCCTTGTATGGTCTCCTTGAACAGCCAATTCTTAAAAATGAAGAACAGTGGACATCCTGACCCCACCCTGGATCTTAGGGTACTGTACCGGTTGGTTTTATGTGTCAACTTGACACAAGCTGGAATTATCACAGAAAAAGAAGCCTCCCTCGAGGAAATGCCTCCATGAGATCCAGCTGTAAGGCATTTTCTCAATTAGTGATCAAGGGGGGAGGGTCCATTGTGGGTGGTGCCATCCCTGGTTCTTGAGTTCTATAAGAGAGCAAGCTGAGCAAGCCAGGGGAAGCAAACCAGTAAGTAACATCCCTCCATGGCCTCTGCATCAGCTCCTGCTTCCAGACCTGCCTGGATTCTAGTCCTGACTTTCTTTGGTGATGAACAGCAAAGTGGAAGTGTAATCTGAATAAACCCGTTCCTCCCCAATTTGCTTCTCCGTCGTAATGTTTGTGCAGGAATAGAAACCCTGACTAAGACAGGTACTATCTCAGAGTGTCTCCAAGATTTAGACATCTGTGAATACATACAATGCACCACAATACCATTCCCTGAGGTGAGGCATGGGAACAGCTCACCGTCTCATCCCATAAATGTGAATGACTCCTATCACTTCCATGAAGGCGAAGATGATCAAATTCAGAGAAGCTGCAAAACTGTCAAAGATCTCCAACCAGTAGTTTCCAGACTGCAGTGTGAAGCAAATGGCTGAGAGGAAACAGGCAAAGCAGGTCACCCCTGGGGACAAAGGTAAGTAGGGTGAGAGACAGTGGGATGGAGGGCCAGAAGACCCTGGGCATCCTTGCCCTCAAACCTTGATCCTTCCCACCCCCATCAGGTGCTGTGCCAAGCAACAGGGAGGACCTGCTAGGAATGGGGTTCAGCTTGCATAAGAATAGGAGGGGAAAAGCCCAGATCTTCCTTCTCCCTTATTCCCACTCCTTTCTTCCTCCCCACATCCTTTCCTTCTATTTCCCCAACCTAGGAGCACTGGGGCTTCACAGACTCTAGAAGTCAGCCTGGCACAGCCTTCTCCAAGAACATGGGCCCCAGAGATCTGCTTCCAGATGGGCTGGTGAACAGTGAGCAGGATGGACAACAGGCCAAAGTAGACAGTGAGGACAGGCCCTCCAGGCAATTACTCACCAGTCATGGCCTCCTTGGGTATACCTTTGGGTAAGATCCCCATGTCCAATAGTGGTGTAATGACACTCTCCATGTTCCCAAACATGGAGGACAGACCCAGGGTAAACAGCATCCCAAAGAAGAGCACAGACCACACAGAAGCACCTGGCATGTGCAGGACAGCTTCTGTGAAAACGATGAAGGCCAGGCCTGGGCCAGAGGCACTCTGCAACACAGATTCTGTGCTGTGGACATGTACACAGCCCATATCATGATACATGTGCATCCATACCATTACCTATGAATGCTCCATTGTAACATGCACATACTCACAGTGACATTATGTACACACACACACACACACACGAACATGTGTGTATAGCACTGTAACATGTATACACCCCATATCATGATACCTGTGTGTCACACCATTACCTGTGAATGCTCTACTGAAATGGTGTACACACTCACAGTGACATATGTACATACACACAGATGTGTATATAGCATCAAAACATATACATACCCCATACCATGATACAAGTGCCCTATAGAGTGACATATATGCTCCACACTACAGCACATACACACCCTCATTATGACACATGTGCATCTATGCTATAACACATATGCACCCCTACCACAACACATGTATACCTTCACTATGACATATTTGTACTCTATACTGGTACATATATGTGCCCCACACTATGACACAGGTACACACTGCACTGTGGCGTGAGCTTGAACCACAGCATCACATTTGTGCATCTTCTCACCCACCATGACATGTGTGTCACATACTGTGACATGTACACACTCTACACCATGACCTAAGCGCACGCACACACACACACCCCTTCTGGTGTCAGAAGTGCTACCCTGTCCTTCTGAGAAGACATGCCACAGGCACAGCTCTGAGAGAAGGAAGGATTCTCTTTGAATAAGGAAGATGGCATGGTTGAACAGAGAATCTATGACCTTGGAGTCAGAGACCAGGAGTTAATGCCCTGAGAATCTTCCCCCGAGTGACCATCCCTAGCCTGGTGCCTGTGGGTCCCCAGCACCCACTGGCCTCTATGACCAGGCTCTGACTACTCCCTCCTGGGTTCTCTATCCCAACAATGTTGTCATTCTGAGGTCATCCTGTCTGCCAGATGCAGATGGACTGAGGAGCTTTTTTTTTTGTAGTTTCCTATGGGATATGTCCCCAGCCTTTTGCAGCTCTGCATGCGCCCTAAGTGGCCCTGGTTTCCTAGGGACATCCCTCCCATTCTGCCCCTGTGGGTACCTTATCCAGAAAATCTTCCAGATGGCAGGTCTTCAGGGGAAGTCGGGCCACCCTCGCAGCCTGAGTGGCATTCAGGTACCTGAGGACAGATGGGTACTCATCCCTGGAGATGCTAAGCTCTGGAAGGTCGAACTCATCGATGAGGCTCAAGATATTTCTGCAGGAGCAGGAAAAAGGCCAGTGAGGATGAAACTGGATACTCTACAATCCAGCAAATGTTCCAGTGTTCCGGGAAAGTTCTCGAGCAAATAGCAGCACTCAAATGAGAACTTTCCTGGAGCCTTTGGTGGTTCATGGATACCTGTATTTGGCCGTAATTAGAAAGGGGAAGTAATTTCTACCTGTGAACCAAGAATGGGGGCATCTATATGTGGGCATTAGTGAGAAGGAGGCAGATTCTCACCTCATCAGTAAGGGATCTGGCAGTATGGGGATAGCAAACCTTGGTATCATCCTCTTGATGCTGCTTTTATGAGCGTGTACAATATAGGAGTTATAGGGCAAGTCTCCCTAGATTTCTAAGGAAAGTCTGGGAAGTGAGGAGGTGAAATGAGGTCACAGTTCTGAGGCAGCTGCTGAGAAGTCAGCATGGGAAGCTGTGAAGGTGAAGTGGATCCCTCCCGATGCTGGAGATACTTGGAACTTCTGCTAAGGAAAGCTGCAGGCAACAAGAACCAGTAGAAGAGAGAGGCCACACAGCTACAGCTGACAAGGCCATGGAAGTGGAGCTGCCAGGGCCTATTGGAACTCATACCACTACCATGTGTCCTGGGTACCAGACACAGAGATTCGGGATTTCACATCTGTCTCTTCTAGTTTTCAGTCTTGCTTTGGTTTGGTCCTTCTTTGCTGTTCTCCTGATCCTCCCTTTTAAAATGAGAATGTTTCCCACTTTATCTTGAAATATCTTCCTTCTTGATGTTACAGTTGCTTACAGCTAGGAATTTGTGTCAATCTCAGAGGAGACTTTGAACTTTCAAGCCATGTTACACCTGTTGACTTTGAGGATACCTGGACAGACTGGATGCATTTTTTATTACAAAATAGCCATGTGACTTGGGGGCTGAGGTGGAATGTAGTGGTGGAGATAGAAAGCATCCCACATAGGGTATGTGTGAAGTCCTAGTCTCAGGGGTATCTTTGAGAGAGTTTATTTCTTGATCCTGTCTCTTTTATTCCTGTTCACAATGATTTGAGGAATTTACACACACACACACACACACACACACACACACACACACACACACACACACACACACACACACTCCTGATGTGTATGTGACCATATGAGACCAAGCAAGCATGAATTGAACTCCCTAAATTTTAGAAACTAAAACCATGAGGAAAATAATCCCCCTTGAAGGTTATTTCCACCAGGTAACTTTTTGTCACAGATAAGAAAAGCAACCAACGCATTCCTCTTCTACAACCCAGTGGCCATAACCTTTGCTCAGTTGCATCGTAGCCTCTGTCCTCTCTATCACAGCTGTTTCTTCTGTGTCTATTTCTGTCCCAGTAGGACATCTATCATTGCTTTAGGACCACTCTGCTCCAGGAGTACCTCATCTCAATTCCAACTTTTCTTCCATCAAAGGTAGACTTACATCTTAGACCTACGTCTAATCGAGTCATATTCTGAGGCTGCCAGTGGACAGGAATCTTCGGAGGAAACTACTCATCTCATTGCCCCGGAGAAAGGGGACATGCCCATGCAGTCTATGCATATGTGGACTCCACTGTTAAACATCTGTCTGATGACCTTGCCCTGTAAATCCCAGTACAGCATCTATGCTCACCTGTCCAGGCACCTTCCATAGTCATTGGATGCCTTGAACCCCATGATGGAGAAGATGGTGATGGATGCATACAGGGAGGTCATACTGTTGACCAGGGCAATAATCACGGCGTCCTTCTCACAATTGTTCCTGGACACAAGCACATGGCCATCATGGGACTTTCTGGGTCAGAACCAGGCTTCCTATAGGAGGAAATGGAATGGTTCCCTCCTTAGCACCTCTGTGGCCTGAGATGTGCTCACTCTGAACCTAGAGGATGGTGGGGTTGATCTTGTGCTCCCAGGATGACTTCAGCCTCTTCCTATACTCCCTCACTACAACCCAGCTCAGGGCCACTAAGGGCCTGGGTATTCATGGGGTGGTGAGGAGGAATGAAGGTTTTTTTAAAGACTATCTTCCAATCATAATGTATGTAGGTGAACTTTGAGTGAATTCAGGCCAGTAAAATATGACCAAAAAATTATCCCAGATTACATATCCTTCCCTAAAGGCTGGTAGAGAAGAGTCACTCAGAAACTTCCTCTATCCCACAGAAAGGTGGGTGACCACACAAAGTTGGCTTGTTAGTCTGTCATAATGTGACCCACTGGCTTAGCTTAGGAGCAATGCATCCTGGGTTCTGTGCACAGACTATCTGGCAGCAACATCTGCATGGGTCAGCATCTTGGCTGTTTCAAGAGATTAGTAAGCTTAACGCTACATGTGTGCTTTTATGGTTCATGTACATGTCATACATACTTGGGTCAGCATCCTTCCCAGTGTGAAAGGCATGTGAACACTGTCATCAAAAATGAAATTGCTGGGGCTGGAGAGCTACTAGCACAGTGGGTAAGAATACTTGCTGCTCTTGCAAAGAACACAAGTGCTGTTCTCAGCACACACAAACAGCTATAACTCTAGTCCCAGGAGATCTAACACTTTTTTGGCCTCCTCAAGGCACCAGGCACATATGTGTACATGGTAGGCAAAACACCCATACACATAAAAATATGTTAATAAAAAATAATTTTAAATAAGTCATTAAAAATGGAGCTATCGGGGCTGGAGAGATGGCTCAGCAGTTAAGAGCGCCGACTGCTCTTCTGAAGATCATGAGTTCAAATCCCAGAAACCACATGGTGGCTCACAACCATCTGTAATGAGATCTGATGCCCTCTTCTGGGGTGTCTGAAGACAGCTACAGTGTGCTTACATATAATAAATAAATAAATCTTTTTTTAAAAAATGGAGCTATCAGCCATAACAGAAGGAAAAAACCAGAGATCATGACAGAAGGAAGTTCATGCAAAATTGCTTAATATAGGGGGGCTCTCCTTAACCACTACCTCACACAGAGGCCACCAAAGAATAGTTCTGCAAGGACAACTACTAATCCTGTCTGATCAGCTTCCGACTGTTTATTGGTCACTGTGTAAAGCTTGTAAATCCTCATCTTCTTTTGGATCTGACCATGGTCTACCCTGTCCCATTGATCTACCAGGATCTACTGTGTCACATGGTACATGCCTTCCCAGTGCAGTGCTCTGCTATTTCCAAACAGATGATGCCAAGATTCCTGAAGCATCCTTGGCTGCTTTTGTAACATACACTTACAGTTCTGTCCAGCCTCGGGTGAGCTGAGTATTTTGGTAGACTTGAAGCACTGCCACCAAGGCCCAACCTGGCAACCTTTAGAGAACACCCTGCCTTGTCTTCAGTAATACCTCAGGAAGTCTTAACAAAAGCCCTACTCAGAATGAAATTCTCGCTTGGAGTTCACAGGAGTCCCTTTATCCAACAGTGTGGTTCCAAGTGGTTGTGTCTATCTCAGGTTTGCCGGCTCAACATTGGAACTGTATAGGCACCCACACCACAAATGGGCTGCATACCTGGGTGGGTTGTAGCTTGCAAAAGCAATATGCCCTCCAAAGGCCAGGGACAGGGAGAAGAAAATCTGGGTGGCTGCATCCAACCACACCCGTGGGTTCTGAAGAGACTTCATCTGGAATGAACAGGGGTGGCCTCATTATGCAGAGGGCAGATTGTACCAGCTGGTCCATCTGACTCTTCCAAAACATTTGGCATACTCATGAGCAGGAGGGTGTGGCTTGTTCCAAAATCTCAGAAGTGAGCAAGCCTGGGGGTAGCACTAGACCCAGTTCTGATGTAAGTCTGGCAAGCCTCTAACTCAAGAACTTGCAGACCCAGGACTTTGGGGTGCTTTGAGGGTATCCTGGGAGCAGGATATATATGTGTGTGTCTGTGTGTGTATACATACATACATACATATATGTGTGTATGTGTATATATATTTAAACATATATGTGTGTATGTTCAAATACGTTCAAATATATATATTCATATATGTGTGTGTTCAAATGTACATATATATGTTCAATTATGAGAATATATATGTGTGTATGTGTATATTCAAAATTTTATGTTCAAATATATATATATGTTCATATATGTGTGTATTCAAATATACATATATATATTCCCTTATGAGATATATATGTGTGTATATACATACATATATGTATGTGTCTGTTCAATGTATATATATGTACAAATATTTATGTTCATATATACATACATATATATATATATATATATTCACACATCTATGTTCCCTGTATTTGTCACTATTACAGGGACTCTCATGGACCACAACCTCACACAAAGGCAACCAAAGAATACTTCTGCAAGGACAACTAATATATATGGGTACAGGAATCTTGACTCTTGTAGCTCCCTGTTATGGGGAGCGAGCGGGGCAGAGGTCAGGTGTAGAACACATGGTCCCCAGTCAGCCCCTCCCTGCACTGCACTCAGTTGCTCCCTACCTTCCTTCATGTGCCTCCCACTCAGTTACCTACTTGTCCTGGATCAAAGTATTGCATGCTATGATGCCCCTCCTAGTTCCCGTGGGAGCCCTCACCCTGCATTACCTTGGCAGCCCTTACCTACAACATTCTCTGGCCATGATCCCCGGAAGCATAAGGTCTACTTACATTGGGAGTAAACAGGTAGGTCAGGCCCTCTGTTGCTCCAGGCAGGGTCAGACCTCTGATGAGGAAGATGGTTAGCACCAGGTAAGGGAATAGGGCTGTAAAGTAGATCGCCTGAGGATAACAAAGTATGAAATGTGGCCCGGCATGTGTCACAAGAAAGCCTTTGTAGGAGCAGCTGGGTAGATATTCAGGGCCTGTGTTTCAGCACTCTTCTGAGACCAAGCTAGAAGTGGGTGCTTGGGAATGTGAGGTCAGGGCAAGGTCAGGTTCATGATTTGGGCTCATGAGCAAACATCAGGTGATCAGCTTCATTTTCACATTTGAGCCCTGTGGATCAGCTGAGGTGAGCATTGAGGTCCTAGGACACACAAGTGTCCTATCCCCAGCCTCCTCTTCCTAGCATTTGCTCTAGCCTTCCTTCCCACCCTCAGCCCTTCCTCTTATCCTCCAGTCTCTTCTGCCTCATTCCCAGACTTTGCTTCCCTTCCCCTGCCTCCTCCTTCTCATATCCCAGACTCCCCTCTTCAATTCCCCCTCCCTTTCCACAACTCACAGCCGCCTCCTCTACACCCCACTTTCCAGCCTCCTCTTTTTATACCTCTTTTGCAATAGCTGTGGGCTCTACTTGATCTTTCTTAGGCAGCCTTGTTTCTGAACTCCTCTTCAAATTCTCTCCAACCCTCTTAAGCCCATCAGGCACTTGCTATGTTATAAGGGCCCTCTATCTCATCCTCTTTCCCCTGATACTCCAGATGGCCAGAGGGCTAGTCCCTGTCTACTCCTGCCCACACTCTCCCCTCCTACACTGGCCCAGCATAGGTCTTCAGCTGGTTTTTCAGGCTTCTGCTCACTAAGTATCCATGTAAAAGGACATGCAAGGGAGAATTATGTATGTGTGTGCCTAAACCCCGTGACACAGACCACAGAATCTGCTGCCACATTTTCAAGAGCTTGCAAGAACACAAAAGGCTGCATGGACTCTGTGCGGAATCTCTGCAGCCATTGGTCAAAGGCAGGACCCAGATGTAAGGGTCCAAATGGCCACCTGAATAGAACCTGCACATGACATGAGAGACTTCCAAAACCTCTCTTTCCAGAGAAGCCACATAGACAGAAGTATCTCTTTTCTCAATCTCTAAAAGACAATTACCTGTGTATAGCAGAGCCTGACAATGCTTGTGCTATTAACACTTTATAAGTAAAAGCAGTGCCAAGCCAGGAGGAAGAGGTGGACAGAAACAGGAGAAGGTTCTTAAAGGAACAGGATATGTGGGGTCAACTGGTGATGAGTCGGAGCAGGATAGGAGTGTGGAATCTCTGCAGCCATTGGTCAAAGGCAGGACCCAGATGTAAGGGTCCAAATGGCCACCTGAATAGAACCTGCACATGACATGAGAGACTTCCAAAACCTCTCTTTCCAGAGAAGCCACATAGACAGAAGTATCTCTTTTCTCAATCTCTAAAAGACAATTACCTGTGTATAGCAGAGCCTGACAATGCTTGTGCTATTAACACTTTATAAGTAAAAGCAGTGCCAAGCCAGGAGGAAGAGGTGGACAGAAACAGGAGAAGGTTCTTAAAGGAACAGGATATGTGGGGTCAACTGGTGATGAGTCGGAGCAGGATAGGAGTGGACCAGTCAGTGCTTTTGGCCAGCTCTGTAGCAATCCCAGGAGAACAAGTGGGACTTAAGTCCTCAGAGAAAGAGCAACAGGAACAATGGTTTGTCGGGACTCACAGAAAAGAAGCTGATAGAAAAGCTGGTCCCAGTCACGTACGTTGGTGTGAGTGGTTATACCGGCAAAAGTGGTCAGAATGGGATGAAAGAGACCCAACAGGATGCTTTCAACAAGAGCACACATCCAACAGATACATCCAGAAGAGGGTGGACATGCTGTGTCAATGTACAGAAGAAAGCCAACCCCATCAAATACAGGTCAGTTCCAGTGCAGGCAGGACTGGGAAAAGGAAGCACTCAGTGGCCATGGAGGGGTCAGTCTTGAAAGCACCTCTGGCACAACAGAGCTCCCCGCACTCACCTTCCCCGTGCTCTCAATGCCTCTGATGACACACAGGTACACAGTTGACCAGCAGGCCACCAGGCAGAGGAACAGCTTCCACTGGATAGTGCCTGTGTTGCTGATGTCAGATGTGATATTCAGAGTCTGCCGGTACCAGAAGTAGCTCACGGTGCCACTGGTCTGGCATTCCTGCACAAATCCTGGAGCCAACAGCACTGTCACTGGCTAGCCACAGGGTTTGGGGTCAGTCCATACCATAATGAAGCATTAGCCAAGAACTGTAGGTGCCAGCGTGGCAGGCCCTTCACAGCTGACCTGTCACTAAAGCTGCCCTTGAAAGGCCTACCTGGGCTGTGTTTACTGCCTCCCTTTTGGGTTCAGGAGCCGTGTGTGTGTGTGTGTGTGTGTGTGTGTGTGTGTGTGTGTGTGTGTGTGTGTGTATGAAGGGTAAAGGATAACTTTGGGTATCATCCTTAGAAATATCATCCATCTTTAAGATAGGGTCTTTCATTGTCCTGATATTCACCAATTAGGGTAGGTTGTCTGGCCAGTGCACCCCAGGAATCTTTCTTTCTCTACATCTCCAGTACTGCGAATATAAGCATACACCACAACATACAACATGAACTCTGGGGATCAAACTCAGATCCTCATGCTTCTGAAGAAGCTTTGCCAACCGATTTATCGCCTCAGCCTCCAGGAGCCCCTTCTTGTTTCTTTTTGGGCCCCAACGCTGTGATGGAGAACTCTGCAAGAGACTAAGTGCCTCTATGAACCAATCTGTCCAGATGTCTCTGGGCTCAGCGGGTAGTCAGAGGCCAAGAGTAGAGGTGAAGGGCTGGATTTCAAATGTGCCCTTCAGGGGAGAGACCTGAGTGTGTGCCCTGGAGCTTGATCAGCATCTGTCCCGGGGCCGCACATAGAACCTCCACGCCCCGTGGACTCTCACCTGTTCTGTTGAGATCCAGCGGACATGTGCTCCAGGGCAGCGGGTGTTGGAAGGAGTTGAGGAAGTACCATAAGACCCACAGGAGAACCGTGTTGTAGTACAAACTGACCAGGAAGGACACTGAGAAGCAGCCCAGGCCTGCAGACATGGTAGTGCATCCAGGACCAGGTAGGCAATGAGTGGAACCCTTCCTTTATGTGTGGCCTGCTACTGTAGCTTCTGTGACTTTCCAATAACCTTCACCCTGTTCTCCTATGCCTGCCATGTCTCTCACCATAGGTGTGCCCCACCAACACAATTAAGAGGTCCCCAAGAGGTCTAAGCAGACGGCATGGTATGGGAAGAGAGCGTACCTACGCCACCGAGGTAAGGGGAGATGGTCTTCCACACTCCAATGCTTCCCCTCCGTAGGCGCTGGCCAATGGCAAGCTCGATGTAGAAAAGCGGGATACCCTCAAAGACCAGGGCAATGAAATAGGGGATGAGGAAGGCCCCTGCAAAGACACAAGGTGAGGGCATAGCTCCTGGCTGCCTATAGCATATCAGTGTGGTTAATGAAAAGACACATTTAGGTTGTGCTCAGAACAGTTTAAAAGCAGTGCATGTTGCCAGCATGTACTTTGACATTACCAGAAAAAGGGGCAGCAGAGGCCTCAGGAGTTACATGGGGATCCTACCCAGACATTATGGCCTTTGTTGCTAAGTTTTTTTTAAGGTAGTATCTTGCAAGCTGAGGATATAGCCTGGCTGTTAACGTGCTCATTTTGCAAGCATGAGAATCTGATTTCAATTCCCAGAATCCATGTAAAAAGGCTGGTCATGGTTGTGCACATTTGTAATCTAGGCTCTGGGATAGATTACAGATAGGCAGATCTTGCTGGACAGCCGCAACACCTATTTGCCTTGCCTAATTTCAGGTCACTAAAAGCTAGTGTGTCAAAAATATGGTAAATGAAACATCAGCTGAGGCTGTCTGTTGGCCTACACAAATGTGTGTAGATATACACACATACTCACTCACATTCATACTCACACTCATTCAATATAGACTACATTACTGAAATGCCCTAGGAAGCCTGTTTGGAGAAGATTCAAGCAAGGCCAAGGTACCTACCCACAAGCCCAGTCCCATGGAAATGAATTGACAGAAGTCCTACTACCCTCTCCTTGGTCCTGTTTGTTTGAATTTCTTTTTTATATATATATAAAGATGTATTTATTTTATGTATATGAGTACACCATTGCTCTCTTCAGAGACACCAGAAGAGGACATCAGATCCCATTAGAGATGGTTGTGAGCCTCCATGTGGTTGCTGGGAATTGAACCTCTGGAAGAGCAGTCGGTGCTCTTATTCACTGAGCCATCTCTCTAGCCCTTGTCTGAATTTCAAAAGGGTCAACACACCATGAATCTTGGAAGAGCCTTCTTATCAGATGGGATGGCTCTGTCTGCTCTTCTATCTGCTCTTGGCCTGGGGAGGTAGGGTCTGTTCCACCCACACTTGTACACACTTTTTCACCACAGCTTTCTCTGTCTTGATCACCAGCCAGAGCAGCCAGGCCCACAAGCTCACAACCCTGTCTGCTTCCAGGCAGTGAGTTTAGAACCACGGGCCCTGAAAATGATGCTCTCCATGTTGTTGAAACCAAAGCAGAGACACCGTGGAATAGGAAGACAGACCTGTGCAGCCTGGGACCCCAGAACTTAGAGAAGCTGAGAAATCTGAGTGGTATCCCATCCAGATCCCACAAAGTCACAACTGTCCTATGACACCTAGGGACAAGATTGGGAGATGCTCCATGTTAGCGTTCAGGATAGCACAGCTCATTTGTCTCCTCCTGCGCCCTCAGTATGGAGATATCAGTGTGAGTGCCATGAGTTTGTGGTTATGTGAAGGGAAACAAGTGTTTGATGGAGGGAGGCTCTGTGTGTGTGTAGAGGGGGGCAGAGACTTGGCTCCTTTACTAAGTAATAGGCTCTCATAAGGAGACAGTTTAATGGTCAACATAGTACTAGGTGTCCTGCAGAACCTCTGCACTCTCAGGAAGAGCTGCTGCCTTGGGATGAATCATTGGTGGAGCCAAACAGCTAGCTATAACATTATGCAAAGAACCAGGAAGAAATCAGCTCTGGGTCCAGCTGGACGCCGAGGTGGTGATGGGAAACCCAGAGGCTGCTGCTTGCAACCAGAACAAAGGCATGATGTAGCAGGCAACAAGTTAACACATTCTACCCTTGCTCAAAAACCCAGACCATTGGAGACCAGGATGGGACTCAAAGACACTGAGCTATTCTTGGGGCAAAAGCAAATTATAATTTCCAAGAAGGGAAACTTGCTACTCAAGGGCAGGAAATGCTTTGGAGAGGGCTTGGTGTGAAGCAGGAAGCTTACCTCCTCCGTGGGTCTGGCACAGGTAGGGGAACCTCCATATGTTCCCCAGCCCCACAGCAAAACCGATGCAGCTCAGAAGGTACTGGAGTTTGTTGTCCCACTTGGGTCTTTCATCCTCAATGTCCACAAGCGGGTCCATCCCTGAGGCCTGTGCCATGATGAGCAGTCACCTTGGGTAGGGCTGGGAAGGCTGGGTGTCCAGTGGACACTTTGCAGCACACTAGTCCAGAAGGCCCTCTAAGGAAGCTGAAGCAGTCAGGCCCTCCTTGAGGCATTTATCCATTTGTTTAAATGAGCCCAGTTAATTGATAACTGACATCAAATTCCTGCCTACTGCAGAGTCCATCTTCAACACCCACATCTACTGGCCTATCTGTGGCTTTCTGTACAATGTGATCAGTGAGTAACAGAGCCTGCTAGCACAACACTTAATATAGGCCGGATGCTCCCTGGAACCTGCAGGACTCCCAGAATGGAAAGTTCAGTTGGCCACTAAAACCTATTTATTCTGTAACTAAGCCTGTGATGTAAGTACTATAGGCTCACTTTCCATAAGGGTCAGTAGAGCATTCCTCAAACTGTTCTCTTCCTCCAGGTAATAATAATACCTTGTAGCTCATGGCAACATGTGGGCATGGTGTGTTATGGTCCAAAACACTGTGCCAGGACAGCTTCTGCTCTTCCTGTGTTGCTCATCCACCCCAGTGGCCCAGCAGCCCAAGCTCCCTGCAGTCTTCTCTCAGGAAGGCTCTGTAAGTGGACTTGGAGCATACAGCCTACCTCTGCTGCCTTTGCCCAGTACAGCCTGGAGTTCTTTGGGTTTCCCTAATGAGCAGTACGTAGTGCCCAGAGGGTATACTACTGTCCAAACCACACAGCCACCGCACCAGTCCTGTTGCGCTGTCACAGGTACAGCTGCAATGAGGAGCTGACCTTGGCTTTGTATGGATGTTGGACATGGTCTTTATTTCCCTGAGACATGGAGTCAGAAGGGGTCTACCACATGCTTAATCTTTAAGCACACTTATTTTTCAGGTATCTGTCTATGGGTTTTGTGGCTAGTTCTAAACCTCCATGGTTTGAGTTTGTCAAGAAAAACCCCACCTGCACCCCCCCCCAGACTACACCTGCTCCAGACCCTTGGCACAGCCCAAAAGACCCTGCCTGAGAATAGCCCATATCCATCTGTGAACAAGAGTTTTGAGGGGTGAGCACAAAAAGCTTCATCCTCGTGTACAGGGATTTAAGGGGCTTCTTCCCAACTTCATCCTCTGTACTAGTGACCTTGCTGTTGTCTGGGGGTAGCTGGGAAGGACAGAGTGATGCTACCATGTGTATTTGTGATGTTCCCCAGATTCTGAGACTCCTCCCTCATGATGTTTCTCCCTGAAGACAGGCTAAGAGCATCTTAAGCCCTTGAACCTATAATTCTCGTCCTCCTGCACACTGCTCTTTCAACTATGCAGCCACAACTCCAAATATGTACATTGCAGAAGCTCTATAGGAGATCCTATTTTGAGCGTGAGGGTAAAAGTGAGTAGAGGTTTGAGAAGAGACGGGAAATGAAGGGAAGTGTAGGGTATGGAGGAGGATCTTGGGTAGAGGAGGCATCCCTTGGTGTTACCCATAGGCTGGACACGTTTCTGGGATTCTCTGTCCTCTTGCTTCCCTCAACTCTCCACCTCTGTTTCCATCTGACCTTATTTCCATGCAGCCCCCACGTCCCAACTCCAAAGGCCTGCTGGTCACCTGCCAGTAGGCAGCAGAATGTATAAGACTACATTACCACTGCCTTAGTCTTAGTCTATCCCTCTGGGATATAGGAACCTCTTCAGAGAAATCCCCCAATCCAGAGCTGTCTGAGACATAGGGCTGGACTTGCTGACCATGTCATCCCTGCAAGTTCTTGGTGCCTGCCAGGGGCCAGGCTCATCCTTCTATGCCTGAGCAACAAATCTTAATCCAAGGACGTTAAATAGGAGTACTTTATTGAAAAAGATGTATTTTAGACCCAACAACCAACCTGCATTTCTGTCCCAATGGAGACATGAGGCCATCAGGCATGGACCAGAGAAATCAGAGAATTTGGTTGGCCTCCAGCCAGACCACACAGGACCAGAAAGGAATCTCCATTATGTACATAACAGGGCATATATTTATGGCTATAAATACCAGCAGTATTTTTCCAGCTGAGGCTTCAGAGGCCCAGAGGAAGAACCCCTGAAATTACTAGTGTGAGACTCTTCATATTCTCCCAGGGCCAACCCCCATCTTATGCCTCTGTCTGGTTCTTAAGGTGATAGTACTCAGGGAACCGATGTGTGTAGAAGGGAGTAAGAGGACTCCATGATTCAGCAGTAGGAGCCTCAGCTTTCTGGTGGGGGAGATGTGGCTGGTGTCACCAAGTAGAAGGCACATGACTGGTATCAGGGCCCACCACAGTTTCTTACCCTTTTCTGTGAGGATTTTCAGAAAGTCAAATTCAACTTAATTTGGGCTTTCCCATGAAAATAAGACATTAGCTTTTAACAGAAACCCCAAGTCCCAAGTAGATGGGTAGATGTGAACCCAGGAATAACCAGCCTGTTGTAGGGAGGAGCAGACATAGCCCTGCCTGGCTTCACTGACTGCCACAGGAATGAAGACTTCTAGGCTTCAGTCACTGGGGTGCCCATTTCGTTTGGAGTGTTCTCAACAGCAGTGTCCACAGCTGAGTTACCCTGTAACCCTCCTTTTCCAACACTTGGCTAAAGATTTACAGACTCATTCCCTCTTCATAAGTGTACAGAGTGGCCCCTGATTCGGAAGAGAAGGTAAGGTCAGCTTGGCTGCTCAGCAGCCAGCTCAGTGACCAATGATTAAGCAGGCATGCAGGAAGTGAGGGTGTATCAGATCTGACTGAGACAAGTCTTCTCAGCCTTGTCAGTCCACCAGCTTCCTGTGCTTCTTACAGAGCAGAAGAACCTCGGTCCAGCCCTCACAGCAAGGGGCAGAGGAACGCCTGGGTAGTGACAGCATTACCAGGAGCCAGGCCTGCAGCACATATTCACCTCCTACCATCCACTCAGAGGGAAGGAGACCAGACTGGACCCTCCACATATTCACTTTTGGCTCTCTGCAGGGAAAGGTAGATCCTAAGCTGTCTGTACCCAGGCTGTAGTCCATGCCCTATAGTGAGAGCAAGCGGAGGACCACCAGGACAGAGTGGTAGGCACTTCCATCAAGAGCATGTAAAAATATTTTCACATGTGTGCCATGTGTACAAAGATGGCATAGGAATGTACACATACCTATTTGCAATGAACAAACATAAACGAACAAGTGCATGCACATACACATACAACACAAAATTCACTTGAGAAGATACACACATACATACAGACATACATATATAATAAGTTTATGAGTGTGCATGTTCATACATATCATAGATTCCATTCATGAATATATGTATACACATGTGTACAGAGATATATGTTAACATGTGAGCATATATATATATACATCTAGATAACACATGTGTGCATATATACATGTGTGCATAAATATGCCCTCCTCAGAATATATACACAAACATATGCACATCATGTGTACATTAACTCACAATTACATGCATATACACTTATGTTTACATGTGGTACATGTGATCTATATATACACATGTGTAAAACTGGCATATACACATAAGCATGTCTATGTGTCCCACATGTTTGTGTAACGCTTGTGTACACGTCTGTGTGACATGAATACATGTATCTGTACTCACACATTCACACATATTACAGCCTACTTCCCCCCATGTGTCCTGCATCTTGCTTCCTCCACACACCATCTTCTGTCTTATGCAGACTAGGCCCATTCAGTTCTTAAGGTCCCCATTCACAGAGGCTGTGGACAATGTATTGACCAGCCCATGGTGGTCATCAGACTTCTGACAACAATTTCTGATGAGCTTGTAGATGGCAAAGCAGGGGATGGAGAGGCAGGGTACTCCAGCCACAGTGACCACAACTGCATACACCCAGCTGGGGTATGGAACCTTCTGAGATTTCGGGAACTCCTCCTGGGGAGAGAACCACAGGTAACGCATGTGGAAAAGGCCTGCCACCCCCATGATCCCACCTTTTGTTTCCCAGTGGAGCCCTTCTACTGCCCTCCCACCCTACTTCCTGCCTTCTTCCCCAACAGTTCTTCCTCCCCATCCAGACACTGTCTGGGCACTCACATAGTTAGGGTCCCAGATGCTATACATGAGTGTTTTGTTGACCTCAATCACAAAAAAGAAGAGGAAGATGACCAGCATGATCAGCGGACTGACCACTCTCCATGTGACTTGCCAGAAGATGTTGGGCTTATGGCCGATCATGAACTCGATGTCCTTGTTGAACCTGCAGCAGAAGCCAGAGTCACTGGTAGCTCATGAAGGCCAAAGACTGACCAGACTTTCTATATCTGGAAGTAGCTATCATCTTGGGGTGCTGTGCCTTAGCCTTCCCTTGATAAGGTCCTCTAATTTTGCAGGCAAAGATACCATCTGACCTTCTTGGACTCCCCACAGCACTGAGCTATGAATTCATCATCAGAGGTCTCATATCCTCACCTACTTCCTGTCATGTGACAATGAGGGCAGGGGGCCATCAGACTTTGCTCCTTCCAACTCACACAAGACTGAGCAGCAGCAGCCTGAAGTTAGGTGATGCACACCATTTCCTGGTCTGCTCAAAGGCAACTCTGTGGCAGAACTCATTTATCATAGGGATTTGATGTGATCACAATGAGGCATATTGAACTACTGGTGATTTTTCTGGGGCCCCAGGAGATTCTAGGGCTTAGATGCAGGTTTGGTGATAATCTTAGAGTAACCAGTATCGAGCCTATCACTAATCATGTGCCCTCCTCTCGTCACATCTTTGGGCAATGACTTTCCCAGTGCTACTCACAGTTGTGTGGAATTCAGACCCCTGTGCATATGCTAGCTGTAGCCACTCCAGGTATCAGCTGATACATTCCTCATCAATGGCTCCTAGCATCACAAAAGTCACATGGCTGGCCCTGCTCCTCAGCCTCCACATTGCTTCCTCGGGCTTAGAGTCTGGTCTCACTCATGCTGATGTAACCTTTCCCATGTCCCCTGTGGCCTTCCACTTTTCAGTGACTTGAAAAACATTTTCCAGAATAGGATCTCTAGCAGAGGGCTAACACCAACTTAATTTTAGTGGATCGTGATAGATCGTTTTACAGGGATCACAACACAGCTTCTTTAGAAGATGTAGCTTCCTGGATCCCTGTCCAGCAATGGAAATGATGCCTTGAGATATTGGGTCAAACTGATAGTTGGAAGTGGCCCTTAATAGTGGTCCTCTGTGCCTTTCTGTGCTTGAGTTCTAGAAATCTGCTGAGGCCTCCTTCCCCCTAGAAGAGCCTATGCCCACTTCCAGAAGTACTTCTGATGTAGATAGCTGCCAAGTGGATGAAGGGCATTGAGCTCCATCTTGCCTGAGGATGTGTGATGTCCACATCCTACAGAGCCCAAGTCCTGCCATCTTGCATGCCCCCCCTCCCTCCTCACTGCCTACTTCCATCCTGCTTTGGTTCTAGGCCCAGTGCTGCTTCTGGAACTCCAGACTGAAGATCATATATGTGTATGTATATGTATATATGTGTGTACATATGTGTGCATGTATACACACATATATACACATACATATAGTTTGTGTAATGAGGTGTGTCTGAATTTTCACTTGTATTTTCTTTCTCTGGCACCCAAAGTTACTACATGTCAGTTTCTAGTACACCTATAAATTCCTGTTCTTGGACAGGAAGCAGGGGCCATTGGGAGTTCTATGTACTGTTTAGATCATGTCTAATAAGAAAGGAGGCACCACTTCATCAAGGCCAACTCTTGACCCTTTGACCTCTCTCCACCTCTCGGACCAAGTGCCAGGACGAAGTCAATGCCAGCCCACTCCTATGAAGGAAGTCTCCACTCTTGTGCAATAGTGAAAGCTTTCTGCCATAGCATGCCTACTTCCCTTATGCCTACTTGGCTGGCTCAGCTTACCAAAGATTCTGTGACTCAGCTTTTCTGTAAAGATGGCAAGTCGCCACGGAGCTACCCCTCCTACCTGTCAACTCCATACACGTAGACAACGGCAAACATCTCACAAAAGGCGATGATTAGCAGAGGAATGGAGCCAGCATAGCTGTCCAGGAGAGAGAGCCAGTACTGGCCCGAATTCAGTGTGAAAATGAAGGCGATGAGATATGTCCCCAAGCAGATGAGGCCTGTGGCCAGACAAGGAGCAGAGCTGTGGCTACAAGGCTGCTCAACCCAGGGGTACATCCACCCTTGTCATGAGGAACACAAGTGTGTCCCCCTTAGATGATAAGCTTCATACATACCTGTCAACAGTTCTTTGGGCCACTTCTTAGGGGTGATATTGAGGTCCTGAAGGGGTACTACCACACCCTCCATGTTCCCAAACATGGAAGAGAGTCCCAGGCAGAAGAGCATTATAAAGAAGAGCACCGACCACAGTGGGGACACTGGCATCTTCGTGATGGCTTCAGTGAAGACAATGAAGGCCAGGCCTGTGCCCTCCACACCCTGTACCAATGCACAACACAAGGTCATCTCAGCTTTCTGTTCCTTTCTTCCCTCTTGGAGCAGCTATTGCTGTTGCCCTTCACTGCTTCCCCAGAGATTAAAGGTTAAGTCTCCTTTACTAAAGACACCATGCACTTTGGACACAGGATTCTAGAGAATCTAGCTGAATATGATCTGAAGACCTCCTTCTCAAGGGAGGAGCCCCTTTCACAGTACCAAAGGTATTGAGTAAGCTGCCAAGGGAGGAAAGCAAAACAATAACCCTCCTCAGCTGCGAACTATAACAACGATTTCGGAAAGTTCATCAGTGGCTTTCATATCCTGGCCTCAACCAACAGCTGTTTTAACTGAACCTAAGGCCAAGTTCAGGGAAATCATGCCTGGCACTGGACCAAGCCAACTCCCTGGAATGTTGAGGTCATGGATCCAGAAGGAGAACTTGAGCTACTTTAATAAACCTGCATAATTCCTAACTGCGTGCTGCGCGTCCATCCTTATAGCCACAGATAAGTGTAGCCCTTATCCCTCACCAAAGAAACTTCTCTTTGAATCAGCTAGAGACTATTAACAGAAAATGACAATCAGCCAAAACACAGAGAACAGTGGATCTTGGGGTGCCCGTCCCCAGTGGATGTATCTACAATACAACTATGTACCCAAGGTCCAGGGAACATTATGAAGGAGGGGACAGAAAGATTGTAAGATGCCAAGGATCAAGTAAACAGCTGTGGTATTGTGTTTTTTATGACAAGGAAGCAACACTCATAACACCTCAAACTCATAGCATCTGCCTACACACGACCTGAAGAAGAATAACACCAGCAGACATGACAATGACGTGGTGGAGACTGTAAATCTCACTGAGGGGAGGGGGGAAGGAGGAAAACACTCCTATACAAAGACCTATGGGCAACTAGGGAATGCTGAGAACAGGAGAATAGAATTCCCCAAAGAAAAACCCTATCGCTGGTTATCCAATACCAAGTGATCACCCTGAAACAATATACGTACAAGCCATGGTAAGTGGACTCAGCAGGCTGTGTTCATATAGCTAGGCATATATGTGTATTTATGGCAGTAACAATCAAAGAAAAAGAGGCCGTGGATCTGAGGATTGAGGGGGAGCATGGGAGGGGTTGAAGGGAGGAGCAGGGAGTGTTTTGTATAATTGATTTGAGAGGCTGGAGGAATTAAGTAAGGAGAGTCATGATGGGCGAACAGTGGCTCCTTCCTCCTGCCTGGTTTTTAACTCCTGCCACTCTTGGAGGGTAAGATGCTGACTGTACAAAGACTCTCTGTATGACTCACAAAGACCAAAAGAGAATGTTCTTCCACTCCCAACACATGAGGCTTTGATGGCATGGAGATCGCTGCACCTACCTCAGAAAGGAAGCTGTTAATGTCACAGGTCTGAAAGGTCAGTTGTGCATAGGCCTGGGGATTAGTGGCTTTGCACCACTGTTGGTAGGCCTCAAAGTTCTCTGCAGTCACATTGCCCTCGGGCAGGTCGAACCCATTGATGAGGGTCAGGATGTTCCTGGGAATGATGAAAAGGGCTGCTGTGTGTCCTAGGCTGGAGCTGCTCAAAGGCTGAACTTGCAAGGGTGGGTTGGGCAAAGAGGAGAGGGGTCTATGTGGATGTCCTCTGAACACAGCCCCAAATGCTAGGGTGGCAACTCACGTGTTGACACAGTCATCAAAGCGCTCAGTGGCTCGGAAACCAATGATGGAGTAGACCACGGTGGCCGCATACACAGATGTGAAGCCATTGATGACAGACACGATCACAGAATCCATCTCACAATTATTGCTGAGGATGAGAGGAGCGTCACCCCAGGACAGCACAGCTGATTCACAAGGCCCATACCGCACCCCCACCTGCTGAGAGTCAGCACACAGCACAGCAGGTCCTGTGTGCTCAGGTCTAAGGCTGGACTCCTGAGTGTTCACCCGTCAGCAAAAGGCTAATCTGATATAGGGCAACCCAGGACCTCCTATGTGGACACATGTGACCACTAAGGACTCAAGGTGACCAGAGGGCTGTGTCCTGACCCTGAACCAAGCTGCTGTCTTCTTTACTGTGTTCCAGTCCTCTCAAACATACAGACATTCACAGCTATGGAAGTGCTCTGAAAGCCCAGGATACGAAGAGTTGGAGATTTCTAGAATCAAATCCCACCTTAGGCCTTAGGCAAGCAGTCAGCCTCACAAAAGGCCAGGCCTTGACCTCATACTAACAGGTTCACAGGTCCTCATGGCCAAGAGGAAGAGGCCAAGCCAGGTTCTCTATGGCTTGAAGCCACTCTCCCAACCCAGGCTTCTCTAAAGATGATATTGTACTATTTATGCCATAGGGTTTTATTTATAAGAGCAATTTGGTGCCGGGGCCTAGCAAACACAGAAGTGGATACTCACAGTCAGCTATTGGATGGATCATAGGGCCCCCAATGGAGGAGCTAGAGAAAGTACCCAAGGAGCTAAAGGGATCTGCAACCCTATAGGTGGAACAACATGATGAACTAACCAGTACCCCTGAGATCTTGACTCTAGCTGCATATGTATCAAAAGATGGCCTAGTCGGCCATCACTGGAAAGAGAGGCCCATTGGACTTGCAAACTTTATATGCCCCAGTACAGGGGAGCGCCAGGGCCAAAAAGTGGGAGTGGGTGGGTAGGGGAGTGGGGGGGAGGGTATGGGGGACTTTTGGGATAGCATTGGAAATGTAAATGAGGAAAATACCTAATAAAAAACAAAAGAGCAATTTGGATTAGTATTTATAAAAGCAATTCAGTTCATAGGCCCCCGGGCCTAGTAGAACCCCAGAGCTGGGTGGGCTACCTGCCTGAAGTAAAAAGGAAGAAAAGAGATTCTAGAATTTTCCAGATGGAACTTGGCCACCTTTGCTGGCATTTGAGGCAGGGTCGGACCATCCTGAACATCTGCCCTTGCAATGTCTATGCCTCTCAGAAGGATGGTGCTCACCCACAGCACAGAGTGGAATGTTCTAGGGCCAGGTCCCAGACGTATTTCTGACCAGCCGAGAGACCCAGGTTTATGCAAAGAGTCAGCACAGATCTGTATGTTCCTGACTCTCAGGGACATGGAAGATGTGGACACAGCTCAGGGGCTGATCCAACTCTTTGGCCCTTATTCACCCTCAGCCCTCTGTGACCCCACACTGACTTCCTGACTGAAGCCTTTGCAGTTCCATCTGGAGATACTCAGCACAGCTTGAACATACCCTGATCCCAGTCTTTGAACCCCAACGCCCAACACTGCTGTCATTGTGCTGCCCCATGCTGGGTCAAAAGCAGAGTACACAACCATCAGAAAAGTGCATGTCACACTGCAGCACAGCCACCCCACCTGGAAGGAAGGCTACCCCCAAAACACAGATAATTACAAAAGTTGACAAGAAAGGGAAACAGAGGCCACCCTGCACAACTGGAGGGAACTTGTATTCACATGGTGCTATGGAGAGCAGCCTGTGGGTCCTTAGACCGCTGATCATGGAGTAGCATGATGGCAGGTCTCCTCCCAGATATACCCCAGAAACATGGCAGCAGCACGTGTGGGGCAAGCACCTTTCCCAATTAAAAGCAGAAGCAGCCAAAGTCCCTGCAGGTGGGTGGGCAAGCACATTTAGGCTGTCCTCACAGCAGGTGGTCAGCCAGCCACACCAGTCTGTAGCACCAACACACTTTACAATCAGGGAAGCATCATGTCCGTGAGAAACCAGATGCCAAAGACCCCACACCTCCAGTTCTACCCACAGGGAGTAGTCGAGCAGACAAAGCAGAGGCAGGAGCCAGGAAATGCAGTGGACCTGGGAGTTCAGGAATGCCTGCTCATCAGAATGTTCTAGAACTAAATGGGAATGGTGACTGAACAACTGTGTGAATGCGCTACAGCCATTGAACTCATGTGAATGAATTCATGTAGTCTAGTGTGGATGAACTGCATAGAATACAAATTGTCTGAATAAAACTGTCATAAAAATAATTCACACACAGCTCCATTTGGGCTCTACCTGCAGTGGCACTTCTAGGGTTGCCTTCTAGAACACTTTCCATGGCATCAGAATTGGTTTGTGAAGCCTGAGACCCATCAGTCAGTGACTAAAAGACAATAGTTCAATAGAACGCCTGCCCATCCACCCACTTTCAACACATCTTCTGGAGGGTCTGCACTCTCAGACCATAGGGACCACAGACACCCTCTAAGAACAGAAAGTTCCTGTGTTATGCCTATTGAAAACCACACCTCCCAAAACAGACATAATCTGACTGTCAGGCCCTGCCTCTACTCTAGCCTTGTCTGCAGCCTAGGTCTCTCCATGGGGTTGCCTATCCTGAGCCCATGAAGCTCTGTTTGTTCTACCAGGAGCCTCCATCCACTCCCTGCCCATCTCTCCCTCAGGCTTATCACTGCAAACCACCAACTGATCCCACTGCTTTCCCCTGACCAACACTGTTCATAGAGGATGGGTCTGGTTGCACTAAGCCTGGATAGTTTTCCCTAAACCTTTGTGGGAAACAATAAATATCACCTATATCCCTCTCTGAATGTTTGTGAGTGTTCTTCATTGCTTAGGGACTTTCCAGAAGATGTCAGGAAGCAATGCATGTCAGGGTCACAGCTTTCGGGATCTTTTCTGGGTCCAGGGTGAGCTCTGGGGACACCAACATACCTGGGAGTTCTGAGGTAGACTGGGAACAATGTGGCCATCAAGTTTGGGAGTGGAGGAGAGAGCATACTAGACCAAGCAGCAGAGATTATCAAGGGATCCAGCAAGGGGAGATCCTCTCAAAACCTGTGCTTCTGTTCCTGCCAGCTCTGTGCTTAGAGAGGGCTGGTAGAGGGCAGCTGCAGAGTCACACTGGCCAACACTGGTTCTGGAAACTGTGCTTTTGAAAGCACTTTCCTTCTTAACCGCACAGCATACATAGTTCTACATGGTCTGACCGAGAAACTAGACTCCAGAAGCAAGGTGCTCTTAGGGGTCCCACAGCTCCTATCCCTGGGGGCCCTCCCTTCACCTCCATACTCACTGCACAGAGTTGTAGCTGGAGAAGGAGATGAGGCCCCCGAAGGCCAGTGAGAAGGAGTAGAAGACCTGAGCACCTGCATCCAGCCACGTGTTGGGGTTGCTCAGCTCTGTGATCTGTCATACAGGGACTCAGCTGTGACCACAGAAAGCAGGCCTTCCCCTCCACTGAGGAAGAAGCTATCTCCTTCCCCAGGAGTGGATGCCATTCTACATAGAGGGGAAAAAAAAGACAAGCCACCCAAGAATTTCCCTCCAGGATACATATGTTAAAGGCCCACCCGTAGGCTGACCCCTTGCCAGGTCCTTATCAACCAGGACACTAGCCTCAGCATCAGACAGTTGGCTGTCACCATATAGAAATGAGCTGGCCTTGAAGCAAGAGAATCCAGCATGGACTTCTTCCTTGGGATCTGAAGCCCTGGGGTAGTCTACTGGTAGATGGCAGAGAACTCACATTGGGTGTGAAAAGGAAGACAATGCCGTTGGTGGCGCCCTTCAGAGTCAAGCCACGGATGAGAAAGATGGTCAGTACAACATAGGGCAGGGTGGAGGTGATGTACACAGCCTGTGAGGAACAAGGTGGGGGAGACACAGTGTGGGATGGGTGCAGTGGTCAGACAAGGAGAAAGGGCCAATTCAGGACACATCATGATCAGTTGCGTACTGCACCTTCCCAGTGGTCTCGATGCCACGGATAATACACACATACAGCACACTCCAGGCACATGTCAGGCAGAGCAGGATCCACCACTGGATGGAGCCTGAGTCACTAATGGAAGTGGAGATATTAAGCGTCTCTCGGTACCAGAAGTAGTCCACGGAAGAGCTCTTGGCACACTCTTCCACATAGCCTGCAGAAGCAGAGCACATGTCAAAGTTTGGGTCAAAGTGGGGACAGGCTAGAAATAAGCCAGGGGAAAGGACAAAAACCTAGCCTCTGTCTGAGGCGTTCACAACAGGAATATGTTTGTGCACATGAATATAGCCTCACATGTACACATGGGCACTTGTGAATACACCCACACATCTGCATCCACACACCACACATGTGTACATGTGCACACTTGTTTGTACATAAGTGCTCATCTATGTGAAGTCTGCTAAGAGATACTGTTGGGCTCTGATGTGGATCCAGGCCTCTGAGAACCAGCCCCTCCCTCACTCCTGGAAGGAACTCCCTATTACACCTGAAGTAGCTGGCACACGGTCTTTGCGACTCTATGGCCATACCCATGATCATTACAGTCCAACTCTGTTATCTTATCACCATAGGTGGTGTTTATCTCACCACCTCTTCCTCAAAGAACCAACTGGGGCTCTCCTACCAGAAGAAATCAAGATCCTGGGGAGGACTTGTACTTTGACCAAAACAGGTCCATCTTGATAGACTCCTAAAGGTTCATGTGAGACCCTCAGAGCTACTCTGCTAGTCAGGACAGTGGTTACCGAACAGGTTGCTCAATCTCCTCGGCAGCTTTCTGTGTCTGTGAGCCAGATGTGTCCCATAGATCATGGGCAAAGACACGTGCCTCTCTGTCTCCACAGGAGAAGGGCCTGAGATGGTACGGGTGACTTAAGACGCTTGTGGCAGTGTGATCTCTTTGCGCAGAGACAGGGAAAAGAACTAGAAAGTCTCCTATCAAGGATCTGTACCCTCTACTCTTGCTAGGGCTGCTTGGTGACTTGGAGACACCCGAATACTTCTCGTGGCTCCTCTACTGAAGGTCTCAACCATGTGACCATTATGACATAGGAAATCACCTTGTGTAAGGCTTTCTTCTTGGACTGTGGATTTCTGTTTTGTTTTGTTATGAGATGGTTTGATACTGAAGCCCATACTAGACTGAAACACACAGTGTAGATCATGCTGGCCTCAATCTGTAGCAACTCTTTTGCCTCAGCCTCCCAAATGTTGAGGTAATAGGTATGCCTGTGGATTCTCCCTCCACCTCCTTCATCCTCCCCCTACCCTTCCCCCCTCTCTCTTTCTCTCTGTGTGTGCATTGTTCTCTTTGTGTGTGTGCTTGTGTGTGTATGTGTGTGCCTGCATCTGCATCTGTGTCTGTGTATTTGTGTGCACATAGAGTGTGCATTCATGTGTGTGCAGATTCAGGTGTGTGAAAGTTCATGTGTGGAAGCCAGAGATCAATTTTGAGTACCACTCCTCAGGAGCTATTCATCTTATGTTTTTTTGAAATGAGGTTTCTCACTGGAACCTAGACTCACTAATTAGGCTAGGCTGGGTGGCCAGCAAGGCCTTAGAATCCCCCTGTCTCTGTCTTCCCAGCTCACTGGTATTATATGCAACACATGCTTGGCTTTTTATGTAGACACTGGAGGGTTAACTTAGGTCCTCGTGCTTTTATAATAAGCACTTTAAACTGACTATGCTACCTCCCTAGCCCATACAACATGAATTTTTAAATGTTATATGCTTTAAAAAATGTTCTAGGTTGGGTTTTGTTTTTTCTAACTCTGGTCTCTAAGAATCTAATTCTTAGAAAATGAGAAGGTATCTGGTCACAAGGTCTAAGAAGTTGCCAGCAACCATTTCTTCCACTCTCCTACAAGCTATATCATGTCAGACAGACAGGGGTGGGGGTTGGGGGTAGCATCAGCATTCCATTGTGTAGGGCAAGTGGCTCACCTGTCTGATTCTGGTTGAGTGGACATTCACTCCATGGCAGAGGTTCCTGAAAGGAGTTGAAGAAGTACCACATGACCCAGGCGATGATGGTGTTGTAGTACAGGCCCACCATGAAGGACACGAACATGGAGGCGATGCCTGTGGGGAGGGATGGCACTGTGCAAGGCGTACTGGTATCTCTAGCAGGTGAGTGCATGGGTACCCATCTATGCTGTCCTACCCCAAGGAGATGATAGGACATTGGGAAGGGCCTGCTCCCTGACCTGAAGAGCAGATACAGCCTGGACCTAGAAATGGAATATCATTGTATGATCACCTGATTCTCCCAGAGTGAGCTCAAGGTGAGCATTATACACCCTCGCCTGCTCCACCTATGGCCCCAAAAGATTTATCCAGGCAAGTGGTCCCAGAGTCCTTGCAAAGAGCCTTTTGACAATGTCAGTGGGGGTGGCTCTGCCTCGGGGAGACCTACTTGGCAATTAACAAGCCAAAGACAGGTACGTAGATTCAGGAAAAAAAATCTCTGTGAAGAAGCAGTGAGAGAGACAAGCAGAGATCGTAGCGGGCAATGGCTCAGTAGCTGGGGAGAACGGGTTGACCTATAAAGAGTTTCATGAATGTGCTTTTTTTGATTGTGAAACTAAAAACCAAATGGGTGTGAAAAGAAAGAGAAGGGAGGGAAAGTGAGAGCCAGAGTCAGGAGTGGGGGCTGGGGGCGGGGGCAAGGGCAGGGAGGGCTTGAGGGTAGGAAGAGGCCTCTGGGTGAGCTTTGAGCTGTCCAGCATTGGGCTTCTGGGATAAACATATCTGAACTCTCTGTCCGTGGACCCTGACCTTCCCTTCCCTGGCTGGAAAGCCCGAGCCACTTACTTGCATTCTGAGCTCTCAGTGAGCCATGTCCTCTTCGTGAGGCTGGAGGTTGGACCATCTCCAAGCCAGAGTTTGTAAATGAGTGACCACACCTAGGCTGGTGGCAGCGCTGGGCATCCTTACTGAGTATGTAGGAGTGATCAGAGTAGGCAGCCTGCAGCTAACTCCCCCTTACTGAGTGTGTAGGAGTGATCAGAGTAGGCAGCCTGCAGCTAGCTCCCCCTTCTGGCCCTGGAGGCTTTCTCTCTAGGTAGCTAGATCAGGGGCTCTCCCTCAGCCTCTAGATCTTCCTTGTGCCCTGGGCTGTGGGGACTCGGGCGACCTCTGCTGGCCTGTCTGTTCCCTGATGACTATGAGCCTGGCCTAGATGCTGTAACACTCCCATGGATTCTAATGAAAGGTTGCAGAGGGCGTCTGTAAGAACAGGAGCCTGGAACTGATTGGGAAAGCTAAGGAGGAACTAGACAAGCCCTGTAAACCCTAGGCCATCTGGGAGAGTTGACACACACCTATACCCTTCAGAGCAGGATGGATGGAGCTCCACACACCCATGCTGCCCTTGCGTAGCCTCTGACCGATGGCAAACTCCAGGTGCAGCAAAGGAATTCCCTCGAACACCAGAAGGATGAGGAATGGGATCATGAAGGCCCCTGGATAGGAAGAAACAAACATGCCATTACAATCCAGGACGCCACCTGGGGACAGACACTTTAACACCTTTAAAATAATGATTAGATGCCACCAACACCCCTGTGGCACTTGAACAGAGCTGATATGCAGTTGTAAGCCATGTGAGTGAGGCCGCAGCAAACTTCACAGCCTGGAAGTATCCCTCAGCAGGTAGACAGTGTCCATCCTCACATGGAAACACTCTCTGCTGGCTTGAAGAAAACTGCCATTAAACAAAGCATGTGGAGCCGGGCGTGGTGGCGCACGCCTTTAATCCCAGCACTCGGGAGGTAGAGGCAGGCGGATTTCTGAGTTCGAGGCCAGCCTGGTCTGCAAAGTGAGTTCCAGGACAGCCAGGGCTATACAGAGAAACCCTGTCTCGAAAAACCAAAAAAAAAAAAAAAAAAAAAAAAAGCATGTGACAGTGCTACCATGCTCACTGAGAATAACAGAAACCCAGAGGAGCCTACTGGCTGTCTCACACTGGCCAGAGCCTCATGGACAGAAGGACAGAGTCACAACTTCTGAGAATAGCTGCGCCTAGGACAGTGTGCCACTGCACAGTCAACTAATGCTAAATCTGCTGTCAGACACCAGCATGAAGGGATCTCTTTACTAGTGGTGGTGGGCAACATGGAGGGGAAGCAAGTACCCTTCGGCTTAAAGCAGCTCCATTTGCTGGTATATGTTCTTTACTTCAAAGTGTAATAAGTACAATAATGGTCTCAAATAACTGACCACACTGCCCTCATCTGTGCAAACCCCTTTGTACTATAGACCTAACAAACCCTAATACTAGGAAGTGCGCCCCTTCTGTGATTTAAGAAAGCAATTTTCAACTGTGTCCTGCATATTAATTATATTTCTATAAGAGCTAAATTAGTGAAAAAGTTTAAATAATGTATATTAAATAACAATATCGGAACTAGAGAGATGGCTCAAAGGATGCTAAGCACTTGCTGCTCTTACAAGTTCCTTCAGTTTCTAGCACCCGCATGGTGGTTCACAACCATCTATAGTTCTAGTTACAAGAGATCTAGTCCTTTTTTCTGACCTCCATGGGAACTAGGCATGCACATAATACATATACATATTTGAAGGCAAAATACTCATACACATATAATAACTAAGTAAATCTTAGAAAGAAAAAAAGAGCCGAGCATGGTGGCACATGCCTTTACTCTTAAAAGGAAGATCTCTGTAAGTTCTAGGCTAGCCTGGTCTACATAGCAAGTTCCAGAACAGCAGGTCTATATTGAGAAACTTACCTCAAACAAGAAAGAAAGAAAGAAAGAAAGAAAGAAAGAAAGAAAGAAAGAAAGGAAGGAAGAAAGGAAGGAAGGAAGAAAGAAAAGAAAGAAAGAAAGAAAGAAAGAAAGAAAGAAAGAAAGAAAGAAAGAAAGAGAGAGAGAAAGAGAGAAAGAGAAGGAAGGAAGGAAAGAAAGAGAGAGAGAGAGAAAGAGAGAGAAAGAAAGAGGGAGAGAAAGAGAGAGAGAAAGAAAGGAAAAAAGAGGAAGGGAAGGGGAGGGGAGGGGAGAGGAGAAGAAAGGAGAGGAGAGGAGAGGAGAGGAGAGGAGAGGAGAGGAGAGGAGAGGAGAGAAGAGAAGAGAAGAGAAGAGAAGAGAAGAGAAGAGAAGAGAAGAGAAGAGAAGAGAAGAGAACAGAAGAGAACAGAAGAGAACAGAAGAGAACAGAAGAGAACAGAAGAGAACAGAAGAGAACAGAAGAGAAGAGAAAGAAGAGAACAGAAGAGAGAACCTGTGGTATAGGAGTAAAGATTTGCAAACTACAAGTCTGGTGAGTTATTAAAATTCTCAAAATATGTAGAGGACAAAACTCAAACAAAATTCAACTTAAAGAAGATAACAGACCCCCCCCCCCAAAAAAAAGATGTTGACCCAGAGAAGTCACACAGAGTCTATTAACACATAAGATGTTCACATCACTGAGCATGCAGAAAATTCAAGTTCAAATTGTGAGTTACCACCTCACACCATGAGGATAGCTACAAAAGCAAGAAAAAAAGGTATAAGGTCAAGAGAGGTGGAGACTAAAACCCTCTGTGCTGCTGGTGAGAAAACAGAATAGTACAACCACCATGGAAAACGGTGGAGCCATTTGTGGAGTGAGACTAGATACAGAACAGCCATGTTATCCAGCAATTCCATATGTAGGTCCCCAAGAGAATTGAGAGCAGAGCCTCAATGAGGTGTTTGACGCCTGTGTTCAGTAGCTGAGTGGATGAACACACACCACAGTCTATCACATACAGTGGGATTTTAACAGAAGGAAGAAAATGGAGGATTTGATTAAGTTAGGCAAAAATCCAGTCACCAAAAGTCCAAATGGTCTACTGAACAGGTCCCTGGGTACAACATATTCATGGAAACCATAGAGTGGAGGTTGCAGGGGCAGGAAGCAATGTGGGGTGGTGATAATTAGGGACAGTTTCAGTTGGAGAGGATGAGAGTTAGAGATATGGACCACGGTCATACTGTACAGCCTGAAGAGCACACTTAAAAATAGCCAAGTGGTACATTTTACAATGCATGTTTTCTCACACATGGATGCTGAAAGTAGAAAACACATGAAGCTCTCTCTATACCTACAATCTTACCCATATCAACTCCCTCTCCTCTGAGGGACACTCTAGCTATCACATTTGGCCTCCAGTTTCGAGCATTAAGAATTAACCTTTGGGGCTGGAGAGATGGCTCAGCGGTTAAGAGCACTGACTGCTCTTCCAAAGGTCCTGAGTCAAATCCCAGCAACCGTATGATGACTCACAACCATCAGTACAGCTACAGTGTACTCATATACATTAAATAAATACATAAATAAATCTCTTTTTAAAATAACCTTTGACGTATGCTGCCCTGTGGGCATTTGGAAACAGTTGTAGCCCAGTGCTGGGGTAGAACTAGACAGAAGATGACCTATCCCAGAGAAGCTGCCATGACAACGGGAAGACTGAAAGACTAAGTACTTGGGAGCTACTTTAAAATAAGGATAAACCTGTGCTGCCCTGTGGAAAGTACTGCTTCTAAGAAGGCTAGGTTCCATCCCCACATGTGTCTTGTAGGAAAGCCAGCGCCAGGCTACTGCTGAAAGAAAGAGCTGGCATGAGCTTTGGGGCGATCACAATGCTTAGGAGAATTTTCATGGGTGTTTACTCCTAACATCGTCACAGTAGTCCAGCTTTTTAGAAAAACATAGACAGAGAAGTGCAGCAGAGAGCTGCCACTGTTTCTGTTGTTTCTGTTGGAGGTCTCAGTGAGGCTCAATGAAGCAAAGCATAAGTTGAAGCCAAGGCCTAAGAACCCAGATTCAAGAGCAGCCTGGCATTAGGAGTGTACAGGCCCAGACAATGCCTTGACTCTCTATAACACTTAGGAATCACTGACCTAAGGTAGAGAAGGACAAGTAGGATGGGGAATAGATGAAAAGGTATACAAACAAAGAGGCTGGGGCAGACAGACAGAGAGGCAAGAAAAGACAGAAAGAAACAAGGGAAGATAGAGAGAGAGATGAGAGACAGAGAGACGTGGAGAATCAGAGACAGAGAGGGGAAACAAGAAAAAAACAAAAAGCCAGACCAGGAGAAGCAGACACAAGAAGAGACAAAGGTATGGAGGAAAGTATAGAGAGATATTCTCATTTCTCTAATGGTCCTTGGGTCCATGGGGTGGACCAAGTAAGTGAACCAAAGATGGTAGACCAGTCCTTGTTGTGCCCCACACAGGGGAGCCAGTCACATGGGGGTATATCAGCTGCTGACAATCTTCAGGTTCCTGCAGTGGTGCCCAAATGGCAAACTTAGTGCAAGACCTGGGCTTCTGTGGAAGCTGGCAGGATGCCAGCCCTGGATAGGGTCTTCATCTCTGAGCCACTGTCCCACCTTTCCACAGGGTGTGGGGGCAGCAGAACAGGGTACAGGTATTGGCCACAGCGACACTGGTGATCCAGGATGGAGTACCAAGGACTAATGTCCAAAGGTTCCCAGAGATAAGGCCTTTCATGCTGCCTAGAGTCCTCGGCATTTGCTGTTTACACAGAAGAGAAGCACCAGAGCGGAGATGGTGGCAAAGTGGGGCTGAAGGGAAATGGAGTGTGCAGCTTGAATAAGACCAGTTCTGTCTTTGAATCATGGTTGGAAAAGTAGGAGTAAGGGGAGAGACAGGAAAGCAACAGAGGAGCCAAGAGACAGAAGACAAGTGCTTCAGGTGGAGAGAGGTCTATCCTATCCTCTTTCCAGCAAGGGTGTGTGCTAAACACACCTGCATATCACTGTACACAGGTAACAGGTCTAGACGGGGTGGTGGACTCACTCTGGGGCTGCAGAGAGGATGGATGGAAAAGGTTAGAAACTTTCCGTGGGGGGTAACCTGATCCTTGAGGGAAGGCAGTGACTGGCCAGGCACCCACGGCACTCACCTTAACCACAAGGGCTGTTGTTGCTTGGACACAGAGGAAAGGTGGGTTTCCCAGTGTCCTAAGGCTTGTAGCCAAGGCCCAGGACATATATGGACAACCATGTCCGGGACAGATGCCTACTGTGATATGCTGTACCCATGCAGGCTCTTGAGTATCCTGGGTAGATATGGTAACTTCCATGTGAGAGAAAGTGGGATAAGGGGCCAGCTGAATGCCACTGCTGTCGGAGCCACCCTCAATATCTCCCATCACATTCTTTCCATTTCACAGGTGCGAATACCAGAACCAGGTTGACCTAAGAGGCTGATCTTGGACTGCTCTGTGTCTACACTACCTTTGAGTACAGTTCTCAGGAAAAGGGCTTGAAGCAAGCCCATTTCTCCCAGGATCACCATGGGAGTTGGTGACAGGCTTATATAATTTTTGGTGGACAGTCTGAGTTCCCAAGAGTAAAGCGACAGAGGAACCAGGGCTGCCTGCTTCTCATGTCTGGTCCATGATGCACTGGGAGTATGTGTAGTTGACAAACCCAAGAGCTATCAAGGGACAGAATATCTAAGAGTCTTGGATCCCCAGGACACCACCTAGCTCCATTGTCCTTGTCTACCAATAGTCTCTTGCCCCTCTCCAAGAGTCTGTGGGGTGCCCTCAGTCCTCTCTGTCTACGTAAGAATCCTCTGAAGACTAGATGAGGGCAGCAGCCTCACCTGCAGGCTTTCTTTGCCAGGGTCCAGAGTCTCAGTCCAGAACAACAAATCTACCTTGCAATAGAACTGTTTCTTCGTCTTTTTTTTTTTTTTTTTTTCCGAGACAGGGTTTCTCTGTGTAGCCTTGGCTGTCCTGGAACTCACTTTGCAGACCAGGCTGGCCTTGAACTCAGAACTCCACCTGCCTCTGCCTCCCAAGTGCTGGGATTAAAGGCGTGCGCCACCCGTCGAACTGTTTCTAAGAAGTCATTAAAGCGTGGGGTGTCATGGCGCCCACCTTTAATCCCAGCACTCGGGAGGCAGAGACAGGTGGAGTTCTGAGTTCAAGGCCAGCCTGGTCTACAAAGTGAGTTCCAGGACAGCCAGGGCTATACAGAGAAACCCTGTCTTGAAAAAAAAAAAAAAAAAAGTCATTAAATCAAGAAGCCAACCCTCATGTCAGCAGGACCATCTCTGGGTCCTGCTCTCCTGACTTCACCTGACCCAAACACAAATTTTCCTTCCTTCTGGGTGATGTTCTCCCTCTCCCTCTCCCTCTCCCTCTCCCTCTCCCTCTCCCTCTCCCTCTCCCTCTCCCTCTCCCTCTCCCTCTCCCTCTCCCTCTCCCTCTCCCTCTCCCGTGTGTGTGTGTGTGTGTGTGTGTGTGTGTGTGTGTGTGCGCGTGCGTGCGTGCGTGTGTGTGTGTGTGTGTGTGTGTATGTGTGTGTGTGTGTTAAGGGTGTCAACACAGGTCAGAGTGACCCAAAGACATGTGGCTCCTTCAAGAGGTGTTCTCCCCACTTTACCTAGGCTGTCCCTCTAAAACCCAAGCCCAGGGCCTCTCAGAAAGTCAAGGCTCAGAACAGTGTGCCCAAGGGATCAAGGCTATGGCCAGAGCCCTCACTGCCCTCGCCCCACTGTCTTCCCAGAGTTGGCACAGAAGTCTGCAGTACTGCCTGATCCACAGACCACTGCACCACACACCTACAGGGATGGATGGTGCCACACCGCACGGTCCCCAGTGCATTGTTGGCTTAGAGTGGCTCATTGTGAGCCCAGCACCCCAGGCACAGTAGTGATCTCAGGTGCTGGGAATCTCCAGCAGATTCCCACTGAAGCCTGAACTGTAAACACAGCTCTTTTGTGGAAATCCTGAACAGTTGTTTGTGGCCTAGCCCTTCTCTCCTGGACACAGGAATGACCTGACATATCTGCTCCTTGCCTCTAACCCTCCATCCATTTGACACATCCACACCCTACAAAGATCCTCCACATCAGGGTAGTACAGGAGAGCCTAAGGGTGCCCTGCCTGGGTGGAAGTGGGAAGAAGTCCAGAGTCTGTTTGCTGTGGGAGTGCCTACAACCAAATGTGGTCCTCAGAAAGTAGAGGGGATCCGAGAACAGGAGGTTGGAAAGCCTCGGGCCAATTCTGTTGAAATCACCTAGGATCTAGGTGAGGTCACTCGAGCAGCAATGCCTGGGACTGTCAGTTCCCTCACTTGCTGTGGAGCCTGGTCTAAGTGAAATGCACTGGCAACGTCATCATAAATAGCCAACCTACACATCTACACGGCAACACAGTGGCCATTTCAGCTTAGCTGTGACAATCATCACAATCCCATCACAATGCCAGTGTGTGTGACTGCACAAACTGGAAGTAAAGAAACCTGAGTCAGAGAACCCCGATTAAGAGGGGAATGTCTGGAACCCATACAACTGCACCTGTGGCACACCCAGGCCCAGCAGAGCCAGTTCCTACAGCAGTCAGGCCTGCCCAGACCTCCATTGGCAGCTCCACATTAAGAAGACAGAGCCTGGGCTCAAGGTGAGGAGGCAAAGGCAGAAGTCACACACACACACACACACACACACACACACACACACACGTCTGTCTGTGATGGTGTTTGCAAGTATGTATGAGTGTTGTGTGAATGTGCAAGTACATGCATGAGGGATTACTATCAACTGGAAGATGTTGTCTCTTTAATATAGGAACCTGTGGGGCAGCTATGCCTGTGACTTCTGTGCCCCAGCTGTGTCCTCCTGAGTCACCTGGATGTGTGTTGCAGAACCCCTTTAGTGGAACAAGGGTCAGAGTCTGGGGCTCTCTGAAGAGGGGGTGCCGCTGGGGAAACATGGGGCCTCACTGGGAAAGCCAAGGTTCTCTTAAAGGCTGCCACATGAGCTGAGGCTCGTGAGTCACCGAGTGCAACAGCTCCTCTCTACGTATGCTGGTCCAGGGCCAGTCAGGAGTCCAACAAGACCGGCTCCGTCCATGCCCTGTCCTCTGAGGATCACCCTTGAGAACCAACTTTCCCTCTTCCAACAGGATCATGCAGTACCCACCTTCAAAGTGGGCCTAGGTGAGTGTTCTGCTCTCAGGGAGGGATGTCAGGGGACTACCTGTACCATCCGCATCTGCAGGGGGAGGTTTTTCTGCCGCCCCACATAAATCATCTCATTCACATGGGCAAGAGTAGAACACATGTCCCTCAGCAACAACTTTAGAGACTTTTACCCTCCATCTTCCTTCCCTACCTGTGACCCTCTTCAATACTGAATCCTGAGGAACATCCATCCCATGTCCTTGGTCTGTGTTGCTTACTCTTGGAAGCAGGAGTGCTTTAGCTTCCACCCATACCTCACCCACCAACCAGGGTCCCGGGTCCTACCTCCTCCATGGCTCTGGCACAGGTAGGGGAAGCGCCACACGTTGCCCAGCCCCACACAAAAGCCCACACAGGTGAGCATGTACTGGGCCTTGTTGTCCCATTTGGGCCTGGAGCCGGCCTCTTCCTTTTCAATGACCTCTAACTCATCCAGAGATGGAATCCGCTCCTCTAGGCCAGGGTTAGGCAGCACAAGCCTCACCATGGTGGTCGCTGGGCTGGGCCGGGCCTGGCACACTCAGGCAGTTTGGCAGCCAAAGGGCAAGTGGTTGTGTCCAGGAGCTCCGGCTCTTTATAGAGAACCTTTGGCACCTCACCCCAAGCACCTGGGCCGAAAGGAGGCGTCAGCAGATCCTCAGGGTGCGTCCTGCAGAACTGTTAATGCCTTATCTGCAGAGGCACCCAGCCTAACCAGCTAAGCCACCCCCTCCATTCACGGACAGGAGATCCTGCTGAAGGCCTGGGCACCCTTCCTCCTGCACAAACCCAGACATAGGCCAGGGTTGGGTGTGGAGGGGGACAGTGTCAGACCACTCCTCAGGAGAAAGGGAGGCATCTCCAGCAAATAGATCAAATAGATGGTGTCTGTTGATGTCCTGTGCAGACCAGCAGGATACTGATTCTCCCCAGACTATTGGAGCTCCCAGAAATCTGTTTCACCCATAGGAAGCTGAACAGGGGTTTGCCCGCCACATCATTATTCCTAAAGGTGGCTGAAGCCCTGTTCCCTAATTGCTGCTCACACAAAGTGCCACAGTATGGCTTGGGTTCTTCCAGGCACAGCTCTGTGCTCTAAGTGTCCCTCGGATGACCTCTGGCTATCCCCAGCTTCTAGCTCCCTGTAGTATTTGTTCTTCCAGGGAGCACTTAAGGGGTGAGGAGACTGTGCCAATGCCAGGCAGCTACAATGATGAAGTCTTGCCACTGGCAGAGTGATCAGATGGGAGATACAGAGAAGCCAGCATGACATCAGGGAGGGCCACCAGTTGCCAGGAAAGGCTGGGGTAAAGGGCCTTACTCAGCCTTCGAAGCTAGAAGTCCAAGAAAAGGCTACCAAGGGTTATGTCTAAACTAAGAGCAGAAGCAGAGATAGTGTTCTTTCATGCAAACATTGCAGGGTAGGACTTAGGTGGGGCATGCCCTCTGTTCTGAGCCCTTCCCCTCTGCCTCTCCTGCCTACCCCATGACTCCCCACCCCTGGGAACTCTCCTGAGCTTCTCAAGGGCCAAGGATGTTACCCTATGCCCTTTCTCAAATTCCTCTCCCACCTACCTTGGTCCAGCCTCAAGGGTCAGCTCTCCAGGGGGCCCTTCCTGGACTGTACTGACCCAACCTGCCCTACATCATGTCCTTGGCACACGTGACCTTCCTAGAATTCACAGGACTTTCAGTGTTCTGTTGTCTTTTTCCTCTTCCTTTTCATTGTGCTCTCTTCTTTAAAATGATGAGAGATGCAATTTTTAAATTCTGTCTCTGGTTATTTATTTCATCAGTGATCAAAACACCACTAGATGCTAACACCCCTAAAGCCCAAATTTGTCCGTTTCCCCTACATTAGTTCCTGCTGATATCCCTGAATAGCAGAGATGAAGCGGGGCATCACTCAGGGTAGAGCAAGTGCAGGTGCCTGACCTTTGACCAAACACACTGGGAAACTAGTAGGGTGGAGGCCAGAAGCGAGATGAAGTTTACATTCGAAATATCCTGCCTACAGAATGTGAAGGAGAAGGTGAAGAAGAACCCAGGATACAGAGACAGAGAGGAGGAGACACAAAACTAGAGACAGGGAAAGATTCAGAGAGATAGAGGGATAGAGATATGAAGGAAGAGACAGAAAGACACAAAGAGATGACAGAGAGAGAGAGAGAGAGAGAGAGAGAGAGAGAGAACACGAACAGAGACAAAGAAACACACACCATTACAGAGATATGACCCCCAAAAGACCCACAGAGACAGAGATAGAGAGGGACAGAGACCAAGAGAGGTACACAGATAAATAGATAAAAGCACCAAAGACAGCAGTGCAGAGCCAGAAAGAAGCTCAAACGCAGGCAGAGAAAAAACAGAGACAAAAATAGAGACAGAGATAGAAAAAGAGACATAAATAAAGACAGAGACTGAGATACAGAGAGACAGAGAAAGGCAGACATAAGGAGACAGAGATAGAAACATAGCGATAAAGAGACAGAAAGGAAGGAACCAGGCCAGGTGGTGGGACCTGGGAATATGGAAGTAAGGACAGTGTGGACAGGGAAGGAAATGTTGCCTGGCCCAGAAGTCCAGCAAGCAGACTAAATTAAGAACCCAGAACTGCTCTAGAGACACAGTGTGAGGCCTATGGGGGTGGTAGGGAGGACTCTACCTATGCAAGCCTCGCTAAGACCACACTTTTTCCTCCCCTCAAATCCTCTAGACCCTCCCACAAAAGAAATGAGATAGAGAAACTGGGTTATGGGCCGATGTCTCCTGGGCAACAGCCTACACAATCAGTGCAGAGACCTTACATCCTGTGGGTGGATTGTACACAAACTGTCTAATGCCTGTCATTTCCTGAGAAAATGGCAGAAATGACTCTCACTGCAAGGCTGGTGCCCAGACTGAGTGGATGGGTGGGGCTGCGATTCAGGACTGGCGTCGTCCAGATGGGGATTTTACTATAAGCTCTGTGGGGTCCTATCATTACCACCTATGTCTTCTGCATGTGCCTTATCCACTGAAGGTGTGATGCCAGGTGTCTCCCCTGCCTTAGAACCTGAGTAGGCAGATGAGGACAGAGGCAGCTCTCTAGGGTCAGAGCCAATCCTTTTTCCATCTGTGGATCTTGCCTCATGGCTCAGCATGGAGTGAGGCTCAGGCAGATGTCACCCTCTGTGATGCCACCATTAAGGGCCTCATGGTATCCCTGCTTTTTCGTACTAGCAGAAAAATGACCCGGTCCACAGGTCAGTCAATGGGGTCTGCAAGAGAGAGAGAGTAGGGATGTAGGGGCAAGAGACTACAAAAATAGAAACAAGACAGTCTGTCTGATCAAGTCTCAAGTCTGGTTTATTGGAAGGCAACTATGGATATATATGCATTCGCTGGGGAGTGCAGCTGGAGACACTTAACCACAAGTCCAGGATGTGTAGGGGGAAAAAACAAGATGTTATCACAGTGTGTTCAGCTGTGGTGGGCTTCTTGCAAAAACATCATGCTAGGAAGACAAGTCTCTCGTCAGGGTGGAAAAGTACCACCTATAAGTAAATAACCCAAGATAGCTGCAGAGATGATGGCCACTTTCTGCTAAGAGTCAGCTCTCAACAGAAAGGCCTTCTGTGACCTCAGCTCTTCAGTTGTAGAGCAGCCCAGAACAGCATTTTCATGTCCAGATATTGTCCAGATATTACAAGATCCTGCTTCCTCTTCAGAATGCTCTGGTGTCACTATTGGCAGAGACTACCAGCCTCCAGATGATCAGCAGGGTGCTACCTGCCTGACCCTTAGTCCTCACCCCACTTGAAGACCCATCTAAGTCTCTCTTTTTGCACAGTGCTATTTCCTTCCTTGACTACATAGCTTACAGGTTCTAGGCAAATTGCGGCAGTCTTAAGCTGGTGCCTAAGGCTGTTGAATCCAGATCTGTGTGTCTCTTTCTAGTGGAAGAATTCATGTGGACAGAGAACCACATATCCAGCCGCCAGATAATCTATCCAAGTTTTAACCTCTCCTTTCTCAACACGTACACAGGAGCAGCTCAGTAGAACCTCAGGAGACTGGCCACACAGGGCCTTCCAGACAGGCAAGTTTCCTTTCAGAATCTAGGACAGTTCAGGACAGCAAGTGAGAGGGTGGAGTGGCTATGTGAACCTTTTGCTTTTACTGAAACAGCATGTGAAAATAATAATTTTTTTAAAGAAGATTAAAACTTGCAGAAGATATTGTTGACCCAGTCCTCAAATCTCAATGATCAGAAAGGAGGAAGCCTCACTTAGCACCTGAGATGAGGAGGTAATTAGGACAAACAAGACAGGGTCCTGCAGAAGGGATTCCACACACTGATGGGTCTGTATCCACACACAGCCCACCCAACTGGTGGCCCTATGCCAGCATCTGGGAACAGATGACTAGTTCATTCTCTCAGGAACAGTTTTTACTATAAATACAGTACCCACCATATTGAGAAGACAGGTGTTTCCAGTTCCATGCTGGAAAAGACACAGTGATTCCTCTTCGCCCCTTAGTTCACAGTTGAATATGCAGAACACGTATCCTTCCATCTGTCCATCCCCCCATCTGTCCTTGTTTACCTCCGAAGTCCCAGTATCTATATCTGGCTTTCACTTAACATCGTAGCTTGAGAATTTTCCTTTCATTGATTTTTCAAATAGATTAAATTGACTTTAAATTCCTAGTTTTAGGGCTGGTGAGATGGCTTAGTGGGTAAGAGCACCCGACTGCTCTTCCGAAGGTCCGGAGTTCAAATCCCAGCAACCACATGGTGGCTCACAACCATCCATAACGAGATCTGACTCCGTCTTCTGGAGTGTCTGAAGACAGCTACAATGTACTTACATATAATAAATAAATAAATCTAAAACATTTTTTAAAAAATTCCTAGTTTTACATTTGCACTTTTACTTAGTTTTTCCTCCAAGTATCATGTCTGAGTTGTGACGCGGAGAGCTCTTAGTGTACTGGGTACTCACAACTCTTTTACCAAAACTCCCTGAATGCAGCTCATCTGACTTCAGCCTCCTCTCTGTGCTGCTGTGTTGAAATGCCTGTTGCTATAGTCTGTGCCCAGAGCATTTCCCACAGGCCACATGCTGCAGCTTGATCCTTGAGGTGGCAGTGTTGAAAGTGATGGGACCGGGACTTGGGAATGTGACCTTAAAGGGGAAATTGGGAGCCTGGTCTCTTTTTTAAATTTTTCTTTTCATTCTTGGCCATGATATAGGGGGTTTTGCTCTACTGTATGAGACTGTCATGATATGCTGCCTTGGCTGAAGAGCAACAGGCTAACCATGGACTAAAGCCTCCACAGTTATGAGACTAAACAAAGCTTTCTTCCTTGTAAGTGGATCATCGGAGGTGTCTGTTATGGTGACAGAAAGCTGGTTAGCGCAAACATCTTTTTTTTCAAGTGGATGACTCTTTGTGATGTTGATAGGTTCATGTAACTACCACTCAGGTCAAGATCCAGAACATTCCAGAATTCCAAAGCCCCTGCTCTCTCCCAGGCATTTAGCCCCCTCCTCCTGAGACTTTGTTTTTTAGAGTCTTGGGCATCTTGATAGCTCCATGCAGACTGTGTGCTTTCAACTCTTAGCACTATGATGAAGTAAATGAGTGTAGAGTTAGTACTGTCCATGCCGGTCCTGGCTGCAGTGTTCCTGGAGGACATGCCGTAGCTGTCCACCATTCTATTGCTCTGTAGCCAGGAGCAGTTATGTTCGTCTTCATTGTGCCAAAGCCACCACTGCCTCTTAGCCCATACCTATCTGGTTGTTTTTTTTTTTTTTTTTCCAGCCACACATCCATGGGAGCATCACTGCCTCCCAAGTCTTAAAAGCCTTGTAAGATGCTGCCAGAGCTGGGGGTAGCTCAGGAGGGTGCACAAAGCCTGGTTTTGATTTCTAACACTGTGGCAAGTTAAATCTAGCATAAAGATACATGCCTATAGTCCCAATACCTGGGAGGCAGAGTGGGAAGATTGAGAATCTAAGGCCAGCCTGGGCTACACACTGAGATTCTATCAAAAAGTGCTGCTTAAACATTTTTAAGAACAAGGGACCAATACTCAGACACTCTAGGGTTGTATGGGTCCTCTCATGTTCCGTGCCTCTCCTGCATAGGATCCTGCCCTTATATTTTCACCACAGAAGCCCATATTAATCATGGGTTCTATTGTTGTTCCATGGTGGCCTATGACATTGAGTTGTTGACTTTGGGCCTTGTTAGCCCTCATCATCTAAAACACTTCCCAGTCCACTTCCTGAGGGATGGTGACCCTTTCCCATGCATTCTTTTTTGTTTTGTTTTTGTTTTTTTTTTGTTTTTGTTTTTTGGTTTTTCGAGACAGGGTTTTTCTGTATAGCCCTGGCTGTCCTGGGACTCACTCTGTAGACCAGGCTGGCCTCGAACTCAGAAATCCGCCTGCCTCTACCTCCCGAGTGCTGGGATTAAAGGCGTGCGCCACCATGCCTGGAAGCTTTTGGGGGAGGGGGGGTAGGTAGAGTTAGTGCCTTACAAATGTTTCAACATACTCAGCTATTGCCTTTCCATTTCTGATGGACAGGAGCTTTTAATATGAATCTAACTACCCATCCTTTAGGAAAGGCTTTACATCTTCAAGGTGCTGAGTTACCCTGGGTCTTTTCTTGTATTCTTCAGGCTGCCTTGCTGAGAGGCTGTTCCCTGTGTAGGTGGTCAGTCCTTCACTCTGGCCCCTGAGCTGTCCTTTGGCTTTATACTCTCTCCACCCTTACAGCTTCATCAAGAACCATGATGTCTAATGGTCCAGGTCCCATGGCCATGTTCATAATCTTCAGGCAATTTGGAGTGTTTTCTCCACCAGTTACCAACCCTCAACTTGCACTCCAGCTCCTCAAGACTCCTGTTCCTATCCAAGAGATTCCTTTCTACATTTTGGAGACAAGTAGACTGCCCCCCCCCCATTCTCTTAACATGATTGCACAGTCCCTTCAGAGTTCTGCCACTCTTTCATTCCTAGGATGATCCCAACTGATCCAGGGCTGTACCTTTCATACCCCTGGGTGGGATCAGCTCATAACAAATCAATTTTTACATCTCAAGACTCCACCATCTACCCTATCCACAATCCTAGTTGCTATGAGGGTCTTCTAGGTCACTCCTTAAAGTCAAATGTCTCTACATAAATATCTGTACCCATATTGTTGCAAAAAGCTGGGTTTCCCTCCCACTACTGGAGTAAAGACATACCATTCCTCTCTCTCTCTCTCTCTCTCTCTCTCTCTCTCTCTCTCTCTCTCTCTCTTCTTTTTTCTTTTTTCTCTTTTTTTTTTTTTTTTTGGTTGGTTTTTCGAGACAGGGTTTCTCTGTTTAGCCCTGGCTGTCCTGGAACTCACTTTGTAGACCAGGCTGGCCTCGAACTCAGAAATCTGCCTGCCTCTGCCTCCCGAGTGCTGGGATTAAAGGCATGCGCCACCATTCCCGGCTTTTTTTACAATTTTTTTTTTTTTTGGTTGTCTCTCTCTCTCCATCCTCTGTTCCCCTACCGAACCAACTAATTCCTTCAATTTAAAAAAGTATATTTAAAGGCCAACAGGAGAACACATCAGGTAAAGGCATCTGCAGTCAAGGCTGACAACCAAGTTCAATCCCAGAAACCCACATCCCACATGGTGAAGGAGAGAACTTCTACAAGTTGTCTTCTGACCACCACTGATGTGTGTGTCTGTGTGTGTGTGTGTGAGCACATGTGTGTGAGCACACGTACTTTCCTATAGCTGCAATAAAAACACCATAACCAAGACAAGTTATGGAAGGAATGGTTTATTTGGACTTCTAGTTTCAGAGGGATAAAAGTCTAATAGCATCATGATATGGAACCTTGTCCCTATAAGTTAGCCTTTTGGGGGATTCTTTATTTTATTGGGTTCTTATGTCTGCCACCATTCCAACCCTTATTCCACCCTAATCCCTTCCAAGCCCCTATTACGAGGTAGGAAAGAAAGAAGGAAATGAGGGGTAGACCTTAGACTACTTCCTACTGAATAGGGCCATCGAGTCCCTTGGGGTAAGTCCAATCTTCATTGCCAGGATATCCAATTTCTTCTTGTTGTCTCTTTGCTCACAACCACTTGACAAAGCACAACAGCAGGAACCAGCAGCCTCCTCAGAGCATGCCCCTGGACCCTCGTAGGGCCCTTGCATTTATACCCTCTCAAAAGTTCCCAGAATTCCAAATGTCACACACTATCTGCAGCTGACAAAACCACACCTCTGCTAGAGCCTGAGGCAAATCATAATGAACTGCTGTGAAGCAGCCTCTTATCCCACCCCTGGGTTAAAACAGAAACATATTCACATAACATAACTAGGTTTTTAAAGAAACCAAAATTCTCACTACATGTCCCCAACACACACTTTCTCAGCTGCTGTCACAGGGTGAGTTATTGGTGCTCCACCATGACATACTGCCTCACCACAGGCCTAAAGTAACAGAGCCCAGTGACCATGAGCTGAAACCTGAAATCTTTCCTCCTGTAAGCTGCTTATCTCTGGTGTTTGTCACAATGGAAAGCTGATGAGCATGGCTCCTTTCCATCAGTACTATAGACACTTTTGTGTTCAAATCACAAAGATACCATTTTATTCAACATCTGCTTGGCCACCGCTGCAGTTACAAACACTCCCAACGATGCAGAACAACAAGTATTGATGAGTCACAGAAAGTGTCCTGCAGGCTGACCCTAGGACAGCTGTATCTTCATATCTACCTTGGCATCATAACTAAGGAGAAAGGGCAGGGATGAGCCATCCTGCTGACCAAAGAAATCACATATCTACCAGCTTCTTCAAAGGGTGAGAAGGGCAGGCCCATGAGGCACAGTGGGGGATGGAAAGTCCTGGTAACAGGCACTCACAGTTACCAGAGTCAATAATGGCTTATTAGACACTATGCATTTTCCCTACCCCATGCTTTGAGCCACAGTCCTTACAGTGTTTTCTGCTGGGCAGGGCAGCCTCACCCAGCCTTCAGGAACTTGTTTCTGAGCATCCTGATAGAACAAGAAGCCTTCTGTGTCCAAAAGATGATGCCCTTTCAGACTGCATGTACACCCGGCTCTGTGGTCAGGATCCTGAAGTCTGTAACATCTGCTTGGTTACCATAGCTGAAGAAGTGGTCAGCCACATGGCCTCGGTCTCACCAATGAACGGTGCTTCTGCATTACCAGGCCCCCAGCTGGTCCCCAAGTGGTCAGCATCGTGAGCATTCCTGGCCCTCAGAGATACTTGTGTGGCACTCTAGTTCCCATCAGGGTGCTAGGAAGCAGAAGGACCATTGGGCAGGATGCCTGACCCTGACCTTGGCTGTCTCAGGGTTTCTTCTCAACTCTCCCCATCCTTACCCTCCTCCATGAAGAAGAATGACTTCTTCTATTGGGTGGGGACAGTTGCAGAGAGGCTAGTCTTTCAGGGAGAGGAGAATGTCATGGAACCCAGGCTTGGCCATTGATCCCTGTGCCACCAAAGCAGGTCTCAAGGACACCACCAGTCCAAGGTTAAATGTCCCTAAAGGACCTAGCATTATACCTCTACCCAGATATAAGCAGCAGGTATGAAAGGGCATTTGGCATGCTCTCGTGACCTGTAGAGGGAGAGCCAAAACTCACACTGTTTGAGTGTCAGTCATACAGTAACATACAGTCATACACAGTAACATCCCGTCTTCTGTGGCTAACAGCCACCAGGCCTGTGTTGACCAAGGGGAATGGCTGGGGTTTCTTGACTGCACTGAGGAGTGAACAGGGAGAGAAGTTTGAAGCCCTGCCATGATGCCCCCAACAATATCCACCTTGTGTCTTTCTTATGAGAGCAGAGGCAGAAATTGGGTGAGGAGCTGGAACAGGATGCCCATCTCAAAGACTAAGCAGTAACGTTCTGAAAACTCCAGTGCCTGGGCCACGAGGCACAGAGCAGGATTCACTCTGATGGCTCTCCGGAGCCCTCCTTTGTGGGGCCTGTGGGAAGGGCTAAATTGGAGGAAGGCCATGGAGGAAGAAGGCTCGTGATGGGCAGTCATTAACCTTTGTCTGAAGCAGTTTGTTTACAGGGGAGCTGTGTTTGGAGGCCAGAGTTGCTGAGCAGCACTCAGAAGTCACAAGACTCCAGATGCACCAGCCTCTGCTAAGCTCAGTATTGACTCTGAGCCCGCAGTTAAGCCCACGATATTAGCCTCACCCCTTAAAGTCATCTCTGCACATTTTGTTTGTGTCTCCTGCCTTTGTCTTCTCTGAAACCTTTCTGTGGCAAGTGGGTGGGGGTGGGGTGCAGAGAGAGGGGAGACAGGGGAGAAGAGAGAGAAACAGACATGAGGAGGAGAAACAGAAAGAACAAGACGGAAGCAAGGGGAGAAAGTAGACCTTGGTGCTGAAAGCATCAGAAATTTACTGTGAACCTCTGGGCTCTGGTTATTAGAAGGAGGCTTCCCCAATGGAGCCCTGCTTGACTCACCTCACAGGCCTGGCAAGGAACCATTCAACCTGTAAGGGATTACTGCCAGCCAGCTGTTTCTTACTAGAGATCTTGGCAGAAACAATTCAGGATGCAGCTGGATTTGGTCTCCGAGTTATAGCACCCACTGACCCTCAGCCTTGTGCAGAAAAGAAGGGGAGCCAGAATGACCGGTACCTCCCTGAGCACACTCACTACCTCAGCCCCAGAGCCATCTGCTACTTTGCTGCTAGTGGCCAGGGCTTGACTGCGATCCTTAGCTATTATGAACACTGCTGAAACAAGCCCCTTGTTTCAGAAGTCTTCCTTATACTCTTCACACACAGGATTTCTCAAAAAGTGGCTGATGGTTAAGAGAGATGAAAGCTACTTCCAGGAAGCACTTCCAGGAAGGGGCCTTGGGGAGGATGTCCCTCGACTCCCTGGGAGCACTAGTTAGTTATCATTTCAATCTTGTCCAATTTAAGAAATAGAAAATCATACGTGGGCTGGACAGATGGCTCCGTGGTTAAGAGCACCGACTGCTCTTCCAAAGGTCCTGAGTTCAAATCCCAGCAACCACATGGTGGCTCACAACCATCTGTAATGAGATCTGACGCCCTCTTCTGGTGCATCTGAAGACAACTACAGTGTACTTAGATATAATAATAAATAAATCTTTTTTAAAAATTTTTTTAAAAAGAAAAAAGAAAGAAAATCATACATTATGGAATTGGTCTATGTTCCTTTCACTTCAGGCTAGCTTGGCAGTTTCCATATTCACAGACTTCTATAGGTTTTCTGTGACAAGCTGTTCCCCCTATTCCCATGGGCTGGCAACCTAAACATTGCCCCCTTGAGCCTTTGCGTGTCACAACTGAAAGGCACAAACAGGCCCAGCACAGCCTCCATAAGGCCCATGTATCTCAGGCTACTGGGCTGAGGCACTGGGTAGGGAAGACGGGAGCTGTATAAAGAGACTCTGGGGCGAGCCCTCCCCTGAGCCCAGAGCACTAGCTCCCTACTATAAGATGCAGGTGAGTTACCTTCAGGCACTACTTGGCAGCTATCAAGCTGTGTTGGATGTTTCACTGAAGACTAGTCTAGCCCATAGTATCAAGGTAGATTGGGTGTTTTAGGAAGAGCTTGGCAGGTCCCCACATCCCCAAGATCCCTTGCCAAGACAACTCCAAGAGGCCGTGCAGCAGCAGCAGATGGTCTGGTGTGAAGGTGGAAAGCTGGTGTTGAACTGTGAATAGCCAAGGGCTGTTCACAGGAGTCAAATATCCTTGGGGGTAGAAGTGTGGAGTAAAGACCAGGGCTGGGGTCAAGGGCTGTTTAGGGAGATGACTGAGAAATTCTATAGCTGCTTACCTCATGGGGAAGGAGTCCTTGGTCTGTCAACCTAACCCTAGGGACCCAAGAGAAAAGTGGAGCCCTGATAGGAGCTAGAATCAGACCCTCTCAGGGCTCCAGCCTGTGAATAGAACAAGGGTAGCACCCAAGGTCAAGTCATGACTCCACCCCACTCTGAGTTATCATTTGGCTTCTGTTCAAGCCATGTTTAGAAACTTGCAAAATGGTCTTTAGGTAAATGGCCCGTGCCAGATTAACCATCAACCGAGGGCCTGGCTTCTGGGCATGCTCTCTGGTCAGTACTTTTCCAAGATGAATACATGCCTTGAAGATATCTCTGAGAGAAGCCAGAGTCAAGATAGGGCCTAACACCTGTGCCTGCCTTGAATTTGTGGCCTTGAAGTTCTGAAACAACTGTCCTAGGGCCAGTAGTGCTTCCCAAAACCTGCGTCTGTTCCCAAAGCAGACACACTGTTCCTGGTGGTCTGATCCCTGCCCCCAAACCTTCTGGGCGGTCCTCTAGGTCTTCTTGATTTCCGAGTATCTTCTATGGACAACCCTATCCTTTGCCTCTTGTGCCTTTCTACATTCAAATACCAGCTCAAATCCTTGATGTGACTTCCCAGAGAGTGCTAGCTCTTTGTGTGTCCCCAGACTAGCCTGGTCATGGTTCTCCAGCAGACTGTACTTGTTAGGTACCGAAGAGTCCTGCATCTCAGCGTTTGAGATCTTGCCCTGACCTGGGAGTTGGCTTCCAAGTAATTATAGCTCTGGTCCTGTGTAATTGCAGTGTAATTGACTTCTTGTGCAAAAAGGAACCGCTATTAAAAAGTCACTGGGCTTGGCCCTTTTCACTGGCTTACTAATCTTCCTGCAGACAAAGCAAGGCCACATGCACCTGTATTTTCAAATGGAAGCGGCTAGAAGGAAACACAGTGAAGGGGACATCTCAGAAACAGAATTCACAGCTTATGAGAAACCCACCTTCAGAAATGCCTCTGGATATTCCCAGCCTTCTTTAGGTCCATCCCACCTTCTACTGCAGCTCTCACTCGGATTTCAGTTCATCGTGAGCAAAAGCAACCAAATCTTTTATTCTTTCTGGTTCATACACTGTGAGGTCCCAGGGTCAACACAGATTTAGCACTGAAACTCCCCTTTGCTCTTTCCTTATAAACAGTGTAAGGATGAACAAAGGTGAGCTTCTATAAGCTCCTCTTGCATCACACTCATGGGCCTTCCCACATGTTACCAGTGGCCAGCAGTGGCAGGAAGTCTGTGGCATTGAATCTTTTCCCATGGGAGTTCAGAGCTATGCCTAAGGGGCCTTCTGCCCCTGGGAACCTTGGAAGGTTTCCAACAAAGGTTGGAGCACAAGAAAGGGGTTTGCCTAGGTCGCTAGAGTTGGGGAAACAGGAGCCTTTTTACATCACCAGGGCTTGCTGCAAGATGATGCCAGAATCTTTGTAAAGATGATGCCAAACTATTTGTTTTTTGTTTTGGTTTGGTTTGGTTTGGTTTGGTTTTGGTTTTTCGAGACAGGGTTTCTCTGTGTAGCCCTGGCTGTCCTGGAACTCACTCTGTAGACCAGGCTGGCCTCGAACTCAGAAATCCACCTGCCTCTGCTTCCCGAGTGCTGGGATTAAAGGCGTGCACCACCACGCCCGGCAGGATGCCAGACTATTTGTAAACAGTCTGTTGGTGGTTGGGTAGGGCATCACTTAAAACCAGGGCGTTTGTGAAGGGAAGAAAGCAGGCCTCTGTTTTCTGGGGTTCTGACAGCAAGCTTGGCTGGAGCTAGAAAAGCCTGACCCCCAGGGCAGGGACTTCCTGAGAACTTTTGTATGCATGGTCCCTACAGGATTGTCCTACACACTGAGAGTTTAGGATATAGAAGAGAGAGACACATTCAGGTAGGTGGTGAAGTAGGGTGCTCACATGAATGATCAAGTGAAGCAACCAGGTGTAACCAGAAAATACAGAACTCAGGAAGGCAGGAAGAGCTGGCATGGGCAGAGGGAAGGACCCAGGGCATGGTGATAGAGGTGGAGCTGGTGACAGAAAACCAGAGAAACCAGCAGAGCCCAGCTGGACAGGATGGAGAACTCGCTGCCTCATCTGGGATACAAACTGGGCTTTCTAGAAAAGAGCTGGCTGTAGGTGGAGAGCCCCCCACCCCGGGAGACAAAGGAGAACAGAGTGTCTGGGATGCCATGAAGATACTGAGAAGACTTGGCTTCAGTGACCAAGACTCCGGAGAGGAAGCTTAGGGGGAGAGGCAAAAGAGGAGTTAGGTAGGAAGAGTAAGGAGGGAGAAGAAGCAGAGAGGGTAGAGCAGAAATGGTTACCAGAGTTCAGATTGGAACTGTCAAGGGCAAGGTGTGGTCTTGAGATTGGTAGCCAGGGTACAGAGGACAACGCTGGGGGGAGGGATAACTGGGGCGGGGGGGGGTGCAATGAGTCATTTTAGAACTTTGAAGAATGAGACAGGTGCTGAGTAGAAGGTCTAGCAGTCCAAGTGGAAGAGGACTTCTGGAGGAATTTCCAGTGAGGGGTCAGGATCTTTGCCTGTCATATCCTGCAAGTACATGACCCTTCACTCCTTGAGGGCCAGGGTAAAGGGAGAAACCAGATCCCTCCCCCTCCTTATTCCCTCCTGCTTTACTCAAGTCCTCTCCTCTCCTTCCTCCTCCCCCTCCTTCCCGCCTCCTCTGTCTCCTCCTTCTCTCTCCTTCTCCTCCTTCTCCTCTTCCTCCTGCTCCTCCTCCTCTTCTTCTTCTTCTCCTCCTTCTTCCCTATTCTCTTTCCTCTACTTCCCTTTCTTCTTTCCCTCCCTCATCATCTTTCCCTCTTCTCTTTTTCTTCTTCTCCCCTCTGCATTCAGAGAAAGGTGTGGCCTGTTATTCCTAGGACTTTGCCTGGGTCACTCCCATCACCTACTCACAACACTGTGTCCCTTCTAGTTTATCTTGCCTTGGATAAACCTTGACTACACATGGACCCTTAGTCACTGTAGCCCAGAGCCCAGGTCTGCCCTTAGTTCCCAGCTCAGGAAAACAACAAAGACTTCCTGAAAAGCTACCCACGCTGGCAGATGCAGAGGCCAGACTCCCGAGCTGGCAGATTCTACTTGACTCCCTCCAGTGGTCATGATGCAGATCTGCCTTACCTGAGGCACCAAAGGACAAAACTCGCCTCTCTGAAGAGGACCCCAGAGCTACAGAGATCAGAAAATACGTACAGCAATACCAGAGACAGAATATCTTAGAGTTTCTTCATGACCAACATGCACATTGGGGAGGAAAGGGTTTATTCAGCTTATACTTCCAGATCATAGTTCGTCATTGGAGGAAATCAGGACAGGAACTCAAACAGGGCAGGAACCTGGAGGCACACGCTGATGCAGAGACAATGGGGGATGTTACTGACTGGCTTGTTTCCCATGGCGTATTCAGCCTGCTTTCTTATAGAACCCAGGACTATCAGCCCAGGCATGGCACTATACATGATAGGCTGGCTAGGCCCTCCCCAGGATTTATCACTAATTAAGAAAATGCCTTACACCTGGATCTCATAGAGGCGTTTCCTCAACTGAGGCTCCTTCCTCTTCCTTATGTCAAATTGACACATAAAACTAGCCAGTACACAGAGCTCTTAGAATTTGAGCTCACAAGGACATGTGGAAACACCACCATGAAAAGAAGGTGGCCTAAGAGGACACCCCTGCACTACCTAATCTCCCTAGAAACCTTGAAAGTACAAGAAAAGCCTTATAGGGCTTCTTGCTGAGCACCAAGGGTATAGCCCTAGGGAATCTGAATTCTGGATACCATCTCCTGTGTGTAGTCTGCTCCTGGCCTCTGAGCATAGAGAGGTTCAACCAGATGAATGACTGAATGATTAGACAGAAGGATGGATAGGGGCTGATGAATGTGGAGTGGGTGGATGGATGATAGATGGAGGGAGGGTGGTGGTGGGTAAGTAATTAAATAACTATATGGTATGTCGATGGTAGATAAATGGATTTGTAGACAAATAGTTCAGTGGTAGTGTATAGACGGTGAATGGATGAATATGACAGACAAATAGGTAGAGCTATGGATGGTGGAGAGTGGATGATGGATGAGCCCTGCATATATTGGCAAGCAGGGTCAGTGAAGAGTCTGCAAGGCTAAAACACTGCAGAACATATACTTAAGAGTTCAGGGGCCGGGCGTGGTGGCGCACGCCTTTAATCCCAGCACTCGGGAGGCAGAGGCAGGCGGATTTCTGAGTTCGAGGACAGCCTGGTCTACAAAGTGAGTTCCAGGACAGCCAGAGCTACACAGAGAAACCCTGTCTCGAAAAACCAAAAAAAAAAAAAAGAGTTCAGGGGAGCCGGGCATGGTGGCGCACGCCTTTAATCCCAGCACTCGGGAGGCAGAGGCAGGCGAATTTCTGAGTTTGAGGCCAGCCTGGTCTACAGAGTGAGTTCCAGGACAGCCAGGGCTACACAGAGAAACCCTATCTCGGGAAAAAAAAAAAAGAGTTCAGGGGAGGGGCTGAAGAGATGACTCAGCAGTTAAGAGCACTATTCTTCCAGAGGTCCTGAGTTCAATTCCCAGCAACCACATGGTGGCTCACAACCATCTATAATGGGTTCCAGTGCCATTCTGATCCGATGTGTCTCATGACAGTGGTGGTGTACTCTCATACACAAAATAAATAAAATCTTTAAAAAGAAAAAAAAAAAAAAGAATTCAGAGGAAGCTGATGTCAGGTCTTGGCACAAGCAGGTTTGTGAAAACATTTCTTGGTTGCTGATTCTAACCCTACATAGTGAGAGAGATAAACAACTATCTTTAAAAACAACTCACCCTTCTACATGTCAAATTACAAAGTACAAAGTTAGGCATTTGAGAAAAAGCAACAAGAGAAGCCTATGGAATCTTCAGATATTTTGAAAATAAAAGAAACTGTCACATGCACCATGTGAGTTTACCTCCATGTACTTCACAGAATTCCAGTCAGTCATGCAGACTGGACAGCCAAGTTCTCAGAGCCAGGGCACCTGGAAGTATAGGCCCAGGGCCTGACTGGAGGGAAGCCACTGACACAAGTGTCAGGTCCTATTCCTGTGTACTGACTGGGAGGCCAGGGTGTGGGGGAAAGAAGCCCTTGAGAACTGTGGTGTAGCCTCTTTTGCTGCACACAGACATCTTCAGAGAGAGGCAGAGTCCTCTTGCTTGTATTTCAACTTCTCCTGTGTGCTGGATAGTCCCAGGTCTGCATACAGAGAGGGGTATGGTAAGGGAGGCACCCTAGATAGCATCTCAAGTAAGTGTGAACATTCCTAGGGTTCCAACATTCAAGAGTGATGTACATGGCCTGAGCCCATCTTAGGAGCAGTGACAGCCTCTCTGTTTGTGGCACAGTGGTCCTGGGAGCCAATGTGTGGTTTATGGGCCTGTGGAAAGATCAGGAGATGAAATATCAACAAAAACCAACTTTATATGCAAGTTGAAGAACATGGTCTACAGACATAAGATGTTGGTGTGTAACCTTTGAATATAGCTGTGAGTCCCAGAAAGTCTTGGAAGTGAACTGGTGAGTCCTTTTTGGAACTATTTCTGCCCTCACACTCCAGTGAGTGGTTCTAGAGAGAGGGTTAAGCCAAGGAGCTAAGTATCCTGGCCCAAGCCATCAGCCCATGAGATACTTACCCAAGTAGCCTTGTAGCTTAAGTAAGGTTCTTTGAGTCCAAGGCTCTGGAGGCATCAGAGGGAGGAGAGTTGGGACAAAGAAAAGGATGAAGGATATAAAGGCAAAGAGGGCAGTTAAGGCTCCATTCACTTCTTGTCTTAGTTAGAATTTTATTGATGTGAAGAGACACCATGACCAGGGCAATTCTTTTTTTTTTTTTTAAGGTTTATTTATTTACTTATTTATTATATGTAAGTACACTGTAGCTGTCTTCAGAAACCCCAGAAGAGGGCATCAGATCTCATTACAGATGGTTGTGAGCCACCATGTGGTTGCTGGGAATTGAACTCAGGACCTCCGGAAGAGCAGTCAGTGCTCTTAACCTCTGAGCCATTCTCCAGCCCGACCAGGGCAATTCTTATAAAAGAAAACATTTCATTGGAGCTGGCTTATAGTTTCAAAGATTTAGTCCATTACTGTCATGACAGGAAGTGTGTCATGGTGCTGGAGATGGCACCAAGAGTTCTACATCCTGATTCCATGAAGGGCCAGAGCTTTGAGCTACAAGGAACCCCCCAAAAGTGAGAGCAACTGATAGTATTCCCAGGTAGGCAAAAGTAGCTAAGGAATGCCTCTGCAGAAGGATGGATGAGCAACTGATATAGTCAAGTTGACAACCAAGATTACCCATTACAGGGAGGAAAGAGCTTATTTGGCTTATACGTTACAATATATCGTCAGGGGAAGCCATGGCAGGAACTCAAAGGCAGGAACTGAAGCAGAGGCCATTGAGGAACACTACTTACTGTCTTGTTCTTCATGGTTTGCTCAGACTACTTTCTTATACATCCCAGGACCACCTGTCGAGGGTAGCACCACCCACAAAGAACTGGGCTCTTCTATATCATTAGTCATTAATCAAGAAAATGGTCCACAGACTTGCCTACAGGACAGGGAAAGGATACTGGGAGCTCAGTGGTCACACTTTCTGATCTTTTTGCTGTTTGGCTTGGCTTATAGTGACCTTGTTGAGTTGGTGGTCCTCAGAAGAAATCCTGAAACAAGGTCCCTGAAATAGTGCAAATGCATTCCTGCTTACATGCTGTTCCTCCCCTGGCTCTGAGAACCCCAAGCTCAAGTTTAAGAAAAACCTTGAAAGCAGATGACTTCTCGGCAGCAAAATTACTAAAGTATAAATGCTCAGATATGGCATCCTTCCCTGAGCCTAACCCTGAGTTCTCTCTCTCCAGTTTAGATCACTTTATCTATGGCAGAACAAGAAGAAGCTCAAACCTTGGCCTTCCTATCAAATGAGAATTCGAGGAGGAAAGAGAAGAAAGAAAGGATTATCATCCATCTCAGCATAAATGAAAATCTCAATTCCACACTCTGTAAAAGAGAGAACTTGTGGAAAGCCGTGCAGCGAGCAATCGCTGTGGAGAGCCGTGCGCATGCCGCGAGCAATCACCATTATAAGATGGCGCTGGCCTCCGCTGTGACTAACTAGTAAACAAGCCTTGTGCGCAAGTGCGAGAGTGAACTCACTCCTAGTCACTGCCCATTCTCGGGGTGTAATAGTGGTGTGATGGGCGAGCAACGAATCAAGAGCTGTCACGCCACATCAGGTGCTGAAACGTCATGGCTGAGCGCTATATAAGGGACTCCATTTTCTGGGGTCGGGATCTTCCTGAGAAGTAAGCAATAAAGCTTTGCCGCAGAAGATTCCGGTTGTCCTGAGTGTGTTCTTGCCGGCGGGGACAAAAGCTCGGGATATGTGGCGCTGAAGACCCGGGAACTACCATCACACCGGCGCAAGGAAGATCCCTCGTTCGCGGGGCGGAACCAGAACTGCGGGACATTACAGCTCTGCAAGGTAAGTATTGTCTTGAAATTTCTCCAGAGTTAGATGCCCTTTTGATTGTTTGCACGGCGATCGCACTTTCCCTTTCAGTTTAGTTTTGCTTCCACCGCTGGAACTGCTGACTGGTTCCCAGTCGCAGTCAGGCTCGGACAGCACCTGGACAGTGCCTGGACAGCGACTAGTTTCAGTCACGGTCAGGACTGGATAGCGGCAGTATGGGAATTTCTCACTCTGTAGTAGTGGCGTTAAGGTCAGTCCTGAAGCAGTGTGGCCTAAAAATCGCCACTAAGAGTATAGAGGCATTTGTCAGGGAGGTAGACTGTGTGGCACCATAGTATGCTTGCTCAGGTTCGTTAACTGTCACCTCTTGGGACAAACTGAAAGGAGATCTAGTTAGGGAACAGCAGAACGGCAAACTTAAAGCAGAGATCATGCTGTTATGGAAATTGGTGAGATCGTGCTTAACAGATGAGGATTGTGAGCAAATGGTAGAAGCAGGGCAGAAGATTTTGGACGAAATTCAAGACAGTCTATCAGAGGCAGAGTGGGGAGAGAGATTGAAAGTTGGGATGAAACAAGGTGCACCGAAGAATTTAGACCTTTCCACGGGCCTTGAGCCTGAGGAAAAGAGATATAAAGGAAAGAATGCCTTGGGAGAGATTAGAAAAAGGGATGGAAAGGGAGAGAAGAAGAGAGAAAGAACTGGAGAGGCACATAAGGAAAGGAGCCTCTACCCGCCATTAGATGAGTTTAAGGCACTAGCTGTCAGTAGCTCAGAATTGGATAAGGAACTTAGCTCCTCTGAGGAGACAGACTTAGAGGAAGAAAGATACCAGCCAGATGAAAGACGAGCTAATCAGTCACAGAATAACATAAAGAAAGCAAAAGTAGCTAGAGACAAATGTCAAATCACTATGCGATCTTCAGATCCGCAACCTCTGGGTCCTAGTACACCTCCGCCCTATGTGCAGAGGTATCAATCAGACTCATTCATTTCAAAAGAGGAACAGAGAAAAGTGCAGCAAGCGTTCCCAGTCTTTGAAGGCGCAGAGGGTGGACGCGTTCATTCCCCAGTGGAGTATATACAGATTAAAGAGCTAGCAGAGTCAGTTCGTAACTATGGAGTCAATGCCAACTTTACTGTAGCCCAAGTCGAAAGGCTTGCGACTCTGGCAATGACCCCCGGCGATTGGATGACCATAGTAAAAGCCACATCTCCTAACATGGGAATGTATTTAGAATGGAAAGCTTTGTGGCAAGACTCCTGCCAAGCACAGGCAAGGGCCAATGCCAATGTTGAAGGGAACCAAGGAACATGGACTTTTGAGTTGCTTACAGGTCAGGGACAACACGCTAATAACCAGACAAATTACCATTGGGGAGCTTATGCTCAGATCTCAGCTGCTGCAGTTAAGGCATGGAAGGCACTCTCTAAGAAGGGAGAGGCAAGTGGGCATTTGACCAAGATCACCCAGGGCGCACAGGAGTCATTCTCAGATTTTGTGGCTAGAATGACAGAAGCGGCAGGGAGAATTTTTGGGGACCCAGAAACAGCTATGCCTTTAATTGAACAGTTGATCTATGAACAGGCTACCCAGGAATGCAGGGCGACTATTACACCTAGAAAGAGCAAGGGACTGCAGGACTGGTTGAAGGTTTGCCGTGAGATTGGAGGACCACTCACTAATGCCGGTTTAGCAGCTGCCATTCTACAAGGGCAAAAACGCCCTGACATGGCTGAGTTCAAACTCTGCTATAATTGTGGCAAACCGGGACACTTAAAAAAGGACTGTAGAGCCCTTGTCAAAAGGAGAGCACCAGGACTGTGTACTAAGTGTGGAAAAGGATATCATTGGGCTAGAGATTGTCGTTCAGTCAGGGACATTCAAGGCAGGCCCCTGCAGCCAGGATTCCCTCAAGCAGTAGATAATGAGACCATTCCAAAAAACCAGTACAGGGCCCTCAGGTCTCAGGGCCTGAAAACATATGGGACCTCGACAGGCAAAAGGTGGACCCCACAGTCCGCAGGGCAACAGAAGGATCAGCTGGGTTGGACCTCCGTACCACCACCCGATTCATGCTAATGCCCCAAATGGGGGTGCAGCCTATTCCTACTGACTATAAAGGACCTCTGCCATCCAGGAGTGTTGGCCTAATATTGAGCCGGGCCTCCCTTACCTTACAAGGTCTTATTGTTCACCCTGGAGTCGTAGATCAAGACTATGAAGGGGAACTTCATGTTCTCTGTTCCTGTCCTCAGGGTGTCTTTTCTATTTCACAAGGGGATAGAATAGCTCAGTTAATAATTTTGCCAAGCCTACATGGCTGTTTTCCTTCCTCTGGTGTCCCTCGAGCTACCAGAGGGATTGGTTCTACTGGAAATGATTCTGCTTACTTAGTGATGCCTCTTGACTCCAGGCCATTCTTAGAATTAGTTATAGAAGGAAAACAATTTAAAGGGATTTTAGACACAGGAGCAGATAAAAGTATCCTTTCTTCCCAATGGTGGCCAAAAACTTGGCCCGTTACTCAGTCATCACGTTCTTTGCAAGGTTTAGGTTATCAGTCCTGTCCCACTATTAGTTCCCGTTCTTTGAGCTGGACAGCTCCTGAAGGTCAAACAGGACGATTCACTCCCTATGTTTTACCACTCCCAGTAAATCTCTGGGGGAGAGACATCTTACAGGCACTAGGACTGACTTTGACTAATGAATACTCGCCACAAGTTGTTCAAATGATGAAGAAAATGGGCTATAAAGAAGGAAGGGGATTAGGGAAAGGAGAGCAGGGTAAACTTGAACCTATCCCTCAAAAAGGTAATAATGGGAGACAAGGTTTGGGTTTTTTCTAGGGGCCGTTGAGGGCTCCATGCCCATACCATGGCTTACAGAGGAAGTTGTATGGGTTCCTCAATGGCCTCTCTCCTCTGAAAAGTTAGAAGCAGCTACAAAACTAATTTCTGAACAGCTACGCTTGGGTCATTTAGAGCCCTCTACCTCACCCTGGAATACACCTATTTTCATAATTAAGAAAAAATCTGGCAAATGGCGCTTATTACATGATCTTAGAGCTATTAATGCACAAATGCGTCTATTTGGACCAGTTCAGCGAGGGTTACCATTGCTTTCTGCCTTACCCAAAAATTGGGAAATTATAATTATAGATATTAAAGATTGCTTTTTCTCTATACCTTTATGCCCTCAAGATAGGCAAAGATTTGCATTTACCATCCCAGCCATTAATCATTTAGAGCCGGATCAAAGATACCAATGGAATGTCCTACCTCAGGGGATGGCGAATAGTCCCACCATGTGTCAACTGTATGTGCAATTGGCACTTAAGTCAGTTAGAGAGCATTTTCCATCATTACAGGTGATAATTTATATGGATGACATTTTGATTTGCCATAAAAATTCACAGTTATTGCAAGATGCATACCCTATATTAATAAAAACGTTAGGGCAATGGGGATTGCAGGTGGCCACTGAAAAGGTGCAAGTTGCTCAAATGGGAGCCTTCCTAGGGTCACTCATTTATCCTGACAAAATTGTTCCTCAAAAATTAGAGATTCGCAAAGATCAACTACATACCTTGAATGATTTCCAAAAATTGCTAGGAGATATTAATTGGCTAAGACCATTTTTGAAAATTCCATCAGCAGAATTAAAGCCCTTATTTGACATATTAGAGGGAGATACCCACATCTCCTCCCACAGAGCACTTACCCCAGCTGCATGTCAAGCTTTACAAACGATAGAAAAGGCCTTACAAGATGCTCAATTACAACGCATTGACGAGTCAAAGTCATTTGAATTGTGCATATTAAAAACTGCACAGTTACCAACAGCAGTCTTATGGCAAAAAGGACCCTTATTGTGGGTCTATCCTAATGCTTCCCCTGCAAAAATCATTGAGTGGTATCCTAATGCAGTTGCTCAACTTGCACTTAGGGGGATAAAAGCAGCTATTACTTTTTTTGGGAAAGAACCTCATATGCTAATCGTACCTTATACTTCTGCTCAAGTTCAAACCCTGGCAGCAACAACTAACGATTGGGCAGTCTTGGTTGCCTCTTATTCAGGACAAATTGATAATCATTATCCAAAACATCCAATTTTACAATTTGCCTTAAGCCAAGCCATAGTGTTTCCAGTAATAACAGCCAAACACCCACTTCCGGATGGGGTAGTAGTGTATACAGATGGATCCAAATCTAGCATAGGTGCATATGTAGTAAATGGCCAAGTAACATCTAAACAATATAATGAGACATCACCCCAGGTTGTAGAGTGTTTGGTAGTTCTAGAAGTCCTTGAAACTTTTCTGGGACCGCTCAATATTGTATCTGACTCTTCATATGTGGTCAATGCAGTTAATATGCTTGAAGTTGCTGGCTTAATTAGACCCTCTAGCAAGCTTGCTCACATTTTTCAGCAAATTCAGTCAGCCTTGTTACATAGAAGACATCTTGTGTATATTACTCATGTTAGGGCTCATTCTGGCCTTCCTGGCCCCATGTCTCATGGAAATGACTTGGCAGACAAAGCTACTAGAATCGTGGCTGCTGCTCTGTCCTCGCAGGCAGAGGCTGCAAGGGAGTTTCATAAACGCTTCCATGTGACAGCTGAAACATTACGCCGCCGTTTCACTTTAACTAGGAAAGAAGCTCGTGACATTGTCACCCAATGTCAAAACTGTTGTCAATTTCTGCCTACTCCTCATGTAGGGGTAAACCCCCGAGGCATCAGACCATTAGAGGTCTGGCAAATGGATGTCACTCATATTTCCTCCTTTGGAAGAAATCAATATTTACATGTTTCCATTGACACCTGCTCTGGTGTTATGTTTGCTACACCTTTAACAGGTGAGAAAGCCTCTCATGTTATACAGCACTGTTTAGAAGCATGGAGTGCTTGGGGCAAGCCCACAATTCTTAAAACTGATAATGGGCCAGCATATACCTCTACTAAATTTCAGCAATTTTGTCATCAAATGGATGTCACTCACTTGACTGGCCTTCCTTATAATCCTCAAGGACAAGGCATTGTGGAACGTGCCCACCGTACACTTAAGTCTTATCTTATAAAACAAAAAGGGGGAGTTGATGAGACTCTGCCCTCAGTGCCAAGAGTAGCTGTATCTATGGCACTCTTTACACTTAATTTTTTGAATCTTGACGAGCAAGGTCGCTCTGCAGCTGATCGACATAGCTCAGACCCTGATAGACCAAAAGAAATGGTCAAATGGAAGGATGTCTTAACTGGTCTGTGGAAAGGCCCGGATCCTATTTTAATAAGATCCAGGGGAGCTGTTTGTGTTTTTCCACAGAGTGAAGACAACCCATTTTGGCTGCTGGAACGACTCACCCGCAAGATATTCATCAAGGATGGTGCAGAAGATGCAGACCTCCCGAGGACTGCTCCTGATCCTGACAATGCTGAACTTGTCTCAGGTTCCTAGTATGAGGGGCAAACAGAGATGGGCCATTCTCTCGACTTTCCCTAAACCAATGCCAGTTTGCCATAATGCTATAGTTTTTCCAAAATTCTTTACTACTAATAATACATTAGATTTGCCATATCTACCCAATGATCCCACCCGAGCACCATTAGGGGAAAATCGCTCTTTATTAGAACAGGGTTCTTTATGTTTTCAAATTAATGGACCAGGAAAATGTATCAACCTCACAGCTCGAGCTTTGGGGAAGTTTAATGAGCACCGAGGAGGTTGGGTAAGCACAACCCAAGATACTTCCAACGCAGATATAACCTTTACAAATCGGACCTTTTGGCAGGAGGCAATTGGGGTTAATGGTACATTTCTACCACCTAACTTTTCAGACAAAGAACGTCCCCACCAACCAAAAATAGCCCCTCATTGTAGCTTGGAAGATGAAGGGCTGATACTGCCTTGGTCTGATTGTCAATCCTCCATTACTCGTTGGGCAGATCAGAGTAAAACCTTTTCCTTTTCTCCCAACATGATAGATAACCCAGAGAAGGAATTTGTTATGAAAGAGGGACTTTTCATACAGGACTTTAGAATGCATCCCTTTCACAAGTGGGTGCTTTGTGGAGTCAATGGCAGTTGTACAGAACTCAATCCTTTGATCTTTATCCAGGGAGGAGCAGTTGGAAAGGCTTCTTTTACTGGCATCTCAAGATTTGCTCAGTATTGGGGAATACATGCTGCCTCCCAGGACTCTTATGGATATACTAATACCAGTGTAGAGATCACTGGGTTCAATAAAACTTTGGTAAACCAGATTAATTATCCATCTACCCCAGTCTGTGTTTACCCCCCTTTCTTGTTTATTCTTTCAAATGATTCATTTGAAGTCTGTTCCAATGATTCTTGTTGGATTTCTCAATGTTGGGACGTAACAAAGAACACCCGTGCCATGGTAGCACGGATCCCACGTTGGATCCCTGTTCCGGTGGAAACACCCTCCACCTTATCTCTGTTTTGACAAAAAGGAGATTTTGGAATTACTGCTGCCGTGATCATAGCAATTTCAGCCAGTGCAGCTGCTGCTACAGCTGCAGGGTATGCTATGGCTAGTACGGTTCAATCAGGCACAAAATTAAATCAGCTTTCAGCAGATCTGGCTGATGCCATCACTGTCCAAACTTCTGCTAGCACCAAGTTAAAGGGAGGGCTGATGATATTGAATCAGCGCCTTGACCTGGCAGAAGAACAGATAGGAGTTCTATACCAGATGGCCCAGTTGGGTTGTGAAAGAAAACTGGAAGCCCTGTGTATTACCAGTGTCCAATATGAAAATTTTACTTATGCAGCTAATCTGTCTAGACAGCTTTCCTTGTATCTTGCAGGAAATTGGTCTGAGGGATTCGATGAGACTCTTGAGGCCCTGAGGGTGGCAGTTTTAAAGATCAACTCAACGCGAGTGGACCTGTCATTGACAGAGGGCCTCTCCTCCTGGATTTCATCTGCATTTTCTTATTTTAAGGAATGGGTGGGGGTGGGTTTATTTGGTGTTGCCACCTGCTGTGGACTTGTGTTCATGCTCTGGTTGGTTTGCAAGCTCAGAACCCAACAAACACGTGACAAGGTTGTGATAGCTCAAGCACTTGCTGCCATTGAGCAAGGCGCCTCCCCCGAAATCTGGCTATTTATGCTCAAAAATTAGTTGACATTGGTGGCTGACCTCTTTTGTAGAGTTCGCCATAGGTCATTTAGTAGTTACTGTCACATAGCACTGCGGTATCCAGGGATGGGCAACTTTCCTCATGCACAGATCATCCTAAGACACAGGGCCCAGTGGCGATAGGGTTACCCTCTGACAGTAAAGGCTGTGACATTGGAGGAACGACCTAAGACAGGAGCCACAGCGGATGGGCATAATTACACAGACCTAGTCCAGCCTCAATTTAATAAAATAAAAAGGGGGAGATGTAGAAAGCCGTGCAGCGAGCAATCGCTGTGGAGAGCCGTGCGCATGCCGCGAGCAATCACCATTATAAGATGGCGCTGGCCTCCGCTGTGACTAACTAGTAAACAAGCCTTGTGCGCAAGTGCGAGAGTGAACTCACTCCTAGTCACTGCCCATTCTCGGGGTGTAATAGTGGTGTGATGGGCGAGCAACGAATCAAGAGCTGTCACACCACATCAGGTGCTGAAACGTCATGGCTGAGCGCTATATAAGGGACTCCATTTTCTGGGGTCGGGATCTTCCTGAGAAGTAAGCAATAAAGCTTTGCCGCAGAAGATTCCGGTTGTCCTGAGTGTGTTCTTGCCGGTGGGGACAAAAGCTCGGGATAAGAACTGATTCCAGCTAGCTGTCCTCTGACCTCCACACTTGAGCTGTGTCACATGTACATGCTCACACACACACACACACACACACACACACACACACACACAAAGTAAATAAATAAATGTGTAATAAACATTTTAAGCTTCACTTTTGTATTACAGACTTTCTCTCCATCCACCTTGTGCATTCTGGGCATTTCTCTGTGGTGCAGGCTGAGATGTCTGACAGTCACTTGTAGTTAATGTGCTTGGTGTAGTTCCATATCATATATGTGACTTGGCTTCAACCACCCACCTCTTCTTCCCACCCCTTTTCTAGTTATGTTAAGCATGTCTTCCAAACATGGCCACAAGGTGGCAGCATAGCTGCACGACTGTTTCCTAAGAACAACTTGGACAAATCAGGCAAGCTGTTAGGCCTAAGAATAAGAAAAGGCCACCAATGAGGCAAACAGGCTAATTTCCGTCTCTCATTAGGTGACAGACCCAGAGATAAGTTAGAAACATTGGCAATTAGAACTGGAAGACTCCTTAGAGAAATTCTTGTCAAATGGACTGCCCAAGTTACTAGCTTAAAAAGTTTGTTGATTTTTAAAATCTTGTGTGTGTGTGTGTGTGTGTGTGTGTGTGTGTGTGTGTGTGTGTGTGAATATGTTTTTCTGAAAATACCTCTTGCCTTTAAGGAAACTAAACATTTTCCAAACCTTGCAACTAAGTTGATAATAGACCTTGAGGTAATTTAAAATTGTATATTCTATCTGCTGTTCTACTATGTAGTCAACCAGTTTAAGCATAACATGTCTTCAGAAAAACAATGTAACCAACCTTACCATGCCTTAAATTCTCCATGTAATCAACTTTCACAACCAAAGCTAAATGTATAACTTTACTTTTAAGTAATGTAGTCTTTCATGCTTTGACTCAGAACGGGGGTGGGGGGGGGAGTGGGGGGGGGTAATTGATCATTTGCTGAAAGTAACCAACAGACTTAAATCAACCTTAAAGGCAACAAGTATCACATAAGTGTTGAAAGCAGCATGTGGATGTAGGTTGATAGCATCAGTGTGAGGTTTCTAGTGCAATCCTAGACCAGTAAAGAAACTTCTCTTGTAAACCTCTGTTAAATATTTCTGGGTTTTTTTTTTTTTTTTTTTTTTTGGTTTTTCGAGACAGGGTTTCTCTGTATAGCCCTGGCTGTCCTGGAACTCACTCTGTAGACCAGGCTGGCCTCGAACTCAGAAATCTGCCTGCCTCTGCCTCCCAAGTGCTGGGATTAAAGGTGTGCGCCACCACGCCTGGCAATATTTCTGTTTTTTAAAAAGTGCTCCTCATTCCTTTTTCCTAACACGCTTTCTGTGGTGTTCAATAAATATAGATCACGGGCATTTTTAGGGACCAACAACAGAGTCAAACACAGACAACAGACAAACTAGAGACACACCACAGACTATGAACAGACAGAAGATTCAGGGAGAAAGAGGGAGATTTCAAATCTAAGCCGGATCTTGCTCTAAAGTGCCCCAAGAGGAAGTCTCTGTTCTTACTATCTCATGTAATATCCACACAAATGTTCAGCTGCCAGAGGTTTTGTCTTCCTAGTGAGAGGCCAAATCTTTTAAGTTCAGACTCCATTTTAGTGAACCTGACCTAAGTTTGAACTCAGGTAAACTAACAGGCCGGTACCTAACAGTTTCCATGTTGCCCTCCAACAAATTCTGAGCCTAGCTCTAGCCTATAGGCTAATCCCCAACAAGACCAGCATCTCCAGGTTATTCCCCCCAACAAACCTGCACTCCCAGGTTACAAGCCCACCCCAACTGGTGGCCTAACAACCACCAATGCAGAGGGAAGCAGAAATTAAGTTTATGATATGACTTCCCAGCACGAGCCAATTATATTAAAGGCCACAGTAGCTTTCCAAGCAGATCCTTATACACTTAACACACACACACACACACACACACACACACACACACACTTGCTGCTTATTATAAAGCCTCGCCCTCTAGATATTTGGGGCTCGCCCACCACTAAAACTGTCAGTGACAGTGGTGCATTGGGGAAGCCCGAGCTAGCTCAAATAGAATAAAGACCTTGCTATGAGTTGCATCAGATTGGCTTTTGTCTGTTTTTTTAGGGGGAATCACTAACATTTCCCTGGCACTACACTAGGACTGGAGTTCCAGTCAATTGAAAGATATCTGAGGTGGATGGGTCCTGGGAATCAAACTCTGGTCTTCTACAGGAGTAGTGTGTGTCCTAAATACCTGAGCCATCATTCCAGCACCCCAAGGTTGTTATTTAAATATGGACTCTGACTCTGCTGGTAGAGCCCAAGAGCCTCCCTTCCTCCAAGTTTCCACTCTTGTTGTGAGAGACCTAAGCATCCTGGGTGTCCTAAGGCACTGAACTGGAGAGGCACGTGTCCCTTCTGTGTGTATCTGGTGAAAAATTGCAGATCTTGAGCTTTGTCATTAACGATATTAGGCAAGTTCAAATTGAGGCTTTTTTTTTTTTTTTTTTTTTTTACAAAAAACTGGCTAATACTCCTCCAAAAAGGTTAAAGGCAGCCAAGTAAAGCAATTGGGAACTTTTGGCCCATAAAATTCCAGGCCAGCTTGAGCTACGTAGTAAGACCCTGTAATAACAACAAAACAAAGTGCTAACTGGGCATGGTATCACAAACACGCGATCCAACTAGTTAGGAGGTAGAGGTGGAAGGATCAAAGTTCAAGGCCAGGCTCCACAGTGCAACAAATTCAAGAAGAAACTGGCCTACAAAATGACATGAGACCTGGTCTTTTAAAAAAGCCAAAAATGCCAACGCTTAGGGAGGTATCACAGGCCTTCAAACAGGTATTCAGAAGGGAGAAGCAGATGGCTCTCTATGAGTTCAGGGCCAGTATGATCTTCATACTTCATACTTCCATGCATACTAGGGCTATAGAGTAAGACACTGTCTGAAAACAAACAACCAAACCACTGAACACTCATACACACACACACACCAAAACAACTTACCCACAACTGACACAAACTACTCAACTAAATATAGAAGCCAAACACTGCGCAAAATCCCTAGAACCACTGCATAAAATTTCCAGATGTTAGTTGACTAAGGCCCAAGACTAACTTGAACTACATAGTGAGCACCAGGCCAACCTGCCCTTTGGCCTCAGGCAATACTCTGTGTAAAGGCTTTTGTCAAAGTGGGACTCCTTTTTGTTGTTTGTGTTTTTTAGATTTATTTATTTTACGTATGTGAGTACACTGTCGATCCCATTTCAGATGGTTGTGAGCCACCATGTAATTGCTGGGAATTGAACTCAAGGATCTCTGGAAGAGCAGTCAGTGCTCTTAACCACTCTCCAGCCCCAAAGCGGGACTCCTTAGCAGTGCCGTCTACTCTTTCTGCTTATCACAAGGCACCTACTGTCCTTGAAGCTTGCCTAGCCTATTCCTAGGTTTGATGGAATGTCTAGCATACGTGGAGAGCAAACAGCATAATGAATTTACATTGACATAAGACATGAGTTATATCGTGTCTTAGATCCTTTTCCTGTGATAACATACTAAGAAGGCAGCTAAAGAAAAAAGGGGGGGAAAAGGTGTTTTTTCCGGTTCAAGGATACCATCCATCCTGATGGGAAAATCAAAACATTATCTAGTTACGACCTACTCACAGTCAGAAGGCAGAGAGACACCCAGTATGCATTCCCCACCTTACAGTATCTCCTGCTTAGGGGATGTTTCTACCCACAAAGCTGAGTTATGCCATGTCAATTAACATAATCAAGATAACCCCTTACAGACACCCTCAGAAGCTAACACTATTTACAGGATCCTTCACAGGTATACCTGGAGGTTTGTCTTCTAAGTAATTCTCTCAATTGGCAGGACTAACCGTCACAACTACCCAGTAATAGCATCCGGGAAGTTTAGAAATTGCCAATGCTTGGGTTCCCTTCTAGACAAATTAAACTAGAATTTGTGAATGGAACTTAAGCATCATTTCTTTTCATACATTCCTCAAGGATTTCAAGGTGTGGCCACATTTTCTATTACTCATCTGATTTTTCCAAGTCTTGTTGCATGATATTTGATCACCCTGTGAACCCTGAGATTGTGTTATTTACAGAAAGAAGAAGAAGACCTGTTTTTAGTTGTGGCATGGCTCAGACTTTAGCATACACGAACCATAGAATGAGAAGGAGCCAGAAGATTAGAGCTGATTGCCAGAGTTACTTTGAGGCCAAGAAGAGCAAAATGTCAGAGGCCAAGAGAGAAGTCAGGGGCTGCCATGGTGGACAGTGGCCCCGCGGGGGGCGCGGCGTTAGCTGCCCCGGGCCCCTGGGCCGGGCAGTGGCAGCACAGGGCCCCGAGTCTACTTCCAGAGTCCTCCTGGGGCTGCAGGCGAAGGCCCCGGGGGCGCAGAAGACGATGGCCCGGTGAGACTGAGACAGCAAGGGAAGGTTACTGTCAAGTACCACCGACTGCAAGGAGCTACGGAAGCGCCTCAACCTGGAGGAGTGGATTTTAGAACAGCTCACGCGACTCTACGACTGCCAGGAGGAGGAGATCCCTGAGCTCGAGATAGATATGGATGAACTTTTGGACATGGAGAGTGATGATACCCGGGGTGCTAGAGTCAGGGAGCTGTTAGTTGACTGTTACAAACCCACTGAGGCCTTCATCTCTGGCCTGCTGGACAAGATCCGGGGCATGCAGAAGCTGAGCACACCCCAGAAGAAGTGAGGGTCCTGACTCAGATGGCCGTGGCTCCCACAGGACAATCGCTGCCCTCCAACCTCGTAGCAACAGCAATACCGGGGGACCCTGCAGCCAGGCCTGGTGCCATGAGCAGGGATCCCGTGCCCCTGCCTAGGGGTCATTTCCCTTGCCCTCAGTTTTCCACTTTTGGGGTTTTTTATTGTTATTAAACTGACGGGACTTTAAAGAGAGAGAGAGAGAGAGAGAGAGAGAGAGAGAGAGAGAGAGAGAAGTCAGTTTGAATCAGACATCTTGAAGAAGAGTTTGAGCCAGAACAGTTGAGTTGAACCAGTCAGCCAGGGCTCAGAAAGAACTAGAAAGAGTGAACTTAATCAGCAGTAGAGCAAGCTGTAATCCCAGCAGTAAGAAGGCAGAGGCAGGCAGAGCTCTGTGAGACCTGCTTGGTCTTCACAGCAAGTTCCAGGCCAGGCAGGAGTACACAGTGATATTCTGTCAGAGAGGAGACTAGGAGAAGCAGGGCAAGCAAGGTGGAGAGATGGAAATGTCCATAGCTTCCTGGATGAGAGATAAGGATGAAGAGAGCCATATCTTCTGAGTAGAGGCTGACAAATAAGCACACGGCAGACAGGCAGCCCCACAGGGAGGGGGAAAAAACATCAGAGAAAGAGCAAGAAATCCCAGAATATCAGAGAAAGCATGCCCAGCCTCCTTTTAGCATCTGAATAAAAGAGGAGTTAAAAATAAGGAAAGGGGGCTCAACAAAACAACAACAAAGAGGAGTAACTGGAGGTCCCTAAAGGAGAAAGAATACTTCAGGCTGCTGCGTGTGGGTTGTGTCTCTAGCCTGCTCCCCTGCTGCTGCTGCTGCTGCTGCTGCTGCTGCTGCTGCTGCTGCTGCTGCTGCTGGCCTCCTCAGGCCAGTGCTGCTTTGAACAGAGCCTGGCAGAAATGTTGCAATGCAGAAGGAAGAGTCGCGGGTAAGGAGTGGGTTGCACATGCAGGCTTGGGAGGCCTGTTTACCAAAACCTCTAACCTTGATAAGTCATCCAGGGTCAGAGTCAGACAACTTAGGTCAACCACGGGGGTAGGGTAGGAAAGTAGCGACTTGGCAGGCAACCTCACCTCTAGCAATGTTACTCACGCGAGGATGTTTCTCCTCCCCCGGGGCTGCTTCTTGCTGGCAAGCCTGAATAACCACCTAGGGCCATATGGACAGAGTTCACTTGCTGCTGGGCAGTCTGTATTCCTGGCCCCAAAGAACTCTACTCCAGCTCTGACCCTCCTACTGGAAGGAGAGGTTTAAATGGGGATGGTTCAAAGCACTGAGGAGGGAATGAGGAGGGAGTGGAGTCCTGTGATTTTGTGCTGGACGGGCTAACTCAGGAAATAGCTAGAAGAACCACATGATTGGACCAGCAGAGGGCACCAACACAGAGCATATTCACACAAAGTTTGTACTAAGGTGGGATTTCTACAGCTTGGGTGGGGGCCCGCCCTGTGTAGGCTGTTGATCATGCTGGCAAGGGCAGAACTGAGAGCAAGTTTGGCCAAAATTTTTCTAGGTCCCTGGGGATGGTGTTGCCTTAACATGGGAATAGAGACAGACCTGTCCCACACTCATCAGGCTGAGTAGCCCTTATACATCATGTCACTTGAGACAATGAATTACAACTAATGCTTTCAGAGGGACACTCTAATTTACATGGAGGAACACCCTTAGGCAGGGGTAAGATGAGTCGGGATCCCCAGAATACCCAGCTCCCTGGACCTGGCATCTGCACACACAGGGTCCATGGAAACCCTGATGAGCAGTGTTACCCCCAGCCAGCTCAAGTCACCCAAGATTAGTCAGTCCACTTAGGTCATAAGGACTCTGCTTGGGATTCCTAGGTCTCTCCTGTCATCCTGGCTGCCCCATGCTCCCACCTCAATACTGCATCAGTAGGCTCCTGTCACAGAGCCTTCTTGTCCACTCACCCAGAAATCTTAGGCCTGGGCTTGGCTATCCAGGGCATTGGTGGACTATCAGAACGATGCATCTTGTTGTTGGGCAGGCCTTCTTCAGGGAGGCCATAGCCAGGGGCTGAGCAGCTAACCTGAGAGTTGTATAGCCAGGGATGCAGCATTGATCTCTCTTGAGAGCTTCTGGGTATTGTGACCTTGAGATTCTCTAAGATAGATACTGAGTTCTCAAATACCTGTAATGTGCCTACTGACAGCCAAGTCCTGGTCACCACTGCTCAGTAAACCCAGGCAATGACCCAGCCACCTTCACTGACCACACAGTGTCTCCCATAGGTAGACCCATCCTGAACAGACTTTGCCTGATCCCACCAGCACCCATAGCCCACTCTGACCAAGTTCCTTTTCACAGTCACTGGGAATATGCCACCACATCCTGTAGGTGCTGAGCAAGAGCAGAGAGGAACAGCTGAGATGCTCCAGCACCTCTTAGAAAGACAGGAGTTGGGGCTGGAGAGATGGCTCAGTGGTTAAGAGCACCTTCTGCTCTTCCAGAGGTCCTGAGTTCAATTCCCAGCAATTACATGGTGGCTCACCCTCATGGAATACCCTCTTCTGGTGTGTCAGAAAATAAATAAAATAAATCTTAACTAAAGATTTTGACTTTTGAGAGAGAGAAAGAGAGAGGGAGAGAAAGAGAGAGAGAGAGAGAAAGAGCGCACTGACTGTTCTTCCAGAGATCTTGAGTTCAATTTCCAGCAGACACATGGTAGTTCACAACCATCTGTAATGGGATCTGATGCCCTCTTCTGGTGTGTCTGAAGTCAACAACAGTGTATTCATACAAAATAAATAAATAAATCTAAAAAAAAGAAGGAAGGAAGAAAGACAGACAGACAGAAGTTTATAGCTAGGACTGTGATACATCAAGAAAACATTTGGGATGTTCTAACTGACCCTGGCCACATACATCTACAAGGTTATATTTTTTGCCAGTCTCATGAGTGAGTATATATATATAGTATGTGTGTGTGTGTAAAAGTACCTTTTATTCACCTGATATAATTGTCTCAGAGGCTTACTGTGTCTGCCTAACCTAGTCCTAATCGTGGAAGCCTCTAGCCTCCATAAACCTTATCTAGTCCTAGAGTGTTTTCAGTCTCTGAGACTTGCGGCTGAATATGCTCACCAATTCCTACTTCTTTCTGATCTCTGACTGGCTGATTTAACTCAGCCATTCTGGCTCAGACTCCTCTCCAAGCTGACTGAGTCTATCTGACTTTTTTCTTGCCTTCTCCTGAATTGATCTGCTTGGCCTCACACTGACTTTGGCAGTATGTTCTAATATTCTAGCTTCTTCATTCTCTGGCTCATCCCATCTTCACCTGTGTCTAGCTTGTTCTCTCTCTGCAACATGTTTCTGTACAACTGTCCTGGTAAAACTGCCTCCCTTCTCTCTCTGCACTGCTCTCTCTTAAGTAGCCTTTCTTTTTACTCTGCTCTCGTGAGAGGCATATCCTATTGTCTAATCTCTCTCTAATTCATCACTTTTCTGCTTCTTTTTTTGTTTTTTTTTTTTGAGACAGGGTTTCTCTGTGTAGCCCTGGCTGTCCTGGCACTCACTTTGTAGACCAGGCTGGCCTCGAACTCAGAAATCCGCCTGCCTCTGCCTCCCGAGTGCTGGGACTAAAGGCGTGCGCCACCACGCCCGGCTACTTTTCTGCTTCTTAATTAGACATCACTTTCAAACACGGGTGCTTCCTTCTACAAACTAACTTTACTTTCATTATTTGGGATTAAAGGTGTGTGCTAAGGGTGTGTCTGTATTGCAGCCAGAGGGATTAAAGGTGTGTGCTAAGGACCTGTCTGTATTCCAGTCAGAGTAGCCATGTTGGTGGATTAAAATCCTTGTACAATACCAAAAGAAAAACTACCTGTAGACTCTAGGAATACCCACCAAGGACTTGTTTGAACAGAGCCTGTCTCTGCTCCAAAGCCCAGGAAAGCTCAGGCCCCTACCTGTGGTGGCCCCTGTAGCTGGAAAAAAAAAAAATCTTCTAGAGGCAGAAAGGAAGGAAGCACCAGCTCTCCTGGGCCTCCTTCCATGGCCAAGTGTCAGAAACAACCAAGATACTAGCTGACTCCTTCCAGTGTCTCAAGAATTAATGTGTTCCATTGGTTTGACTCTAAGTTTAGATCTCATTTTAAAGAGAAGTTTAGAATTACAGCATTTAGTGGACAGAACGAGGCAAATCCCTCTTGTCTGTCTCCCCCACCTTTTCCCCATTGTTTCAGTGAATTCACAGAAAAAAAAGCCACACCTTTGATAAATATTCGAAACACTATTGAGCTGACTAAAGTGTCTTGAGATTTTGGAGATTTGGAATGTTGTAGCTCTGGAGTCAAATTATCCTGGGCTATCTTTAACACCCTCAATACTTAGCTACTCACCACCTCGGTGTCACACATAATGTCCTTATGACTATTAGATAAATTCTTGCAATGTGTCACTTTAGCAGACCGCACTAGCTTTCACCAACCCAAAAGCTAAGAATGTCATCAGATAACATCTAAGACTTCTGGTGGCGATCCCCCCCACCCCAGTTTTCTATACATCGTGTATCTGAACCAATGTATTTGGAAAATGCCTTGATTTATGACCGTATTTATAACTAAAAAGCTTTGTGAAATCATTTCCTCATTGGTGCCTGGTGTTTTGGGGCTCTGGGGCTGTGGTCACTCATGTTTGGCTCAAGTGTAAACTCTGCTTCCCTTTGAGCTGTGTCCCACCTTCTGTGCAAGGCTGAGTGACACGAACAGACCAGTATCAGCTCAGGGACTCTCCCTTCCACTTGGAACTGGGAGTAGTGACCGTGAGAGGCGTTGGGAGGGGCTACTCTGCCTCTCTCAGCATCCCAGGTCAACAAGGTACTTTCAACACTGCCACCAGCACAAAATGAGAGTCTTGGAACAAGGAGATGAGGTCCAAAACTTCCAGGAGAGGTGTCTCAGTGCAGGCACCTCCCATGAGCCTTGGAGATACAGATCCCAGAGAGAATACCGTTTCCAGAAGAGGAGGCCAAAATCAAAGGAAATCCCGTAGAAGCACAAGTTAAGCAAGGTTGCCATTTTAAGTGGAATTTCCCTTTTCTGTCCAGAAAGCCTTAGACTGGTCCAGGGCAGATCAGATTGCCTTTTCCTTTCTACTCTGCTCCGGAGGGGCCAATTGTTTTTCTGGGAATTCAGGGTTGGCAGCAGGGTGTCCTAAAACCCTTAACTGGCTGGAGCTGGTTACTGTGGGAACGGAGCCTTGGGGGGAAGGCTGACCTCCTGCTGGGTGAGCACATCCAGGAATTGTTAATAGTAGGTGGCAAGTTCCAAAACTGACAAGGATCTGTGAATATTTACAACATGTACACGCAAACTTTCTGCTGGCTGGGATTTGGTCCACCTTAATACCTAGGGCGCAGGGTGGGGACTGGACAATGGACAAGAGAGTTGGCAGGATCTCCCTCTCGGCACTGTATCAGTGTGAAGCAACAGCTTCTGCTCTCACCACCCACAAGCAACTAACCAGACAGGCCCCCCTGGGACCCTGGCTCACACCAGATCTGCAGCCTCTGGCTCACAGCTCTGGCTGATCTTCACCCGTGGAGAAGAAATGCTTCGGGGCCTGAGAACAGTTGACAGCATCTCCCTGGTCAGGGGGATGGTGATGAAAGTCTCTGACCAGGCATAATCCTTCTGTCCTGGGGAGACCATGACCATGGGCAAGCTTCAAACTTCCTGTGATTGGCATCTAGGGTCTCCTTGTTCAGGGTCAGACTTCTTTACCAACACTTGATTAGGTGTAGACATGACACAAATCTCCATTCAGAATAGTGAATGGGGGACCCAAAAATGAACAAGGTCTACCTAAGCATCCAAACTCTACTGCCCTCATCTGGACAGGGCTTCCGATATTTGTCACCTACTGTAGTTGCAGCCAAACACAAAGACCCTCCCAAAATGGGCACCGATGAGACTGACTTTCTAGAGCTGGACTGGGTCTGGGGGAACCAGCATATAAATCCATGGGCCACATCTCTAACCTATCCAGTAGTAACTGTTCTTACTGCCTCCACATTCCACTCAGGAAAGCCCACCCTATGAAAGCCCTAAGACAGCCGGGTGTGGTGGCCCACGCCTTTAATCCCAGCACTCGGGAGGCAGAGGCAGGCGGATTTCTGAGTTCGAGGCCAGCCTGGTCTACAGAGTGAGTTCCAGGACAGCCAGGGCTATACAGAGAAACCCTGTCTCGAATAACCAAAAAAAAAAAGAAAAGAAAGCCCTAAGACACTCCCCCAAGCCCAAAAGGCTCTCTACTGTGTGGTAGGTGGGACACCTGTCATCTTATAGAGAGGTAGCTGGTTACAGCCTTGTCTCTCCGCCCACACTTCTCAGTCTCTATAGTTTTGTTTCTCTGGCATCTCTCTATGACTTCCTTTCTCTGACTCTCCCACCTTCCTGCCTTTTGATCACCCAGGCTTCCTTGAAAACCCTTTCCTGGCAGAAGGAGACACACCCTGGAACACTCCCCACCTCCAGGGATAAGATTAGATATGCTCCCTGAGTGAGGTCAGAGGAGCCTGGTTCTGATTCTGGTGACCAGGCCAGCCCTGGAGTCCTGCTCTACCAAGGTCTCTCTGAAATAAGTTGAAACAGGTTCATTCTAGCTGCCCACTTGGGGTAGGGTCTGGAACAGCCTAGTTCACAATTCTTCATGGCGTTCCCTAAAATGAGAACTTGTGATCTTCACCTCCCTTTGGGCAATGTCCCTCTCCCTCCCTCTGCTGCCACTGAAAGTGTCATCTTCCCTTGTGGCCCCAGAGATGCCTGATGCCTTTTCAAAAGTTCCTGAAGCCCCTGTCAGCTCTCTTAGTAGCCTGGGCAGTGATCATACATGCCTTAGTGTCTTTTCTGGAGGCCTCAAAGGTGGTATGAACAGTAGAGAGGCCACTGCCCAGTATGGTAGGTAGGACACTCTAGTGGATCCTTAGGACATACAAATGTTGACAGGCTGGGTTTCTGTGGCCAGGGTCTGTGGCTGATTGGGGAATGAAGAGGCCTCCTTGCTTGTGAAGTCCCATGACGAAGTGTCCCAGATCTGCTACTTGCTTTCATCTGAGTCACCGCCATGCCCTCTGCCTCCTGTGCCTCTCATGGTGACATTCAAGGTTCATCCAAGTATCCATGCATTGGCACCTCTAGTTTGGAGAGGCCTCTAGAGTCTTGATCTGACAAAAAGGGTACTATCACATGGCCAGGGGAATGTCTTCCTGAGCAAGGCTCAAAATGCTCTGTACAGTAGGAGGTGCCCTTCAGAAAAGACAAACTGAATGGACAGAGTGGGTATAAGGGATTAATGGTATGATCTATGGAACTCTGAGAAAAGTATGCCGCTTGCAGGGCTAAGTCAGACCTCACCAACAGTCAAAATATTGCAGAAGCTATAAATAGTCTGCTGGCCATCAAGATTGGGATTACAATTATAGACCAGGAAAGTGTGGCACTGAGGCCATGTCTGTGTTGGAAGGACAATGTATTATCATCAATGTTTTCTTTATTTACTGAGACATAACAGAGACAACTTATTGAGAGCTGGGTATGGTGGCCCACGCTTGTCCCCTCAGTCATTGAGGACTGCCAAGAACTCAAGGTTACCCTGAGCTATAGATTTTGTTCTAGACCAGCCTGGGGTATAGCATGAGCCCATACTTACAATTCAGATGGAAAGAAGAATGAACAAGCTAAAAGAAACAATAACTGTGGAAACCCACTGACAAATTGGAGGAGACACTGGAGAAGCTCTCTGTTTCCTCAGGACTATGCTCTATCCTGGGCCCTGCCTCCCACTTGACACCGTGTCCTCTACCTGTCTCCTACTTACTGCCTGTGCCTCCTCTGCACTCTGTCATCCTCACCCCATGTACTGCTCAAAATTGGGGTTTTGTGTAAAGCAGATTCCATTTCCCTGTTTGTCACTGTACAAAGTCACTAGACTTTTCTCTTGTGTGGGACCAACTGAATTCCCCATGGGTTAGTCCTGTCTGGCCCCAGCCTAGATGTGCCCAAGGCCCACAGAAGCATTTCCAGGAACCTGGACTCTGGCTGCAGGACGCTCCCTATGGACAACTTCTGGCTGTGAACCATTCGAGGATGTGCCCCATGGAAAACTCCTTAGCATTGGCTGTGAGCAGCTGACTAATACTTCTTGGTGGCTACAGAGCCTTGTGGATTCTTGGGACACTTACAAGCAGAGGGATATGGTGAGTTAGAGGTTGTGTCCAGAAAGGATAGAGCTGTCTGGGCTATTTTTTTTTCCTTTTATTTTTGTTTCTTTTCGAGACAGGGTTTTTCTGGTTCAGTTTCCCAAGTGTTGAGATTAAAAGTATAAGCCATCACACCTTCTAGCAAGACTCATCTTGAATATGGGTGGCACCACCAGCCCACGGGCTGCAATTCCTCACTTTATAAAATAGTGGGAGTCAGCCAAGCACAGGCACTCATTTCTCTGAAGGGCTCAACGTGACCAACTGCCTCATGACATCATCATCACGACTTCCCACTGCCATGGGCTGTGTCCCTTCCTAAGCCATGAACCAAAACAAGCTTTTCCTATCTTAGGTTGCTTTTGTCAGATATTAAGCAACAAGCTTAATCCGTAATAGTTACTCAATAAGGAACCAATACATGGCAACTTTAAAATATGACCCAGAAGTTCATCTTGGGAGAAAGGGCCAAGAATGACCTTGGAAAACTGAAGGAGATTGATTGGAGGAGAGCCTCTTCCTGCAGGGACAGGATCCCGAGAAGATGTCTGTGCATGTGAGAGAATTCCCACCCTGGTTGGTTTTCCCTTCTCTGGCTGCCAGGCAAATGGAGGTGGGTGGTGAAACTAACTTCCTAAGAAAGATGCCCTGGTTTTCAAAAGAGAAACTATCTTTCTCCTGAGCTGGATACATCTTGGAGAGGCTTCACACATCACTCACAGCACTAGATGCACCATCCAGGCTACAGTATAGGTGGGGGCAGCTAATCGGCCTTCTCCTGTCAGCCTCTCTACTGCTGAAGGACAGCTATGATAGCTGAGCCACAATTAACTATAGTGGACCCAGTTCCCTTAAGTTCCCTTCCTTTATTCTTTGCCTCTTTATCAGATACCTTCTTTCTGCTCCACTCTGCAAGGTGTGCTTCAGAGAGGCCCAGTGTGCTTAATATCTGTCTCCTGTCACTTTCAGAGCTTGACACAAGGCACTTTTAATAAATGTTTTTTTTTTTTTGGTTTTTCGAGACAGGGTTTCTCTGTATAGCCCTGGCTGTCCTGGAACTCACTTTGTAGACCAGGCTGGCCTCGAACTCAGAAATCCGCCTGCCTCTGCCTCCCAAGTGCTGGGATTAAAGGCGTGCGCCACCACGCCCGGCTTTAATAAATGTTTGAGTGAACAAATACACAACCAATGTTATAGAAGGTTTAGGGTTTCCATTGCTGTGAAGAGACACCATGACCAAGGCAACTCTTTTTTTTTTTTTTTTTTTTTTTTTTTTTTTTGGTTTTTTTTGGTTTTTTCGAGACAGGGTTTCTCTGTGTAGCCCTGGCTGTCCTGGAACTCACTCTGTAGACCAGGCTGGCCTCGAACTCAGAAATTCGCCTGCCTCTGCCTCCCGAGTGCTGGGATTAAAGGCGTGTGCCACCACACCCGGCCCAAGGCAACTCTTATAAAGGACATTTAATAGGGGCTGGTCTGAGGTTCAGTCCATTGTGCTCATGGCAGGAAGCATGGCAGGGTCCAGGCAAGCATGGTGCTGGAGGAGCTGATAGTTCTCCATCTTCATGCAAAGGTTGCAAACTGTCCTCAGGTAGCTAGGACAAGGGTCTCAAAGCCCACTCTCACAGTGACACACGTCCTCCAACAAGGCCACACCTCCTAACAGTGATACTCCCTGGGCCAAGCATATTCAAGCCATCACAGTGAAGAACTATGTCAGGACCTTGAGCACAGAGTACTTGGTGTCCCCCTTCCAATGTCCACTTGTTCCAGGTCACCTGAGCTCTTCCAGGAGTCTGGCAACCCAGGCATAAATCTAGAATGCCAACAGTATCAAAACTTTATGTTGTGGTTGACTCCCAATTATAAAATTAGTTTTGTTTCTACTTCATAACTATAATTTTGCTACTATTATGAATCCTAATGTAAATATTTTTGGAGGTTTGCCAAAGGGGTCATGACCTACAAGTTAATAACAGCTGCTCTAGGCCCATTGGCCAGAAAGGCCCTCACTCCCAGAATACCTTACCTTGGCCCTTTAGAAGACATTCATCCAACACTGCATTCCCTGACCCTCCTAGGCCCTGAATGAACTGTGCTTGGCTGGAACACCTAACCGTCCATTCCATAGCCTGTCCCATCCCAGTCTGGCCCTGTGTCAGATTCTTTTGACCTGGTAGGTTGTTGGCAGAGGAGGATGGGGGTGGGTGGGTTGGAGGCGTGTGGGGCTGTAGGAGTATCCTAGGCATTTATCAAGGTGGGGCAGGGAGGGGCAGGACAAGAGCAGTGCGGGTGGAGATGGCAGGATAGAAGTGGTGAGTATGGGAGAATATAAGAGAGGGCTGAGAAGCATCAGGGGCTGTGAGAATCTTGGGCTAGGCAAAGGGGTGGGACCCGGGCAGGAGAGCTACACTGAAGTGACCATCCTGGAAACCAAAGATTCAATCTTGTGGGCAGGTAGTGACCAGTAAGATCTGTACTGCCATTACCAGATAGGCCATCGAATGCCCTTCCCAGGCCATCTGCCCTGCATCTTCCTGCCCAAGTATCGTCTGTTTAGGTTCAGGACAGGTCATTCCCATAGGTCCCAACTCGCCCGTACTCCTGCCCGCAACTTCATCCAAGTCCCACTCGCCCCTTACCTGCCTTCTTCTATTTCGCTCCCGTCTCCTATCCAGGTCCCTGCTCCCTTTCTCATTCTCGCTCTTTTCTGCTCTCACCTCCTGCCCCAGTCCCACCCTCTACCCCTAGCCCAAGTTTCTCACAGCCCCGAATCCTCTCTTATACTCTCCCAGACCCACCCACTTCCATCCAGCCATCCCCACCCCCACTGCTCCTGTCCTGCCCCTCCCCACCCCCGCCTCGGCTTCCTCCTGCCCCGCCCCCACCTCGTGCCCCGCCCCTGCCCCGCCCCGCTCCCCGAGACCCACGGTCAGCACCGGCAGTCTTCGCATCCAGCAGTCATCGCGGCGCCTGGCGTTCCGACGCCAACATGTCCCAGCGCTTCGTGGTGACCCCAGCACAGAGCGGGACGGGGGACGCGGGAACCAGGGCAGAAGGCGGCAGCCAGCGCCTGTGCTCGGATTCCGACCCTGACCCCGACCCTGACCCCAATCCCGACCCCAGCCTGGCGGCCGCTCTGAAAACTCAAGAAGTAGATGCGCTGCCCATTCTGCGCTACTGCCGCGAGCCCAGTCGCTATGGTAGGTGCAGCTAAGCCATCCTTCCAGTGGGTCACTGCTACCTCTGTGGGAGCAGCGAGTGACAGACTGTCCAGGTGTCAGGAGGTGGCCATTGCCTGCTAGCTTTGGGAATAGCTGCAGGTCATCAAGTGTTACAGCGCTGGCTCTGGAATCAGTTGGTGTCCTTTGTCCCACAATTTAGTCCTGTTAATCCTTGGCCCTGCCTGATGTCCTGTGGACCTTGTAGGTTGTAACATTCTGTAGAGTGGTTGTAAGAATCGGTGGAATATTGGTGGTTGGTGGAGGATAGCTTCGGGGTTGTCTTCTGACCACTAACGCTGGATCCCCCACACTTAGGACTGCTGAGAATAGGAGCTGTCTCCTCTGTCCTGGTGAGGGATTTTGAAGGTACAAGGGAGACTGAGGCAGCCAGCCTTTGCTGGGAACTGTGAGTGTAACTTCACTGTGGATGCCCACTCGACTTACTAGCCTTTAGAATGACTTGTAACCCATGCCTGCATGTGGGAATCCTGGAACAGTACAATTTATTGTTGGCCACACATCAGCTAAGCCAGACTTTCTGGGTAACAAGAGACAGGAGCATTCTCTCGCAATGCACTCTCCAGATTGTGTTAGAGCCCTACTTTGGGTCTCAGAGTGAAGATGAAACCAGATCTGGCCCTTGAGCTGGTGCTTGCCCCACCCACTTGGAGGACAGATGGCACTGGACAGGCAGGCATTCTGTGAGAGACCACTACCTTCTGAACACCTACCTACCTGTCTGCCTTCCTGAGTAGGGTCTCCAGAGCTGGATTGGCACTGGTCTAAAAACACCTGATACCCAGATGCCATGCATGCCCTGCCCTGCTGAGCTGGGGAGAGGCCCTATCACAGGTACCTATGTTCATGTTGCACACATGCAGTCTTTTAGAGACCTGGATGAGGGTATGCTGTGACACTGTGACTAAGAACTTAGAATGGTCACTTGTCTGGGGAGTTAATATATATAACAAAGTCTGAGCAGTTGCTGTCTCCCATGTGAACTTGGGCATTGCATTGATGTGTGTGTGTGTCTGTATGTCTGTGTCTGTGTGTACATACTTGCTACAGTTACCCATTCCCTAGATTGCCTAGACCATGGGCATGCTGAGCTATGTCTCCACCTGTCTTTGTTCTGAGCTCTAGGTCAGGAGTTGTCTCATGCTTTTAGAGGACAGTCAGGGTTGCCAGGATGCTTGTCCTGCTGGATAGCAGTTGACTTTCCTTAATCTTGGCATGGCAGCAAGGTCACATATTGCTGTCTGCCTGCTTGCCTCAGGGTGTGGGTGTGAGAAAGCAGGACAACCCCAGCTACTGAGGTCCTCTTGTTGCTGAATTAAGGAGCCCCACTGTTCTCCTGGAAAGTCTCCCCCAACTGTTCAGGCAGAGAATCTGCTGATGGATGGTGTGATAGGGCTGGGGTCTATGCTGACTTTGACCTGGGCTTTCTGGCTCCCGCCATGCTCATGAAGAACTTCAGCCTCTCGTACTTAGTCTCTCCTTTTGCGTAGGACATTGGTGCCTAGGAATACTGTACACCTACAACACCTTGAGCCAGAAGCATGAGTCAGGCCAACACTCTAGTATCTTCTGCCTCTCATCCTCCAAATCCTTTATGCTGGACTATAAACCCCATTAGAGACCCTTGGAGACAGGATGCCAGGGGACAGGCATGGATGGAGACTTCTCCATGTCTCCCTCTCCCATTTCAGGCGGTTAAAGTAATGTAGAGGAAGAACGTGACCCAAAGTCCTGGATGTAGCAGATGAGACCAGATTAGGCAGACTCACCAGGAGACCTCTCAGCCCCGAGATCTCTACCCTCCTTTCCTCTTTTGTAGGTGGTGTCTTTGACTTCTGTCTAGAAGACCCAGAGGTTAGCTGTCCAGGGGGTCAGACACCATTGGAGGCTGGAGATAGGGCTGGGCCAGTCTCTGTCACCCCCGTGTGGATTCTAGGGATGTAGGACTCAGTACTGTACTGAGACCTTAGCTCTGCAGTCTCCTGGCTGGTTGACTGCATCCGTCCATGGACAGCTGGCTCCAGCTGTGTGGGATTCCGTGTGGCAGTTCCAGACAACGGTCAATCCAGTGGTTCTGTGTTGTGTTCCTACGTGGGAACAGAAGACCTATTATTTGGTGTTTCATTAACACAGTGTAAACTAAGTTTGAAAAAACAAACACAGGTTTTATTGGTCCGACTTGGGCACAGTGCCAGGAGCCAAGCGCTGGATGGGGTGTTGTCCTGAGTCAACCTTTGGTTATAGATGTGTGGCAGGTGATGACAATGAACTTTCTAAATCTCCAGAGACATCAGGTCTCCTGGCTTGCAATTTCCTTTAGTACCAGCTCCCAAAGTTTTCCACTTCTATCGGATTCACCATGTTACAAGGGTGCTGGACCAGCTGATCCTTTGGCTCAGACCAACACCCTTGAGTATTTTGGTCTCATCTCATTAGGTGGGGGTATGCAAGAGTAGATTGCACACAGTGGCATGGTCTCCCTTTGCTGTGTGGAGGGACATGAGTGTGATATTGTGTCTCATTTCTGCAGAGCTTGCTCAGCCTTATGTCCCATAAGACACATGTTTCAATGCTGAGCTTTTGAACTGTGTTCTGTTTACTTAGATGAAGATGGCACCCATAGAGGGACAGAAGTGAGTCTGCCACTTGCTAGGTGTGACTCCCTGCTCCCTGGTTGTTATTGTATCTTCAGTGAGCAGCGTGGCAGAGGGAAAGGTGCATGGGCCAAGGGGTGATGATGACTCAGCACAAAAGACCCACAGGAAAGATCTTGGCCCTATGGCAAGGGTCCAGAGAGAAGGCCCTCTCTGCTGTCTAGCTGAAGGGATTCTGGTGAGAGTTCTCATGGCCAGTGACAAAGGTGATCTCAGAACCATTTACCATCACAGTCACCAAGTGGACAGTCACTGAGAGTACCCCCTAGACAGAAGGGCCAAGGAAAAAAAGTCTCCAGATAGCAAGAAGAGCCATATGTGCAAGGCTTCCAAGGAGAGCTCCTGGGAGACCCCCACAGCCTAGAAGGTCATAAGTGGCTTGGGGCACTCTCTGCCTTCCCCCGTTATCCTGCCCTGCCTGGCATTTGGGCTGCAGACTCCTGTGGTTTCACTTCTGTCCAGGACAAAGACCAATATGGGTCCCTGATTGGAGGTTGGCATTTTGCTTCCCGTCACTGTTATGGCTGGTAGGACCACATGTCTGCCAATCCTTGATAATTATATTTTTAGGGATGGTGGTTCAGGGCTTGACCACAGAGATCTAGTGTCTCCTGGAGACCCAGATCAAGAGAACATCTCACCTTCTACAACAATGCCCTCTCCAGTCAGGTACCCAGTGTGTCCAAGCTGAAGTCCTGATGTGTACATATATCCACATGTGTGTGTGGCTGTGAGTCTATGCATCCTTGTGTGTCTCCTTACTATCTGCAGTGTCTCTATGCTGTGAATATATGTTTTCTTGTGTCTCTCTACTTATATGTATGTTGTCTTCATATGAGTTCTATGATGTATATGTCATGTTTTCTCTTTGTGTCTCTGTGTCCCTGTCTCTATATTATCTGTGTGTTTTCATGTTGTGTCTATTCTGTCTGCATGCGTGTTTGTGTATGGCCTCCAGTGCCGTCTTGTCTCTGTGCTGTCTCTTTGTAGTCTCTGGTGTCTGCATGTGAGTTAGTGTTGCCTTGGTGTGCCTGTCTTCTTCGTGTTACCTATGAGTCTCTGTGTTCACCACAAGTAGCTCTGTGGTTTGTTGCTTAGCATATTTTCTGTGGCCTCTGAGGAAGTTTCTACAAGAACACTTCTAAGTTAGGCCCATGAGGAGTGCCAGCTCCATGGTGTGTTCACACATTGGGCAATGTCTCTCACTACAGTTCTAGGTCCTGCTGAGGGAGAGTCTTGGTAAACTTGTATCCCAAGCCTTGCCTGGGTTTCCCGTACAGAAATACTACTAGACTGCCTCCCTTCAGGCTGCTGAGGCTGGAGAGCTAATGGCCAGGCTCTGGTGCCTGAAAACCTGCGGCCCGCTGGGCAGACTGTTTACTTTTTGCTTAAATATTTCATAGGGTGTGGCCCTCCTGGTAATCGGTGAGATGCCTCTAGCTCTCGGTGAGCAGCGCCAGCTCAAGTTCTGTCACTTTGCTGTGAAAGAAGCCTTGCTTTGGTGATTGTTAACTTGGCCTAACAAGAAAATGCTCCATGCACGTCCTGTTCTCTTCTTTGCTAATAATATTTAACTTGGCTTCTTCCCCCCCCCCCCCAACTGGAATAGGCTAGGGTTGAGACACATCTCATCATATATGGGAAGGAATTTTCTTTAAATAAAGCAACAACATCCAGAAGAGAATCACAACCAGATAGGAAGAACCTGTGTTGGAGGCCTCGGGTGGGGTTGACCCTGAGCTGACCTCCCAGTGCTGGTGCAGACCCTGCAGCAAAGCAGGGAACCTTGACCCCAGGGCATTCAAGATGACCACCATTCTGGTGTCTCCTGCCTAATAGGAGAAACAAATACATGAAAACTTCCATGTCCAGGTGACACCCACCCTCTCCAACCTACTAGAGGGACAAACACATAGGAATGGTTGTGTTCAAGAGAGGACAGTTGGCCTTCCTCAACCTGATGGAGTAACAGACACTTGAGCATCTGTGTCTAGGGTACCCCAGCCTGAACTAAAGCAGCTCCAGCTGCAGAGGAAGCAACTGGATGAAGTTGGTAGTGCTATTCACATGTAGAAATGGGTCTGTGGGGATCCAGCTCTGTGTGTGTGTGTGTGTGATGCCAGTTACTGCATGCATGTTAAAGTGGAGGAAGACAGTTCCTAAACCCACAAGGTGAACAAACTGCAGGGACAGAAGAATCTGTTAAATATGACTAGGGAGGACACTGGCAAATTATCTACCTGGTAATGGATTAACTACTGGAACTTGGCAACTAAAACACCCACCCCCCTCCAAAAAAAAGTTTAAAAATGGACAAAGGGACTGGGGATACAGCTCAGCGACAAAGCATTGCCTAGAAAAGGCCTTGGATTCTATCCTTAGCACCTCAAAATGAGCAAAAAGACTTGATAGCTAGCAAATAAACTCATGAAAAGATGCTCAACTGACTGGTCAGCAGAGAAATGCAGGTTGGGAACCATAGCTTAAGTTGAGGACGTAGCTCAGTGTTAGAACCCTTGCCCCCTGACTCCTATCCTAGTACTAAAATATAACAGCAAACCAAACTAAAACAAAATAATCTGACCCATAATGAAAAATCACTTTATACCCCTGATGGCTATTTTTTAAAAGTTGAAAATATCAATATTATCAAGGATATGGAGAAATGGGAACCCTGTGCTTTGCTGATAGATGTCAAATAGCGAAGCCCTGGGAGAAGACAGTATAGAATTCCTCAAGGGTTTAGAGGTAGTCATTTGGTGCTTATCAAGATGGCTCAGAGGGAAAGGTACTTGCCCCCAGACCTGGCAACATGAGTTCAATCCCTGGACCCCATATAGTGAGAGGAGAGAGCTGACTCCCGCACATTGTCCTCTGACCATGCAAGTGTCATGGTGCCTGCTTTCCCACATTTTCACACACATACCACAGATGAATCTGATACAACTTCTAATTTAGTTATGTGATAACTAAAGTAACAACAGTTGCATCCCCACGGGTGCCAGATTGAGGTGATGCAGAAAGATGCACAGCAGTGTTGTTCATAGCAGTTAAGGCAGAGCAGTCCAGGTCTCTCAGAGGGAGAGTGGGGAACCACAACGAGGTAGGAATGATGTGAAGTGAAGTCATGGAGGATGTTGTCTAGGTAGACCCTCTGCGGTAGGCCCCAGCTGTTGAAACCAGACCAACATGGAAACCACTCATACCAAATTCCATATCATCACATGGACTCTTACAGGAAGCGGCAGGTAGCCAGCCTGACACTCAGGCTGGTAAAGAGGTCTTTGCTACTTTAACCCTTTAAAACGGGGTAACCTGAGCTAACCAGTCAGGTGTTCCCTGTGGTTCCATTTCCTGTTCCCACTTATAAAACTCACCAGCCAAGACTGGTGGCTCAAAATAGCTAAGTTCATTCAAATTTTACCTTTTGATAATGCAATGTCACCCGGCCTTTAGAAAAGGACACAGGTGCACAGGAGGGCAGTCTGCTGAGTGACAGAAAAGGACATGTATGTATAGTTCTGCTATAGGAAGCTGCTGGACTGTCACATTATCAGAGACAGAAGGTGGTCCTGAGGTGGTGGGCGCTGTTACTTAGAGCCATATAGAGTCTCAATTTTGAGATCTGGATTTTACCAGATGGATGGATGCAGGTACACAAGTGCACAGCCGGGTCCATGTGCTTAGTGCTGCTAACTTCACTTAGAATGGTGGGTTATAGTGAAATTTATAAAATTTATACTTATTTTTTAAAAACTGTTCATTTTTATTTAGGGGTGTGTGTGTGTGTGTGTGTGAATGCCATGTGTATACAGGTGATTTTGGAAACCAAAAGAGAGTGTCGGATCCCTTGGAGCTGGCGTTATAGACATTTGTGAATTGCCGGATATGGGTACTGGGAATTGAACTCAGGTTTTTTTTTTTTTTTTTTTTTTTTTTTTTTTTTTTTTTTTTAGAAAAGCAGTATGTGCGCTTAACCACTGAGCCATCTCCAGAATGAGCAGAGAACTACACTATATGATTCACTACATAGACTTCCAATACATCAAAGATAGCTTACCTGCCTGCCTGCCTTCGAACACAGGGGGTGTGTGTGTGTGTGTGTGTGTGTGTGTGATAAAATATGCAAGGGTGGGATGTGGATGTGTCATGTGTGTTTGTACACACACACACACACACACACACACACACACCTGGGAAGTGGAAAGAAGATGTAAACAGGAAGTAGAGGTCTGAGAAAACCACATCTTCCAGGTCCTCCCCTCCTGGAGGTGAGAGCACCTGATGCTGGCTCCTTTCAAGGAAGTAGGAGGGGCATCGATCTGATTAAATCAATTTACACCAAGGCAGCTGTTCTCAGAGGAGCCCTTTATCATCTAAATTACTCTCAGCAAGGTGTTCTTTGAACAGATATTTTTGTCTTAGGATCTTCCTGTTCCAAATTACATCCTATTACCAGTAACTGTGGCCCTTGTAGGGGCCAAGGGTGGGATTGAGATGTCGGGTATGACATGTGAGTTCATGTACACACACACACACACACACCCTGTGATTGCAGACAGGCAGGCTATCTTTGGTGTATTGGAAGTCCTATCTAGTGTATCAGAAATTATTTTCTGCTCAGAAATTCTTTTATTTGCCTTGTGCTTTCTTTCTAATTTTAAAGGCAAATCATTATACCTTAGCGTACAGTCCCCCTACCTGTAATCTGAGCATTCAGGAGGCTGAGGCAATCACCCTGGGATTCATAGTGAGTTTCAAGATGACACACTGTCTATTACATGCCATAGAATGAGACACTGTCTATTATAATCAATAAAGACAAAACAACAACGACAAAAACTAATTGTAAACCCAGGCAAACAGAATTTAAGAAAGCACGTGGCTGGGCATAGCGGTCCATGCCTTTAATCTCATTACCCAGGAGGTAGAGGCAGAAGGCTAGTGAGCTCCAGCCTGGTTTACAGAGTGAAACTGTCTTAGACAAACCATGAAGGGAAATATGACTGGGGATACTGGCGGTGTAACCACTCATCCTTGTGATGCAAAGAAAGGCCCAGCCTCAGTTTCCCTCTCTAAGCTGCCATAACTCAGAATTCTCAGACACTAAAGTAGATGAAGCCAGCTTTCCATGTAAGCCTTGAAGTGATGGGGCTTTTGAGTGGCTTATGACCTTGTATCCAGCACATGGAGCTACATGGGGTGGGGCTTATTAGTACTGTAAAGTGGTGAGCCTTCTGCCTTGGACTTGAGCCTCATCCTGGAAGGAGACAAGAGTTGTGAGTAGGCTTGTCTCCTCAGGTGTTTCTAACCAGTCATACCTATGTGCACTGTATTGTGCAGTCAGTGTTGTGACTGAACAAGTTGGTCCACTGTTGTGATGTGATGAAATTGGCATCAAGCGGGCTGTGAATGGGACATTCGGGTGCTGACTGTTTGCTCCTTGGTTGCTTTGTGTACATCACTATCTCCTCTGAGATTCCTGGGAGCCCCAACTGGAGGCCTGTGAATCTGCAAGCAAGAACCAGATGGTGAGTGTACCCTCAGTAAGCCATTATGTGTCTGTTCCTTCAGACAGACAGACAGACAGACCCCTTGCAAAGCAAATGCCAATGGGGCAGCGTTAGCATCTCATTTCCATTCTGGTGTGTCAATTCCTGCACTGTGAGGAACACTCAGAGCTTGTGCTGATGAACAGTGGTGGGTGAGGAAGGCTTGTATGCTCAGAATTTTGTCTATGGGATGTCTGCAGAGGGGCTCTCTTCACTGAAGTCATTTCTGTGTCAGGGGCCTCAGTGGTAGCCTGCTGTAGACTCGGGTACTCGACAGCCCCTGGTAGATGCCAGTGTGTTGAGATGCCTATCTAGAAAATCTCCATTTGAGTTCTTTCCTGGCTCCGGGTTTCAGCTTGAGAACATGTTAGGTGAGCCTATACAAGCCAGGGTATAGGGCCTCCTTGCCTGTTGGCACGTGAAGGAGCAGGTGAGGAAGACCTTCTGAGCTGGGATTTTGCTGTACTGCTATACTGGGTTTGCTGGATAGACTGACAGAAATCTGTGGTGTGCTGAGACCAAGCAGTGACAGGCACCCAAAGGTGAATGCGGGGTTGTCTGGGGCTGCCACACCACCTGGAGCTAAGGAGCCAATAAAGAGCCCTGGGTGTGCAAACAAGACTGCAAGGTTAGGGGATCCCGCAGAAAATGAATATAAACCATACCTTCTGCTATGGACTGATATGTGTAGGCTAAAGCCCTCGCCTCCAAGTGAATATCCAGAATAGAGTCATTACAGAGAAAATCAGAGCTAAAGGAGATTGTAAGGAGGCCCTGCAGTGATAGAACTGTGTGTGACCTTACCAGAAGAGAGGGACCAGGGACTCTCACAGGGAATAAGTGAGGACACAGAGTATTGGGGCTATCAGGAAACTCAGGGACACCAGCCCTTCTCAGCTTCTCTGGGAAATGCCCTGAAGTCATGGCTCTTGTACCCATGCCCCGTTTAGCTCCCCAAAATCAGTCTCTCATTGTGGTCCACTAGGAGATCACTATAAGCCTGCATGGCCAGCAGCCCTGACTGTGCCTCCCAGGCCAGGTGTTTGTCAGTTGCTTACCAGGGAGTCCCCTGAAGCCACCTCTCAGGCTCTGCTGCACCCCCTCTGCTGGCCACCTGTGCCCTCCCTGGGGCCCTACGCTCCTAGAGCCTCTGATGCCTCCATCTCGTTGCTTGGCAACTACAGCTTTCTTGTCCCTCTGGGCTAGACAGCTCAGGGCTGGGACAGCCCTTGTTCCTGGGCTAACCAATGCCCCTGGTTGTGCGGGGGGCCTTCATCTCTCTGTTTACAGAACAATGCTCCCTAAAGGGGCTCAGGGGAAAGCAGAGTAAAGTGAGCAGGAAGTACCAGCAGCTTGAAGTTAAAACATTGCCCACCACCTCCTGCAGTTCACCTGTGTCCATCAAGCCTGGGGGGCAATGGAGGGGGGAGTAGGGATCAGGACACAGATGCTCCTGGTGTGCAGAAACTTACAATGAACCAAGAACCTTGGAGACTTGATGTCCTTCTTTACCTGGGATAAGTTAGCTAAGGGCTGGACCTGCACTGGTATGGGCCAGGTAGGGGTTGCGAATCCTGCGGGCTTGGGTCTTCTCCAGCTTCAGGACAAGATAAACCTATGTCTTCCCAGGAACAGGTCCCTGTCACACTGGCTTACAGGCAGGCATGCCCAGGACATAATCTTTGTACCTGTCCAACCCAGCAGAACTCTGCAACTCCCCGTACTTGTGAATCCAGCCTGGGCTGTGGGATGCTGGTCCCCAGCCACCTGCCACTAAACATAGCATTTCACAAGCGGCTCCAGAGAATAGGATGGCTCCCGTGGGAGGCTCTAACAGATGCAGAGGTAATGTGGCTCCCTGGTCAACATGTGCTGGGTATTCTGAGCAATGGCAGAGCTCAGCTGGTGTAGCTCAGCTCCTTGCCTCCTGTGTGCTGTGGTTTGAGGATGCTCTGGATGGGGAGTGCAGGCAGGACATATGCTGAACATTCTGGCATATCCTGTGACCAATAGGGTTCCCAACAGGTCTCACTCACAATGACTCATTTTTCTGAGATAACCTGGAAGGAGACAGGGTGTAGAAGTATAGTATAGCCAGCCCCCCCACCCCCAGTGGGTCAACCGAGATTCTTTCCATCACTCAGAGGACATACAACTGAGTTGACTTCTGACAAGTAGCACTAAAGGTCATTCTGACCCCTTTCCTTAGGCATACATGTTCCTGGGACCATTGGCCAGCCAGTTGTTCAGGGGACTCTGTGTGGCACTGTTACTGCATTGTGGTTCCATTCTCAGAGGAAACAAGTCTTACAATATAGACTTACCGAGTCCCAAGTGGTAAAGGCTATCTCTTCATAGTCCTGGTCTCTGCCAGCTATGCCTTTGTTAGGACATACTGAGCCACAGTGACTGGGAGTGATCCATGTCCCTTGGGAACTGCCTTTCCATTCAGGTGTGGTGTGGCCACTATGTCACTAGCCAGCATCCCTGTTAGGGAAGCCCTTCCAAGCACCATCAAAGGCCAAGAGATGCCATCTCCAGAGGTGGGGGGTAGCCTGAATTATAGGACCAGAGAGTCTCCCACGGGGGACCTGCTGCTGCTCAAGGTGATCTACAGCCTTTGACTAAGGTGATCCCCTCATATTTGTCACCTTTGTCAAAGGTGATCTCCTCATATTTGGCGAGACCCTGAGCAAGTCTCAAGTGGTCAGAACTACAAAAGGATCACCTGTATGAAGCCATCCACTTGTGCTTATAGAAGCCCCTGTGTTATCAGGGTAAAGGTCCAGGCTGCCAGCTGCTCAAATGAATGTCCTAGGGGAGCTGAGCATTGGTAAGGAGTCAGATTTTAGGAAGGGTGGCAGTCCTGAGAAGGCAGTAGCTTCCTCAAGGCTCAGTCTTGGCCAACTCAGAGCTACAAAAGGCTTTCAGGGAGGGAAAGAAGTCTCAGGGAGACTGTGGGTAGGGAGGTTACTGCTGCTGAGCAGTCGTCAAGGTGTGTCTGATTCTTCTGCTCGGGAATGCACCTAGACTCAGACCTCCTGGAGCCAGATCCTGCCTCTCTCTTTTTACACCAATCCCTTCAAGAACTGAATATAAAATGGAAGGGGGCTTACTGAGGTCATTAGAGGTTCTGGGATCTGAATCTAAAGAAAGCCAATATGCTGTGAAGGATCCAGGACATAAAAGGCGAAGAGAAGCATGACAGACATGTAGAAAATTGCCAGGGACAACCTTGTCCTGGTTGCTTGTCCTGCAGCAGGGTGGCCCATGTTGTAGGGAGGTACTCGTCTGGGACAAGTTTTATGGGGTGCTCCTGCTCTGGGGAATTTGCATACCTGTTGCCCCTGCCTCATAGAGCCATCTTAGCACCCCCATCAGTTCTTCTGTCACTCCGTGCTCCCCCAGATATGGCTGTTCTGTATGCCCAGCTCAGGCTGAACAATACATCTAGTCTCCATGGAGACTGAGCATCTAAGCCCTGACCCACCAAGGTGGTACCCTCATTCTCTAGGACGGTCATGGGGGCTCTATATGAGACATTCCCAGGAGGGTTAAGCATGGTATCCTAGCCCAAGTGGACAGCAGTGTGGGATGGAGAGGATAACCCATGGAGCCCTCCCCATCCCCAAGTGTGGACCTAAGCCAGAAATTCAGTGACCAGGGCAGGGCAGCTAAGCGGGTACTCAGTGGGCAGGCCATCTGCTCAAGGGGAATAGAGGTGGGCACCCAGGTGGGTCATTATTCCCATTGGTCCATCACAGTCTCACTGTTCTGCCTCATGGGACACCTCTGTAACCTTACCTCAAGGATATCATCAACATCTGCAAAGCCAGATTTCCCTGAGGTGACAGAAGCCCTCAATGGAACTGTGGAGGATGAAATGTCCCCCTCAAGTCCCTGCCTGAATCAGCCTAACCCTAACCCCTAACCTTAACCCTAACCTTAACCCCTAACCCCTAACCCTAACCCTAACCCTAACCCTAACTCTAACCCTGAATTCTATGTTCAGCTAATGTTAGCATCCTGCACTTTGCTCATGTTTGGTAAGAGCTTAACCTGGAAGATCAGCTGTGGTTTTAAACCCAAGTTCAGGTAAATGGATTTAGCACCCTGGTGGTAACATCAGGTACTGTACTGCAACCGGAGCACAGAGCTGCAAAGGACTTGGGGTCAGGCCAGTAAACCAGAGGGGACACAGCCCAGCAGAGATGCAGATGTGATATAGGCAGCAGGGCCTTGCCTTATCTTTGCCAGAGGGAATGGTTTTATATATTTTTAAAAGATTTATTTATTTTATGTTTGTGAGTACACCATCACTGTCTTCAGACACACCAGAAGAGGGCGTGAGATTCCCATTACAGATGGTTGTAAGACACCATGTGGTGGCTGGTTGCTGGGAATCAAACTCAGAACCTCTGGAAGATGAGTCAGTGCTCTTAACTGCTGAGCCATCTCTCCAGCCCCTCCTAACCTTAGCAGAGAGGAGTCTGTGTCAGCCCCTCCATTCATTCATATACTGTTCCTAACCCTAAAGCTTCAGTCTGAAGAGGTGGGACCTTGGGAAGCCAGATAGGGTTAGGGTTTAATTGCTGTGACGAGATACCATGGCCAAGGCAACTTTTATTTTGTTTTTTTTGTTTGTTTGTTTGTTTGTTTTGTTTTGTTTTTTTTCGAGACAGGGTTTCTCTGTGTAGCCCAGGCTGTCCTGGAACTCACTCTATAGACCAGGCTGGCCTTGAACCAGAAATCCACATGCCTCTGCCTCTTGAGTGCTGGGATTAAAGGCGTGCACCACCACTTCCCAACCCAAGGCAACTTTTATAAAGGAAAACATTTAATTGGAACTGGCTTATGATTTTAGAGGTTTAGTCGATTATTGTCATGGCAGAAAGCAGGGCAGCATCCAGGCAGACATGGTGCTGGAGGAGCTGAGAGTTTTATGTCTTAATTAGAAGGAAGCCGGGAGAAGACTGTCTGTTCTGCAGACAACCAGGAGGAGGATCCCTTGCACACTGGGTGGAGCTTGAGCATAGGACATCAAAGCCCATCCACATAGTGGCACACATCCTCCACCAAGACCACACCTACTTCAACATTGCCACACCTTATAATAGTGACACTTCCTGGGCCAAGCATATTCAAACCACCACAGGGGGTCAGGCAGGAAAATGAAGCTGTTGGGTCTTCCCCAGATGAGTGACAAGCTTTAGCAATTACTTCTGTGAGCCAGGAGGCTGGCTATCAGCAGACACTTTGATCCTGACCTTCCAGGACTATAAGAAATGTGTGCCCTTCATGAGTTATAGAGTCTAGGGTACCTTGCAGCTTAAAGAGGCTAAGACTCAAGGCCATATGGCATGTTCTTTTCTTGGAAGTTTACTTGAAGACTATGACAGCTATTTTGGGTTGTCAACTTGGCTACATCCAGAGTTAACTAAAACCCAAGCAGTGAGTAAAACTGCGAGGGACTTTTCTTAATTAAATCATCTGAAGTGGGAAGACCCAACTTAAATCTGGGCCATACCTTTTGCTGGCAGCCTTTATCAAGGATGTGAAAAAAGAAAGTGCTCCCTCTTTGCCTGTTTGCCCTTGCTCTTCAAAGTTCATTCCTTCACTGGGATTAGAACCTACTCTTTTGGGATTCTAGAATATATTGAAGACCATCTGAAATATCCAGCCTTGTGGATTGAACTACTGAATTCTAGGCCTTTCTCTTGATAGAAAGGCCATTAGACTAGCTGGACCACAGCCTGCTATGCTCTATATAGAGAATGTGTGTATATATATATATATATATATATATACACACACACACACACACATATATATAATACATATATATGTATATATACATATATAATATATGTATACATACATATGATAAATCTACTTATACACATACACACAGCATACACACACACACAAAGCTTTGACTAATACAAAGACAGGATGTTTGAGTTTAGTTCATTGTGCAGCTTCACTCTATGCAGGCTGATGGGATAGCCGGATATTTTCCCTAATTATCTGGGCAGGGTCCATTTTGGTGGGCAGAGGAGCTAGTGCTGATGAATCCCCTGGGGAGCAATTCCTGGTTGGGTGTGTAGGGGTCACTTGGCTGGAAAGGGACTCCTTGGTTAGCAGATTTCCTATATGTTCATGTATCCTGTGTGTAATGATCTCTAGGAAGGATCAGCATGGTCTGCAGCCTTGGGAGTCAGAGCTGTGTCCTTGGGAGGCAGAGGCACCTTCTAGTGAGGACTCCTCCCCTAGCCGCTGGGACGGGAGGGACTGCTGAGGAGGTCACTGACCAGGTGTGGGCACAGGTGTCTGAGGATCGTAGACCTTGAGCAAGGACAGCTGTGGGCTATGGAAGGATGCCTGAAGCTCAGAGTTGCCCAAGTCCCACAGGGCCTCCTCCTGCCATTTGTTGCCTGACAGATCCTAAAAAGAAGTCCCTTCCTGAGTGAGGATCTGGCTTTCGTCCGTCCGTCCGTCCGTTTCCCTGGAGTTCTTGCAGGATCTCTTGGCCCCTGGGAAAGCCAGGGCCCCTCCTCCACCTTCCACCGTCCCTAACCAAGCAGAAGATGAAGCAAAGCAGCCTCACTCTGCTGCTCTGCCCAGCAGGTGTCCTCACAGCTCAAAAGCTGCTGCCCAGGTGCTGAGGCAGGAAGCGGAGAGGGATCTTCCTGGTCGGGTTTCATGACTCACAGGCACAATCAAATGCCCTGGAGATACTGGAAGGTTCTGGATTGCCACCTCAATGGAATAGCCCGAAAGTTACTCATAGGTGAACTCTCAGGTCGACCAAACAAAAGCAGTTTTAGGATTTGTTTGTGGCAAGGTCTCACATAGCCTAGGCTGGCTTTTAACTCCCTAGGTCCTCTGTGAGGCTGACCTTGAACTTCTGATCCTTTTATCCATCTCCCAAGTGCTAGGGTTAGTAGCGTGCACTACTACACCCAGTGCCAGTGTGAGTTCTGACCTACATCTAGAAATAAAGCCAAGTCGGTAACATCCAGACCTGCATGGCAGTTTACACTCTCCTGCTTAAGAAGGGGAAATTCAGGGGGCTGGAGAGTGGTTAAGAGCACCGACTGCTCTTCCGAAGGTCCGAAGTTCAAATCCCAGCAACCACATGGTGGCCCACAACCATCCGTAATGAGACCTGATGCCCTCTTCTGGTGCATCTGAAGACAGCTACAGTGTACTTAGATACAATAATAATAAATAAATCTTAAAAAAAAAAAAAAAAAGAAGGGGAAATTCAGAATGGGCCTCTGCTTCCTGCTGGTGCTGACGTGCTTTGTGCCTGACCCCAAACCCACAGCTTTGTTGCCAGGCATGGGTTGATGGCTTCAGGTTTGGGGACAATGGCAGAGCTGAGCTGCCTCTGACAACAACAGGAGTGGTTAATCACTAGTTTCTAACAGTGGGCAATGCAGAGCCCAGAGAGCTAGGCTTCTGAATGTAATCTCAGCCAGGGTCTTTTATTTCCTTCCTGTTTAATCATGTCCAGAAATTATATCCAGCAGAGTGGAACTGCAGCCTCCTTCCTGAAACAGTGGGTGGTTCCTGAGAGTTCTTGGGTTTATTTGTGTGACTGAAGCCCTGCCTAGAGCTGCCAGTCATTCTGGGCAGAGGTTGGCTGATGCCAGCCAGGCACCTGGCCCATGCTTTCCCATCTTCTAGGGATCCCACGAGGATGGAAAGAACAAGAAGGTGACCTCTTCTATCAGGGAAGCTCTGAAAGTGTCTCTGGTTAACCTGAGGCTGGAGTTTCGGGGCATATTCCTTGTAGTCCCGTGTGCCACCAGCCTTTGTTGGAGATCCATAAGATTCTGTCCTATAAGGAGGGGAAGAAGTGTCACTAATGCATCCTAGGCGTCTCTCAGAACTGAGGCAGCACTTCCTGCCACCCAGGCTGGCCTAAGAGGATGGATGAAGGAGCTAGCACCAATAGCAATTGTTAGCATTTTGTCTAGACTCTGCCCCACAAGTTACCTGGCAACAACCAGGTGTGCCCGACTCACCATAGAAGGGGCTGCTTGCCCCCTCCTCTCTCTTGCCTTCTTGCCCTCCCTCTGTCCTCATGTCCCTCTCCTCCTCTCGCCTCATTCCCCTCCCCCCTCCATGTGCTCATGGCCTGCCTCTATATTCTCTGTGCCTTTCTCTGTCTCCACTAACCTCTCAACTCCCTTCTCCATGTCCTGAATAAACTCTATTCTATACTATACCATCATGTGACTGGTCCCTCAGGGGAGAGGGATGCCTCAGCATGGGCCAGCAGAGGCACTCCCTTCCCCCACACCTGACTGCACATCCACCAAATGTATTCCTTCCCTCTTTATCCTTTTATAAAACACAACAGTCGTGACTGCAGAAGGCACCTTGCGGGAAGGCATAACTGTGCTCCAGGAACAGCAAGCCCTGGGTGCCGGTTGTTCTCAGGACTTGCAAGGGTGCAGTCTTCACAGAAAAGTGCCATGTGTGGCCATCAGATTTACAATCTCCAGATCCTACCCAAGCTGTGCAGGAGCGCCAGGGGTTTGCAGGCCATAAGGAGAGTAAGCCAGAGCAGGTGATGGGATTTAGCCGTGCCTTGGAGAAAGAGAAGGTGTGGCAGCTGAAGCCACAATGCATGACAAGGATGGGAAAGCAGCCAGGGCGACTCTGAGGCTCCCTTGAGTGTCTGTGCAAGCACGTTTGCAGTTGTGCCCAGTCTAGAACAAGCCCGAGGGGAGGAAGCAAGGCTGTGCTCTTCGTGCATCTGAATCTGGTACTGTGGGAAGAACCTGGGTTGCCTCAGGTGGATTTTAGTCAGGGTGTCTGTGCCCTCTTCCCAGGGACATTTAATGAGGCTCCCTTATATGACATTTAAATAAGGACCAGGTCTAAGTGCACAGTTCTTCTTTTTTTTTTTTTCTTAAAGATTTATTTACTTATTTTATGTATGTTTTCAGAGACACCAGAAGAGGGTGTTGGATCCCCATTACAGATGGTTGTGAGCCACCATGTGGTTGCTGGGAATTGAACTCAGGACCCCTGGAAGAGCAGTCAGTGCTCTTAACCGCCAAGCCATCTAACCAGCTCTAACTGTAGAGCTCTGTAGGCTGTAGAACTTGGTTTCAACTCGGGGCCACAGCTCAGCCTGTTTTCTCCAAAGACTTTCGCTATGGAAGACGTCCACCCCAAGCTACCCTTCCTAGCTGCTTGAGGGGCACATTGCTACTCACACAGGATGGCATATTTATACATGGTGTACATACTTCACAGACACGTGCCAGGGGTCACACGGATGTGTCACACCACACTGGAGTTCTCAGCCTGTCAGATTCTTGAGAGTCAATGCAGTTCTGAATTTTTTTTTTTGGTTTTTCGAGACAGGGTTTCTCTGTGTAGCCCTGGCTGTCCTGGCACTCACTTTGTAGACCAGGCTGGCCTCGAACTCAGAAATCCGCCTGCCTCTGCCTCCCGAGTGCTGGGATTAAAGGCGTGCGCCACCACGCCCGGCTCTGAATTTTTTAAAATTAGTTTTAAGAACTAATATTCTTAAGGAAATAACTAGATGTACTGAGTGAAGGACCTCTAGCCAGCCTGAGCATGGCAAACCACTCTGGCAGGCCTCGCCCTTCTCCCTGATTACCTCTGCCTTGCTAAAAAACCATTAGATTACATTCCTAAAGCTAGCCTTGGCCACTTCCTCCTCCTGAGGCTGACAACCAAGGTCCAGGAATCAAAGTGTTGAAATCCAGCTATCAAAAGCCCCCTTTGGCTCATCTAATTAACATGCCCAATTAAAATTAAACACCTCATTTTAACAGGGGGTTTCCTATTTTATATTTATAAACTGCCACTAACCAATGGGCCACCTCTGTCACCTCTCTACCAAAGGCAGTCCTTTAACTCCCTCCAGGACAAATACCCCTTCCCTTCTCCCTTGTTCCCTTCTCCTTCATCCTCTATCTCCTGTGTTTGTCTCTTATTCCCTGCCCACTCTCCCTCTGGGGCAATTAAATCTCCTTTGTGCTGAGAACTGTGGACTTGGGGGCTCCTGAGCCTATACTGTCCCTACAGTTGAGTGTTGTAGTATTGTTATTGGAGTAGAGAGAGTCAGAACCTGGTCCCTGGCTGCTCTTGCATTCCAGGCTCAGTCTCCTGTCCTTAACAGGCCAATTAAATGAACAAGGAATAGTGAGAAGCAGAAAAAGATGTATCTGTATGGCCACCCTTGGAAGAGGAACAAAGAGATGCAGTAGGCTCTCCTGACCCAGTCTCTCTGAGGAACCAATGAGAGGTTGAGGTGGAACTAGAAGCCAGGATATCTGTGTGACTAAGAGTCCTGGTCTGAGGGTTGGTCTACCTATCTCATTGTCTGAGCTCCAGTCTGCCCTGCAAGGTGGTCTGTGGAGTTGTCACAAGTGTTAGACATCTCTTTCCTGGAAATAAGCTTTCCTTCTGGGTAGCACTAGGCTTCACGCAGCTTTTTCCTTCTCCCAGCATGAGATTCCTGAGAAAAATTCCAACTTCTTGGGGGTCTGTAGTTTCAGTAGTTTGATAGCCACAGGGAGGGGCACGGATGTCTCAAATATCTTTATTTCTGCCAGGATGGTAAATGTTGTTGCTGGATTTGTCTCCACTCAAAAGTCAATATTCAAGAAATGTGAGCTGGAAGGGAAATCAGATTTATTCAAGGTCTTTACTCAAGGCCCTTAGAATAAGAATGAGGGCCTCTCCTTCTCAAGGTTCTGCCTGAAGGTACTTGGGGATTTTACAGAGTGGGAAGGAAGAGCACAGGACAATGGTCTGGAAGGCTGTGTGCTGCATAGAGTCTTTGTCACCTCTGGTAGGTTCTTCTTGTGTCCCCCTTCGGAACCTTCAGATCTTTTTCCATGAGGGTGCCAGGCATGGAATTAGTGCCCACAGCATCACCTCATCTCAACTAAACTTTTGCAGAGGTGCTGGTTCCCATCACGGTCTGTTCCTCTGGGGTCAGCTGGTTTCCGTGCTGGAACGCACTGCGGTTGTGTAGCCCAGTGAAGTGAGCGCTGCTATGTGGAGTAGGAAGGCACCTGGGATTGGATTTCCACATGGCTCTCTGGAAACACAGTGTAACCCCCCCTAGATTGTCTTTGTAATCACTGCTAGATCCACAAGGAGGAAACTCCTCTACCCCCACCCTGGGGAAACAGATAGGGTTCAATTTCAGTTGGGACTCCTTCAAGACATCAGGTCCTTGGAATGCATTGCTTAAATCCTCAAGGCTTTAACAATTTTCTTGTGGTCTTTCTGTGGCTGACTTTCTGCCCGTTCCTTTGTGAACAAAGGTCACATTGCTTTTTGTTCCCATGCTAGTGGAGGTGAGTAGCCTCAGTGGAAGGGGGTAGCATGGTGGAGTGAGATGTGTGCTTGTACCAGCTTGTACAGTCTTGTCTTAATCTTAATCTCTGATTTTTTTTCCCTGCCCAGTGTTTTTTATCAGTTACCAAGCCCAGTGTTTTGAAATCTCTAGCTTCTCACAGCAAATTGTCCACTCTTTATTCTCTTGGGTCTACAGCTCCTCCAGTGAATGCCAGGGCTGTTTTCTTTTGCCTCCTTTGGGATTGAACAAGTAGTATCTGTTTGTTGCAGTCCTAGGGATTGGACCCTAGGCATGTGCTAGGAAATTGTTCTACCACAGAACTGTATTCCTCGCACAGAAGAGTGAATTTTTAGAAGTAGGAATCACATTCTTAGTATGTGGCCCTAGCTTTTGTTGAGACAGCTGCCGGCGACTTGCTCAGAAAGCTTGTAATTAAGGCCATTTGCACCTGAGACATCTGTGCTCTTACCTCCAAGGCATCTCTGTTTTTGGAATCTGTTCCACACAGCTGCTATGTCTAGGAGGTAGCTTAGATTGATCTTCATGGCTGGCCCCTGTCTCATGGTCTTCATTTCTGGACTTTCTCAGGACCAGGCCTGTGCTTTTATGGTTCTGGAGATGCCTTGATTCTGCAGTTATCTTCAAGGAAACATTTGCCAAGTGGTCATGTAGGTTGTAGGCATCCTAGTCTCTTGGACCGACCCTTCCTTTTTTTTTTTTTTTTGTTTTTGTTTTTTGTTTTGTTTTGGGATTCTCTGTATAGCCCTGGCTGTCCTGGAACTCACTTTGTAGACCAGGCTGGCCTCGAACTCAGAAATCCACCTGCCAGCCGGGCGTGGTGGCGCACGCCTTTAATCCCAGCACTCGGGAGGCAGAGGCAGGCGGATTTCTGAGTTCGAGGCCAGCCTGGTCTACAAAGTGAGTGCCAGGACAGCCAGGGCTACACAGAGAAACCCTGTCTCGAAAAACCAAAAAAAAAAAAAAAGAAATCCACCTGCCTCTGCTTCCTGTGCTGGGATTAAAGGCGTGCACCACCATGCCCACCCCTGTTCTTTTTAAAATTAAGTTCAGAAGCTGGAGAGATGACTCAGTAGCTAAGAGCATTGACTGCTGTTCCAGAGGTCCTGAGTTCAATTCCCAGCAACCACATGGTGGCTTACAACCAACTGTAATGGAATCTGATGCCCTCTTCTGGTGTGTTTGAAGAGAGCGACAGTGTACTCACATACATAAAATAAGTAAATAAATCTTTAAAACAAACACAAACAAAACAAAAAGCACCTGTTGTTCTTGCAGAGGACTTGGGTTTAGTACCCAGCATCCACATGGTAGTTCACAACCATCTATAACTCCAATTCCATGAGATCTAAAGCTCTCTTCTGACCTCTGAGGATACTAGGTACATACACACACACGGTGCACAAACATGCATGCAAAGACAAAAACAAAAAACAGAAACCACAACAGAACAACGATAACAACAACAAAATATTAATTTCACTTACTTGATAACCTAGAACACAAAGTTAGAGACGGAGAGAGGGAGAAAGACAGAAACAGAGAAAAAGGGAGTAGGAGAGATACTGGTTTTTTAAGTCAGGGTGACATATCTATCTCCTCAAACATACACCACACCTATGGTAAAACATTCATAATCATAACAGGGTACAGTAGAACTACATGTACCTGTTAGCTGAACTAACCGCTACTTGGTGATCTCTCTCCCCCCTCCTTTTCTCTTCCCTCCCCTCTAAGTATTGAACTCACAGCCTCATGCATCTATATATGCAAGTGCTCTGAATACATCAGTCCTGACCCTGCTTCTCTCTCTCTCTCTCTCTATATATATATATATATATATATATATATATATATACATATACATACATATATATACATATATATATACACACACACACAACACACACATATATATAATTTGTATTTGTCTCTGGACTCGGCCATATCCTGGTATTGTACATCTATGGACTGTGCAATTTGTCTTGTAGAAAGGATCGAGCTTGCCTTGGGGGGAGGCTGACCTGGCATAGTGAGTTTAGAGTTGTGAGGGCCATGTGATGTTGCAGTCCTTCAATAGCAATCAAAGCTCATCCTCAAAATGTATTTTTAACTCATGCCCCGAGGAAATAGAAATTAATGACTTGCATTATTTACACAGAGAAGTTCACTCTTGATGGCAGCAATTTTTAACATTATGTTTGTCTAACTCTGTCATGGGACATAAGTCAAATATTTAAGGTTTGAACAGGGTGATTAAGCCAAGAGAGTTATCTAAGTCAGCAACTGCTAGGCAAACATATTTCTCCTTCTCTCTTCTTTTAATGAAATAGAAGAGAACTGGTTGTGGGGGAAAGGTAGATTTTAGTTTGGTCTTTAAAGCAAAATTCAAATTTTAAAATGTGAGAAGATGAAAAACTGAGTCAGTTTTTTTTTTTTTTTGGTTTTTCGAGACAGGGTTTCTCTGTGTAGCCTTGGCTGTCCTGGCACTCACTTTGTAGACCAGGCTGGCCTCAAACTCAGAAATCCGCCTGCCTCTGCCTCCCGAGTGCTGGGATTAAAGGCGTGTGCCACCACGCCCGGCTCTGAGTCAGTTTGGTAAGAATTTACCATCCTTAGCAATGTACATGCAGGTCCTCTGGCACACAGAGAAATGCTCAGAGGTTGAGTGTTCCTCAGCCTATTGGAAAGGGTCCACCTACAATGCCTCAGTCTCCATCTGCCCCGTGGTCTTACTGAACGGCTGTCCCTAAGGGTGTAAAACATGGCTGGAAGGTTTTACTCATCCATCTGGAAGTCCTTCTGGGATCCAACAGTGGACCCTCTGGATTTTTGAGGCGCTGGTATTATTTCCCAGCAGGGCTGCACTGCAGATGTCCAGCCCCAGGCTTCAAGGGCCTTGCATTGGTATTCAGGCCCCTCCAGTGGGCTGAGGGTCCTGCAGTAGTTTCTACTCTGCTTGCTGAGGTGTCTTTCGGTGGGTGCAGCAACAACATCCCCCAGGGTCTGCAAGACTGCCATCTCCACCTGCCTGCAACCAAAGAATGACCTTTGGCATAGACCTTTGTCACCTTGCCGACACTGGTTTAATAATAGGACAGAGATCATGGTGGGAGGTAGCCTGCTTATCTCTGGGCAGTGAGTGGCATCTGGTTACTAAAGGACTGTGCTGTATTCTGTCTGGCCAGTGCTGCACATGTTACAGAATATGCTTGGTTTAGGCAGGGCAGGAAGTCATCCCTTAGCCCCAGCAGACAGACCCCACCATGCTGTGTCTCGCTTTTCCCAGATAGGTTGTATGTGAATGTGTGCTTCTCTATAGGAAAGGAGTGGTGCATCCCTTAACCACTTTTATCCTGCTTCGGCATATACCCCAGGGACTGTGCTGTTCATTCCATATAGGGGAAACTTAAGAAAAATTATTCACAACAGTGAAGAGGTGGGAAGAACTCGAGTGCCCATCAGGTAAGCGAGACGTGGTCCATCCCATGATGCAATGTTACTGGCTCTGGAAAGGAAGGACACTGTGATACAAGCTGCATCATGGATGAGCCTCCAGGACATTGTGCTCAGTGAATCGAGCCAGTTCTGAAAGGACAGAAGTGTGACTTCAGTCACGTGGTGTCTCTAGAGTCACTGTTATCCTAGACCAGGAAGAATGGTGGGGTCAGGGGCTGGGGAGCTGCTGTTTCTTGGGGACAGAGCTGTAGTTTGAGAAGAGAAGGCGTTGGTATTGGTGATGCTGTAAAGCTGTGGGAAGCATTTCAGGCCAAAGGATGATGCTAACATTTATTCTATTGGTAGTTTTTCCTTTGCACTTAAACAGAATACATTATTTTAAAAAGGAAAAAAAAAATGGTGGTGCACGCATGTAATCCCAGCACTTGGGAGTCAGAAGCAGGAGGCTGAAGTAACTTCAGAGGTCTGCCTGGTCGACATATTGAGTGCCAGGCCAATGAGTGCTATTCATTGAGATTCTGACTCAAAATAAGCAAGCAAGCAAACAAACAAACAAATCCCCCCCCATGAAAACCCCCTCAAACTAGGAAATAGCAGCTAAATAACCAGATTAAATTTTTTCTTTCTTATTCATGAACATATTTGCATAGTATGGGGGTAGGGATATTCCATGGCATGCATGTAGAGGTCAGAGGGCAACTTTGTGGACTTCTCTCCTACCTTTGCTTGGGTTGGAGAATCAAACTCTGGCTTGAATAGCAAGTGCCTTTACCAACTCTAATTAGAAGTTTTTAACACCCACGAGGTGCCAGCAACCTGTGGACAGTGACCTGTGGCCAACTGTTGTTAGTGTGGCATGTGACAACTCAATGGCCACAGTTACTCTGCGAGGAGGGATTTTCAACTTGGATAGATGTCAGTCCTGATTCTGACACTGAATGGGTTCTTGAATCTTACCTCCAAAATCTCCTTGACCTTGACCAGTCCATAGAGGGAGGGGACTGGCTTGGTCAAAAGGTCAGTTTGGCCGGGCGTGGTGGCGCACGCCTTTAATCCCAGCACTCGGGAGGCAGAGGCAGGTGGATTTCTGAGTTCGAGGCCAGCCTGGTCTACAACGTGAGTGCCAGGACAGCCAGGGCTACACAGAGAAACCCTGTCTCGAAAAACCAAAAAAAAAAAAAAAAAAAAAAAAAAGGTCAGCTTGTCCTGATGTTCAGTCAAACTGGAAGGAGAATGGGTTAGTTGATGAAGCTTGAATGTAAGAAGTCTAGAGCATGTGGGAATGGGCACTATGTGGGAAGAGCTGGCTCTATCTCTGTAGACTGAGACAGAACTCCTACTGTGTGCACAGCCACAGCTGTGATGCTGTCTGGGAGCTGTGACTTAGGAGTGGACTGTTGGGCTGAGGAGGTTGGTATGGGACTCACCCTGACATTCATAAGCCACATTTATCTTCTAGGCATTCCACCACCTACACAAGTCACTGGATGCCAGCATGAGCATCTATTCTGAGGCCAGGATGGTGCACATAACCGCTTCTTCCCATCTTCCCATCAGAATCGTCTCAGTTCCTAAGGGCAGCTCAGGCACGTGTCCCATTGGGCAGGGCAGAGGCTTCCTGGCCCTTTCATCCATTCCAGGCTCCTAGAACTTGTTTTCTTGTCCTGACCCTGCCCTCCTTTTTGAGCAAGTGACTTGGCCACCGTGGAACTCAAAAAAAGGCATTATGTTATTACTGTGTCTATAGATGTTGTCTTCTTTTCCAGGGTTATTTGAGGCTATGAACAAAAAGGGCTTAGGATGTGTATTAGTCAGGGTTCTCTAGAGGAGCAGAACAAATATATGTATATATTACAGGCACACATACCACACACCCCAGCGTAATTAAAGAGCTTCAAGTGTTCCTGGGATCAATTCAATATTGGGCTGCTGTCCTGCTGAGAGAGAGAGAGAGAGAGAGAGAGAGATTGAGAGAGAGAGAGAGAGAGAGAGAGAGAGAGAGAGAGAAAGCACTGACCTTGAATTTAGGCCTCCTCCCTACCCAGTGTGGTTGTAAACACTGTGAGCTCTACCGCCACATTCACGTTCGGGCTGATAGGGAAGATAAGGCTGGGGCTCTTCCTGGCCTTGGTGCAGGCTGGCCACCTTGGGGCCAAATCTTTATCTAGGACTTCTACTTCTAGAAATTCATCCCTTGGGGCTTGGGGCCAGGCACCTTTGTCATGGACTGGGGGCCAGATGAGTTTTTCTTTTCTTTTCTTTTCTTTTCTTTTCTTTTCTTTTCTTTTCTTTTCTTTTCTTTTCTTTTCTTTCTTTCTTTCTTTGTCGGCTTTGTTATTTAACAAACTTTTGCTGGCTTGCCTCTTTCTGTTGACAAAAGGATAGGTCAGAAATACCCCTGTTCTCTCCTTGTCAAGTAAGTGTGGAACTTGCGGACTAGCAAGCAGTCACTTGGTGCGCTTGGGCAGGGTGCAGGGCCCTGGATTAGGTAGTTCTGAAATCTGTTACAAAAAAAAGCACAGACTTGGGCGTTGAGGTTAGAAACTGGAAGAATAGTTTTGTACTTTTTTTTTTCTTTAAAGATTTATTTATTTTATTTTATGTATATGAGTACACTGTAGCTGTACAGATGGTTGTGAGCCTTCATCTGGCTGTTGGGAATTGAATTTAGGACCTCTGCTCAATCCAGCCAACCCCACTCGCTCTGGCCCAAAGATTTATTTATTATTATAAATAAGTACATTGTAGCTGTCTTCAGACACACCAGAAGAGGGCGTCAGATCTCATGGATGGTTGTGAGCCACCATGTGGCTTCTGGGTCTGAGTTCAAACTCAGGACCTTCGGAAGAGCAGTCAGTGTTCTTACCCGCTGAGCCATCTCACCAGCCCAGTTCTATACTTTTTTTTTTTTTTTTCTGGTTTTTTCAGACAGGGTTTCTCTGTGTAGCCCTGGCTGTCCTGGAACTCACTTTGTAGACCAGGCTGGCCTTGAACTCAGAAATCCGCCTCCCTCTGCCTCCCGTGTGCTGGGATTAAAGGCTTGTGCCACCATGCCCAGCAGTTCTATGCTTTTTAAAGGCTGAATGGACTTCCATTTTCTTCCTGAGGGCAGCTCAAGCAGGGTGAGGCCCACTTCTACAGTCTGAATTCTGTGCATACAACCCCTGTTCCCGCCAGATCAGGTCAAATGACATGACCATCTCCTGCACTGGATGTGTCTTCCATATAGTCCTCAGGTCTGGGGTTTCCATTTCAAACCTCAGGTGGACCAAATTGCAAGCACCTCCTTTAGCCTTCAGCAAGGGCACGAGGGCAGCACCTATTAACCTGTGTGGCAATGGCTCCAATTTTCAAGACTGTGGATGCGCTGGGGAACTCTAACATTTCCATGATCTGAGCACTCAGTCCTCTGGTCACTGTTGAACTGGTGTTTCTGGATCATTGTTTTTTCTGGTCCCTGCTGTACAGTGTGTAGAGGTGGCTGCAGGTTATGCATGCCCCTGACAGCCTGGGAACTGGGTTTGCTACAACAGGGTGGAACTATGGCTTGGAGCAGTCTCTTACATGTGCCTACAGGTGCCTGCCCATGCGTGATGTCCCTGGTGGACTAGCTGATTAGTCTTTCCCGCTTTTCTATTGCTCTTTGTAGCATGCACCCGTGTACAGTGGCTATCATGTGCACTGGGCTCCCTTCTTCACCCATGCTACGGGGGAACAGAAATGTCCAGATTTTCATGGAGAATACTTTTTTTCCAGTTTATCCTGGGAGATGATTACATTTGGAGGTCACAAAGGGATGCTGAAGGCCAATCTGCACTTGGCAGCTGCTGCTGCTGACAAACACTGCAAGCTAGGTTTCTTTATCAGCCTCTGGAGGCCACATAAGGGATCTCTTGCCCAGCTGGGCTCCCATAGCTTGAGAACATCTGAGCAGCGAATTAGACATGGCAGTCACTACAGCTGAGTGGATGGCCCTGAGCTGATAGCAGTGATGAGCAGTGCAATCTGAGATGGTGACCAGACAGTGGCATTGAATGGCCATTTTGGGTGACACTCTGTGCATACCATTGGTCTAAGTGGACCATATTTTGGATGAAGAAAGAATAGCATTGTGGAGCTGGTTGCCTGGAGGCAGATGGACCTTACCAGAGCCCAAGGCTCCTGACCCTAGCTTACCCCTCACAGAACAGTACTAGATGGTCCCTTCCTGACCATTGCTGGAATAATGTGCATTGGGGAAGTCTATATGAAGCAGGCTATGGCCTTGGTCTATCTTGACAGTGGCCTCCCAAAGAAGCATTCAGCTTAGGCTAACCCTCAGATGCCAGGGCCTATGGTTGTGGGTGACGAAGCCTAGAGGCAACAGGAAGTTCCTTTGTGCCTATGACTATGTGCATCAAAGCCCTGGACCTTTAAAAGACAAGCAGTCACAGCTAGGAGTAGGCGTTGCTGGTGTGCCTTGGTTCCTTGAAGCTAACAGCTTGGGGTGGATAATAACATATAGGAGAGACACAGCTCTACCTGTACTGTACCGCTGGTCTCAGCAGTAGCTGAATATCAGTGCTTCATTAGGCCTAGATGGTGCCTTTGAGCAAGGGCAGACCTCTGAGGCCGGGGAAGAAGGTGACAAGAGAGCCAGGCCTTTGCATCTTATTTCTTGAGTGGCTTAAAAGCACTTCAAAGGGCTGGAGAGATGGCTCAGCAGTTAAGAGCATGGGCTGTTCCTCCAGAGGTCCTGAGTTCAATTCCCAGCAATCACATAGTGGCTCACAACCATTTGTAATGGGCTGTCTGAAGACAGCGACTGTGTACCCACATACATTAAATAAATAATTTTTTTTTTTTAAAAAAAGCTCTTCAGAGGTACTGGGGAGAGGGCCTGGTTGCAAGTGTTTTACTGAATCCTGTAACTCATGTAGTATTTGTAATCCTAGCACTACTGGGAGATGGTGGGTAGAGACAGGTGACTTCTTGGAAGCTCAGTGGCAGTTAGACTAGGTAGGCTCCGTGCCAAGAGTGCCAAACTATCTTGAACAAAAGGAAGAAGGTGCCTAAGGACCCATAGTGGAGGTTGTCACATGCATTATCCATGTGCTTACCTACAGCACAAGCCAGCACACACACACACACACACACACACATGCTCACACATCACACATGGAGAGGGAGGTAGGGAGGGGGCACAATGGACCAAAGGATGCACATCTCATTGCAGCTTGAGAAATTTTACAGTCTGGTGCTCATTGAATAACATGTTCTCAGAGTTTTCCAGTCTCTAACCTCTGCATGCATGGTCTCATGTCAAGAAAAATGTAGTTTCATAGGTTGAGTATTTATGTATCAGCTTTGGGGGTCCTGTCTGGAGCAGGTATAAAGTACAGTTTCATTCCGTGTTTTGTAATCCTTGAAGTCAGCAGAACATCCCTCACATGTGTAGGGAGGTGTGGTAGCTGATGTACTGTCTGTCCACTGGTTCTGTGTGAGCTACTTACTTTCTTTCAAGTTAAAATACCTGGTGCTACATTGGCCCTGAGGCTCTCCATACTGCGTTGATGGAAACCTTACATCTCTACTTTGTGGGGATTAAAACATTCCCATAGGCTACTCTTCCCTGTTCCATGGGCTCTTCCTTTAAGTCACCAAGCTCACAGGGCACCCCCTCCCCACTCAAGTTCCCAGTGTACCTGAGTGTATTGACAATAATCTTCCTTAGCTTCACTGGGTGCAGCGTTCAGTGTTGTCTGAGTTCCCAGCCTGTGGATATCATGCCATAGTAATAGACCTTGCTGGTGCTCAGTCAGCCAGAAGAAATGGGGCTGAGAGACAGGCACATTTGTCAAAAGGACTATAGCTGGGCATGTCTGTACATGTATGTAATCCCAGTACTTGGGAGGTAGAGGCAGGAGGATCAAGAATTCAGTCATCTTTGTCTCTATATCAAAATTTGAGGCCAACCTGGGCTATGAGACCCCGTCTTTAAAAACAATAGAGGGAGAGGGCAGGGAAAGGGACAGGGCTAAGTTTCAAGTGTTTGCCAGTCTGGAGGGTGTTCTGAGGAGGAGAAGGTGGTCACTATTTCCACCTAAGGTCCAGCTGAGCAGGGGAAACAGGTGATAGCCCTTCCCTCTTTGCTATGGATAGCTCCTGGAGGGAGGTGGGGTGACAGTATGATCTGAGCAAGCTGTACCCTATCCCCCATAGGAGCTGGAAACTGTATAAGAGGCCATTCCTGAGTGGCCCATGTTTCCCCCAAGCTCCTTCCTGGCAGAGGGCAGAAAGCCGGTACAGTTGGACTTTCATAGAAATGGCTTTTCTGAGTTGGTTTCGAAATATTTTATTCTCATCAGTAGGATATGCAAATCCCTTTAACTCCGGTATCCCAGCCTATCCCAGAGGTGTCACTGGTCCGGCAGCTGCCTTCCAGTCCGTGTCCCTGATTGAACTGGGCCAGGCCACCTGGCTGGCCCTGTTCCACAGGTTGTAAGGCAGCTCTAGACATAGTTTCTCATTGACCATCTAAAACAGTTTTGGTTGACTTGTTGCACCTGGGGGCTATGGCTTTTTGTAGGATGTGTTGGGTATGTATGATACCAGGGTCTCTGAAATCGTAGCGAACCCTCTCCTACTGAGCCTGCCCCTAACATTTTAGTTCCATTCTCTCTTGAAGAGTATTTGTTTCCAGTTTTTCACTAGTCTTTCATTGAAAATGCACAAGGTCCTGAAATTCCGGAAGATCTGTGACTTCCACCATGTGGTATTCTGGAACTCTTTGCTCAGATCTTCCTGTCACTACTACCCTCGGAATTTACCTGTCCTTGGAGCCAAAGGGAGGAACTGCCACCCTCCAAGTTTGGGCTGCAAGGGTTCCCCAGGTTGGATCGTGGAACACTCCTGCCAGCAGGTACAAAGAGCCTTGGGCTTGGCTGGCTAGGCCTGTCCCAGAGCCCAGTGACCTTCTTGGGTGGGATTACTTAACCCCAGGGTACACAGCTTCCCCTTATTAGCCATTACTCCCTGGGCTAGGTTAGCAGCCTGACCTGGTCAGGGCCTGGGCCCAGATCACCAGCGTTGGTGGGGATGAGGCGCTGCAAACTGAGAGAAAGGAGCCATGATCTGTGGGGTGGTGGGAGAAGAGCCCCACGAGAGTTTGGAGTGAGAATGGAAGAACTGAAGCTGTGGAAGTGGTGAATGAGCAGCTCTTGGAGGGCGGGAGGGCTCTGAGTCTGTGTTGTGAGTAGGAGTGGGAGGAGGACGCGGTCCTGCGGGGCGGAACTGGTGTCTCCTATGCTGAGGGAGGTCTGCATCAGTGGGCAGTTCATTCAGCGGTGGCCTCTAGAGGTTGGGTTTGTGCGTACCGAGTCCTTGAGGGTACAGGGCTCTGGCGGGACAACCCTGAGACTGTGGCTACAGGGGCGGAGTTTCAAGGGGCGGAGCCTCTAGTGGGCGTGGTCGTTCCGGAAGCCTCCCGACCCCACCCCGGACAAACTTTTCCCGAGCCGTGGGGGCGGGCAGGTGAGGTCACGTGGCGGGCAGGGCGGGCCGGGCGGACCCCGCCCCTACGCCGGAGTCCGGCGGCTGCTCTGGGGCAGCGTGTGGCTGCGAGGGACAGCAGAGTGTAACGGAGCCATGCCCACGAACTTTACGGTGGTGCCGGTGGAGGCGCGCGCCGACGGCGCCGGGGACGAAGCTGCTGAGCGCACGGAAGAACCTGAGTCTCCCGAGAGCGTGGATCCTACCTCCCCTACGCCGGGTGAGCTTGGCCGCACCTGCAACGGGACAAAGGCAGAGGCTGGGCCCTTCTGCTGCCGCTGGGCCGCTCTGACTCGTTGGTTGGCGGCGGCCCGCGCGGAGCGTAGCGGGGCGATGGGAAGGGGTCAGAAGGGCCAACTGGTATCTGCCTGGCTCGGAGGAGTGACCCGAGACTGGAGAGGATTCTTGGGCTGGTGGTTTGTTGGCCCTGTTCGTTCAGTCTCTTGAATTCAGTGCTCTGCTCCTTGCTTGAGGCGCCCGCTGCATATCTCCCTGTTGGCTTGACTCAGTCAGCCCTGGGGGCGCGGTTCCCACCTCTCTCCATGGCCTGACTGGAGCATCGAGGCTGGAGCACCGGAAACTACTTGGTTTGGCAACTCTGACGGGACTAGGGAGGAGTTGCAGAGCTACTGGAGGTACCTATGGAACGGGAAGGCCCAGGTGTCTAGGTGGTACCTGGGAGAGCTGGAGGTACAGACCCCTGGATGGGTGATCTCACTGACGGACAGCTTCCTCTGGGCAAGCTTTCTTTTTCTCCAGAATGGCCCAGTGTGGTCATCCGATAAATCTGACTGGGATCCCAGATCTGCCTCCACTGACCTTGGACCAGCCAAACTTCCCTTGGGATCTTAGAGGAAGGACGGAGGCCCGTGTAAGCCTGGGGAGGGGGCTGCGCACTCTGAGCGCGGGCTTCTCTTTGCTGCTCTTTGTTCCTTGGATCCGGAGCTCTCTGGCACTTTCACTTTCCACGGGGTGGGGATGGGCCTGGGAATCTCTCTCCATCCTACTTCTAATCACCCCCTCTGCTGATGGCAAGTCACCTTGAACTGACTGCTTCCTCCCTGTTCCAACTCTCTTCTAGACCTAGATCCTAATAGGCCCCACTCCAGCCGTTGAGGTGAGAGGACCCAGCACAGACCTACAGCTGCAGCTGGCCTTGCACCTACCCCAAGTTTTACATGGGAGTCTCGGGCTCGAGGTTCTGGGTCTGGAAGGAAAAGAGGGTGCAATTCTCAAGAGACAGATCTTTTATATGGCATCAGAGCTTTTGCTGCCCAGAATACAGGCAGTAGAAACTGCGCTTCCTCTAGTCCATACTTTTAGGAGCCTGCATTCACAGACTAGGAGTGCTGGCCCGGAAGTGGCCTAACCCAGGTTAGCAGCCTGCCTGTCTCACTCTGTGCCCCTCTCCATGAGATGCTGGACTGTCCAGCTTTCTCTGCACAGACAAAGCATTCTATATCTCAAGGGGCTGCTGCCTGGCTAAGCACATAAAATCAGTTGTAAGGTGGAGGCAGAATCTAGAAGTCCAAACTCAGTGTCCATCAGCCAGGGAACTGTGGAGGGTCAGCAGCATTAAGAGACCCCACCCCCACCCCCCAGAGTAGAGTCCCCAAAGCTCTTCCTGGTGCCCAGTGGCCTGAGGCAGACAATTCTACACATCTGCAGATGTCCTATATGATTAGTGTCTCAGGCAGAGGTAATTTTCCTTTTGATTCATTTCTTGTTCCCTACAGTATCAGGACTCTAAAGTAGTGCCTGACACCAGTCAGGGCTGAGGATTCAGCTTCTAGGAAGGGAAGAACTGTCTGGCTTCCTGAAATTTGCACTGTTAACCAGAGGACAAGCATGCACTTTTAATTCATTAGTTGTTTTGAGACAAGGTCTTATGCGGCCTTGAGTTCAATCTGTAGTTTGAAGATGGCCTTGAACTCCGGATGGGAGCCTCTACCAACTGCTTGTATTACAGTAATGTGTTGCCACACCCACTTTTGTTTGTTTTGTTTTTTAAATGTACTGCTGATCAGGATTGAACCTGGGCTTGGTACTTTGCTAGGCAAATCTTCTACCAACTGAGCCACATCCTGAGCATGTGTGTTTTAACGATCCTTTCACGCTCCAAGCTGAACTTGAGTAACTTGGCTGGGCTTATATAGAACTTGCATTTTGGTGCTCTGTATACTTAATATTTCTATAATGATAATTTTGGAAACTTCAGCCGCTGTACCATGACAGGGATGACTGCGTTGTAGTCACAAGTCTGCTGGGGTTTGCCCTGAACTCTTTCTTTTTTTTTTTTTTTTTAATTTTTAGTTATTATTTATTTATTTTTGTTTGTTTTCAATTTTTATTATTTTACTTATTTACATTCCAGTCATTGGTCTCCCACTCCACCTCTCAGTCCCCCCTCCCACAGTTCCTTATCCCATTCCTCTAACTCCTTGCCTCTGAGAGGGTACTCCTCTCCACTCCCCAGGCCATTCCCTTTCCTGAGGCCTCAAGTCTCTCGAAGATGAAGGCAGACCTCTGCTATATTTGTGCCAGAGGCCTCTGACTGGCCTGTGTATGCTCCTGGTTGGTGGCTCAGTCTCTAGGGGGTAAGTTGAGATTGCTGTTCTTCCTATGGGGTTGCTCTCCCCTTCAGCTTCTTCAATCTTTCCCCTAATTCAACCATAAGGGTCTCCGACTTCAGTTCAATGCTTGGGTTTAAGTATCTGCTTCTGTCTCAGTCAGCTGCTGGTTGGGCCTCTTTGGGGGACAGCCATGTCAGGCTCCCGTCTGTAAGCACATCATAGCATCAGTAATAGTGTCAGGCCTTAATGCCCCCTTATGAGATGGATCCCAAGTTGGGCTGCTCATTGGGCCGTCTTGTCCTCATTTCTTTTTTTTTTTTTAAGTTTTTTTTTTTTAAAGATTTATTTATTATTGTATATAAGTACACTGTAGCTGTCTTCAGACACCAGAAGAGGGTGACAGATCTTATTATAGATGGTTGTGAGCCACCATGTGGTTGCTGGGATTCGAACTCAGGACCTTCAGAAGAGCAGTCAGTGCTCTTAACCGCTGAGCCATCTCTCCAGCCCTTGTCCTCATTTCTAACAGGAGCGCCAGATACCAGCCAGGAGTAGGGAAGGGACCTCACACTTAGTTTTTTGGTGGGAAAGTCCTGTACAGGTAGGATGAAGGCTTTTCAAAGGTTGGCTGTGTGAATCTATACCATGTGTGTGGGCATCATTTGTGTGGACATGTTTGTGGGTATATGTGTGGGCAACAGGCCAGAGCCAACTTGCCTGGTCACAGGAGTCATCTTTGTACACTGCAGCCCTGTCTTGCCCCCTATTCAGATCCCTTGGTAGTTCTTGGAAGTACCATTTTTCTAGACATGTCTCCTGCGTGTTGCTTGTGATGGAGTGAGTTTGGAGACCTCATTAGGTCTACACAGATCCAGGCTGCAGTTGAACTGGACCCTCATAGGCTATCTAGCTTACACAGCCAGTGTCTTTGGAACCAGAATGTGGGTCTGGCATCGGACCCACATTCTGTCTAGTCTGCCTAGGGATTTCAAGCTGTGAACACATGGCTATAGGGAACCCATAGCCCGCTTGTGCCTGGTGCAGCTTCTATTCTACCAGGGATACAGGTAGTGTGAGGGTAGGGAGTGAACCTTTCTCTGGGCCATATATCAGGCTGCGTCTTAACCTTGACCTCTCCTGGTGCTGTGAGACCCAGGCAGGGCCTGGGCTGGCAGTTGAGTGGCAGAAATGCAGTTGGTTCTATATTGTAGATAATTTATGTCTACTTATAAAGTCCTTGGCTCTGTGTGAGGAGCCAGCCTCCCAACACATATACTAAAAATCAATTGGGCAAGGAGAGAGCAGGCGTGGTGAGTGTGACATCCACATTTTGCTTCCTCAGATTTTTTTTTTAGCTTCCGTTTCCCCTTCTCTCAGGGCCCTTCCCTTAAGCACGTGTTCTAGAAGGACTTGGGATTGTGCGTCTGGACAGGGAACATGTCCGTCAGCCTCTCTGCAGGACAGATGTTGGACCTAGATTTTATTTATTGTGAGATTCCTCTAGAAGTGGAAAGGACGTGTGAATTCTTGTTCGGTTGGAATTTTTTTTTTTTTTTATCAGTGGAGAGGACACTGCTTGCGGCCAGGGTCCTTCCTATCAGAGTTGGGCATCATTAGATCTCAAGACCTATAGGGAACCTGTCAGGGAACGTGCAGGGCCCCTAGTGAGGTGCCCCAGGCCTGGGAAAAGAAATTCCACAATGGAGTCTTTCTGGATTTACTGCAAGGTAATCACTACCTGGGAGCCCTTCCACTCCAGGTCAGATCTGACGTCTGTGCAGGCTTCCTTCTAGTCTGGTTGCGAGTCCCCTTTCAGATTCCATCCACGTGGTATTATGCTCTGTAGCTGACTTCATGTTGGTCACCTGGGAACTTCTCTTGTTAGAGGTGACCCTGTCTCCTGATACACTAACGGAGACAGTCCTGAGTTACCTTTGTCCTGTCTGGAGGTTGAGTGGAGGCTGGGCAGTGGATACTGTTCTGTGCCCTCAGGGCTGCTGTTGACAGGGGTCACAGTTAGGACATAACGATTCAGAGAGGTGTACAGTTAGAAGAGGACTGAGCAGGAGACCTGAGGCCCTGCTCTGCTAGGCTAGGATGAGAACTAAAAGCCTCATCTGTCATTTTCAGAAAAGGGTGTGTCACACTAGTGCTGGAGATCCAAGCAGGGGCTGGTGGGCCTTCTCGATGTCTTGCCTCGAGTCCTTGAAGGTGGGGCTGAATGTGTGAGCACGGACCCTAATACCTTTGGGAGTTCTTCATGGTGGGGTTGAGGGTCATTTACAGGGACAGCAGCATCTGATGTGTGTGGAATCAAAGTAAGAGGGAAACATACACTGTTTCCCTTTTCAAACCAAAGAAAGTGCTGGGTTATTTATTGCTCAGTGGTAGGGTGCTTGCCTTGGGGCCATGGCTTTGATTACCAGTGTTCATATTGTAGGACAAAGCTGCACAAAACAGCTAGAGGAAACAAAGGATCCCACAGATCAGGTGACTGCTGGCAACCCAGGTGGCCGTGGGCTGCGCCCCACCTCTTCTCAACTGTATCCGTGCAACAGGCCCTTCCCTTAGGAATCAGAGGTACAGGTGTCAGCACCAGTCATCTTGCTAGGTCCATGCTCTTGTGGGTGAGCATTCATATATGTATTGTGTGAACACAGGAGGGTTAGGGGAGCTGGTTCCTCCCCAACGGAACGTCACCTGGTATTAGGCATTGCCATTTTCTATGGCCAGACTGCCTAGCAAGTGGCTTGGTATCACTGGCACGGCCTTCAGGACTGATGGGGCATTTGAATGTTCTCTTTACCCAGTCATTGCCTTTTTTAAAAAAAATTAATCTGAGGGTCCTCCCAGACCTGGAAATGCTGAAATGTTGCCCAGCCTTCCTGACCACTGTGCTGGGTGGATGTCTTTTTTTTTTTTTTTTAAGATTTATTTATTTATTATATGTAAGTACACTGTAGTTGTCTTCAGACACCCCAGAAGAGGGCATCAGATCTCATTATGGATGGTTGTGAGCCACCATGTGGTTGCCAGGATTTGAACTCGGGACCTTCGGAAGAGCCAGTCAGTGCTCTTAACTGCTGAGCCATATCTCCAGCCCCTGGGTGGATGTCTTAACTGCTGCAAAGGGTTGAAGAGACAGCTCCTGTGATGAAAGGCCTTACCTAATGCCATGCGCTTAAGGCCAAGCAGACTTGGGTTGTCTGGGCACTGGGCATTGTAGTCACATTGATCTAGAAAGATCACCTGGTAAGGCGGTGTCTCTCTTGGGTCTGGTGTATCTGTGACCTGGCACAATAGGAACCTAATATGATATATAGGGCAGTATGTGATGGAGAGTGAGTTCTGTGGGGCTGCATGTCAAAGGGACATAGCATAGGATGCTGATCTGTTGCCTGCTGGAGCAGTGGGAGAGTGGGCATGTGTTCCTTGGGACATGGGAGCAAAGAAGAATCCCAGTAGGGTGTTCACTCGCCAGTGGTGGCAGAGACAAACTGATGGCTTCCAGAAAGTCATCCTTGTAGCCTTAGGAGACTTGTGAAGGGCCTAGGCTGAGGATTAACTTAGCTTTTGATGGTGGTGACTCAGGGTAGCCATGGGGTGCTGAGGTGGCCATGGGGAATTCCTTAGGAAAGATGGCCTTGAGCCTGGCAGGTGGAGTATTATGTGCAAGTGTGTGCATGCCACAGTGGCTGAGGCAACTCTATCAGAGCAGGGCTACCATGGATTCTAATATGAAGAGGTTTCCCTTAGGAAGCAGCCAGCAGTGAGTAGCATTGTGTGAGCTGCTGGGCTGTGTGTTCTTAGCATGTATATATATATCTTGTTTGTTTGTGTGGGTGTGCTACTGTGAAGTTGCCTGCTGTTCCTAGTACACCACAGGTGTTGTAAGCATAGCCTAAGAGCTGCTTTGGGTGTTAGACTCTGGCTGAGGAGAAGCAGACGTAGGCAGCAGTGATTGGATTTTTACTGCACCCCAGAAAACATCTCAGACCTAAGCCTTCACCTTCAAAACCATTTGGGAGCTGTCTCACTCTGCCTGCCTGGCAGTGAATCGGGGAGAGAAAGGTCAAGGAGTAAAGGTGTATGACTGCCACCTTAGCAGACAAGGTCTGACCTTGTCTGCTCCAGTGTTGAGGGGCAGAGACATTGGGCCAGGCCTGCTGCCTTCTGGTGCTTGAGACAATGGCTCCCTCTTGCTAGCTGTACAGTTGGGTACAGCGTGGGGTCAGACACCCAGCAGTATAGCGGAGAGTGCAGCTGGCTAGACAGCCTGTAGTTCCTGTTGCTCTTCAGACATTAAACCCTGCCTCTGCAAGCCTAGAGGGCAAAGTTTGGTGTACAGTGTTAAGCATTAACCACTGTTCCCAAGCTCCTGGCCCTGGCCAAGTGGCTGGGTGGAGTTCTCTGTCATTTGGAGTGATAGCTACATAGGAGGCAGCCACTGGAGTGTATGAGTCCTGCTGGACTGGACTTCAGAGGGAAGACTCCTCTATGTAGAGGCAAGGAAGCCCTGTGTGGACAGAAGTGGATGACACTCAGGAGTAGTTAGTCTTGACTGTGGTGGCTTGAGGTGGCAGGTCCTGATGGGTGCTGACTTTGAGTCCCCACTAGGGATCAGTTATAGAGTTTACTACCTTCCTATTATGCAAAGGAGAGAAACTGCCCTTTAGGGTAGGATCTGGGCTGTGCAGATAAGCTTCCATTTCTGCTCAATGGCAGGCCCATCTTGGTGATGAGGCTTTCAGCTGTCTGTTCATGTGTATGTCCTTGGTAGCCAGGCCACAAGCAAGTATAGGTTTGGGGCTTCTGAGTGTGTAATTGTGTTGTCCCTGGATCCGACCCATGACCTTAGTAAGCATGTCAGATGTCCCCTTTGGCTGCAGGCGTCTATAGAATCATGTCTCTCTTAAGTAAGGGCCTGTGCTGCTTTTGCTGGTGTCTTAGGGTCTAGGATACCTATAGGTGAGAGGCAAGACTGGTGCCACCGGCCAGTTGCTGGAGTACCTAGGCTGTTTCCTCCTTGGGTAGGCTTGTTTTAAGAAAACCATTGGGTTAGGTGTAGAGGTGGACTGGTATATTGGGATCTGAGCTGGCAGCACCGCTTCCGATCTGATATTCTCAGAACCGCACATGCGTTTTGTCACAGCCCCGTGAGGGAAGGATCTGAGGAATTCTAGGGAAGAAAAGGGTAGCAGAGACACATTTTCACTTCCTTGCTAGTTCATTGCAGGGGCTTGGGAGTCATCATCTCTGGCCTTCTGGTGGCCTGAGCTCCTGTCTTTGATGCCTGCCTACTTTAGAGTGACCCATTTCTGAAGATGGCAAATGACTTTTGAGCATTTCTCAGTGCCTCAGTTTTCCTCACCAGGGCCTTGTCTCTTACAAAGGCAGCCATGACCTTTCATTTTTAGGCCCATCCTTTTGTGGGTCTCTGGCGCCAGCAGGCTGGGCCTGGCTTTCAGGGAGGCTCAGGAAACATCTGATGGTCACTGGGGAGGACTGAGTGCTCTGGAGGCCAGAGGAGGGAGTGCCAGTGGCTCTTGGGTTTCCCTTTTCATTTAATGGAGGGACTTGACCACAGCCCAGACAAGTATGTAACTGAAGCTGCCCCTGGGAGGATCTGACTGGTGTCCTGTGGGGCTGATGTAGGGGTGCACAGGCTCCATCCTCTTCTGCTTTTTGTTTGTTTGTTTGTTTGGTTGGTTGGTTTTTTTTTTTTTTTTTTTTTTTTCCGAGACAGGGTTTCTCTGTATAGCCTTGGCTGTCCTGGAACTCACACTGTAGACCAGGCTGGCCTCGAACTCAGAAATTCACCTGCCTCTGCCTCCCAAGTGCTGAGATCAAAGGCGTGCACCACCACGCCCGGCCCTCTTCTGCTTTGTTGTAGACCTCTATCATCTGGGCATTTGGGGAACAGCATGCCCTTTCTCAGCTCCGATGATGCTCTGCTCTCTGGGGAAGAGAGACAGGATCATGGCTAGCACCAGCTGTGACATGGGATGTTGGAGATTGAGGTCAATGAGGCTGTCTTCCTGAAGGGTATACTTTTTAGGTTAAAAGTCCCAGACTGCTTAGGTAGCTTCTAGGGCTGTCATCCCATAGATGACTAATGTACTGTTCCACAATGGAACAGTCTGGAGCTCTAATTTCTTTTGGCCTTGTGTGGGGGGTATGTTGCCATGCAGATCTACAGTGGGCATGTTTCTATGTACATGCATGCATGGTATGCACACATAAGTGCAGTGTACATAAAATTATGGTATATACTAATGAATGGGTGAAAACATGTATATGTGTGAGTGTGCATGAGTAAACATGTGTAAGCATATGCCATATGTACACATGTAGATATATGTTGTGAGTACTGTGTCCGAAATCTTGTCATTGTAGTGTGTCAGGCTCTGACCGCTTGTCTGAATTAGCTGCTTCTTTGCATAGAATCTCTTGGCTGTCAGGCTGTAAGGCTCCACTCTGCTTCTCTGGATTTTAGCTGGTTTGAACATAGATTTAAAAGCCGATTGGAGGAGATGCTTACCCAGGCTGCTTTGTAAGTGGACATAAGGAATACCAGTGACCTTTATGGTCACGTCTTGGGGACAGTCCTACTAATCCTAGGGTAGGAGGTAGAACAGGTTTGCCACATCATTTGGGAAGCCTTGCTTTATTACTCTCCGGGCCCCCAAACCTTTTTACTACTGTTCCTCTGAGCATCTTTGCCTTTCAAGCTATGTGAGACATGGTGCTACTGAGTTAGGTTAGGGCGAGCAGGAGAGTGGACAACTAGTTGTGCATTTAGGTACTAACCAAGGTTTGCAGGGTTTCCCGCCCTCCTAGGCGTTAACTTTGCTCAACACCTGGTTTGACAGTTTCTGCTTATACCCAGACCTGTAACCATGGAGCCTTGTGGAGAGACGTGGGCTGCCTGCCACTCTGGTGCAGATATCCTCCTGCCTGTGCATTAGAGCTGCAGCCCAGCATCAGTGCAACCTTGAAGCAAAATGTATTGCTTTGCAGGAAGAAGGTGGGGTTGGGCCTGAATGCAGAGGAAACACTCTAAGCCACTAACTTCAAAAGTTCCCACACTGAATCAGAGTGACAGAGAGGCCAAGTCGGGCCTGAAAGTCTTGAGCAGGACTCGGAACAGGTGGGAAAGGACTGGGCCTGTTCCCTGAAGGACAGAGTGGCTCTCGACTGGACCTTTCTGTCCTGGAAACCTGAGATGGGAGGCAGGGGTTAGAGGAATGTGCATGGAAAATGCCATAAGAAGTAAGTGGCCCTCTTACAAGTTCTGTGGGTGGTTCTTGTTTCTCAATATTTCCTTTGTTTTCTCTTCAGAATGCGTTGTTCATTCAGCCAGCAGTTTGCTGTTGAAAGTGGAAAGCTGTCAGCCTGGGGTCTTGTCCGTCAGCCTGTGGCTCTCTCTCATTAACCATGCTCTATCGGCTGTCCCGCTGGCCTGGATTTTCCAGGTTGCTGGATTTTCAGGATGTGTGAGGGTTCTAAGAATCTGGAGGGCAGTCAAGAGCTGGTGGGTATTCTTTTGAGTTTTCAGGGCCCTGAAACTCTGAAACCCATTCTAGCACAAAACCATTTCACAATGCAGCCACCAGGGTAGTTTTATGGTGGTGGTCTTGGCTCGGGGCAGGCCATCCTTAGGAAGCCAAAGAGCACCTTAGTGTTACCAGGCGGGACTTCATTTTGTTGTGGGTGCTTAGTAGCCAGGCCTATGAGCTACAGTTTGCCTACCTCCTCGCCTAGGCCTCTGTACACAAACTCAGCTCCTCTGTGACCCATGCCCCATCTCCAGTGTTGCTAAGCTGGATAGACTTTCCGCCTACACTTGATGGCAGGAAAGGGAGGAGGCTGCTGGCCTTTGCAGCCAGCTCTATTGGCCAGCCTCCTCAACCTATCAGGGGATATGGCTCTGAGTCCCCGGGGTTGCTTTCTATCCCTCCCTTGAGCCATTGAGGGATTAGTAGTAATGTCCTGGAGTGGAGCCCTGCCTGCCTCAGGAAGAACAAGGGTGGGAGGAGGCTATGCCTGGGTCATGCTGTTAAGGCCTGGCTGCCTGTGAATGGGTCTGGGGGCCTGCCAGGTTGCGCCTGGTTTCTCCCTACTAAGACACCACTCTGCAGGGAGCAGGCTGGGAGTGGGGAATCAACTTGCTGCCCTGGAGCAGATCCTGGGCTGAGGGCCAGCAGTGGTTCTGGCACTGCTTGGCTATGCCTATGAAACTTGGCTGGATTTCACAAATACCTGATGCTTATCTAGTGGAGAGGTTGTCTCCTCCAGTGCCCAGGACCCTGGCCACCTCTGACCTATGTGCACACCTCTCTTACATAGTCAGAATCTCTGAAGGGACTGGGTTCCTAAAGCTGCCTTTAGTTCCTCCTTCAGTGGGAATGGAGAGACTGCAGCTACAGGAGGAAACTGCATTTTGTAACATGCTTGCTGAAAAGGAATACCACATTTGCATGCTTTATTGGAGAGATGGCTCAGCGGGTAAGAGCACTGACTGTTCTTTCAGAGGTCCTGAGTTCAATTCCCAATAACCACACATGTGAGGGGTTTCTAAGTAGAAGGTGGGTAGGTGCTGGTCTTTGTTAAAAGTCAGCAAATTTGCATTTCCACAGGTGAGTTGCATCCAAACACAACCTTGTTTGTCACATGCAGGTCACAACCAAACACAGCATGGTGACTTTCTGGGGCATTATGCTTATTATTATCTCTGGTTATCCGTACACTTTAAAATGCATCAGGCTTCAGTTGGACATCTATGAAGCAGGGAGAGCCTGTATGTAGTGGGCATCTGCGAACAACTGTCCCTAGACTAACATAGGGCTGTCCCCATGTAAGATGACAAAGTGAAAAACCAAGGTGTTTCTCCAAGTTGAAACACATCCTGTAGCCTTCATGACAGAGGTCAGGGTTGGCCCAGGTTCCATGCAGCTTATCACATGTCTTCCAAAGCATCTGATGCACTTGAAAGAAAACTCCATGGATCTCTGTGGGCCCAGGGCCGTGGTGACTTTTCATAGGAGGCCTTGCAGTGGGCCTCTCCTCTCCCCTGTGAAGAACTGCAGCCTATGAGTAAACACGGGCTTGTGGGCAGTGTCTACAAAACTGCCAGCCCTTGTATGGTGGTAACTGTGGCTAATCCCCTTTATGTCATAGACAGGATGCCCAGACAACACCCTGACCATCCAGGTCGGTAACAGGGTGTTACAGCAGATGGGTCTTAAGTGGGGGTTCCAAGGGTGGTAGGTTGTTGGGGTGGCTGATCAGGATCTGGGCCTCCCTGGTGCCAGGTAGGAATGATACAGTCTGCCTGACCTTATGGCAGTATTGTGGAGCTGTGCTGCGGCTAAGTCAGCACTAAAGAGTTATGATAGATGTGTACTCTCTCTGCGACTGCTGCCATATTCCCCAGAGGGGCTCTGTCCACTGATGCCTAGGGTTTCCTTGTTTTCTTTCCATGCATGTTCTACTTACATGTATGTCTATGTACCATGAGTGTCTTGTGCCCATAGAGGCCAAAAAGAGGCCACCTAGAACTGGTGTTACAGTTGGTTGTGACTCACCTTGTGGGTTTTGGGAATTGAATCCTGGTCCTTTGAAAGAGCAGAGTCTTAGTGTCTCTGTCCTGTCCCAGGAGTCCTCGGGATATCTAGTTATCCTTGTAAGTGTTTCTTACACTAACTCATTTCTGGTAACCTGATGTCATGGGAGTAAGGTTAGGTCCTGGAGAGTTCTGTGGGGATCATTTCACTTCTGGTTTGGGTCTGGGAGGAAGGGTTCAGGGGATGAGTGCCTGTCCTTTAGTATAACATTGGGTCTTTCACTGTCCCAGGATTCAGCCCTGTTAACCTGATCACTGGGGACAGTTGTCTGAGGTCCTTCTACTCTATCTCCTCTCTAGGTCTCTCCCTTAGCGAGTTGGCTGCCCTATCTCCTTCACTGAATTGTCCACAGCCAGACCCTTTAGCCTTTGGGTCTGACATTTAGCCCTTTAATTTCTCTTTCTCTTTCGACAAATGACACGAGGTGTGGTCAGCTGATATACCACCCTCTCTGGTTTCTGTTCAGGCTGGCTGCCCTTGGAACAATCCTTTGCTGCTGAGGCATCAGCTGGCAGCTAGTAGGTATAACACAGGGAGTAGGCCCTGGCTGCCAAATGGGGCAGTGAAGGATTACGGAGTCACTGGCTGCTAGAGATGTCTGAGACCTTTATATATGCATCTCAAAGGCAGATGTCAGAAGATAGCTGCATGTGGCACAAGATAGGTAGGCATGGTACCTTCAGTTGTGTCTTTCTAGGAGTCTATCTGGCTTCCCTTGGTTTTGAGGTTCTTTGTTTCTGTAGTTGACCGTTTTATAGTTTTATACATGATGTTACCAATGTAGGCACCAGCTCTGCTGGAAGGTTTGCTAGAAGTGCTTGAAGAATCTCCATGGTTTGTGGCCCCCTCTAATCTAAAGGAAAATTCCCTCAGTACTTTTTAGATCCTCTCTTCTGTGTCCCAAGACCTGTGGGTCTGTGGGCTCAGAGGCTCTGGGGTTTGTAGCAGATACATCACAGCTCAGCCAAGCAGTCTTTGTCTTCCTGTTGTTTCCATGAGTGAGGCTTGCAGGGAGGAGAGGGTACATTCATAAGTCATTTGTTCTATTCTAGATTTTATGGCTGGAGATCCTTACCTGTCATTTGTTATTGTAGTTTTATTTTTGTGTTTCTGAGACAGGGTTTCTCTATATAGTTCTAGCTGTCCTGGGACTCAACACGTAGACCAGGCTGGCTTCAAACTCACAAAAAAATCAACCTGTTCCTGAGTGCTGTGATGGATTAAAGGCGTGTGTCCCAGCCATCAGACTCTGCCACATTTCTTAATGACAAAATCAGCCAGGAAAGATACACTGTGAGGCAGGAAAGATACACTGTGAGGCAGGGAAGATACACTGTGAGGCAGGGAAGATACACTGTGAGGCAGGGAAGATACACTGTGAGGCAGGGAAAATACACTGTGAGGCAGGGAAGATACACTGTGAGGCAGGAGAGTGGGGAGAGCTGAATGACTTAGTCACATCTCTAGTCCATCACCAACCCTTACAGAACCCAGGTGTCTCCAAGTAGTGTTCTCTGTCTCCCCATACTGCATTTATAGGGAGCGCTTGGCTTCGCAAATTTCTAAATCTTTGCTGCATCTCAGCTATGGAGGGTTCTGGGCTCTGACTGCCCCGTGACTTCTGAGTGAACCCTTTCAGGTTGTTCTGTTACCGGGTAAATGGCAGGCCATTGCTAACTGAGTGTGAAATTGACAGTTTTTTAGAAGTACTTCTGTAATGAGGGAAATGGATCGATTCTGGTCCACAAGTGTGGAGGCTTATCAGAAAAGTTTGTCTTCCTTCCTAGGGTGGAGAGGTTGCCTTGTGGTCTCGTGACCTGGCCACCTGATCTTACCCACAGGTGGAGAGAGTCTGTCTGCTTGGCACCTACCTGCAGAGACTGGTGCCTAGATTTCCTCCCAGCTGGTGGAGAGGCCATGTTTAAGTGCTTGGCTGGCAGTGGGTACTTGACCTAGTACCCACTCCTCCTCATGCTATCCATCCCTCTGCCTCCTTGGCAGCTGTGTACTCAGCTGATCTCTGCCCAAGATGCTTCTAGTTGTTGTGAATGTGTAGTCTGACACAGAGGGACGCCACCTCAGGTGAGCAGCTTTGCCTCAGAGCTCAACAGCTTTCAGCTCCAGTGACTCCTGAGCTCTGACTGTGAGTGAGTGGTTGTTGTGTGTGTTTAAATCAAAGTTCCCTTTGTGCAGACTGTAAGTGTCAAATATCCTCTCAAAAATATGATTCAGACTTTATTTAGATACAGAAGTAATTAGCAGAGATCTGAAAATCAATAGTCATCTAGATGACAAAATGGATCCTGGTGTGTTCTTTTCATGTAGATGCAGGTGTACTTTTCATGAAAGCATTTCATTCATTCATTCATTCTTTCTGTCTGTCTGTCTATTTATCCATCTATAACCTTTTATCTACCTATCTATTCTCTACCATCTATCACCTATCTATGTATCTGTCTGTCTGTCTATCTATCTATCTCTATCTTTATCATCTCTCTTTCTCTCTCTCTCTCTAATGTGTTTGAGTATACAGTCAATCTCTTCAGACACACACCAGAAGAGGGCATCAGATCCCATTACAGATGGTTGTGAGCCACCATGTGGTTTCTGGGAATTGAACTCAGGACCTCTGGAAGAGCAATCAGTGCTCTTAGGTGCTGAGTCATCTCTCCAGCCCGTTTTATTCTTAATTATCTCTGTGACTCTGGTGGAATTAGGAAGGGAGGACTTTTAGATGCTTTCTCAATGCCCTGAGGATGAGGTACCATAAATACTTCCCATCTGTTTGGTTTAGGTGTGATCCCACCTGTGATGTAATCTCTTTGGATCTGCCCAGCCAGAGCTTGGACTTTGATGATGGGTGTATCTGTTAAAGAATTGGTGTAACTGGGCTTGGGGGGACTAGAGAGAATGGTTGATTGTAGACTTACACTGTCTTTAGCACAGCCCCCAACTGGAGGAATGTACTGAAATTCTGACGATTTGTTTTACTGTCTTTAAGGTTTGCATTTGTGTATATGCAAATGTATGAGTGTGTGTATATATGTGTGTGTGCACGTGCATGTCTGTATTTCTGTGTTGTGCACTCATACATTACTTTGATAAGCGATGAAATGAAAAGGCAGATTTGTACAAGTTGCCACAGTGGACAACTTACTGTGAGCCAGGTTGAGGCTGTGTGTCATGTCTACCCCAGTCTCCCCAGCATCTGTTTGTATCCTTACATTTCTTTCCAGGTCTGGCAGCCCTTGGCCATCCTGTACAGTCGTCCCACTGAAGAGTTGTTTAAATGTCATCTGGTAGACAGCTTCACAAGGGTCTTGCCACCTCTCCCTGGGAGTGTTGGTCGGGCTATGGGAGTGCTGTTTCCTTAGATGAGTGGTCATCACTATACCTGTGCATCTGGGCAAAGGGTGAGGAAAAGTTTGTTGAGCACACCAGCTGTGACTGCTCAGAACAGCATTGTGGCTGCCTTTTGTGAAAGACCCAGGCAGGTGGGCTGTGGTTGGAGGCTGGAGGTACGGTTTCTGAAGAGCTTTTGCCCTTCTGTGTCTTTCCATGTAGCCCTCCTCCCTGGAGACTAGTAACTTGAGCTGAGCTGGAGGTGAGCAGCAGAGACTTTGTTCAAGGTCATGAGCTCGAGTTGGCTCCATTTGAGCATCTGAGGGAGAATCTGAAACCCTGTCTCCTGACCCTCTGGAGGGTTGTTGGGCTATGAGTCACACCCTGGTCCTCTGTGTCCTCAGAGCTGGTGACACCAGAGTGTGTTGTATTTGTATGTGTTTGTTTGTTTTTGTTTTCAAAACAGATTCTCACTGTGCAGCTATGGCTGGCCTAAAACTTGCCAAGTAGACCCGGCTGGCTGGCAACCCTCAGAACTTTATCTGCCTCTACCTCGTAATTGCTGGGATTAAAGGTTTGTGCTACCACACCTGACTTCTTTAAACCTGATATTAACTTATTTCCTGACATCAGAAAATCATAAGAATATAAAGAAGTCTCTCCTATGCTTGGCTTCAGCTCTCTGCATGGGACATTTTTTCCCATGATGAAATATTCTTTCTCTTTCTCTTCTGCATCTGTCTCTTCTCACACACATGTAAAGGCTGTGAGGCTCTTTTGGGACGTACCCTCTCCAAAAAACACATTTTCTTTCAGACTCTCTATAGCATTTACTAGGTGAGAGGATTACTGTTCACACAGCAAAGATCTTATTTGAGTTTCACCGGATCATATAGCGTGTGACGTCACCACAAAAAGCCTGCTATCTTGGCTTCATTCTGGAATTTTCCTGTGTGCCTCTGCTTTCTGGGCAGCAGGAACTGCAGGCTTGTGCCTGTGGGCCCTACAGCCTGGATAGTGGCATGATGGGAGTACCCCCTGAGACGTAGGGTCAAGAATGTTTGCAGTCCAGCTACCCTTTACTATGATATGATAGCTGTGACCCCTCAGTAACTCAGCTGGGCCTACCTCACTAGGCTGTGTATCCCCCCATTGTCTCTCAGCTACAATTCCCAAGGCAGTTTCTTCTAGCCTGACCCCTGGTCTGCACACCGAGGTATTGTAGCAGGTCTCCATGGCTTGGGTGGTCCTCAGATGCCTGTGTGTGTCTGTGCTCCAGTCAGTTGATGCTTAGATGGATGGCCTCAGAAGTGGTCATGGGGGACTTTCCAGATGGTGCCTCTTGGCTTTTGACATCTCTGACATTTCCTGGTTACATTTAGTCTTAGCATCCATCCCCCTGCCTTAGCTCTGTAGTCAGTGATTCTCTTGAGATAACCTAAGTGGAGAATGAGCTTAGCAAGTCAGTTGTAGGTGCTGAGAATACACTTAGTTACTAGTGTGCCCTTCTTCTTCTTTTTGTTTTTTTGGTTTTTGGAGACAGGATTTCTCTGTGTAGCCCTGGCTGTCCTGGAACTCACTTTGTAGACCAAGCTGGCCTCAAATTCAGAAATCCGCCTGCCTCTGCCTCCCAAGTGCCACCACCGCCCGTCTGTGTGCCCTGCTTCTTGACTTGTTAGCTGACAGAGGTAGGAAGCTACACACGCGTATGCATGTGGGTAACATGTACACACACCCTGAAAAGCCCAGAGTTTCCCTTCATTCTTCAGATGTGTCACGCCTCAGGGCTCATCTGGTCATCCCTTTCCTGGAGGGGTAGAAACTGGCCTCCACTGTCCACAGTGTAGTTGGGTGTTTGTTAAATTTGTATCTTTTACTAGAAGACCTGGGATGCTGTTCTAGAATGCTTTACCCATACTCTGGAGAAGGAACTGAACAATGAGGATTCTGTGTTTGCTTATAGTGTTCTGGGTGGTTAGCATAATATTTATATAGGTTAAAGGTTATGAAAGGAAAAGTATTGGCCCAGGAAGGAGATTTATCTGCCCCACAGGGACAGATGGTAGGGAGTAAGAAACAAAGGCAGGAGATAAAGGATGATGGGAGAAGAGCAAGGGAGAGGGTAGAGGGTTATTTGTCCTTGAGGACAAAGGACTGTCTTGGAATAGAGAGGAGACAGACATGGCCAATTGGCGACTTCTAAAGGTAAAATAGGAAGGCTTGTGTTAGGATGAGGTGTTTAATTTTAATTGGGCATGGTGAGCCAAAGGGGGCTTTTAATCGCCGGACTTCAGTACTTTGATACCTGGATTTTTGGTACTCAGGCTCAGGAGGAAGGATTGGTCAAATAAGGGAATAGACCTTGGGGGCTAGCTCTAGGAATGTAATCTAATGACTTTTAGCAAGGCAGAAGGAATTGGGGAGAAGGGCAAGGCCCTCCAGAGCCATGCTAGAGCTGACCAGCGTCCCTTCAGCTCACACTTCTTTCCTTGGAAGGTTTGAACCACACTGTTCAGCTCTCTCTTAGCCAGGGCTCTTACATCTGTTAAGTTTCTGTCTTGCTGTGGTCCACCTCTCCTGTTTCTTTCCGTGTGACTTCATCTGTCTTTTGACTGTCTTATATCTGCCACATGTAAGTATGGTGAGATGAGGAGATCTCACATTAGGGACAGTTGATAGTACTGGGTCTTGCCTCCAGATGGAAGGAAGTTCTGCAGGATGCTGGCCTGGTGTCTCTGCATAGGGGCAGGTATGGATTTGATGGGTACCCAGGGAGGTTGTGCCTTGGTCTGTATGAAAGGCTCTGCCTGATTTTGCAAGGGTGAGCATATATGCATAGGCAGATCAGCAGACCTACTGTCTCCAGCTTCCTCACCATTCAGTAAAGGACCAGCCAGCCATATTTTCAGCATCAGTCCATGGTGTGGCATACAATCTTGTCCCCTCCTACTTGCTCCAAGGTTCTGATGTATGAGCTCTGGGAGGGATTGTGTCTTGCTGTGTATATTCCACTGTCCTTAGAGTTCCTGTCTTATCAAAGGCACACCGATGGGAAGCATAGTGTGGCTGTGTTTTCAGCAGTCTGTGCTGCTCCATTGAATTCTCTGCAGAATCAGTTCTGCTCCTACCTTACTGTCGTTCCTTGGTGATCTGGGGAAAGCTAAGGGCCATGAATTAGGAGGACTGGGACATGGGTGGGAAGGGTATGGGTGGAGGGGGAGGCTTATAGCATTTGAGTGCAGTACTGGTGAGGGAATTTCTTATTAGAACAAAGCCACTTCTGGGCTGTGGGCCCTAACAAAGGTTTCTCCCTCTGCTTTGGTTTAGCATAAGTAATCGGATGCCACATTTTAGGGGCCTACTTCAATTCAGGGCAGGGCACTTTGTGTTCTTTTGTTCCCTGACCCTTGATGACCTTGATTATTGGAGTTTGTTACTAGGACCTGGGTCGGGTGTATCCTGAGACAGAAAGGATCTAGTGAGCTTCAGGGACCTGCGTCAGCAGCTCCTGTTTGGGTACCAATCAGGATTGATGGTAAACCACCGTCTGAACTAGCTAGTAGGGTAGGAGGTGTGTGTGGGCCTTCCCCGGAAGGCCAGCATAATCCCATTGGGATTTAAGGAATTTGAAATTCAAAGCTACTGTCAAAACAAAACAAAACAAAACCAACCTCGGTGTGTGTGCCTCCTCCCTCAAAGAGGGCTTTAGTCTTTAATGGGGCCAATCGCTGAGGTACTTGGCTTTTAGGATAGTCATCCTCAGAGGTATCACATGTCTGGTTAGTAGGACTTGAAAGGGGAACAATGTAACTTGCTGTCGCCCAACTGGAGGCTGTTTAGAATCTTTACCTGGTTCCTCCTTCCAAGTAGCTACCTTGAAAAAGTCCAAGTAAAGAATCATTGCCTGGCTCCGACCCTATGCTTCCTACCCATGATGCTCAGCGATCAAGACCTTGGTTCCAGACACCAGCACAGGGGACTCGAGCTGTCACATCAGGACTCTGTTCTTGGTCCTCCTGAAGCCCTTTGTTTCTGTCATCTGAGATTGTGAGCTTTAGTCTTACTTCCAAAAGGTGACCTGGACTCGGGGAGAGGTCTCAAATCAGAAGTTTCCTTCAGGTTCTTTCCTTCTTCAAGGATGCTCCCTTCCTGCAGACCTCTGACCGCAGTACCTCAGGATCCCTACTTAAGCCTCAACGGATGTCAAACTGTAACCTTATATTTTTTTGTGACTGAACAAATGTCTGCATCCTGGGGCAGCTGGAACATGAGGTATCAAGACCATGTGCCCAATGCCTCGGTGCTCCATGCTCAGGAATCCAAACCCCCATGGTGTGGTCTCCCTATCCAGGGCATCATAACATTACAATGGTTACTGGACCTGCCTGTCAAGGGCCTTGAGTGTCCAAGACTCCCCGTCCACTGTGGACATGGAGGAAGCAGAGGTGAGGACCCTCCTTGTAGGGTACGAGTGTAGAACACACTGAGGACCTAACCTGTCTCCCCTTACCCCGTTTGCCAAGACTGTTCTTGATTTTTTGGGGGGTGGGGTGGGGTGTTCCTTTTTACTGCCCCTGTTCCTGAGAGGAGTAGGGTCACTCCCCCTGCCTCAGGCCTGCATTTCTTTGCACGCATAGCCCTGTGTACCCACCCACTCATGCCTCACCAGAGGAGGTTATATAGCTGTTGCTGGGTTAAGTTTCCTTCCCCCTTATTTTTTTTTTAAATATATTTTTTTATTACGTATTTTCCCCAATTACATTTCCAATCCTATCCCAAAAGTCCCCCCTAGCCCCCCCCCCCCCCACTCCCCTGCCCACCCATTCCCATTTTTTGGCCCTGGCGTTCCCCTGTACTGGGGCATATAAAGTTTGCATGTCCAATGGGCCTCTCTTTCCAGTGATGGTCGACTAGGCCATCTTCTGCTACATATGCAGCTAGAGACACGAGCTCTGGGGTACTGGTTAGTTCATAATGTTGTTGCACCTACAGGGTTGCAGATCTCTTTAGCTCCTTGGGTACTTTCTCTAGCTCCTCCATTGGGGGCCCTGTGAACCATCCAATAGCTGACTGTGAGCATCCACTTATGTGTTTGCTAGGCCCCGGCCTAGTCTCCCAAGAAACAGCTATATCAGGTCCTTTCAGCTTGCTAGTGTATGCAATGGTATTCCTTTCCCCTTATAAGGTCGTGTCCAGCAGCACCTGAAGTTCCTCCCCATGCAAATGAGGCATCTCCAGGACCTCAGTCCCAACCAACCCTCAATTGCCTGCACTCACCCCCCCAAAAGGTTTAAATAGCCTTTGTTCTCCCCGCCAATAAACTGAGCCAGTTCTCTGAAGCTGTTCCTGTGTGTGTGTGTGTGTGTGTGTGTGTGTGTGTTCTTACTTGAGTACTCACCAGTCCAGTGTGGTGTGCAGTGAGCCTGGCTACCCTGAGGGGAGAAGCAGACATAGAACAGTACCATCTCATATGTGGAAACTGAGGCAGAGAGGACTGGTCTGGGAACCTGGCTGTATGAGACCTGTCCTGGGTACTAAGGGATAAGGAGTCCCTCAGAGGCACATCTCTGCCAAGACCCTGACGGGGAAGGAATTAGAATACAGGGTCCAGTACCTACTGATTTGGCCACTCCCTGGCTCAGAGCCTGCATGGCCTATGATCCTGAGACTAACCTGACTATCTTCCACAGGTGATGGAAACCCCAGGGAAAACAGCCCTTTCATCAATAATGTGGAGGTGGAAAGAGAGAGCTACTTCGAGGGGAAGAACATGGCACTTTTTGAGGTAATTTTGTTTCAGTTTCTACACGAAGAAGGTACATTAGTGAAGAACCTGTGGGAAGAAGGTAAAGGAGTGGCCATCTCCCGTGCCCCAGGCAAGGGCAACCTGCTCCTCTGCCTGAGATCCACTGAGTTTATCTGTTTCTGATAAGTGAGCTGCAACCTGGGCTGGTGCATTCCTTACAGTTCCTAAAGCCTTGAGGACTCTCTCAGTGCCCCTGACTTCTGATTCCAGACCTGCTGGATAGATGTTCTGGGCACACAGATGTGGGGGTGGGTGGGGTGTTCCATTCACTTGACTGTGGGCTCTTGGGCTCTACACAGTCCTGGGACAGATGGATCTCCTTGGCTGCCTTGAGATGTTGACGGACCTGGTTCCTACCTATGTGATGCTTTGCCCCCACAGGAAGAGATGGACAGCAACCCCATGGTGTCATCACTGCTGAACAAGCTGGCCAACTATACCAACCTGAGCCAGGGTGTGGTAGAGCATGAAGAAGATGAGGACAGCCGGAGGAGAGAGGTCAAGGTACACGCGCTCCCCTCGGCCGGATAGCAGTCTTGGAGGTTTCTAGACAGAGAACACCCTTGCCAGGTTTTCAGATGATGTGTGCCTTTCCCTTCATGAGGCCTGACCATTTTCATCTATACGGTACTGTGTCTCAGTGGACACCTCCAGCTTCTGGGAAGGGACAAGGTCCTAGAAGTCATGTGCAGGCTGCCCTGGATACTCTTGAGTGGGCATCCTTGGGATCCATATAGCTCCAAGGAGAAGGAGTGGCACTAAACCCTGCCTGAGGCCTGACTTTGTGTTTCATTTTATTATTTGGTTGCAGTGTTTGTTTGTTTTTGAGATCGTCTCACTCTGGCCAGGAGCCCACTATGTCACCCAAAGTTGGCTTTGAACTCACAGTAGTTCTCCTGCCTCTGCTTTCAGTTACTAGGATGACAGGTGTGTGTGCCATTATGTCTGGCTTAAAGCCTTCCCTAAAGCTTTTGAGTTTTGTTCCCCTCAGTTCTAGCTCCCTGAGGTCTCTGCTTTCTCTGGAAGGAAGAGTTCAATGCTGGTGAGCAAAGATGAAGGTGATTTGTCACATCTGTTTGTCACATCTATCTGCTTCCAAGGTGCTTCTCATGAGCCAGTACCCAGCCTGACTGTGGCTCTATGAAAGTCAGGCCACAGAGCGGCATTGGCTGTCTTCTTTCCTCCTGCTGTAAACACAGCAGGGTCAGGTCTACACAGTGTTCAGCACTTCGCAGACGATTCAGATCCGGGGCCATGTGGTCTCTGGGGACAGGGCTACGGTTAACAGAGGCATGGGCTGTCTTCTTGGCAGTAGAGCAGTGGTTCTTAGAAACATTGTCTGGGCCATGCCTTTTCCTGCCCTCTCCTAGATACTCCGGGCATCCTTAGCTGACCCTGTTGAGATGGCAGAGTCACAGCTGCCCAGATCTGCTGAATGATGGGCTGCTGCTATAAAGGAGAATTTAGGAGCTGCTGTAGTGGTAGGTTTGTCACTCAAATGTGTTGGTGGGGTATACTTGTGCCCCCAGCACTGCCCCATGGCCCAACAGGCTCTTGGGCCTCAGAAGCCCTAAGCCTTCCCTGTCCCCAGCACACATGTCCATTTGTCCATCTGTCTATCTCTTTTGTCTCCTGGAATATGTGTCCAAGGAAAACTTGGCTTGTGCCAGGGAACAGACACTAGACTGAATGCCTCTTGGAACTGACCCTCAGCTGCAACTCTGCATAGTCCAGGCCCTGCTCAGGATGATTCCGTAGTGTAGTCCTTATTTCCTTAGAGTGGAGCCCAGCAGACTTGGCTGCCCACAACGGTGGTGTGGAAGGAACCCGTCCTTGTAAGCAGGGCATCCAGGTTTGGGGAGATTATACTTCGTACAGCCATAGTATATTTTACCCTAACACAAAGTATGTCAATTCTCTGGCTAGTGTTTCCCTGGGTAACATGTTTCTGGACTGGATTTCAGTTGATTAACAGCTCACAGCAGAGCTGCTTATCGTGGTTGAAAATGTCCTACTTAGGAATCCATTGGGTTGGCAGGACAGAAGTAGAGCCCGCCTCTGGTATCTCCTCTGATGGCACAGAAGTTTGTCCCCAGAGACAGGAATCACTTTCTTTTGAGCTGCTTCTGGGTTGTAAACAGGTCTGGATCATCTGGACAAAGCTAAGAGTTCAGAGGTGGCCATTCCCTTTTTGAAGGCACTGGGAACCCCAGGCAGTAGGATATTGGGCAGACAGTTAGCTCCTGAGCCCATGTCTCATTGGGATCTGAAGCTAAGCTATGTGGCCTGGCAGCTGCTTGTGTATCTCAGGCTACCCATCAATGGCCTGCCTAGAGACGTTTTTTTTGTTGTTGTTTTTTTTTTTTTTTTCTGCCATGTTTCTATTAGAGCTATTGGCTGCCTCTAACGTCCATCTCACACTGTGTTCTTGTACACATACATTTTTTTTTTTTTTTTGGTTTTTCGAGACAGGGTTTCTCTGTATAGCCCTGGCTGTCCTGGAACTCACTTTGTAGACCAGGCTGGCCTCGAACTCAGAAATCCGCCTGCCTCTGCCTCCCGAGTGCTGGGATTAAAGGCGTGCGCCACCACGCCCGGCATTTTTTTTTTTTTTTTTCTTGACATTCTTTAGTTTAACTGAAAAATTAACAAGACAGGTTGGAGAGATGGCTCAACAAGTGAGGGTGACTGCTACTCTTCCAAAAGATCCATGCTGGACAGCTCACAACCACCTAGACTGCATTTCAAAGGGAGCCAATGCCCTCCTTTGTCCTCTATTGGTATTTGCATTCATGTGCACTATACCAACACACGTATATGTATATATAACATAATAAATATAAAAATAATTCTCACTCATGTGCATATACCAACACACATGTATGTATACACAACAGAATAAAGATAAAAATAATTCTCAAAAAGTCCCAAAGGCTTTTCTTCATCTGCCAGCTTGTAGACTACAAACCCATAAAGACTTTATCTTCTGACCCCAGAATGCAGTGTCCAGGCCTCGAAGATAGGGAGGGCGTGAGGTTAAGGCTTAGGTCTCCCTCTTGATATATATATATCTCAAGAGGGGATATATATGTTTACTGTGATGCTCACTGGCCTTGGGCTCAGGGCTAAGGTCTTCAGGCTTTCAAACCCAGAGCTTCCTCCCACCCCCTCTTTTCTTTTCCTGTGAAATCTTTGATGTCGGGTTGGTGGAAGTTAAGCTGCCCTGCCCTGGATGGCTCACAGTGGCAGGGGTCCTATACAGGCCTGAGCTGCCATCCTGTCTTCTCAGGTTTAGGTGGTCAGTTTGCTCTTCTTGAACTCTGCCCTCTGGCCGGCTGCAACCATCCAGTATCGATCCTTAGCTGCTGGGCTCTCCCTGTGTGGTCTCAGGTTGGATGACATCCTCAGCCAGGCTTCGGTGTGAGCATTGCTCTGTACCAGCCTTGTGGTCATCATCCACAGGGGATGTGCTCATGCTGGTCCTCCATGCTCATTCTGTGTTCTCCTAAACTGAGAGGAGCCTCCTTCGTTGGGGTCTGGCTCCTCAGCTCTTGTTTCCCTAGGTCTCTAGTCTGTTTCCTGTCATTTCAATGAGACTTTTAAACTTTATAGGTAGTCTTACCGGTATCTAGCCTGTCTCTGGCCTCCTTTCTTTCATGCCTCAAGCTTCCTGGCACCAAGGTCCAGGCCCTTAGCTGTCTCACAGATATAACAAGGACTCCATCTTACTGTCCCAAACTTCCCACTCCGACTCTTCTCCCCAGTAGGAAAGCAGAGCCAGGTGGATTTCCCCCCATGTATGCATAACATGGTTTTCTTTCCCTCCAGCACAATGCCCTAGATGCCTGGGGTCTGCTCTAGAACCACAGACCCTCATCTTATTTGGAACATAGATTTTTGTCAGTCATCTTTGCTATCCTTGTAGCTTCATTGTAGATGGCCACCATGTTCCTCCCCAGTTTCTATTTCCTGTGACCTCCAAACCAAAGCATGGGGTAGGGTTCCAGACTGAGTTACTGGGTACAGGCTTTGAGCCTCCCTGGACATATGATACTCTGTTCTAGGCCCCACGCATGGGCACCTTCATCGGAGTCTACCTGCCGTGCCTGCAGAACATCTTGGGTGTTATCCTTTTCCTGCGTCTGACCTGGATTGTGGGGGCAGCTGGTGTTATGGAGTCCTTCCTCATTGTGGCCATGTGCTGCACCTGTGTGAGTGTTTACAGCTAGTCCTGGGTCAATTTCTCAGGAGCTGATTCTGGGGCCCAGAGAGACTACTGTTGGGAAATCCAGGTCTGCTTTTAGGTCCCTCTCCAGGAACCAGCTCCTATCGAAGACTTGGGAAAGATGGGCCGGCCCATGCAGCCTGGCAAAGGCCAGGTTTCCTACTAGTCTGAAGATTTTACCTAGCTGTATCTATGTTGAGGGTGGCATTTCTACATCTGGGGACTTAAGGAGGCTGAGTCAGGGGCAGGTACCTTTTACTTGGCTATGATGAGACTCCACCTAGTTTGAAAGGATCATGGATATTTTCAGGGTTTCTCTTAAAGAGAAAGGGATACATACAGATCTGTAACTTGTTCAAGTCCAGGCCTCCAGCATGTCTCCTTATTTCTAGTGACATTTTGTTACGCTGGTTTATCTTATACTCACAGCCCATTTGTTTACCAGCCAACTTTCAACCATAATAAGGTTGAATGAGTCTCCTTGACTCCTACCGCAGGCTACCTGACCACTTGTTCCCTGATAAGCTCACACCTGTGTGTCTATCCCAGGCTACCCACTGTCCTTTGACTGGTCATTCCTTCTGGCTACCTGCTTGCTTGTCCCATGAGTGGTCAGTCTATGTTGACATTCCAAGCATCTAGTTAATGCTTCCCAACTGGTCACTTCAGTGTCTGCCCCACCATGACCAACCTAGGGCCTATATTTCCAGACTGGTTATTCCATACGGTCACCCCAGGCTGTCTTCTGTTTACTTTGTGTGGGCGCTTGAGGCTACCTACTTCATTTATCACCCAAATGTCATTCTTTGTGGTATTAGCATTCCTGGTACCCACAAATAAACTTTTCCTAGCAGAGGGTGCTTGCTGGAGGCAAGGTGGATAAAAGGTGAGGTGCCGTATTCCCTGTTGGATGCACATCTCGATGAAGCGTCCCTCTTGTGCTCCGTGGGTTGGTAGAAGTGTAATTGGGTCAGGCACCTAGATGAGGTTCAGCTTACAGGGCTGTGGCAAGCAGGGTCTGAAGCCCGTGTTTTCTGTGACCTTCGGGAATGGATTTGTGGGTTGGGTAGAAAAGGGTTGACAGGCAGGAGGCCTGTCTTTCCTGGTCATTTAGTACCTCCTTTGAGGTCAAAAACCTACAACCTCAGGCTGGGCATGTTGGAGCATCTTAGGGCACACGTTTCCTGAAAGAGCTGCCTCTCTTTGCAGACAATGCTGACAGCCATCTCCATGAGCGCCATCGCTACCAACGGCGTGGTCCCAGGTGAGGGTGCCAGTGCCTGTGGCCCTTGAATTGGTTTATTGATCTTTTCACAGTACAGGACAAGAGCTACATGCGTATGGGTGCCATTCCTGCCCCAAGCTCATGTGGTGACTGTAACATTTTAAGTTGTTTTCACCGGGGTGGCACTGGAGTACTGTGCTGCCCATGGAGTGAAGAGAGGCTCTCTTCCCCAGAGGCTCTGGTGTGGACACACCCTCACTGCTTGCCTGTCTGTTATTATGATGATGGGAACCACATCCTTGAGTTGGACACAAACCTGAGTAGAATGCAGGTCCTTCTGAAGTGATGAGCTAGCAGAGATACACTGCCAAGCACTACTGCCTGTCCTCTGCATAAAAGAGTTGGCAGACCTGTGCCAGTGTCTCTCCTTTAACCGTCTGAGGGCATAGCAGGCTTTCCGAAGACAGATGATGTACTGTACCTGCCTGTATCAGGCAGTTCTCATCATGCTTGAGCTAGCCTGTACCAGTAGGCAGGCTAGACATGAATTCATAGCCCAAGGCTTTCTGGTGGTTCTGTTTTGACGGCATGCTAAAGCTGCTTGTCCCTTAGTGGGGACAAATCTTTCTTTGTGAGTGCTCAGTGTTCATAGTGAATGGCATTTCCTGACCCATATTTTATCTTGGGTTATCTTTACAGCGGGAGGCTCGTACTACATGATCTCCCGTTCGCTGGGGCCTGAGTTTGGAGGTGCTGTTGGCCTCTGCTTCTACTTGGGCACGACATTTGCAGGCGCCATGTACATCCTGGGTACCATCGAGATCTTCCTGGTGAGTCCATCTGTGGAAGTCTTCCTTACCCAGGCACTTTGCCCATGGGCTGATTCGTATGTTACCTCTGACTGTCCTCTATCCTGCTGCTCTGCATGTCTTGGCTCTCAGAGGGTCTGGGTCTCTGATGGGTGAGACCTCATAGTCTGTGATATCTCAGGAGGCATGTGTAACTCCTTGAGCAGGATTCTAGCCCTCAAAGGCAAAGCAGTTCTGCTCATCACTGTTTTTTTGTTTTTTTTTTTTCAATTTATGTATTTATTTTATTAGATATTTTCTTTATTTACATTTCAAATGTTATCCCCTTTCTTGGTTTCCCCCCCCAAACCCCCCTATCTCATCCCCCTTCCCCTGGCATCACTGGTTCTTATAGTATGAAACTCTTATTTTATTTTATTTTTTGGCTTTTTGAGCCAGGGTTTCTCTGTGTATCCCTGGCTGTCCTGGAACTCACTCTGTAGACCAGGCTGCACAACTTCTACTGTAGAAGGACTTCCCTGCAACTTGATGTTGGGCTTGGGCTCAATGTCTGGTGGGCTTTGTAGCATAAGTTTCTGTTTACCATGGGTACTGTTTATCATAACCAGGAAATCATGGGGGCAGGAGCTTGAAGCAGTGTGTAGTGTCAGCTGTCAGGAAGAAGAGAGATGAATCCTGATGCTAGGCTTTTTCCTCCCTCTTTATACAGTTCAAAATCCCAACCCAGGGAAATGGTACCACCTACCCTAAAAGTGGTGGGTCTTTCCATCTTTAATGAACTCAAAATAATCCCTCACTCTTGTGAGCTAATCCCAGAGGAATCTAATATGACCCAGATCTTCCCAGAGGTTTTCTCTTGAGTGGATCTAGATCCTGTCAATTGATGATAAATACTAACCATCGCGATAACCATTTCGATGGAGATGGCTTTTTTTCTCTGCTACCCAAGCATCCCAGAGCCAGCAGAGAAGCCTTCCCATGCTTTCTAAGAAAGGTTTCACGGGGGGGGGGGGGGGGGGGATGATGCATATTCTAATTTGGGGAGTCTGGGCTGGGACCTAGGATTCCTTGTCCCACTATGGGTCCCGGACCCGCAGACTCTAGATTGTCATGCTCATTTCTAGGGTCTGGTCGGTCTCTGAGGAAGTCCCATTCCTACAGTAGAGCAGCTTGGAGGACACACTAGCTATTTGGTAGCTCTCTGGAGATGGCGCTCAGCAGTCAGCTGGTATTAGTAAAGACGGAGGAGCTGTGCTGGGCTCTGCTAAGGCTGTTGGCAGGAGTCCTTGGCCCCTCACTACAAGGGTTCTCCCCTGCCTGTTAGTAACCTGACCAAGGTTACATTCTGGCTTTGGCAGTTTGAGGGAACTGGACAGGAATGACTGCCGGCTGGATGCCCTGGGTCCATCTTGGATGGCACACAAGATTCTGTCTCCATGTACCCAGTGGCCTCAAGCCTGACAGGCCGCCTTTGCCAGTATCAGGGAGGGAGGCAGTGTGAGGTCAAGGCTGGGTGAGTTCCTGGACAGGACCTTCTTTGCTGACCTGACTTATTCTCACAGACCTACATCTCTCCAAGTGCGGCCATCTTCCAGGCAGAGACGGCGGATGGTGAGGCGGCCGCACTGTTGAACAACATGCGCGTGTATGGCAGCTGTGCGCTGGCACTCATGGCGGTGGTGGTCTTTGTTGGTGTCAAATATGTCAACAAGCTGGCACTGGTCTTCTTAGCCTGTGTTGTGCTTTCTATCCTGGCCATCTATGCTGGTGTCATCAAGACAGCCTTTGCCCCACCTGACATCCCGTGAGTCCCAGGCCATCCTGGTGGTGGTGTGGGTGTGTGGGTGTGGCTTGGATCTAATGCTGGGTCACCTTGCTGTGTTGTTCCAGGGGCTGGGCCTGGCCTCCTGGTTCTCTCTCCTCCTAGCTTCTCTGGGGAAGAACATGGAGGTATCCTTGATAATCACTCTTGGGTTCCAGTATGGTTTTAAGGAACTTTGGAGTTTGGGGTGGGCACAGTGCCCATGTAGAGGGTTCTGTGTGCGTCTGTGATGTCAGGAGGCTGGTGAAGGTTGTCCGTATTTCAGTGTGGACAGTGGATTAATTACTTTTTGGTGCTGTGATAAAGCACCGTGATTAGAAACAGGCTATGAAAGAAAACGTTTATTTTGGCCTGTGGTTCTAGAGGGGTGAGAGTCTATCATGGCAGGGAGAAATAGCAGCAGAAAGCAGGCACGTTAGCAGAAGTAAGAAGCTGGGGGGGGGGGAGGGGAAGAGGGGAAGAGGGGAAGAGAGACTGGCAAAGTCCGTCCCCAGAACATAACTTCCTGAAACAAGGCCATATGTGCTGAACCTCCCCCCAAAGCACCATCAGCTAGGTTTCAAGTGTTAAATGGCTGAGCCTACGGAAAACATTCTCAAACCACCACAGTCAGATGGCCAAGCTTGTTAGACCATTCTTATCTCATGAGACATGGCTTCCTCGTCTTTATAGAAACCCTTCAAATGAGCTGCCTCTTGTCCTTCTATGGGCATCCACCTATGGGTTAACCAAGGTGGCCGGTGTCGCAGCAAGTTGAGTGAGCTTGGACCAAGGTGCAGACTGGACATGTTAGGACTGACCAAAGCCCTTGGTAGGGAATGTGGGAGCCAGGAAGGGATGAAACCACAGAGCTGTAGTTTCACCATTTTTGTGGAGGGTTTGGCCACCTTCCAGAGTAAGTTGCCCTGGGCAGGAGGAAGACAGCCCTCACCCATGGAGGGCTTGTATGTGAGATCAGTCTTCAGGCTGCTGGACTGTGACCCCATGCTTGCTCCTGACATGTGGCCCCGCAGTAACACGGGTTACATTTATTAGAGTTGCTCAGGAGGTGTTGAGCCCCGCAGTGAGACAGCTGAGCAGCGTGGTGAAAATGAGCTCTGCCCTTTCTCTGCTCTAGGGTCTGCCTTCTAGGGAACCGCACGCTGGCAAACCGCAACTTTGATACCTGTGCCAAGATGCAGGTTGTCAGCAACGGTACAGTAACCACTGCACTCTGGCGCCTCTTCTGCAATGGCTCCAGCTCGGGTGCCACCTGTGATGAGTACTTTGCACAGAACAACGTTACTGAGATACAGGGCATCCCTGGTGTGGCCAGTGGTGTCTTCCTGGGTGAGTGCTTGTGGGGACGGCTAGGGCCACCTCTCTGGGTTGTTTGGGGCTACTCTTAGGGTCCTGGTTCTTCTTGCTTAGCCGTATTCCTAGGGTCCCATCCAGCCAAACCCTAGGCTAGAATGGCCTTCTTCATCTGCTGCAAATCAGCTGCGTAAGGTCATGCATTCAGTGTTTGAGACAACCACTCACTTTGCAGCCCAGCATGGCCTGGAAATTGCTAGGTAGCCTTGATTGGTCCAGAACTTATCCATGTCATTACCTTCTACATACTGGGATAACAAGTAGCCGGGGGAGCAACTTCATCTTAGAGAGAAGGACCCAGTCCTGGGGAGCCTGAACACTTGGTCCTCATACTCTACTCTGTGTGAGGTTGGGATTCTGTATGCCCCCCAGTGGTATGGTGTGATGTCAGTGGGCAGCTGAGGGCTGTGTCTGGGTGATGGGGGGGAACCTGCTGGAGTCTCGGAGGCAAGATATCTGGAAGCAACCCCCAAAGGGTCTCAAGAAAGGCAGCAAGGGCATATGGATTGCTGGCTGGAGGCCACCTATGAAGAGGTCCCTATGGGTGGGTGGGGGGGTGGGTGTCACTGTCAGTGTAAGACTGCACTGTGCCAGGCTGGAATGCAGTAGAGAGTGAAGGTGGCCATACTCCCTGGATTATTGGAGGAACCAATATGGTTACAGGCTCTGTGTTTCTGCCTCGTGCATGGATGCCTAGCAGGGAGGAGGCCACCAAGACTGTGGGCAGCTAGCTGTTGAGGAGCATGTGTGCAAGGATCCTCTAGTGCTGAAGCCTCATGTTGAGTTTTGGGGAGAGTGGCTTCGTGCATGTGGTCCTCACAAGGTTGAGTGCCCCTGATTGGAATCAGAGCCATGGAAGAACGACCTGCGGTTGTGAGTGGTGATGCTGGCTGTGGAGAGTCCAATGGGCAATCCTGGCCGAAGGCTGAGAAATCCTGACTGTTCGTATTACAGATAACCTGTGGAGCACATATTCAGACAAGGGGGCATTTGTGGAAAAGAAAGGCGTGTCCTCAGTGCCTGTGTCCGAGGAGAGCCGGCCTGGTGGATTGCCATACGTCCTCACAGACATCATGACCTACTTCACCATGCTAGTTGGCATCTACTTCCCGTCTGTAACTGGTGAGGCCCCCTGCCTTCCCTCCTCTTCTGTCTTTGTGTCTGCTTCTCTGTGTGTTCCTACCATGACTCTCTCTCTCTCTGACTCTTTCTTGTCTTTCTATCTCTTTGTTACTGTTTCTGTCTCTTGGTCTGTCTCTATTTTCTGGTCTCTGTGTGTATGTCTATGTTTCTTCTGTCTTTCAGTCATCAGAGATCACCTTTCTAGCAAGCAGTGGTGGTATTGGCCTATCTTCTCTGATGAATCTTTCTATAGGCAGCATCCTCTAGGTTTCCTGTCACTGTCATCCCTGTCTACTCTGCAGGGATCATGGCAGGATCCAACCGCTCCGGAGACCTCAAAGACGCCCAGAAGTCCATTCCAACGGGGACCATTCTGGCCATCGTGACTACATCTTTCATTTGTATCCTTTCCTTAAGGGGCCCTGTGCCGGATGTGTTGAATTCTAACTCTACTGCCTTTGCACCAGGCCCCTCCGTCACATCCTCATTGTGCCCATCTGTGGTGTGCTGTCCAGATTCAGGTCCTGACCACAGCCTGCCCTACTTGCACAGCCTTAGGTGATGTGCCACATTAAAGCATGGCACCTGTATTCCTGTCTCTTATGATTGTGTTTGACACAGTGTCCCTTTAAAAAAATCCAAGAGAGGACCAGGGGTTGTAGTTCAGTGGTAAGAGTGCTTATCTAGCATGCACAAGGCCTTGGCTTCGAATCTCCAGTAATACCAAAGGAAAAAGAAATACAACACATCACTGGATTGGTGTACACCAAGGGTCCACAGCCTTGGTTGGGTGTGTTGTGAAATATGGCATGTCTTAGTTAGGGTTTTACTGCTGTGAACAGACACCGTGACCAAGGCAAGTCTTATAAAGGATGACATTTAATTGGGCTGGCTTACAGGTTCAGAGGTTCAGTCTATCATCAAGGTGGGAGCAGGGAAGCATCCAGGCAGGCATGATTCAGGCAGAGCTAAGAGTTCTACATCTTCATCTGAAGGCTGCTAGTGGAAGACTGATTTCCAGGCAGCTAGGAGTAGAGTCTTAAAGCCCATGTCCACAGTGACACATCTACTCCAACAAGGCCACACCTCCTAGTATTGCCACTTCCTGGGCCGAGCACATACAAACCATCACATGGCTTAAGCACAGACCACAGTTGCTTTTGTGAAGCTGATGTTCCAGGAGTCCTGTCCTCCTGGCAGGGTGGTTGGTCACCAACCATACACCTTTTGAGTACCCTGTAGCTAGCACTCTATAGCTGGACAGATGTGAGGACAGTACCCAGAGGACTGTTGGAGGTGTTGGGCACATCTGTGGGGACAGGATATGGAGATGTCTTACCACATGGTGACCTTGGCTACAGTGTTGCTCCAGGCCCATGGAATGGGACTCACTCTCCAGCATGCATTTACCTGGAGCTTGCATGCTACTCTATTGCCACAGGACTGTCTGTTCCTTGACTTCAACTCAGATCTTTCCTGCATAGTGCTGTTTGGGGCCTGCATTGAAGGTGTAGTCCTGCGAGATAAGTATGTTGGGGTTTTACTACATGAAATGACTGTAGTTGGTATTTTCTTTCCTGAGGGAGACTTCGGCTTTGAAATTAAATGACCTCTGGGCCTCACAGTTGTATATGAGTTAAATGCTCTTATCAGAGGGTCACACTATCTTTTGCCTGACTAAAGCATTGATGTGTCACCCCTTGGGCCTGGAGCCTGAAGACTGCTCAGAGCAAAGTTGAGGCCTGATGAAGCTGGGAATGGGGAATGAATACAGGTGTGTGAATGGGAGAGATAGGATCTAGGGACCCCAGTCCTGCTGCTCAGTTAGCAGAATCTTAGTTTGGACTATTGTGGACTCTTCATTCTTAGGGTACTGCTTGTCAGAATCTCAGGGCTTCAAGGGTTCTTATATACCGCATGGTGAAGAAGTATAGTACCACCAGGCCTACAGAGAGATGACCTCGGCAGAAATGGCAGTGGCCAGCACCACCTTGGTATCAGCCAGGGCTTCCTGTTCCTGATAGGATTCTAGGGGAACAGTTTCAAGCCACCTAAGCCCTTTCTGAGAGGGGCTGTCAGGCTGACTGGGTCCTTAGTCTAGGGGTTCACACTCAAATGAGGACAGTTTTTTTTTTTTTTTTCTGCCTTCAGATCACTCTTTAGAAGCTCTACTGACCACCTTCCCTTACTCACCTATAGGTTTGGGGAAGCCTTGCAAGGGAACCTGGTCATTGGCATGCTGGCCTGGCCATCTCCCTGGGTCATCGTGATTGGCTCCTTCTTCTCCACCTGTGGTGCTGGCCTGCAGAGCCTGACTGGGGCACCCCGCCTACTGCAGGCCATCGCGCGTGATGGTATCATCCCCTTCCTACAGGTGAGTCCTTCACTCAAGGTGCAGGAGATGAAGCTGGCTGCCCTAGGAAGAACCATGCAATGTCATGTCTGGGTGTTTAGGGGCCCCTAAGAGTCTGTCCTGCAGAGCTGGACTGATAGAATGAAGACAGGGGGCCTATGTCCTGCTTTTGGATTCTATACTGGTTATCTCACTTTAGCTGCTGGGCTGAGGGTGCAGGCCCAGGGCAGAGGTTGCCTGGCTGTTACTAAAAGTCCTTTCCCAGTGGGCCATGTTTATCCATTGACCCACTGAGGCCATGTGAAGGATGGCCCCACGGGTGTCAACCATGGATTTGGTGTCCCTGGACCTGGCCTCTAACTGGTTCTGAAGTTCCTGGAGTGAATTTAGAGGTACAGGATGCAATGAGAGTCCTGGAATGAGATCATCAAAATGTCATAGTCCAATGGCTTAAACCAAAGGAAGTTTCCGCAGACTGGAGACTGACCACACAAAAGTGATTTGAAGATAGAAAAAAAAAGGGAAAAAAAATGGAGGTTTGGGTGTGGCAGGACTGTGCCCTGAGTCTATCTGTCTGTGTGGCTGTTGGGTTTTCTTTTACATACAGCATGGTGACATGTGACTAAAGCTAGGTTTTGCTTGTAAGTTTTGTAAGTTGTTCCATGGTTAAGATGTTGGGATGACACTGCCTTGCAGATGGTTCATTCCATTCCCACAGGCAGTTTCCAACCCCAGCCCACCTACCTCTCCCCATACTGCAGGTGTTTGGCCATGGAAAGGCCAATGGGGAGCCCACATGGGCCCTGCTGCTCACGGCTCTCATCTGTGAGACCGGTATCCTCATCGCCTCCCTGGACAGTGTGGCCCCCATCCTGTCCATGTGAGTAGCCTGCAGGGACACAGGGTGGAGGGTGTAAGGACTTGGTTACTGTTCCTATCTGAACATAGGGTAAGGACTAAAGATACATAAAGGGTAGGCGCAGAAGGCCAGGTGGCTATGCTGTGGGCACACAGCTGTTGGGCCAGCTGAGATGAGTGTGGTTGGACAGACAGCTGCTATGGTAGGTGCAATGGCTGCACCTGTGGTAGGTGACAGGGACAGTAAGCATGCGACTTGTTCATAGGGTCCCTCGGCCCTAGAAGAGCTCTATTGTGTAAACAGGTTGGGTCTCCCTAAAAAGTGGTGAGCAGTAGATGATAGAACAATGGCAGGATACTACTGTGCCATCGTGGGTAGTCAGCAGCCTCACTGGACCTTTTGCTCTAGGTTCTTCCTCATGTGCTACATGTTCGTCAATCTGGCCTGTGCCGTACAGACCCTGCTGCGCACACCCAACTGGCGTCCACGCTTCAAGTTCTACCACTGGTAAGGCCTTCTGTGTGGACGCCCTGAGGGACCCACAAACCTGAGCACATACAATCTGTTCTGGAGGCTGCCTGCTGCTGGGCTTAAAACTATTTTGGTGGAAGGAGACCCAGTGAAGTCTAGGAGGCCATGGTCCTGTCCTGGCCTCTGACTCATAGTTCCTTTCCTGAGTACACGTGTGATTCGTATGTCAGCTTGGTCCTCTCCAGCCAGAAATGCTTGGCAATCCCAGAGCTGCCAGTGTTCTTCAGGCTCCTTTCCAGCACAGTGCTGGATGGGTGGATGGAGCCCATTCTGTGTTCTGCACGTAGCTGGGTGTCTTGTGCACCCCAGGAGGGAAACAGACAGTTGTACTGTCTCCAGGCTGCAGCTCTGCTGTGCCACAGCAGGATCCCTGGGAGCCATTTCGTATTTCAGGGATGACTGAGTGGCAGACCTGATTGCCAGGCATCATGGGCTGATGCTCTGTTCAAGGAAGAGTTTCATAATAGGGAAAGTGCTGTTGGTGAAGCAGGCTTTCAGGTGCCAGTTGGGGGCTGTACGGGCCTGTTCTGAACTTCATGTCCACTAGGACCCTCTCCTTCCTTGGGATGAGTCTCTGCCTCGCGCTGATGTTCATCTGCTCCTGGTACTACGCCCTCTTCGCCATGCTCATTGCTGGCTGCATCTACAAGTACATCGAGTACCGCGGGTGAGTGGCAGCCCCTCAGAAAGCCGTGACTTCACTACCCTCCTCATGTTCACACAGAAACAGAGCAGTCAGTTGACCTGCCTGGGGCATGAGTCTGGGTGCTGCTGCTGAGGTCTCATGGAGGTTAGACACCCTGTGAGTCCTAGGTGTCTTGTGTTGTTCCCTAGTCCCAGCCAGGCTGACTCACTCGGGTATATGCTGATTTCCTGCCCGGGAGTTACTGTGCAGAAGCAGGGCAGGGTTTTTGTTTTTTGTTTTTGTTCATTTCATGTGTGTTCTAATTTATTAATAGGCGCATCTATGGCTTCCACTGTTGACAGTCTGTTTAAGGAATTTGGTACCTGTCAACCATAGCACTGTCATGTCCCAGGAGCTATGTTCAGAGTTCCATTACCACCAAGTTACCTTTGTCCTTCCCTTTCATTTCTGTCTTCACTCTGGTCCTTGAGACCAATCTAGTTCAGGGCTTCCAAGTCATGATTTCAGTCTCATTCTTCTCTGTCCCTGGTGTCCCCAGTGAATGGTACCACAAGGAAGTCCTGCTGCTCAAACCTTTTCATTTTATCCAGTAGCCCTGCTTGTCCTGGGAAGCCCCTTTCCTGTTGGGTTTACACACATTGTGACTGTCCCAGCTATGTAAACATTCTTCAAAGTGCTACTGTGACAAGGTGACCTTCCTCTGTACCCATACAGGGCTGAGAAGGAGTGGGGGGATGGCATCAGGGGCCTGTCACTGAATGCTGCCCGCTATGCCCTGCTGCGTGTGGAACATGGGCCCCCACATACCAAGAACTGGAGGTGAGTACACCCCACAGCCACAGCCCCAAGGTAGCAGAATGGAGTGGAGACCCTTATCCTGCCAACTGGTTAGCACTGTCTTGGAAGCTTTTGCTCTTGGCCTTCTGAGGAGAGATCTGACAGGGCATCACTGCCAAAGAATGGGAGAATAGCCAGAGGTGGGTCCTGGATATCCAACAAGCCACCAGCAGTATGGATTGGAGGCATGCTCCTCTACGGGAGTTTCCTCTGTTCTAAGGCCAACCTTAGCTGGGACACCTGAAGCCTCAGACACAAGGTCCTACCTGTCCCATCTGCCCCACCTGTCCTTCCCATGCCACCTGGTCTTCCTAGGATGTCTGTCTACTTGCTTTGCTATCTCTATCCCATCTGGCTCCATGAGCATGAGAGCCCTGTGTGTGGCCATTGTAACTCCTGTCCCTGCCTATCCTACCACAGGCCCCAGGTGTTGGTGATGTTGAACCTGGACTCTGAGCAGTGTGTAAAGCACCCCCGCCTGCTGTCCTTCACCTCTCAGCTGAAGGCTGGCAAGGGCCTGACCATCGTGGGATCTGTGCTAGAGGGCACCTACTTAGACAAGCATGTGGAGGCCCAGAGGGCTGAAGAGGTAGGCAGGTGGAGTGCCGAGTAAATGAGGTCTGGGTTGCAACCACCTAAGAAGAGCTGAGCCACATCCTGCATCTCAAGGCTTAGGGGCACGATTTGTACACGAGCTTTTTTCTTATGGCTATCCTTATCTGGTCTTGCTTGTGCATTCAGGCTTCCTGCTCTCTGTGTGTCTCTAAGCTGCATCCCAGTTTCTGAGTCCAGTCCATTCCGGGTGGACTGTGGAGTGGACTCTGTGGAGTGTATTCTGAGGACTGACTGTGGGCATTGGTGGTAGTGACTATTGATAACTCTGGTCTGGAGTGACAATCCTGTGGCTTTTTCAGGATGACATTACTTGCCCAGCCAGCCTGTCAGGCTGCTTTGAGATTTGGCCAGTTCAAAGAGGACAAGAGAACAGATGGATCATTTTCTTGCTCCTCCTTTAAAAGAGCCAGCAGTTGTCCCTTAGAATGTGGAGCCTCCGATCCGAACCCTGGCTGCTGCTGACTGCAAACCCACGAATTTAAACATCATAGCTCTAGTCCTTAAGGATGGGAGGTTTTCTGTCTTGTCCTTTGGTGTCTGACCTGTAGCTGGTCTGAGGGGCATTTTGTTATGGGAGAGAGGGTGGCTCTGTCTTGGAGGTGCTCATGTTTTTATCTGTGATATTTCTTGGGAACAAAAGAAGCCAGCATCTGCTTTAAGCAATGGTATGCTCATGTCCTTTCCTGGTGTCTCCTCCACACTTTAGAGGAGATCTCTGGAGTTAAGGCCACCCTTTGGACAGATTCTAAGGGTGTGCATGGACTCTTGTTATCTGATGTCACTGGCAGAACATGGGGAAAGGTATTTGTGTTGAAGTGAGTGCCTGCTGGGGGCCCTCTGACTCTGGTTTCAATCTCCATTCTGATAAGAAATGAGAAGAGTACCTGTGGCCGGGCATGGTGGTGCACGCCTTTAATCCCAGCACTTGGGAGGCAGAGGCAGGCAGATTTCAGAGTTCGAGGCCAGCCTGGTTTACAGAGTGAGTTCCAGGACAGCCAGGGCTACACAGAGAAACCCTGTCTCGAAAAATCAATCAATCAAACAAACAAACAAAAAACAAAGAGTACCTGTGGCTATCTCATGTATGTCTGTTAGATTAATTTATATTCTGTAGTGCTGGGGTGGGACCCAGGACCCCATATGTGCTAGACAAGTGCTCACTCAGCCACTGAGCCACACTCAAACCCTGGTTGGATGATTTTAATCTCTATTTGCTTTTAGGCAGAAGGTTCTAAAGAATCTGAATCAGGAACACGTGTTGAGAACCAGAAGCCAAGTGCTCGCCTCTCCTGGTAACCAGAGGAAAAGTTTAGCATTGGAATTAGTCATTTTTATTGATCAGCAAAAGCCAGAGGGAGCTGCCCAAGGGTCCACCTGTCCCTTGTGCCTGATGGAGCTCTGCCCTTTAGTCGGACTATCAGTAGTAGTATTAAATGAAGACAGTTTGGGAAAGCCATTTTTTAAGTGATCAGAGCTTGTGTAAGAAACTTGTTATGGGCATTATATAACAGGATTAATATTACTTTCCCTCTACTGCAGCATTTGCATGAGAGGGCTTGAGGGTTTGAGTCACCCTATCCTTCCCTAACTAAGGGTCCTATCTTCCTCTTCTGTGAGGTTTCCCTGCCCACAGTGGCTTTGGCAGATGTGCCAACTTCTTATCTGGACCAGATTCCTGCCTGGTCAGGGCTCTGTCCTCTAAAACTTTAGGCTGGGCAGGCGATTCTCTAGGAGTAAGGCAAAAATTAAGATCCAGCTCCAGCTCTTTGGGTCTAGCATGGGGAAAGCAATGTGGCAGCCTTTGTCAGGGACACAGGCATCACAAAGTCAGGGCAGGGGTGTGTAGGTACCCTGTACGGTAGGCATATCCTACTGGTCAGTCCTCCGCAGTGTTCTCTGTGCCGTGACCTTTAGCCAGCTTCAGCCCATAGGAGGACAGAGTAGCCCTGCCACACACATGCCATCGAGCTGAGTCAGCCTCTCCAGTACTTCTCCTATGAAACCCCCATCATGGGCACTGTCCTTCCTGCCTGGGAGCAGCTGTGTCCCTGGGACCACGCCTCCCGCCTGGGCTGCCTCTCAGTCTCTGGCATGTTCCCCTTTTGGGACAGTGTGTTTAGATTGTTTCTGAGTTACACAGAACTCTATAAGTGGAACATGTTCCTCTTGTGAGCCTCATCTACCCTAGATGACTGCCTGGTGCCTGGTGGAGATGAACATAAAGCAAGGATGGAGGTGAAAGGATGGCTGGGAACCGCGTGTATTGTCAGTACAGCTTTAGTTGTGGAACTGTAGTGCAGGGCAGTGTCATTGTGGGACCAATATAGGAGGCAGTCGAAATCAGGCAAAGGAGGGAGAATAGTGAGTCTTGTGACCAGTGGAGCAAACCTAGACTAGGTGAGGTCTAAATTTGAGGTGTGGGCAGAGTGGGCTCAAGTCACTTTCTCCCTCTTCTGGCTTTGCTTGTGGGAGCTCCAGGCATTCCTAGGCTCAGCCTGTCTCCACATGCCTGCCTTCCTTCTCAGATCTCTCTTTCCTCCGTCTTCTCCGAGTTACTTGTTACTGAGTTCAGGGTCCCATTGAACAGTTAGGATACTTTTTCCAAATAAGGCCATGTTTCCCCATTTTGGCTGTAGCACAGTCAAAACGAACCCCTCTTGGGAACACCATTCAACCCCCTCACTGTCCTCGTTCCCCAAGCACATCTCCCTCCCACGCAAACTACATTCGTTGCACTGCAGTCTCCAAAGTCGTAAGCATCACTAAGTCTGAATCTCATCACAGGCCACACCGAGAGGGACTCCCCTCTGCTTACCAAGTGATGTGGTCTTCCTGTTCTAAAAGGGAGAGCACAAAGGCATGAGGGTCACCGTCCACATAAGTGTGAAGTCTAGTAGGGCTGCTCCTTTAGGTACCATCAGACACCCTGCACCCAATAGGACCTAGTAGGCTGCCTGCCGTAGAAGGACAGCATCCCTAGGCTGTTGACTCGTGAATGGTGTGTCCCAAGTCATAGCGTACAATTTCTCTCTCCATTGTCCCTAAGCTGCTCTGGGGAGGGAGGAGCTGTCCTGGTAGACGCCTGACATAGTGATGGAATGACGTGAGTGGACAGGTGTGGAGACTGACATCGTGGCTTGTCTGATAGCCCCTGCTGGAGCACTCCATTCGCTCAAAGGCTGCTAAAGTCGGTCCATGAAGCATGGCCCATGAGCGTTGGGTGCTTATTCTCTTTTTAAAGATTTATTGATTTTTTTATTTGTATGAGTACATTGTAGGTGTCTTCAGACACACCAGAAGAATATGTGTGGGGCTGCCTCACTGTAGGGACGAAGGGCATGGTGTCCCTGGCATGTGTCTTGGCATCCTGTACTATCACCTGCCTCCACAACTCCCACAGAATATCCGGTCTCTGATGAGCGCAGAGAAGACGAAGGGCTTCTGCCAACTGGTGGTGTCCTCCAACCTGCGAGATGGTGCGTCCCACCTGATCCAGTCGGCTGGCCTCGGTGGCATGAAACACAACACTGTCCTCATGGCCTGGCCAGAGGCTTGGAAGGAGGCAGATAATCCTTTCTCCTGGAAGAACTTTGTGGGTGGGTGTGGCAACCGTGCCCATCCCAAGTGTGACTGTCACACTAAGTGTATGGCCAGAGAATACAGACTGGGGGCCTTGGAATGTGCTGGCCAGGTTGTTAGTTACAGAAAAGCAAATGGCCGGTTTACATTCTTGAATGCTCTCCCCTAATGCCCAAGCCCAAGCCCCATGTGGGGGTTTTCCTAGAATGTGACACACTGTCCTCTGGAGATGATGGAATAGCTCTGATATGGGACCCCCCCCCCCCCGCCCGCCATTAGATGACTTCATGGGACCATGCCTACTTAGCTTGTGACAGTCTCCCCACTGTCTGGAGGGAAGCTAGCTCCCTGCTCGTCCCCCCATGAGACCCCCATGGTCCAGCTGGCCCTTGGTAACTTACCCATGGATACCTCTCTCCACAGACACAGTCCGTGACACTACAGCAGCACATCAGGCCTTGTTGGTGGCCAAGAACATTGACTTATTCCCACAGAACCAAGAGCGCTTCAGTGACGGGAACATTGACGTGTGGTGGATCGTGCATGACGGGGGCATGCTCATGCTTCTGCCCTTTCTGCTGCGCCAGCACAAGGTGTCTGCCGTAGGACCATAGGCCAACGGCTAGGCTACAGGGAGGCCACGACGTGGAGGGCGTGGCCTTGCCTGAGTTCCTGCAGAAATGTCCCCCCTCTTCCCCAGGTGTGGCGGAAGTGCCGGATGCGCATCTTCACTGTAGCCCAGGTGGATGACAACAGCATCCAGATGAAGAAGGACCTGCAGATGTTCCTGTACCACCTCAGGATCAGTGCGGAGGTGGAGGTGGTGGAGATGGTGCGTGCACAGCTGTGTGCTGGGGGCGGGAGGGTGCAGATGGACAGACAGATGGGCGGGTGGACCTGCCCATGCTACACTTCTGGAATAACAAGAGATAGTACATCCTGGCATGTTCCATAGGGTAATACTTGTATAGTCTTACTGTTCCCATCCTACATCTGAGCTTGTCTCGGTTGACAGCAGCTCTGGTGGAGAAGGTCTGGGATGTACTCCCTGGGAGTGAGGTCTGCTCAGAGGTCTGGAGCCTGGGGTTCTAGTTTTTTTGTTTTGTTTTATTACTCACTCCATTCATTTACATCTCAAATGATATCCCACTTCCCTGTTACCCCATCCCACAACCTCCCTCCCCTTTGCCTGTATGATGGTGCTCCCTGACCCACCCACCCTCTCCTACCCCACCCCTCCAGCATCCCCTTACGCTGGGTCATCAGACCTCCACAGCACCAAGGGTCTCCCCTCCCATTGATGTCAGACAAGGCCATCTTGTGCTACCTATGTATCTGGAGTCATGGATTCCTCCCTGTACACTCCTTGGTTGGTGGTCTAGTCCCTGGGAGCACTGGGTGGTCCAGCCAGCTGATGTTGTTTTTCCTGTGGGGTTGCAATCCCCAGCTACTCCTCCAATCCTTCTGCCAGCTCCCCCACCAGGGTCTCTGAGCTCAGTTAAGAGGCACTTGCTGACAGGAGCCTGATGTGGCTGTTCCTTGGGAGGTTCAACCAGCAACTGACCAATGCAGATGTGGATGCTTGGGGCTCTGTTTTTGTCTATGACTTCATAGTTCCTCAACTAGAAATTATTTGCCTATCTGTGGATCTATCGGGCCATGAGTGAAGTCATGCTGGGGCTAACAGATAGAATAAGTAACCCTGGGTCACAGTAGATGCGGTTTACTGTGTCTGAATGACGAAGGAGTGAGGTTCATTCTGAGGTACCCACTCCAGCTGTGACCCAAGATTGTTCCTACTGACCGAGCAGCCCCTTGTGGATTGACTGTGAATCCTTTGCTCCTTCCTGCCTTCTGCTTTCTCGGAATGCTATGTTCTCACTTGTGTGGTCTCTATGGTTTACTCCTCTGTCACCTGATCATGGATGACACCCAGTACATGGTCTCTGCATGGCTGTGTAGCTCAGTTTCTGGAATAGAACTGGCAGATAGTCACATTGGGTAGAAATAGTCCCATAGAGGCCTGCTTCTCTACAGTCTCACAGAGGGATTATGTTAGAGGGGTGTCCCAGAAGGGCCCATTTCTTTTCCATAGCCATGTGGAGTGCCTCATTGAGTAAAGGGACCTCCCACTACCCTTCATGGTCACATGGAGGAGTCCCAGCTCCAGGGCTGCAAAGGTGCTTTGCTGGAGCTTACAAACTGCTTTTCTCTGCCTGTGTCTCTTTAATCATGGATGAGGTCTGGCATCTCTCTGCATTATTGACGACCTCTTGCATCTTCTTGTCAGCTCCCAGGGAACCTTGTGGTATGGGTTTATGTTTTCTCTCTCGATAGGAGACTATGTATAAGACTTTGAGACCTCTATGAGAGTTTTGGGTATGTGCAGGTTGGGGTATCACTGGGTCTTGTTGCTCTGGGTGTGCTGTTCAGAAATGCATATCCACATTTGGACATTTCTCAGCCATCTGGAGTTGCAGACTCGCTCTCTGTGGCTTCTGTTTGTAACCTTCTCTGTAGGTGGCACTCTTAAGTCTGTCTGCATTATTAGTAGTCAGAGACTACCTTTTTTGACTAAGTAACAGAAGCTGCCCACACGAGGTCTTGTGAAGTAGTCCAGGCTAGACATGGAGACCAGCAGTCCACTGGCCTGGACCAGTGTCTGTAATGTACAATGCATGAGCTGCCTAAGCTCTCAGCCTCGGGCTTGGCTTCCAGAGCTAATCTCCCTATGAGTTCCCACTAGAATACAGACCTCTGTCCCTACCCAGGGGACATGGTCAACTGATAAGGGGCTACCCAGAGTGTAAGGTTTTAGGTGTTTGGGTGTAACAGACAGGGATAGTCTGAATGTCAACATTCAGGGTCATTAGATCACTAGTGCTTAAATGCTGCTGTCCTTGGTTTGGTATCTTTTCCCTATGAATTTAATAGCTCTGTGAAGAGTGAGCTTGTCTGAGACAGGAAATGAAACCAGTCATTTAGGAGTATGTGTTCCTTGAGACCACAGCTCTTACAGACAAGCCAGGAATGCCCTGTCCAGATCCCTGAACAGCTCTGTGCTTAGTCAGTGTGAACTGCAGCAGCATCATTGACAGTGTGGTAATGTTACAGAGTCCCCGGCAGGAACACAGGTAGGCTGTTGTATTTGTCCACCTGTTATTGCAAACCACACATTTGCATCAATAGTCACACATTCTCATGCCTTCCCAGGCTCCTCTGGGATAGAGAGCTCTGATACTCCAGGGACAGAAATCTAGGCCTGGCGTACACGGCCACTGCTTGCTTAGGTCCACTTGACAATGGGGGTTGGGTAGGTGGTGGTTGGCGGTGACACCATGTTTTGTTTTTGCTTTTTTTTTTTTTTTTTTTCTTCGAGACAGGGTTTCTCTGTATAGCCCTGGCTGTTCTGGAACTCACTCTGTAGACCAGGCTGGCCTCGAACTCAGAAATCCGCCTGCCTCTGCCTCCCAAGTGCTGGGATTAAAGGCGTGCACCACCACGCCCAGCTACCATGTTTTGTATACATTGTTTACTTCTGTGACTTGACGCCTTTTAGGTTGAAAATGACATTTCCGCATTCACCTATGAGAAGACGCTAATGATGGAGCAGAGGTCACAGATGCTGAAACAGATGCAGTTGTCAAAGAATGAGCGGGAGAGAGAGGTGTGTGCACTGGGGAGAAAGTAGGTAGGGTCCGTGCCATCTGGTCCCAAACATGGGATCTATGTTGAGGGGAGCACAGAGCAACCTAGCAAAAACAATGGCACTGGATTCACACAGTTCCTATGGCATTTGGCTTTGGTTGTTAACGAAGAGCAAGCATGGCCATCTGTGCCCTTTGATACAGTGTGACTCTGAGGGCTGGCACCTTTGTAGTCACTTCAGATCTTTAAACATTCACTTTGCTCTGTCAGTGCCTAAGCCACTGAAGGAGGCTATGTAGGTAGACACTCCCTATGTTCACCCTTCCAGGGCTACCAGGCACTACCCATCTATGACCCTTTAAAGCCCCTGTGAGCCTGGCAGCCAGAGGGGTTGTTGAAGCAAGCCCCTCCCTGAGATGGAAGCTGCCACAGAGGTGTACCATGGTGTGTCCTCATCAGGGTTGAATGACTGAGAGGTCAGGGGCTACACCAAGTAAGGAGACTCTAGCACCAGTGTTCTGATAGTTCAGCAGAGTTCTGGGTCCATTTATTTTTTTCTTTCAAGGCAGGAAAGTGAGGTAGGAAGAGGCAGGGGAGGGAACCAAGAGTCCATCTGGTAGTACAAGAAACAGAGGAGATCCTTTTGGGATGGGGACAGTGCCAGAGCTCTTTGTGGAATTACTGTCTACTAGTTGAGGAATCTTATTAGCCAGTTACACATGAATCCTCTTGGTTCATTCTGCAGCCTGCCTGCCTCATTGGGCACATTCTCTCAAGGGTGGCTTTCAAGAGCGAACCGCTGTCTGTTCTTCCCTCACCAGGCCCAGCTGATTCATGACAGGAACACTGCATCCCATACCACAGCAACTGCTAGAACCCAAGCCCCGCCAACTCCTGACAAAGTGCAGATGACGTGGACGAAAGAGAAACTCATTGCAGAGAAACACAGGAACAAGGACACCGGCACATCAGGCTTCAAAGACCTCTTCAGCCTAAAGCCGTGAGTGTCTATGTGGCCTGGGCCAATGCACAGTGAGGACAGACTTCCAGCCCCACCCTCTAAGGAGTTTTAGAGGGCAGCTCACTGGCCCATAGACCTGCAGAGAACTGGGACCAGCCAGCCCAAGGCTATGCTATCAGTGCCAATGGGCCAGGTCATGAGGGGATTGGGCTATGAGTCTTACTCGCTTGATGATAATGACTTCCCAGGCTCCATTCCCACCCCCATAGTCTAGGCTGCTGTCATAGACCTCTGGGGTCTTGTCATCTTGGTTGACTTGAGAATCCCAAGACTGTGAGGTCCTTGTGGCTGTCACAGAGATATGGGGATGCCATCATGGCTGATTCAGTTAAGTCTTCTTGACACAGCCTCCCAGCCCAGTAGTGGGCCAGAGCCCCCTCTGACTGGGTCTTTATGGTGGGATTATTCTAAACTCCCAAGTTCCTAGGGAGAGGAAGGGTTTAAGGGTTCTGTGGAATGGGAATCTATTGAAGGGCCAAGGCCAGCCATTTCATTACTTAGCATGGCCACCACCAGTACTTGAATTGGTTGAATCGTGTGGAGTCCTCTGCTGGAGTAACCTGCTGTTTGTGTTCTCTTCCATGTAGAGAGTGGGGAAACCTGTAAGTGTACTTTCATTTTCTAGACTGCCTTAGACCGAGTTGCCTTGCATGCCTGCGTGTGTACAGCCCTGTGTGTGTAGAACATCCTGCTGACCTCACTGCCTCCCCTCAGAGTGGCTCAGGGCACAAACCCAGATGTCATTCTCTTAAGTGACACCAAAGGCAGTGTGGGAGAGCTGGTTCTGAGCTGCTCTGAGGCGGGGCAGACGTGTGTGCTTCCTGCATCAATGAACAGATTCACCCACATCCCTCCAGGTCTACTCAGTCAATATATAATTGCTTCCTTGGCTCTCCATCCATCCGGGAGGCTGCCATCCTTTCCTCTCTAGTGAGAAGGGTTGTGGATCAATTCTGTATAGTCAGACTACCTGTGTGTGAGCTCTGGGACTGGATGCAGGGCCAGGAGTCCTAGGCAGGGGTGCAGGGTCTGAGGGTCTGCCTCCAAGCCCATAGGTGGAAACATTCTGGGAGGACATACGCTGAGGTCGCCTGGAGATGCTACTGTGGTCCTTTCATCTGTGCTGTCCCTGTCCTGTCTCCCTCCAGTCATTCTGTGCCCTTGTCCCTTACAGACAGGTAATGTGCAAGATGCCGGTTAGGTGGTTAATGACTCTAGCTGAATTACTCAGACACTGAGGAAAACTTGAGGAGCTTGGATAACTGGGAAGCTAAGAGCATCCCAGGCTTCCTGCTGTCTGCAAATCTAAAAGCCACCCTCCCATAGTTTATTAAAACACATAATCAGGAAGGCATAGTAACAGGGTTTGACCCTATGCTACTTGTGCACATGTACCTATATACACACGTGCCTGTACATAACAGACAGATTCCTGGACACACACATGGGCACTCTCGGTGGGATACTTACTTGACAGGACCCAAGCTTAGCCAGGGTCAGGAAGAAGCTCCAGGGTTCAGGCCTATTTCTTGGTTAGTCTAGCAAGAGATGTGTTTCCTTTCACAATTTCCTTGGAGCATTTATGGCTGTGGATGTGTGCTGGGTTAGAATGCATGTATGTATTGGTTAGAAAACATGTATGTACCAGGTAAAGCTCATGCATGTGTTGTCAGCTGAGCATGTGTGCTGGTTTGAGTCTATTTGTGTTGTGTACACACTAGTGTACCTACCTGCATGTGTGTGCTGGTATGCACCGGTTAGCATTTGTACATAGTTATGTGCATGTATTTTCTACTTTGGATCGTCCTAGGCAGTTCTTAGGCAGTTCTGCCAATAGCCAGCTAAGGATTTCTGACTTCACTTCCTGCTTCCAAGACTGCTGTGTAGACTTACACTCCCAGGTGTAGACACTGTGTAGAAAGTTCATCTTGTACGAGGCATCTTACTGATCAACTCTGCTGGATGACTAGGAATGGAGGCGGGATTGAGTTAGCTTTCAGAACTCAAGGATCTTTCCTGGACCCTCTGGTGGTTTTCTGGCTTCAACAGGGCATTCCACAATGGCATAAAAAACAGGCAAAACCCAGACCTCAGGTTCCGTGTGACTGCTGTACTCTCCCACCCCCAGGCTCTTGCATTTCATGCCGTTTGAGAACCGCTGTTGGACCAAACACACAGTAATTGTGCCCTTTCCATGGAGTGAATTCAGAGTTCCTGTAATGAAAGGCCTGACTGGTGCCACAGAGACTCACCTATAATTTTATCAAATTAAACTGAAGAGAGAAGATAAAGGGCCCATGACCGTTTTCTTTCTGGAGAATGGCAGTCACAAGCTGTTGTATTTGGCTTAGAGTTGAGTTGATCAGTGGATGTGATTATGGGACATCTCGGGACCTCTCTATGACCCTGAAATGGCAGCTTCATCTGCCTGTCCCTCTCTCTCTCTGAAGCACAGATGCCTCTACTCAGAAGGGCTGCCATCAAGACTGTACAAGCAGATTAACAGGCTAAAAATTCTGTCCTGTGTCCTAAGCCCAAGGATACTCCAGATGTCCCAGTATCGATAGAAGTGCAATTTCCCGAGGTAGTTTTCTAAACATTGGTTCAGTTCTCTAGAGCGGGGATGTTTGCTACCAAAGAGAAGGCACCCGAGTGCTTATGTGTGCTAGTGAGTATGAGCCTGTGATATCCTCACACCTATGTGGGTGTGGTCCCGGCTACCTGGGAAACTGAAGAGTACAGGGCCCCATACAACGATAGAGCACTTGGTTTGGGAACTCAGCAATGTTCCGCTCATCTCAGAGGTTAGAAACATGAATCTGAACCATGCAGTGCCAGGGCTCTGTCTCTTTGTCACAGCTTGACGGTGTCATCTGGACTGGCTAAGGGTAGGAAAGAGGGTTGCCTAAACCCAGACCCAGTTCTCTGCTGAATCCCAGCTTCCATACAGCATCTGGCAGAATCAGGACGGCAGGGTCATTGACTAGCGAGAGGACACTCTAGAGCTCGCCTCTTGAGCACCTAGTTCTTACTACACCTAAGTACTCTGTACTCAGTTCAACAGATATGCTACTTGGCAGCACCAAGCATGTCAGTAGGATGCCAGGGATTCAGCAGTTATACCGGTGCCCTAAGACACAGGCCAGTTCCCACGCCTGCCCAGATGGCTGCTGTGCCCTCCCTCATCTCCTGTTTCTGCCTGTACCAATGGTTGCTTCGCACATGCAGCTTATTGATGTGTTGTAGTTTACCTGCATTACTTTATGGTCCCCACAAGCTTAGCGGTTTAGTGATGCTCTGTTCTAAAGTGTCTAGAGCCAAATGCTTTCTGCTGCTAAGTCACCCTACACCCCATCCTCAGATAATATGCTAAGCCTTGCCCTTCCCATGAACAAGCTGGGAAGGACAGGCAGACTGCAGGCCTCAAGCCCATTGTGCCCACTCTACCATCCTTCTCCCAGGGACCAGTCCAACGTCAGGAGGATGCATACTGCTGTGAAGCTCAACGGCGTAGTTCTCAACAAATCCCAGGATGCCCAACTGGTCCTGCTGAATATGCCAGGCCCCCCAAAAAGTCGGCAGGGGGACGAGAACTGTATCCTTTTCCAATGTTTCCCGGTGGTGGTGAGCTGTATTACAACTGTGGCACTATCAGACCTGACTCCTCTTGTTTACAGAGCCTCAACTCCTGTGAGTTGGGGAAGATAGGTCAGGGGAGGGTGGGGCAAGGCAGGCAGTGATGCGTAGTATGAGGGGTCCACCTAGGCCTGTCAATGCCAAAACATGCTTTTCTATGTGTGGTGTATCATGCATTACCCCGGGGACCTTGGACCTAGGGACATAGGTAGGCAAGTGCCATGGAGTCTGGGCAGACTGGGGAGGGCTAGGGGGGTGTCAGGTCCTTCCTAGCATTCGAGTTCCTGAGGATCGGTGATGGCCCTTCCTTACAATGCTGGGACCAAGGGTAGCGCCTTGAGTATGCTAGTAAGCGCTCTGTAACCCCATCCCAGTATGTACCTTTGATTTGCTTGATACCTGACTAAGCCAGAGCAAATCCACATGGTGTGTCTCTGGGTGACAAGCCTTGATGCAGAGCAGTATACACTGGGACACAGACTGGGGTCATCTGAATGCCCAGCAAGTGCAGTGTGATCCTAAGCCTGCCTGAGAAGAACAACCCCTCACAGGAAGAACTGAGCCCTTGTTCTCCTGCATGTACCTGCCCATGGTCTCAGTGGTTCCGTGCCCCACACAGAGCTGGCACTGGAGCAATGCTGAATCTCCCTGCCTGGATACAGTCTGCTCTGAGCTTAGTCTCCCTCAGCGGCAGATCAAGCAGGACAGATGGCCTGCTCTTCCATTTCACAGTTCATGCTGTTAGCCATAGCTTTGACACGTGCTTTGCTAAGTGTCAAGACGTCTCTGGGGCCTTGTTGGACAGCCACTTGGGGCCACAGAATGGCAAATGAGGGAGATGTTTCTTTGCTTCCTGGTCAGAAACCACTGAACCACCAGGGTTCCAGTGACCCATGGTTTCAAGTGGATGGGATTAATAACTGAGGCTCCAGAAATCTCTCTGCCTTCTGGAGGTGGCAGCTTTGTCCCTGTTCTTTCGTGGTACCACATCGTCATTTCCTCCGTTTGGAGGTCCCTAGCTTCTTGGGATCTTCCGATCTGCCACGGGCCTTGGTTTCTCAGACTGAGTCTGTAATATGAACTGGGGTGGGTCCCTGATATGAATAGTTGAGATTGGTATGGCCTTAACTATCAACCCAGACATGGAGTTCCTTGAGGTCCTGACAGAAGGGCTGAACAGGGTCCTCCTGGTCAGGGGTGGTGGCCGGGAAGTCATCACCATCTACTCCTAACACCTGCAACCTGGACACACCTGGATGGGGTCAGGACTGTGCAAGCTGCCTGTGGCCAGGCTGGGGCTTGCCAGCATGCCACTGTGATAGCCACTGCTCTGGCACTCATTGCCTGGCCTACCAACATGTTGCAGTGATTCTGGTCACCCTGACACACATGGCTTCCCACAGACATAACAGTTCCTAGGCTTCCTCCAAACAGAAGATGCTACATGGCAGGGAGTATCTAGAGCTGTTCTGGTAGGAATGGCTCCATTGTTGTCGGCAATGGTAGGTATACCCAGGAGATCTGGGGCAGCTCTTCCTATTATTGGCAGGGCCTCGCCTCCAGACACTAGGATCACCTTTCTGCAGATGGCTGTCCAGCATTTTGTGGCAGTTACATTTTACTTCCACCAGAAAATAGTACAGAGGCGCCTCTGTACTTTTCATGAACCTGACAGATGAACCAGAACACGTGAACAAGCACACAGTTCCTTGGGGCTAGAATGTCACTGAGTTGTTCTCCATTGGCTTCTTTGTTCCTTTGAGTATCCTTGCCGTGCTTTCTGTACAGTAAGCACACTGAGGACTGTCCACCCTCACCTCCTCGTTCTCTCCCCCACACTCCTCAGACATGGCTCAGGGTACCACTGGAAAGTGAGATAGTGTTTACAGGGTAGGAGTGGGTCACCATTTGAGCCAGTGGTACCTGCCAACTGTGTTCCCATCTGAGTCGATGCCCTAGGAGCTCCTGCAGAGAGAACCTTTGTTCTGCAGGGCTATCTGCAGCTTGCCTGCTTTCTCTTCTCATGGGAACTCAGCCACTTTGTTTCATAAGCACCTTGCTGGGAACCTCAAGCAGGTGACTATTGAGAGCCAGAGTGTAACAAGCAAACGGCAAGAACAGAGAATTCTGCACATAGTCCATGACAGCAGGCACCATCCAGAGTGTGAACCATGATGTGTCTCAGCATACGGCTTTGCACATGAAATGCCGTCCCATCCCTCACCCTCCTGGAGAGAAAAGCCAGGCCCAGCCCAACACCCTCAGCGTCAGCAGCCACAGCCCTGGGTGTGTGTCTTTCTGGCTGAGTGTTGTCTCCTGCCATAGATCCTTACTCAGCTGGGGGCCATAGGCGCCTCTGCACTTTTCAAGAACCTGACACATGATTTGCACTTTACCCTTGGGCATTCTGCTCTGTAGGTCATGGTTTGTTCACAGGCTGTAGGCAGCAGCACCGATCCGTTCCTCACGTTCTGTATGGCGTATTTATTTATTTAACCCTCCCCGGGGAAGCTTGATAGAGATAGCTTCTGTGTGCATGGCCCGTGGTGCCAGGCTCTGGGCATCTCAGACTTCCTCCAAGAGAATCAGCCCTGTCCACATTCACGACAGTTCCAGTTAGGGTAGAGGCCAAGTTTGCACCTGCACAGGTTCTTCAGACTTTGTTAGGCACCCAGGTAAGCTAGCCAGAGTAACTGTTGCCCAGTGTGTGTCCCCGTCAGCATAGTGATTTCCACACCTGCTTTTGTCTCAATTCTGAACTTGGCTCAGACTCCTGAGCCCTGGATGTCTAGGCCAGAGCAGGTGGCTCGCCTCTCCCAGCTGTTAGGAATGCCCTGGACAGCTGGCTTTTCAGGTTCTGGGTCACTGCTTGCAAGAGTTGCCTGTCAAGAGCGTCCAGCCTCCTTTCTGTTGCAAACTCCATGTTCCTGGTAACCGTGGCCGTTCAGATCAGTCTCGTGTTTTTTCCTTTTTATAGGCTTTTGTCTTTGTATGACTTTGTTAGTAGAAGAGTAAAGTTATATAAAATATAAATGTTTAAGGAACTTCGTGTGCCTCATTTCCATAGAATTCAGTGGTGGCAGAAGGTGTACTGACCTATTCCTTCCCAGAGCTCCTCAGAGGCCCACTTCAAGACTGACCACCCAAGAGGCTAGACCACCCAGGGCTCTCAGGGTCAGGGGTGACCCTCCTGCATTGGAGAAGCTCTACAAAAATATAAGGGGAACTCTCATGCCAACTTGTTAGATTTGTTAAACTGCCAACTCAATACTGCCATTGTAGGGAATCCACTCAGAATTTTCTAAGGATGGGAGCCCCAGAATCACCACAGTGCAAGTGAGGCTATAATCTAGAAAATGGGGGACAGGTAGGAGGTGTTGAGTCACTGGAATACAGAACTGTGCAGCCATGGGACTGGTGTTGGCACCTCCACAGTTGTTAAGTAGGTTTATCTCTATGGCCCAGGACATATCCCCACAAACCTTCTCCCTGGCATTCATCATGGTGTCTTCCATATCCAGGCATTCTGCAGCAGAGCAGTGTTTGATTATAGAAACGGGGCTCTTGACCCGTGGCATCATGCACAAACCTGGGAGACTTACTCAGAAGCTGCTCCCATAGTATGAGAGTCCTCTCAGGTTGGGTCCCAAAAGAAGCAAATCCAAGGGCTGGTGAGATGGCTCAGTGGGTAAGAGCACCCGACTGCTCTTCCGAAGGTACGGAGTTCAAATCCCAGCAACCACATGGTGGCTCACAACCATCCGTAACGAGATCTGGTGCCCTCTTCTGGAGTGTCTGAAGACAGCTACAGTGTACTTACATATAATAAATAAATCTTAAAAAACAAAACAAAACAAACTTTAAAAAAAAAAAAAAAGCAAATCCAAGAAAAGAAGCAAATTCAAGAAAACCGTTTGTAATTCAAGGAAGTGGGGTAGTTCAGGAAAGACTGCCGAGGGAGCACAGAGCTGCTTTTGGGAGGATGTTCTGATGTAGAAGCTTGACATGCTAATGAGTGGTGTAGTCACCCTGTCTGTGGTGAGCCTTGAATACAGTGGACACAGTGTTGGCTATGGGAATGAACTGGGAGAGTAGCTGTCCTTTGGCCCTACTGGGGACCAGAGTTCTTCTCATGCATGCATGGCTTAGAGCACATAGGCCTGGCATTCATGGTAATGATTAGGAGTTCAGGCCTAGGGGTGTCATTGGGAACAGACAGACACAGAGCAGAGTTCAGCATATATCCAGAGTCCTAGCAACAGGTTCTATGGCAAGTATAAAGCTTAGGCAGGCGGTGTCGTCTTTGTAGCCTGTTACACCTTGCAGATGGGACTTTGTGAATATCGTTTGCCTTTGAGGGAAACACCATGGTGAAGTTTCCAGAGCTGAGGAACCACAGATACCTTCTGCTTAGGACACTAGAAACAGAAAGGGCACCACCCCAGAATACCCCTGAGGATGGACTTGGTTCACTGACAAATCACATCCATGATGATATCACTGTACTGAGGAACCCCAGGGCTGGGGATCAGCACACAGGCCACTTCATCAATGGTCACAAAAACATGCAGCTGTGAACAGGCCCAAGGGAATAGCAGAATGGTCTTGCAGGTGGAAGGTACAAAGAGTATGCTCTGTCACCTAGAGTAGAACAAGGGCCAGGCAGCAGATACTCTTGAGCTGCCCAGCAAAGGCCTGGGCTGTGTTAATTCACATGGGGATGGTCCAATGGATGTCAAAGACACAGACTCCTTATTGGTTCTAAAGCCAGCTGAGAATGGCAGAGACAGCCTTCTGCTCTCAGAACTGGCCTTGATAGCAGGCAGGAGCAGTCTGTGTGTTTATGAGCCCTGAAGAGACAGGGTTACCCTGAAGGTTTAGAAGAACAAGGACCCTACACTTGTCTGAATTTGCTAGGAGACCTCCATGTGTGAATAAAGGACACGGCCAACTCGGGGCAGCAGGATTCCAGATCATACTTGAGAAATTAAATAGAAACTGGAGTCAAAAGATTCACCCTGAAAGTGATGGGGTACCTGCTAAGAAAGGGGCATCTTGGCGACACCTTCATCCCCGTGACAGTTTATTTGGGAGTGTACATAGATCAGGTTGTTGAGTTCTAAGAATACACAGTAGCCACAACCTCCACATACACAGCCAAGGTTGGTTTTCCTCACCACAGCCACTGTCGTCTGAAGCCAGTGTCGTCTACTACCAACTGTCACGGAGACACCATCCTGGCACCCAGCACAGGGTGGGCTAAGCATCACCACTTCTGTCTTTCTTATCTCTGTCTCCATTTTCAACATTGCAGTTTTACTACTAGGCAGTCCTGGAGTCTCTGCGTTAACGCAGGCCAAGTTCCTGCATCTCAGTAGATCCACTCTTCTCAGACACTAGTGACCACGTCCAGAGTGGCTACATGCTGGAGAACATGAGCAGTTTGGGGGCAAGTGCTTTCCCATCTCTTTAGGTCTTATCATGGCACGGAGAACCCTCCTCCACTTAACACTCACACAGTGGCAGGTGCTTGGCCCCTGCCATGAGCTTGTTAGGGCTTCCACCTGCCCTGAATTTTTAAAACGTGAAGCCAGGGCTCAGGCTTGGCTGAGTCTCCCCACTTCCCATGCTGCTCAGCTGGACCATGGCCCTAGGTGTCATTGGGGATATCCTGTAGGACATCTCTCAGGGCCTGAAAGGACTTTTTTTTTTTTTTTTTTTTTAAAGCTTATGTTCATTGGTGTTTTATGTACATGTATGTCTGTGTGAGGGTGTTGGAAGCCCTGGAATTGGAGTTACAGACAGTTGAGAACTGCCATGTGGGGGTACTGGGAATTGAGCCCAGGACCTCTGGAAGAGCAGCCAGTGCTCTTAACTGCTGAGCCATCTCTTCAGCCTCCTGAAAGGACCTCTTAACACAAGCCCAATATAAGAGTGCTGCATACTGAGAAGCAAACTGGGTGGTCATGCTGATTCCTGTGCAAATCCCTCTGCTGTGGTGTGGGTGATGGAACCTCACATACGTGCCATCTCTACATCCATGACGTGGGTACTTTAGACATGTTGTAAGGAAAGGGTGACACACTCTAGCCATTTCCGTTTTCGGGAGCATGTCTAGCTGTGAAGTGACCACAGAACAGTGAACAGCCTACAGAGGACTGATGGTCCCCAGGTCAGAGACATCACATTCAGATCTTCAGGAATTCCTTAGAATAGGTTGGGGGAAAGGAGATAAACACAAGGTTGTGTTGCTTCCCAACAGTCTGCATAAGCTGGAGCCCACGGAGCCCATCTGGAGCTTGGCATTTCTTGTTAACATGAGCTGAACTCCGGGTTTAGAGTTCTGGTTTTTCTTAGTCTAGAAATCCCTTATTAAGAAGCTTTGCTATGGAGTCGTTGTGCGTCAAGCAGCATAAGCCAAGATGGTTCTACAGCATTCACCCTCCACAAGTACCTGTCATCTTCACCTGCAGCTACGGTGTGTCAGTACACTAACCACCGCTCTCAGAAAAGTGTTTTAATACAAGGCTATGTGTGCCATGTTACAGAATGCACAATTCTTTATTATGCCAAGAAGGCATAATGCCCAACCTTCATAAACTCACAAGAGGTTAAAAAGTGCCTCTTGTTCTGTCCTGCTGGTGGAACCATGAAAATTGTGGCTTCTTGAGGACCCCACACCTTTGCAGCCTTTATGGAGGGACATCTAAGTATCACTTGGCTATGCACAGCCTGAATGAGGATCCCCAGCATTGTACCTGATCCTTCTCATCCCAACCCGTCTGGGTCTTATCCATATCTACCTAGGATGCTGGAAGCTCGACACCAAGCCTCATGCTGCCCACGGAACATCACCCTGTCCCTCTGCTCAACAGTTGCCCCCTCCACATTTGCTGATATTCTGGCCTCTTTGTTTTGCTTTGTTTAACATGGTACATTGAAGAAGAACCACTTTCCAAGCCAGTTCACTGACTTTACAACATAGAAACTTCACAAAAAGCATTGCCTTTTCTATTCAGGTACCCGAAGGTCAAAGAGCCATGAGGATTCAAAGAATGCCTTCAAATATCCCATGGCCACACTGCAGCAAAAGCAGGAACAGATGCTTTTGTGCCCTCATGTATGGGCTTTTTGGATGACACAGGAGCACATGTCACTGGTAATAATTGGCTGCATCAAATGTACTGGTATCCAAATGGCAGGGAGAAAGGTAGCTTTGTCCATGAATATCCAAGCCTGGTGCCATCTCCCTGGTGTGTCCCCTTGACATCTGCAGCCGGTGTTGAGCCAGGGGATGCTGTACTCTCTACTGGGCACATGCCAGCCCCTGCTCTGTTCCCAAGGGCATTTGGGCAGAGTGCTTGTTTGGGTGCTAGGATGGGTGGAAGTGGTGGTGGTGGTGATGGTGGTGGTGCTCATGGTGATGGTGGTGTTCATGCCTCTGGACCACAGGCATCACATAGCCCTCAGGCCCCAGCATGGGAGGCAGGTCCCGTACCACTTCATGCTCCACCATGGTAGGCTGGCCATGCCCCTTAAGTGGTGAGTGGCCTTCTCTGGCTTTCTGCCGGTACCGCTTGTGACCATAGGGCTGCGGCGGAGGCTGTGGTGGAGGCTGAGGAAGGTGGTGGCCGTCCTGAGGACCCTGGGGCAGTGGCACGGCCTGCAGGCAATAGCTGAGAGCTTTCCCTGGCTTGCCACTGCCTGGTGTCCCAAGAGGTTTTCCTGGACCCTTAGGAGACCTGAGGAACTGCTTCTCCTGCCCCTTGAGCCGGGGCTGTGCAGCCAGGGCCCGGGTGGCAGGCTCATTAGCTGGTATGACATGCTCAGCCAGGACTTGAGACCTGCGGTGGTGTATAGCGTGGGCATCCGACTCTTGTGATCGGGACCTGCTTGGAATGTGTGTGGCCCTGCCATGATGTTCTTGCCTGGCCTGCTCAGGTGGTGACCCTAGGGACAAGACAAAGGTGGTCTAGAGTAAGGCTTGAGATATGTCATATCTGCACTATGGGTTTGCAATAGAGCTGGCTTTCTGACTGGGTCACGTCTCAGATGGCCACATGCCCCAAGCTGGGCAGGGAGAAGTAAAAGCTCAGCCCCCCACATATTTTATACTCCATCTGGGTGTCAGACACCTCATTAAAGAGCCCGAATGTCACTCCTTAAAGGGGTTTGGCCACGCTGGGATTTTACTGCTTGGGTCAGCTGGCCTTTTGTCCCTATTGTGGGTCCTATTAAGGAGATTCTCTACTGGGATAGACAGAACCCTTCTAGGATATGAGGAGGGGGTGACAGAAAGTTATGTCACACTAGGGGGCACTCCAATGAGATGAGATCAAGCCGACTTCCGGGATGGTCTGGTTGCAGCTTCATGAAATGCTTAAACCCTTAAGGTCAGCCCTGTGCAGTGGCCTTAGTACATGGGGCCAATTAAGGTCACACTTCCCACTAAACCCTTTAGAGTCCCTCTCCAGATGCATCCCTCCTTCCACCCAGCATCAGAGGATCGAAGCTCTAGTACAAAGCACATGGAGCCAGCCGTTCCCAAGTGTGGGTCAACTTCAGCCAGGGACTTTAGCTGATCAGAGATATTGTCACAATGGATAGATTGCCTGCATGGACTCTCAGGGATGCCTAGTGGGGATGGGGTGATAGTAGAGGACTTGGCCTCCAGCTTTCAGAGTGCCAGCCAGGCTATAGTTCATGAATCTCTAAAGGTTACAAGAGGCACAAAACCAGAAAGGAACCTCGTGTGTACAATGCTGGCTGTCCACTTGTGCTCAAGCTGGTAATTCTGCCCTAACTGCCAGCTCCCCCTGCTGGAAGGCTCCTGAATATACATCTAGTAGTTTTATATCTTCCCTAAGCCAGAATATGTCTCATACATACACCTGGATGTTGAACCACCTTGCTTTCCAGGCCCCTTGCCAGTGACAGAAGGGTAAGCTGTGAGTTCACATCTAGGCAGAGGATAATGGGGCACCCAAGTGGGGTGGGGACACCTGGGACCCAACATCCAGAGCCCCTTGCCTACTTGCACCTTCAGGGAGACATCTATACCCAGGGGGTAGATACAGGGTGGGAGTCCTCCAGTACCTACCAGGACCAAACTTAGATGTGTAGTTCTCGATGCCAGCAAGGTCTAGGTAGTGGTTTCTGCGCTCTGTGTTCTCATCCACACAGTAGGGCACTCGCACAGAGCAGGGCTGGGGATCAGCATTGGGCTTCCTGTATGGAGCAGAGGATAGGCCTGACAATTTGCTCAAGGCCAGACTTTAAGTCATATAACAGGGCTGCTTGCAGAAGTGGATAGTGGTCTAGGAGGTCTAAGGAGGGACGTTGACTAGTATCCAGTACCCAGAGAAGGCAGAAGTGGCACAGTTGGACAATGTTATATGTTGTCCAGAGAATTAAGGTCCACAGCCCATGATGGCAGCCTATCAGCACCCAGGATACTACCATATGTCTCACAGGGCTTGAGTGACCCTAAATTTAGGGTGTTCTCTGTTTACCTACCTGGGACCACAATGCCCCCTGCTCCCTTCTGTTGGATAGACATGGTGCTCATCCCCACAAGGTACCCTCACTCTTCATAGCACACAGTGTCCACCTGTCTCAGCACCCCGCCTGACAGGACACTGGGGAGGCTAGCAGGAAGCCAACCACTGAACTCACATCTCACCTGCTGTAGGCGGAGAGCCTTCTGTCAGCCACTCGGGGCTCATCTGTGAGCTCAATCTCTGTTCTGCCACGAGTGGGCTCCCGGTCTGAAAGAAAGGCATCCCATTCATTCATTCATTCATTCATTTCATTCATCCTTTGCAATTCAGTTATTCACTCACCCCTGACCTACCTGTTTATCCACTCATGCATTTCTTCTGCCTATTCATTTTACAAATCTGGACATCCATCCACACTCATCACAGGCATGCTATAACCAGTGCTGTCCTTGAACTCCACGCCCCCCAATGTTAAGACAGAGGGTTTATTTCACATCATACATCATTATACAAGACAGTGCCTCTTATACACGGACAGGGATGCAGGGATTTGATAGTTTAGGCTGTCTTAGAAGCACAGTATGTGTTAATGGCTTAAAATAAATTAATGGTTAGATACAAAGAAAAATGATTGGACTCGCAGAGCACATGTAACAGAGGCGAAGGTCAAATTTTATCAGTACATGGGATAAAGTGCAGGGGGGAGACAATCCATGCTGATTATGAACAGTTAAAAAAACAAGTTAAGGCTGGCCTTGAACTTTTAACCCTGTTGCTTCCCTAGCGCTTACATTCGAGGCCTATGCCACCATGCCCTTTGTTAATGAATTACTTTCCTTGCTCATCTATCCACTCACTAAGCAAACAGTTTCGTCTTCTGCCAGGTACCAGGTTCTGCTTGGGACATTGTGGAAGCAAGAAGTTTTTGACTGGAAGTAGTAAGGGAACATGAACAACATTGATACCCAGGGGCCAGTGGTGGGGAGATAACAGTGGGGAAGGGCAAGTGTAAAGTTAGGTGGCTGAGGGTGCGGCCTGCCCCTGCAGGCCTGTCTTAGGGGTGCTGCTGCCCCTGCAGACCTGGTTTAGGGAGATGCTCATGGAGATGATATTGTTTGTACAGGAAGGCTCCTGGCATAGACCCCTCACCTTGGCCAGTGAGAGGACATTCCTTCTTGCTGGAGGGTTCAGGGCTGACAGTTAGCTTCACTCGAAGGGTCTTGCTGCTGCCAGAGGAGTGATTGACAGAGGCATCGACAACCTCATAGATGGTGTGCATCAGGCTGGACATGTCCTGGGACCAACATGACAGACTTCAAGGGACATTTTTCCTTTCCTTACCAAGCAGGTATTCACCCCATGTCCACAGCAGGCACCTTGGGTCCATTTACTCCCCATCAGAGACTGACTTATACCCAGATTAGACCCAGGATGTTGTACATGGCTTAAAGGTAGCTCCGCTGTCTGTCCTTGAGGCCAGGGTTAGCCTAACCTCTGATTTTTATATTCTAAAACATTAGACGAGCAAGCAGATAAGCTTTCTATCTAGATACACTTTTTTCAGCACCATTGTCATGGCCAATGAAGATGCTTCCTCTGCCTCTTTTAGACACAGTTCAATGGAGCAAGAATACTCCACAGGCCCAGGCTGCCTTCTGAGGAACCCAGGCCTGGCCTAGGGATGTCAGAGCTATAGAAAAAGACCGTGCTGGAATTAGTGATGAGACATGTGCAGACTGCCAGAGTGAGGAGACGCTGATACTAGCTAGGTCAGGATGTTAAAATGGGCTCTGCCTCCCCTTCTGTCTCAGGAAAGTTCTAGTCTCTTCTTTCTCCCCAGTCAGGGCTCACTGTGTCTCTCTATCTAAGGATCCAGACATCATCTATCCATCTGTCTACTGAACCAGATTGGTTCCAGATCTCAAGAGGTCTTACCCCCATAGGACTCCCCATCCTATGGGTGGACTGACAGAGGTGGGCATATTACCTCTCTGGTGACTTTCCCACTGTTGTCAAAGTCATACAACGTGAATGTCCATTCTTGGCGGTTGTCTTCTTCCACTGAGACGTCACACTGCAGTGCCTGCAGGCAGCATGCAGGGGTAGGAGGCAAGGAAGAATCAACTGGCGCCTGAGACCCAAGTGCCCCAACTGAGGTTCTTCCTGGTTGTCAGCCAGGAAGAGGTAGCTCAGGAGAAGTTGGCTTGCATCCCTTAACCCTGCTTCTTGCCCACCCCCGCCCCCTAGTGAGGAGCCGATTCCATGCTTCATGACTCAGTTTCCCCCCTGTGGCATCTGTCTCTGCTCATGCAAATACTCAGGGTCACTTGGAGTTGGAGGAATTAGGACTGTGTGTTCCTGCTGCTCCCCTCTGTTGTTCCTTGACCAGTAGTGCTAGATACCTATTACATCTGCCCAGCAATGCCAAGTTCACAGCAATACCAGGCAAACCCCCAGAGCATCACATTTTAGTCCTGCGATAAGACCTCAGAGAGGCTAAGGAAACCACAGAGCTGGGATGGCCATGGTTCCCATTTAGGGCCACCACTAATCATGCTGAGGCCCAGGGAGACACTTAACGCAGATGTACACAGGAGAGGACTTACGTCAATGTTCAAGTGCTTCTTGCTAAGTCTCAGTGGACCCTCACGGCTTGCTGCTTTCTCCCCATCATCTGTGCTGAAGAGCTGACCCTGGCCCTCATGGCCCTCAGACTTCTCAGGGGGCAGCACAACTAAAAGGGCAAGAGGAGGTGAGACAAGGGCCTGTCCCATGTGGGTAGTGTGACTATCTTGCTCTATTCTGTTCTACATGAGCTCTGAGCTAGAGCCTGCTCCTGTAAAATAGGAAAGTAGCGAGAAGAGAGAGGCCTCACTAACGTTCAACTATGTATACCCTGGCTGTACTTTGCAGTCTGTAGTGACTTTCAGTGAGCAATCTGTCTCCTCTAGGCTGACCTTGTACAGATGGGGTGGGAGAAGGACCTTCAATATCAAAACAGAGTAGTCACCATTCCTGAGTCCTCCAGGAGAGTGAGTCCCTGTATCCCCAGGTTTTCTCCTCATTTTCTAATGCCTTCATCTAAAACCCACTGGCAAGGCCACATGTGGGCTAGCTGTTGGCCAAGCAGTCTTGTCTCCCCTGACTTCCAGTGTGGATGGATAAGAAGCCCTGTTTCTGGGGCTCACATATTCTCAGGGTCTCAAGCTGTGTCTTGACAGGGGCCCAGGTTGTTGGTCAGGTGTCTGTCCAGGTATGAGCTGAGAGGATGCCCAGTACCTGAGTTCCAGTAGGCAGTGCTAGGAGTCCCTCTGGGCTTCAGCAGATGTCTGAAGGGGGATCTATAGGCTAGTGCACCTACTAACTAGAAGCCGGTAAGAACTCATCACATCTCTGTGTGGGGCTAACTCCACCAAAGATACACACATATGATAGTGACTCAAGCAGGGTTCAAATCACAGGTTTAGGACCACTCCACCACTCTACAACTGGTGCAGCAAGTGGCCATGACATTAGCTCAGAATTCAAGAGCACCAACCAGTCCATGCAACCCAACCTCCCTGCTCAGTCCCAGAACTACACACACAAACCACTGTACGGGGACCCTGTGGCTCAATATTTTGCTTCTCCTGTGGACATATCCGAGCTGCCTGCTTGGTAAGGAATCTCAGGTGACTGAGGTCTCTGCTTACTAAAGAACTAACTTCTCTTGAGACTAGGAAACAACTGATCTCAGTCGTATGCCAGTGTTGAGGGTTCTGTGGTGTGAGTCCTAGGCTCGGGGTAAAGAGCTAGACTTACCTTCTAGGGAACCCTTGTCTTCCCAGAAAGGCCCCTCCTTAGGGTCTCCATTGAGCAGCTCCTGGAAAACAACATGGCAACATAGGACTACGAACTCTAGACTGAGAAGAGCAGAGGAGGACAACAAATAAGCCTGAGCCTGAGACCTCAATAGAAACCAGCAACGGGCCTCTAAGAGGCCTTCTCGGTGTGATCTGTGGGTCCACCTAGACCACCAGCTCCTTCCGGCTTCACACAGCAGAATGTACAAATGCCATGTGCTAGAGTCATTTCTAAGACTTGGCCTCATTGCCTGGAAGCAAAACCCACTTTCAAGCGAGACTTGGGATCTCTCAGGGCTCAGTCCCAACACTGCCAACCCACATGTATAGAAGCCTCTAATCCAAGAACCCTTATGTGTTGTCACTCTGTTCCTGGCCTAGCTTGCAAAGCTTTCCACCAAAACTGCCCCCCACCCCACCCCCATGGTACCCAGGGTGGCATTCACTGGAGCAGCAAAGGGGCCACTGCCTCCTTCAGGGCTGGGCTGAGGAGCAGGGATGACTGCCAAGAAACATCTTTAGCCCACAGCTGATCTCAAGACAAGCTATGGGAAAACGGGAAGGACTTCAAACACATCCAGGCAACATTTCAGCCAAGAGACTCTGCAGAACAAAAGCTCACATGGTTCTCGTAAATAACCCGCAGAAGCAAAGGCTACAAGAAAGGAAGTATAAAACGTGCCACGGAAGCCATCTGCAATCAAAGGGCCCTTCGGGACAGGAGAGCTCGCAGCCCCCAGCCCAGCACTCAGGGCCCCAGGGAGCATTTCCCACCAGTTGTTTCCTGGCATTTCTGTTTGACTCCAGGTGGCTTCAAAGTTTCAAGAACCCTCAAGGAGATGGGAAGTTGAGCTAAGATTCATTCATCTGGCAACGTCCCTGCGGATTACATGGGCCAGATGAGCCCTTAGGTTGGTAGCTGGGGGCAGGAGGAAGATAAGACTCCTCAATTTTATATCTCATCCGGAAAACTGAGTATTCCAGGGACACTTTGGCACATTCTCACCTGTCAGGGACTACAGGGTGGTCACTAGCGCCTACCCCATTCCTCCCTGTGGATCACATGGGATGGTGTCTGGCAGACATAGGTCTCATTCAAACCCAGAGCGCGGAATGACAGAGCATATTTAAAAACCTGATGCCTTTGGGATAGGGTGGGGGGAACATTCTGTCTCTCGCAGCAAATAAGAAAATAACAATGAAGCCCCCACCTGAATGTACGGGCTGACTGCTCTGCAGTATGTGGGAATGAATACCAGAAATGCTCAGGTACGTGGGACAGAGACGGGAATAATACAGCAGTATTCTGGGCAGTATTCGCTGTGTGAGGCTTGGGGAGGACAAACCCAGTGTTTGTCTCCTGAAAGGAGAAGCCAGGATAGCCTTGGGACTAACCCAAAGTGCAACATGGGGAAGAGAGAGGGGCTCCTCTCTAGGTGTTTGTCTGTCTGTCTTTGTTTGTTTTGGCTGTGCAGCAGTTGTAGGAAATACAGCATTTGAGGAACCCTTACAGAAAACCAAATGGCCAAGCTGAGTGACTAGGGCCAGGAGGTAGGGGACACTCCTGCTCATATTGACATCTAAGAACCCCATAGTCTTCCTCTCTCTGGACCTCCTAACTCATGGAGCCATCATGAATAAGATGCATACAGGGCTTGTTAATCTTAGGATGTCACTTCGGGGATTACGCTAGAGATCATCTTAATGAGAAGACCTCCTAATTATTAAAAAGATTAGCTACCCACATATGGCGGCATGTGTCTTTAATTCTAGCATCTGGGAGACAGAGGGGAAAGGGATCTCTGTGAGTTCGAGGCCAGCCTGGCCTACTTAGCAAGCTTCAGGACGGCCAGGACTAACATAATGAGAAAGGAGGAGACGGTCCTCATTCAGTCACTGATCAAATAACCCACAGACGGAATGAAGGCTCAAAGGATCTGGCTGTAATGAAGTGCAAGGAATGAATCCGTCCTGGCTCTACGAAACTTTTTTTGTCTGCAATGCATAGTGACATGTCCTGCGACTGGAGGCTTGAGCTTAGAGAGACAGGGACCAGCTTGTCCCAGCTGAACATAAAGTATGAAATTTAGTAATTTCTAAAAACCTTGGGGCTCTCTCTCTCTCTCTCTCTCTCTCTCTCTCTCTCTCTTTTTCTTTGAAGTCAGAGTAACTCACGGAGCTTCAGCTCCAGATCCTATGAAGTATAGAAACTAAGTTCAAAGACATGAACCTCAGGGGCTCAGCTTCATCCTGGAGGTACCTCGGGTGCTGTGGCTGACAGCTCCTAGGTCTGATTACAGGTCCAGGGGTTGAAAGCTGCTGCTGACAAAACACAGGTATGCGGGGAAACCAAAGCTGGTGGTAGGTACCACGGAGAGGGTCGAAGACTCAAGTCGATGTCAAGAGAGAGGAGCAAGGGCGAGTGGAGCAAATGTCAAGGTGTCATCTCCTGAGTCACCGCACCTACCCTCAGGGGGAAAAGTGATGCAGGCGAGAGCAGGGACGATCCCTAAGATTCCCAATAGTTCCTTCCCCCAGGGGCTCGCCAGACTTATCTCTCCCCTCAGAGAGCTCAAACCCTTCACAAACAGGCAAGTCTCACCTGACTAAGAAACTGGTGGTGGGTACAGCACCCCCAGATGGCGGTACAGCGGAAAGGCTAGAGCCTAGAGTTGCCAGCCTCTGAGTTGTTATAAACTGCCTATCACCACAACCATACTTTATCCTGTATGTGAGGCTGGAACCACTAGCATTCGTGGATACCTTCCATTTCTTATTTAAAAAAAAAACAAAAACAAAAAACAAAAACTTGAGTTTTGGAGCCTTGCATGGGCTATAGACTTTAAATGCACTGTTAGGTGGGGAACCAAGGACATCCAGTTCAAATGAACTTAGTGGAACGGAGCATGCTCAGTATGCATTGCTCTAGGTACAATGCCCAGCACTGCAAGAAAAGACGAAAAACAAAATAAAGAAAGAAGATCCTGCACAAACTCTAGCTTGGTCTCCTGGGACATTCCTAAGGCTACAATAATAGGCCAGAGATGCTATAATTGACCAAAGCCACACCATCTGTGGGCAGGGCCACTGTAGCAGATTCTGTCAGCACACACCAGAACCCAGGACAGGGAGGATTCTAGGCACTAGCCCAGGGGTGGGTGGAGAGGCCAGATCAAAGGAGAAAATAAGTGTGTGTGTGGGGGGGTTAATTCTGGCCTCTGCCTGGTGATTTAAGTCAAATCTGTCCTGCTTACATAGAAATGCCCTTTAATCTGCACTGCTTTAGTTAAGTAGAAGAGCCAAGAGCTTTAATTACATCATATAAAACCTGTACAGAGCCACTGGCCAGACACGCAGCCCCTTCCCCAATGCAGCCAAGTCCCTGTGACTTAGGCTCCTAGGCAAGGCTGTCAAAGGCAGACATTACCCAGCCCTGCTGTGACAGAGTTCGGTGATCTCAGGCCCTAGCAGATTCTCCTGAAGGTCCCACCTCAACGTTCACCTCAGCTCCTCTTAAAGAACTAGAACTACACCCTCTACCCGAGCCTTCTTGCTCTGGCCTCAGAAGTCACTCCTCTCTGATCAAGTTTTCCCTCTTCTTCATACTCTCGTGGCTAGACACTCCAGATGTTCTGTCGAGGTCAATGGCTTGATGAGGCTCCGGCTTAGCATTCTGCACACGTCCTCAGTGCCTGACCCATAGGCACCTCCTGCAGCACACCCCCTACCCCAAGTTGCTTGCTGCCTTTGAAACATCGCGTTCCAGTCTCTGATAGGTGTTCCCCTATTCACTGGGGACCAGTGCCATGATTGTGGGGGGGCCCATGCCACAGTGGGAGTGTAACCCACAAATAAGGTGGCAAGCATCTAAGGTAGGTATGTCTGGGACTAACTTGTGCTGGCCTAAGGGGCTCCTTGCCCCGCTGCTACTACATGGATAGTCCACATACTAGAAATATTCATTTATTCACACTCAAAATGAGGGGTCCACAGTTCTTCAGACTTTCTGCCCTGTTTATTCACCCCACACAAAGTGTTGAGGAGGTGACAGGATCCAGGACAACCCAGGTCACAGTCCTCAAACAGTTCCCACAATCACCACTAGGTGGCAGTAGTGAGCGGGGGACGTTTCCTGACAAACCCCGAGTCCTAGTTTCCTAAATAAGAAGATAACTTCTTTGTCATAGATGCTCTGTTAATTACGGGTAGCTCACACCAGGAGGCTTCCAGTGCACCGTGCTCCACATATTTCCTTGCTAACTTTGCAGCCTTGAGGATAATTGGCTCTTCAATGACCGCTTCCCACCTTGGCAAAACACACCAAACAGACAATAATCGTTACTGTTGCCCTATGTCTGCCCTGCCCATTGTTTTCCTAACACTAAACAAAAGGAGGCTGAGGACAGAGAATTTATTTTGTTATTCTTTCCTCTCTTTGTCAGGCCTATCAAATCTGTAGCATTGGAGAGAAGGTGTACCTAAATGAACTACTTAAGGAGTGAACTTTATAACAATTGTCTTAAGAAAGTATTTTAAATGTTTATAAAGTGATTGTAAATAGTAACTTAAAATACAAAAAAAGAAGAAAAAAAGAAAAAAAGACAACTTGTCCTACTGTCAGCAAACAGTGCAGTCAGAGATGGTGGCATCTGCATGCACCTTTGAAAGAGGGTCGTGTTCCTGAATCATAGAACCTACCAGAACCTACAAGCCCTGGGAGACCACACCTCAGCGTCTTCCAAACGCCCACCCACCCTAGGCAGCTATAAGAATGGGGAACAGAACAAGCACAGGCCAGATAGGCCTAAGGACAACCACGTGCCAGGTGTTCACTGCCTGAGGCGTCCCTGGACTCAGAAACACAAGACCACTGTCTCCACCTGGGCCTCATGCAAGGGGTCTTTGCTCCTGTCCAGAGAACAATCTGTGTGTCCTTCCAGAAGCCAGGTACAAGGACTTCTGTAAGGAGAATCCAGGCTCAGGTAGGGCATCAAGCCAGGCCTCAAGTGGAAGGACAGGCCATGACAGCTCCCATAAAATTCTATTCTCTGTGACAAGGTACATGTGTGACCTTCAACAGAGCCTCTAGGCTGGTGGAAGCTCTGGCTCCCCCTGTCAGTTTTAAGGTCAAGGTTGTACATATTCAAACACAGACCTTGATGAAGGGTGCGATCCTGTCAGTGTCTCAGAGATGGAGTGAGGTTGTGGGGAGGGATACACTGAGAGATTTCCCATAAAGAAAGATAGAGTCAGAAACAGGCACATATGGGGAAAGAAAAAAGTGGGGATTAGGCTTTTAGTGGGTACTCTAGGAGAGGGGAAACAGAAGGAAGTGAGACTAGAGCAAACTGACTGAAGCCACTGTCCAGAACTGTGCCCAATAGGACAGCAGGCACCACAGCCCCCCCCCCCCACCTGGGGGGGTATGATCTAAAACACATGGTTAGCAAGTACTGGGATGGGTCTTTGTATGTCTGATACTCCAACAAAAATTAGTTCCTGACCATCAGAAAAACCACCCACATTAACTTCCTAGCTATTTCCACTCAGATGCAGAACTCTCCAGAAACACATCACAGAGGCCACCAGGATGACCTTTGAGGCAGCTCTGCAGTGTCAGCCCTGGCCACTGGTGCTGGGGTATGAGTCCAGGCTAAGAATAGTCTGCTGGTGGGAAGATAGAGCTACAGGACCTGTGTGAGATTCATACCATGTTTGTGGAGTCAGACAGAGGTAGAGCCATACAGAGGAGTGGCCAGTAGTACCCTCAAGTGTGGGCTGCAGCTTCTTGGGGGCCATGCAGGAGATCCCAGGGAACCAGTGGAACACCTGGGCTCCTGCTTGGAGACTGTTGATGTGCTGGGTGTGGAATTAATGTAGGCATCCCTCACACATCTCAAGTTTAGGGCCTCTCTCATGGGGCAGACTAGTCTTGGAGACCACAAAGAGCTATGATGCCCTGAAGAAGGTGACTGAAGACTGTCACAATACTAGAGCAGGCAGGGTAAGGAGGGAAATGAGGGAAGAGGCTTCAGGGTAGAAACAGCAAGGCCACATCCTCTTCTGCTGGGGAAGATACCAGGCGGGACAAGAACTAACAACAAGCAGGGAACAGGAGACCAGGAGGAGACAGCAAGGGGAAGGGGGCTGCAGACAGCTTTGGAGCAGGAAAGTAGCACAGCCCTCAGATGCAGGGACCTTGTTCTCCACACAGGCTTCCAAGTATGGCATCTAGCCCCAGGCCCCGAAAAACAGCGTTTTCTTAGGAAAACGTGAGGAGGCCGCTCTGCTTCCCGCCAGGGGCTGGAATTCCACTTCCAGGTGCCGGCCCACTCGTCTGTCTGGAAACGCTTGGCCAGCTTTGAAGTCACGACTCAGCTTCAGCAGCTAAATAGTTTCAGATGTGACAATCTAGTTTTATAGGCTTAATAATTCCGACACATGTGCAGTAGGGGCCCAGCAGTTCCTGTGGTGCCTGGCGGATCCCCTGCAGGGGCTGGGAGCCATGAAGTCCTGAGTGCCTGAGAATCTAAGTCAAGATGTTTAAGGATGGTAGATCTAGAGCCACCGCAGAAAGGGAACACAACAAGTGCACATGAGCGTCTTGCTTTCTTCTAAGATCTGCAGGGTGTTTTTACTCTACACAAACACACACTCATTTTTTTTTTAAATTGGGGGAGGCTTGGACCATTTTCATCAGGGGTTGTATAAATAAACCCTTGATGAAATTTATAAAATGAAATTTATAAAGGCTGGGTAGCTGGGGGGCGGGTAACAGGGTTTCCTAAAACACATACTTCTCCTTCACACCAGTGTCAGTCCTCCTCCGTTTCCTGTCCAGGCCAGAAAATACAAATATTGCCATCATCATCTTCCTCCTATTCTTACCACAGTCTCTCATTTGATTAATAATAGAAGATATAACATGGAACACATTGCCAGCACTCATTCTTCCAAAAATACACTAATCCCCAGTTTGTGTAGGGATTGATCAGCAATATGTACTGTGGGGAGGTGACCAACTACTATACACAAAGACATGGACACCGAGGAAGCCCAGTTCACAGAGAGATGCAAGAGGGTGGATGAGTCCCTGAAAGGATGCATTACAGGGATGAGCCTCGCCACTTGCTGGAGAAATCTGTTCAATGAGAGATTCTGCAAGGTCATATGTCATACAGGGTCAGCAGCCTCCCCTTAAAGTCTGGCAGCTAAGACTCTCTCTGTCATGCAGAGAGAAGGATTCAGGTGAATTGTGTCATCCACACTAACCTGTACAAGTGGGAAAGCAGCCCCATTCCTCAGCAAAGAAAGAAGACCCCACATCCTCCCAAGAATCCAGCTCCAACAAAGACATCCACAGAAGACCCACCTTGAAATAAACCGCATGCAGCACACACATTGAATCTCTGTGTGAGTGTGAAGACTCTACATAAGCAGGTCTGTGCTCACTGTACATGCAAACACACACACGTATGTGCACAAACATGCATGCACACACACGTGGACGTACAGACAGACACATGTGAACATGCACACACCCACACATGTACAAACATGTGTGCATGCACACACACATGTGGACATGTATGCACAAATACACATGCAAATGTATGCAAACACATGCCTACACATGTACACATGCATGCACACATATGCACATGTATGTGTGCGCACACATGTATACACACATGTGCACGTGTGTGTACACATACACAAATACATTACACACAGAAACACACACATATGCTCACATTCATGTACATACTCACACATATACTCACTCATGCATGCATACATACATACATGTGTTTGTTCAGAGACAATAACCATAAGCCATGCGGACTACTTCTCTTGTTTTGACTCTTGGCACACTGAAGTTTCTTTGGTTTAGTCCTCCGTGTTCCAGTCATTTTGCAACTGGTCTACACCTTGATCTTTTACCAGTCATGCCTGACACTACGATTGTCTTTCACAAAAAATGATGATCAAAGCTGACCAACCTTCCCTGATGGTGACTATTCACAGTTCCTATTCACAGTTCACAGGCCACAGAGGTTGCAAATTAACAAAATGGAATCTAAACTCAGGTCTCCCAGACTCAGATCTCCCTGCCTCTTGCTAGGATGAAGGTGGACTCTTATTCAGGAAACCCACTGGCCATCTTTGTTTCCTTCCATTCCTATTAAAGCTTTATTTTTCTTATTTCAAAGGCAGATTAATTCCAAAGCTGGGAGAGAAGGTGACTCAACCCTAAGTTGCTGTTTTTGTTTTACTTTAGAAGGCACTGTGTGATGTGGCGTTCTTACCAAAGATAAGCAGGCTAAGAACTCGGCGCCAGGCCCCTGGGGAGCTCACAACTCAGAAGAAGCAATAAATGCTGTTCATTTTTTGTTAAGTGCTCTCCATAGAGCTCTGTGGAAATATACCTTCACTGGCTCTGCTGCCTGGCTGGGCTGTGAAGATCAAAGACAGCCTCATAGCTACCCTATCTGGCAGCAGCTGCATGAAGTCCTTAAAGGGAAAAGAAAAAGAGCCAAGCCTATATCCTTCAAACACACTGTAAGGAAATGTAGTGGGGTCCCAGTGACAAACGTGCAATGCAGCTCTTAACAAATAATATCGTTTCAGAAATGGCACCAGCTCCAGGAAGCTGGAAGCTGCACAGCTGCAAGGAGAGCTGAAGGGAAGTAAGCCCAGGGTCAGCCAGACACAGAAGGGAGCCTGGACATAGCAGGGCTCCTGGGAAACAAATGGGGTCCAAGGGACTGCATTCTGGCTGCCAGGGCTGGCCAGGGAGAGGTGAGAGCTCTGAGCTGGCTACTTCACCCACTAAGGCTCTGGTCCTCTGCATGGGCAGATATGGTAACCTGTGCTTTCCTCAATGCTTCCCAAGGACTCTTCCATACAGACAGAAGAACACATGTTCTTTCTATTCCATGCTAATCTCTGCCCTATACTCTGTGTGTCACAAACACAAGGAACCCCAAGTCCAAGTCCACAGAAACTTCGGGGAAGCTTCCCCTCCCACAGATGAGCTAATGCCTCCTCTGACGGGATTGCGGATATACAAAGCAAAGCCAGTGGCCAGCTACTGCTGCCTTGCCATGCCTGGTAGGGATGGGGTCCTTAGGGCCATCACTGCAGTGGTCTTCCCACAGAGGGTGTGCCTCCTAAGGTCATCAGATGCCATTGGCTCCTCATCCCAAGCATGCCCAATCACAACCGACTCCAGCAGAGCTGGCTACTGATCAAAACACAGCCAGAGGGACCAAGAATAAAGTGCCAATAGGCAATTTTCCCAGAGTTAACACCAGCTATGTTTTCAAGAAAGCCTAAATCATTACAAGTCTGAAGTAAAGATAACGTTATCCCGCATCCCTGCTCCTCAGCCATGGAGTGGGTCTCAGAATCCCCATAAGGCCAGCAACAGGGGAGGAGGGGGGCTCGGGGGGCAAGACAAATGATGACCCTCCCCAGGGGCTTCCTGTAACCCTTCCAGCTGTCATGCCTGTCCCAGACAGTAAGTGGCCTTCTAGAGCCACAGGAAGGGTTGGTTCACATGGCTTTGTTTACTGTAGCTCCTAGGAGGCAGGTGCAGGTCACTGTTGGTTCTCTGTATACGTTTCTCCTCCTCCTCCTGGAATGTGTGCTGTTTACTCCTGCCCAGGGGCCTTTCACTGTGATGTCTGGACAACCCCCCTTTGTCAATGCTGCCTCTCCTCTGATATCCACACCAGGGCAATCCCCTGACCATCCTCTAGTTCACTCTCGGAACCATTCAGGAACCCTTGTCTGGCTCCTCCTTCAGCCTAGGAATAGGTGAGATAGTGAGCAGGCAGGCAAGCTTGGAGCAGAATAGCAAGCAGTGCGGGAGGGTGAGTGGGGTGGGGGGGTGGGGGTCAGGAGCTTATGGAGATTAGAGTCCAGGCTCCAGGACGCAATACAGCATGACTCAGTAAACTGCCAAATCTGCTGTACCTTAGTCATCTCCTTTATAAAGAGATTTGGGGACAGGATTGGAGAGGCCATAAGCAAGCCTGCAGGAGAAGCTCGGGCACATAGGGTCTGTATCTGTCTGAGCACTCACCTTACTCCTAAGACCTTTCCTCTTTGACCTTTTATCTTTTCTCTTCAGAGACACCCGGACGTGGCCTTCCTCACCGGACTTGGGGTACTCTTTGCTTTTATCCCAATACTTCCTCACTTCTACTCCAGTCTACACAGGTTGGGCTGCTAGATGGTGCCCACTGCAGCGAGTTGGTACTCTGTTAGTGATGTGTTCTGGTACTTTCTCCCTAGGCCTCGTGTTGAACCATGTCTACCCCTGTGGCCTCACCCTGTCATTTTAGACTCTGCACTCCACTAGGGTTCACCTGGGTTCACCAACTTCTCCCACTGCTCACCTCGCCAGTGATCCTTGTGGCCTTCGGGAACCCACTCCTTCCTGTAACACACCTCTGAAGCACGTGGAACCCTTACCCAGCTTTCCAAGGAATCCATCAAAGTACAATGTAGTCCTCTACCCATCTTTCTCAAAACAACGTCACCTTCAGATTAAAGCTGGCTCTCCCAAACCCTAGGAAAATATGCTCCAGGTCTTTCAGCATGGGTGAGGCTCACCTAAAGTTGATGGGAGAGGAAGGTAGCTGCAGCCTAATCTAGGTTTTCCACCTAATATGTCACTATAGGAGCCGTAGGGCTAACCTTGCCAGCAAGGGGGGTTGTGGGCGACCAGAGAGAGCAGCAGGGACATCTATACAGGGTATAATAAGAATAGGCCAAGTTCAGAGACACCTCACTCATTTGGGAAACCTGTGGGCTGGACACCCTGAATTGGATGAGATATGTAGGGGATTTCTGAGCATCCCCGGGAGGGCAAGGACCAGGGGTGGATGAAACTTCAGAGACCAAACGCCAGTCCAGCTAAGGCACCCAGTCAGCTATGGGAAAGGAGGGCTAAGTGGGCAGGGGACATTGAACAGGATACGAAGACAACAGTTTTGGGTGAGCAGCCAAGACTTCCTTATGAAGAGCACAAACTGAGGAAGGGTAAGGAAACCTGTGAGACCCCACTGAACAGGGTGAGCCCAGCTGTACTCTCAATCTCTCCGGGAGAACAGGAGGTTCCTGTAGTGGAGGCTGTGTGCCAAGTCCTTGGGGCAGGAAGAAAGAGGTACTGTTTCATGCCATTTCTGAGCAGGTTCTTCTTCAGAGCCGGGCTGAGGATAGACTTTTACATCAAGAGATATAAGTAAAACGTATCCCTTCAGCAAATAAACAGATCAGCCCTGGGCCTCCGCATCACAGGCAGAAGAGAAGCCAGGAGGGCCTTGCTACTCCCGCACACAAGGGCAAGCAGCACCTACGATTCTGGCGACAAAGAGCAGGAAGGGCTGCACTTCCTAGCACACAGAACATCCTTTACAGAGCTCTAAACACCGACCAACCAGGATGCCTAATGGTATGTTAAAGTAATCTCCCTCTGAATGTCTGTATTAAAACATAACATGCTTTTTTAGCTTCTCTGATTTCAAGGCTCAAAACGCGCTAGGGCTAGCTGAGAAGATTCTGAAGAAAAAGAGTAAAAGAAATCCTCCCTTCTGGCTGCCAGGCTTCATTGCCATCAGCCCATTCCAGCTGTGTGTGGCAAACAGGATCGAACAGACCCAATTTGTTCAATGCTGGCATGAAGAGCTGCCAGACGGACGCTGCCAAATCTCCCATCAACGTGAAAGCTGATTACAGCAAACACCAGCCCAGCAGTAGGTGCAGCTTGCTGTGAGGCAGGTTAGGGGGCAGAGAGGGTTTTTGATCACTAACAGGCTTATCTGTAAGTAGCGGCTCCAGCAAACCAGTCTTGCCCAAGCCAGTGCTGTGCTTTGCCCAGGATGGTCCTAGCATCCAACCACGTCTACCGACTACATGAGAGATCAAGCGCACACACAGTACCCCACTGGGACTAGACAACTCTGTGTAGCAGAAGGGCATATCCCATCCGACAGGTCATAGCTGTTCCTGGTGAGGTAGCCGGCACATGGGAAAATCACCCTCAGCTCTCACAGCCTAGGGCAATGTGGTCCTCCTTAAAAGAAGCCAGTCCATGTTCTAGGCCAGGCTTCAATGTTCCCTGGCACCAACCTCAGTTAACAAAACAGAACAGCCTAAGGATGATCGCCCTCTCCCCACCCCCACCCCCACCCCCATACCTCAATCACCACTGGGTGGCCCAAGTGGAGCCACTTGCTCTGACCCATGCTGGGTCACAGTGGGCAGAGAGCACACGTGTTTTTGACAGCCCAAGGATAACCACAGAAAGCCAGTCAAGCAAAGGGCTGGGAAGGGAGTGGGGTGTGTGTGTGTGTGTGAATAACCTTTCCATATGTCACCTCAAGTATGAGGAGCCTAACTTGAGCCACATGTTCCAATGACCCTGTAGCCACCCCAGAGCCCAAGTTTCTCCTGAAGCTATGGCCACCTGGGCCCCACCTGGCTCTGCTTGTCAGCATGTCTACCAACTACCTGATAGATCAAGGACATCAACAGTGCCCCAACTGGGACCAGATGACTCTGTGTAGTGTGAGGGCTTATCCCATTCTTTCACACTAGTTCTATTTCAGTTTTTCACATGAACCAGGACAGATTCTGGAAACCTGACCCACAGGCTTGCTCTCTGTACCCTTCTAGGGATCACTACTGAGACTTGAGATTGGAGACACAGTTCTGTCCTCTTCTTCCTCCCCTCCCCTCCCCTCCCCTCCCCTCCCCTCCCCTCCCCTCCCCTCCCCTTCCCCTTCCCCTTCCCCTTTCCCTTTCCCTTTCTTTCTTTTTTTGGTTTTTTTCAAGTCAGGGTTTCTCTGTATAGCCTTGGCTGTCCTGGAACTCACTCTGTAGACCAGACTGGCCTCGAACTCAGAAATCCGCCTGCCACTGCCTCTCAAGTGCAGGGATTAAAGGCATGCGCCACCACCACTGGCCCTTTTCTTTCTTTCTAAAGATTTATTTATTTATTTATTTATTTATTTATTTATTTATTTATTTTATGTATGTGAGTGCTCTATCTGCTTGTACACCTGTGTCAGCATTAGATCCCATTACAGATGGTTGTGAGCCATCATGTGGTTGCTGGGGATTGAACTCAGGACCTCTGGAAGAGCAGCCAGTCCTCTTAACCACTTCTTGCTTACCAAGACACTAAAACCACCAACCCCTGTCCCCAGACTACAGAGCAAGTGGCAAGAGATACAGAGCAAGTAGGCCTGTCCCTAATGCTGGGGAAGAACTGGGTCTGGACATGTCACCTGCATTATCTAGCTCTGGACAAGCTATAGCAACTGGGAAGTTGCTTCATGTGCAGCCTGCTCTTGCACATGAAGCTGGACCGCGGTGCTAGAACAGAATGCTCATGAGGCCAGGCCATTCCCCTGTATATGGTTGAAACCATGGTTCCTGGCCATGCCATTGACTGGCTTCTGGCTAGCCTTGCCCCCAAGCTCACCTCAGACCCCTCCCTCCTCACCAGGGCTCCAGGTTGAATAGGCCTTCTGGTCAAAAGTGGTAATCCCAGGTTAACTCTTGGACTGTCTCAAAAAACCAAGGTGGGTAGCTTCTGAGGAACAATGACCAAGGTTGACCTCTGGCCTCCACATACATGTGCATACATGTTGCATATATATGCACATGCACATACACATGCACACACATAAAGCACAACCTTTTCATATATAAATTACTCAGCCACAAGCAAAACTGTAGGAAGTAACCTGAGTTCTAGAGAGGTGGCACCACTTGCCACAGTGGTCAATCTGCTGACAGGTCAGGATGAAGCCACTTTCCCCCTTTTATTAGTATTTCTAGAAAGCCAAGATTTTAGCTCCTTCAGCACCAAAATAAGTGGCTGTGACTTGAAGCTATTTTAGAAATCCAGACAAGACAAGTTACCCAGTATAAGCCTTAGTCCTAGCTGTCTATGAAACCTCCACCTCCCACTCCCCAAATCCAGATGGCACCTTGATGCAAAACGCCCCACATCCTGAGAGTCTTGACCTATGCTTTTCAGATGCAGAGGTGCACAATATGCACATCTGCATATGCCCATTCCCTCTGTGCCCTCCAGAGAGCACTTGCTAATCTTCTTGGGAACCTCGCAAAGAACTTGAATCCCAGGGGAACACTACTCCAACGGCCAATGACCTTCATGCAGAGAGACTGTGCTAGCCAACACTACTGCAGACATCAGGAATCTGCCCCTCCAGTCTCTGTGGCCACAGTCCTAACCATGGCCTCATATGGTCAGCCTCTCAGAGCTCCTGTCATCAGACACCAGAGAACCAGGCAATGAGCAAAGGCAGAGCCCAACCATGCACTGTCCCTCAGTGGCAGAGTACACCATAGCAGTTTCAGGGCCTCCAAGTACCAGACGGGGTCAGACATTGACTGCATGGCACCTGGCTAGTGCTTGAGGTTACCTCAACACCTTCTGCAACACAGGGATAGCCCCGTGGCCTGTGCCTCCTTTCTCTCCTCTATTTAGCCCTATCCATCTCTTGGGAGGTAACCTTCAGCCATGTGCCTAAAAACACTGATACCAGTCCCTTGAGGTTTGGTTCTCAGGCCAATTTTGCCTCACCTCTCCTAGAGGCATTTCCTGCAAATCAGCCAGGAGGTTCCTGAGACCTCGGCTAATTCAAACCCTTTGGGTGAGAACCACTCAGCTTGTCACACATTTGTGGGGTTCAGTGAGACACCTGCAAATTCAGAAGCAAAGAAGGGGCAGGTATTCAGTGCCACCTGACTACTTGACCATGACTCCTTGATGTTACTAGTCCCCCAGGCCTGTCCTTGATGTTCCTGCATCAAAGTGAGATCCTGGATCCCTTTGCACTTCTGTGGCAACGTCTCGAGACTCCGACTGGGTCCCAAAAGCCAGACACAGAAGGCACAGAGGTGATGGGGAGCAATGATGATATGCTGTGATGGCTGCCACTGACACCCAAGCTATTCCTCTTCTACTCAGGTGCTTTCAGGGCCTCCATTCTAAATGTTCTGTAGGCAGTCCCAGAGAAATACTGCTTCTTCTTGGGGGCTATAAAACTTAGCAGCTAAGGAGAAGCCATGATGTTCTGATCACCTCCCTGGAGCTCCATATATTTCCCTGTTTCTGTGTCGACCAGGGATAGGGAGGTATTCAGGCTGTGACAGAAACATGAGGAATTTCTCAAAGGCTAACATCTCCCCTTCCCTAACAAAAGCATGTAAATTTGCAGGCGAGGCAGCTCCTGGCTCAGGTCAGGCAAATAACTAGCCACCTCTGCCACAGAGGGAGCATCAGAGTTAAGGGGCTGAGGCTTGATAGCCAGGTCCAGAGAATTCTAGCCAGTCAGAAGGTATCAAAGCATGAATGGGCAAGATTTCCAGTTCCGAGGAACCTACAGACAAGATGATGATGAGGGCTGATGGGTTTTGCTAGAAGCCAAAGTCTGCACAGTGGATTCAGCCCTCAAAGGTACCACAAGGTCTTAGGCTGATCGCTCCCATATCTTACAAAGTTATCTCCTTTCTGCAAGGTAATAACATGGCAGCACACACAGAGCAGCCATGGAGATGTGGTTGGAGCTGGCAAGTGGCATTGTAAAGTTCCAGTTTGCTCAAGACAGCCACACAAGCCCCCAACAGGCTAAGCAGCCATGTCCTTCCCTCTTGCAAATATGGACAGCTGTAGAATGTCCACAGACAGCCATGGACATGGCTCTCAGTGGCCTCCTCAACTTACATACAGGCAGATCCCTCAAAGGCCAAGTTAAAACCCCACCACTAGAATGAGCAGGATGTTCCTTCCTCGGGCTCAATGGAAATCTGTGTTTAATTCACAACAACAAAAATAACAGTGACTCTTGTCTTCTTAGCAATTTCCTGTCAGCCTGGGGGGGGGGCAGGAGCTGAAGAAATTAAAGACAGTCTCGTGGAAGAAGGGACACACATAAGGAGACTATCTCATGGAAGACTACTCAGTCACTTTGAGAAAAGCCTCCACCAACTGCTGTTTGAACTACATCCCCATCAGTACTATCTCAAAGCCTGTGACCACAGACGTTCTGAAGCCACGTGCCTCTCTCCAAACCAGCGCTTGGTTATTGCTAACAGACCCATGCCCCTCCCTTCATATCCCCACAGGCAAGGAGCCACACAGGTGCTGACACACAGCAGAGCTTCTGGGAATAGCAAAGGAGGCCAATGAAGGCAGGAAGTGGGACTGAGGGGACTTTTAGATATAGACAGATGCACAAGCCAGTGCAGACTTATAGATGGACTCAGATGTACAGCTCAGTTAACAGAGTCAAAAGCAACTCCATCCTTCTGGTTTTAGAGAATGGGAAAAGCAGATGAGAAGCCAGAAGAGGAGATGCAAGTCTCCCAATGACCTGTCACTGGGAGTTGGTGGTAGGAAGTGTTATGCAGTGTAATCAGGGCTGCCTTTCCTTAGGGCACAGCCCCTGGGAGGACAATAAGTCAGAACTCTGGACACTGTGAAAAGAAGGATTTCAGAAAGGACACAGACCCAACACTAACTATCCCCACTTAGTTTTCCAGACAGAAGAAAGAGTATGGCGATATAGTCCCTGCCAGACCTGGGCAAGAGCTACCTAGTGTAGCCCAAGGCACAAAGGCAGCAATGTGGCCTCAGCTCAAGGTCTTGCCTGGCCAGGAGCCACAGCCAGATAAGGAAACCCCAGGATTGTTGCTTATAGCTACCTAAGCCAAGTCAGTTCTACGAAGACTCTGCTCTTAGCCACCTTGGAAAAGCCAAGGACAACGCTAAAAGAAGCAATGCAAGCCAGAGCCCACACAACAAAACAAAAAATGACCCAAAGGATATACTCATGGTCCTAAGATCACAGCTTCACTTTAACAATTCCACTCTACACAGGGAGTACCTATACTCTCCAGAAAGATGCTCTGGCTTTCACACTCCAGTGACAACCACTTCCTTGTCAGCTAAATTGTGTCCCATTCTGAATACCAGTGCTCTCAAGTGAGGAGTCCAAGGATTGAGCTCAGACTTGTTGCTAGGGAGAAAGACCCTAGGCTTGACAGCTAAGGGGAAGGGCCAGTCTCCCATGGCATGAACAGGTTCCCAGAGACCAGCCCCAATACCGTGCATCTGAGAGCCAAGCTGTGTAGAAGCATCAACTGGCCACCAAAAACTCCTCAGCAAATGTAAGTGGTAGCAAGATGGACCTGGGTGGGCAGCACTGGCTGTCTGGTCTGGCCTCCTCTACTAGAGATGGACAGCATGTAACTGTTTGAATCTCCACACTGGACCCACAATACCTCAGCATACCCGCTTTTACAGCTACAGTAGATCCGCTCAGAAAGCACACATCCAAACTCTAGTACATATTATTTTAAGCCTCCGTAGCTCCAGGTCTCAGATCAGGGCCACACCAAGTATTCATGAACACCCAGAGGTTTCTATTCACCTACCAGAAGGTCCTTTCAGAAAGAACACTGACGCCAGTCCACTTGCCGACTTCACAGAGCTCCCAGCCAGTGAGGGGGTCTATCTGTAGTGGGAGCCAGTACTGGGGAGCCAGTTCTAGGTGACCAAGTGTATTGTTCTTGTCCTTTCAAACTCTGCTCTCCCCAACACCAATAGCCCAACGTCTACTTCCTCTTGCTGGCAGATATGTGGGTGTTTCACCCAAACTCTATCACATCTCATCCTTGGGGCCCTGGCCCTGGGCAGTTCTCTGCTCTTAAACACAGCACATGGATCATCTACTCTCAGACACAGGGTAGCTCTTGTGGTTTGGGGACACCGTTTTTTTTCCACTGCCCATTTGTCCAGGGACGCTCCCTGCAGGCCTGTAGTAAGCTCTCTAAAAGATGGGAGGCAAGGGTAGCCTTAACCTCTGGACAACTTCATTGTGCAAGCAATCAGCCCTATAACATCCATCAACAGATGGAGAAGGTCCTCCAACTCAAGCCTGGAATTCTGAGATCATGGCCCCCAAGTTGAGTCCCACCTCTGCCTTAGAATCCCTTCACCAGCTCCTCCTGCCTGAGGGGTGGAGCCACCGCCCAGCCTAACGCTTGGAGGTTCCAGTACCACCCAGCCCCTTCTGGGATACTATGCCAGATGCTGGAGAGGGTTAGGCTATCCTGGCCAGCCATATGAGCCTTCTGCATCTCCCGACTGTAAAGAGGCACGACTCCGGTTCTGCAAGGCCCTTGGTTGCGCGACCCCGCCCACCTTCCCGTAACCTACCTGCTTGTCCCATGAGCGATGTTCCACACCGCTGCCCGCACGCCGGTCGGTCTCTTCCGCTCCCCTGCGACCGCTCCCGTACGCAGGCACCACGAAGCTGTCCCCTGCGGCCCGCCCGCAGACGCGCGGGAAACAAGGCACCCACGGAGAAGGAAGGAGACCGTGAGCTTCGTGGAGTGCGCTTCTGCCCAGCCTGCCTTGCAGCGCCCACCCGGTACCCAGAGCCCCGAGGCCACGCGCTCCCGGAGACCCAAGGCGTGTCCCAATCGAGGGCGCGAGGCAAGGCGCGCCCCAAGCTTGGAGCTCTGCGCATCCGGCCCCGGGGCCGCCTCGCGCCCTGACCGCACCCGGGCTCACCTTCGGGATTCTCTCTCCTCTTGCAGGCGGCTGCGGCTGCGGCACGGTCGCAGGACACAGGGAAGACGGAAGGGACAGTGAGTGGCGGCGCCCACCCGCCCCCCTCTCTCCCGCCCCCCGGCCCGCTTCTCACCGTGCTTGGACTGAAATTTCCCCATGTCTCCGCTGGGCCTGGACCCACCCTCCAGCCGAGCTCTCAGATGTACATCCGAGGTTCGAGCCCGGGGTGCGTGAATCCCGAGCTGAGAGCAACTCGTGGAGCCTGGATCCCGGGCCGTGCAGTCTGGCGAGGCTTGGCCCGGCAACCGGAGACACCGGCGCGGGCAGCGGCCGGCCTCCCTCTGAGCGCGCGCGCCCGCGACGGGGCTTTAACAGGGGTTCTCGCAGCGCCCCCCGCGGCCGCGGACCGTAGCGCAGTGGACCTTAGCGTCTCCTTTACCCTAAGACTTTACTAGACAGGCGGTTTGGAACCTGCTCTGAGCAACGACTGGCACAGGGCATCAGTGAGGGCAGACAGAGCTTACCTGCGTGGACTCCAGGTTTCTAGCTCTCTGCGGTTTCTTTTGGGGGACACCCTCCACCCCTCACCAAACTTTTTCTTGAGATTCCCAAATTCAAGAGTCGGTATTAGGAATCCTCCTTTGAAAGACAGTTACCTACATCTTAGACAACCTTCTTGATACCTTTGGCTGTGAGAGGAGTTAGGCACATGCTTGTCGTGAAGGGGCTGGGGGTGAGTGGGGTGCGGAGGTAGATGGCCATAGGAAGGTACCTGGAAGAGAGGGAGAGCAGGTAGGACTAAACTGCGTCCTGGCCTGCTGGAGCAGACCTTCGTCCCTTCTTCCCGCATTGGTGAAAGACCAACGCTGCTCATTAGTGTGGACAGGCACCCTTTTCTTTGACTTTGGCTGGGGCAGAGTCCTTGCTGGGCTGTGGTTAGTCCGTCTGGCTCCTCTTTGGCTGGCCAACTTCTGAAAACCCTCTCAGGATCCCATCCTACAGCTTCTCCCTTAGAGGAGATCACCCACCCTTGTTTCAGAGAAATCACATTCCCCCTTCTTTCTTGGGCTCCAGCTTATTCTGAGGATATCTCTCTGTTTGGTTCTCCACTTTGCCCATAGAGCTCTGTAACACACAGATCAAGAATGAATGTGTAGTTTTCTTTCCCAGCCTTCTTGAGATATGGTTCATATACCCTACAACTCTCCCACTCAAGATTCACCACTACCCAGTAGCCAGTCTCTGTTCAGAGATGTGTTGGCATAGTCTGCTCAGAACATTCAACTCCTAGAGTGACTTAATTTCAGCACATACATTCTGCTAAGAACTGCAACCCCAGGAGTGTAGTCCTTTATGTCTGTCTCCTCTCTCTCTCTCTCTCTCTCTCTCTCTCTCTCTCTCTCTCTCTCTCTCTCTCTCTCTCTCTCTCCCTCTCTCTCTCTCTCTCTTCATGGTCTGTATTCCAGGCTGGCCTTGAACTCCATGTATAGCTAAGATTACCTTGAACTTCTGAAGTCCTTTGGAATTGTTGATATTAAGGATTCATGACTGCCAAAAAAAAAAAAAAGTGCAGAATGGCTTACCTTGAACAGGACCATCTCACAGACATGGGCATGACACAGGTAGAAGGGACTCATGTAATTATGAAGACTCCTTACCCACCAGGCCATTCACCTAGCCTCATCCCTCCTTTGTGCCAGGGTTTCACCCACAACCAGCAACTGAGGAAGAAGGAATGGGATACCAGGAGAGGACTCAATGATCAGGATCCACAACTATGTTTGGGGGAGTGTTTGCAAGTACAGCCATTATTATCACTGAGGCCATAAATGAGGAAGGTTCCCACAAGGACAGGCTTCACTGTGTTCCACTGCCTACCACAGTCCAGGCTCAGCTTTGGGTATGTCCTCTGCTTCATCCTGTTTAGGTGTAGAGAGTGCGGCTTCCTAGTTGATGAAGACAGACTTGGATGGAAATTTCCAGAAATGTCCATTCTTCCCACCCTCCCCAATCCCAGAGCCACTGCTCAGTAAGGTAGGTACATTATTGGCCTGAGAAGACAAGACCCAGTGTAACTGTCAAACTGGGCAAAAGTAGCCTCAGGCTGGGACTTGAGGCCCAGGAGGTGACCTGGGGTGAGAGTCAGTTTCCATTCACTGATCCTGTGTCCAGGCTTATCTCTGTCCCTTGAAATCTATGCCCCCTACAATTCTATGCTTCTGTGGTCTCTCTGAGCTTCGAAGGATTTTGACATCAACAAAGAACATGAAGACTATGTGTGGCTTGCGTGGCTTCCTGGGGAGAAATAAAGAGACATCTTTTTGCCCCAGACAAAGAGCACAGACAGACCAAAGACACAGGTCTATCCAAGTGCAGCTTGGTGATCAATTACTGTATTAGGGTTATTCACAGGAACATACAGAGTGCATAGGCAGCTGTACCACCAAGAAGTCCAACCCCTGGCTTTGCTTCTTACATAATATCAGAAAGGGGAAGAGCTTGGGTGGGTGGGGGTCTCCCTGAAGGTTTCTCTCCCTCCATGATGTAAAATTAATATAAAATCATGAAGGTCCAGAGAAGGTGTCTGCAGCTTCTCTGCTTCAAGATAGCCATGGTCATTTCCAACCAAGAGGAAATTGCTATAGGTATGAAAGCCACATCCCAGTGTCAAGGCAGAATCCATTTAGACTATGACTTCATCACAAGTCCAGTGGAGCAGACACCTGCTTTACATGCAGCTAGCCTGACATGTCCTCTCTGGGCCTGACTCTGGTTCAGCTCTTTCTCCTGTACTCAAGCTTCTTCGCTGCCTGTTCCTGCCTCCCATTTCCCACTCTCATCTTTTGGAATAGCCCGAGTTTGGGGCTCTCTGGCTGGAGCAGTCAAATGTCCTCCCCCTGCCCCAGTTGTTCAGGGTAAGATGATTGAATACAATTGGGCTGGCCATATGAGGACTTACCTCTGCCCAGTATCCAACATCCTGTGTTCTTGGTCTAACATCTTGGGTCCAGCATCTCACACCTAGTATCCTGCCTTACTCAGACCTGAGGCTCTGGGAAGAGTTCACCAGTTGATAAAAATCAACTCTCAGAACTTTCAAAGAGCAAGGCTGTGCTACAGCCACACCTGTCTCATTAAGCTGTGGGCTTGAAGCTGTTCAAAGCACTTTGTCATTATCTGTCAGAGGTGGGTAGGGCAGTGCCCTTATCTCTAAGATGAAGAGACGCTGCCTGGCGTCCATCTCTGCATCCAAGCATCAGCTACTCACACCTGCCCATGTTGGTGTCCCATGTTGTGCCACTCACTTCCAACAGCAAAAACTCAACAGCTCCAGTAGCAATATGTTCTCTGCTCTTTGAGGCTGGACGCCAGTCTAAAGGAGGCATAGCTATGGGGGCTCTCCATGAAGGGTCCTCCACTTTTCCACTTCTGCTTGTGGTGGTGATCTTTTGTTGGGTCTGTTTCAGGCATGGGAAGAGGACCCTTGCTTTCATGTATTCTTCAGAAAGAAGCTCTCTCTCTCTCTCTCTCTCTCTCTCTCTCTCTCTCTCTCTCTCTCTCTCTCTCTCTCTGTGTGTGTGTGTGTGTGTGTGTGTGTTCTTCCCTGGGATAGCATGCCACCATATGGCACCTGTTATAAACTGTTCTTACATGGTGACCACTATGCAGAGAAGCAGCTTGTCCTGTTTCTGTGGTTGTCTTGGTTATGGTTGTTATTAATCATCACTTTCCCCTCTTCAGAAGTGAAAGGAGGTCTGTGATGTGTTGTGATTTGCCCAGTAGTAGGCAGAGGACGCAGGGCAGAGGACCCTGGGAAGAAGGTGGCCCTAGGGCCCAGAACTGAGCTCTGCGCATCCTAGTCTGTTTGAGGCCAGTCAGCACGCAAGGAGACCACTTGAATTGTGGGCCAGGATGCATGCAGGCAAGCCTCCTTGTGAGACTGGGATCTTGTTTAAGAAATAGGGCCTGCTTTGGGACAAACACAGAATATTAGGTAACAAAGTTGGATAGAACAAACCAATCTATCCCTTCAACCTCTTCCATTAAGGTATCACACATGCAGACGGAGAGAGAGTTTGAGGAACTATTTCCTTCACACAACATGCACTCATTATTTTGTGGCCGGATTGTTGCTTCTGATTGTTTGTGAAATATTAGCCACCAGCTCTCCACAGGCATCTGTTTCCTTTCCAACAACACACTCTGGTATTTTACAGATCCTTCTAAGGCCTGGACAGAAGAGCCAACACTGATTCACAGAACACAGTGTCTTATTATTTCAAGCTGTGTCTTCCTATCACAACATAAGACCTTATCCTGAGCACAAAAGAGTTTCGGTGTCGTTGTGCTGGTGTGGCAACTCCTAAAAGCTAAAGGGACATGAATTTGAGGTCATGAGCCCTACCTCAGCACACATGAAATTTTCTATACACCGAGGTTCTCGAAGCATTTATTTACCTCATCACTCTGAGAGTCACCCCAATAAGTGAAGTGTGTAACTCTGCTACTCAAAGAGACCGACGTGGTATTGCTTTATGGATGGGAAGGAGATAGGGCTTTCACTATCAATCCATATTTGTGCAAACATTTCCTGCAAGTTTGTATTTAGAAATCAAAGGGGAAATCTACCCTATTCCCAGAGTGATTTTTCAAGCATGTCCTCAACATAATTGTGTGTGTGTTACTTGTTTTAATCACAGTTAAGATCAAGCTTTGTAAGCTGTAGAACAAGGGCATCTGGAAGGCATAAGTGAGCATGGAGGTTGAACCCTCTCAGACCCAAGTGCAAGCATGCATTGGCAGGTGCATACATAAAAGCCTATGAAAGCCATCACTCATGGGTAGAGGATTATTTAAGGAAAGATATATGGCAGTGAATGTGAGCCCCACGCACTCACTTCTGAAAGCCTGACCCATCCAGCGGTGCAGACAGTTGCCAGATGTCTGAGAAGTGTGTTTGAGAGTCAGTAGATAATGGCTAGGCCTAACCACTTGCATATCCCACTCTCATCCATACAGACGTTTGGATTGCTCACTCTCTGTGGTCCCATTAGCTCTTAGATGGAGAAAACTCCAATCTGTAAGGAATATGGATCTATGTGTAAGATGCTCCTGTTATTCTCAGATTATGATTCAGGCCTCACATCCCAGGTAGTGGACAGAGCTGACCATAAGATGAGAATGGTCCGACAGAGTACAGCAAACACAGGAAATGGAGACCATACCAGTCCAGTGTGACTACTCCCAGGGGTGTGGAAACAAATGCCTATTGACCCCAGATAAATAGCAGACTGAAGAAAAGAAACTTTCACCCAAGTCTAGCTTAGTGAACCAGTGAGTTTATTTGGGGTTATTTACAGGAGTATGGATGGCTCAGGGGCAGCCCCATAACCAGAAAGCCCACCACAGCATGAGTGAGGACTCACCAGAGCTTCTGCACTGGAGCGCCTTGCGTGACTGGCAGGCAGCCCAGTAGTCAGAGAGCACTTGTTATGAATGTATAATTTTGGGGAAAGGGGTTTGTGAACTTTGTTTCAAGAGCTTTCAGAGACCTGTAAGTTCTGTTTACTTCCTAAGACTTAACAGAAAGGACTTTAGGGACCCAAGTCTACAGCCCATTTCATCATCGTTGGAACAACTCTTCCAGTGTCCTCAAAATGAGAACCCCAAACCCAGAGATCCTAGGAAGTGGGATATGAAGCACAATGTCTTCACAGGAAAGATGATGAGATGGTTTGTATAAGCTTGGCCCAGGAAGTGGCACTATTAGAAGTAATGTTCCTGTTGGAGTAGATATGGCCTTGTTGGGGTCGGTGCGTCACTGTGGGCATGGGGTTTCAAACTCTCATCCTAGCTGCCTGGAAGACAGTCTCTTCCTGTCAACCTTCAGATGAAGATGTAGAACTCTCAGCTCCTCCTGTACCATGCCTGCCTGGATGCTGCCAAGTTCCTGCCTTGGTGATACTGGACTGAACCTCTGAACCTGTAAGCCAGCCCCAATCAAATGTTGTCCTTATAAGAGTTGCCTTGCCGGGCGGTGGTGGCTCATGCCTTTAATCCCAGCACTTGGGAGGCAGAGGCAGGTGGATTTCTGAGTTTGAGGCCAGTCTGGTCTACAAAGTGAGTTCCAGGACAGCCAGGGCTATATAGAGAAACCCTGTCTCGAAAAACAAAAACAACAACAACAAAAAACAAAAACAAAACAAAACAACAACAAAAAAGAGTTGCCTTGGTCATGGTGTCTGTTCCCAGCAGTAAAGCCCTAACTAAGGCAGATGATATGGAGTCAAGGAACAAACACAAGCCTCCTTTATACTCTTGCCCACATCACGGTCTATTCCTTTAGAAGAAGGTTCTTTTTAACTTTTTCCCACTGGGTCTCCTCATTGTATCTCACAGTGCAATACACAGGCACCCAAGGGTCTCTGGGGGCAAGGAATACATGGCGGCAGCTTGTGGGTCAGAAATTCCAGGCTGAGTGGGAGCAGATCTAGATGGGGTTGTTTTGAGGTACTCCAAGCTCAAGGCAGGCAGACCTAGGGGACAAGAACCAAAGAACTTGTCCTGTACAGGTACTGTGCATCCTCTCCTGGGGCTAAGAGTGTGAAGACACATGAACAAGACTGACACAGACAGCATCCCTATCATGGCTGGCTGGAGCCATTCACAACCCTCTTGTTGGTTGCCTGGAGTTATTTACATCACAGCTTTGGTCAGGGGTATCTTCTACCCCAGCTCTCTGAGCCTCCTGGACCTGGACCACCAACTGTCTGATATCCTTGCAAAGCAGCAAGGGGGTGAATCTCCTCGTGGCCTCAAGCACTGCCGTGCTGTCTCCTGTCCCACAATAGGAGGTGTTTATTGGCTGAAGAGCTGAGGGCCCCTCTCACCTTCTATTTTCCCTCCCACCCTCTGCATGTAGTGAGGCTGGCACCTCACAGATGTGTTGGAGCTAGATTCAGACAATGCATTTATTTATTTAGGGAGGTAAAGGTACATACAGTTTAGGGTGAAGATCTGTACAATTGGCCCCTGGGGAGCTTGGGGGTAGCTAGTTTGCCCCCAACTTTCACCTCAATTTAGAGCCTGGCCTTCTGTGGCTGGTCTCATCTGGCAGGCCCTGAATCCCCCCAAGGTGTTCTGCTTTCTTAAGGAAGAAGAGATCTTACTCTGAATATGTCTAAGTGAAATAAATTCTCACAGTTATGAGACAACAGGAAGTACTTCGTCATGCAGAAAACTTCGTTTTATGGAGAGATACCATAGGATTAATAGGCCTGGATCAGCACTGGAGCAGAGAGCTGAGGAGGTACCAGGACAAGGTGGACTTCCCAAGTGTTCCCTGTTCAGGCTCACTCTTCATCTTGCTTTCTTTAGCAGACAGAACCAAGCCTGTCTTGTGATTGACAAGAACAAAGGCTGAGGAGTGACCTCTAACAGGTACATAACCATGCCAACCAGCACCCATCCATGCACAGGGAGGCAGCCAGAGCACTAACACCAGGCAGAATGGCATAGCCTGTGGAAAGCCTGTGGCCTAGGGAAGGCAGGCTAAAGCTGTGATCCTGTTGTAGGTAATATAGCACCACACCCTCAGCAGATTGTGTGGTCCCTCTCTGGTGGGCAACTATTGTAATCTGAGGTGTTTACAGCAGATACGGTCTTTCTTCACCTGGTTCAGTTGGCTGTGGAAAAGGATTGCCCTGGCCAATTGGCCTGTAGGCCTGTCTTGGTGTCTAAACTAGGACCTAGACTATACATTTCACATTGCCCTCCCCTACCCCTTTTTGAAACCGGGTCACTCTCTGTAGCCTTTGCTGGCCTAGAGCTTGCTATGTAGATCAGGCTGGCTGGCCGGGAACTCAAAGAGATCCACCTGCCTCTACCTCCTGAGTGCTGGGATTAAAGGCCTTCGCCACCACATCTGTCTTGAGCAACTTGTGTCAAATCCTATGAATCTGTCTTAGAACGTCAGTAACCGCCATCTCGTTTGATCCTAGAGGCTAAGCAAGGTCAGGCCTGCCTAGTACTTGGATGGAAGAGTGTCAGTGTCTCTGAAAGTCACAGATATGAGCATAAAATGGCCTGTAGAGTTCCAAGGCAAAGGGCAGGTGCCAGCAGGAGAATTGGGCACAGGAAGGCAGCTTCAGCAGGGAGCAAAGATTGGGAAGAGTGTTTATGAAATAATGTCCTTGTGGACCACATCATGTGAAGACTGAATATAGAGGGAGGAAGCTGGAAAGGTTGGAGCAAGAAGAAGGCTCATTTTTGCAGACTCGGCATCATCTTGTAGCCCTGGGGCCTTCTCTAGGGCAGAAGCTGTTCAGCCTCTTCCACACCACAGCTCCTTCCCTGTGGTAATAGAACCTCTGAGCTCTGGGCTTATAGATGAGGCTCAACAGCTGACTGTGTTTCATGATGTATTCAGGTCAGCGGGATGCTCAGATTGCTTCCCAGCAGGCTCCCTAAAGGATAGAATGGTGTCCTATGTCCTGAGACAGAGGAAAGACTGAGACATGCACTGCCCTCTCAGAAGGCTCTCTGTGATGGACATCAAGATCCAGGTAGACTTGAGGTTCCCAACAGTGACTTAAATAAGGACCCATGCCTAGCTAAGTCAGAGAGCTGGTGCCACCCAGACAGTGTATTGCCCAGAGCCAAGGACAAAGGCATAGGCCACTAGGTCTGCAAGAAGCCATGTGTTAACATAAAGATCTGTACTCAGATGTCTGAGGTAAGTTGCCTCAGACATCTACACAGGGTCCCCTTAGTAAAATAAAATATTTTCTGTTGTTCCATATAAGAGCAACCACAGCTGCTGTTCATCCCAGTGAAAAGCCTAGAACCTGGACCATGATGGGAGACACCAACTCCTTAGGCTCAACCTCAGGGGCTGTTGGGGACAAGCAGAAGAAACTTATTTTCAGACTCCATTTAATCATAGAAACTAAATTCAAGGTCCCAGGCCCTCGGGGAGCCAGGGACTTTTCAATAACTGAAGAGTTGTCTGAGTCCAGACATCGCAGAGACGACTTGTAAGGAGACAATGTCTTAGCCCAGCCATCTCAGACAGCTTCTCTTTCTTGCTGACAGGGTCAGACAAGTTCTTTGTTCTCAGGTCCAGAGACCAGCATCTATCCTGATTGATAGAAACTCCCTTGCTCAACCCCTATGTCCAAATATGATTGAACAATGCTATAGCCCACCCTGCTCCCCCCCTCCCCACTCTATGGCTTTTTCCTTTAAATATGCTGTACAGCATCCCTTCAGGGTTGTAGTTCAGCTCACGAGCCTGTTCTGCAGCCTTGATCAGTAGTGACTTGCTTACAATAAATTTTCGTCATCTGCATTGACCTGGTGTTTGAGTTACAATGGATGGAAGCGAACCCCACAATAAGGTAATACTACCTGGACTTCCAGCACCAATGGCCATAAGCTTCAGGTTCCTTCAGGGCCAGCTCAGTGGAAGACACATTATACACATCCATTAGACATCAGGCTTTGGTGAGAGGCTCCTGTGTGAGCTGAATTCTGTCTTGCTGGAGTAACCTCTTAGAGCAAGGTCAGTCCAGCAGTGCATTCTTTTTACCTTGTATCAGGCAACAACTACACATGACCAGAACCTCAGTGCTGGAAGTTTACAATGTCCACGCTCAGTCTATGCTGCTGCTTGGGATTTAATTACCTCCAATCAAAATGCCCAGTGCTTTATTCAGCTCAAGACAGAGAAGAAGGTTGGAAGACTGCAGAATTGAGAGGGTATGACTTATGCGATGCTTGCATCCCACCCCAGCCCTGTTCCTGACTGCTCCTCTGATATCTGTCTGTCTCAGCCTCTCTGGCATTCACTATCACAGCCTAATGAAACCAGTCCAAGTAATTGGCAATTTGACTACATTGAATGTTTTTCTCATGAAGATAAAACCATCTTGGAGGGTGTGTGTGTGTGGCAGAACAGGTGAAGACAAGTCCCTAGAGGCCAGGGAGGTTGGAGGTCCTGAGAAAGTCTTACCTTGGGATAGTGAACAAGCTGGGTCAACAGCTAACCAGGAGCTCACAGCAGTGGAGGGCATGGCATGGCAGAGAGACAGTTGGCTGTGTCTAGACTGGATCTCTCTCTCTGTCTCTGTCTCTGTCTCTGTCTCTGTCTCTGTCTCTGTCTCTGTCTCTCTCTCTTTTTCTCTCTCTCTAACCTGGCTTCACAGGAAGGAGTGAGAGCAGATGCCCAGAACCACCAAGACTGGCACTGAGAACACTCCAAAACTTAGGCTGGAGCTGAGCACCCACAGTGATGAATGCTTCTGCTTAGTAGAACATTGCCAGCAAGTTCACATGCAGGTTTCTCTGGGTCACTTTTTCCAGGGTTTGTAAGATAAAATATTATCTTTTGTTACAACAACAGGCCTGCATGATCACGCAGGAGAGTCAGGGAGTACAGAAGAATATTAAGGGGGAAACACAACACTTCCCCAACTCTTTATTCCCAACTCTCCCCGGTGAGCTGCATTCAGGCTATTGCTTCACGTTTTATCGGAACTGTCTCATGGCTGTTCCTCTTGTGCTCGACTAGTATAATTATATATTCTTGTCTGATCCTCCATGTGAGGCTTGGTGTCACTGTTCCCTTCCATTCTACTTGATCTAACATCTACCCTTCAGGATATCCAGCTAGCTATACCAGGGATTTTTCCCCTGAAGGAGACAGAACTGTTTTCCCTCTTAAACTGTGGAACTGAAAAGCCTTTCAGAAGGCTCTTTCCAGTTTACATCAGCAACACAGGCTCCACCTGAGGCGATCAAGATGATGAAGCACAAATAGTAGGCTTTGGAGTTTACATTCTTGGCTGTGGGGAGGCTGACATCTGAGAGACAGGGCTATGGTTACATTTCTGCAGCTGAATTGTTCATATTGCTTAGGAGAGATTTTCATATGTGAAAAATATTTTCTCTGTTTTTTTTTCCTGCACTTATCTCACTTGCTCATAGGTTTGCTTGCAACTTTAAAAAAAATTTTTTTTTTCAAGACAGGGTTTCTCTGTGTAGCCCTGGCTGACCTGGAACCCACTCTGTAGACCAGGCTGGCCTCAAACTCAGAAATCTGCCTGTCTCTGTCTCCCAAGTGCTGGGATTAAAGGTGTGCACCACCACTGCCCGGCTAACATTTCTATGTAAAAAAATTAAAAAATTTTTTTCTTAATTTTTTGTTTTATTTACTTTGGTTTCTTATTACATAGCTCCAGGTAACCTCAAATTCATGATCCTCCTGCTTCAGCTTCCTGAATGTGGGAGTTACAGGTGTGCACCTGGTCTCTTGTTTAATCGAAGAGTGTTGATTATCAGAGTATTTGGTCTTCCCTGTATGAGAGAGTGACAGTTATCCTAGACTCTCGACTCATCTGCTGGCGGAAACTAGAACTGAAGAATCTGGCCACCATGTATACTTGCCACAGGGTGAGTTAGTGGAATACCAGCAGGCTCAGCAAGCAGGAGGGTGGATGCTCAGAGAAGAGCCAGGCTGGGCCACAAAGCACTTTGCAGTCAGATCTGGGGCTCAGAATGCATTTGGAAGGCTGAGGTAGGAATGTCTCAATAACCAGAACAGAGGAGCCAGGCTTCTCCTCAGTGGAGATATGTGAGTAGGCTCAGGTCAAGTTTCCTCCTGTGCATAGCCTCTCTCCCAGGTACTCTCACTTCTTCAGAAAACTCCTGGTTTGCAAAAGGAGACTGGCTAGACCTAAGACCAAGAGTAGAACTCCCCAAGCCAGTGGAACTTTTTGCCCCAGAAGGCTGTGGCAGAATGAGGAGCAAGATGGCCCTGTGGCTATGTGGTCAGAGATCCTGTGGGCCTACATATCTTACCTCACACCCCCTGAGGTGATAGTAGGGCTCACTAGCCTTGAGGACCTATGATGTGTTAGCCTGAAATGATCTTGAGCATTCTGTGCCTGGATCAAGCCAGATCTTTTTCCTAGTGACCAGGCCCACACAGCTAGCCTCCTACACAACCTCAATAAGTGCTTGGGGATAGGTCCTGAAAGGTGGCTCTCATTGTGTTTCCTCAATGTTAAAGTATGCCTAGGGCCCACCATGACAAAGAAAGTCTGTATGGGACAGCCTTCTCCTTCCATTTGTGCCTAAATATTCATATACGTACATACAGTACTTGCTTTGGCAAGTGTGCGCGTGTATGTGCGTGTGTGCATTTGCATGTGTGTGTGTGTGTGTGTGTGTGTGTGTGTGTGTGCGTATGCGTGTGTGTGTGCCTTCTCCAAGAGGTGATGAGCTAGGCTCTGCTGCTCTACATTTGCCCAACTGGGACCCTGGAACTCAAGTGTTATTTTCTTCATATGAATAATGATGTCTTCAGCCCCAAATTCAGGATTCCATTTGGTGGGATTCCAGGACCCAAGTAGCACCTGTGGGATGTAACATCTTCAGGGCTGGCAACTTGGCTCAGCCACATCATCCGAAAATGGTCAGACCTTGTAACTGTACAACAACACTAGTCTCATAGCTTAGAGTTATAAGGTTCTGGGGATTCGCGTAAGGCAGAACTCACACACAGCTGGCCCCCGTGTGGTTCTTACCAGTCTGTGACATGTGATCCTGTGTGAATGTGTCTGGAGTGAGTTGGGTCTTAACTGACAGGACTTGGGCAGGGGACTGTCCTTGGGGTAGTGAAATTCTCTTCTCTTTACTTCCTGGATAGATAGATCAATTTGCGGCTTGTGCTCGTTCTTATGTGCCTATGTTCTACAGCTCTAGGAACACCACCCCTTATGTCAGACAGAGCCACTGAGACCACTGTGGAGAGAGGAGTGAGTAACATGGCTCAGTCCTGTGGGATGGGAGGGTGGGTCTTGGCAAAGATAGGATGGGGATAAAATGGAGCAGATCTGCCTGGCCTCTGTGGGTGGAGGAATCTGGTGGACCTTGTACCAAGTGAGAAGCCTGGCAGGTCCCCAAGCAGGGTTTTCTTCCAAATTGTCATATGAGGCAGAGCACATGTGTGTTCTTGCTCTCATCAGACTTAATCTGCTCTAGTACTCAAGGACTCTGACGCTTGCCCTTGATCCCACCCTACCCAAGAGGGCAGTAGAGACCTCCTAGAATGGATCTTGTGCAGGTGGGTTCCATTCCTCTGCCATAACCTCTGAGCTTGAAGTGGTTAGCTCTCCTCAGGACAGGAGTGGCTGCTCTGAGTGAGCATTACACATTCAGGGAAATACCAGACCTCCTCAGCAGCCAGAGAGAGATGGGGAAGCCTTCCTCATGGAGAGCTATCTAGACTGAGTCTCAGGCAGCCATTCAGGCAGGACCATGGGCATATTCAGTTCAGTGACTCATAGCCATGGAAACCCAGGCATGTCATGTTCAGTAACTGGGGGTGTATCCCAGGAGTGCCCGTGGAGCATAGTCAATGTTGCAGAACATTCTCAGCCTCCGGTTACCTGAAGGCCAAGAGTGTCTCTTTTACTTCTTGGTGCAACTGTGGTCTGAGAGACCTAATAGTACTCTATGTGGGTGACCTTTAGCAAGATTCCCAGTATTCCCAAGGTTCCAAGTGGCTACCACGTACATAAGACAGTAGATTTGTTTTTAAAGGCAGCCAGTCCAGAAGATTTGAGGGATTCTAGGCACTGCCCCCACAACTTTCCTTCCCAGCACATGAGGTTCAGTAGACTATGGTGGGGTATGTTTATATCCCTTCTCAGGTTTCTAGAATTGAGGATGCAGGAGTGAGAGACCAGGACTTCTTTTCCCAGATTTGGCTGCCCGTGAAACTAGACTTAGGGTCCTTGTGTCAGCAAGGTTCCACACAGCTGTGTTTCTGTAGGCAGTTGTGCACAGTCAGGGTGGGGTCTGGCTTAGGGCTGTTAGGTTGTGAAACACTGGGCAGGTTCCTCACTTTGTGGTTTGGTAATAGGTATAATTATGGACCTCTCCAGCCAACAGATTGATTGTAAGGATAGACCAAAGCAACTATTAACACGGACATGCAGGAAGCTGATATTGTCCCACCTTGCCCCAGTGCGAACTCAGCCATATCTGGACACTGGTACAGGGGTGGGGAGCATAGGCTATGACTATTCATCCTTCTGTCTCCAGAGACTCATAGACAAGTGCTGTACCTGGAACCTCTTGGAGAAGTCTTGGGTGTCAGGTGGCCTGCCTGCCAGGCAGCTACTGGCCTCCTTGGGCAGGCCCCATCACTGAATGACTCCTGACATAATGAGGCATTTCTAAGTACAAATGCTCTCCTTTCCAGGACCCTTAAGGTCTCAGTCTAGTGCCATTCCTCAGGCTAGGGGCTATGGGTGATATCTCATAAGTACTATGTAAGTTGATGGTGCTACTTCAGTGTAGGTAAAACCCAGGATTGGGGCAGAGAGGACACTAAAGAAAGAACATGAGATTCTGTTCTGAACACCATAGTAGATTCTGAAACTTTACAGAAGAACCCCCTTTCAATTACTACTGGAATAATATGGGTCAGCTCAACCCTAGAGGAAAAAGTGGCCAGGGGCCTTCACTGGAGACAGAGGGGCCCAGTTTCCACGCTGGAGATAGCTATTCTAGGAACATTTGAGTCCAATGAAAACATCAAATAACAACACAGAGTCTCAGGTGCATATAGACAAGTACCACCAGGTCCTTTGAAGTGTTTAGACACAAGACTGGGCTGAGTAGGAAAAGAGCCATCTAGCAGGTCCCAGAGCAAAATCTATGGCTATTCACCTTTCTGCCTCCTGGTACATAGAGTAGAACCCTTTTGGAAATATTCTGGTAGCCTCTTGCTGCTTCTAGCTTTGGGGTTTGTCTTAGTCAGGGTTTCTATTCCTGCACAAAACATCATGACCATGAAGCAAGTTGGGGAGGAAAGGGTTTATTCAGCTTATACTTCCACATTGCTGTTCATCACCAAAGGAGGTCAGGACTAGAACTCAAGCAGGTCAAAAAGCAGGAGCTGATGCAGAGGCCATGGAGGGATGTTACTGTCTTACTTCCCTTGGCTTGTTCAGCCTGCTTTCTTATAGAACCCAAGACTACCAGCCCAGGGATAGCCCCCCCCCACTCTTAATCACTAATTGATAAAATGTCTTACAGCTGGATCTCATGGAGGCATTTCCTCAAGGGAGGCTCTTTTCTCTGAAAACTCAAGCTTGTGTCAAGTTGACACACAAAATCAGCCAATACAGGGTTCTAGCAATGATACTTGCTGATAGTCACCAGCCCAAAGAACCTGCAAAGTGGCGTAGCAGACAGAGGCTTGTGCCTGTAAATCCAGATCTAACTTATAGCTCTTGTGCCACTTAGCAGACCTTTCCCAGACAGGAAGTCAGCAGGGAAAATCATGCCATGCCTATGAAGTTTGGGTGTAATATGTCCCCCCACAGGTTCACCTTTGAATACTTGTTCTCTGGCTAGTGATACTGTTCTGGGAAGTTGTTGAACTTTGGAATGTGGGCTCTGGCTGGTGGAGGTAGGCTATGAAGATGATGCCCATTTCCAGTCCTTCAATGAGGGCTCTGATTCCTGTTTGTAACCATGATGCTCTCTGTATCCTGTATCTGTGCTAGGCATGGTAACTCGTGTCTTTAATCCCAGCACTCAAGAGGCAGAGACAGGTGGGAGGCAGAGACAGGTGGATCCCTTTGGGTCTGAAACTATCCTGGTTTACACAGAGAGTTCTAGGTCAGACAGAGCTATATAGAAAGAACCTGTCACCTGTCTCAAAATACACACACACACATTCATAATATATACATACAGACATGCATGCATACATACAGACATGCATACATACATACACACACAGGTATTCATGGTGTATCAATCTGTCCTTTTATTCTTTCTTATGCATCATGTTTGTTGAAGATCACAAATCTTTGGGTGTGTAGTTTTCATCAACATTTGATGAAAATGTAGGGTTTATTTCTTCAAATGTTTATATATTTCCATCCTTTGGAAATCTTACTTTTAACATTGTTTCCTCTCCTCAGCAGTTATTGGCTGATATTATTTAAGGGGGAGCCTTGTGAATCTGGCAGCTTACTAGTGTCCCTATACCTTGTATGTTTTCTTAGCTTTAAATAGAATGTTTCGATTTAGAGCAAACATCTATGTACCACACACTCAGGACACTCAGAAATTTTCCACACTCTTCCTACTAAATTCACTTTTTTCCATTTCCTTTTTCTTTACCTGTGTCATTTTTGGATAGATTCCTTCATTGTAACTTCCAGGACATAAATGTTAGTCTCGGGAACATCTGTTTTGTGTCTACCACATTCACTCCAAGTTTAGTTTTAGCCACTAAAATCCAGTGTTTCTACATGCCTCTTAAGCCTTCTATCCTCTGGTGTTTTGAAATGTGGGCACACTGTTTTGATGTCATTGTCTGTGGAATTTGTGTCATTTAGAGATCCATTCTGAGTCACATTTCCCTGCTTCTTTGTAGCTTGCCAACCTCGGGTTGACTTGCAGGCAATGTAGACTGTGCTGGGTAAGGTACTGGGTATCTTTTTCATAAACATCCCAAGCTTTGCTCGGGGCTTAAGCTATGCGGAAATAGTTGGGCTCTTTCTGCTTTTGTTTTGAGGCTCTCCAAAGTGGGATCAGACAGCATTCAGCCTAGTGACAAATCCATGCCTCTGCTATTGGGGGGCTGACTTTGATCCCCACTCACTCCTTAGTTGAAATCCTGATGCTCGGTACCTGAGAGTCAGATTGTATTTGAGAGTAAGAGTCTTTGTAACAGAGTCAGGTAAGGTCATTAGGTTGAGTCTTATGCAATGTGAGCTAGGATACAGGTGCACATTGGAAAACACAAACGGTCATCAGATGATGCTCCTGCAGGACAAGGGTCAATGCCATCAGGGCGGGGAGTCTCCTTATCTTCAGGGGAGTCAGACTTGCCTATGCTTCTTCACAGCCTCTAGACACCAAAACTCTGGGCTGAATAATTTATTTTACTTAAACCATTTGCTCTATTGTGCTTTTTACAGACAATCCTAGCAAACTCCAATGCCTGTGGGACAAACTCCTCTGGCTGGTAAGATGGATAATGGGCTTACCCTGTGCAGGCCTTGAAGACGGGGCTGGGGACTGTCCTGGTAGGCAGCTTCAAGCTGAGGGACTCATATCTCCTGTCTTCTTTCGGGTAGCTTTGACATCCTGTGACTTCTGTATTCTCAGCCTGTCTGGACTAGCATTTCCTTGGCTTAGTGAGGCTCCTCTTGAGCTCTGCCTGATCTTTCTTCCCAGAAGTATAGAAACTGCTGTAGAAGGACACTGAGGACCACGGCTGTCCTTGCTTACTCTCTCTGGTGTCATTGTCCTTTGTTGCCTTGTGTCTTGTGTCTGGAAAAGCACTGTTTCACATACTTGGATATTTTAGTATTCAGATAGGTGGGTGAACTTAGTTCGTACTATACTGCATCTGGAAGCAGAGGAGTTAGAACATCTGAACTGAAAGTTGTGTTTAGGCAGAGCATAATGTATTTCCATTTTGTTTATTTTATTTTGTTTTTAAAAATCTTCTCTTTGTGTTGTGTTTATTTTGTCATTTTTCCTGTCCTTTAAAGTGCAAGGCTTTGTCTGATTTTCAGCCACTCTGTGTCTCTTGAATACTATATAGATATACATAATCCTCTCAGAGCTGCTTTGACTGTACTCATAGGTAACTAAAGATTATGCTTTGGATAAGTCTTGCTTTGCCTATGTGCTAATCCTGATTTCTTGTCAACTCAACGTAATACTTATTAAATGTATGAATGAATTTTTGTGTTTTTTTCTAGCTAATTAAACTCTTTGTATGATGCTATGTAATCTGTCTATACTTTTTTGTAAAATTCTATGAGTGTCCAAAAGACCATGTACTTTCGATTTTCTGGGCAACTGGCTTTCTATGTAGATAACACTTTACAATTGATAGCTATGTATTTAACTAATCTAGCACTATGTTCTAATTCACTGACTATGAGTTTATGGAAAAAACATGGTTAATATCTAGCTGTGGATTTGTTGACCGATTCTAGTTGATATTATATGTTATATGTTGTGGTTCACAGCTTGGTTCTTCTCTCATGTTGGCCTGAGTCTTCTATGCAGCGTTTACCTTGTTCCATGTAACACATTTTGAAACTTTTTGCCACTACCTCTTTGTTTCACCAAGAAGTGGTGTCATTAGACCCATGGTTCTTGTTCACACGTGCCTGCCCAATTCCTTTCTAGATCTTTCCTCCTGGTTTGGAGGAGTCTCTCATAAATGAAATCAGCTACATTTTAGATTTCTTCCAATGAAGAACAAGCTAATTACTAAGAGCAAGGTAATTTAGCTGGGGGTGGTGGGGGTGGTGGTGGCACATGCCATTAATTCCAGCACTCCTGAGAAGCAGTGTGATCTCTATGAGTTTGAGACCAGCCTGGTCTACATAGCTCCGGGACAGCCTGTGCTATGTAGAGAGACCTTGTCTCAGTCTCAACCCCTGCCCTAACACACACACACACACACACACACACACACACACACACAGAGAGAGAGAGAGAGAGAGAGAGAGAGAGAGAGAGAGAGGGAGAGGGAGAGAGAGGCTAACTTCCTCACTGCAAGGGACAAGGGAAGAATGAGCTTGGTTAGTTGACTCTGACTGGGAGGGGGACAGCAAGTGGTATATAAAGTGATTAAGTAAAAAAATAAAATTAAATTACAAAAAAAATAAAAAAAAGAGTGAGCTTGGAACCAGCATTGCTCCTGACTCACCAACCTTGTCACATGTCACATGCACTATAAGTTAGTGAACTTAGCTTCAACTTGCCCTCCAGAGCTGGGAACATGAGAAAGGAGAGCTAGATTTCGATTCCTGTGGTTAGCGGTGGGAAGCTCTGCCCGTGAGATCCTGTGGCCAGGGGTGTGGATCTCTGCAATCGAGATTCCTGTGGCCGTCAAGACAAAGAACCACAGGTAGGCGGCTCTAACAATGAACATTTATTGTCTCACAACCCTACCTTCAAGTCAAAGAACAAGGTGTGTGTAGGTCTGTCTCCTGAAGGCTGAGGATGTCTGGCTCCACCCTTCTCAGCCCTCATGCTCTTATAACCCTTGAGGTCTTTGGCTTGTAGACCTTTACTTGAGGTCAGTCTTCAAGTCCTGTCCACTCCCCATCTGCAAGTCCTTTTAAAGTTTTCCTTTTTATAAAGACACCGGTATACAAGACTGAGGCCATTCTAACCAGTTCACCTTGAATGAGTTTGAATTCTGAGATTCTGAGGGGACGGATCAGTGCATAAACCTCATGCTGCTCTCATGCTGTAAGATGCTTTTATCTCCCTGTCTTCTCTCCCTTCTGTGTGTGTCTGACTTTGACTGTGTTGCTCCATCTTGTCTCTCTATATCTCTTTCTGTGTCTTTTTATGTCTCTCAGTCTCTCTTGGTGTCTATTTCTCTCTATCTCCCAATCTCTGACTTTACATCTTTCTGCCTTTCCCCTTACCTATCTGAAATTTTGCTCCCTTGGGGACTCTCACGCTGTCCATGAAAACAGGTCTAGGCTTTCTCTAATTAATCCTGAAGTTAGTTTGAAGAATGAAGCCACTCTGCTTCTGATGCCTGAGCAGCCAGAGTCACCCCTTTAACTGTAGAGTGTCCATCAATTTCTGCTCCAGCACTTATCGTCTCTTAAGGAAACCCCCCAAGCAGAAAGCAAGTGACCAACCTTGCTGATTTCCCCTGAAGAGGGGCAAGGACGCTCTGAAGCCCAGGGCTGCCCCTGTAACAGGTAGGTATACTTGGCCTTATGGCAAGAGAGGATTACTGGGACTAATCTTCTTATAGACTGAGACATCTTCATATGGCTCTCAGAGGCCTGAGAACAGTTTTTTTTGTGAGTCACTGGAGAACACTAACCTCAGAAGTTTCAAATAAGGGCAAAAAGATAGACATTGCCTTCTCAAAATTCAGCACCCTCACCCCTGTGCCTTGTCTTTGAGCTAGAAATGATGAGCTGTGCTCGACATGTAGGTGGACTGTGCCGTGTCTCTTTGCCATTGTCTAGATAATACTTCTCACTTCAACTCTCTGGCTAGCACCAGATGAAACTGTGATATGGATAGAGTGGCAGCGTTGTTCTCCTGAGGGCAGGCTGAAGTGTCATTTGTGCTCATCGCCTGGTTCACAAACAGATTTAAAGACTAGAAACCCTAGATGTTTACCCATGGAGAGTTGAATATGGACTGCTCATGTCTCTGGTATAGAACACTAATCAGCCTTTTAAAAAACGGTCAGTTCTAAGACTTGGTGTCTTAGTCACTGTTCTATTGCTGTGAAGAGACACCATGATGAAGGCAACTCTTATAAAAGAAAGCATTCAATTAGGGGACTGCATACAGTTTCTGAGGTTTAGTCCATTATCATGGTGGGAAGCATGGTATGCAACAGGCATGGTAGGCATGGTGCAGGAGGAGTAGTAGAGAGCTACATCCTGATCTGCAGGCAGGGGGTGGTGGTGGGGGGAGAGAGACAGACAGACAGAGACAGACAGAGAGATACAAAGAGAGACAGAGACAGACAGAGAGACAGAGAGACAGTGAGAGACAAACAGAAACAGAGATGCACACAGAGACAGACACACATAGACACAGAAAGACAGAAACACACACAGAGACATGTAGAAAGAAAAGCAGATAGCAAAGCATGCATTTCATCTGGGGTGTATGGTTCCAGGGGGTAGTCTAGAGTTCATAACCAACAACAGGGAGCATGGCGGCGGCAGCAGGCAGGCATAGCTGTGGAGCATGGCGGCGGCAGCAGGCAGACATAGCTGTGGAGCATGGCGGCAGCAGGCAGACATAGCTGTGGAGCATGGCTGCAGGCAGCAGGCAGACATAGCTGTGGAGCATGGCGGCGGCCGGCAGGCAGGCATAGCTGTGGAGCATGGCAGCAGCAGCAGCAGGCAGACATAGCTGTGGAGCATGGCAGCAGCAGCAGCAGGCAGACATAGCTGTGGAGCATGGCTGCAGGCAGCAGGCAGACATAGCTGTGGAGCATGGCTGCAGGCAGCAGGCAGACATAGCTGTGGAGCATGGCGGCGGCCGGCAGGCAGGCATAGCTGTGGAGCATGGCAGCAGCAGCAGCAGGCAGACATAGCTGTGGAGCATGGCTGCAGGCAGCAGGCAGACATAGCTGTGGAGCATGGCTGCAGGCAGCAGGCAGACATAGCTGTGGAGCATGGCGGCGGCCGGCAGGCAGGCATAGCTGTGGAGCATGGCAGCAGCAGCAGCAGGCAGACATAGCTGTGGAGCATGGCTGCAGGCAGCAGGCAGACATAGCTGTGGAGCATGGCGGCGGCAGGCAGGCAGACATAGCTGTGGAGCATGGCGGCGGCAGGCAGGCAGACATAGCTGTGGAGCATGGCGGCGGCAGGCAGACATAGCTGTGGAGCATGGCGGCGGCAGGCAGGCAGACATAGCTGTGGAGCATGGCGGCAGCAGGCAGACATAGCTGTGGAGCATGGCGGCAGCCGGCAGGCATAGCTGTGGAGCATGGCGGCGGCAGGCAGACATAGCTGTGGAGCATGGCGGCGGCGGGCAGGCAGACATAGCTGTGGAGCATGGCGGCGGCAGGCAGACATAGCTGTGGAGCATGGCGGCGGCAGCAGCAGGCAGACATAGCTGTGGAGCATGGCGGCGGCAGCAGCAGGCAGACATAGCTGTGGAGCATGGCTGCGGCGGGAAGGCAGACATAGCTGTGGAGCATGGCAGCAGGCAGGCAGACATAGCTGTGGAGCAGTTGCTGATAGCTTACACCAGGTCTACTAGCACAAGGCAGAAAGAGAATGGAGTGAGTGTGCTAGGAATGGCATGGGCTTTTGAAATCTCAAAGATTACCACGAGTGACATACCTCCTCCAGCAAGACAATGCTTCCCCAACGGTCCTACCAACTGGATATCAAGTATTCAAAATTATGATCTTATGGGAGCCATTCTCATTCAAACCGTTACAACCTGAAGGGTAGAGATATGCTTTGATGACAAGGCCGTGGAATCTGAGTTTGGATGGCTAAGATAATGTTTCTTTTATCATTCATTTTGCTTTAAACGAATAAAATAAGCACCCAGATTTTCTCAACAACAACAACAACAAAACAACAAAAACCAAAAAACCCGAAAAACTACTACATCAAGAATTAATTATAAGCCGGGCGTGGTGGCGCACGCCTTTAATCCCAGCACTCGGGAGGCAGAGGCAGGCGGATTTCTGAGTTCGAGGCCAGCCTGGTCTACAAAGTGAGTTCCAGGACAGCCAGGGCTATACAGAGAAACCCTGTCTCGAAAAACCAAAAAAAAAAAAAAAAAAAAAAAAAAAGAATTAATTATGTTGCCAGGCAGTGGTGGCAGACACCTTTATCCCAGCACTGGGGAAGCAGAGGCAGGCAGATTTCTGAGTTGCAGGCCAGCCTGGTCTTCAGAGTGAGTTCCAGGACAGCCAGAGCTATTCAGAGAAATGTTGTCTCAAAAAGCAAAAAGCAACAAAACAAAACAAAACAAACCCCCAAAAAATAAAAAAAGAATTAATTATATGATGTCATTACATTTGCAGTACTGGAGACAAGGGACAAGTCTGGCATTAATCAGCTGAATTTGAGGCTTCAGTTTTTCCTCTCTGCTCCAGACCTGGACCCCAAAGACTGGCTGTTCTTACTGAAGACACAGAGGGAAGGTGCGTGGTGGGGCCGGATCCCCAGGGCACAGCCACTGGGGTTGATCCTGGACACAAAGCTTTTCTAGCTTCATAAACTGCCAGGCACAAAACATCTCCCTTAAACAAAATGGAGTGAATAGAGTGGGGGTTCTCTTGTCAATAACAGAAAGAAAAAACAGGGTTTTTTTTCTTCCTTCTAACTTTGAAGATGTACATAGCACAGAGAAGGGAACTGGAGAGAGACAGAGTGTTTTTCTTTTGTTCCCTCTCCCTGGGATTCTCTTGTCTGCTATAACTATGCTCTCAGCTCCCAGGGCTGCTTTCCAGGAGGCTAATACAAGGACAAGTGCCCCAAACAGAGAGGCTCTTTTTCCTGCTTGCTTTGAAAGAGAGTTAATTAGAGACAGAAGGAAGAGGCTGTGTCTAGTCTCTCAGACTTCACAAACCTCCAGCAAAAAAAAAAAAAAAAAAAAAAAAAAAAAAAAAAAAAGGCACTTTCCACCCCCAACCCCCAGAAAGCTTCAGAACTAACTAACTAACTAAAACCAGAAATGAGTCCTCCAAGGGCAAAGATAACTTGCCACTGCCACTCTGGTCCTCCAGAGGTAGTGACTCTTGCCTCCTCACTGTGGCAAATGGCATGAGGGACACAGTTGGTGTCTAAGGATAAAAGCCCTTTGGCCAACTGTCTTCTTAGGCTTCCAGAAAGGCCACTGCCATTTCTAGCACCTTATAAACATCAGTCAAAACAGCCCAGAGAAGACATGCTGATCCTGTCACGTCTTTCTCAGATGCACGAGATAGTTATCTATGTACCCTTTCGAGCACTTTGATGGGTGTCCATGGAGGACAACAGCCTCTGCTTGATGGCAGCGGAGTCTGAGCATTTATTGACTCTGCCATAGGACACGGTTGCTGTTCATCCCTGGCTGAGACACTGGGGCCATCTCCACTGTCCACCAACATCAGGATGAAAGGAACAGCCCAGAGAGAGAGAGAGCAAAGGGAGACTGGCTGGCAACCATCTTAAGGACCCTTCCTTCTCTCAGAGGAAGGATGAGGAGAGGGAAGGCTGGGTGGCAGCACTGTGGACACTGACAGCTTGTATCAAGCTTTTGACAAATCTCTGAAAATCCGGGAGGCAGAAGAAGGAGGGAGATAGTAGTTCATCCTGATATGTGGAAAAAGATGATCCGGACTTGCTTGGATAGCGCTGGAGAGATTGTTCAGTGGTTAAAAGCATGGTCTTGCAGAGGACCAGGGTTCATTTACCAGCACCTACATGGTAGCTCACAACTGCTTATAGTGCCAGATCCAAGGGGTTCAGGGGTCTCTTCTGGCCTCCGCATCTACCAGCACACTATGACAGAAACACAGATGCAATATGTACAAATAAACAAATCCAAACATACTTTAACAAGAAAGGTGGCTCTAAGGGAGGGCTAGGCAGAAAGGAAACGCTCTCCTCCTTGGTGACAGACAGGGTGAAGGAGCTCTACGGAGATGGAAGTGTTTTTCCAGGCATCTCCACCAGCTCGGAGACCAGCCTCCCTGGATGGTAAGGCAAGATATGTTTGACTTGAGCATCAACCCATCACATTTTCATCCTGGACTCAGACTTGCAGCCAGACAGTTCCTCTCTGCAGGAAGGCAGCCGTGCATGCTAGCAGGAAGCAAACGACATCTCTAGAAACATGTCTGCTCTGTCATTTCATACATCTTAAACTTACCTAAGCAACTAAAACAAAACAAAACAAAACAAAACACCCAGCCTGTTCTGCAGCCTCCCTTAGCACCCTGGCTGGGCTCTCCTCATCCTCTGAGTTACTGTTCTAATGAACTCCAGGGAGAAGGACCAGACCTGTGGACATACTTCACAGATGTACCCGTGAGTTTGGGGAAGGGGCAGTCACTCTGCCCTTATGGTATTTGGGGAGAAGAAAAAGAGGCAAAGCTCAGGTTGGATTTCTGTTCTCCTGTTCAGCTGGTTGTTGTGGTGCTTTGAATCAGAATGACCGGCACACACTCATTATTTGAATTCCTGGTCATTAGAGTGGAACCACCTGAGAAGATTAGGAGATCTGGCCACTTGTTGGGGTAGGTATGGCCTTATTGGAGGAAATATGTCACTGGAGATGGGCTTTGGGGTTTCAAAAGTCCAAGCCAGGCCCAGTGTTATTCTTCCCAGCACGCCCGGGGTGCGGAACTCTTAGCTGCGTCTCCAGCACCATGTCTGCCTGCTTACGATCATGCTCTCTACCATGATGACAATCAACTAAACCTCTAAGACTAAAAGCAAGCCCCCCATTAAATGCTTTCTTTTACCTAAGTGTCTCTTCGTGGCAATAGAACACCGATTAAGACAGACACTGTATTAGTAATATTTTTTCACTGTGACAAAATTACTGAGAGGAACCACGGAAGGAAGGAAGGATAAATTGGCTAAATTTCAGAGGTTTTAGTCCACCATTGTGGCAGGGGCATGGAAGAGCAGAGGGGAGAATGTCTGTACTCCCTGACTTCTGCTTTCTCCCCTTACTCTATCTGGACCTGGTTATAGATTAGTTCCATTGATATTGAGGCAGGTCTTCCCTTACCTTGGTTAATCCAATTTGGAAACAGCTTCACAGACACAAGAGATGCGCTTTCCCAATCTCTTAGGCATCTTTCAATTAGATAGTGAAGATGAACTACAGTCTATACTCAGCACCCCCTGCATGCTCATACCCTGCTTCTGAAGCCATAGACAATCTCCACAGCAGCCAGGAGAAGATATGGACTCTGATTAGCCATGAGAACTATGCTATTGCAGGGGTCTTCAGCCACTGCAGTGCTTTCATCATATCAGTGGTGGGAGGGATAGAGGCATGATTCTGTCTTGTTATCCATAGCAGTGTGAGGAATGCCCTTAATCTTTAGGTCACGCTGACTTAGGTAAAGCCATACACTTTTAGAACAAGCAAAGCTGGACTTCATTGAAAACAAAAAAGGACGGCTCTTAGAGAAGAACATGAGTGTGGGCTTCTCCAGAAGAGTCACACTTGACTTTCTACAAGAGTCACGTATAGGAAGTTGGTGGATCCTGAAGCTATCATCTTCAAAGGGTGTCCAGGAAACCTAAATGAGACCACAGGGTGATTCCTGGAGAGGGACAGACAAGGTTACAGTTGAGATGCTAAAACTCCAGCTCACAGAAAAACTGGAAGATAGAATGTCTCCACCATGGACAAAGTTAATAAAGAAAGATATCCTACCTTAGGTCATGTACACTCAGGCCTTAAATCTGGGTCACTGCTTTTCAACCTAAAACATTTGCAGATAAAAGGAACATTGTGTGTATGACAAAAAGCTTTCACAGAAAATGTTAATTATGCTGGATTCTTTGACTTTTCTTCTAGCAAGAAAGCTTAACTGGACTTTGGAATGAGGGGCTCCTCCTCCTTCCTCCTCCTTCCTATGTCTGTCTAACTTACTGGTCTTTCTGTCCTGTCTTTTTTTTTTTTTTTTTTTGGTTTTTCGAGACAGGGTTTCTCTGTATAGCCCTGGCTGTCCTGGAACTCACTTTGTAGACCAGGCTGGCCTCGAACTCAGAAATCCGCCTGCCTCTGCCTCCCGAGTGCTGGGATTAAAGGCGTGCGCCACCACACCCGGCTTTTCTGTCCTGTCTTAATCACATTCAGCCAGCCCTCCTCCTGCCCACCTCCCCTATAATCCTTTTCTAAGATACAACACCACACGTAGCTTTGCCAAAGCTTCTCTCCTCACACTCTGACTAGGCTTTATGCCAAAGCCTTTCCCACTCACAGCCTCCCACCCAAAATCACTCCTATGCCTACTTGGCCCTTCTTTTCATCCATTCATTGTCTGTCTCACCCAAAGCTCAAAAGATGAGGTGGACTGAGTGGCCGTGATGATTCGAGGAGCAGCATGGTTCTACAGGGCCATTACAGCAACCACACAGTTCCACATGTATGTATGTGCATGCAAATGTACACACAGGTGCACACACATGCACATGCATACCCATATATACACATACATATGCTCCAAGCCCAAACTTGTATACTATGCACAGTGAGTTTTCATAGTTCTGTTGTCAACCAGGAAGCAGTGAACACTTTTAAGCTTAAAAAACAAGGACCCTATAGACTTTTCCCCAGATACCATATGTACAGATTACAGATATCACACATCTCCAACCCTCCTCACCCCTAATCTGGAAAGCAAGAGCTGCTCCTGGTGATTAGGGAGTAAGACCCTGTCCACAGCCCAAGCAGAAACATCAGTAATAAACAATATAGTCCTGTTTCTTTTGGAAAGCACCAAACACCAGATGTAGACAAGTCCCCAGAAGTTCCTACAAACCAGATTATTCCATGTAGCATCTCTTCCAAGAAGCAAACATAGGCCTGTCCTACAGGTCCTAGAGTGCCTAGAGGCACTGGAGACCGACCACTTGGATGCCTGCATACTTACAGAGTCCCTGATGGGGGTTTCTAACCAGCATGGCTCTGGAAGAAGTAGACCTGCATGGCAGCATTCAGCAGGACCCAGGGATAGTCTGTTTTGTTTTAGAGTGCATCAGCCAACGGCAGAAAGTATCATCCTAAGCTAGTTGGATATGAGGTGTGGCCCCTGACCATGTAAGATCTTCAATGACAGCTTAGGCATCTCCACCGAATGCATGGCTCCAACCCAGCCACACCTATTCTTTCAAAACAGGTCTTAGGATCTAGAGCCTGGGCATAGCACCAACTTCTGGAAAGTTCTAATTACCCAACACAGACTTTCTGGGAGGTGCCCAGGAAGGACAGGGTTCCTCTGGGCTCAGGTTCCCTGCTATCTCCACTACCCGCCAAGGTTCCTTAAGTAGCTAAGACTGGACAAAAGACTTAATCCTATCTGAGATAGGGCCCTAGAGTGAGTTCCTGTCACTCTGTCACTGAACTTTGATGATAATAACACCTGGAAGCTACCCTGAGAGGTGGCCTGGGCCTCACCACAGGGTGTGGACCACCACAGGTCAAGACTCTAGACTTTCTCTGTGAGTGGATAAGTAAGGATGTGCTTAGGACATGGGGAAGTTGTGGTCTTGGGTCTATGCTGGGGTTCTGAATGGCTGGGGATCAGCTATGGGCCAACAAAGGAAATCCAGCAGGTATGGTGATGTTCCTCTTCTAAGAAGGAAGAGAATTGGTGCCCCTCACTTCTTCTTTTGACCTACCTCATATATCCCAGGCTGTCCTTAAACTCGAACTTGATATATGACTAAGAATGGACTTGACTTTCTGATTCTCCTGCCTCAACTTCCCAAAGTACTGGAACTGTACTCATGTACAACCATACCCACTTCAGAAGTGCAAGGAATCGAACATTTAAAAACAAAACTTAAGCTCGGTCATTCCACAGCAAGCAGAAAGATCTCTGATATGCCTGAGCCAATCAGAGGAGACTAAAGTTGTTTAGGCAAGAATCCTAAGGGAAATGTTTGCAATCACAGTGGAGTCAGTGAGTCCTGACAGTTTTACTCTGTTTCATTAAGATTTGTTCTTGATCAGCTCCTACAAAATCAAAGCACTATATGTTCACTGTTTAAAAAAAAAAGTGTGCAAATATCTGACTCTTTTGGCTGCTTCTTGGGTCTTTTGGAGGGCAGTCATGATAGGTCTCTTTTTGTGAGAGCTCCATAGCCTCAGTATAGTGTCAGGCCTTGGGACCTCCCCTTGAGCTGGATCTCACTTTGGGCCTGTCGCTGGACCTTCTTTTCCTCAGGCTCCTCTCCATTTCCATCCCTGTAATTCTTTCAGACAGGAAGAATTATGGGTCAGAGATGTGACTTGATGCTCTGTCTTCCTGCTGGAGGTGGGCTTTATAAGTTCCCTCTCCCTACTGTCAGGCATTTCATGTAAGGTCCCTCCCTTTGATTCCTGAGAGTCTCTTAGTTCCCAGGTCTTTGGTCCATTCTGGAGGGTCCCCCCAACCTCCTATTTCCTGAGGTTGCCTGTTTCCATTCTTTCTGCTGGCCCTCAGGCCTTCAGTCCTTTTCCCTTACCCAATACCAGATCAGGTTCCCCTCTCTCCCTACTCCCCCCTCCCCCCACATCCACTTTCCAGATATTTGCACCCAACCAATGGACAGAAGCAGCTGACCCCTGTTGTTGGATTAGGGAAGGCTGAAAGAAGCTGAGGAGAAGGGCGATCCTGAAGGAGAACTAGCAGTCTCAATTAATCTGGACCCCCAAGATCTCTCAAACACTGGACCACCAAACAGATAGCATACACCAGCTGATATGAGGCCCCCAACACATATACAGTAGAGGACTTCCAGGTCTATGTTCATTCAGAGATGATGCACCTAACCCTCAAGAGACTGGAGGCCCCAGGGAGTTTAGAGGTCAGGTGGGGTGGGTGGTGGGGGCATCCATGTGGAGACAGGGTCAGGTGGGGAGGAGGTGTGAGACGTGGAGCATTCGGAGGGTAGATGGGGAGGGGCGGGGAATGAAATATGGGGTGTATTCTAAATTTTATAAAAATAAAAAAAAAAGTGTGTGTGTGGAGGGATGGCAGATGCCACCAAAAATAAAATAAAATCACCTCATATCTCCATGCACTCAGAAAAATGGCTTAGGGTCTGGTATTTGTTGATCATCTTGGGTCACAGGCTAAGCTAGCCCTGAGCCGTGTGTGTGTGTGTGTGTGTGTGTGTGTGTGTGGCCAGTGAGACCCAGAGACCCTTCTTTCTTTGCTTCCCTAGTGCTCAGATTAGAGATAAATGTCACTGTATCTGATTTTTGGGTAGTTAATTTCAGCTGATGTTTTGAGATCTAGCACTTTGATTTGATTAAAAAGTTATTTCAATGTTCCTGTGAAAATATTGTTTTATTATATGTAACGTATAAATGAATTGCAACAATTTAAAACCACACTTGGACTTTTCAAACCCTGTCTTTACCCAGAGGATTATTTCCTTCCTGTGTTTGGCCACTTGGTCTGTGGACTCTCTGTAAAGAAACAGTGGCTTTAGATGATGTATCTCTCTCCAAAGATGACCAAATACACTTATAGGGAAAGACAAACTTAGTCAAGGAAACTACATCAAGAAACTCAAACATCATACATGAAATGGGCACAAACGAGAAGCCAGCTGTAGGTGAAGTAGCTTTTCATATGTCACATGTCCTGTGTCAGAGGGACACATGGTCCAGAGGAAGTATATCCCATTCGCCAAGTCAAGGCAAGAATCAACAACATAAAACAACAACAACAAAAACCTCTGAAAAGAGGACAACGTGGAAATAAAGGAGTAGAAATCTGAGCGAGAAGAAAGAACTATCTTAAGACACAATAAAAATATTCCCACAGGGCCTCAGAAGATCTGCCAGCACAACCCACAATGAAACTCCCAAATAAAAAGAAAAATGGATGCAGGAAAAGCTGCAAGACGTGAGGAGAGAGGAAGAAAGATTAAAACAACATGAAGTCTGTTGTTGGCTTTGAAAAAGCCAAAACCACACACACGCAAACAAGAGTCCCAGCCAGACTGACAAGAGGGAGGCAGGGAGTGGATAGGAGAGAGTGGCCAAAAGCGGGTCTGGACAGGGGTGCCTCACAATGTCAGCCAGAGAAGGAACACAAGAACGGGGAAGCAGAAAAGCAGAGCAAACCAGAACTAACAAGGTGCAGAGAAAGCCCACAGGCATTCAGCTTAGGACTGATGTTGCCTCTGGATATAACAAGACTCTGGAGTTCCCACAGGGAAGGAGGGCATCAGTGTAAGACATGGCCTTTGTGGGGTTTGCAAGACACCCTTCATTCTGTCTCCCGTCTGCCCAACTTTCCTCTCTACCATTGTGGAACTTGCCCTGCAGTGTGGGTGTGGCTCAGAGGGAAGGCACTCTGTCCTGCTTGCTGAGGAAGCCTGGAACCCTGGCTATCTCCCTGGGAACCCAGATTTTTAAATGCCCAACTTTCCTGTGGTATGCTTATATGGTGTCACAGAAAATACCTCCAAGGCTCTGTCCTTCTCAGGAACCATCTATCAGCTGCCTCCAGGAGGGGATCCAGAACAGCCCACTTTTTACCCATTGGGGGGGAAAAAAAGTGTTCTACACTACACACTACAGAGCCATCAGCTCTCTCCAAATCCATTGGACCCACCAGCGCCCCTAGTGGTCAGTGCGGCTGCACCACAGAGGGTATCCTTTACTTCTGAGCCAGGAAGTATTTGTATAGCAGACTCCTGAACAAGTATGTCTTCTTAAACAGGAGGCCAGACGGCTCCTTGCCAACGCCTTAGTATCTCCAGTCTTTCCCAGGAAAGAGTCCTCTTAGCCTTATCGGGTCCCTTTTTCTACCTCAGTTCTCTAGGCTCCAGTCATCATAAGGCCAATCCGTGCATATTGCGTGTTCAGTCCTGACTCTGCGCCTTTGCCAGCGTTTCACTCCTCAGAGGACTTTTCCTGAGTTTAGACCTAGACCTTGGCAGGCTCCTGGTCCCATCAGCACTCATGAACTATTCACAGTTCTCACGTCTCACTGCGCAGCAGTATCTAGTGCCACGGAAGCGCGCTCAGTGCCCAGCAATGAGCCAAGTTGAAGTGGAAAATTGTCCTGCAAAGACCTCTCCCTGACTCCCTTGGCCTCTCCCTCTGTTCCTGGGACCTTCCCAGATCCATTCTGTATCTAGGTCTGTGCTCTATGATCAGTTAAGATAGTCCCTGTCTCTCAGACCTGCACCTATAGGTCAGCTAGCCTATCTCCCTTTCCCCATAGAAACAGGGTTAGGACTGTGTATACTCACTTCCAGAGGCTAGAGGAAAGACTGCATACAAAGCACTCTGGAGGGTGATGAAAGGGATGAAAGCAAGAAGGAAGGAGGGATGAAGGAGGATTGAGAGATGGGCAATGGGCTCTCTGATTTGGTGAAGGGTCAGGCAGAAAGCAGGCTGCGGTGGAGCCTGAGGCTATATGGTCCTGTCTGCTGCTGCTACTGGGGTAGCTGGGGCTGCTGTTGCCGTGGTTACTGGACATGTTTGAAGGAAGAGTTTTCAGTTACTGTCCTGGCCCTAATGATTCCAGAAACCCCAGGACCACGACTGGCTTTTAGCTGACCAAGGACACAGAGTTGTGGAAACTTGTACCTAGGGTTCCACAGAAGGGCCCACAGCTGGGAGACGGCATGTCAACTCAACCCCAGCAGCTCCTTCATTTCTGTGCCCTCATATGGAAATGATACTGGCCTCATAAAAGACCCAGGTTCTTATTTCAAATTATGAAACAAACATTCTCCTCAGATAATACCATGTGGAGCCATGGTGAGGTTTTGAATTCCAGCTTCAAGGGGAACCTAAAATTAGTTCTAAGCCATAGCGTGTAAGTTTGTAATAAATCGGGGGCCATGCTCTGCTGCCAATTAAAAGTAACTGTTGGATACATTTCTTCAAATTATTTGAATTTATGCTGATGGTATGCTCTTCAGAAACCCTTAAGTTGTGAACAAAAGTATAAGCTTCAAAAATAATTAATGCAATTTAGTAACAATAAATAAACTTCAAAGTCTTGAAGAAGAAAAAAAAAAAAACCCAGTACTTCATCAAAGAAGAAAAAACAACCAAGCTCCGATCTGGAGCCGGCAAATGCCTGGTGATTTTGTCTCGAGGGAAGGGATTGCGAAAGATTGTGGAATGAGGGCGTGTGGGTCTTGTTCAATGTCATTTTTTCCTCTGGACAATAAAACATTGTCATTGCAGACAGATACCTTGTAACATGAAGTGTCCACAGCTCTAATTTTCTAAAGGAGGAAGGCATATTCTTCTATAAGTTCACCCTGAGACCTCCCAACATTTAGCAAAGTTGCCGTTTAAACTTTTGTTTTGTTGCTACTTTTCTATGCTTTTAGAACTCTCTAGCTCTAACTTTTTAGAACTTTAGCTCAGAGCCTCTTGATTGACAACCAGGCCTCCTTTGGCTGCCTTTGGAAACTGAAAACAAAAGATTCTTCAACCTGAGGAGTTTGTTAAAACACACAAAGATTAGTGTCAGGTGTTTATTGGCTTGAGCTTCATAGAGATGGCAACCTCCTTATCCTGTCTTGCAGCTTCCCACTATTCTAGAGATAATTTTATGAGTATAAATAAGAGCATTGTCCTATTTCTTTTGGTGACATCTGGCACCAAAACCATCCAACTTTCAGGCCCTCAGGATGTCTGTCTTCCCGACTTCTTTTTCCGGCCACAAATATGACTGCACAAAGCTGACCAAATATCCTCCATGGAGTCTCCAGAGAGGAGAATAATGGAGCCTTTCTTGGAAATTCTTGTGTGTGTGAGTGCCTGACTGGAGGCCATTCTCTCTGTGTGTCTCCATGACACCAACACATGAAGTCAACTGAGGCAAAAATTGAATCATTGCCCCATTGTGTGTCTGTGAAGGGCTGAATAACTGGAGAGCCTGCCCCGGTGGGATGTGACATCACTTTAGCTCAGTTATGTCTGAGAGGCGTTCCCTTGACAGAGTGTAGAACAGTTTTGCTTCTCTCTCTTCACTGCAGCTCAGGGTGCCATGAACCAGAGGGCCTTGGCACCCCGAGACTCCAGGAAGGCTGTGCTTCTCCAAGTCACTCAAGAAAGCAGACATCTAAGCAGATCTCAGTATCTGTGCCTGAACCCTGCAAGCCCATACTTTTACATCACCCTTGCCAGGCAGAGGTGTGGTGTGGTCTTGTGAAGGGGATGGGAGTACACTGAGTTGGAAGACCCAGTTCTAGTTCACCATGACTGAGGGGTTCCAACAGTGCCATAAATCTCCTTTTCTCTGCCTCTTTCCCTTGCCATTCCTCTATCCATCTCTAACCTTGAATCTATTGATCCATCCATCCCACCAGCACTTAATGAGTCCCAGCAGTATGCCTGTTCATACTTCACTTTGCCTGTTTCTGCTTTAAGAGACCCAGAAACTGAGGAAAGGTGAAAGTGACAGAGGATGTCAGGGTCCCTCCAAGCCTTTATGCATCCAATGATGCCCTTCCTCTGTCTTCTGGTATTGGGAAACTAGCAGAAATGCTGTCACTACCTGCATCCCAGTATGACTGCTGTCCCTTACCACCTCTTTTCCAGACAACCTGCTGAGCAGACAGGCTAACCAAAACTTGATCCTTTTATAGACACTCTTTTTTTTCAATGCCAAGGAGACCTGAATGATTCTCTGCCAGTCAAATTGAAGAAACTTAAAAAGTTGACACAAGTAGGCAGTCGAGGTCTGCACAGTCATGCCTAATGTGAACATGTTTGTGTGTGTATAGACATACCCATGTGTACTCATGCTTGCACATGACTAAGTGTGCATATGACTTGGTATGTGCTTAGGGGTGTACTTGTGTGCAGATGGAATATGCATGTCTGTATGTGTGGTGGGAGGGTGAGCGCACGAGTTTTATGTTTTTATTTGTGTAAGTTTGTGCTTGCATATGTGCACAATTTTATAGTCCATGAGACTTTCCTCTGAGGCCTACTTGATAAAGTTCTTGCCTTAAAAGCATGAGAACCTGTGTGTGACACCCATCACTCATGTAAAAAAAAAAAAAAAAAAAACAGGCACTGTGGCACATATTTGTAATCTCAGTGCTGGGGAGGTTCAAACTGATGGATCCTTGAGGCTCATTGGCCAGCTCATCCAGCCAAGTGAGAGACTGTGTTTCAAAACACAAGGTGGATGGCTCCTGAGAAATGACACCCGAGGCTGACTTCTGGTGTGAGCATGTACACACACACACACACACACACACACACACACACACACACTTACACTCACACCTATATACACACATGCCCAGGCATACATCCAGACTTCATCCTTTCTTTTCAGAGCAGTGGTCATAAGGGTGGGATGTTCTGAACTTTGGGCTTCTTGAGCCCTATTAAAATTAATTGCTTGACACAGTTCCTTGGTGGCCCAAGACTGAGGTCACAGACCCTATTATTCACCTAGATTTATGGAGACTTCAAGACTCCTTAGCCTCTGTACCCATCTGACTCTAGGGACTTCTTTTGAGACCTTTGGTGCACTGGGTTTCCATTGATGCTGCCCATCACTATGGGCCCCTTTGCCTTCATTTCACTGGGACCATGGAAGATTATCAGTATTCTGAAAGCACAGAGGAGCTACTGGTATTTAGAGAACATGAGGAGTGTACAGCAGAGCTGGAGCAGAATCTGGGTTCTCAGGTCCTTATGCTGGACTGTCTCCCATCTCAGTTATAGCCCTTCCTCTCCCCGCTTGATCTCTCTATGGGGACACCTGGGTCAGAGGGAAAATCACTCTCTTCCATGTCCTCCGTCTACTCTTGGCAGGCAGGGGTTCCCCTTTCATCTAAGAGAACCATAGGAACTTCAACTGGGCTCTTCAGGCCCAGTGTCGTGGCAGTCACAGGTAAGTCAAGGGTATATACACCATTCAGGTAAAAAGGACACAATAGCCATTTTCAGAGCAATAGAGCAGCAGCAGACAACGCAAGATGTCCCATAATGCACTTCCTGAATGAAGATCTCAGCCAAGAGACTCATTCATGCTTAGGGTGATCTTGAAGGAGACGCAGGCTTGGGAGCAGAACAGAGGGCTCAGTACTCCAGAGGCCACAAATGCTGAGGCGGGAGAAGAGACTTTGCTGTTTTGCTGGTAAGATACTCCTGCAGATGGAGGCACGTGTTCTGTATAAATAGAGGGAGTAGATATTTCATGAGGGATGATTACATGGGCCTCTGTAGATGGCCCACATTCATTCACAAAGCTCCTTAGGACTTCTCAGGAGCCTGCACCCCAGAGTTCTGATGTTAGACTCCTGAGTCACAGTGGCTCCCGGCAGGCAGGGAGGAAAGACTAAGAGTATCCTAAAGTAACAGGAAACTCCCAGAATCGAAGCATGCTGATGTCAGGAACATCAATGGCTACACTTCTGTTTAGGATCTGGGAAACTGGACTCTTGCAAAAGAATGTGGGATTTTTATTAAATAATCATTTTAGACAGTCTCCAAAACCACAGGATAACTTTGTGCGGAACTTGAGGGTGGCAGTAGGGAAGGGTGAAGCCGCGTTGCTGACTGCCCAACTCCCTTGAAGGGTATATTCTGCCCAAGGCTCAAGGCCTAGTCTCCTAGTGACTGTCTAGGCTCATAGGTACCATTTTTCTCTTCCTGTATAGTAAAAAATGACCTTTAGCTCCAGCACCATGAATTCCAAATCATCTGCTCAGACCCGAGGCCTTCAGGCCCCTGTGAGCTTTAAATTCTAGTCAGAAGGTCAGAGGTGAGTTTCTTTCAGCGACGGGCTTTCCAACCTGGCAGGCACATCCATCCTGGAGAAGAGAAGACGGGAGTAGAGAAGCCAGCTAAAGCCATGAATCACTGGCTTCTGCATGGCACTGTCCTTGGAGTCAGAGGATAGCAGGGTCTTCTGGTTGGAAAGATTTAAGAGGGCTCTCTGGCCCTGCAAAACATACTTCCGGCCATATAATTGTGAAGAATAATCACTGGGGAAAGAAGGGGTGGATATATGGATATTTTATCCATATCCCCTGGTTATAGACCAGTTCTGCTTAACAGTCTAGCCCCAGCTGGGCATGGTGCACACTTTTAATCTCAGCATTTGGGAGGCAGAAACAGGTGGATCCCTATGAGTTCCAGGATAGGCAGGGCTACAAACAAACAACCAGCCAGACTCCTGCACAGAGGACATGGATACAGTTGGCAAGGTCCTTAGCCCAGTCCTTGTTACAGACCTCAGCACACTATGCAACAGCTGCCTTATGTGGATCAGTAGAATTTGAAACTAGAAGGCGTTAACTAGCAGGTGTTAACATCTCCCTGTTCCCCTTTACCCCTTCCTGCTTTCCTCTCCCCTTTCTTCCGCCATGGCTCCCTCCCTCTCTCCCTTCCTGTGACTGGGCATCCTCTAGGCCAGGCAGCTTGCCAGGAGGAGCTACTTCTGTATCTCAAGACACCCTGGTCACTACCAGCAGCTCGTGCCAGCAATATTCTAGAGGGAGCTGGGGGTGGGGGGTGGTGATTCCCTGGTCCAAGTGGAAAAGAGCAGGCAGCCAGCAATGACTGTGAAGGACTCTGGGTCTGGGTCTGAATCCCTCAGCTGAGTTGATCTTGAGGCCGGAGCTAGCAAGTGGCACTTGGCAACTGAAGAAAATACCCATGCACGTTCCTATTTATGAAATAATAAAATTCTTATTTGCTAAATAAGAACTGAACTCATCTCTCAGAACTGATCCAAGTCCCACCTGCATGACCCAATCCAATAGTTTTGTCACAGCAATTCACCCTGCCCTTAGTTCATAGGTTGGAGACAAAAGACTTGGAAATATGTGCATAGTCACGTGGTTGGGTTGGGAGTCCTGCCAGGGAGTGTTGCAACTCACTGTCCTGAGCCTGAGCCACCATAAGGCCCTTACAAGTGTGTCGTTAGTCATTCACAGGTACTTTGCAAGTCTAGAGGGCCTGCCTGCACCATCTACTCCAAAGTCTCTGGCCAGAGGAGGCTGACAGGTGAGGAGAGGGAGAAGTTGCCCAAACCATCGTCTGGAAGGGGCAGGATTTTCACATCTGTAATGTATTAGTCTGCTGCTTGCTTCTCAGGTTGCTGTATTGCTCATGTGGATATTCTCTTCAGCTTTCAAATACAATAATCAGCACAGTGAATCTTTATTTCCTCTTATGTATTTCTTTTCACGATTACTTGTGTTATTATTTGTCCCAACTGTTTTATTTGCTTCTTGCATCGAGCCCGAGACCTGACTGAATTGCAGTGACTTGAGGCTCTCGGGGTGTGAGTTGGGAGTTGCAAATACATTTTCCATAGAGTCACGTGGACACACCAGTCAAGTTTGCAGTTTGGTTGATCTAGCAGTATAATGTGCTCACAGAACTGGAGGGGAGCAGGATTTGTAATGTAATACGCCAAAAGCAGAGGCTCCTGGTCCCTCCAGAACCTCCTGGCTACACAGTGCCACCCACTGTCATTCCATGGGCAAAGAGAGGCTAGGTTGGTTGGCTGCTATCAAATGCTTGTAACCACTTGAGCCCCCGAAGGCCAGGCATACCCCCTTGGACTGTGTTGCAAATGTTCTGAGCTGGTCTGTGGCCATTGTTTGGGGCCATATTCTGTCCTACAATCTGTCATGACCTTGACTGGTGCAACAACAGGGTCAGATCTGTAGAGTAGCTGGCACCTGCAAGTCCAAGAAGGTAAAGTTGGTTGTCCTGTCAGAAAGTGCTGGGAGGACACCCTAGGAGATTAGGACTGTCCCACTCATACCATGAAGCAGACTGATGTCTCTAGCTTTCATCAAACACCTGCATAAAGATGGGTAGAGTCACCTGCAAAGCTGTCTGATGCAGCTCTGAGGACACGCAAGCATCACTGAGTAGATGCTAGTGTAGTGTAGGGCACAGCCCAAGGGTCCTGGGGCTGCCACAATCGGGGTTCTGCTCTTGTTCTTGTTCCTTGCTATGCATGAATGGGAACTTCCTAGAAAGGCCCCTCCACAGCACAGGCTGCTTTGAAGGAGATGAACTCAGGTGGTCTCTCTGGTTTTATTAGGAGTATGGAACAGAGCCTGGGCTCTACTTTTAGCTTTTTCCAAAAGGGAAACATTTCCATCCGCTTTGTTCTTGCCGCGGTGTGTAATGAGAACCTTATGTCTGGCTGGCTGGGCTGCTTTCGTCTGGACATGCTGGTCAGGGAGTAGCCATCTCCAGAAGGGCCTTACTTGGGGCCAGGCCAGAGTTTCAGGCATCTGGACTTCTTCCCCGCACCATGACAGCTCTTTTCCCTGTGGGAGTTTAGAAGTGGGAAGCTCAGAGAACAGCCGCCCTCTATTCAGACAGGGGATGTCAAGATGCTGGCCCATGTTGCTGGGTGTGCCATATGTGGCAAGAGAGCAGGATGCTGTCTGGGTGGAGTGACCAGTGGACTGTGTAGAGTCAGGGGCAGCTCTGGAGAGGAACTGTGCCCAAAAGCAACTAGCCACTATGGCTCAGACAGGAAAGAGGATGTGAGTCACCCCTTGACAGGTAAGGCAACCTGTCTCTCCATGAGGTGTGTTTGTCAGGGGAGGTCGTCTGGGTTTCTGCTGGTTTAATCAGGTGGGTAGACACACTCTCAAGGTTTCCTCACCTGACTCTACTAGAAAATAAGGGATAATAAGTACGAATGTCAAATGTGGTTAGAAAAATGGTTCTCCCTGGAGCTCGAATGACCCTTTCACAGGGGTCACCTAAGGCCACCAGAAAACACAGATATTTACATTATGATTCATAGCAGCAAGATTACAGTTATGAAGTAGCAACAAAAATAACTTTAAGGTTTGGGGTCACCACAACACGAGGACCTGTATTAAAGGGTCACAGCATTGGGACAGTTGAGAACCACTGCTCTGGAAGCTGTGTTAAAGGGCTGCCTGGAGACTTAACCCTCACACAGAACAGTGCTGGTATAGGAGCATGGTATTATGGTCTGGATCCCAATATCTCAGATGAAGATGAGGATCAGGAGCCAGGGGAGGGAGTGACACTGAGGTGACTGTAGGTGGGCTTATGGCACATTCTTGAGTCAGAGGTGTGTCTGCTGGGCTCCATGAAATGAAACAACAGCAGCCACACTGTTTAGTTATTTTAAAAAATCACAGGAGACAATGCTCAGAGGCAGAGTGCAGTCAGGACCCAAAGTACTCAGTTCTCTGATTTGGGGGTCAGATCAGAACTGAGGGCAGCTGCAGATCCAAACAGATGTAGCTGTTCTGGAATCAGGAGCTGCCATTGAAGGGTAGGGGTACATAGCTGACCCTTTAGCGGCCATGCTCCCTGATAAGGGCAAAGGGGCCTTGGAAGTTTACCCTTCATCTGCTGGAGGGATATGAAAGGAGCCCAGCTTGTCATGGCGGTCTGGATTCATGTGAGCTTAGATGAGACCAGAAATCCTTGCTTGAGGAAGGCAGGAAGGAGGACCCCAACATAGAGAGTACTAGGACACCCCAGTTTAAATCTATGTCCAGGCCTGTGAAGAAGGGGATGGGCATCACAGACTTAGGCAAAATCCTGGACATACAGGTTGGCTGACCAAGATGGTATGTGAAATGTGGGTATCAAGGAGGCCTAAGGAGTATGACAGCCAGCAGCCTATCCTTATACCCAGGTGTGACCTATACAGGGCCGACAGCCACATCCTGGGGACTTCATCAGGAAGTTGGTGGTGGATGGTATGAAGCAGAAGGGTTTGACTCAAGGGATGGACCCATGCAGTAGTTCTATTCTTCATGGCGGTAGAGCCTAGGATAAAGACCAGAGTGATCAGAGACCCATATACCCTATGCCAGGCTGACTTGGAGCCACAGGGGAACTCCTGACTCTTCCTGTTATATTGCTTCTGGCACCTGTGGCCTGGTTGCTCAGTGATTCTTCTGACCACTGTCCTGGTGGTCACATCCAATCTTATTTAGTTAAATGATACTCATAATGTCCCTAAATGGACCCATTTGTCTGGTAGAAGAAACTAAGGTCAGAGAAAGCTGCTTTATAGGCAGAAGCCCTGAAGCCAGGGAAGGCCACCAGAGAGGCTCCCTGATGTCCTAACCTCACATCAGGAAAGACTTTTACTGCTTTCATCTCTGGGTGGATGATGGGTGACCATAACATGGTTACCTAGGGTATAGGACTGGTCAGACAGCTAAGTGCTGCCCTTGGTAAAATGCATGGCTCAGTACTCCAGAATACTATTCCCTCCCTAATACTGAAGCTTTTTGTCCAGTAATTACACTTATTTAAATAAATTAAGTCTATCTATGTCATTTCTCCAAGTTGAGTCACCTGTCCATGGAGAAGGGTAGGAAATAGACCATAGTTGGCCTTTGGGCACAGTACAATAGGTAGAAATGCAGGTATGGCATGTACCCTGTATCCTGAATATGGTACCCTTCAGATAGAAATGCTAAAAGGGCACCAGGGAAGCTGAGGTTACACTGGTCATTTTTCTGACCACTGACCCCAAGAAAGACTTTCTTTCTGGAGCCATGTTGCCAAGGCCAGCACACTCTAGGACATACCTGGAGCTGCCCAGACTTCAGCTACTGAGTTAAGTATGTACCTGCATCTACTTGGTTTATTTCATCATGATTTTGGCTTTGGATTAGCGAGCATGTGACACCATCCTTGGCTCTGTGGTCCTTGTCTGCAAAGGATCATGTGTGTCTGATGGAGAGCAGCAGCCGGGGACTCCATGCCTAGTCAAGCCAGTTGCTGAGAACAGCAAGTGGAAAATGCTTTATCAAGAAGATTCCAGAAGGGGCTGGAGAGATGGCTCAGTGGTTAAGAGCACTGACTGCTCTTCCGAAGGTCCTGAGTTCAAATCCCAGCAACCACATGGTGGCTCACAACCACCCGTAACACCCTCTTCTGGAGAATCTGAAGGCAGCTACAGTGTACTTACATATAATAAATAAATAAATCTTTAAAAAAAAGAAGGTTCCAGAAAACACAGAGTAGTTGTTTTTCTATTGTACAATGCCCTGCTCCTCAAAAAGAAACTGTGTAGCCCACAGGAACATGTTGAGCCCTTGGCTGGCTGGGATGTGATGAACTTTTGTGGTCTCCAAGGGATAGCACCATGGTGCCGCCCAAGTTAAGCCAGGGTGCCGGTCAAAGGAAGGCTCAGAGAAAGCCACACAGGTGATTCTGCTCCAAACTGTGGGAAGCTTCAACGGGGGTTTGCTCATTCGTTGTCCAGGTAAGCTGAGCCAGCCACTTCCATGCTATTTGTTTCTTCATAGCCCTGAGCCTGGATACAATGGCTTTCACCACAGTCCTTATCTAAAGAAGCTCACTGCAAGAAGAGTGTCAGAGTCCCTAGGAATACATCATCATGCAGCTTGTATGACCAGTCCCCTGAATTTCTAGTCCAAAAGGGAGTTCCCTTCGTTGACCAACACCCTCAGTTCTGGTTAGGGCTAAAGCAACCATACAGAGCTGAGGTATACATTTTGTGAGCTGGTCTCTGCTTCGTTGCCTTTCAAAGATGAGGCAGAAGCTGACAGAAAGGGATGAGATAAATAGGCTTGGTGAAGCATCTTGGAAATGTCTAGCATGAATGTGGCTGAACTTGGATGGTGTAGGCAGCACAGAAGTCTGCTAGCCATGGCGGGTCTGGCCTGGGGTAGACAGTGGGTGGAGAGGGCAGGGTAGTTCAGCAGCAACCACAGGAAGCTACAGTAAAAGGAGAACATCTAGGATAACCTGAGGTCACCCAGGACCCATGCCACAGCCCCATTGAGAAACGAGCAGAATCCAAACAATTACTTGATCCTAAAGTTTGTAATGAGAAATCAGACCAGCAAAGTTGCCAAGCCAGGTTAACACAGGGTGTCTGCCAAAGAAAGGCTCAGAGAAAGACAAATCGGTGACCCTGCTCCAAACTACACAGAGCCTCATCAGAGATTACCGATAATTCAAGAGTAAGTGGAGATGATAGTCAACATCTTTGTACTGGCTAGTTTTGTGTCAACTTGACACAGCTGGAGTTATCACAGAGAAAGGAGTTTCAGTTGGGGAAATGCCTTCACGAGATCCAGCTATAAGGCATTTTCTCAATTAGTGATCAAGCGGGGAGGTCCCCTTGTGGGTGGTGCCATCTCTGGGCTGGTAGTCTTGGTTCTATAAGAGAGCAGACTGAGCAAGCCAGGGGAAGCAAGCCAGTAAAGAACATCCCTCCATGGTCTCAGCATCAGCTCCTGCTCCCTGACCTGCTTGAGTTCCAGTCCTGACTTCCTTGGTGATGAACAGCAGTATGGGAGTATAAGCCAAATAAACCCTTTCCTCCCCAACTGCTTCTTGGTCATGATGTTTGTGCAGGAATAGAAACCCTGACTAAGAAAATCTTAAAGCCATCCTCTGAGGGGTAAGATACTGAACAAGAGATCCCAGGGAAAACTTGATAGTACTCTAGGGGATCTCTTGGCCCTGAGGTGAGATCAGCCCTGGGGCCCCCTGGGGCTGCCCCAAGAGAGGGTATCATAGGACCAGGAGACTTGTCTCATTCAGGAGGATCAGACAGGCACCGCAGTTCTATCATTTCATTCTAAGATGACACAGAAGAGAGGGGTTGTGCAGCCCCAAATAAATGGAAAAGATTCCAAGAATCTCAGCATCGTAGTTGTGTTTTCTCTTGGTTTTGCAAAGGTTTAAGGAATGTGTAATTACGAAATGCCGTTGCACTGGCTGTGGGAGTGCTGCTTGAAGGGGTGGCAGGGTACAGTAAAGTCCCTCATGTTCCCCGGACATAGTGCTGTGGATATCTGCCTCACTGGTCACAGGCATCAGCATCTGCAAGATATGCAGAGCTGGATCCATGTACTTGGTGCTTGCTAAGAGCAGGCTGATGATGGCTCTCCCTCCACGATGCCCCACACCCGTGCCCTCTGGGCACCTCACCACACCTCATTACCTATAGTCCTAAGCCAAGACCGGCAGACCTCAGCACTGCTGAGTTTCAGTTGGGGTAGGCAGAGCTTGTTCCAAAGGATCTTGATCTTTACAGGCAAATCCAAAGAGTGTGTGGGTCTCTCCTGTCAGAGCTCCTGGATGCCCCTTCAGAGGCAGCTTTTCAGGTTTGTGAGGCAGCTGCAGCTGCTGGTGTGAGGTTACGTGAGAATCTCCTCAGCTGGTTTATCTCCTCCCCCTCCCAAGCCCTGACATCATCTCATCTTGGCCTAACAAGAGCAACCGTAGGACTCAGGTTTCCATCCATGCTCACTGAGAGAGACCCATTGTCCAGATGGGAAAGTGAAGATGCAAAGAAGAACAGAGGGCAAAAGGCACTTTGTAACTGTGTCCATCTGAGTGGGTTACAAAGGCTGAGGGCTGCAGTGGGGGTCATAAAGACCTACCTCCTGGGCCCCATATTCACAAAGGGAAGAAGGAAAGCACATGACCACCCTAATAGATACAAGCCCACATCTGGGAACACTCAGCTTTCATTCATGAAAAAAAAAACAACCCTCAGCAGACTAAGAATAGAAAGGAATTTCCTTAGCTGAATATGAGTCTCTTCAAAAGACCTTCAGCAAGCACAGTATTAAGTGGAGGAGCAGCAAACATTCCCATGTGACCAGGGCATGATCGGCTCCTGTGACTGTCATCTAAGTCAGAGAGGTGGTGGGGAAATGCATAGGGGGACCTGGATGTCGCATACTGGAAAAGATAAAGAGAAAAATATTTTTTGGAAAGTGGTGTTAGTATGCACGTTAAGAAAATAAAGACAGCAGGAGGAAATAGTAAATATGAGAAAATAGACTACATGATTGGAAAATCTAAATGAATTCATAATCCAGTAGTTGTACATGGATCCAGTACTGCTCCCTTGAAGACTGCTGGATTCCACTGCACACACATGATGGATTCTTTATGCCAGTGACCTGTGGGGCAGAACCCCCCACCCCCAGCACTGAGGCCAGGAAGCATGGGGGACTCAAGGACCCTACTGAGGTAACACAAGACATTTTCAGAGGTAACAGGGAGCAGTAAATGAGCTGGGAGATGGCTCAGCAGGTAAAGAAATTTGCTACAAAAGGCTGGAGTTTGTTCTCCAGGGCCACACAAAGGTGTAAGTAGAGAACCAACTCCATAAAGCTGTCCTTTGATCAACAAACCTGAATTCTTAGAGGCTCCCAGAGACTGAACCACCAAACAAAGAACATACAAAGGCTGTACCTAGGCCCCTCACACATATATAGCAGATGTACATAACTGTCTTTTTGTGTCCCCCAACAACTGGAGTCAGGGCTTATCCTGACTCTGTTGCCTGCCTGTGGATCCTGTTCCCCTAATTGGGCTGTCTTGTCTGGTTTCAGTGGGAGAGGATGTACCTAACCCTGCAGTGACTTGAGGTGCCAGAGTGGGTTGGTTCCCTGGGAGGGACCTCCCCTTTCCCAGAGGTGAAGGAGGGGGAAGGGCCCTGTGTGGGGGGAGTGAGAGGAGAGTAGGGGCAGTGATCGGGATGTAAAGTGAATAAATAAGTAAAATAATGGAAAAAAAAAGAACTAAAAAACACAAAAGGCACACAAATCTCAATGTTATAAAGACAGTCACACAACTCTCACCCCATAAACACTGTTATAAAACTTGACAAATGACTGTAGTGCTCATGTGGATAAGCTAAGGTGAGGGTAAACCCCAGGAGGAAAGCAATGGTGACTGACTGGAGACAGGGATATCTCAAAAGGATAGCACAAAGAGACTCACACAGACAAATGGGCAAAAGGACTGAAGTGAAGGCGAGGTAGAGACATGTCCCCCAGGCAGTGGCAGATAATGGGCCATGCTAGGAACAGATTTTGCAATGACAACTGTGAGAAAGTCATCTGTTAATGAAAAAAAAAAATAAGTTGTACTTCTACTTCTTACCATGGGTGTAATAAATACCCAAAGGACATGTAAGAAATTAAATAAATTAGAGATGGCATGGAGTGTAATATTACATCTCTCAGAAGAATTTCTTAACTCAAAAATGTGTAAACCATCAAGGAAGGACTGATACATGCAATCTCATTAAAATTAAGGCAGTCTTCACATCCAAAGACATCACAGGTTCTGAGGAGATAGCTCAAGCGAATATGAGGACCTGAGTTTAATCCCCAGCACTCCGAGTATGGGAAGGGGGGTTGAGAGGCAGAGAAAGAGAGGGGAGAGCGAGTGTGTGTGTGTGTGTGAGAGAGAGAGAGAGGGGGGGGAGGGGAGAGAGAGAGAGAGAGAGAGAGAGAGAGAGGAGAGAGAGAGAGAGAGAGAGTGAGAGCCACCAGCTGAGAACACATGGTGGGGTGTGATGGTTTGTCTATGCTCAGTCGAGGGAGTGGCACTATTAGAAGGTGTGGCCTTGTTGGAGTAGGTGTGTCACTGTGGGTGTGGGCCTTAAGACCAGCATCCTAACTGCCTAGAAGTCAGTATTCTGCTAGCAGTCTTCAGATGAAGAAGTAGAACTCTCAACTCCTCCTGCACCATGCCTGCCTGGATGCTGCCATGTTCCCCCCTTGATGATAATAGACTGAACCTCTGAACCTGTAAGCCAGCCCCAATGAAAGGCTGTCTTTTATAAGACTTGCTTTGGTCATGGTATCTGTTCACAGCAGTAAAACCCTAACTGAGATGGGAGTGGGGGGAAAGAGGAAGGAGAAAAAAGGAGAAAGGGGAGAGAGAGAGAGAGAGAGAGAGAGAGAGAGAGAGAGAGAGAGAGAGAGAGAGAGAGAGAGAGAGAGAGAGAGAGAGAAAAGAGGCAAAGAACCTGAAGAGAGGCCAAACAGCCATTTTTATAGCAAGTCAGGCCTACTTAGCTGTTGCTAGGTAACTGCTGGATGGAGACTAGAAGGAATACTAACATGCTAACAGCCTTGTTGGAGTAGATGTTACTGGGAGAAGGTTTCAAAAGCCCATGCCAGGCTCAGCCTACCTCCATCCACCACCACCCACTTCTGCTTATGGATCAGATAGATAGATAGATGTAAACTCTCAGCTACTGCTTCAGTACCATCTCTGCCTGCCTGCTGCCATGCTCTCTGGCATGATGGTCATGGGCTCACCCTCTGAAACTGTAAACCCCAATAAACTCTTTCTTCTATAAGCCCTTTACAGCAACAGAAAAGTAACTATGTCAAAAATTAAAGAAGGCTAGAGGAGGTTGGAGAGACTGTTCAGTGGCTAGGAGCCCCAGCTACTCATCCTGAGGACCCAATAGAAGCAGTAATTAAAAACTTCCCAACCAACCAAACAAATAAAACCAAACAAATGAACAACAACAACAACAACAACAACACACACACACCAAACAAATAAATCCATAGGACCAAATGAATTCAGAGCAGTCCTCCAAGAAGAAATAATACCAATTTTCTTCAAATTATTATTCCCCAATATAGAAACTGAAGGGATATTTCCTAATACTTTTTATGAAGTTACTATTATCCTGATACCCAAACCATACAAAAACCCAACAAAAAAGAGAATTATAGACCTATATCCCTTATGAATATAGATGCAAACATTCTTAATAAAATACTTGCAAATCAAAATTTTAAAACACAGCAAAAAGTTTATCCACTGGGATCAAATTGGCTTCATCCCAGCAATACAGGGGTGATTCAGCATGAATAAATGAATAAATAAATAAGTGCAATGTACCACATAAATAGGCTGAAAGACCAAACAAATAAACAAAAACCCAAATGAACATCTCATTAGAAGCAGAAAACACCTTTAACAAAATCCAACTTCCACTCATGATAAAATTCCTAGAGAGAGCTCAGCCTAATGACACACACCTTTGATCTCAGCATTCTTGGGGAAGAGGCAGAGGCAGACAGATTTTTGTGAGTTTAAGGCCAGCTTAGTCTACATAGTGAGTTCCAGGATGTCCAGGGATATGTAGAGGGACCTTGCCTCAATTACTTTTTTTAAACTTAAGCCCATCAGTCAGCCTGGAGAAGCAGCCACAGAAGACTCTCAGAATGTGGATGGAAGACTTAGCAAACATCCACAGGCAGAGGGAGCAGAGAAAACTGTGTCTGGGTCTTGCCTAAGGCCACAGGATGCTGGGCAGCTATGATAGCTCATTCCCAGAGGCATTGCCAACCAGTGAGAAGGGGTGTCTTCTGCATCCCCGTCCTGAAGAAACTAAAGCCAGACCAGAGCCTGTCTTACCCCAGGAAAGTCTGCCACCTCAATGATGCAAACAGCAATGTTTATTTTCTAGAGCCTGGGGGTGAATTCTGAAGACAGACAATAGGAAAAGCATCCAAAGAAAAGGTGGTCACAGTGGAAGGAGTCAGGGTCAGTCAGAAAGTGGCACCAAACCCAAGGTCTAAAGAGAATAAGCTTGAGAAGAGAATCTTCCCTGTAACTCATAACAAGTTTATGGGCCAAGAGAGCTTCTGTCCTTGTAGTCACCTTCCTGGGAGTCTGATGCCCAAGGTCTAAGTGTTCATTTTAATGTGGTTCAAGAATAGCATTGTTTCCAGATTCCCAAAAGAAGTACGATATCAGTCTCCTATGTAGGGTACTATGTAGGGTACCATACTCTCAAGCATGCCTCTTCTCAAGGCCTTCCAGAAAAGGAGATTCAAGAAAACTTAGTAGTTTGCAATGAGAGTCCTTCAAAATAGCAGACAGGGTACTATCTGTTGATAAAGGAAGCAGGGTCCATCAGTGTTGGAGGTAAAAACTAAATGGGCACCATGTCCTTTCAGACATGTAAAAGAGACTCAAAAGGAGCTTAAAGCCAGCTGAACCTGAAAAGCAAAACCAGGAAATTAAGCAATAATTGAAACGTAAGTCAGTGAGAGGTTCAGTATTATATTAGACACAAGACAAGAACATGAGATCCACAGGAAGTCATGGAGGAACCATCTGGAATGAAGCCCAGAGGAAAAGCCGAGTGACAGTGCTGTTCAGGACCAGAGACCTCAGAAGAGGAAAACTGACAGCCCAAGGCTCCCCGAGTAGACTGAGTGAATCTACAGCTCCCAACAGAAGAATCCTCCCAGGGCCTATGAGAAGGATTCTGTCCTAGAATACCCAGCCAGATGGAGACATGGCTTGGCTGTGGGGCTGCTGACTTAAGCATGCATCGGGCAGCAAAAACACACTCTAAGGTGGACAACATAAAGATATTCTGATACAGCCAAGCGGTGGGGCTAACACAAGAGCCACCATGTGGGAAGTACTTTAGGGTGCTGTTGATAACCTAGATGAGGCACCCTGGGAGAGAAGGGAGGAAATTAGAGAAGGTATGAGCCAAGCTAACAAATGGTACTAGTGCAAGTGTAATGTCTGGTGGGGTCATCAGGCCGCACTGCAGGGGACTGACAGACAGGACATTTAGACTTTAGAGTGTTTATTTTACCTTAGAGGAGCTCTTACAGAGAAGTCAGTCTATGTAACTTCCGAGTTAGTTAAGTGCACCATGTGAAAATCCCTGAAGGAGATTGTATCATGAGGGGTTTAGTGTCACGAAAGGGGGCTGACTGGAACCTCGGAGCTACAGTCCAAAGCAATGGTCACATCCACATAGGACCCAGAGGCAGAGAAAAATAAGCAAAAAAGCAGGATACATTAAAAACTAATAACCAGCAAGTTTTGGGGATAAAGACTAGATTGACGAGAGATGTGGATCACCAAGGAGACTGGTAAAGGTCCTCCGCACAGCCACAGTAAGAGAGCTTCAGAGATCACTGACAGGGAAAAGAAATCACAATACCAAAGGAATGTAGGTGGGTATCATCAGAGCCAGATGAGCAGAGCCATCCTCACCATGAACTTTACACAAGCTACTCCACAGCTCAGATACAGGGGTGCCAAAGGCACCCTGGGATGTGAGCCTCATGGACATGAAGAAATCCCATGTGAAGAACGCTAGCCATGTAGAGACGGAGAAACTGATAGGAAACAGTGTCAAGTGTGAACCAAAGCTAGAGCAACAGAAGAACAAGGCTGAGTGTATCTTTTCACACATCCTGGAGAAAGTGAGGTCCAACATGAAGGCAGAAAATGCCATTAGAAAGGCAGAACTTCAGGTCTTCCTACAAGGCATTACTTGTAAGCCCCATCACTTGGCTCTATCAGAAGAATCTGATTCAGCTGAAGGCCATCCCTGAGATCTGTGGCAAGCATAAGGCTTCCAGAAGAGATTCTGGAGACTTCCATCCTAAGGAGACAAGATAGTTTCCCAAGTGCTCAAAATTTCCAGCAAATAGAGGCATTGGTGGCGTTGGTATTGAATGGGGTTATTGCCTTTTGCAGCTTTGTGCTTGAAGTACTAAGACCTGGAGGATGTTGGTGTGGATGACTCTCCCTCAAGCCCTATGCTAGCCTTGGAATGGCTTTCTCTGTACCTATTGTCCCTTTCAGTGTGATGTCATAGTGCTCTTTAACTGTCACTAGTAGAGTGGAGTCACAGTAACAGGGAAGTCTATGAACAGGGTTTATGTATGGATCAAGGGGACCACACTCATCCAGGTGGTCTGACATGCTGCTCTGCATGTTTTCTGAAGTATTTCCCTCAGGTCGTCAATAAGGTCAGAGATCAGCCATGATTCCATTATTTGGATACCTCAGATGAAGGGAAAGGAGTCAGGAAGGCTTTGGAGGGTCAGATGCAGGGCTCATTGGAACTATACGTGGTTCCAGTACCCCATTTTTGTAGCAGAATGTCTTGGCAACACCTAGCTTCTTGAGGACCCCGATGACAGAAGCACTGAGTTCTGTCAGCAGGCAGCAATTCTATTTTCCACAAAGAGGAGATGAACAGTCTTATTGATAGTTATCTACTGTGTAAGATCAAAGCTTTTGATCATTTAAAATTGACAGGTTGCCATTTGTTGGCTGGAAGTTCAGATCCCAATAATTAAATGTTTCATGTATACAATGAGTTCTTCCCCTCTGAAGGAGGGAGAAGTGAAAATACAAAGGCATAGCATGAGTATGGTTCCACAAGGAATGGAGACTTGTCATTGGTTGCTAGTTTCTTGTCAGAAGTCCTGCCTCCCATTGCAGGATGTGGCACATTCAACTTCTCTGCTCAGCCAAGTTTTACCCTAAAATTTGACCCAAACGAAAACTAGCCAGAATACTTGGCAGATTTTCTCCTAAAGTAAAATACAAAAAAAAAAAAAAAAAAAAAAAACAGCAAAGAGTAGAGACCTGCTCCAAGTCAGCATTGGGTCCAGGAATTGACTTTCTGTTGGCACTCATATGGCTCGGACTTTCCTGGGCACAGAAGACCTGAGTTCTGGTCAACCAAAGTCAAGAGTCACTCCACTGGCAACACACTGTAGCCAGCGTTGGAGGCAGGGTTCTCTCAGCCAGCCTGAGGGACTGGGGAGGATGGATAAATGGTAACCATTGTCCTGCCATTGTCTGATCATCACTGTTGATGCTTAGATCTGCCTGGGATGGAGATAACAAGCTGAGCAGGTGCAGACAAGGTCTCAGCCCCAGAGCCTGGAGGATCCCATACATATGCAGGCACCATGCGCAAACGCTAGAGGTGCTTAGCCATGAAGGCACATGCATGTCACATCCTGACAGGCTATCCTTATACTTCTGAGGAGGGGGAATGTGGCTGAAATACTCCAGACTCAAGATGCAGGGCCAACGTGAGTATGGTGATAGTACTATCTCACATCTAACACCTCACTACAGACCTAGATACAGACGCATGAGGAGGTCCAGGAGACTGATTTATGCTGAGTCCATCAGAAAAGAAGACAAATCCAGGTCATTGTTCATCACTGTACTTAGCTGCTCTCTCAGTCTCCATTATAGTCCCTCATTGTTCACTGCTGTGTCTGATATCATATCCTGTGATTATCAAGTAAAATCTTTTTGGGGGGGAAATTTCGACACAGGGTTTCTCTGTGTAGCCCTGGCTGTCCTGGAACTCACTTTGTAGACCAGGCTGTCCTCGAACTCAGGAATCTGCCTGCCTCTGCTGGGATTAAAGGCATGCGCCACCACGCCCAGCTCATAAAATCTTTTGAAATGTAGTATTTTAACAGTTCACTAGCTTCTACCAATGTCATCATTGCTTAGAGCTCAGAATGTCATCGGATAACATGTGAGACCTCTAGCAGACTTCCTTTGCTAACCTGTCCAACCTGATGTTTCCAGAAACATAATTCTGTAAGCATAAAAAGTTGGTGAAACTGGTGGTACATGGGTTTATTTGGGGGTAAGCAATCTCAATTCATGTTCTTGGGTTATGATTATTCCTGTTTGGCTCAAGAATGAACTCTTATTCCCTTTCAGGTAAAAGTTGACATCACATACTGGTGATCTGCTTTAAAAGAGAACAGAGTTGAGCCACGTGCTTTGCTGATGTTCAGTTTCTAAAGCTCACACCCTGTCCTCAAGACCCAAGTCCAGTTGGTGTAAAACTGGACTTGCCATTTTAATTCTGAGGAGCAGCCTCTCTTGAAGGGGATCAGGCAGCCTTCTATCTCCTTTCATGATACCATGTGAAGGAGTTAAGACCATGCACCCCAAAGGTACTGCTCTTGATGTGGACTTTGGTGAGCTCACAGCATTCAGAAGCGGCAGGTGCAATTGCCTCACTTCTCTTCTGGATGGTCCCATTCTAAGGAGTAGGAGGTGAAATTCTGTGGGAGGGAATGCCAAAACCAGAGGCAAGATTTTTTTTTTTTTAAATCAACAAGGACTAACTCACTCTGTTAAGATTACTGGCCTTCACTGGGTGTGGTGGCCCACGCCTTTAATCCCAACACTTGGGAGGCAGAGGCAGGTGGATTTCTGAGTTCGAGGCCAGCCTGATCTACAAAGTGAGTTCCAGGACAGCCAGGGCTATACAGAGAAACCCTGTCTCGAAAAACCAAAAAAAAAAAAAAAAAAAAAAAAAAGATCACTGACCTTCTTTTAGCCTCTCTCAAACCCCCTTACTGGCCTGATTTGGCACATGGGTGCCATCAGGGCTCCAGCTCCTTCTGAAGTTTCCCGTGCTTCGGGAGACTTGAATGAAAAAGCTTGTGTGTTTGACCTAGTCATTTTCCTGTTGTCACCCGAGGCTGTGTGTAGGTAAGTGCATGTGTAGTTGAACGTGTTAGTGGTATTCCCTCCCAGACACAGAAGACATGAGATGTTCACACTCATGAGATCTACTTCCACTCATAGTCTTAAAGTGAGCATCCATTTCTAGACACCACCGACATTAGCCAGCACACTCTCCAGCCCCAGACAAAGGTTCTTCTCGGCTAGGAGTTCTCAACCTTCCTGATGCTACGACCCTTTAACAGTTCTTCATGTGGTGGTGACCCCTACTCACAAAATTATTTTTGTTACTACTTCATAGCCATAATTTTGCTACTGTTATGAATAGCAATGCAAATATCTGATATGCGAGGTACCTGAATATGTGACACCTGGTACCTGAATATGTGACACCTGTGAAATGGTCCTTTAACATCCAAAAGGGTTGTGACACCCCAGGTTTGAACTACTGCTCTAAGCCTAGGGATATGAATTCTGCAGTTCATAGGTAGCTATTAGCAGAATAAAAATGTAAAATATCCCAGAAGAGGTTGATTGTTTAAACACATTTAAAAAATGAACAAATCAATGTAAAATAACATTACATTAGGTCTCACTAGCAGCCGAATCAACTTTAGGCGGTTTCTGTCCTACAAAAAGCCAGCTGCCACTCCGGCTCCCTAGTAGATGAGTACCTGTCTTTGCAGATTGGAAGGGTACGCGCAGCAGCCAGAAGGAAGGGGAGGGAAGAGAACTTTGGAGCAGAAGCTAGATCTGTTGCCAACATGCAGAGTGGAATACAGCCTGGCCAAGGTATGGGATACATCCCATACATGGGATGACTGGAAAAGCTCAAAGTCAATAGTGGCACCTGCTATACTCACCATGGGATGTACAGTCCTGATTCTGCCATCTCCTCTGGGTGGCCAATGGGAACTCCTTCAGAGGCCTGTTTTCTAGTCAGAGTCAGCAGAGAACTATAAGAGGTTTGTATCAGATCCTAGGGATGTGAACATCAGGGCTATGGAACACCCTGAAAACCAGGTTCTGTAATCACATCTCAGGTTAGGCTAAAGGAAATATCAGTGTAATCTGCATGCCAAACTGTTCTTGGTGATGAATGAAGAGAATGTGGGGGACATCAGTGCCCAGCTATGCAGCTGCTAGAGGAAGGAAAACCGGAGTGAGGAAGGCAAGGTGTCACTGGGGAACACCTGGCTACCAGAAATGGGAGCAAGAAGCAAGGCGTGGTGGCTCAGGCCTGTAATCCCAGCACTCAGGAAGTAGAAGCAAACACTGAGTTTAAGGCCAGTCTGGGCTGCATACTAAGTTCCAAGGCAGTCACAGGTACATAAGAATCTCCTGTCTCAAAACAAACAAGGCAAAAATAAGAGGAATGAATGAATTGTGCTGTGCCTTCAAGAAGCTAGGAGCACTGTGATTCCCCTGAAGCTAAGAAAAAGACAGAAACAAACACCCTTTGACCTTGCAACAGTTCCTAAATGTCTGAGAAATATGGTAGATGGAGGACCTTCCTCAGGCTTAGGTAGGCTCTTTCACAATTCAGGGTGGAAGCTCAACCATGGGCATTTCTGGTCTCCTAATGGCCCAGCTGTGTGGATTAGACAAGTCCCTTAAGAGCTAGTGATGTCCCTGACCAGCTGGTGTGAATTTTGGATTCCTGAGTGGGGTGTAAGTAACAGACAGGGAAAGGTCAGAATATTGGCGTACAAAACTTTATTTCTTAATAATTCTATTTAGTGCTTTCCATCACGAGGAAATATTGTTGAGTTTAGGAGGAAAAACAACAAACAAACAAACAAACAAACAAACAGACAAATCCTGAGTGAATGTTAACAAGCTTTGGGAATGTAAGGTACCCACACAAAACACTGAAGTGTTGAACACTTTTCAAGTTTTTATTGGCCATTTAGATTTCTTCTCTCGAGAACTGTCTATTCCATTTGTCTTTTGATTGGATGACTTGACTTTGACGCTTAGTTTTTGCTGGAGTGTTTGTGCGCTCGTTTTTTGTGTGCCTGTGTGTGTATACATAAGACACAAGGCTTGCCCTATGCTCATCTGCACCAAACTGACAGAGGCAAATTTAATCCACCAGGATGGTACTTTGTCTAGAGGGAAACCCGTGCAGATAAGATGCTCTTGTGCACTAGTGCTGGGACTGCTGAGTCGTCACTCTGGGGACAGCATGGGATTGTCTAGAAAAGCTATTGTGATTACAGTTAAGGAGTTGGAGAAGACAGGGAGATAATGGAAGTCAAACCTTACTAAGAAAGAACAAAATAGAACATTAGAACTAATATATTCATAGTTATTTTAAATTTAATATTGCTAAAGTTTTATATATATATAATATTAGCAATAATAAAAGCTCACTATACAGCTTTACATTAGCCACATGGAAGACAAGCTTGGTAAACTTTACAGCAGAAAAATAGCAACAAGTGAGTGATGCCTTGAGAGAAAAGGATGGATCTTGAAACCTCAAAGCCCCCCATACGTTTCCTCCAACAAGGCCCCACCTACTGTACAAAACCCCTCCTATTTTTTATAATCCTTTTAAACAGTTTCCCTCTCTAGTGACTAAGCATTCAAATATATGCACCTAGGGGGGACATATAACCATAAACCATTTTTGTCTTATCACCCCAGTTATCCTTTATGACTAGATAATTCCATTGCCTGAATTATAACTTAGCATTCACACTTAGACAAAACCTGCTATATCATATGGGTTGCCTTCATGATGAAACCTTTCTTTCTTTCTAATCAAAGTTCTTGGTTGTCTCCTTTTAATTGGGGGAGTTATCATTTTTTAATGAGTAACCATTCTTCTTCACTTGAGTCATAACCAATGAACAGAAAACATCATATCATCACCATTGATAACTAAAAGCCTTTCTTAGACACCCAAATCATTGCTTATGACTGAACTCTTTCTCCCCTCATCTGAATTTGTTTTTCAACTAAAACTGTCCTCTTCAGCCATCTTCATGACTGAAGAATTTTCATATTCCTTTTTTTTTTTTTTTTGAGACAGGGTCTGTGTAGCCCTGGCTGTCCTAGAACTCACTCTGTAGACCAGGCTGGCCTCGAACTCAGAAATCCGCTGGCCTCAAACTCAGAAATCCAACTGCCTCTGCCTCCCAAGTGCTGGGATTAAAGGCTTGCGCCACCACTGCCTGGTTGAATTTTCATATTCTTATCATCCAGACAACTTATTAGTCACTTTATTGTTGTATTGCTGTAGAGACACCATGACCAAGGCAACTCATAAAAAAAACCAAAACACTTAACTGGAGACTTGCTTATATCTTCAGAAGCTTAGTCCCATGCAGGCAGGTACTGAAATAGTAGCTTAGAGCTATATCCTGATCCATAGGAAGAGAGAGAGAGAGAGAGAGAGAGAGAGAGAACACATGTGCCTAGGCCTGGTGGTATGGACATCTGAAACCTCAAAACTCACCCCCAATGACATACTTCCTCCAACAAGTCCACACTTCATAATCTTTACAATCCTTTCATAGTTCTGATGGGGACGATTCTTATTTCAAACCACCACAGTGGGTTTGTTGTACCATGAACAATGAGGATCTTCATCTGATTTGAGAGTCTTGTGTTCTCTGCTAGCAACTAGTCTAAAATCAGAAACTTCACAAACTCCATAGCCTCCAGCAGGGATCAGAGGCCCAAAACTCCACTAATAAGTACTCTATTGGGCCAAAGGAGACTAACTCACCATTGTCCCCGCTGAGAGGTGGTACTCTGGTCCAAGAAGAGACCAGGCGAGTATTAAAACTTCTCTTGATACAGTGGGTGAGATGTATTGGCCATGCATGTGCTTATTTAGATGAACGGACTGGTTGTTGTAACTGAGTTGGAAGAAATGTTGAGGGAAGTTCACAAGGGACCATGAAGGAAAAGGACCAGACGAGTCTGTGGACCCACAGCCAACTATCAACAGATCAAGATGGCTGAGCTTTCCTCTAAGAGACAGTACACTCAAGACCTTATGGAACCCAAGAACTCTCATGTTTGCCTAGATACTCTGAGGCTGTTAAAGTGTCCCACCCCCAACACAAGAAACGGGGTTCATCTCACCACAACTCCAGAGGGATTTGGGGTCCTAGTCCTACACTACTATGACCCTGATCTACAGGTCAAATCTTACCTGGCTGAATGGTAACCATGATCAGTTCTGGCTTTCAAGGAGAACCCACACTGTTTCCTGAGTCAGTAGACTCCTGAGGCCACTTTACTACCCATCCCATTAGGACAGGAAAAGAAGGCAGGGGGCTCCACAGGTGTTTCAGATCTACCTATCCTTCTCTACTGACCATTACAGGCTCCTCAAAGGCAGACAGACCCCTTTTCCATTTTGGTGGGAAACTAGATTCTGTGTAGAGGCTACAAAGTGATAGAGGGTATTCACTGCCTGTGGAACATTATGAGTGTGTGAAGAATATCGTGGGCAGTAACCTTCCAGAGGCCCTTGGTTGGGTCAGGCTTTTGGCTGTCAGGACCACAGCTACTCCACACTTGAAAGATTATGCCTGTCAAGCAGGGCCAGAGAATGCCCACAACAGCTTGCAAAGAGCTAAGGGTGGATCCTGTGTGGGATCCAAGTCTCCGGTCAGCCTACCTTCTTTGTTTCCTTGGCAGGATTCCCTGTTCTTCTATAGCTATTTCTTCCAAATCGAAATATTTTCTACTTGGGGGAAGAAGAAAATTCACAAGGATGCTCAGGCAACTTATTTTTTTTCTTTTTTTAATTAGGTATTTTCCTAGTTTACATTTCCAATGCTATCCCAAAAGTCCCCCATACCCCCCCCCCCCCACCAATCCCCTACCCACCCACTCCCCCTTTTTGGCCCTGGCGTTCCCCTGTACTGGGGCATATAAGGTTTGCAAGTCCAAAGGGCCTCTCTTTCCAATGATGGCAAACTAGGCCATCTTTTGATACATATGCAGCTAGAGACAAGAGCTCCGGGGTACTGGTTAGTTCATAATGTTGTTCTACCTATAGGGTTGTAGTTCCCTTTAGCTCCTTGGGTACTTTCTCTAGCTTCTCCATTGGGAGCCCTGTGATACATCCAATAGCTGACTGTGAGCATCCACTCCTGTGTTTGCTAGGCCCCGGCATCGTCTCACAAGAGACAGCTATATCTGGGTCCTTTCAGCAAAATCTTGCTAGTGTATGCAATGGTGTCAGCGTTTGGAAGCTGATTATGGGATGGATCCCTGGATATGGCAATCACTAGATGGTCCATCCTTTCGTCACAGCTCCAAATTTTGTCTCTGTAACTCCTTCCATGGGTGTTTTGTTCCCATTTCTAGGAAGGGGCAAAGTATCCACACTTTGGTCTTCGTTCTTTTTGAGTTTCATGCGTTTAGCAAATTGTATCTTATATCTTGGGTATCCTAAGTTTCTGGGCTAATATCCACTTATCAGTGCTCAGGCAACTTATAAGAGTCCCAAATTCATTACTGAGTTTATAGAAACAACAAGTAATTGCTAGTGGGAAGACTCTTTAGTGGAGCTTCCTGCAAATTGCTCAAGAAACTCTGGTGATAACAGTTTTCATAAATTTCCAGCCATAATGGAGTGGGGCTTTATTTTTCTGCAAGTTATTCCCCAAAACACTGACTTCCAAAGTTGTATTTAGATGAAATAATTTCTTTGGTTTGTCATCAGTACCCTGAGATAAAAAGCCACGTCTTCGTATCCCCCAGGAAAAGTTTCATAACACATAGATGACCATACACACACCCTTGCACCAAACACACAGGACCAGGAGGAAAGGGCTGCAGCTGACAGAGGGCTGAGGAAAACGCCACCGACAATGCTCACCACTTCCTCCCTGATCCTGTCCTTATCTGCAGGATGCTATCACCCTCTGCTGGTCTGAGAGGGAACTGTCACATCAAGATTGTCAGTCCCTAGTTTCCCAGAGGGGCTCTTCCCTAGCTGTGTCTTTCTATCTCTTGTCTTTGCCTCTTCTGTCTGGGTACCTTCCATTCCATACTCTCACATCCTAACCTCTCTCTTTCTCCTTAGTTCCCAATCTCTTTTTACCTGACCACTTAGATGCTGGATATCTTAGTGGTAGGATGGTCCTTGCCCACTCCAGCTCCAAATCGTGGAGTATGGAGCAACCCTACCTCACTCTTTCCTGACCTTTGTGCCTTTAGACCCTATTCATTATCTCAGGTAGCCCACAGGGCTAGGGTACATCAGGGCTGGTTAAGAGTGGGAAATAGAGGGGCCAGTAGCAAGCCAACATAGGGATGAGGTCCCAGCCACACACATAAGAAATGATATGTCCCTCCATGCATTATTTTCATTTGCACAGGATAGCTCCAGTATCTGTACAGGTCACAACTGTTAACCTACAGTCATTAGGTATCTGCGCATCAGCACAGGTATGCCTCTGACTCATTTTCACGAAATTTCCTTGTCTTGCCAGGAAGAAGCAATCACCCTCAACACTGTTGGGCCTATGTTAGAGTAGTTCTTATGGACCTATCCAGAGGGCAAGGAAGAACAGCTCAGGAGTTCCCTACCTCTGCTGGGCTGCTGTCCTGTCTGAGGTATTAACCTTAGAATGGCCACCAGGGTTAGGAGGGATGGACATCAGTGAAAGCGCAGAAGCAAAGGAGAGCCTTGAGAGGAACTTAATTTAAAAGGCACCAGGATCTATAGGCTATACTGAGAGGTTAAGTTACAGGAAGCATAATGGGATGTGGGCCTGGCCCAAGTTACCTCCCCAGATACTTAACAGACTCAACAATAATACTAAGGAAAAAGAGGAACCAACTGCAGGTTGGCACCCTACTCCCCAGCCCACAACTCTGTCCACCTCTTGGAAGGCCTGCTCCCACCTGGAACAACAGGTGAGAAATCCATGCCCCAAAATCCTGCCTGCTGGGACCCCAGCAAGCCTAGCAGCTGTGAGGCCTGCCCGCGCCTGTCAGAGCTCCAACTTCCTTCTGGTCCACACCTCTACTTGCAATCTTGGATCTGCACCCCATTCATCAGCCCACAGTTCTGCCCGTTTCCTGGGAAGCCTGCTCCCACCCAGGACAACCAGCTCCATCTTCCAGTCCACACGTCTAGGTGCAGTCGAAGATCTGCACTCCAAACCTCAGCCCACAGCTCCTCCTGCCTTTTGGAAGGCCTACTGCCACTCGGGACAATTGGTCCCAGAGGCTTGCTACTCCCAGGAACTACCAGGCCAACCAACATCAGAGACAACCAGATGGCCAAAGGCAAGTGCAAGAACACACTCAACAATAGCCAGTGCAACAGAGCACCATCAGAATCCAACTCTCCTGCTACACCAAGCCCTGGCTATCCTAACACACCCGAAGAGCAACATTATGACCTTAAATCTCATCTTATGAAGATGATAGAGGTCTTTAACAAGGAAATAAATAAAATGTTCCTTAAAGAAATACAGGAAAACACAACCAACCAGGTGAAGGAAATAAATAAAACTGTTCAAGATCTAAAGCTGGAAATAGAAGCAATAAAGGAAATACAAATGGAGGCAACCCTCTTCCTTAGAGAAGGGGAGGGGAAGTGGGGAAGGGTCTAAGAGGAGGACTAGGAGTGGGGGCAGCGTTTGGGATGTAAATAAATAAATAATTATAAAAAGTGAGGAGGAAACGTCTTAGAGAGATCATGGATACAAGGCACATATCTATACTCAATAAAAGCAATATGCAGCAAGTCGATAGCCAACGTCAAATTAAATGGAGAGAAACTTGAACCAATCCCACTAAGATCACAGACAAGACAAGGCTGTCCACTCTCTTCCTATCTATTCAATATAGTACTTGAAGTTTTAGCTAAAGCAATGAGACAACAAAAGGAGACCAAGGGGATACAAATTGAAAAGGAAGAAATCAAGTTATCACTATTCGCAGATATGACAGTATCCATAGGTGACCCCTAAAATTCTACCAGACAACTCCTACAATTGATAAAGAACTTCAGCAAAGCAGCTAGATGCAAAATTAACTATCTATTCTGGAGAAGAGAGGCTACTGTAGAAACTGAATACTCTTCTGGACTTGGACTAAGCTGTCTGCAAACCAGATACAGCAAGGAGGCACCTGATTCTATAATCATACTCTTCTTCAGCAGGTCGTTGGTTCATGTTTCTCAAATAGGGTTTTGGAACACTTAAATGACCCCCCCCCCCCTTCTCTCTCTCTCATTTCTCCCCCCCCCCCCCTTCATCAATGTAGCAAAGTTTTTTAATACTAAAAGAACTCAAAGATCTGTAAAATGTCTTACAGGCATGGTGGCATAGTTGTGGCACTCACAAATTCACAGTAGCTGAGATTGCCTTACAGAGGGTCTATATAAGACTGGGCCCTGAATATTCAGTTATGGATGGAGAAGGAGCTCAGAGCTCAGGCGACCTAATGACAACCAATGGCTGTGGAGGAAGAAGTCTTTCAGTGGTATAGACATTTATGAGTTACTCAAGCTTTACACTTATGCCCATAAAGGTGGCCCTAGTTATGCTCGGTGGTTCCTAAAGTGAAAACTAGAGAAATGGACTTAAACATGGAGTGAGTAGTTGGTGGGAATAGGTGGGCTGTGTGAGTAGGAAGATGTGAGGGTAGAGGAGGACCAAAATGTACTATATATGTATACAGAACTGTCAATGAATTATTTTAAAAAGAAAAACTGTAAATTCAAAACAAAACCAACATAAAAATAACTTTAAAATCTAGGATCTCAAGAGATAGCTTATCACTTAAGAGCCCTGTTACAGGCAGTGGACACCCAGAAACCTGCCTGCTACCATGCTACATGGGTGGGCTTAAGACACCTAGAGCAGCCACCTGGCTCGCCCAAAGAGCCACTACAATATGCAAGCATGTAATGGACAGATGGGGGAGAAAGAGAGGAACAGTTTGAGCATTATGAAGAAAGATGGAACTAGAGAAGGGAAGGTGGAGAAGAACAGCCTGTTGCACCCAGCCTTGCCATCTGAGGTCATGGTGAAGCCAGCCCATGCTGCCATTGAGGGCCATGTCTGGGTCCCTGATCATGCAGCAGCAGGGGCTGGCTCATATTACCACTAGAGACTAGGACATGCCTGGTCTGGGCAGCCACCCCAGGATCAAATAGATGTACAGGGGCTGTACAGAACTGGCCCTGCCCTCACTGGCAGTAGTGCTCTGGAGAGCAGGTCCTTCCTGCACCTTACCTGGGCAGCACAGGAGAGCTGCCTCTGCCTCTCACCAGGTGCAGTAGTCGGGAGAGCTAGGTCTGGCGGTTGGGGGTCTTGGGGGCTCTGCTACTCCTCTGACGTGAGGCAGCATGGGCATGGGAGTGATGCCATCCCCTCCTTGTCACCTGCAGTAGTCAGGAGAGCTGGCCCCGAGGTCATGAGAGTGGGCCCCGTACCTCGTCTGGGCAACACAGTGAGAGAGCAAGCAGGCTAACTTAGCTACCTCCCAAGCCCAGATCCAGGGCTTTGATTGGCCTACCCCTATGTATGAAACACATGAAAGGGCCAGTTCTGCTGACCCAAAGCTGCAGGATCTATATGACACAGGGCAACAACAGGATAACCAAGAGGAGTCCCGGTGAGGATCTAATATTAATAATGTAGAAGAAACCAGAGGCCTTGAACCAGACCAATGGCTCACTGCAGTGAACATTTGCCAGTCTATATGTGTGGATACAAGGATGATCTAATGACACACTATAGCTTCCATGAAGAGAGGTTTCCTAGGCTTTTCTTTACTTTTGGGGGGTTGCAAGGGCAGATAGCAAAGGATGGGAAGATGAGGGATACTGGGGTGCATGATGTGAAACTTACAAAGAATCAGTAAGACGTTTTTTGTTTTTAAAAGCACTTATTAGTAAAAAAAAAAACCAGAGAAAATTAGAGTTCAGATCCTAGCACCCACATAACAAACCTGTCCATCCATGCCTGTAACGTCAGATCTGAGACAGGAAAGAGATAGGAGGATTTCAACCTAAAAAAACACCAAGCCTCAGGTTTAAAGAGAAATGTTTCCTTAAGGAATAGATGAAGCGTGATAGAGGAGGAAACTCATGTTCCCTTCTGGTGGCCATGTCTATGTACAGGCACATATACTCACATGTATGCATATCATATAAACATACATGCAAATAAATGAACCATTAAAAAAATCTAGGGAAGCTAGACATGATAGCTCATGCCTGTGATCCTAGCACTCATGAAGTAGATCTCTGTTAAGAGGCCAGCCTGGTCTACATTCTGAGTTCCAAGCCAACCAAATCTACGTAGTGAGACTGTCTCAAAACCCAAAAACCTAGAAATAAAAGTCCAGGGTAACCCTGTTTTGGTTTACCCTTGGTTTTTGTTGTTCCCTCCTTTTGATTTCCTAATATTTTGTAAAAAGTTTTAAATATATATTTATGAGCATGGCTGACATTTTCTAATGTCTCTCTGTCTTTTTGTATCAAGACTATGCTATTTTTTTTTTGTTGTTGTTCTTTTCAAGATTTATATAGCATTCTTGTTAACTTTTTTTTCCCTTTTCAGTTTGTTAGAGGTAACTTATAAAGTAAGGGAATGGTTTTAGACACTTCTGCATCTACATAAATAACAGTCAGAACAACAAAGGACATTTATTCCTAAAAGAATACTGGGAATCATGAAACCTAGTCAGCTGAAAACTGAAAGCACAAATCAACAGGAAGGATGCATAAAGAGGAGCAGAGTGGCCCATTACTCCATCCCTAGCTCCATCCCTAGCTTCCCGTGGGGAAAGTAAAGCCAAGTACCCTTGGGGGCCAAGGAGTCAGAGAGCAGGGTTCTGCTTTCAGTGCCCTGCTAGTAACAGGTGGTAGAGTTTAGTAGTTAGGCAGGAGCCAGGGCCTGTAGTGTCTCAGAAGTACTACCCTCAAATCTGATTGGCAGAGTGGATGAGTTCCTGCCAATGATGCAACTGTACCATGAGATCCTGGGAACACAGCAGACTTAATGCTGTGTGAGTATGCCAGTCATTATTAGTAAAACTCACAGCACTTGAAGCAGACGTTAGAATAAAAATAAGAGAATTCTGAAAACAAGTTTAATATTACAAAATGTTCTATGACAAATGCAGCATTCCATTTAAAAGTGTATTCATGTATAAAGTATTAGTGCCAAACTACTTTTGGCAGAAGATGACATAAAACATGATATTCTGTGAGGTGCAACACATATTGACTTGTTTTATATTTGGTAACAAGAATTTTCACTTGAAATCCAAGTAAAATGACTGGAGAAACAAAACACACATTGCCTGATTGACTCGACCATAGAAAGTACACACTGCTCCTGTGCACTACCAAGGAAGTCTTCATCTTCTGACCTGCACCCTTCTCAGCTTCTGTATCACAAGAACACGTCTTCCTCAGCCACTACATAGCATCCTGTGCCGACCAAAGCCGACTCAAGCCAGAAAGCAACTGCTCCCTTGTAGCCTGAGCAAAGAATCCATCTTTCAATGCTGTAACTGCATTAGTTAGCATCCCTCTTGTTCTATGACAGCTGTTTTGATTTCCCTTTATTTTAAACAAATTCTAACATCTTGTGTCTGACAGGCTTGAGTCAGGATGGGGCTTTACATAGATGCAAACAGACTGGAATTATCTTTTAAAAACAGTGAAAAAGACAAGCAGTTTGCCTTTAGATGTGCACTGTAAAATAACACAAACATAGTCCTTTTGACAAAGTTTGTACACCCATCTGTCTGGCCTGCAGATCTACATGGTTTAGAGTCATTTCTGATGCACACTGTGAGGTAGACAGTATCACCTCCTACTTGTCCATTGAAAACCATAGATATGGATGTCTGGGATCAAACATAAGCTGAAAGTTTCTTTTTCTCCTCAAACTGTTTGTCCACTGCCAGAGATAGGGCCTGGAGGAAACCCTCGATGGTGACGCTGGGGGCCTGAAAAGAGATGACCATTACTGAATGGAGTTGTGCTTTTAGTGGGGCTAACCGACAGCTACCATCTATACATTTGTGGAATTAGGAAGAGGCTCAGCTCTATGCAGGACAGACAAGCCCAGGACCTCTCAGGCCCACAACAGGGAACCCAGATGTGGTTTGTAAAAGATGATATAATTTACTGTTTCCCAGGTAGGGGGGACCAGCACTCATACACCTGCGAAGAAGGAAAAGAATCTGTTTGGAACAGAACATGGGGTCTCAAGGCCTGCCGTTTTGGAACCATTTGCAAAGAGTTTATCCAATGTCCTGGAACTGTGAGGCCCAACACTGATGCTTTATCACTATAAATATGTAGGAATCACTATAGAGCTCAACACAAAGCTCTCCCTTTTGAGTCAAAGCACTCATACTCAGGCCTACTGAAAGCCACACCTACACAGCAGGTGTACATACTTTTGGCCAGGCAGAAAACCAGGACTTAAGAGAACCTTGTGGCTGATGGGCTTGGGCTGGGGCCTGGCTCTGAACAGCTAAGGGAGTGATTCCAGGTCACCATTGAGTGTGAGCAGAACCAGGCTCATGGGGCACAGATACTGAGGAGGAGGAGGGCTTTAGACACAAGTTTCCCAATGCACTATGTACATGTGTACCTGTGAGCATTGCATATGTATAGGTTTGCACGTATGAGTAGACACCTAGAAGAGCCACTTCTTCCCAAGCACCTGCTTCGTCTATGATGGACAGTATTATCAACTTGACTGAGTCTAAAGTCACCTGGGAGACAGGTCTCTGGGCATGTCTTTAGAGAATTATCCCAATTACATCAATTGTGGTGACAAGACCTGTCCATTGTGGTAGCATCACTTCTTGGTTGGGGTCCTGAACTGTATAAATGGAAAAGGGAACTGTGAAGCCCCATCTATTCATTATTCATTCTCTGCTTCTTGATTGTGGACCAGTGACTTCAAGTTCCTGCTGCTTTGACTTCTACTCCCTGATGGTCTGTAGCTAGAATAAACTTTTTCTCCATGAAATTGATTTTTAAAGAATATTTTATCACAGCAACTGGAAAAGAAACTAAGATACTACCCCAGAATCCTGTGAGCAGCGTGGGTGAGAGACCTGGGTATCTAACACAGGGCAAAGGGAAGCTTACCTGGATGTAGAGAGCATGAGCCAGGAAAGGGAGTTTCCTCAAGACCCGGCCACTGAGGCCCTCACTCTTCCTGTATGAAAATAATCATATTCATAGATATCAACTTCATATAAAAATGTACCCAATTCAGGGATGATTTCCCTCTTTATGGCGAACCAAAACTCAAAGGCTGGCCAAGGCAACCCAAAAGCATAAGGCTCTGTATGACCCTGTGTGGCAGGAAATATCAAAAACTGATGAATGGGCATGTTCCCACCCTCGTGCTGGCAACTCTCAGTCCCTGGTGGTCTGGCCGGGCATGCACTGATGGGCAATGGCCAACCTGTTTTTATCTCACGGAGACTCTGACTCTTAACTCCACAATCTCTCCACCCAGCTCAGGTTCCCATTGGCAGGTTGCTACCACACCAACCCCATGCTTCAAATCCCCCTTGGCCTTTGTGATGCACATCTGGCAAACCCATGCTTTGCCGCTGTACCTTCCTCCCTTGAACTAAGACGAGCCGCCACATGAAGGAAAACACAGCACAAACTTAGTTCAGTAACAATAGTAACTCAATCTCTGGGTACAACTAAACCCTAATCTTGTAAGCCTTATTAAAATCTGCAACTCTAAGTTACTTCCCTTCTCACTTTTCTTCTACCAGCTGCAGGCCGCTGCTGCCTTTGCCAGCTACTCATGCCTACTTTTGCAGTACCCGGATAGCTCACCTCCAGAGCTTTCTCTGGCCTACAAAGAAAATCACAATACCTAGTTACCTCACTTAGCAAGTGATTTTTCTTGGGGTAAAAAATGATTAACAGGCAGGGTGTTGTGGCACGTGCTTTTAATCCCAGTGCTCTAGGAGTCCAGCCTGGTCTACAAAACAAGTCCAGGACAGCCAGGGCTTGATACACAGAGAAACCTTCTTGAAAAAACAAAACAAAACAAAAACCAGAAAAAGACATCAGTTTATACCTTGAAATTTCACTCAAAAGGAGGCTCAACTTTGACACATTATTTTCAATGAAGCCAATCATTTCCAGCTCCCGAAGGGTCAACAACTGCTGACGAGGATATATGATCTGGCACTGGGGAACAAAGCAGCATAGTTACACAGAATCCATGTAACACTTGGTAGAGGAACTATGAGCAAAAGGACCAGTACTTCCAGGGCTATCACAAACTGTCATGACTTATATAAATTCAAAAAAATCACTCAAATACAAGCTCTAGAAAACAGCTCGGCATACTTCTTCCCCCAATTGTACTGGCTAGTTTTGTGTCAACTTGACACAGGATGGAGTTATCACAGAGAAAGGAGCTTCAGTTGGGGAAAGGTCCCCTTGTGGGTGCCATCTCTGGGCTGGTGGTATTGGTTCTATAAGAGAGCAGGCTGAGCAAGCCAGGGGAAGCAAGCCAGTAAAGAACATTCCTCCATGGCCTCAGCATCAGCTCCTGCTCCCTGACCTGCTTGAGTTCCAGTCCTAACTTCTTCAGTGATGAACAGCAACGTGGAAGTGTAAGCTGAATAAACTCTTTACCCCCACAACTTGCTTCTTGGTCATGATGTTTTGTCTAGGAATAGAAACCCTGACTAAGACACCAACATACCTGTGTTTCTTCAAAGACCAGTATGCAGGTAATAAGGCATGGCTCAGTCAGCAGCCAGCTAGATGCTGAGCTTCTGGCCAAGGTATTTCTTGCTTCATGTCAGGGCTGGGGGAGTGGGTAGGGAGCTGTGAGGGGTGGTATTAAGCAGCTGCCTTAGTTCTAGAAATATGTGTTGAACCTAGAGGAGCAGAACTGGATTGCAGAGCCAGGACCACAGCTGTCCTCAAAGGAAGACTTAGTCTGCTCTTGAGGAATGACTAGTTTATTAGAAAGACAGACATGGCAGTAGGTCCCTGAAGCATTCCCTCATAAGAAGCATTAGAGGCTTTGTCAAGTTGCTGCATTAAGCCTTCAGGGTGGCCCTGACTGCTTCCACAGAACCTTTCTATGTATACTTTGGAGGTTTGTGGGTAAAGAGAGAAACAGGTTTCTGTTTGGTATTCTTACCTTTCTGCATAAGTGATTGTTTCAGGTCCCCACAGTCAGTGAATTTATACAGGCAGGCACACATCCCAAGAGCCCAGAGTGTAAGCTCCTGATAGTGAGACCCAATTACACAGTCTCTGCCTTCAGTGTCTGCATAGCTTGTTCTTTTCTTTTGCATGTGCATGCGTTGTGTATGTCTGCATTTGCATGATCAGTATGCTGATGTTTTTCTATCTTAAAGAAAGAAGGCAAGATCTCTCTCTTGAACCCAGAGCTTGCAAATTTGACTAATTAGCTAGCTGGCTCCCTCCAAGGATCCCATCTCCATCTCTAACTCCTGGGATCATAGGCAGGTTTGCTACATTTTGTGGGAACCTGAGCTTTAGTCCTCATGCTTGGCTGGCACTTTATCCAATAAATCATCTCCCAAACTCTAAATTTTTCACAAAATGACCAAAGTAAGAAACTGGATTCACACTCGGGAGGCAGAGGCAGGCGGATTTCTGAGTTCAAAGCCAGCCTGGTCTACAAAGTGAGTTCCAGGACAGCCAGGGCTACACAGAGAAACACTGTCTCGAAAAAACAAAACAAAACAAACAAACAAACAAACAAAAAGAAACTGGATTCAGCCCCACCCCCACCCCAAATCTGTACCTCTAAGCTAAACCTCAGAACATTCTAGATTCATGGTACAAGTGACAAATGTACCTTTATGAGGGCGGAAGACGCATCAAAGGTGTCTTTGGCCTCTGACACATCCAGCTTCCTCACCGGACCTTGCCTCATGAGAAAGTTCTTTGGTAGTAAAGAAGCTCCACATAGATGCCCCATACTCACTGAAGCCAGGTCAAGTTGCCAATGCCAGAACCATGTTAACTTGACTACCTACTGATGAGCTGGCTTCCTATTCCTGCCCAAAAGTGACCAAGCATTTTTGGTAAGAACAGCAAGGCCCACTATCTTATGAAGTGTCAGGCAATGGCTACAGGATCCATTGAGGACAATTCCACTCTTCTGGCTAGGGAAAATTTCACTACAGCAATCATTATAAATCTCTACTTGTTGGCTTGCTTGGTTCCTGCCCAAGTTCCTTACACTCTATACTAAAAAAAAAAAAAAAAAAACGTTCTTGCAGCACGAGCTATCAGATGCTGGTCTAAGAACCACAGCTTTCACTCAGTCATAGGTCTGTCTGTGAACTTCAGTTACTGTAACTTTCAGTCAGATGGTATTCAGTCAGTGTAACCTGTGAAGCAAGACTTTCATTGTTCTTTGTATAAACTAAGAGACTGGTCACTTTTACATTCTATGGCTGGCTCAGAACCAGGATGTGTTTAATAGTCTGCCTACAGCCCTCTCACTAACCTTCTATATACTGGTACCTCACTCAAATACTGAAAAGTGTTAATCACATAGTACCAGAAGAACAGAAAGATTGTTCAAAGTATGGTTCAATGACATATATATATAAAAGTGCTATACAAAACCATTATTTTATAGTCTTATTCAAATATTTTTAACTCTTAATGGAAGTAAAAGTCAAAAATACTGAGCCAGCAGGCATAATCTAGATAATTTTCAATGTAAGAAGCCTATAATAAAATGCCTATGAGAACCAGTGTACATTAAGCTATGCCAATTAACTACCAACATGTAGAAATCTAGTAATGGTCAGGAGTGAAATAGACAAAGGTACCTTCATCAGTTCTTCTAAACAAGACAGGTAGATTTTGAAGATGGCTGCTGCAGAGGGGGGGCCGATGTATTGCTTGATGTCAGCTCTATCCACAAAAGCCACATCAATCTTCTCAGTGATGTTGGAAGTGGTCAGAATCACCACATTGGAATGCCTGTTGTCATGAATAAGAAAGAACTAGGCACAATTACACCAGTCCTGCCAGTGCAAAGTCAAACAGTCTTCTGAGGGGGGAGTGAGGATGATTATAGGAGAGACAGAGAGAAGATAGAAGAAGCAGATAATGGGAGAGCTGCAGGTCATTACCACACCGAGTGTATTTCCCATAGCCTTCTTATGCTTCAGTATTGTGGGAAGCAAAGCCATAAGCTAACAGAAACAATTTCTTAAAATATACACAAAACATTTGTTCCTATCCCCCCAAAACCTCTGTTCTTTCCACCGAGGTCAATAGAATTTTCAGCTCCTAGCCTTGAGCCTCATGTGCACCTCCTCTTATCCTTCCACGCCTCAGCAGGCTGGGAAATAGACAACAGGCCCTGACCTGCCTTGACTCTGCCTGGCAGGAAGACTTTTTCTCTTTTTTCTCTACTTCAGAAGTGGTAAATGACTCCCAACATACAATGTGCTTTAAAGACTCAGTTCTGTTCTGCCCTATTTGACAGGTACATAGTAGGAAGACAGTAAGTCCATGAGTGGAACAACCTAGCTAGCTTTATTTGGTGGCTGTGCTTTATCCCAGAGTAACCTTCCAACACAGCCTTTATATCCTGACAGCCCTGATCTCTTTATAGTCAGGCTCTCCTGGCTTGCAGCAGGTCTATGTTCAACAGGTACTCCCAAGGCTTTTGCATCTGGAAAGCTGTAGTATACTCTATTGGGGACTTGTTGTCTCACCTACTTGAGCTTTGGGGAAGATCTTACTTTGTGCAACATCCCTGACCACCCTATGTACAACCTTAGTGAAGACTGAGGCAATGGAGGCTATCAGCCTTAAGCATAATAAAGGCAGAAGGGACACCATGGGGTGGTGTCTTTCTGACCCATATCACCTTTTAACTAATGGGAAGACGATAACTGCCTCTTCTGGTGGTGGGGACAGGAGTGAGGGTGGAGTGGGGAGGGCAGACAACTAAGATAATGGAATATTCCAGGCAGTGGGGGGTGGGGGAGGAGATCACAAGCATTATAGCAGATCCTATAGAGGCCAGTGGAAGCCTATCAGTCCAACAGGGAACCTCGCTCGGGAGTGCATAGTCTGTCAGTAGGACAGGGTAGTGTGGAAGAAAGCTGACCAGCTGAACACAGGACCTAGGTAAGAATGGTCTGAGGCTTAGTGTTTCTCTTGTCTATTATTGGAATTTGGCACACAGAACTAGGAGTGATGCTGGAAAAGAGAGTGGTGAGGGTTTCAGACAGACTGTGGAAGGCACCGCACCTTCCTTGGAGACTGCAGGGAGACAATGGCAGCAAAAGCCAGCGTGAGGGAAATGTTTAAAGCCATCAAGCCGCTTAAGAGCAATTTTAATGTTATTTGCTCATCACAATTCGCCCTCACCACTGATGAGCTATCTATCCCAGTATTACCTTTTAATCTGATCAATCTGAGTCAACACAGCATTGACTACTCGGATAGCATCTGATGGCTCTGCACCTGCCCTGCAAGCATTTCGAGCAGCTGTAAGACTCTCCACCTGTGGGGACAGAATAACAGGTCAAAAGGAAGAGTCACTAGCACTTCACAGGCAGCTAAGGATTGTGTCAGTCGTCTGAATAAAAAGAATGAAGGTGCCTACTATGTGTGTTGCTGCTCCTAGAAGCTCAATGCATGGGGTGCTAAGAAAAGATCCATAGAAAAGAGCTTGCTACACCAAGTGAGAGGGCTCAGGCAGAAAGAGCAAGAGGCAATCCAGGCAAAGAATGACTACCTTTGAGTGCATACCTCATCAATCAGAACAAACACCAAAGCTTCTTTATCATCAATCAAGTCCTGAATCTTCTGGAACATCTTAGTTACCAATTTGCCACTCTGGAACCAAAGTACTAATATCAGTAGTGCCAATTTGTAGTCAATTGATACAGGAGCACAAAAAGCATCACAACTGTGGCCACCTCTCTGATGGACCTTCAGAAAACTCCAAGCATGAGACAAGATCTAGAGATGGCTCTAGAGATTAGCATAAATACTACCGCATTCTAGGACGTGGATACCTGAGACATTGCTCAGGGAAACACAGTGCAAGTGACCTCATTGATGATCAAACTTACTCCCCTGGGAACAAGGCAAAGCACTGATAGCAATACAGAAACTGATAAGGGAAAATTACAGGTACTCTGTTCCCAGTTGCCTATGTATCCCGCCTTAACACCACCCAAGAGCATACTGAGATGACATGCCTTGGGCACACAGGCTTTCAGGACTCAGTTGCACACACAACATTGTACTGGGGTACACCTCAATTCAGATCCAGAGTACATGAGTATGAAGGCTCCTTGGCAAAAAAAAAAAGGGCAGTCTAAATGAGACCACAGGATTTGGTACTTGTTGAATGCCTAGTGGGTGTCTTGCTCTACCCAATTAGAGGTCTGGGATATGACCTTGGAGGGTTTGTTTCTTCAATTTAGCCTGCCTCCACGTCCTCTAGCTCTGAAGTCCATCTCTGACCATATTCAGGCATTTTGTTACTTTCTCATTTCACCTACCTCTTTCCAGAAGTTTCTGTGTTTGATATGTTTTGTCTAGACAGAAGACAATTTTCTAACTATGTCTGACAATATCAACAATTAAAACATTTAATACAATCCCAGCACTCGGGAGGCACAGGCAGGCAGATTTCTGAGTTCGAGGCCAGCCTGGTCTACAAAGTGAGTTCCAGGACAGCCAGGGCTATACAGAGAAACCCTGTCTCGAAAAACCAAACCAAACCAAACAAAACAAACAAACAAACAAACAAACAAAAAACCCATTTAATACTTACTTCTGAAAACCACTTAGAAAATAGGCTGTGGCTGTTTATTTCAATCAATTGGCCATACCGATACCTAAGATGATAAAAGGAGACATAAGGAAAATACAACGAATGCCTTTGACACTGCATTCCTCCACTGTCCACATTCTGAGGCTGACCCCCATCCTAATGATACGCAGCTCCATCTAACTAATAATTGTAGAAAACCTAATAGGATGCAATTAACATTTCCAGATAAAAGTAAATCAAGTTTCCCCACATCCTCATCTGAACCAAATAGCAAAAACTTTCATTTTGGTCTGTGCATAACTTTTATTTCCAATATAGTAAATAAAACAAAATAAAAACCATTAAGAAATTTTGACAGCATCTACACATTTTTCTTTTCTATAAACCCCAAAGTGGTGTGACAATTCCTTTGCCCACATACTCAAGTCTTGGAGTACTTAAAGAGTCAAAACTCATGAATGCTGTTAATCAGAGAAAGTCTGAAATGGTACTGCCCTTCACCCAGAAATAGCACACACTGAGCCTCATTATCCAAGGGGAGAAAAGCAGGCTCCTAGAACATATTCCCTCCCCTCACCCATCTCCCTTTTGAAACAGTGTACACAGCTCTGGCTGTCTTAGAACTCTCTATGTCGATCAGGCTTCCCAGACTCTTTATAGTTCTCAGGTCATGGCTCCACAGAATTCCTTGCTTTTAAGAAGAAGAATCCTTTGGTAAGGATTTTGTTGAATACACAGGGGAGGGAGGTGGTTCCCAAGGGAAATGCTCTAAGAGTGTCCCTGGCTGTCCATCGGGCCTCTTTCAACTATAAACCAAGAGATCCTAGACATTGTGGAGCCGAGCAAATCAAGGCTTAGAGTTTGAGGAAGAGAGGTATCTATAGGCTGTGGGGCAGACTTCCACAGAGGAAGGGGAAATGAAATAAATCCCTGAAACCAGCATGGGAACCCTGTGTGTTTGCTGAACACCAAGGCATGTGAACAGGGAGAGTCCACAAAGCTTGAAGGCCTTTGTAGCTCACACAGGCTAGAAAAACCCAGGCTACTATGGCCCAAGCGGAGAGAGTTCTATCTTAACCTACGAGGAACTTGTAGGTGGCGACTGTAGGCAAAGCACACACCAGAGCAAAGATAAAACTAAACCTGATCCACTTCCCCAGGACTCTGAAAACAAACCTCAGAAACCTAGGTTACAAGTAGTTGAAAAGGCTACCAGAACCTAGCCAGCAGATTTAAAAGTAAGATGTGAAAATCTAGGTCCTTTAGTCAGAGTGTTAAGCATTTGTGTAAAATACACTTGATATGCTGAATTATTTTTTCTTCATTGTGACCCTATACTCAACAAGCAAGTTAAGGGAGAGGGGCATTATTTTTGCTCACAGTTCTGAGGAACACAGTCCATCATGGTAGAGAAGACAGGATGGCAGGAGTGGCTTTGCCCACAGCATCAACCACAAGCAGAGGAAACAGGGCTACCAGTCAGCTGGCTTCCTCTTCTCTTTCAATTCATATTGAGACACTAGCCAAATGGTGTCACCTATATTTAGGGCATGCTTTCCTTTCTTTGTCAGTCTCCCTCAAAGGCAGACTGACTTTTATCTAGGTGATTTCAAATCCATTCAGATTGACAATGAAGACAACACATATGCCAGGAAGAAGAAACGTGTGAGGAGATAATAACACAAGTGATAGGCAAGAACATCTTTTTAAAAAGCCATAAACTGATTCAGACTTTAACAAGAACATATGAAAGAAGGAAGAACACAAAAAAGAACCAAGAGAAATCTTCAGAGAAAGAAAACAGTGTGAGTTAAAAAAGGAACTAAATGATTGGGAATAATCTAGATACTACAAAAAATACACAAACTTAAGGATACAGCAAGAGAAACTTTAAAATTAAGTACAGATATTTTTTTAAAGCTGAAAAAAGGGGAGCTGGAGATCCGAGGTTAAGAGCACTGACTGACTGCTCTTCCAGAGACCTGGGTCTGATTCCCAGCAACCTCATGGCTGCTCACAACCAACTGAAACTCTAGTTCCTCGGGATCTGATAGGCTCTTTTGGCTTCTCTGGGCACCAGGCACACATGCGTTACACAGATATACACACAGGCAAAACACCTATACACATTAAAATAAAGTAAAACACTTTTAAAAATAAAGAGCTGAAATAAAAGGGCAAAGTACATGGGTGGTCTGTGTACAACACCTAGCAAGCAGTCTCACAGGCTGAAGAAGAGATTCCCATGTAATCATCACATGGTTGTCAAATGTGAAGAGAACTGAGACCCCAAATAGACAGAACTCAAGGAAGGACAGGAAATGAAGGATCCAGTGCAGTGGAATGACATGGTTTCTACCCCTGGGACAGGGTCAGCGGGCATTGTCCTCCAGGAGTATAGACGGCTGCTGTGGTCATAAGATTTGCTTGTATAATAATATACATTATTTTTACATTCCTCCAAGGAATGTCCTCCCTATTAAAGTTAATGACTCCGTGATAATAATCAGAGAAAGCAAGAGGATGGGAGGCAAGGGTGTGGCTAATGTCTCAGCAAAATGACAAATAATGGGACCTTCGGAACAGTCCTTAAGGCTGTGGAAAAGGATTTTTAAAAATGAGCTCACGCCTTTAATCCCAGCACTTGGGAGGCAGAGGCAGGTGGATTTCTGATTTCAAGGCCAGCCTGGTCTACAAAGTGAGTTCCAGGACAGCCAGAGCTACACAGAGAAACCCTGTCTTGAAAAAAAAAAAAAAAAAAAAGAGTTCGAAACTGCATAATTTCTCAACTGTGCAAAAATACAAGGGGCTTCACAGATATAAAGTAAGAAAGGCAACCTGTACTATGAGCTAGCCTATCAGAAAGACACTAAGGAAGGTGACAAAGATTTAGGGAGTGGGCACCACCCAGCTAAGTTTTTTGTTTGTTTGTTTATGCTTATAAATGCAGATTCCTGAGTTCAGGTCATCCTGGTCTAGGTGAGGTTGGAATGGTAATCTCAGGACAAGGTCCCACCCAGTTAAATTTACAAAGGCAGGCAGATCTCTGAATTCTTTTGCAAGGTTAAAGAAAAAAAATGTTTTTGTCCTTTTCCTAAGAGTCATTATGAGATGATCTAGAGGGAACCTAGAATAAATAACTAAATTGATATGTAAATTTAAAAAACTGCCCTTTTGGTTGGCATGAGATGAGCTACCAAAGACATCAGTTCTGTTTTAGAAATTTTTTTCTCTAATGAGAACGCTTCAAGAATTTTTTCTAACAGAATTTCTGATTTTAGTCGGAAAATCTATGAAGAACATACACAGCTCTTTTAGAATGCTTTCTAGCGGCTATCCAGAGAAGGCTGTCTGAAGAGAGAACACAGATCTTTTAGAATTTTTTTTTTGGGGGGCTTTCTGATTTTGATTGGAAAATCCAAGAATTACTTTTAGAAAATTTTTAAACAGTTATTTCTGACTTCATTAGAAGATCCAATGAATTTTTATGGCAGTTCTTCTGACTTTGATCAGAGAGCTTTTAGAATTTTTACTAGCAGAGAGAGCTGTCTCAACTAGAGTCTGGAAAGCCATCTCAGCAGGACATAGGCTTGGACTGGTGATTTGACTTTGAGTTGTTTGTTTTCACCGCTCCTAAACACCCAGTTTCTCAGGAACCCCTCTCCAAGCCAAGGCTAGCCCTTGGCAAGATAAGACCACAGGGACATCACTGTCCTTTTCCTACTGTGTCACCCATGAGCATGACACCAGGGGCAGAGAAACCTTTCTTTGGTACACATGCTGTAGGACAGTGCTCCGCTGCCACCATTATCCCCAGGGTACTTTACAAGACTGAATCAAACCCGAGACCATGCTGGGTATAGAGGAATGAACTGACCTACACCCAAGGAGAGGAACTCATGAATCATGACTGAAAACAAACATTTGAAATGTCCCAACTCCTGTGCCTGCTTCTTTCCTCTCTGCTGTCACCAAAGTTACCTGCTTGACAGTCTGATGGTCAGTTTTTGGGCTAATGCCTTACAAAGGGATGTTTTTCCAGTACCCGGAGGACCTGTAATAATAGCCAAGGAAATATATTCAAGCCATTGCCTTTTAAGCACAGTTAAGTATTATTACTGTTATTACTGTAAGTATTAATTTATTTTAAGTTAAAGCTTAAAAGCTCTCGAGTCTCACCATGTAGTCGACTTCACTGATATGGACTCGCCTATTTCTCCCAGCTGACATACAAAGCTTCTTGGCTTTTAGCAACTCTAGGCATATTGAATAAACACCACATGCCTGGTCTACATCTTGGTGACACCAGCCCTTGTCTCCACACTTCCTTTATGAAGTCCACACTCATCAAGGGACGTTTCAAAGGCCAAATACAGCTTTCTTGGTAAATACAGGTACAAGACCACTCCTGCAGTGGTGTCTCTCACTGTAGATAATGCAAAGGTGACCTGTACCCCCCCTTAGACAAGAACGGCAGTTTATATCTGGAATGTTACTTGGATCATTTGTTAAATGTTTGGTCCTCAGAGTGGTGCCATGAGTGGTTGCAGAAAATGAAAGGTGCAGTGTGGTTTTAGGTCACTGGGGTATGTACTTGAAGGGGCCTGAGAGACCTTGGCCTCTTCCTCTCTTTTCACTCTTGGCTATGAGGTGATAACTGTTCTCCCACGTGCTTCACCACAGGCCCCAAACAGCACAGACAATTGGTGATGGACTGACCCTCTAAAATGTGAACCACATCCACATACATTTGTTTTCTTCTTTGAGACAAGGTCTCAATATGCAGCCATGGCTGGCCTCAAACTTAAGACATCTGCCCACTTCTTCTGCCCCTAATAGGACTGAGATTAAAGATCTACTCTACCATAGCCAGTTTTGTTTTGTTCTTTTTTAAGATTTATTTACATTTTATGTGTATGAGTATTTTGTTTTTACCTGCATGGAAGTGTAACACGTGCATGCAGGACCCTGAGAGTACAGAAGAGGTTATATCAGATCCCCAAGAACTAGAGTTACAGATGGCTGTGAATTACCATGTGGGTGCTGGGACTTGAATCCCAATTCTTCTGCAAAAGTAAGAGTTCTCTTAAACTTCTTAGCCATCTCTCTAGCTCCTTAAAAGATACTTCTTAAAAGATGTTGGGAAATCTGACAATCATAATTGGCATCACCAGGGTAATAGACCCAGGCTTCTCCTTGGCTACAATGTGGATGTTGTCTTTTTCCGTAGACAAAGAGATCTGCCTGCATCTCAAGTGCTGGGATTAAAGGTGTGTGCCGCCAAAGCCTGGCTGTGGCTGTTGTCTTTACTTTGTTCCATCTCTATGCAGCAACGCGGGTGGGAGCAAATCAACAATTTCCTTCTAAAAAGGAGCTGACACATTATCTTTAAAAACATGGCTCCTATAGTTCACTCTCATGAAGTGAAGCAGTTGCTATTACAAAGAAAAGAAAGTAGACTTGTTTATTCTAAGCAATTATGTTCAGTTGGAAAAATAGGCAACCATTTAATATAAAAAAGGTCAGAAGGAAGCAAACAAGTTGCCCACAAGAGAAAGTCAACTAACAAATTTGCCAGAGACTTCAGTGAACTGAATTAGCTTCACATATATGGAATATTCCAGAACGATCCTCACTCCTTCAGAAATGAAAGAGCTCTAACATTGTAGAAGGAATAGGTATAAATTATTACAAGTCAATTCCAGGCCATTCATTTTGGTCACATGCAAACCCGCCCACCTCACCGTGCAGCAGCACCACCCGGTTCCAGGTGATGAGGTTGCTGTCCACGTTCTTGTCTGAGAAGAGTACAGTGGTCATCACATAATCAAGGAGCTAAAGAGGAAAAGCAGAAAAGCAGATCAGGTACCCGTAAGGCAGGTTTCCAAAAGCATGCTAGGAAGGCCCGCACCTCCTGACACTGAGAGGCCATCTCCTATCAGCTGCTCCTGTTCTAGAAGGCATCTTTAAAAGGTAAGGAGGTAGAATCCTGGTTGGTACCATCCAAAGAGGAAAAACCATCATTGCTTTTACTTAGAATGACAACACACTCTAAGAAAGTACTTGTCAGGCTAGTCTCTGACCATTTTCTACGTAAAGGATCAGTTCTATGCTGGGGAACCTCTGATGGATTGGCATTCAGATGTGGGCCACTGGTAGACAGGATTTCCAAAAACCCTCTTGAATCACAAGACACAATGAGGCTAGAGAGCAAGAAAATAAGTATATTCTGAAAAAAGTACAACTTACATGTGATTTGACCTCCACATCATACACGAGGCTATCCCAAAGTCCGTGAAATTCAGCTGTCAAGGAAAATAAGACAGAAAGTCCAATTTTAGGAAGAATTTGAGACCAACGCTTCCCAACTGCAGATCGAGACTGATACAGAAAGTGGTTTATCTTTTCCCCAAAGTTCAACTTTTCCTAAAAGTAAAGATCTAAAATAAATGCCAGTCATGTAATTTTGACCAATAAGTGAAATAAAAGGATTATTCTTATCAAATCTGATAGCTCAAGGGGAAGGAGGAGGATCAAAAGTTCAAGACCCCTCAGGGTTAAGAGTGAGTTCAAGGGCAGCCTGGGAGAAACCCTATCTCAAACACACACACTTACATACAAAGCCCTGGCATGCAGCTCAGAGGTAGACTGACTGCTCATTGAGTTTATGTGAGGCCTGGAGTTCAATCCCCAATGTAAGAGAGAGAAAATGAATTACTCTTCATGGTTGTGGACTGGTGCTTTACAGATGAATTCTCCCCATCCACCAGGCAAGCTGTCACAGTGCTAGAGGTTCTATGCATGCTACTAAAAGAGAAAGTCACCTACAGTTTTACACAGCTGTGAGCCCTGGAAGTTACAATAAGTTCTGACTGGCCTTCCCAGTCATTTCCATTGGTGCACTGGTGGACTAAGTGTTATAGGAGTTACTAACCACTTTCTGATTGTGTTTAAAGCTCAAACCACAAGACTGAACTCAACCCTGGTTTCATTAACTGGACTAAACTCCATGGCTGACTTGGTCATAGGCCCAGGGGAGAACCTAACACTATTTGTTAAATAGACATAGCAATAAACTCCCCCGACCCTTGCCCTGAGTTTTTTTTTACATCCAGAAATAAGTGGACTTTTGACCCTCATCAGAAAAGTCTCTTTTTATAATAGATATAGCCGGGCGTGGTGGCGCATGCCTTTAATCCCAGCACTCGGGAGGGAGAGGCAGGCGGATTTCTGAATTTGAGGCCAGCCTGGTCTACAAAGTGAGTTCCAGGACAGCCAGGGCTATACAGAGAAACCCTGTCTCCAAAAAAAAAAAAAAAAAAAAAAAAGATATAATTGCCACACAGAGGCAGAAAAGAGGTCTAGATGGAGAGTAAGAGACTGTGGAGTTCTTAGCTCTAAATGTGACATCTATAGTGCCCTTAGGCTCAGGGATCATTGGGAAGTGAAAACAATTTTAAGGGCTGGAATTAGAGGATGCTGCAGCATAACAGTATTAGTTGGCTGTGGCTTGTGAAATTCCACCCCTATCTCAGGAACTATTGGAGACGGATGGCTGCTAGGGGAAGAAGAATCAGTTGTGTTGCAGGCCCTAGAAGGCTAAACGTGCTCCAGCAGATGCAGCACCAAGTGGATCCAGTGGGTTTAAGAAAAACAAAATGACAACAAAAAAAACCCAGCACATGCTGTTAGGAGGCAAAAATGGTGGTGAGGACCGGGAGGAATTAGAGGGAGAGGAATGGAGCTGATCTGATCCAAGACCATTATAGGCGGGTATGAAATATCTAAGCACTAAAATGTTTTCCAGAAAAAAACGCCATTGTTTAATATTTTCAGTCTTGCCATTTCCATTACATCTCTTGCTTTCTCCGGGTTTATTTTTTATCACCAGCTCCGTGTTTTTAGAGGAAAAAGAATCCAGGTATTTATTTCAATGCAAGCCTGTAAGTTTCCTTTTGGGGCTAATGTATTTCCATAAGTAGTGGCACACTGTATTTTTGCTTTCATTGAACGCTGCAATTTCTATTTTGTCTTAGACTTGCCTTAAGTTATGATTTAAAGTGTGTTATAAACAATCAAAAACATACTGTATAAACATAAAACTTGATGACTGAATTAATAATTCCTGGCTACTACCTGTTGGAACCCAGTAGCAAAGACCTCAGAGAAGCATTGTCACAGCAGGCAAGGACTGCCTGGTAGAAGAGAAAAATGAGCAGGTATTGTAAAAATTTTTAATTCCGACTCAAGGTTTTTAACCCACCTTTGACCATTTAGTTTTCAGATAAAAGACACACACAACCTTTATAATAAGACAAGCTTTAAGCAGTTCCAACAGGCACTTGACATCCCGGTTATTCACTGTGAGGTGTGCGTCTAAAGGAACAACAGGTCTCAGTTCAGAACTGTGTTCCTTCCTTGGAAATCACCATCAATCAAATCTGTACTCTTCCCCAAAGGCTCACGTACTAAAAGCCTGACCATCAGCATGGCGCTCCCGGGAGGGAGTGGAACTGAAAAGATAGGGCCCGGGAGAAGGTTTTCAATCACGTCCTTGAAGAAGATAGTCAGGGCACAGATCTCTTGCTCTCCCCCTGCATCTGGCCATGAAGAGAACAGGCTTCCTCTGCCACTCCTCCCTCCCACGATATGGCACTCTGCCTTGCTAACGGCACAAAGCAATGGAGCCACTATTTCATAAACTAAAACTGTAAGCCAAAATAATCTTCTCCTAATAAGCTAATTGTCTCAAGCATTTATTATCGTCATAGAAAGCTAACACAGTGAGATCCTTTTATTTCCAAAGGGATAAATCATCCTAAATTCTTACAAAACCAAAGAACCAAATCTTCTCATTAAGTGACATGGAATACCCCAGATGTGCCTTAAGCTTCTGATTTATGCCTTCCTTAGCTGCCTCCCTCCACTACCACCCTACTGTCAGGACCCGGTACCTGCAGGCAGAACCCAGTGACTTGCTGCAATTATATTTTCTGTTTCTTCATCCAAATTTTCACTGCTGGGGCCTTCCTCATTCAGCTGGAAGATGTGAAGCGCAATGGTACATGCACTCAGATCAATGGGCTGTTGATGAGGAAAGAAGAAAACACAGCTATGCAACTCAGGACACGCCTTCTTTACTTGTAGTATATACTCTAAAGTCCAAAATAAAGATCAAGGAATATTGTTATTAAAAACTAGTTCTGGGAAGGAGTTACAGAGACAAAGTTCAGAGCTGAAACTGAAGGAAGGACCATCTAGAGACTGCCCCACCCAGGGATTCATCCCATAAACAACCACCAAACCCAGACACTATTGCAGATGCCAACAACATTTTGCTGATAGGACCCTGATAAAGCTATCTCCTGTGAGGCTGTGCCTGGCAAATACAGAAGTGGATGCTCGCCGGGCGGTGGTGGCACATGCCTTTAATCCCAGCACATGGGAGGCAGGGGCAGGTGGATTTCTGAGTTCAAGGCCAGCCTGGTCTACAGAGTGAGTTCCAGGACAGCCAGGGCTATACAGAGAAACCCTGTCTCAAAAAAAAAAAAAAAAAAAAAAAAACCCAAAAACAACAACAACAACAAAGTAGATGCTCACAGTCATCTATTGGATGGAGCACAGGGTCCCCAATGAAGAAGCTAGAGAAAGTACCCAAAAAGCTGAAGGGGTCTGCAGCCCTATAGGAGAAACAATATGAACTAACCAGTACTCCCAGAGCTCCCTGGAACTAAACCACCAATCAAAGAAATCAGATGGTGGGACTCCTGTCTCTAGCTGCATATGTAGCAGAGGATGGCCTAGTCAGCCATCAATGGGAGGAGAGGCCCTTGGTCTTGCGAAATCTTGGAGATTCTATGCTCCAGTATAGGGGAATGCCAGGGCCAGGAAGCAGGAGTGGGTGGGTTGGGGAACAGGGGGAGGAGGGGAAGAGAATAGGGTATTTTCAGAAAGGAAACTAGGAAAGGGGATAGCATTTGAAATGTAAATGAAGAAAATATCTAATAAAAATATATTTTAAAAAACCTAGCTCTCAGATTAGATGAAAAGTCTAGCATTTCCTTTCTGATCTATGATTAGCTCTTAAGGAGAAACAGATAGTTTCTCTCCTTCAGGCTCTTGACACCCCGTCAGCCCTGAAAACAGGGTCTTGGCATATAGAACTGGCTACCTGGAATGCCTTCTGTAGACCAAGTGGCCTCAAACTCAGAGATGGAACGGCTTCTGCTCATAAGCACTGGGATTAAAGAGGTGTGCTCTACCATTCCTAACACAACTCATTTTTAAGTGATTTTCTTTTCTTTTTTTGCCATCGTGAAGTTAACACTCAAAAAAGATGCCAACATTTATATAAAGAAGAAAATTCTCTACAACCAAACTCAGAGGTAGTACAGTCATTTGAGCCAGGAGCAGAAATGGTTTTCCATACATCCATACGGTTTCCTGTTTATTTTCCCAGCAGGCCATCTTTATGTCTTTCCTTCATTTAGAATGGCCAAATATCTTGTTTCCCTCCCAAATCAGAATAGGATACCAAGTTTCAAAATGAGAAATAAAGTGCAATTTCACCATGAGGACACATCAAGGCAGAGAAGAGAATGACTTTAGCCTTGACCAAGGGAATGCTGTCAGGTATGTCCACTGAAAAATTAGTATCTTCCCTTTTCTAGTTTACCAGTTCAGTGTTACCTAGTTTGAAGAGGGGTACTAAAGAAGGTTCAAGGCTGGAGAGATGGCTCAGCCCTTAAAGGCTAGGCTCACAACCAAAAATATAAGGTTCAAAGAAGATGAGCTAGGTCAATGGATTTAGATGCTACCCCTTGAAGGGAAGCTACAAACTTTACGAAGAATATTTGCACCTTTCCCTCAGTTGCTTATTCATCATTTACCTGTATCACTGGGGACTTTATAGTGTTTTGAGTCATGACTTAAAACTACAGTAGTTACTGTAACAGTCATTGTTCTAGATTTGGATACTGGGAGAAAAATTAGATTGGCTCGTTTTCTTGTGACACATCCTTATCTTTTTGCTTAATGTTCTGTCACTACAAGAAAACTCAAGTTTTGTAATTTGCCTGCTGTCTCTGGATTTAACTATGTAGCAAGAAACCCAAGTACTCATTACTAGGTTAAATCCAGGGCACACACATCAGTAGGGAGCTGAGCTCCACCCCATCATTCTGTCAACAAGATGGCCATTATGAGAAGGATCCAGCAGGTCCATAGAGACTTGAACTTCCACTTCATCAAACAGCAGCAAAGTGTCTGGAATGGCCCTCTACTTACAGTGGCCCAGTGGAGGCTTGATCTTAACATTTCATTTGGAGGCATATTTGGAGGCTATGCCAACTGTGTCCCTTTTTTTGGGGGGATAAAGGCCAAGGCAATTTTTTAATTTAAATGATCATGCTGTGTTTTCCTTCTGACTCTATATAGAGATGGCAGTAACTGTGCTGTGGGTCTTCTCTGAGACCTTTATAATGAATCATACTATGGTCATGACTCCTGTGAAACTGAGGAAAAGACAAAACCAGAGAATTTCTAAGCTTCAGGTGTTTGATGAAGAGATTTTATAGAATATTTGGTTTCCATCAAAGTGACCGAAGTGGCAATTCAGAGAACTTTAGTATGCTAGAAGTACATAGAAAGAGAATTACGGTCTGTGATGTATTCTAATGCAACATAATTACTAGTAGGTCTGTTTTCCAACTGTCAAATTCTACTTCCAATTTGTTCCAGGCTCTGTCAAGAGCATCCCGACTCACAACATCCCTACTCTAGCACCTAGCTCCAGGACACATAGCTAAAGCTTATCTAGCTACTGTTAGCAATCAGGCATCAGGGACACAACAACAGCAGGATCAGTCATCACAAGCTGCCAAGATGCCACACACTCCTACCCTCGCCACTAGTCACATAACCTTCCTACGTACATGTGCGATCTCCCCTTATAAAAGGACAATCCCTCCTCTCTGCACTCTTTCTTCTCCCTCCACCTTCACCAGAAGCAGCCTATGGAGTCTCCTTCCCTAATAAACCTCCCATGTGAGATCTGTTGCCTAAAGTGACTTTATGGAATCTGTTGCTTAGATTGTAATAGCCACCAAAACCAACAGATAGGGAAGTAACCCGCTATCAACGTCAATGTTAGTTACTTATGACAATTACCTCCTAATCTCTAAGGGCTCAGTTACCAGCACTATGAAGTAGGAATTTACCTGAGGGTCTTTAGCCTTTAATTCTGTGTCAACAATAGACACCGACTGAATATTTCTGGTTAGAAAAGGATCATCAAACTCAGTCCATACATAATCTCCAAACACAATATTATGCCGGTTGAGCAGTCTGTAAACACTTGACTTTATATCTTCTTTTTTTGCAGTGCTAGAAAGATAAATAAAACGTATATAAAAATCTTAGTTAAGAAAAACACTAAAAAGAGCCGGGCGTGGTGGCGCACCTTTAATCCCAGCACTCGGGAGGCAGAGGCAGGCGGATTTCTGAGTTCGAGGCCAGCCTGGTCTACAGAGTGAGTTCCAGGACAGCCAAGGCTACACAGAGAAACCCTGTCTTGAAAAACCAAAAAAAAAAAACCAAAAAAAAAAAAAAAAAAAAAAAAAAAGAAAAACACTAAAAGCTGGGTGTGGTAGCACACGCCTTTAATCCCAGCACTTTGGAGGCAGAGGCAGGTGGATTTCTGAGTTCGAGGTCAGCCTGGTCTACAAAGTGAGTTCCAGGACAGCCAGAGTGATACAGAGAAACCCTGTCTTGAAAAACCAAAAAAAAAAAAAAAAAAAAAAAAAAAAAGACAAAAACAAACAAACAAAAAGCAACAACAACAACAACAAAAAAACCCACTAAAGTATAGCCAGGTCTGGCTGTAATTTCAGCATGCAAGCTGAGTCAGAAGAACTTGTTTCAAACACACACACACACACACACACACACACACCCTCCCTCAGACCTTAGACATATACAAGTCATTAGTCAAGATGGGGCTTGGCAGTGTACTGTCTTAGGATCAACTGTAGGGTCCCGGGCCTGCAGTCATACCATCAGCCACCCTCAGGCTAATTAGAAAAAGGAGGTGCCACTAGTTCTTTACACACTACTATGAAAATTAATAAAAATTCAGTGTTTGAGACAAGCCTGAAACATAATGAGCATTCAATCCATGTTAGCAGCCCTTTTAAGGAAAACCTGAAAATGCATAGCTGTACGTACATAATCTTTGTAACAGGAAATTTGCCACCTCATTGCTCTACTGACACTGCACTTTCTTGCACCCATAATTGACTGGAGATCACCTCTGTCGCTTAGCAGGTCCTATTACAAGGAGCTCATTGTTAGGCTGTGCTCCAGAGGCCAGTCAGTTGAGAGCTGTGGGGTCCTGCCAGATAGTCTGGATGGTGGTAGGGTCTGGATGGGATATGCGGCAATGTGAGAGGTGAAACTCAAGAGTAATGTGTGGTGGGATGGCCGGCAAAGTCGGATCATGCTGTTAGGGTCAACTGAAGTGGGGTGGAGGCGTGTTGGGTCATACTAGGTGGGTTCATGTCAGGCTGTTCAGGTCGTGCGAAGTGGGGCCGTACTGAGGGGTGGGACGCTATGGGGTGGAATCCTAAGAGTTGAGGTAAGGTCGTGCCATTCGGAGTCACGCGTGGTGGGGTCGGATCAGGTCGCGCCCCGCGTGGTCGGACTCCGTATATACGCTCACCTTCCGCTGCGCTGCAGAACCTCCACATGGACCGCGGGCGATTCCGCAACACAGGGAAGCGCTTGCTTCAGGTCGCCCACCGCCTCGTCCATGGCGCCGCCGCCCGGAGCCGAGGGAATGCCGCCGGAGTGAGGCCGCGGTCGCCTCCCTGCGCCCTGTGCGACAGCTTTCTCTGATGTAGGAGAATCCACCTTGGCTAAGAGCCGGCCAAATCCACTTCCGCCGCCCGAGCCGCTCGGCGCTTTGCAACCCGCCCCGCCCCGCCGAGCTTCGAATCTGCCGCGCGCTGCGCACCGCCCCACCCTGACCCGGAAGCACTCGGCGGTGGCGAAGGCGCTACTTCCGACTGGCGCAGGTCGGGCTACCGGCAGCCGCTTCTCACCGGATCCCGTGCTATCTCAGCCATGGGCAAAAAGCACAAGAAGCACAAGGCGGAATGGCGCTCGTCCTACGAAGGTGCGGAGCCCACGGGCGGGGTCTAGGTTGCCGATACGGGCCGGGGAAGGCGTTCCAGGGGAAGGGCGTGGTCTGTGCTGGGCGGGGTCCCGTGAGAAGGAGGGGCTTAGAGCCAGGTAGTGGACAATCGTAGGAGGGGCGGGGTTGGGGCTGAAAAAGGGAATAGGCAGCGAAGAGGCTATAGGCTTCTTTTTGGGTCCTGTAGCCACTATGTACCTCCTCTCTGACACCAGGAAGACCCGCAGCAAAAAGAGGGCTTCCGTGAAGGAATTGGGGTCCTGGGTCTCAGGTTGGGTTGTTGTACCCTCGGAATATCCTTAGTGGTGATTTTGTGGTTTGAAACAGAGGATTGAACACCATTCTGTCAGTTTGAGATTACATATTCTGTGGTTTTGACAACTCCTTGCTGTCTAGATTCACACTCACAGGGGTGCAGTATTTCTACTCAGTATTTTGCAAGCTTGACCTACGTACGATCTGTGTGCAGATTATACAGACACGCCACTGGAGAAGCCTCTCAAGCTGGTGCTCAAGGTGGGAGGGAGTGAAGTGACAGAGCTCTCAGGATCTGGCCACGACTCCAGCTACTACGACGATCGCTCAGACCATGAACGGGAGAGACACAGAGAAAAGAAGAAAAAGAAGAAGAAAAAGTCAGAGAAGGAGAAGCACCTCGATGAGGAGGAGAGGAGGAAGCGGAAGGTAAAGGTTCAATGGCCTAAGATGGGTCCCTAATCATGCCTGGCTATACCCGGCCGTTGCTGCAGTTCTGGGCTTCCAGGGCATCTTCAGGTGATGCCTGTCAGGTGTCAGGAGTGGATCTTCTTCCCAGTCTGGGGAATGCGCAGAAGTGTGCGGAACCTGCATTACCAATCTAAAAGGGTTCTGGCTGTTCTGTGCCCTCGGTTCTTCCATACTTACAGGAAGAGAAGAAACGGAAACGGGAGAAGGAACACTGCGACTCAGAGGGGGAGGCTGATGCTTTCGACCCTGGAAAGAAGGTGGAGGTGGAGCCACCCCCAGACCGACCAGTGAGAGCCTGCCGAACACAGCCAGGCAAGACCCTGTCCCCAAACATGAGTTTCCTACCTTGTCTATAGCATGGTTATCTAGTTGTTGGGGACATTTCACAAGCTAAAAATGAGTAAATTCTCTTGAAGACTGGTAAAACAGACACATGGATGCCAGAGACCAACCATATGTGTCCTGCAAAACCTACTATATTTTTATTTGGTTGGTTAGTTGTTTTGTTTTGTTTTGTTTGTTTTTCTGGTTTTTTTTGTTCTGGTTTTTCGAGACAGGGTTTCTCTGTATAGCCCTGACTGTCCTGGAACTCACTCTGTAGACCAGGCTGGCCTTGAACTCAGAAATCCGCCTGCCTCTGCCTCCCAAGTGCTGGGATTAAAAGTGTGTGCCACCACTGCCCTGCAAGGTTGGTTTTTTTGTTTTGTTTTGTTGAAACAGGGCTTTTGTTTTGTTTTGTTTTTGTTTTTCGAGACAGGGTTTCTCTGTATAGCCCTGGCTGTCCTGGAACTCACTTTGTAGACCAGGCTGGCCTTGAACTTAGAAATCCATCTGCCTCTGCCTGCCAAATTCTTTGATTAAAGGCGTGCGCCACCACGCCCAGCGAAATAGGGCTTTTTTATGTAGCCCTGTCTGTCCTGGATCATACTCTGTAGATGAGCTGTCCTTGAACTCAGAGATCTGGCTGCCTCTGGTTCCTGAGTGTGGGATTAAAATCGTGCACGACCACTGCCCAGTTTATCTACAGTATTTTAATCTGGTTAAAGTTTATCGTTTTTTAGTGTAGAAGTTTAGCATTATCTGTTTTACTATTCCAAACAGCACCATCAGGTTAATGTTGCTATATCACTCATATAAGAAACACATATATCATGGAAATATGGGTAATCTCCCGTGGGAAGAAGAGACCCCAATACAGGCTCTCATGGTAGGTCTGAGTTTCTTAAAGTGACCTCAAGATTGCATGTTGGAAGCTTGAGGTCTTTGGTAAGTTTCTGACCTGGGCAGCCCCTGTCAGGGATGACATTTCACCTGGAATCTCAGTCTTGGCTCTTGGATTCCCTGGCCCCCAGCCTTCTAGTATAGAAAGAATGTTTAGGCAAGAGGGTCTCTTCCCTCGTGAGGAGGCTGAGTGTTGGAACATAGATTATCAGGAAAGCTAATACTAGAATCAGTTACCATGTGATTGTCTGGGTAGTGATTTTTCTCTTTTGAATGTCATCCTTTGGCTGTGGATTCGACCACCCCTGAACTGGAAAAGCCTGATAGGTTTTGAGATATGCTGTGTCTCCCTTTGCCAACCTGCCTGTGTTGGGAGCTGTGCCCAAGTTCTCAATTTTTGTTTAGGCTTCAAATGCTGTGAAGTTGCACACGCTGATGAATATAGAGCTCTCTAATGCAGGAAATGAAGTCTTCCTGTTTGATTTGATTCCCTTGCTTTCTCCTTATAAACCCAGCTGAGAATGAGAGCACACCTATCCAGAGGCTTCTCGAACACTTCCTCCGCCAGCTACAGAGGTAACCCCGTGTCCCACCTGTCGTCTAGCAGGGTGTGGGCAGCCTGGGTGCAGGTCACAACTTTAAGGGCCAGGGAGCTCGTATGCTGCATTCCTCCTTCTCCTCCTTTCCCATCTGAAGTTAGTGCTGTGCTGCCTCCAGAGCATTGCCTGTCATGGGTAGAGCTGGGATAGAGTCATTTTTATTGAATGTAAAATATGTGTTAAAACCTTAAAAAGGCCTACATGTTAATCCACTGAACTTTCAAGAAGCAAGTTTGCTAGCTATATAAATCTTTGGGTTGTAAAAATTTTTATGTCACTTAGAAATTTAGACTTTAGAATTTTTCCACTTCAAAGCTATTTTTGCTTTCAGAAAAGATCCTCATGGATTTTTTGCTTTTCCTGTTACGGATGCAATTGCTCCCGGGTATTCAATGATAATAAAACATCCTATGGACTTTGGCACGATGAAAGACAAGATTGTAGCTAATGAATATAAATCAGTCACAGAATTTAAGGTAAATGAGTGTTACTTTCCGAAACAATGTTTGTAAAACTGTGTGTGCATGCATGGTCGTGCCTGTGGGTGTGCATGCATGGTTGTGCCTGTGGGTGTGCATGCATGGTCGTGCCTGTGGGTGTGCATGCATGGTCGTGCCTGTGGGTGTGCATGCATGGTCGTGCCTGTGGGTGTGCTCGTGCCCTCTCACATAGCGAGCGCTGTGTCCCTCAAGTCATTTTTATAGTTCTTACAGTTGTACTTATTTTGTTTTGCCTGCATGTGTGTGTGCGTACTACATGTAGGCTTGGCGCCTTTGGAGGTGAGAAGACACTGAATCCCTAGAACTGTAGTTACATATAACTGTGAGCCACTATGTCAGTGCTGTGGAACCAAACCTGAGTCCTCTGCAAGAGCAACAAGAGTTCTTAACTGCTGAGCTACGTCTCTGCCTCCCTCGGGTAGTTTTTAGTTGCAGGTGTTTGCAGAGGACTATTTTGGGTAGGTGACTGTTTGCTAGTGTTGAGGGAAACGGGCTTGTCAGCAGAGGACTGGAAGCTGGGATCGGATGCTGTGGGCTGCTGTGAGTGTATTCCTTTCTTCTCTTGAAGCTTCTGTCCTGGCATAGACAGGACGTTTCTGTGGGCAACAGTGTGTCCAATTTGACTTAGTTTGAAAGTGGCTGTTTTTAGAAGCATGTTTTTGTTTTTTTTATTTCCTAATTCTTAGTTTTTCTTGTACTAATTGTGTACTTTCACTTTTTGTTACTTTTAGAATTTTTGCATCTCTTGGGCGCTTTGCTTTTAGGCCTTTGCTTCTTGATTTTGGCTCTGTGAGTTACAAATGACTTAGGAGCTGGGCAGGCAGGAACAATGAGTGCATGATGATAGGGTAGTGTTTTGGAAGGAACATCACAGTTTTTCCTTAGTGTTGGAAAAGTTTAATTTTCTGTTTTTCATGCAAAATGGTTGTGACCATGTTCCTACAAGATAGGAAGGAAAGAAGGGATCTTAAAATATCTGTACAATCTCTCTTGTAAAATCTACATATTAATATACGAAAGGAAATGGAAGACTTTGACCAGCTTTTCCCTGGGAAATTCCCCATGCACATAAACACTCATGGAGCATTATGAAAATCTCTCTTGAGTTATTGAGTCTTCCCAAGTATGTTTTTTGCTGAATTTCATTCCTTCTCTTTGGCCTCATTTGACAAGGATGGAGAACTTTGCTATTAATTATGTGGCAAATTACTTGTTTCTTTTTCTTAGGCAGATTTCAAATTAATGTGTGATAATGCGATGACGTACAATAGACCAGACACCGTGTACTACAAATTAGCCAAGAAGATCCTGCACGCGGGCTTTAAGATGATGAGCAAAGTAAGAAACCCACTAGAGCAATGGCACTGAGCTGAAGTCTTCTAACTCTCTGTGCCTAACAGGCTCACAATGAATGACACGCTTCATCCATCCGCCACACCCAGGTGCCGACCCCTGCTCTAGACTGCCCTGTCCTCCAGGCACTGCCTCTGTCTGCACCTTTACACAGCTTAGAGGTGCCGTTATATGGGGCTGATGAAAAGTTGTGGATCTAGGGTCAGTCTTGCTGGATCACAGCTAGCCTTGTGGTTTTTGCTTTGTGGGGCAGCCTCACTGACCCTCAGCACTACAAGCTTATCCTTTGGCCATTCCAAGTGGCTTCTTAGATCTATACTGTAAGCCAGGCTGTATGAGCCACATATTGGCAAGGGATACTTGCTGGGCTCCACCATTCCCTCACCACCATCTCTGGGCCAAACCTTGAATGCTGAGCCCTCGCAACCATTCCCGCTGCAGCGTCTGGGAAGGTGGCGATTAGGCCAGGTGAGGCCGTGGCCATCCCATGCCATCCCATCGTCACGGCTCCGTGGCTGAGGGAGAGGTAAAGTCCTGCTGCTCTGTCCTTTCTGATTCTAGGAGCGGCTGTTAGCTTTGAAGCGCAGCATGTCGTTTATGCAGGACATGGATTTCTCTCAGCAGGCAGCTCTCTTGGGCAGTGAAGACCCAGCAGTTGAGGAACCTGTTCCCGAGGTTGTCCCAGTGCAAGTAGAAACTACCAAGAAATCCAAAAAGCCGAGTAGAGAAGTTATCAGGTAAGGCTCTGTAGTAGGTGTTTGCTTGTGGAGCTGCTGGCTACAAGCGGGACTGCAATGCTTTGCCCAAGCAAGGGCAAAGGGAGCCTGTGGAGCATCTCAGCCTGGATGGAGGAGCAGGATCTCTAAGGATTCTTAGGTTCCAGCAGCCCCTTGGTGTAGCCCAGGGGCCTTGAACTGGATGCCGTCCTGGCACTGGAACTCAAGAGGGAAGTGGCCACCCTGTTCTGCTTGCCTTAAGAATGAAGTGATTGTATCACACAGGTGATATAGCCTATCACCTGGGTATGTTTGCGGACTCTGGATCCTGCAGGGCAGTTCTGCGTGGTAAGATAGCCACCCATCACATGCTCTCATGCTACTATCACAACAACTCACGCTGTTGATAAATGTGAGATGCAAGGGGACTGAGACCACCCTCCCGTGTGCCAGCCACATGCCCTGGGATCCACAGGCCCATGAAGTTATCCCTGCAGTGCATTTTGCTAGCTTGTCATTACTGAATGAAGTAGTCATCCCTTTAGTATATGCCCTCTATGCATACCACCCAGTAATGACCTGTGTTCTTACCTGTGCAGAGCACAATTGCAGTAAGTCCACTGGAGTCACCAGCACTCATCGTGAGATGCTGTCTGTAAGCTGACTTCTGTAGTGCTATAGGGAGACAGGTAGCCTGGTGTTTTTCATCAGGAAGGTTAGGGTGCTTCAGACATAGCTCCCTGAAGCTTTGTTCCTGTCCATCAGGCCACAGCTAATTAAGGCACCTTCAGAGGCCGTATCTATATCCTACACCAGAGGGGTTACAGAGTGCCCCTTTGTCTCATGGATGCTGAGCACTGAGACCGAATTGATGTTACCCCTTCAGTAGCAGACCCCAAGGAGCATTTAAGCAGTCGTAGGAAGTTGGAGTCCTGCGTGGTTTCTTTCCTGTCACTCTCCAGCATGTGGCTGCCCTGACTGTGGTTTGAACTCTGTCGGGTGACTCACCTGAGTAGCTCAGAATGAAATGATGAGTACCATACAAGTGAAGGATGGGAGGGCTCAGCTGTATTTGTGCCATATGCCTCTCTTTGGGTCCGTAACCAACCTGTGGCCTGGCATCCTATGAGGCTGAGAGAAAGCCACATTTTCCCAAGGCAGGCTCCCTCTCAGCAGACAGCTTTCTAATGCACTGCCCATTGTCATCTCTAGGGACACCTGCTGCCGTTTGTTCCCTTAGTTCTTTCAGGCCCTACAAGTTGTCTTGGATTTCCTGAGTTTCTAGCTAGTGGCCTTGCCACTAAAATTCTGCCCCCATCTGTGGGTTCCATGGCTTTTAGATAGAGTGGATAGTTGTGCAGTTTTTTTTTCTGAATTCTCAGACTTCAGAGTCCATGAAATGCTACAGATCATGTGCACCTGTCAGTGCTGTTGCTGTGGAACTCTGGTGAGGGACACCTTTATCCTGTGCTGGACTTTCAGGGAACAGCTGTGGCTGTTATAGGGTCATCCTCTTGTTGCAACATCTCTTACGCCAGGGCAGGGAGGAGCATGTATGCCTCTTTCTACTGTCTGCAGGGGAAAGGCTACCCCCACAGTGCCTGAACTTCTCACTTTGAGTCAGAACTATTCCTTCCTGAGGAGCCCAGGGCTTCCTGCAGCTCACCCTTACTGCAAATGTGACACTCTGCACAGAGGGGACTGAGTGATGTTTCCTTTCATACCTATGCAATTTCTGTCACTTTTTACTTTTCTGTTTGTAAGAAGACTTAAGTGTTTCTCTGAGAAAGGGTTCTATTTGGCTTATACTTTTTTACTTCAGGTAGAGATCATGATCAGAGCATGTAGGAATGCTATGGGAAGTGGAGGGATTAAACGTCACCCAGTGCTGCCTCTGCAAAGGAACTGTTGATAAAAGCTACTGCTGTTGGGAATCAATGGGCTGGGCCTGGGGTGACAGTTGTTTCTCATGCCTTACAGCTGCATGTTTGAGCCTGAAGGGAATGCCTGCAGCCTGACAGACAGCACGGCAGAGGAGCATGTGCTAGCCCTGGTAGAGCACGCAGCTGATGAGGCTCGGGACAGGATTAACCGGTTTCTCCCGGGTGGCAAGGTAGTATCTTCGGCCCTCCCCTGAAGGCCATGCCACTTGGCCTCAAACACTGAAGTCTTTGCAAACAGGTACCTCCATCAAAATTGGGAGTATTAGGGTCTGGCCAGAGTACCTCCTGCATCCCAGGGGTTCAGGCCAGAGTCAGATCAACTCTTTGGTTGTCTTGGTCTTATTTCCTCAGAAGGGTCTGAGATCACTATGCTGGCAGGACCACCATGAACTTGGAATATGGCATGTCCCCACTATATCCAGCTTGGGTTAGGGCCACTTCTGACTGACCCTGTTGCTTTAGAAGGCCCTGATAGCCAGGATTCCCTAAAAGTAAAGCCTACTTCATGATAAGTATTCACAGGGGTGATGTTAGCATTCCACCTCTTTGTCACCTGGGGCTCTCCTTTTTGTGAGCCATTCATGGATTATTGCTGCATGTCTTAATGCAGCTGTCTACAGTCTCAGCTATGGCAGAGGGATCCACCCCTCTATAGCCTGCTTCTCTGTAGAGCAAGGTGTCACCACTCTCCGGGCACCTTTTCTAGTACAAGTTGGTGTGGTTAAAACGAGCCTCCACTGGGCCTGACATGATGTAAATCTTACTATCTCAATGTAAGGCCCATCTTAACAGTAACCAAGACTTTACTTTTCTTCTCACGCCAAGTCTTCAAAATGTGCATTACGTTTTAAATACTGAATATTGAAATGGCAACATTTTGGACCCTTCAATTGCAGGATCTGCCACCTTTCTGGCCTCTACCCTACTTAACTTGCTCTCTGACATTCTCCCAGGGGCCTCCACAATCACAAGACCTTACTCTTCCTGCATATGGCCAGTTTTCTGAACATCTCATCTGCACATGTATACCTTCCACTCCCTGACATACTGTCCTTGCATAAGACTGCAAATAGTCAGGCCTTTTGTGGTAGATCTTTAGTGGAGTCATGTTTCTGTTTGCCTTAGAGATGGAGGCATAGAGCACTGTAGAGTGGTATGGTGCTTTTACCCAACTGGCATTCTTTATCTCATTTTGTTCTGGCTTATGAATGGTTTTAAATATTTGCTTCTGGGTCAAGGCTTTTATTTCAGAAACTCTTTGGTCATGTGCCTCAGTAGTGCTTTGACCATATATGTGTGTGTGTCCTTGGTCATAATCAGATATATTTAATCACGAACAATTGGCCTCAGTCACAAGCATCTTTAATCCTTGGGCGTGCAAGAGGGAGTCTCTAGTCCTTTCTCATGGAGAAACTGGTGGAGATGTGACTAGTATGTCACGTGTCTCTAGTAGATGTAACTACTGGGGGATAACACTTGGGTGCTACTTCCTTGCAGATGGGGTACCTGAAGAAGCTTGGAGATGGAAGTCTGCTCTACAGCGTGGTGAACGCACCTGAGCCTGATGCTGATGGTGGGTGCTCTGTGCAGGGCCTCAATGCTTGCACGTTGTCCTCTGAACTCTGTACATGCTCTGAGATGCAGAGTATGTATCATACATTCACATCACCACTACTGGTAACATGACTGCAGAACCGTTGCCTGGCTTCCAGGTGCACAGTGGAGCCTGTGTTATGCAAGGAGCTATCAGGCCTTTATTGGGTTTCTCAGCATGGTGATACATTCTTAAGAGCTGGATGTCACTGATGATGTAGGAAGGTTCCGTGTCTTGAGTTCTTCCAGCACTCCTTCCTCACGGGCCATATGCTGACATACATGCTTGTGAAGTTCAGAAATATTCTGAAAGGAAGGTTGGATGATGATGTCAGGGCATGTCTTAGTTGGAAACATAAATGCCATCAGTGCACCAGCCTGGAAGGGTATTTCATGCATTGAAATATCTTGAGAAGGTAGCAGTTGTGTCTATGAAGGACTCTGGGATTGCAGCATGCCTACAGACACACTTGGAGAGGGTGGGACATGGTGGATGCCTCTTTTCCTGCTTTGCCTGAGTCTCTCCTGCACAGGCAGACATCTCCCTCAGCTCTTCAGCTTCTAAATCGTCTTGTACAGAGCGCTCTGTCATCAGGGTTGTTTCAGCTTTTCTAGTATGTCCAGGGTAGACACTCAGATTTTAACTGTTAATGGAAACAAGTTTCTGTGGTCTTTAGGAGAAACTACACGGACTTGCCCATACTTAGACTAGAAATTCAGTGTGGAAAGTGAACTTCCTGTCAGGGGTGGAGAAATGATGTGCAAGTAAAAACCACTCAGCAGTTGTGGAGCCTGAGGAGCGTGTGGAGGATGAGGATGGCCAGCAAGTGTGAGCCTTCGCATGCAGTGCTGAGTGAGCACTTTGCAAAGGTGAAGGCAAGATAGCCCCAGACATGATATTCTGTGTGTGTGTGTGTGCACGTGCGTGCATGTGCGTGTACCCACACACACCCATTTAGAGCCAGAGGGACAACATTTGTTAAGCATCATCTCCTTGTTATTTTTTTGAGAAAAGGTCTCTCATGGTCTGGAACTCACCCAGTAGGGTAGGCAGGCAGATGGTGAGGCTCGGCAACCTTCTTATTTCTGTTTCCCCAACATTGGGATTAGAAGCATGCGCCATTGTGTCTGATTGTTATTTATTTTTAAATAGAAATTTGGGGGACTGACCTCAGCAGCTCATGCTTTCAAGGCAAACACTTTGCCAATTGAATCATCTGTCTGTCTAGCTCCAGACATGGTTTTTTTTTTTTTTTTCATGGTATTGATGTCAAGGCAATTACTGAATCAGATTGAAATGGTGTTAGTTTTAAGAATTATATCTTGCTTTTGCCAAATCAGTTTTAAATGAATATTGTAGCATAACCATGCTCCACCTCTCCATGTCTAAAGAACTGTAGAGAAGTTGCTCATCACTGAGCAACTGAGCTGTGGCCAAGCCCTCCTGATGTTTCCCTCCTGTGTCTTCTGCAGAGGAGGAGACACACCCTGTGGACCTGAGTTCACTGTCCAGCAAGTTGCTCCCAGGTTTTACAACATTGGGTTTCAAAGATGAAAGAAGAAATAAAGGTAAGCACAGTGACTGGTGGGAGCTCTCCAGCCGAGGGTGGCTGGGCTCAGTGGGGATGTGACACTGTCCTCTTCCGTGATTTTCTTCATGGTTTTGTTACTGGGTCCAGAATCAGTTTAGTTAATCAATCAATTAATTAACATTCCAAATGCTACCCCCTCCTGCCCGACCCTCACAGGGTCCCTCCCCCTCCCTCCCTCCCCTTTGCCTCTGAGAGGGTACCCCCTCTCCAGGTGTCCTCCCATCTGGGTACATCAAGTCTGCAGGATTCAGATTTTTAAGACAAATGAAGTTTAGATCCATTAAAGTAGGCGGATTAAAGTCGTACTTGGAGGAGAGTCCCTGCTTTGCATTCTTCTCCCCGCTGAAGGTGAGTTCAGACTGCACTCACAAGCTTCTTGTCATAGGCTTCCATTCCCTCCCTCCACAGGAGTCTCAGTTCAGGATCCTGCTGGTTCTTATAGAGGGCTTTATTTCTTAGGCCAGACTTAATCTTAACCATTTACAGGGTGATGCTGCTGCCTAGCAGCTGAGAGACCTAGACAGGGTGGTTGTGGGTGGCAGCATGGCATGAGAGAGGCAGGTACATTTGTATTTGTGGGGGTCTACATTTATAATGGGTCTTGTAGTGTGTTTGGAATGTGTGGTTGTACATATGTGGTGATATGTGTGCTTGTGTGCTTATAGGGCCTGCTTTGACTTGTTCATGTGCTTCAGTACATATGTGTGTCCGAAGGCTTGCTTTGGTGTGTGCGTATTTATATGTGCACAGGTATGCATTGGAGATGGGAGAACACTCAAAAGCCGATGCTTCTTTGTGGAGCTGAAAGAAATAACACTTCCTCCCTCTTGGAGACACAGTAGCCATCCTGGTCTGAACCTAGATGTGCTTTGATGACATTTCTTCTGCCTTTAATCAACTATAGGCAATAAAATGAAATGCCCATTCCAAGAGTAACATGCTTAGAATTGGTGTTTCACTGCCTGTCTGCAGCTATTCTGTCTTGAGTGGTGGGAATGGGCGGGGTGGACGTGGGCTTGTCCTTTTCTGTGCCATTGCTTCTTTTCTTCTTTGTTGCATCCTGTGTTCCTCACCTTTACTGTGGCTCTGGAGAACCAGCTCAAGGTCACCTCTGTACCATAAGCTTTGACCATGTTTCCTTACCCTTCAGTCATGCACAACATCTGCTTTTTTGATATTTCCTCTTGTTACAGGGAGGCTTGGTACAGCCTCACTAGAGGGCATTTTCTTTCTGGAATGATATTTTCTACATCTCTGAGTATTAGAGACTGTCCTGGTTGGTTTTGTGTGTCACCTTGACACAAGTTAGAGTCATCAGAAAGGAAGGAGCCTCAACTGAAGAAATGTCTCCATGAGATCCAGCTGTAAGGCATTTTCTCAGTGATCATTGGGTAGAGACCAGTCCATTTTGGGTGGTGCCATCACTGAACTGGTGTTCCTGGGTTTTGTAAAAAGCAAGCTGAGCAAGCCCTGGTGAAGCACGCCAGTGAGCAGCACTCTTCCATGGTCTCTGCATCCGTTTCTGCCTCCAGGTTCCTGCCCTGCTTGAGGTCTTGTTCTGACTTCCTCCATAATGGCCTGTGATCTAATAATAAGCTACAAACAAACAAACAAACAAACAAAAAACCTCTTTTCTCTCCAACTTGCTTTTTGGTCATGGTATTTCATCACAGCATTAGAAACCCAAACTAAGGCAGAGACCAGCTTGCATTCAGACCATCTGTGATGTGAGATCTACCCACACCTTCCCTCACCTCAACCCCTCCCTAGATAGTGTTCACACTTCACTTTTGAGATGTTGCTTGTGTTTGGTTCTCAGCTCAGCAGTTTTGTCCCCAAGAAGCATTGAAGAGGAGTGATTGCAGCATAAGACATGGCATGCCTGCCACCATAGTGGATGTCCGTAGAGGTTAGGAAGCATTGAGTCATGTAGACATAACCTGGTTTATTGTTATAACCCTGGGCAAGAGTGTATCCAGTGTGGGCCCAGTTCCTGGTTTTACTGAGGGAGTTCATGAACTGGCTGGTCCCAAGAACCACTTCTGCTTGTCCAAGTTTATCTCTACGCAGTCTTCGCTTTGTAGCCCTTGTCCCACAGGTGTGAAACGGGGTGCTGAGTAGGTACTGCAATTACCCATAGATAGTTTCTGCTGCTGTGTGTGTGCTCAAACAGAAAGGAATAAGGAAGAGCCAGGCATGGACTCAGATTGTGGTCACCTGGAGGGAAAAATGGCTGTGGCCATGGGTGTGCCCCGAGCATGACTCTGACCTGGCCTCTGCTTCCTTCTCTTTAGTCACATTCCTCTCCAGTGCCAGCACTGCACTTTCAATGCAGAACAACTCTGTGTTTGGGGACCTGAAGTCAGATGAGATGGAGCTTCTGTATTCCGCCTATGGAGATGAGACTGGTGTGCAGTGTGCACTGAGGTAAGCCGGCTCACACACCTATGTGAACAGCTTGGCCCTGCTGAGAGCTCTGGGAAGTACAGCTCTGTCGGTAAGGTGGTGTCAGCACAAGCTCCGGTACTATTTGCCATTGTCCACATCTCTGCCATAGACCTGCCTTGCAGTTCAGCACAATTTGAAGAAGGCAGTAATCCAGACTGTAGCATAAATATATGTGTGTTTAGCAAATGGGGTATACTTACAAGGAGTTCTTTTTCACAGTTGTTTTGAGATACATTTCCTAGTGACTGTTACTCAGCTGGAGCCACAGTAATCAGTTTCCAACGCCAAGGCCTCACTGTGCTGAAAACTGGCAGTCTGAGGCCCGGTTTTGGCAATGTTGGTTTAATGCAGACACTACCTTCTCTCCTGTCTTCGCACAGCCTTTCCTCTATCCTGATCTCCTCCTCTTATAACACTAGTCAGATTGGATGAGCAACTCTCCTACTGACCTCTTTTCACCTTAGTCCCTTCTCACAAGTCTTCCAGTACAGTCACATTCTCAGGTGCTGAGATGAGGACTGAGGCCGATGCCCTCGGGTGGAGTGAGGTAGGATGGCGCAGGCAAACTCCATGACAGCTTGGACTGTAGCATTACTACTACAATTGGGAAGCTAGAGAGGTGGCCACCGAGATCTGCCGTCTGTACACGTGGTCAGGTATCCCAGATGATGGCCTGTATTTTGTCAGCGACTCGGTTTATCTAGGATTAGCTCTGGGCCAGCAGCCTTGCTTGTCTCTCTGAAGGATCTTCAGGGTCTTGGAGCCTTAGGCTATCCTTGATGGTTTATTCTATGGGGTTTTTGTTCTCTGACTACATTTTAAATTTTATTTATTTTTAACCTAATATATTCATATGGTTCAGAAATCAAAGTATACTGAAAGGTGTGCCCTGAGTCTTACCCTACCACTCCATATGTGCCCACTTACCACATCTACATTTCCTGCTGCTATACTTCTAAATGTCAGACTGGCAGATGTAGATGGCCTTCCTTAAGAGATTAACGAGTGTGTCTTATGACTTTATATGGATTTGTGTACCTGCCTTTTGTTTTTCCTTGATTTTCCTGGAGATTTAATTATTTTTATTATTATAATTATATTTTAATTAAATTATAATTTAATTATTTTTATTATTTTTATGCCATGAACTACTTTAAAAATTATTAGCGAGCCATTAGTCTAGTGCCCCATACATATATGGGAAGCTCCCAGAGACTGTCTGGAGTCAGAGTCATCGTCACTGTTGGAGTCAGTCTTGAAATTGGAGCATGATGCTTTTTCAGTGCCTTCCATCACACAGTTCCCTTCTAGCCTGCAGGAATTCGTGAAGGATGCTGGAAGCTACAGCAAGAAGATGGTAGATGACCTCCTAGACCAAATCACAGGTGGTGATCACTCAAGGATGATCTTCCAGCTAAAGCAGGTGGGATTTGCAGTTGATGAGCCCTTTTAGGCATAGGCTCTTGTCTTAGTCAGGGTTTCTATTCCTGCACAAACATCATGACCAAGAAGCAGTTGGGGAGGAAAGGGTTTATTCAGCTTACACTTTCCACATTGCTGTTCATCACTGAAAGAAGTCAGGACTGGAACTCAAGCAGGTCAGGGAGCAGGAGCTGATGCAGAGGCCATGGAGGGATGTTCTTTACTGGCTTGCTTCCCCTGGCTTGCTCAGTCTGCTCTCTTATAGAACCAAGACTACCAGCCCAGAGATGGCACCACCCACAAGGGGCCTTTCCCCCTTGATCACTAATTGAGAAAATGCCCTATAGCTGGATCTCATGGAGGCATTTCCCCAACTGAAGCTCCTTTCTCTGTGATAACTACAGCCTGTGTCAAGTTGACACAAAACTAGCCAGTACAGCTCTGGTTCTATGCTTGGGGCTGCTCCTGTATAGAGAGTCCATTCAACCCACTAGAGTCCAAGGAGACAGGCTCTTGAGGTCATTGCTGGCTGTTCTTGGCTCATTGAGCTTTAAAAGTTCTGTTTTTAAGAGCTGTCTTTAAATACGTTTGGCAGTTGCTTGTCATGTCTTCTGTAACCAGTGCCCATGTTCCTTCCTCTCACTGACATCACCATTCCTCCTGGAGAATGTGTTGAAGGCCGAGCTCTTCTCAGCTCTTGTACGTCTTTGCCTTTACCTTTGAAACTTGTTTTCTCTTGACACAGTCTAGATTGACTTTTCTTTCCACTCTAACAAAGACTAACATTAGTTGTTTTTTTCTTTAAAGATTTGTTTATTTTATGTATGAGTACACTGTAGCTGTCTTCAGATACATCAAAAGAGGGCATCGGACCCCATTGCAGAATCCCATGATTGTGAGCCACCAAGTGGTTGCTGGGAATTGAACTTAGGACCTCTGGAAGAGCAGTCAGTGCTCTTAACTGCTGAGCCATCTCTCCAGCCCTCATTAGTTGTTTCTAAAGAAACATCTGTAGCCCTTTGTGTCTTTACTTTCTGTTTGTGATGTCTGTCAGAGTTGACACTAGATGTGACTACACACTGTAGCCTGGGGCCAGTTCAGACCTACAGTATGTATATTCACAAGCCAGAGATGTGTTTATGTTCAAATTAGACAGGCTGGTAGGATTATTTTTCCAGTACTAGGGATTGAATACAGGACTTTTTACATTCTAGATCAGTGTTCTACCATGGAGACACACCCCAGTCCAAGGATGAGTAAATTTTATTTGTGTGTGTGTGTGCTCGCGTGCGTGTGCGTGTGTGTAGTGCATATGGACACCAGAGGTCAGTTGCAAATAATTGTTCCTCAGATAAGGGTCTCACTGATCTGGAGCTAGCTGGGTGGGCTAGGCTGACTGACTCCATCTTCCCAGTGCTAGAACTACAATTGTACATCATATCCAGCATTCATGTAGGTGTTGTAGGGATCCAGGTCAGGTCCTCATACCTGTGAGGCAGGTACTTTACCAAATGAGCTATTTCCCAAGTTCTAGAGATTTTATTTTCTTCATTTGAAGAGCATTGATCTTCATTTTGGAATGAAGTTGTTACTTGTGATCTAGTACGGCCATCATCCCAAGGCTGTGTGACCATAATGCAAAAGACTAGTATTGCTGGGTCTCTTCTCATGGCCAAAGTTTTCTAGATGGTCTCTGTTCTGGCTAGGTAGAGTTTAAAAAAAAAAAATCTGTCCACACTAGCTCTGAGACTATTTTGGCCCATGGCTTCCATGTCTCTTGGTCTGGCCTGGTAGCCTCCTCTTTGTCTGATGAGATGGACATAAAATTCTTGTGCCTCACGGAGAATTCAGCCCTACCAGCCATGTGCTTGGCTCCTGTTCTGGTTGCCATCTTTTTGTTGTGTTTCTTTTCAGGCCATTTATTTAAAGCCTTTTCCTTACTACTTTGTAGATGTGCAATGCCTGGTGCACATAAAAAGAGAAGAGGAAAAGTTTTGAGAATCCGTTCTCCCACTGTGGGTTCCTGGGCCGAGCTCAAGTTGTTAGGCTTGAGCAGCAAGAGCTTTTATCTGATGAGGTATCTTGCTGGCCTAGCATATGCCAATTTTACTCATACTTTGTCTGGTATGGGCAAGAAACTACTCCCTGTGGCCCTGAAGTGAGGTTGTGCTGTTGGTGAATTCTGAATTCATTGTGAATTCTGGGTGAATTCTGTATTAGGGTTGAATACTTTTATGTACTCAGCAGCAGTTAAAAATGGCACTGAGTACTCAAGATATAATGCTAGAGGAACCATCTGCAAGGAACAGATGGTAAAATAAAGGCCATGTTTCTAATTAAAAGTTGGTGAAAATAATTGCATAACTGAATCTCAGAAACACTGGGACCAAATTCATGGGTGTAGAAGTACATACTGAATGACCCTTTTTGAGGAATGTGCACAAAAGAAGGCTGTTTTTAAGGTCATGCTCTTGCGAGTGCACAGGATGAAGGTACATGTAGTTGATCCCACTTCAGCAGTAGAGTAGCTGTCACTCCTGCCTCTGTCCTACCACATCCTGTCTCAGGTACTTGGTCATGCTCCAGGCTAAACAACCAGGCCTGTTTTTCTCAGGCTGCCCATTTTGGTTTGTTTTAAGCATTCACTTTGATGTAAATTTGGGGATCTTCTTACCCATGTCCTCTTTCACCCAACCCAGCATGATATCTGAGCACTTGGCTGATACAGAATAAGTTGACCAGTCATGGTCTATCTTGACTGCTACCTGCAAAGAATCTTGTAAAAACCCGTGCTTCAGCCATGGATTTAGTGAGGCTTTAGTGAGCAGAATCCTAGACAGTGAAAAAGCCACTATTAGTGTAATGTGGATGAATTACTCTGTAGTATAAAATTACATTGGAAAAACTTGTTTCCTGTTTTGTTACTTTTCAGAGGAGGAGCATCCCCATGAGACCTGCAGATGAGATGAAGGTGGGTTTCCCAAGCATGGGGATAGAAGCCCAGCTTTGAGGTTTGTGTGGTGGTAGCCATTAGCCATTGCAGTGAGTGGCTGGGCAGCCTCCTGTCTCTGTTCTAGCTGCTTATTTCTATTGAGGGACTTCAGAGGCACTGCTCTTCCCTCGCTTATGTTTATGTTGGTGACTTGAACAGAGGGCTGGAGTCTTCAAAGCTAGGCACTGTCCTCAAGGAGGGTGGGGACCCCTTTCCCTGTGTGACTTGACATGGTTGGCAGCACTATGGGCTTGTGCTGTAATGTTTTCCCACTGGACAGCAGTGACCTGTATACCTGAGGTGACCAATCATGCTGTTGAGTCTCAGATTACAGGGAATATTGTAAGGCCTCAGTATGGGAACATGAGCAGAAGCGGGCAACAAGAACTCCAGAGGCCTGGGGAACTGTAGTATCACATTTCCTGAGAGAGAGAGCTTTGGTTTTGAAATCTGCTGTGTTGTCCCTACAGATGTGGTGGTGGGCCCTTGAGTTCCATGTGACTACTTGGCCTCCTTGAGGCCTACCTCTCATATTCTCACAGTGCTATTTATATCCCTAAGAATTTAGCAAAAATTGTTCCTAGTTGAGAAGAAAGCTGTCAGAGGTATATTGATCTGAGTAGGTTTCTGGACATGGATTTGTACTTCTATTAATAAGCGTAGATCCCGTGTTCCTTGGGGTGCAGCCACTAGAACAGTGTTCATCCATGTCACTTACTGAGAGATGGCCTCAACTTTAGCATATCCTATTGACTTACATAGCTGGCATTAGCTGACATTTGTGCTGTCTGTTAGTTGATGTTTTTCTCATCTTCTGCAGGTTGGGGATCCACTGGGAGAGAGTGGTGGCCCTGTTCTGGACTTCATGTCAATGAAACAGTATCCTGATGTCGCCCTGGATGTGTCCATGCTCAGCTCTCTCGGTGAGGCATCCAGGGCACGGTTGTATGTGGCTTCTCACATGGCCTCTATCTCTCCCTGTGATGTGTGATGTCGTAAGAAAGCATCATTTGGTTTCTGTGTGTTTCGTGGGCTACCCTGGCAAACAACACAACCAAGGAGAACCTGTTGGGTCTCAAAACTTACCACTAGTCAGAACAGGAAACACCCTGGGGCTGTGGTTAGGGCCTAACTGTACTGTCAACATATGGGATCAGGTGCTGTCTCCAGGGGACAATGTCAGAACTAGAGAAAGAGGACTCCCAGTTGATATCTGCTGGTTGCCCTGTGAGTTAAAAACCCAATTGAGCCTGTCAGAAGTGTTACGCAACTTAGTGCTGAAGGGCTTGCTTAGTATAAACAGTGCCCTAGGTTCCGTCCCTTTTTATTTTATATTTAAAAATACCAAAACCAATTAAAACCCCAAACTAAACAAAACCAACAAAAGCACTGGTTTGTAAGAGACCAGGAAATAAAAATGTATGTGTGTTTTCTTCAAAGATTCCCTTGGTCAGACTATCACACTTGGATGAAGTGACTTCTGTCACTCACTGATCTCAGACAGGTCTTGGTGCATGTCACTCTGAACAGCAGCTCCGAATAGCCCTGACTGTGGGCCCCTGTGCCTTTCCTGTTTGGTAGTTGAGATGCTTGGGTGCTGATCTTATACATGGTGTGTCAGCCATGTGTCAGCATGCCCGTGTCCTGAAGCTGAGCCCTGTCTCTGGGAGGAAATGCTGTCTTCCTTCCATGAGGTGTACAGTGTCTTCTGTCACATAAAATTGATGACAGCTAGGAGCCTTGACAATGTCTTGTGTTGTATCCCTTCCTTTCTTCTTTTGTGTGTGTGTGTGTGTGTGTATATATATATATATATATATATGTATATATATATATCTTATTTGCCTTATGGTCCTCCCCTGGAGCAGTGCCCATGGACATTTGAAGTTATTGCATGGAGAGGAGGCACACCTTATAGAGTCAGCAGTGTCAGGCTGAGAAAGTAGGCATTTTTTTTTTTTTTTTTTTTTTTTTTTTGCAAACATTATAAAGGTAACAGCAAAGTCTGTCTGGCCTCACACTGCCATTGGTTGGAGTATTTTTTAGGTCCTTTGTGTTTAATATAATTAAAGGGATTGGGTTCAGATCTGTCCTCTTATTCATTGTCTTTCATTAGCTCTGTTTTAGTCCTCAAGACACCTCAGATGCCATGACCTGGATAGGGTCTTTTATGACAAAAACCAGAACAGTCTCTGGAGAGAGAAGGCACAATGGGAAAGTCCAGAGGGAACCAGATACAAGCCCCATGAGTTACAAGGGACATGCTTCAGTCTTTTAATGAGTTGTGACAACATACTTGATGGGTCCTTAGCATCTGGGTTTTGATTGGGTTGGGGCTGTTTAGGGGCCACTATGTATACCCTTCCAGGTTTGGCCTATGTTGGTTCCAGGCCTCACAGGAGTAGATACTGTTCATACTCTGCAGCATATACACAGTATCAGTTAGTGGTGGGGTTCCCTGCCTTCCTGCAATGCAAACCTGAATACTAGCCTTCCTAGTAACAGTGGCCCAGGCTGCTCAGTGCATTTTCCTGCAGGCAGACTACCTTTGTCTTTGCACTTGTAAAATTTTTCTTTTTACAACTTTTTAGAAGTTTAGAATTATTAGGAGACACAATCTCCCAGCAAACTCTGTGATCCTCTGGCTCTTACACTCTTTCCACCTCCTCTTCCCTAATGTTCCTGAAGCCACTGTTAATACAGGGCAGAGGTGAGCTCTTGGCTCCTCTGGCTAAGCTGTGTCCTTTTCACAGTTCAGGGTAGTGCTTTGCTGAGACAAGTCAACACTGGGGCCTAGCTCCTAGGTTGGGAGCTGCATGGAGACCCAGCTCAGTGAACTTATTTGCATATTCTGTCTGTGTTCTCTGCAGTAGGCCAGCATCAGACACATACTTTGTTGACAAAGTTGTCCGTAGTGTTGGTTGCATTGGGTGATGAGACTCAGTGTAGCATTCTGCTTGAATGAAAGACACTGGGTCTGGTTCCTTCCCTACTGTCAGCCCTGACTTGTCATTGAATTATGTTCCCTATGCTGTGAACTCCACCAGCAGGGACCTTTCAGTTGTGCTGTGTGTCTAGTCAGTGCTGACTACGTTTGCCTGCGTTCCATCCTTTTTGTCACATAGGGAAAGTGAAGAAGGAGCTGGACCATGAAGACAGCCACTTGAACTTGGATGAGACAGCCAGGCTCCTGCAGGACTTACACGAAGCACAAGCAGAGCGAGGAGGCTCTCGGCCATCCTCCAACCTTAGCTCTCTGTCCACTGCCTCTGAGAGGGAGCAGCATCCTCCAGGTAAGGGCCTCATACAGGTTAGTAGTGGGGATCTGCACTGGGTGGAGGATCAGGCCCACAGGGCCAAGGTGGTGGCCTTGGCACAGAGGTTTATTCTGGGAGGTTTCTATACCCTTGTGCATCCCTGGGGGCCAGAACATTTGTTTGGGCTATAGATTTGTTGACACATGCTTTTTGCTATTCCATATTTTATTACTTGGCTATATCAACCAATGAAGTGTTCACTTTCTATCATGAGAACATTAACAATCCCTGGCAAGGGGTTTCCATGTTTAAGAAGAGATGAGCCACACCACTGACACTCTGACTGACATCCCAGCCACGTGTAGGGTCTCAGATGCTGGCTCTGTAGCTCCTTAAAAAAACACTTGAGTTTGCTGAATGGATCAGACACAGCACTGACAGCAGTTCTACCCGAGTATAGCTTAGTGACTCAGTGAGTTTATGGGAGTCATTTATAGGAGCATAGTTAAGTCGTTCCTCTGTCTCTTTCCATGATGTTCCTTAAGCCTTGGAGTAAGTGATATGATTATTTTCCTCTATCTATGACTGAGCATGGGACCACCGTGACACATCAACAGTCCTTTATGCTTAAGAACTGAGGCTGGCAGTGGTGCTCTGTGGGCATAAACACAAATATCTCAAAGGCAGATTGATAGGCATCTCATATGCCTTTAGCAGAACAGTAGTAGTTCCTTCCCTACTGAGGCCTGTGGCCTCCCAAGCCCCTGCTTTCACCCTGGATTACAGTACTGTATGTAAATTTCTTCCTGTGTTAATTCAATGGGAAAGTGGGTTGTTGGACATGAAAGCCCACTATTCTATCACTGGGGCCACCTTGCATGGGGTCTTAGTTACTGTTGTATTGATGTGAGGAGATACCACGACCAAGGCAACTTATAAAATGAAGCATTTAAAGTACCAGGCGTGGTAGTATACCCTTTTAAATCCAGCACTCAGGATGCAGAGGCAAGTGGATCTCTGTGTGTTCAAGGCTATCATGGTCTACATAGTGAATTCCAGGATAGCCAGAACTACATCAGAGACCCTGTCTCAAAAAAGCATTTAATTGGGGTCTTGCAGTTTCAGAGGGTTAGTTTACACTCATCATTGTGGGGAGTCTGGTGGTGTAGACAGTCATGACACTGGATCAGTAGCTAAGAACGTCACCCACAGGCAGCAGGCTGGAAGACAGAAACTGGGCCTGGCGTGGGCTTTTAAAACCTCAACCCCTAGTGACATACCTCCTCCAACAGGGCCACACTTCCTAGTCCTTTGCAAAAAGTTCCGCTGACTGAGGAGCAAATATCCGATATATGAGCCTATAGGTACCATTCTCATTTACACTACATACACTCTTACTGTGCATGGTACTGACAGGGTCCATAATCAAGCAGCCAAGCAGAACTGTGGATGGCAAAGTGTATACAGCAAACTGTGTGGTGGTGGTGGAGGTGGTGGTGGAGGTAGTGGTGGTGGTGGAGGTGGTGGTGGTGGTGGTGGAGGTGGTGGTGGAGGTGGTGGTGGTGGTGGTGGTGGAGGTGGTGGTGGTGGTGGTGGTGGTGGTGGTGGAGGTGGTGGTGGAGGTGGTGGTGGTGGAGGTGGTGGAGGTGGTGGTGGAGGTGGTGGTGGTGGTGGTGGTGGTGGAGGTGGTGGTGGAGGTGGTGGTGGTGGTGGTGGTGGTGGAGGTGGTGGTGGAGGTGGTGGTGGTGGAGGTGGTGGTGGTGGTGGTGGAGGTGGTGGTGGAGGTGGTGGTGGTGGTGGTGGAGGTGGTGGTGGAGGTGGTGGTAGTGGTGGTGGAGGTGGTGGTGGAGGTGGTGGTGGTGGTGGAGGTGGTGGAGGTGGTGGTGGAGGTGGTGGTGGTGGAGGTGGTGGAGGTGGTGGTGGAGGTGGTGGTGGTGGTGGTGGTGGTGGTGGAGGTGGTGGTGGTGGAGGTGGTGGTGGTGGTGGTGGTGGTGGTGGTGGAGGTGGAGGTGGAGGTGGTGGTGGTGGTGGTGGTGAGAAGATATCTGTAGATAATTACTCATCTCTACAACAAGCTTAACTTTTTCCTTTGAAGTGACATCACTTACATCTTCTGTAAACTGTTGCTTAGCTTTAAAGCTTTCCAGCAGCTCACTAACATAGCATTTGACTTTGTTAGTTTTTTTTCCTTGTGAACTCTGGCTTGTCACAAATCACAAATCTTACCCTATTTGTCTTTGAGTGACCTGGACAGACTCTTCTGTTTGCTTTTCCTTTTCTATCACCTCTTGATTGCTTTTGCACTTTAAAATTTACATGCTGACATAAGTCATTTACATCTAGCAGAGCCTCCTCTTCCCATATGGGTCCTGTCTCATCATGGGACTCGGCAAATCCATTACAGCCCCTCATCAGTCTTAAGATCTCTGCTCAACCAACCTCTTGACATTCCTGTGAGCACCTTACTATTTACTTAGTCTGTTGACTGAGTCAAACACTGCCTCTTTCATCCTAGCTTCTTCAGTAATGTCTGTCTTTTCTCTGTGGTCTTCCAGTCCCTGATATTTGAGGGAACCTTAGCTCAAGATAACCAAGTCTGCCTACTACCTAGAATGAGCCAGGCCTTTAGGAGCTGCTGGCCCTCTCCTCCACTGCCCTCAGGAACTACTTCCCCTAGCCTGGTTGCAGCTGCCAGAAGAAAAACTAGAGTTTTTATGATCACCTTGTGTATCATGCAAAGTAGAGCCCAAGGAGATTGTAGACATCCCTGATTCAGATTGGGGTGTGAATGTACCTCTGTCTGGTGCCGGGGAGGACATTGGTCTTATTAGATAGCAGTACAGATGTTGGTTTCATGAGCTTTGCAGTTATGTTTGGTATGCTTAAATGCCATCTTCTTTCAAACTTACAGGAAGTCCTTCTCGCCTTAGTGTTGGGGAGCAGCCGGATGTCACCCACGACCCTTATGAATTCCTTCAGTCTCCAGAACCTGCAGCTCCTGCCAAGAACTAACTTGTGGTGTTCCCAGATGTTTTATTTTATTTTTCTACATTTTATTTGATACAGTTTTTGTCACAAGACAGAAACTTTTGTCTCATCCTCTCTGGCAAGTAGCAGCCTGAGGAAGATGCTGGCTTGTCTGTACCGTCATGTCTGCAGCAGAGGCCCAGTAGCACCGAATGGTGTCCAATAAGCTGAGTAGTGGCAATAGAATGTCAACGGATTGCAATCAGATGGCTCAACTCTGTGTCTCCTGAGCACCAGCAGCCAAGCCTGTTGATGATGATGTGCACACAGTCATTCTACAGGAGCTTTGCACAGCCTTCCTGCAGTTCTCAAAGGGGAGCCTGCACAATAGGCCTTCAGAGGGTACCTTCTGTTTTCTATTTGGTCACTGAGCCAGAGGATGGAGTTGTCTCCCTGACAAATAATGAACCACCCCACCTTTTAGAATGAAGTATAAATGACGTCATAAAATGTTTCAATGTTTTGCTGAGTACCTGTTTGTATTTACAAAATACATGAACACAGGTCCTAATAAAGAGGTGCCTGAGGTGGTAACTCTGATCACCCCGTCTGCCTGATGGTGGGAATACCTGTTGTATCCTATAGGCCAGCTGGGCATCTTGCTCCTTATCAGGAATAAAAAAGCAAAGAAGGCCCCACCTTCACAGGTCGGCTGCAGGTGGAAGCTCAGCTTTGAGGGGAGAAGGGCTGTGGCTAGAGGGGTATAGTAGGTGGCATGCTTAGCATAGGCAAGCAGGGCAGGAAGCAACTGGTCTGTTGGCAAAGGGTAGAACACCTCACAACTGGATAAAGCATTAGTAAGCGATTGCAGCTAAGTCTGGTCTGAGCCAGGAGCAGCACTCAGGAAAGACTCCCTGTTTTGTGGGACTACTGTGTGTTGACCTTGAAACCAGCACCTCCCATCTCAGGCTAATTTAGCTCTGAGCCAGTGCCCTAACTGGAAGGGAGACTGGAAAGGCTGATTCTGGGTCTGCAGCATCATGGAGATGCACTGTGCTGCACCAGCCTCCAGGAGGCTCTCGAGCCTAGGCAAATTATATGGCATGCCTGAGTGGCAGTCTCCTAGGAACGCAGCTTTTCTTCAGGGCCTAAGCCTGTTACTCATTGGTACACTGCCCTAGGTCTTCTACACATAGCCGAGGTGGCCTTGGTGTGATGAGCAAGAATGGGAGCCTGGGCCAGCAAAGGGCATTTGGGCCGTGCTCTGGGGGTCCATGTCGTGTGATCCCCATAGTAAGAGGACTATACATGAGCCTTGGGAGGTGCTGTTGCTTCTTGGCCTTCAGCCTGAGGCACACAGGCTGGTTTTGACAGTTGGTCATCCAGCTACCATTTCAGAGAAAAGGAAGAAAAGCTTTATCCAGTGCCTTCACTGTTGAAAAACCTTGGATCTTTAATTTGGTGAAATTAACTGCATAAACCTAAACCATTTGCCATTTAAGTTATATAATTCATTTGATAACATTTCTGTTATTCTGCAGCCACTACACCCATTACATTTCAGAACATCACCCTGTAAAGAAACTCCATGCTCACGGAGGTCACCAGTTAATCCTCTGGATTTGCCAATTCTGGGTATTCACCTTAGTAGGATTTCATATTTGCCTTTCACTGTTATATCTTGGAGGCCAGCCTCACTTAGGTGACTTCCCCTCACCAGACACTGCAGCCTTGGCCACTGTTCAATACTGGGTACTGGGAAGGCCCTGGAGGCCAGACATTTCCTGGCCAAACCAGAAACACAACAGCTGATTGGGTAAGGTACAGTCTTGAATCTTCAACCTCACTGTCTGGATGTCACCCATGGGCTTGTCCAGTACCCACTTCCCACTCTAGGGAAACTACCAACATCTCAGGAAAGGAAGAGGTGAGGTCAAGATGTAACATGGTCTGAACCCACTTTGCATCTCTTTCAGACTGGAATATATATATATATATATATATATATATATATATATATATATATCTCACAGGTCAAATGAGAGGTATCTGTACAGGTGAAGGTTTGTATAGGCATGTGTGTGTGTGTGTGTGTGTGTGTGTGTGTGTGCAGGTGAGGATCACACAGGTGAAGGCAGGTACCGCTGTGCATGTGCAGAAGAGGGTGTGTGAATGTGAAGTATGTGCAGGTGAGAGGTATGCAGATGAGGTGTGCACGTGGGCTATTTAGATGGGATGTACAGGTGAAGATGTGCAGTCAGGCAGGGTGACTGTTTCCAGATCTTCGGAAGGAAAGAAGAGTCAAGCAACACTGGCACTACGGTTTGATCTAACATGATCCATCCCCTGCAGACCTTAGTGAATACTGACAAGACTTCGGGGTTCAGCAGGAGCCAGCAGTTTTCATTAAGAATGAGGAAGTTTTACCAAGACTACTCATGTCCAGCCCTACAGCGATGTCACGAATACCTGGAGGGAATACTGAGAACCACACAGTAATGACGCAAGGGGAGATGCATCCTAGGAGGCTTGCTGTCACCCATCAAGAGTCCACCAACACATGTAGGACCTAGGAGAACAGGACTCACTTCCCACCCACATCCCTCGCCTGAGACTGACTGGAGCAGAGATTCTGAATCCCAAGATTTAGGCTGCCCTTCCCTCCAGTCATACTCTACGCTGCTCTTACTCCTCTACCCAGTGTCTTCAGTATGTTTCACTCTCTCAATCACATGCTCCCTGTACACTCTGGACAGCAGATTCAGGCTAGACTGTAGACCCTGGACTTTGTGAGCACCTGGCAACAGAGCAGCTATCACAACATCCTGCCTTGCAGGTGGCTTTCTAGTGGTGATGCAGCCACCCTAGGGACTGTGAATGGAAAGAGATATATTCTGTCTGCCCTATCTCAGTCCCAGGGGTGCATCAGCAGCTAGCCCACTCTGGGAGCATTCACATCTTGGAAGCCCACAAATAGGAACTAAACTTAAGCTAATATTTGAGACATTGAGGGAAAAAACTTCAGTAGTATTGTATTTGGAAATTTTCAGGGGAGAATGAGGCTTCATCAACTTACCACTCAGCATCTATAGTCCAGATAGTTCAGGAAGTGTTATTGGGCCATCCAGACCGTGGCCACCAGAGAGGAGCAGTCTTCAGGGTAGCTTGTCAGGCTTGGGGTTTGGTGTTTCTCTATGAAGCATGTGCATCTCCGCTTCTACAGGAAAAAAGAAATCTTGGAGATCAAGTATAAAGAAGTTGAAGTTGGTAGTGCACATCAGAGAGGTCCACACACAAGCCTATGTGCTTCATTTAATAGATTGCAATAGTTTTCTACTTAAAACTCATGTAAAGCCAATTCAGTCTCTTCAGTGGGTAGTGAAGCTGGGCTCTGCCTTTCAGAGTCCCCACCTGTGGGAACCAGCTAGCTCCATTTCCAGCCAATCTATGCTAACCACTAGCCGTACACCTCTATTATGTCCCACAGCCTGCAGTAGGTCGTCTCCTTGGTTGCAGGGCTTGTGGCTTTATGAGCTGTGGAACTTTCCTTTTCATGGTGTTCCATATCTGCTTTGTTCATGGGAACGCCCTACCACTGTTTAACATGTCAGCACTGAGCAAGGAGTGCTGTTCAACCTGATGAAAGAGGTAAGAATGCAGAGCAGCGTAGACATTAGCCAAAGGCGGTCATGTTTCAACTCATCACTCCCTGAATGAGAGCCTCACAGGTGGGAATTCAGCCCATTGGAGACCCCTGCTATCATGTAACCTGTTTGGTTTCTTAGAGCTGGCAAGATTTCTGTCTGATGAATCTCTCCATGGGGACATACAATGAGAGATTCAAGACTGAGAAAGCTCCTGAGAAATAAGGGCACTGATGGGAAATCATGAACATGATGAATAGATAACAGCTGGGTTGGACAGTTCAAAGAGAATTACGGGAGGTACCTAAGGCCACATATAAAGACAGAATCCATGGCTGCGGGTAACATATAAGAAGTTCTGGGAGTGTTAGCTATGTAGCTGTGTTAGTAGTCACGGCAGGGTTCCACACTGAAGTCTACAGTGAAGAGGATAGAAGCAAGAGACCTGAGTCAAATAGTCACAGATGCTAGACGCTCCCAGCACCATTGACTCGAATCTAAGATCACAGCTCATAGCTTACCAGATTCCCACACATCCTTAGTCCTCAAGTTTTGAGAGGGTCAATTATCATATTACGAGATGAATGAATGAAGAAACTCCAGTTCAGACAGTGGGGTGTAACTTTGAGGGAGGCAAGCCAGGGGGTGTTGACAGGTATCACAGGCAGAATATGGACAGAGCCAGGAAGAGGAGATAGTTTGAGCATGCCAGGTAGCAAAAAGGAGGATTGCCGGGGACCTAAGACTTGTGTGGTGTGCACGTATGGTGTAGGGAGTGGTGCTCTCTGTGTGTTGTGGAGCTGTGTGTTCTATGTGTGGTGTGTAGCTTTGTGTGATATGTATATTCCCACACAGCAACTATCAAAGCTAAACTTTGGGACTGGTAGGAAGATGGGGGCTCATCTTATTGGCTCACTGCCAGGTCCCTTTCCCTGTGAAATCAGTGTACTGTTGCTCTCCTTGTCCTGAGCCCCCTCTCTAGTGCTCTCCCTCGACAGCAGTGCCTTTCTAGAAGGAAGTGTACTGGGAAGTAGGGTTCTATGAAAGTGGGTGCATTTGGGTTCTTATATAAGAAGACCTCAGTGTTGTTCTCTTTATGTCTTTTCTAATATTTGTCACTTGAACATTTGGGACAGAATTGGGTCAAGGAGAGAAGTGGTACTCTTACATATCTGGCCTAACCGATGGGTCTATTCATGAAAATATGGGCTCACAGCGGTGTGGGTTAGACATACTCAGCCTTGTGCCCACTATTTTGGGAGCTACAAACCTACCTGTCATGCTAGGGATCTCCTGCAAACCCTAGTCATATAGATATCAGCTCTGGTCCAGGTTCTGGAAACCCCCTGACAATGACAAGTGGTATTGCAAGACACTCTTTCTATGCCCAGGAATAGACAGCTTTGTGCCCTTTATGTCTCTCAGATGAACATCTGTGGCATCAACAAGAACTGGGTCCTCCCAGAAGCCCAGGAAAACAATGTGAAGAAGTTCCTACCACGCCCTCTGTCTAGGGTGAATGGCTGGTCACCACCCCTCCACTCCTTTCAGGCAATATCCTGGATCACCTACCTGACCATGTCCATTGTCACCTTTGGGATCTTCATCCCCTTTCTGCCATATAGCTGGAAATATGCTGCCAATATTGTATCCTTTGTACTAGAAGGGTGGGCCCCTGGGCTACATGTCTTTTGGAAGGGGGAGGGTTTCTGAAAGTCTTCAAGAGAATTGCCCTGAGTCCTATCATGCCTATGCAGTGGGCTCTGTCTCTGCCTAGACTACTAGTTCCTGTGGCCCTGAAGTCAGCCCTATGACCCCATATTTCCTGATAGAAGGTGTTCTTGCTATTGAATGTTAGAGTCTGCTAGATATAAAGTGACAAGTAGGGTCCCTGGAAGTGGTGACCCAAGGAAAGGGAAGCAGGTATAGACTGCAGTCACATCTTTCTTACAGTGTACAGAAAGGCCCTTCTCTGTTGACTCACACAGTAGCCAAATCAATAAGAAAGAACTTCAGAGGCATATTATGGCTGTCACTGACTCACAGCCTGCCAGTGTGCTTGGTTGGCCCTATAGAGCCCATTCCTAAAGCATGGAAATATACAGGAGCCCTGCTCCTGGACAGGCCTTTAGAGATGGTTCCCCAGGGCAGTGGGAAGATCTATATCCATACTCACTACTTTATGGCATGGTGTATATCAGGGTGGGCATTTGATCAGGGAGACCAGACCCTTAGGGATCAATCCACTTAGAACCAGTGTCACACTGGTGCAAAGTGGACCTATGCTCAGGAAATTGCATCCACAAGCCATAGTTGAGGCCTGAGTGGCATTACATACTCTGGGTATAGGCTCTCTATAGAGGACATTGCTTTAGATGGCATTCCGCAAGTCCTAGGAGTTAGCAGAACTAGGCATATGTGAGTAGTGGAAGGAGACCTTTCAGGACACAGGACCGAGTGACTGTTACAAGAGCCAGGACAGATACTGTCCCATCTTGGGGGTCAGCTTTGCTGAGACTGGATACAGTAGTATCTCACAGTCACCCATGACAGCAGTTAGAAATGGCAAGTCTTTCATTTATTACATGTATGTTCAGGGTAGCATCTTTAAACAAAACAAAACATCAGATGTCAGAAACTATCACACATAAGTGCTGTGGTTTATATTGGGACCTGGCTCATACACTCATAACCACTATACTATTATCTTCCTGGAAATGCACACAGCAAACTCCATTACTCATTTCCTAGTATCCCTATTGCCAGTACCACAGTTCTCTTTATTATTTTACAGGGGGTACTGGGGATTGAACCCAGGGCACTTATCGTAGCATAACCTGTGCTTGGTACCTGAAGCTTCCCACAGTGTGGCACCTCTAGGTCTTTGGTTGAAGAACCTGGAGCAGAATGTCTCCCAGTTCGGCTGTGTCTGGTTCTTTTCTACATAGTGCCAGAGTCTTCTTTGTGGGGAGACTTTTGAGAATGAATTCAATGTAGCAAAAAGTTATTCAGGTTTCTGCTTCATCTTATGTTCATTTTAGTAAGGTATGTTTCTCATGAAATTTCTTAGAATGTCTAAGAAAATGTCAAATTTCTTAGAATAAAATTAGTCACAATATGTCCTATGCTTTTCATTTTCTCTCTGAAGGATAAAATTTTTTTGGACAGGATTTTCTGTATAGCCCAATATGGCTATCAACTTGTGGTCCTCCAGGCTCAGCCTCTCAAGTGTTAGAATTAGGTGTGTATTACACTCAGGACATATAGTAACATGTCTTCATTGGCTGCCTCCCTCCCTCCCTCCCTCCCTCCCTCCCTCCCTCCCTCCCTCCCTCCCTCCCTCCCTCCCTCCCTCCCTCCCTCCCTTCCCTTCCCTCCCTCCCTCCCTTCCTTCCTCCCTTCCTTCCTTCCTCACCCACCCTCTTTCTTTTTACCTGAAACTTACTGTGAACCTCCAGTCCTCCTGCCTCAGCCTCTACAATGCTGGAATTGCATGTGTGCATCACCACCTTGGCTTTCTTATAGAGACACACCTTTACAGTTTACTACTTTTCTCGACTGTTGGCCTCTTTTTATCTTTAATTTTCCAGCTTTTATCTTTATTATTCCTTCTTTCAACTAACTTTGGGATTCTCACCTTTAAGTGGAAATGCAGGTCATTGGCTTCCTCAACATATACTCAGGGTTATGCTACTATATTTTTCCTGAAAGTTTGGGGACTGTGCTGGGTAGTTTTGTAAACTTGACACAAGCTAGAGTCATTTTGGAAGAGGGAAGATTAATTGAGAAAATGGCCCATAGGCAAGTCTGTAGGTAATTTTCTTTATTGATAATTGATGCGGGAGAGACCAGCCCACTGTGGACTGTGCCTTCCCTGGGCCATGTTGTCCTGGATGGCATAAGATAGCAAACTGAACAAGCCATAATAAGTAAGACAGCAAGCAATGTTCCTCCATGGCTTCTGCTTCAGTTCCTGCCTCCAGGTTCCTGTCCTGCTGGAGTTCCCGCCCTGACTTCCCTCAGTGATGGACTGTTGCCTGGAAATGTACAATGAAATAAACCCTTTCTGCCCCAAGTGGCTTTGGTCGTGATGTTTTCATCACAGCAATAGAAATCATAACTAAGAAGGCCCCTCATTGCCTGTATCCCAGAGCAGGTTAACACCAGTTGCTCATGCAGTCTTGCTACATAGAAGACTTATTTTTAGAGATAAACCAAAGATGCCTCTGGAAGGTACACTGTGAGCCCACAGACAACCTGGCAACGTGCAACCCTGGAAATACATATCCTGGGACACACATTGTGGGCATGCATGTATCTGTGATACTTACATCCCAGGTACATTCACCCTGAGCACATGTACATCTCAGTATGCGCATCACAGGCACACACACATCCGGGGAAGACTTCCTCCACCCTGTACATGCATCCTGGGCACATACACATTCCAGGCATATATACACATATCCCAGATACACAGGCTCTGGGCATATGTACATTTCAAGCACATTTGTGACCAAGAACCCCTGCCCCCATAACCCTGGCACATGCACTCTGAATATGCACACATCCCGGGCACATATGTTCCAGACATGTGAACCCTGGACACACTTTTACTCAATTGATCTTGCAATATCAGGTCTTGTCCGGGGGAGACAGGCTGAGGATGTCCTGCAGGCATCAACTACAGGTTCAGTGAATAGCTTCAGACCCCTGGCTCCCCCATGGCCAGGATCCAAATAGCCAGCAGTATCCTCTTCCAAAAGGAGTCTTTGACAAAGCCCAGGTTCTATACAGTCACCAAAACAGAGTGGGCATTCAAACCATGAGAGAATAAAGCATGTGGAAGTTCCAATGTCCACAATGGAGGGATACAGAAAGGTGTAGCTACCTGAGTCATGTTATTGAAAATACACAGCACTCCACCAACCTTCTCTTCTCATCAGGGTGACAAGTTCCAACTCTGAGTGGTGGCCCATCTCACTATACCCAGTATGGAGCCCACAAACTCTGCTGTACCCTCCTTTGTCCTCCAGAATTTCCAGACCTTTTTGTTGGCCTACTGAGCCTCCATTGTGTCCTGACGCCCAGGCCCTCTGTCCTCCAATAACATCTGTCTGGGATAGTCTCCTCTAATGAAGAGCCCTCAAGGCCCCTAGGTCTACAGAGTTGAAAAGCAATGCCATAAGTTCCTGTGTGCTCTTTAATGTAGGCTATTGGCCTCCTGGGCCTACAACCATGTTGAGGGATAAGAGATTATACTGAAGTCATCAGCCCATAGCTCAATGCCCTGCTTCTTTCTATGTGACACCAGGCATGGCACCCTCACTAAATGCCATAGCATGGGTAAAAAGCAGGCAATAGTTCAGCAATTTCTAATGTCTCCCAAACACCTCTTATACAAGTTTTAAAAACCCAGAATCTAGTCAGCTCCGAGTCTTGAATGTAGGGATAGAAACTCTGTCTCCTTACTGGAGCATGGCGATTGCCAGTCTGAGCTTGGCTGTAGCATTTCTGAGATGTTAGGTAGCCCGTGGCCCGTCAGGTTGACCAGGTTTCAGCAAGAGTATGATACAGCTGTTAACGCAACCCGCTGCCATTAGGGTGTAGTACCTGTGGGAGCCTAGTTACAGTCAGAGCTAAATCTCTAGATCGGCCATCCTTCCTGAATTTGTCCATCTATGCCCTGTAAAGAGGAGCTTTCCTCCCTGCCTTTCATCTTTCCACATTCTCTTGAACGACACTGGGTAGCACTCTGTTATCCAGTACTACCGTGGCCTGGGAATGCAGTCTTCTGGTGTTGGCCCATCTTCTGCCGTGGGAATTCAGTCTGCTATGTTTCCCATAAAAATATTGTGTGTGTGTGTCAACTTTCTTATCTTTTTCCCATTAATTTATTTACTCACTTTACATCCCAATTGCAGCTGCCCCTCTCCTCCCAGCCCCCCCTCACACAGCCCCTTCCCACAACCCTCCCCTTCTCCTCCAAGAAGGAGAAACTCCCACCCCAGGTACCAACCCATTCTGGCACATCAAGTCACTGCAGGACCCAGTACATCCTATCCCTCTGAAGCCAGGCAAGGCAGCCCAGAACAGGATCCACAGGCAGGCAACACAATCAGGCAACACAGCCCTCTACCCTATCCCTGTAGAAAACAACTTTCAGGATTCGGTTCTCTTTCTCTAGAGATCCAGGATCCAGGCTGTCAGACTTCCACAGAAAGCTCTTTGAGCTGTTGGTCTACAGTTGCCCTTTTTTTTTTTTAAAGGTCTAGATGGGATTGTTCCCAGTGGCCTCATTTACCTGGTTTGTGATGACTCTGTTGCAAATGAGGTCTGCCAACGATGGTGTCAGGATGTGGATATGTTAAGGAGACACATACTGCCTGATAATCACTGCTTTCTTCTTTTTATTCCTAACTTGGCCCTGTTTGGCCCTGGATCCTTTCAGGTGGTTTTGTGTTTGCTGCAGTGGGCCATTCCTGCCATACAGCTAAATGCCTCAGCTCCAGTTCTTCCCCGAGCCCTGTTATACCAACTTGGGAGCTCAGTCTAAGCTTTTGTCCAGAGACACTGGAGCTCCTACAGCTTTCTTGGCTTTTCAGCTCTGAAATTCTTTTACTATCCTGACAGGAGCCTGGTTGCATTGGCATTATGCTCAAACTAGTACTAGTTTGTAGCCACTAGAGGGCACTAGCATCATTTGGCACCTGCTAGGCACCATGAGGGGCTGGGAAGTGAGGGGCTGGGTTAGAAGAGAGAGAGTCCTAGGAAACACTGAGGCCAGAGAAAAGCCTGGAGATCCTTCTTGTGGTTCAGATAAGAAAGGGCACACCAGGCTGGTGGCTTGTGAGGGTCCTGTCACCAGTGGGACTCCTTCCCTGTAGACAAAGGGCTAGATAATAAACACAGTTTAGTCAACAGGACCCACAGTGCAATATCAAACCTTTAGCCTAGAAATCTTTTTTTTTGAGTCCTGGGCTGTGCCAAGGCAATGTGAACTAAGGGTGGGGGGTGGAGGAGGCATCAAACAGCGTGTCTTAGGCTGCTGTTATAGCTCAGCCACAGAATTTGCCCTGGAGGAATCACGAATCAAGACAGTACCAGAATGTCGACTCCTCCTGGGCCTCCCCTCTTCCTGCGGAAACAGGACAAGGGAGAGGTCACTAGTTCGAGGAGGCTGAGAAGGGTGGTGTCCTGAGCTGGCGCCCTTCCTTTGTTTGTTTACTAAACACAGATTGTTGCTAGGGAATGTTCCAGCCAGCTGTGGTTCTCATAGGCTCCCACATGGAAACTTCCAGAGGGAGTTGGAGGGAGGCCTCCATGGAGGACGCCTCACCCTGCTTCTTTCACATTTAGCCATCCACCGAGACAAGGCTCTAGAGAAGACAGGGGTAGATCCTGAAGAAGTTTCTCTTCTGGGTTCCCCCTTGGGAATGTCACCTTGGTGTGTGGTAGGGAGTGGCCAGCCAGGTCATCTGAGACAAAATATAGTATAATAAGGTCACCAGCATGATTCCTATGGGTGACAGGAATATCACTGAGTGGTAAAAAGTTTGCTGGCAAAGAGTTCCTGCACAAGCTTTGCACAGGAGAATGTGATAAAAGATGTGCTGTAACTTTGTTTCTTGTAGGCAAGCTCCATGCTGTAGAGGGACAGATTGAAGGTTGTGGCTGAGATCTGAGTCCCCTCTGTGACCAGAGGGTTTTTTTTGTGTGTGTGTGTGTGACAGAAAAATGCTTTTAGGGTGGCCTCCTGGTACTCCATGTGACGGCTGGGGACTGGTTGTCCTTTAGGGTCTGTCTGTTTGGTAGGTTCAGGTACAAGGGAACCTGGCTTAATTGTACCCTGAGAACTACTTTACAGCCATAACCTCCCTATAATTGGCCTGTGTTCCAGGAATTCCCAACAATATGAGAATGGATGCTGGTGGTTTGGAGAAGATATGAGGGTAGTCACAGAGGGCCTGTGCACATCAGCCTTACGTCACTTGCTCCTCACTTGCCCTGCCTCTTGGGCTTTCTATCTGCCTACTGGTTTCTATTAGAACTGGTCTGTTCTAGTGTCACAGGGAAAGAGACAGAGCCCAGGCACTATAAGACTTCCTATGTCCTGGACCCTCACCCACCAATGTCCCAGGTTCTGAACATGCTCCTTATTACCCATCGCCACGAGGGAAGCATATTAGCCCTCAAATTAGCTTCAAGGAGTGGGAACAGATGCTGGACCATACTCTTGTCATGGTAGCATCAACAGCTGTGAGTTACCCTATGCCCAGCCCCACTGACCTATACCATAGTTGCAATCTGGTCTACAATAGATCAGGCACTAAAAGCCTCCGCAGCCACACACATATCCAGTCCTGCACCAGCTCCTATTCTGGTCCTCCTAGAATACAGCTTTTTGTCTTCCTCACAGTCATTTCTCTGTGCTCTGAACCTGCTTCTCGGTCCTGTGTCCATGTCCAGAATCCTGCATACTGCCCAGTTCATGCTGGAAGATGAAGAGAGCAAGACAGGTCCCGCACCAGGGTTTGGGTCAGCATACGGGCCTCTTGCAGGCTTATCCTACATCACTGATTCTTTTGGGACCTTCATTAGGCTTCCCCCCAACACATGTCATCCACAAAATCCAACCCTAGTATGCAGGATGGCTTTGGAAATCAGCACTACAAGCCAGGCCAGCAACCTTGAGCTCTTAGAAGGGCTGGGAAAAGGGACTTCTTGTTGAGTTAACTATCCATGTCCTGTTAAAATCCCTGCAGAGGCTCTTGTATATGCCTATGGCATTTCTCTTGCCTGGACACAAGGTAGCCTGCCTGCTGGCACAAGCTTAGGCTGTTGGGCATGGGACTTTGTTGGCTTCCTTTAGAGATGTTGTAAATGCTGGTCCACCTGGCCCAGAAATCAGGGGAAGAGATGGGGAGCCTCTGTACTTAGTACCTCCTTTTGTATATTATCCCAGGGACAGGAGGAGGAATGGAGGGGACAAAGACCTTCTTCTTCTGGTCACATAGGCTTAGATGGGCAAAACCCAAAGGTTCCTGAGAATCACATGGTCCCTGAAGCTCTAACTCAAACTGAGGTTGGAGAGTACCCGCCAACTGCTGCCTAACCATGTTTCAGGTGAACATATCCTGTGTTGTGGCCAACAGTAACTCTACTGCCAATGGAACCCACATATATTGCATGGTCTGGCCTGGTCTGGCCTAGTCCTACTTATATCCTAGGCCTTTCCCATATGGAAAACACCCACCACCAGGTGAACCACTTTGAGCCTCTGAAGCTATCATTCCAAGGTATAAACTACTCTTTCTTGAAGGCTTTTCTTTGTCCTTGGCCACATAAGACATTTTCAGGGCTTATGCACAGTGTGGCCAGTAGTTAGCTGGCTTGTCTGGGTCTCCAAAGTAAGTGTCTCTATGGGATATGCTCTCGGATGCTGCAGACATCAATGACTAGGAGTCCCAGGGTCTTTCCTTAGTCTCTGACACTGTCTGTTCTACTGGGAGACACTTTTCATCATGTCAGCCAGGTTCAGGGCTGTGTGTTCCTTGACAGCCCAGGTGATGGGTGGGGTGTTCATGTTCCACCTCATCGTGCACTTGATCGCAATTACCATCGATCCAGCTGACACCAATGTCCGACTCAAAAAGGACTACTCGGAGCCTGTGCCGGCCTTCGACAGGTCCAAACACACACATGTGATTCAGAACCAGTATTGCCACCTGTGTGAGGTTACCGCGTGAGTGGAGTCGGAGTTTGGGTATAGAGTCCTGCTGACCCGTGGCCCCACAGTTACCCAGATGGGCCTGGTGTTGCTGGGCACTAGCTTTCTGTGGCACTCCATGGAGGGCTCAGTCATGTGCTCACAGCCTCCTAGCAGGCTGCACTATACTGCCCTACCCTATAGGCTGACAGTCCTGCCTCCCAGTTCTCAATACCTCTCTCCCTTGGTGTGAAGAGCTGCAGTCTGAGGCCCAGTGTTGTCTTTCTCAGGTCATCTTTTACACACAGGCCCTTTGTGGTGATGGTGGTGGTGGTGGTGGTGGTGGTGGTGGTGGTAGTGGTGGTAGGTGGGTGGGTGGGGGTGCAAGCATGCTACTTCCTTGTGGTTTTTCTGATAAATCTCACGTTTCCAGTTGGGGAGGATGGAAGGCAATTTCAACTGATGCCTGATGAGGTCCAAAGTCCCCAGAACCTGAGCAGGATAGCACACTGACTTGCCTACAGGAAGGCACTGTAGGCACTGGGTGAACTACCAGCCTTCAACTCCTAGATAGAACTTTCAGGATCCCATCTAGCAAACAAGCCTACTTACAGGGAAGTCCTGGAATAATGCCCATGGGCACAGGCTCATCTCTCTGCCCAAGATGGCCTTGTCTTTTCTACAGACTTCCAGTTCCCCACTGTCTTCAGATGGAGGTCCCTCCCACCATTTCATGGTAGACACATGGTTCTCATGGTGCATTTGGGGCTAACAAGCTGTTTCTCCCAATTTCTCTTCCAGGAGCAAAAAAGCCAAACATTGCAGTGCCTGCAACAAATGTGTCTCTGGCTTTGACCACCACTGCAAATGGCTGAACAACTGCGTGGGCAGGAGAAACTACTGGTGAGGCACTCTCAGGGTCAAGGCTGTGACCTAGGGAGGGATCTGTGGCCTGGGATTCATAGGAATAGGTGACATGTGATGGAGTGGAGCGGGCCATAGACTCTGGGGAACAGCACAGGGAAAGGATGACCTTTGGGCCATGTCTCTGTTTACAGCGATGGCAGAGCATACTGCTTATGCTGCTGGGTTTGATATGTGTTTGGTGGGGCTGTTCCTAAACATGTGGGTCAAGTTCACACTCACAAAGTCCATAAATAGAGGGCTCATCATGAACAGTAGGGCAAAGCCTGGCCTAGCCTCCTAAGCTTACTTCAAAACTATCTACCTTCTCAGTGTCATGGCCACCAATGGAGGAACAGTGGCTAGACCCTTGAGCACAGGAGGAAAGTCCTGTGCTAGTCCATCTTAAGGCATCACCCTGCTCATGAATGCAGAATCCAGAGAGCTACTGGGCATAGAGGAGTGGTACTCAACCTTCCTAATGCTGTGACCCTTTAATACAGTTCTTCATGCTGTGGTTAACCCCCAACATAAAATTATTTTAGTTGTTACTTCATAACTGTAATTTTGCTACTGTTATGAATATTAATGTAAATATTTTTGGAGATAGAGGTTTGCCAAAGGAGTTTTGACTCACAAGTTGAGAACCCACTGGCCTAGGCTGTCCATCAGCGCTGTGAGTCCTGAAGATGAACAGGATATTGTAGCCCCTTACACCAAGCCATTCTTTCCCCTGCCCTGACAACACACTGGACTCTGATGTCCATCCAGGAAACAACTACTGTTACTAAGCATCTCAGTGTGGCCTCCAAATGATCACCATGGTTCTGACAGTGACTGGATGAGCCAGGAGATTCTTTCCCACTGTTCCTTTGAGAGCCTCCTACTGCCTGGTCACAGAGAACCATGAGATTTTTTTTTTTTTTTTTTTTTTTTTTGCTAACCAAAGCAGTTTCTGCGTGAGGTGTGGTCTGCCCATGAGTAGGGAGAAGGCAGAAGAAAGCACACTTGCTGTGGCATTGAGACATGGCCTTTGTGTGCCAAAATTGGGGTCAAGGGAAGAGCAGAGGGTGATATAGATGCCACCCATTCTCACTAGTTAGCACTGATTCTTACTATCGTCACTTTCTGTCCCCTCATTCTCCAAAGCCCAAGAAAGCTTGAGTGGAGTCAATGGCATTTAAAAAAAACATTTATTTATTTATTTATTTATTTACTTATTTATTTATGGTTTTTTTTTTTTTTTTGAGACAGGGTTTCTCTGTGTAGCCCTGGCTGTCCTGGAACTCACTCTGTAGACTAGGCTGGACTCGAACTCAGAAATCCGCCTGTCTCTGCCTCCCTAGGGCTGATATTAAAGGCATGCACCACTACTGCCTGGCTTTAAATATTTTTATTTTTGGTTCATGTATGAGGATGTTTTGTCTGCATGTATGTCTGGGCACCTCTTACTCTCAGAGGTCAGAAGAAGGCATTGTATCTCCCTGGAAATGGAGTTACAGATAGTTGTGAACCACCATGTATATACTGGGAATTGAACTCTGGTCCTCTGGAAGAGCAGTCAGTGCTCTTAACCACTGGGCCACCTCTCTTACCCTTCAATGGCATTTTGATATAATTTGGTCCAAGAATTAAATAGAAGTCCATCTCACAGTCCTAATAAACAGGAAGCCATATGGATATTGCAGAATGTGTACAAGAAAGTCTGGAGAAGCTCACACAGTGCATGGGAAGGCAGTGAATGAAGAAGGTAGAGGAGAGGAGGGAAGAGGAGGAAAGAAGAGGAGGAAGAAGAACAAGGAAAAAGGAGAACAAGAAGAGAGAACAAAAAGAGAGAGAAGAGGAAGAATAGCAATGAGGAGGTAGAGAAAGAGAACAAGAAGAGGAAGAACAAGGAGAATAAGAAGTATAACAAGAAGAAACAGAAGAAAAAGAAGAAAAAGAAGTAGAAGAAGAAAAGGAAGAGGAGAGGAAGAACAGAGTCAACAAGAACAAGAACAAAATCAAAGACAAGAAAACAAGAAAGGCTGTGATTTCCATGTGTCCATGATTAGAGCACGCTTGCTGGAAGCTGTTCTGTCTACCTAGATGTTAGTCTGCCATCTTGGGGCTTAACTTTTCCTATTGGATGGAAATGGCATTCTTGTCTAGACTACAGGATGGAAGGACATGCGGACTCAGGTATAAGGCTATGGGAAACATGGAGCAATACAATCATGAGCCAGAATCTACCTAGAGTATGTGAAAGACGTGGTAGAAAGAACACAAGGAGTGAGAGTGGAGAAGACACCAAAAGACTTTGGGTTCTGTGCTTCCATATTACCACACCAGGCCTGTGTGTTGATCTCATGTACTCAGCTAGGTCTTAGTCTGTCCTAACCTCCCACTTGCTCATCTCTGAGCAGCATACTCTCATGCAGGTTCTTTTTCTGCTCTGTGGCCTCAGCTGCAGTTGGAATTCTTGGTGTGATGATTATCTTGTGTTATATCTGCATCCAGTACTTTGTCAACCCAGATGAGCTTCGCACGGATCCTCTCTATAAAGGTACCCTTCTGATGCTCAGGGACTGCTACTGCCTGGTTCCCATGTGCCGAGGATGTAGGCTTCCAGGCCTCACCTCAACCCATCTATATTCCCTCACTCTCCAGTTGACCTGAAAGCAGGGATTAGAGTGAGGTATACCCTGACCCTTCAGTCAGTCTTGAACACCTAGACAGTGGACTATTTAGCAGTGCTGGGTGGAGAAAGCAGGTGCCTATCTTGTAGGAGACAACTACTTGTAGACAGGAACAGAAGAGAGTGTATATGTCTAGCCACAGATTCTGAGGGGGGAAGCTCAGTGATTCTATGATTACATAGGTCCAGAAGTCCAAGCCCATGACATAAATTTCTGAAACAAGCAAGAAAAGAAAGGGATTGGGTTGAACATGGCCTCCAAAATGTTTCCAAGTCCTGACCTAGACATGAGATGGCACACTATTTGAAAAAAGTGTCTCTGTGGATATGGCTAGAAATTTTGAGCTAAGAAGCTCATCCTAGGCCCCTCATGTTCCCAAATCCAATGCCAATGTCTTCAGGAGAAACAAGAGAAAATACAGACTTGCAAAGGACCTATGGAGGTAGGACTCATAGGCTGGGCAATATGGCCACAAGCCCAGGAGTCCTCAGGGCAGGAAGAGGATAGAAGGGCCGTCCTCTGATTTCAGGCTTGTGGCTTACAGAAATGAGAGGGTTACTGTATAGCCTAAGTGCTACCAGCTTATGATCACTTGTTACAATATCCCTAAGATACTGACACAGGTGACACAAGTGGGATGTTCCTTTGCTGGTTATCCTATGGGACAGGGGGTGCCAGCCCACCTCTGCTCCAAGCACCATTGGCATCTACCCAAGTCCTGCTACAGGAGAGGTTAGGACCTGTGTGCCACTTGTCTTGGGGGCATCCCTAGAGCCAACATGACAGAAAGTTCTTTTAAGAAAGAGATTTGTGAGATCCATGTGGAAGGACCTCAGCTTCGGTATCCCCTGTAACTACTTAGAATTTCTTGGTACTCCTTAGCATGTTCTGGAAAACACAAAAATGGCCCCTTCGTTAATAATGTTATTACATTTCCCTAAACAATTGCCATGTTGCACAATTAGAGAAAGGGAAAGGAAAGAAAAAAGAAGGGAATAGAGAACCATGGCCACTGACCATGACATCAGATGTAGTGCAGAGATAGAGCACATCACTTCTAGGAGTAGACTTTTGATTCTTTGAGTATGAGTGGAGATCACTTCCTGGCTTGTCATTCCAGGACCCTACAGAGTCTATGGCCTGAGCTCAGGATCTTGTGGGCTTGAGTTCACCTTGCCATCACTGAGTAAGGGACATCTGTGAGTTGGTATCTGGTGGCCCAGCCCACAAGGCAGCATATAGTATTCTGTTTTCAGATTGCACACATACGAGTTCAATCTAGAAAGAGCTTAGCACCATTCTAGAATGTGATATGGGTCAACATGCTTGGGCTTGGGTCAGGTCCTCCACTGTTCTGTCATACAGCCTTGGAAATCCCTTATCCACAGTCTTGATCTTGAGGGCCATAGTGAACAGTGTTCAAGAAATGCACAGAGAGGGCTTGGTCTTCATCGATGTCTGTGAGGTGAATGGGGTGGATGAGGAGAGGGGCTGGCTCTGCATCCCAGTATTCAGGAACATCTTTATATCGTCCTGAATTAATAAAGTGGGAATCATAGTGCTAGCCACAGCCAGTGGGCCCATAGAGCAGGGCAAAACCCATCCCTTGGCTGGCTGTCCTCACTCACCCTAGCAAGTGCTATCCCTCTGCTTACCTGACCACAGGTGCTGCAGTTTGGATAGATGATGGATGGACATGTCTCTCTGTCTTCGTAGAGATCACCTCTGAGAACACATGGCTGCTGTTCCTCTCACTGTGGCCTGTGCCTGTGAAGACCCCCATAGTCCTTTCCATCGCGGTGATGGCACTGCTGCTAGCTATTGCCAGCTTTGTGATGCTTGGACACCTGCTCATCTTCCACTTATACCTGAGTATGTACTACTCTAGTCTTGCCACTTTAGTTCACCTGTCTTGAGAGAGACAGTGCCTTGGGAAGCCTTGTCAGAGATGAGTTCATAGAAAAAGGACAGACTATAGGAAAGAGATACCAAAAGAAGTCCAGCAAGTCCAGCAAGGAACTGAACTCATGTTCAGAGGTCCACAGAAAGCACAGGAGACACTAAAATACACAGAGGTAAGGAAATATGACTATTATGTAAGAATAGGACACTAGGAGCAGGAAGATTTAGGAAAGCAACAAGCAGAAATTATAACAATGAAACTTAAGCTCAAAGGACTGGTTTCCCTCATCCAAATAGAGCCAAAGAGGAGACTCTATACCCACAAATATGTGTCAGACAACTTTTATGGTATTATGACCATCTCCCTAAGAAAGTGTTGAGTTAGAGCCACCTCTTCTGTACATAAGGTTTTTGCTGCAGGGAAACTTCTTTGGTCTCTTGCAATGGTAGGCCTGGCTACTCCTGCAGTTCAGGTTTCCTCCAGCTTCACTTATCCAAACCTTAATGGTGGTACAGACCTTGCCCGAGGCTATGATAACAGTGCCTAGCAGAGTGTTAGCCTTCTCCCATGGAAAGATCCCATTTATGACCAATGGTCCTTGCCAGAAGCATGACGATAAACCTAAAGAGCTTAACACACACTTTTGACTTCAGCATTGTTGATGACTTGAGACTTATATTCCTCATCTTCCTCCCAGTCCCTCTCCTCCTTTCTTCTTCTCTCTCCTCCTTCTCTCTCTCCCTCCTTTTCCAAGTATAGTGAAGACCCGTGGATTAAATCTTGTTGCTTTAATTTGAAGTTATATTTTTAGGTTGTATATAGGAATGTGTTTGTGTATATATGTTTGGATGTACTTGTAGAGTGGGAGAGAACCAAGCTTCAAACTTACTTTAGCTGAGCCTATATGCTTCAACAGAACACCATATGCTATTTTTTTTTTAAATAACAAGGCTAGGAGAATATCTCATATTCCCTGTGACTTAAACACTCAGAATGATGTATCTGGGTTTCTTTTAAAGTTCTCCACTACTTTTATAGATAGGAATTTTTTAAAGCCCATTATTTCTCATGTCTAAATGCTTTCAGATTTATTAGAAATGCCATCTTTCCTAGCACCTGACCTTATGTAGAACACATTTTCTTCTTTATCTAGATGTCCCTCCCTCTCTTTCAGAGTTAGGTCCAGTACCTGGTGTCATGTCAATTCTCCCTACAGAACCTGCACCCATAGGTCTTGAGGATTATAGGTCCACACTGACCCAGGAACACAAATTCAGTGTTAGCCACTTTCCCTTTCCACTTTATAGCAAGGACTTTGTGCCTACCATAGGTCAGCCCAAGGTAAGGGAGGGGCAATTGTGCATCTGTGGAAGAAGTTTGGAGTCATCCCCATTCTGGTAGAGAGGGGTCAATGGCATTGAGGCACATTGTGTAGACAGCAGTTTACTGAGACATGTTCAAGTGTACTGCGGGTGATACCACATCTCCATACCCTGGAGAAGAAGTCAGCTGCTGCCACCACTCGTGATAGGTTCATAGGGACAAGTGAGAACAGGACAAATTATGACCAGTGACAGCTGGAACTGGTGTGATACTAAGGATAGGGTTGTTCAGTATGAGGAGAGTAGAAAGTGTTCCTCTGAGAGGGAAGAACCGGAGTCAGGCTGAACATGTTGAGTTTAGACACCAAGTATTTCCAGGACACGCTGGTTATTGTTATATATTAGTAATCCTGCCCCAAACTATAGCTCTCACTCATCACTGTGGGGCCAAGGTAAACACAGCTCAGCCGAGTCCTCTTCAGGGCACTCACCACTATAAGATTCTTCTTCTAAACTCTCTGAAAGATGAATGGCAGATGAGTCACTGATCTGCCACTTTGCTCTGATCCTTCCTGATGGACTGCAAAGTTTCTCACAACAGTGACTGGCCTCATGGAAGGAGCAGGACAGCAGAATACCCTGGCCATGGATAAGGCTCACTGAAAGCTTTAGTCTGTAGATCTAGCCTACACTCAAGGACTGGATCTCTCAAGGTACAAGCACCCATGTGGATGGCCCTCTATCAGGCACCAAATGGACTGGAGATTTGAGGGCCCAATGCCCTGTAAGTGTGGGAAGCTGAAGGACCTTCAGTGGAGGGATGAGAGAGAGTGTGGTCATGCTGGGTGAGGAACAATGTGTTGAATCCAGTGGCGAAAGAGCAGAATCTATACATCGCCAGAGCTAGCTGTTGGTACCTAAAGGACATACGGGGACATTACTCATCCTTGGACATCAGCTGGCTTCCTTCCCTGGGAAGAAGTAATCTTTTAATAAGAATGAAGGAAGGGGGGCCTGCAGGCTTACTCTGACATAGGTGCTGGGAGCTAACAAGACTGAATCACAGCTGGGTGGGTCTAGGGAGATTCATCACTCTTAATAGCATAAAGCCAAATTCTGTAGGACCTTTGGGGGATGAGGTGGCTCACCCCATCTGCTACTTGAGCTACAGATAGGGCAATTGGGTGACCCTGTAGTGCCTCAGGATACTTGCAAACCATCTGTCCCCGTATAAGTTGGTTTTGAAAAATTAGACCCCCTCCCTGGAAATGTGGAGCTGAGATAGGCACTTACAACTATCTTCTTAAAAACAAAAAACAAAACAAAACAACCCCCCCCAAGAACCCCAATCTTCTTGAAGTAACCCAAATTGCTTCTGATGGGTGTGGTTGCCAAGGTCCCAGCCTGTGCCAAGGTTGCTCGCTATGCTTCATATTTGTTGGTATCCCTGAGCTGAGTAAGAGCACCTCGGGTGAAGTGACTACACAGGTCAGGGGAAGCAGGTATAGGATGAGTAGACTTCAGGGTCAGCTCAGGGGTCCATTATTTCTACCAGCAGGACTTCTGTTGCCCCTAAGTAGATGATAGGCTTCCATAATCCTTGGACAAAGTAGTCTTTCCTGAGCCTGCCCCCTTAGAGCCATCCCAGGAGGTTCTGGAGTAGTCATGATGCAGAAAGCAGGGGACTCATGAGAGGTCCCACAGTCCAACTTCTCTGGGACACCACATCTCTATGCTAAATTAGATGCTTTGTCTTGGGCAAAAGGGAACAGTCAGGTTCTGTCTCACATAAAATATGCAGAACATTGCTTGTCTGGCCTGACATACATGGTCTTCTTCCTGTTCTTGGGACATGCAAAGCAAGTCAGTCATTCCCTGGCAAGGTGGACTGCATACTGTACATGAGATTCTGTGTGATATTTTGCGTGGCTGCTGAGTGACCCTGTCCTTTCCTGCCCTCTCCTTTTAAGTTAGTAAGAATATGAGCACATTTGACTACCTGATGAAGACTCGATTCCAGAAGAATCCACATCCAGCAGAGAAGAAAGAGCTACCTCTACAGAAGAAGGGGGACCTTCCCCAGGTGTGCTTGTCCCTTCGTGCCATGCTCATGGAGGGGCTGAGGCCAATGTGCGGAGGTACCCTAGACCTTCCAGATTTGCACTGATATCACTGTTGATTCTGTCCTGAGACTCATTGGGAGTGTGTGGTGTAGTGTGGTCTGTATACATAGTATATAATGTATACATGCATATGTGCAGTGTTTTCATGTATGGTGTTTCTATGTGGTATGTAATGTAGATGATGCATGATGTAAGTGTAGTATAGCTGTGTCAATGTATATAATATGTGTGTCTATGTATGGCAATAATGCATATATGTTATATGTATAATATGTGATATATGATATGTTATATATCTTTGTGATGTGTGATGTTTCTGTGTGATGTGTAGTGTTTATGTGGCATATGGTGCATTATGTGGTATGTGTTTTGTCTATAGGTTGTATATGGTATGTGATGCATCTGTGTGGTATGTATCTATGAGTGGTGTTTGTGTGGTGTGTGATGTATATGGTATGGGGTATGCCTGTGTAGGAAGTGGGTGTATGGTGAGTTTGTGTGCTAGGTCTGTGCATGTGTGGTGTGTCTGTGTGGTCTGTGATGTATGTGTGTGTGTGTGTGTGTGTGTGTGTACATGTGTATGGCAGATGAGGCGTTGGTGTGTTTGTGTGATGTTTCTATGTGGTGTGTAGTGTTTGGTGTATAATATTTGGTGTGTGTGGTGTGACAATATAGTGTGTGAAGTGTATTATGTCTTTATGTGGTATGTCTGTGTGGTGTGTGGCACAGTATCTCTGTGCCACCCACACTCCTGGGCAGGCCTCATCCTTAGGAGTAGTTAACTAATACAAATTATACTTCATGTTTTGTTTGCTTGTTTTTTTGTGCATGTGTATGTGCATGTGTGTGTGTCCTTCTGATTTTGTTTTTATTTTGTTTCTAAGGGACATAAAGAACATTATGTGGAGTCTGAAAGGGAGAGAAAAGATTATAATTAAAGTATATTGTATGGAATTCTCAAATAAAGAAAACAAGAAAAAGGGGAGGAGAAGGAAGAAAGCCGTCTCACACAAACTCAGGTTTCAGAGGATGGAGGAAGCCACTGAGTAACACCAGGATTAACTTGACACTAAAGCCAGACAGTGTCAGCACAAGAGAAGACTATACTGAGCTAAAGATATCCAGGAAACAAGCAAAACACATGAAACACCATCTAACCAACACATACTAGTAAAGCACACATAGGGTTGTACACCGTGAATAAGTGATGTTTGTTCTAGAAACGCAGTTATTTAACACTGTAAGTCAATTGTGTAATAAAATACTAACAGAATAAAGGCCAAGAACCTTTGGATCATGCCAACCCATACAAAAATTGAATGTGGACTATATTCAAACCCCACTTCTGATTAAAAAGAAAATAACCACAACCCAAGAATAAGATGGAAACTGAAGATTTCTTTGTTCTGACACTTTCATGACAAAAGAGTGACCTTCCACTCTGAGCTGGGAACAGATGAGGACACCCACTCTCACCACCTTTGACATCATACTAAAGCCAGTGCAATGATAGCTTAAGGCATACAGTGAACAACAGGAAACCGTTTGTTTATAGGCAACATAATTCTTAAAAATTGTGTAAACTGGTAGCTTAACATCTTTGCAAAAGCCTTATACCAGATAAATGGAATAAAGGCCCAGAATTACACCTTTCATTTCTGTTCAGCTTGTGTTAAACAAAGATGTCAGTGTAAACTGGGAAGATGGCTTCCCTGGCTGGCCCTGAGATGAATATAGCCAAGGCTGAAAATCATTTTGAGTTCTTCACGCTGGCAAAACATCTAAAGTCAACCACAGGTCTAAGTTTGAGAGCTAAATTATAACATTTTTAGAGAGAAAAAAAATCTTGTGACTAAAAAATCAGTAATTTCCACCAATATAACAGTGAGATAAATGTCTGGATGAGACAATGGAATTTATGAAACATAAAGTTTTATTTCCAAAAGCTCTCATTAAGAAAATGAAATACAAGCCATTGTCAAGGTGTTTCTAAACCACACACTTGTACCAAAAATACTAATGGCTTTCTAATGAAATGGACCTGAATCTGATCAGATCCTTCACTAAGGAGAATATGGATGTCAAGGAAGCCTGTGGAGGATGGTAGACATTTGATAAGACCATGATAAGATACCCACACACTCACCAGCTAACCTCCATCAAAATGTCTGACAGAACCATGTTAGTGACAAAGCAGAGGGACCAGAAGGCTTCCCCCAAGGAGCAGAAGGTGAAATGGAAATATAAATTCACCAGTGTGAGAGCAGTAGGCAGACCTTAGAAATCTGTATAAAAAGTATTACCCAGCCAGCTGTCAGGCCCTCTCCCACCCAGCCATGGAGAAAGGAAAACACATGTGTACATAAAGATGTTTCTGAGGAAGCGTGCTCTCTAAGGAAGGACACTGTGCCCCGAATAATGTCCTTCCCAGGAGCTGTCTCTCAAAACTGAAGGTGGGCTCTAGTTGTGAAGGGCAGGCAGGAAGTCCACCATAGCCATAAGTACTTTCCTCTCTCAGCTGTGCACTTTCTTTTGCTCCACAGGAAAAGAGTCACAACTGGGCCTGGCCTAAGTCCCCACCCAGGTGAGTGGCAGCCTCCTGGTGGTATTTTATCTGAAAAATGGTTATTGGCTCTTAGCCCAAAGGGCTTTAGAAAATAGTTCATTTGTGGTGTGATGTTTCGAATGACAGAATGGCATAGCATAAAACACAGCTGTTTCCCTCAGCTTACTGACATTTATAGCAGGTTATGTGGCTGTACAAACTGAAAAGTTTCCTTCACAGCTGTACTATCATTGGTAAGCATAAAATAAGACTGCTTTGTGTGCATGTGTGTTCATGCATATTTGTATGCACATGTGTACGGAGGCCGGAGATTGATTGATGTCTTCCTTGATTGCTTTCCATTTTACTTTTTTTTTTTCGTAGTAGCCTTTCTTTCTTTCTTTCTTTCTTTCTTTCTTTCTTTCTTTCTTTCTTTCTTTCTTTCTTTCTTTCTTTCTTTCTTTCTTCCTTCCTTCCTTTCTCTCTTTCTCTCTCTCTCTCTGTCTCTCTCTCTTGCTTTCCTTCTCTCTTTCTTTCATTAGATACATTTTACTTTTTGAGATCCATTATCTCTATTTCTTTCTTTCCTTCTCTCTCTCTCTCTCTCTCTCTCTCTCTCTCTCTCTCTCTCTCTCTCTCTCCTCACAGCCCCCACCCCCCAGGTGCTTGTTGACCTGGCTAGATTTGCAGACCAGGGAACTCCAGGGATCCTTCCATCTCTACTTTCCCAGTCCTGGAATTACAGGCATGTGTTACTACATCTGGCTTTTCACATGTGTGTTAGGGATGACATTCATACTCTCATGTTTGCAGGGCAAGCGCTTTACCCACTAATCTGTTTCCCTAGTTCTGTCTGCTTATTTTTCTGCATCCATGTATAGCATGTGGGAAGCCATGTACCTATCTATCACCCTCTAACAGTGCCTGGCTTAGATTATAAGATCCTAAGAGCCAGATTTTGTCACCGAATTCATTCTTGAGTCAAGGAGGTATTGAGTAAGAATGCTCACAAGAGACATCTCTGCCTAAGAGCAAGGTACACGCCACCAGAACTGTAAGACAGAAGCTGGCCTCAACACAGAGGGTAGACTCCTGTTTTATAGTGTACTCTATCCTCATTTTTTATATAGCCAAGAAAATCCGTAGCAGAGACATGGTTACACAGAGTAATGGAACATCCCACCTTGGCTTTCTGCTGTGCTTTCTCTTGGCATCACATGCAGAGATGTGTATTTTAAGCAGTTAACACACAAAGTCTTTTTCAGATTTGTACATTTGACCCTCTCAGTTCTGTCTCCTCTAGGGCCAGTTAATACAAATTAAAGAAAAAAAATTAGACATTCACTTGAGCCTCCTTAGACAGACACACATATGCATTCCCCTATCCAGCCCTCAGTCGTCGTCCCCCAGTCAAGAGAGCAGGTGATACAGGGGTCTGCTGAGAAGGCTAGAAATAGTTACTCTGTTCTAGGTCAGCGAGGTCTGTCCTCAAGTCAGTGCCCTATACAGGGCTGTCCTAGATCAGCATTGAGATATTTATTTATTTATTTATTTATTTATTTATTTATTTATTTATTTATTCATTTGAGACAGGGTTTCTCTGTATAGCCCTCCTGGCTGTCCTGGAACTAACTTTGTAGACCAGGCTGACCTTGAACTCAGAAATCTGCCTGCCTCTGCCTCCCGAGTGCTGGTATTAAAGGCGTGCGCCACCACACCGGGCTGAGACTTCTCTAGTTGCCTCTCTGATGGCCAAGCCTTGGGGTGGAGGTGGAGCTCTGTCATAAGCTCAGGAGGCTATTCTTCTGAGGGGAAAGTTATGGCCTCTCCATGAGGTGATAGCCCAGAGTTAAGGACAAGACAGGAAATAGAAGAAAGACTCTTCACTCCTGTCTGGTGGAGGAAAGATCTATTCTCCATGATTCTCTGAGAATTAAGTCTCTCGGGAGCCCCACAAGGCACAGACTGGTGATGGATCTTGCCAATGTCCCAGTCTCTATGTCATGAGCCAGAGAGCATCACTAGGCTGCCTCTTGCCAATATAATTGTCATGGATTATTAGACAATACTCACCTATGGTGGATAGGAAGATTTAATGCTTACCTGATTCTTAAACATTAAAACTCTGGTATCTCCTCATTGCTTCAACTTTTCACAAGAGCCCCCCATTAAATAAAAATATTCATGTCCCCTCTTAATAACATGCCAAGGTAACATTTGAGCACAGCATCTAGCCCTGGCTGGCTTTAAAGCCACTATGTATCCAAGGTCATCCTTAGCTACATGGTGAGTTCAAGACTTGCCTGGATTACAGAATGAGGCCCTGTCTCAAAAAAACAAAATAACAACATAAATCCATCCCATAATATACAAGGCTGGAGAGATGACCTAATGCTTAAGAGCCCTTGAAGAGGACCTGGGCTCTCAACATCTACATGGTAGTTCACAGCCATCTGTAACTCTAGTTCCAGGAGATCTGATACTGCCTTCTGACCTCCATAGGCATCAGACACAGACATGGTACACATACATACACGTAAGTAGAACATTCATACACTTAAAACAAATCTTTTTTAAAAACCATATAAAAAGTTCACTCCCCCACAAGTCTGAAGCATCCTCCTTACTGTTTTCAGAACATATCACAGATGCCCCCTCAGTATACTACATAAGGATACAGTCGTTCCGGGCAAAGCTCCATATCCTCCTAAACTGGGACCATGGCACCGGGTTGTGTGAGACATTGCTCCCAGTGTGTGTTCAGGCTGTGTCTGGGAGCAACTTTGCTAACACTTTCATGAAGCACTGCCTGTTAGGCAGAGGTAATGGTAGCTTGGAAGATGTCCATTCTGCATCTCTCCAATCTTCCCACAAAGCCTTAACAATTCACATTCTTTTCAACTCCACTCTTTTTGTCCAAAGACGAAGAGCCAGTCCATCTTTGCAGGTCTTTATCAGCCTTGATAGTACTTCCAGAATCAGACCATAGCCGGGACTAACTAAATTGCCCAGAACGCCCCTACCTAGATAGGACTAACTCAGAAAAGCTTCATTGCTGCCATCTAGTCACGTGGGCAGCTCTTGTCACCTGTCTGGCTGAGTGTCAGTTGAGTGCGCCCTTTGGCTACACTTGTTCCTACACTAGACATGGTTTAGGGCCAAACATTATTAATTTTGAATACAAACAAATTTATGTTAAACTTAATAAGTACTAACGGTATTACTTTTAGTTTTATTCAGATGAAATGTATAGTATTTTGGCCCATTTGATTTTAGTAGCAATGAGAATAGTGAGAAACTTTCATGTGTGAAAGCCAATCTCTCACTGTATCTCTCAGGCAGGCCTCAAGCTTCTAAATTCAAGGGATCCCTGCTTTTGTCAACTAAAAGTGGGGGTACAAACCCATGTCACGGAGCCTGACTCAAGAACAAACATTTTCTCAAGAACAAACATTTTAAAGTGTTTTGGCCAGTTGGATGTTTTGTTGTTGTTGTTGTTGTTGTTAAAAGTAGCTTTCCAATATGAATGGTTCTTTTCCTACAAAGGAAGCAGTAGATCATTTTCAAAATGTGTTTATGGTGTCTTCTCATACTGTGGAGTCCATAAAGTTTGGAAGTTACAAAATTCTTTCTGCTTCACTTTAAAAATAAAAGTTATCCTCACCTAAGGTTGTATAAGCACCTTTCAGGACACTTTGCTAATGTTTTTTTGCTGATATCACAAAACACTTTGCTAGTTTTATTTGTTGTTTTACATTTTTGTTTTTAAGTTATTTTAGTTTTTTTTTTTTTAAAGTTCTTCACAGTTTTATTCTTTGTGCACAAAGACTAGCATGATCGGTTCCACTTGGTAGTCAGTCAAATCCATTCAAGATCGCTTAGTCCAACTTAATGAAGCCTGTGTCCTTCGCGTACTGTCGGAAGCACTGGCGGCACATGTTCAGCCCGTATTTGCGGATCAGACTGTGGTGGTTAGAGCAGATGTGGCAAGAGCGGGAACCCTGGCCAAACTTCTGTGGGTGACTCCAGTAGAGCTGCTGGTGACCCATCTTGCCTTCAGACGCCCGACGAGGAGAAAGGACTTTAGTTTTTTAATTTGATGATATATACAAGATAAGATTATCCCCTCCCAACAATGTAACTATTAGTTGCCACCTCATTACAAATACACATTTTCCAGTTCTCTAGTTCCCTCACACACTGGCCGGCATCTCAGCTTATGTGCTTCTGCTATTCACGAGTTCTTCAGCACCTCTGTGCCTGTGTAGTATAAGACCTCATCTCCCTGTTTTAATCTCCAGCAGCACACTTCCCTCCTAAGACTTCGCTGTACTTTTGGCAATTCTTTCACCATTTATTTCTCCCATATACGCTTTAAAAATCACTTTGCTTTGCTGAAAAACACAAATTTTGGTCTGGAGTTGCATTAAATACACTCTTTTCTTGATAGAAGCTAGTGTTTGGAATAGTGAAGGCCCTGGTAGCCTGTCTCTACAGGTGAAGAATAGGCTGGCCCTGTGGCCCCTTCCCATCCTTTGCGCCCAGGAAGTTTATACCTTGCAGAAAATTTCTCCCATCAGCCCATTTCTCCCCGCAGTGACGGGTCAGTGGTACTCCTGGGACTAAAATCATAGTTGAAGGTTCACACTTCATTCATACATATACTGACAGTTGCTTTAGGTTTTTCCATTCATTGGTCAATGAGGATAGCTTATTCCAGGAAAGAATCATTTTCTTTTAAATAACTAATTTTTTTGTTCTAAATTGGTTTCTTAGAAACTTGATTGGCACTACTATTGTGTATTCAAATCATTATGAATGTTGGTTTGAAATATTACCTAATCCTTTAAGCAGACTTCCAAAGTGTTTTTTTTTTTCCTTTGTTTCTGACTACCAAGTGGATGCACATTATAGAAAAAAGTTTAAACAGTCTTTCTTTTTAGTTCTCTCTCATCAGATATTTAACTCTCTGTTTAAATCATACCTGTCACTCTTGGGGCCTACTTCTTAAACGCCACATTTTTGTCAACATGGTTAGAAGAAAAAGAACCATGTTCTGTTGGTATATGACCTCATCTTTGGAGTATACACATGCCTCATTTCTGAAATATTATTTTTACTTTATAGTATATATTCTTTCCCAGTCTGATGATGAGTTAGCCTTGCATTGGAAAGTTCAGCATGTGTGCGTTTGACAGATCACAGGGCATAGTCACAATTCTCAAAATGCAACGTTCAGTATAACCTGCTTTTTCATACCACACCCAGCAGGGCTCCAGGGACTTGGATCTGGTGGGCGTGGTGAAGTAATGAATAACAGACAAACAGGCAGGTACACAGAGAGCTGGCATCAGGTGGTCTGGGAGCTCTTCTGGAGAAACTGCACCCTAGAGGCTCAGCATGTTTATTACATAGAATTGAGCAAAAAGGCGGCGTTATTGCATACAGCTAGTTAAGGAGACAGGGTTACTGCTTACAGATAGTAAAGAGGCAGGGTTTATGATATACATCTGGATCGAGGGTACGGATTTAGTTAATATCAGTGAGAGAAGCCTCCATGAGGTGTGTGGGGTGGCATTCTTCATGCCATAATTATCCAGGAGGGAGAGAGCTATAGTGGACATATTCTGCATACACTCTCAGCATTTGTACTAGGTCCCCTGAGGACCACTCTGACATCCCTCTGAACCCCATCCTAGTGAGAAGGCTTTGCTAGGTCTGAGGCTTTGGGGTCCTTATCACGACTGGCTCCTGTCAACACATACATTCACCCAAGGACTTGACACACTCTGGGGTTTCTTGAGTGTCTGTACTTTCAGATACAGAAACTGTTTCTATGACAACCTAACAGTGTGGATGTAGATAATAAACAACAGACACTGGTCTGTTTTGGCATATCACAGCCCAAGTTTCAGAGAACATGGTTATTGTCTTAGTCCTATGTGATACTGGACCAGTCACAAGTACAAGCAAGAGCACATGGTCTATAGTGTCAATCACAGTTATTGCTTAGCAGAGAATTCTAGGCCCCAACCTCACAGAGCTCTTTTTCTAGTGGTTGTTAGACCACGTAGTGGGACTATTTCCTGTGACGCCTGTATCTGTTGTAAAAGATTCCATGAAATAGATGGATAGAAATAGGAAGCAAACAGGAACAAAGGCTGGGATTTCACATAGGAGGAATGTTCTTGTCTGATTTGAGGGGGTTCCGGTCAGCTGTTGCCTGCCAGGTGGCTTGAATTGGTTTTCTGGTGCTGCAGAAGACATTAGCACAAACTCATTGTCTCCACACATAGCTAGGCTCTCCAGTGTCCCACAGGCTGCATTGCCTCTTATCGGTCAATGTTACCCAGAGGGGGTGAGGAAGAATCTGGCCAAGTGCTTTCAGGAAGCAATCACTTTTCCTGAGATTTCTGATTCCACCCTCCATGCTGTAGGCAGCATAGCTAGCACTGTTGTTCTCAGGTGTTGAGTCTCTGAGTTCTTCTGCCTTCTAGCTCAATGTGATTAACATTAGCACTCCCTGCATACTCCTGGCCAGCCTCCTACATTAGCCTCCTGGATCTGCCACAAGAAACTCCCATAAGTCAGAAATGCTGGGTACATGTGGTGTGACCTTTTATCCATTTGCAAACACAGGGGATTAGACTTGGCAAAATAGGGTCTGACACAGAGCCCAAGCAGTGTGAGGATGCACCTTTCTGTGTTTACCACTGGCTAGAAGTCAAGGTCCATCACACTAGAATCCAATCATGGTTCCCCATTGTGTAGTACACATGGCTATTGCTCCAAGATGCTGGGATCTGAGATTCTTTGACTTCAATGATGGGGTCTTTCTTAAGCTGACGTGTCTGTCTTTCCTCTTTAGGGTGGGGTCCCAGAAGTTCCTGATGTCTACTCTTTCGCCGAAGTCAAGTGTGTGTTTTGTGGCTTCACCTCCAAAGACCTGCCACAGTGAAGGTGAATAGAGAGTGCTGACGGGTCCTCTAGGACATAGGCCTTAAGTCACCTGTAGATCCACAGTTCCCCCATCCTGAGGAAAGAGTGATGCATTGAACTCCTGCCTGTCTGATACTGTTTTACAGTTATGGAATAGTACTCAGATAAAATTTGCAATTTTAAAAATTTAAACCTTTGTCCCTACAAAAGTGAGAAACAGAGGGACAGAAATTCTTAACTATGAGGTGTCTGGGGGACAAGAAGAAGTGGGGAGTGGAAAACAAAGTACAGAAATGAAACTACTAAAATGGAAGCAGCATTTAGACACGTTAGTGTCGCACACTGAAGCTTACGATTGTAACAGATATCCAGAACTAAGATTTACAGTTGAGTGTTGAAAACAGATGGCTAAGTGGCCAGTCATGTTCCCTGACATAATGGCACAACTTAGAAGACATTGGTTTTGCTGTGGTACAAAATTAATACTAGAAACTGTACTTCTAATTTGGAATTTTGATCTCTTCCTAGGCTAGTGGCAAGGATGAGCCCTTCTTTCATGATGGAAGCACCAAGGTATCAGCCCAAGATCATGAGGAGACCCTTCTACTCTGTGGTGCATGATGCTGCTGAGCCATGATCTTCAGTAGAATATGTGTATTATGTGTATTTTGGACTTAAGATATTTTCAATTTATGATGAGCTCCTCAGAATGCAAAGCCGTTGTCATTGAAGAATCATCTATATAGAAGAATGTTAGCAGTGATAGAGTATAGGTGTTAAGTAAATATGCATTTTCACTTTCAACTTTTCTAGATGTTTGAAAATTTTCATAATAAAATGTTGATGTATGACTTGGTAAAAATAAACATGGCAAAAGTTCATGTATTATGTTGTGTGTAATGTGGTATATAGTGTGTAATGTATGCATAATAATTTTGTGTTGATATGTTGTCTGTGGTACCTATAGTATCTGCTGTATCTGTGTAGGATGTGGAATGTTGTGTGTCTGTGTGGTGTGTGAGATGTCTGTGATATATCTGTGTGGTGTGTCTGGAGTATGCTAAGTAGATGCCTGCTGTGTGATGTATGTGCTGTGTATGTCTGTGTGGTATGTGGTGCATCTTTGTTGTATGTGATATGTCTGTGATGTATCTGTGTAGAGTGTTATATGTGATGTGTGCTATGTGCTGTGTGTCTATGTGTTATATGATGCATCTGTGTGGTGTGTGATGTACATGGTAAATGTATCTGTGTGTTGCTTGATGTGTCTTTGTGGTGTGTGATATATGTGGTATTTGATGTACATAGTTATGCAGTAGTGGTGGTGATGGTGTGTGTGCGTGTATGTGTGTGTGTGTTCGTGTATGCATGTGTGAGTGTGTGTGTGTGTGTGTGTGTGTGTGTGGCAGAATCTCAGTTCATTCCTTGTGGAACAGGCCAAGAGAGTTGACTGGGTCAGATCCATTTTTGCTTGTGTTCCACCTCTGGGGGCAGCTGCTAGTGGGTTCCTAGTGGTGGTGGCTGCAGAGGTATGAACTTTGAAATTTTTGAAGGTTACTGAGGCTTCATTTTGTGGGAAAGAATTCACTTTGCTTCAGTCTGTAATGGCTTCAGAGAGAATGCCTCTTAATTTCCAGAGGGCTCCACAGCTTCTTGGAGTGACCCTGAGGCTGGAGCAAAGTCTTGTGACTCTTTTCTGGACCTTTGTTGATGTATGTTGTGGCCTGGCTGACCTACCCTAGATCAGCCATTAAAAGCATCTGGCTTACAGTTCAGAGGTTTAGTCAATTATTGTCATGGTGGGAAATGTGGCAGCATGCTGGCAGACATAGTGCTGGAGAAAGAGCTGAGAGTTCTACATCTTGATCTGCAGGCAGTAGAAGGAGACTGTGAGCCATTCTGGGTATAGCTTAAGAATATATGTGACCTCAAAACCTACCCCCACAGTGACATACTTCCTTCAATAAGGCCATACCTATTCCAGCAAGACTACACCTTCTAATAGTGCCACTCCCTATGGGCCAAGCATTCAAACACATGAGTTTATGGGGGCCAGTCCTATTCAAACTAACCACACCCTATACACTTGGAAAAAGGTCCAAGAGCTCACACCTTTTATTTCACCTGCTGTGGGACAAATTTTCCTGCATTTAGAAACACGAGTGTCAAATACAGACAGCAATATACTAAAGTGGGCACAGTGATATTAATGGATCCAGCCTCATAAATCTCTATCTAGTTCTAAACCCTTCCAAGTTAACCATATCTTTGTGACAAAAGGTGCTTTACAAGGCAATGAACACAAATTATCCTAGCAGGTACAATAAAACATAGACAATCTTGTCTATAATAGGAAACCAAGTTGTTGATTTGAATTTTTCACCCAGTGAAAATTCTGGCTTAATGATTTGACTCCTGAGTCAAAAACAAAAATTTAAGTAATATTTTATACAACCTTTTCAGGAAGTGGAAAAGAAATGAAAATACTCCAGCTCATTCTATTTTCATCTGACACAAAGACTCTGTAATGTCACAAAAAGCCCCCGAGGTCAGTAGTTTTCATGAAAATACCAATGGAAAGCTGGGTTTGGTGAATGCCATGAAGACAAACCATGGAGAATGTGGTGAATGAGGAAAACCCACCACAGCAGATTTCACTGGACCCACCCAGGAAGAACCTATGTGTGTGGTGAGCATGGAGACCCTCACCTGAGTGAACAGGTGAGGCATGCCATGAATGGAGAGGGTCATGTATGTCTTACTGTACCCCCTTCCCTGCACTGCACATCCTCCCTGTGTTGTGGCCAGTATCACATGCCTGAGCTTTGTCAGGGTGTTATAGACACAGTGACCCCATCACTTCCAGGTCACCCTCCACAAACATTTCTTACTTCATCCCACCCCAGTTTTTCATATTCAGTGGTACTGAAGTGCCGGTGTCTCAGGATGGCCCTGGGAGTTATTAGTAGAGGAAGGTCACTATGACTTAATACAGAAGGAACTTAACTTTTTAACTCATTTGTGTTTCACACAAATGGAAGCATCGATGCTTTTTCCACCTCTAACGTGTTTGTGCTTTATATGAACAGAAACATCAATGCTGATGAAAAATGGATAACTTAGTACTATCATGAGCCTGGGACCATAAATATAGCATTACATGCCACGATAGATTAAAATTTATTGCAGAAATACAGAATTGTCTTAAGGTTCTAAAAAACAGTTATGAGGCCTGGGGATCCTTGATTTCAAGGTTAGCCTGGGCTATTATCTAGAGAGCAGGGAGATTAGATCAGCAGGAGTGACAACCATCAGAGTGTACAGCTACGACATAGCCAAAGAACAAAATAACAGTTATTTAAAAACTATAATGAGATACCTTATCACATACATTAGGATGATTACATATTTTAAAAAAAATAATAAAGCCCTGAAAAATATCATATATTGGTAGCAATTGAGAAGCTAGAATTCTTGTGCTCTTAATTTGCACTCAGAGTCATTTTGGTTACTATAAATTCCCATAATGCACTTTAGGGTCACTGTCTCAGTTTTACCTTTAAAAAGCCTAAAGGACATTCAATAGGGATTGTGGGAGGTCTACCATTTTAGCAGTATTTTGTGTACTAATCCATGAACTATAGATTGATGTGTCATTTTTTAAACAATGATTTTTAGATTCTGTACAAATTTTGTGCCAGTTTTCTTAGATTCATTGTTTTAAATGGTATTATGAGTTGAATAATTTTAGTTTTTTTTGACTTCATATATCCAAATATAAATAGTGTTCTGTATACTAGTTGATCTATAACCTTGCATTATTATCTGCTTCCCTTGTGCTGGGGTTAACGGGTGTAAACCACCATTGTCCAGCACTTTACTATTTTTATTCATGTTTTTATATAATTCTGAATCATGTTGACTGGGGTAGAGGATAATTTTACTTTTTAATTTACATGTCTTCAATTTGTATTGTAGTGGGTATATACAGAAGAAAAGCTGTGCCATGGATTGTATTCACCCTCATCTGTTAAGATGGTTCCACAGTGCTCTTCGGGAAGGTACATAGAGGGTATTTGCAGCTTACTAGCGCTACTGTGTTGGAATTCATTCATGAGCAGGTATTAAGGACACAATTTTTTATGAGCCTATGGATGTCATCAGCATGTGAGGCATCATCCAAGGACAGGGATGACGGGTAGGACCATACTGTGGGGAAAGAACAGAGATTGTGGGAACACGATGCTCACAGTTGGGTAGCTGAGAGGCATCCTCTGGGGAAACTACAGGACAGATTTACAGAAACACCTACCTAGAAAAACCCATCATGATACCAGCAAGTCTAGCTGTGTTCCCAAACCTGGAGGCCATAGTCACCGAGAGGTTGGTCAGGGCTCCAGGTTTGTATCTAGTCCTGTTGCTTAAGGTCCCCAGCTACCTCTGTTCACCTCTTCAGATGGCCCCGTTCTGGAGCTCCTGTGCTGGAGAGCACAGGAAATACTCATGGACTTGGATGTCACAAAGACCTCACTCCAGGGATGACTGGGGAAGTTATTGTCTACAACATCAAGTTTCTGAAACTTCTCTAGGCTCCATTTCTTCATCAGGAAATAAGAGGATGTAACAGTCAATTTGAGAAATGGGTTGTGTGAGAGAACAAAAGGGATTGCGAATGCAACTGCCGCTCCTCTCTTGTTTAGATTTTAGGCCACAGAATGGGAGTTGCAGTTCTTGGTTAGAGACAGACTCTGTGACCAAATTGCTTTTAAGTAGCCTACATTTTAAAAATAGGTCTATTTATTTTGTGTATATGAGTGCTCTATCTGAATATACACCTCCATGCCAAAAGAGAGCATCAGATACCAATCATAGATGATGTGAGCCACCATGTGGTTGCTGGGAATTGAACTTAGGACCTCTGGAAGAGTAAAGGGTACTCTTAACCACTGAGCCATCTCTCCAGCCTCTATCCTTCATGTTTTAGCCACTTGTGATGGCTACTCTTGGTGGTCAACTTGACTACATCTGAAATTAACTAAAACCCAAGTGGCTGGATATACTTGTGAGGGATTGTTTTCTTAAGTAAATCATTTGAAGTGGGAAGACCCACTTTTAGTTCAGATCTATTTAGGTGGGAAGAGACCCCTTTAATCTGCCTACACAACAACATGGAAGAAGAAAGCTTATCCTTTTTGCCTACTTGCTCTTACTCTCACTGGCAAGTTTATATATATATATATATGTATATATATGTATATGTATATGTATATGTATATGTATATGTATATGTATATGTATATGTATATGTATGTATACACACACACACACACACACACACACACACACACACACACAGTATATAAGCCATTCTAATAAATGCCACATATACACTCCATTCTATAGGTCCTGTTCCTCTAGAGAACCTTGACTAACACATTGCTTATCTTTGAGAGTAGAAAGTGTACTGCCTGCTGCATAGAGCTAGAGCAGGGTCCAGCATGGCATCAACTTCTGTGGCTTGCCTTCTGAGACTTGTCCACTCTTTTCTCTTGTGTTCCTTTTTCTCTTCTTCTTATACCTTAACATATTCTCTCCCAAAAGAGACTTAAATGTAATTCATTGTTACCTAATGTTATGAATCTTTTGAAAATTGTTCTTTCTACTTAATACTAAATTGCCAGATCTTCCTGTACTTGATGTCCTGTGGTCCTTTTTCTTGATGGACACTGATATGGCCTCTGTATTATTGATATCAAAATATGCTGCCATGCCAGTTGTATGGAGGCTTCTCCTGGGTTCATCCTTGGCAGTCACTGCTGGGCTTCTGAATGTTCAGCTCTGCAAATGAGGCTGTTTTCTAAAGTTTCCCTACAGGCCACACTCTGATGGTAACATGAAGAATGATCTGATGATTAGGACACTTCAGTCCTACCAGCATTGTGGATAGGTAACTCTAGCATTTCCTTCATCACTAATGAGGCTGAGCACATTTGTTTGAGACAGTTTCTTTTATTTTTTATTTAGTATTGTTGTTGTTGTTATTTTACTTATTCACTTTGCAACCTCCTCATTGCTCCCTCCTGGTCACCCTCTCTTAAAATCCTTCCCCCTCCCCGTCTCTTCTGAGTCAGTGGGGGCCCTCTTGGGCATCCCCCCACCCTGGCACATCAAGTCTCTGTGAGACTAGGTGCATCCTCTCCCACTGAGGCCAGACAAGGCAGCCTAGCTAGAAGAACATAAGCCACGTACAGGCAACAGCTTTTGGGCTAGTCCTCTCTCTGAGACAGTTTCTTATGCTGCCTCGATGTCCTCACACTCACACCCAAATGCGGAGGCTATAGGAGAGCACCCCCACCCCTGGATTTCCTTAATGATTCTGGATTACCTGAGACACACCCTTTGTCAGTTAGGTAAACTACAGGTGGAGTTTCTAGGTATGGAACTTAGCTGCTCTTCATTTAACACCATCTAATGAGCCAAAGCCACAAATGCCAATACTTAAACTTACCTTATAGATAACAAATTTTTGGTCTAATATGTCTTTCTACTCGAATACCTGAAAGAATAATGGTGATTTTTTTTTTAGACAAATACTTAACACTATTTGTATAAGTCCTTTCCCTAAGGTCCATTTGAGTATAGTCTGTGAAGTAGGCATCTGATTCCCTCTGTACCCAATTTCCATCTTGTACTGTTCCTTTCAGTGGTTAGTCTTCCCCTCTTCTGGTCCATCAGAGTGCACATATGCACATGTGCAGTTCTGTTTCCACCCTCCTTGATCAATACCACTTCTCTGCTTGTCTCTTCCTTCTCTAGTCCTCCCATATTCTGAGCCTCCTAAATTTTGATAAGCAAGAGTCTCTTCCTGGAGGGTCCCTTATCTCCAGTATTACTGTTCTAGTCTCTTTTCTCTGTGGCAGTTCCCTTTCTCTTGTGTCCTAACAGCGGAGTCTCCTTGTTTCCTATGGGCTGGAAGAGGCTGTCTGTTAGATGCACAGGTCCTGCTGAATGTTCTGCACAGAGACAATGGGCCTCTACTCCCAAACCTGTGCTCAACTGCACATCTTAGGCCATCCATCATCCTTCATCCCTGGCCCTACTGTCACTATACCCCTAGGTCTGGACTGTCTCTTGCTTTCTGTGGCAAAGATGATCGACACTGGCTAAGGATCCACCTCTACTTGTAATCCTATGGCAGTGTCCTCCTGTTCAGCTTCTCCTCTTGTGTTTCCTCTTTAAAAACGTGTTTGGTATGTTCATCTGTTCCTTTTTACCTCCTGGACCCTGTGTCATCAGCATGATGTAGTATTTGCTACTGTTTCTGGACATTTCTGCAAAGGACTGTGAGCAAGTGTGTTAGAAATGCACATTCAACGTCTCATATGGTAGAACTGTCTGTTTCTCCCTTTGAATTCAAATTCATATTGAAGTGGCATCATCTCTACATTTAAAATTTTCTGTTTGGAGTCTGGAGAGATAGCTCAGTGGTTAAAAGCATATGCTGCTCATAACTATAAAATCTGGCTCAAGGGTATCCAATGCCTTTGGCCGTCAGGAATGCTTTATGTGCGATATGTATCTTTACTAATGATTTCTAGTTTCACTCCACTATAACTAAAAAGTATAAGTAGTGTGATGTAAAATGTTTTAAATGTACTAAGAGGTTGTTTTTTTTTGTGTGTGTGTGATGGTGTGATTTTGCTATGGTCTGTGTATCACTGTTTGGTATAGGCATGTTGGGTGTAACTAGTTTGTCGTGTTATTTAAGTTTTTCTTTTTCATCTTGATATATGTCTGATTGCTCCATTGATTACTGAAAATGGTATTTTGAAGTCTTCCATAAGTATTGCAGAATTCTCTATTTCTATTTCTCTCTTCAGTTCTGTTTTTGCTCCACATATTTTAGAACAATGTCTATAGGTATACAAATTGGGCCTTTTATCAAGAATATATAATGTATTTCTTTGGACACTGTGTTTTATTTGGTTTTGGTTGTTTGAGGATGAACAAAGGGAGTAGAATTCATCAAAAGACCAATAGGATGTCATATGCATCCATAAAGTTACTGTTAAGAAAAGACTTCACGGTTTTTACAATTTTGTGATTGTCATGGATTATATTTATTCATTATGGGCCCAATAACAACTATTTATTATTATTTTAGTATTTATCCTTTAAATTATATAGAAGAGAGAGGAATTAAAATGTAAGCATAATATTTGGACTATTGTACATTTATTTAATCTGTTTTCTTTATCCCTCAGCTTTGTATAGCATGTCTGAATAATTGTATAGCATTCCCTTAGCAGTTGTATAATTTGTATAATAATTCCCTTAGCACTTTTTTTTTTCAGGCTAGATTTTTCTGGTGAGAAATTTATTCAATTTTTGTTTATGAGAAAATGTTTTAGTTTCTCCTTCATTCTTGAAGGATGAATTTGTCAGATGTAGAAAATCTTTAGCCGTTTTACAAGTCGTTAGGAACAAGTCAGGACAGGAACTCAAAACAGGGTAGGAATTTGGAGACAGCAGGTTATGTAGAGGCCATGGTGGAGTAGTGCTTACTCTCTTGTTCCTGATGACTTGTTCAGTCTGCTTTCCTATAGAACCCAGGATTACCACTAGCCCAGGGGCTTCCCCCATCAGTCACTATTAAAGAAAATACCCTAACAGGCTTGCCTACACACTGGATCATATAGATGCATTTTCTTTAGTGAGGCTTCCTCATCTCCAGTGACTCTAGCTTATGTTGACATACAACTAGCCAGCACAATCTGGCCACCTAAAATAAGAACACAATCTTAATCTCCTTGCCATTTGTTTCCAGTTAAGAACTGTGAGGTATGATTGGACTACGAAGTGAGGTTTCAGCCCTCTCCTATTCTGTTACTGTGGCAGAGCTAGTAGTTCCTGACCCTGCCACTCCATCTCAGAACCCTCTTACGACATTTCAGAAACCAGCTGACGGGCAGGAAAGGCATCACAACCTTTTTCACTTTGGACTTGGGTGCTACAGACTCCTTTGGCAGATGGGCATCTCTTTCCAACTACGTAACCTGAACATGTGAGCCAACCCGAGGCGTATTTCAGAGAGAGAGACCACAGTGTTGGGTTTTGCACATGCTCTGGGGAAGTTTGAATTGGGGTAATCTATTTATCATCCAAGCCTAGAGAAAGAAAAGACCTGTAACCAACCATCCCTCCTCAGACCTTTGAGCAGTGTGTGAGATACGCAGCATAAGGTCTCCAGGCGGCGGAAATGAACACATTCAGAAAAGAGAAGCTGAGAGGAGAGAAGCTGAGAAGCTAATAAGCAGAAGTCAAAGTGGGGAAATATGAAAAGACTGGAAGACACTGAGCTCACAATAGCAAAACTGACGCCTTCAGAGGACAGAAATAACACTGAAAAAAAATTGTCTCAGTGGGGCAGAGGATAACTTGGGAAGAAATAGCTTGAACTCACATGGAATGTTTTTTTTTAAATTATTTATTATTTATTTAATGTATATGAGTACACTGTAGCTGTCTTCAGACACACCAGAAGAGGGCATTGGATCCCATTACAGATGGTTGTAAACTACCATGTGGTTACTGGGAATTGAACTCAGGACTTTTGGAAGAGCGATCAGTGCTCTTAAGTGCTGAGTCATCTCTCCAACCCTGCATGGAATGTTTATGAGACAACTGCAAGCTGCTGCATCTTCTCTGTATTGCTGACTCTGTACTTCTGAGAGGTGGCTCTGCACTGTGGGCTGACCTTTGTTTATAATATCTGATGCTGGCTACCAAAGAAGCTAGGACACTTTTGTCATCCTCTTGTGTGGCCAGCAAAGAAACTTGGACTTTGTGTGTGTGTGTATATGTGTGTGTGTGTGTGTGTGTGTGTAAGTAGCACATGTGCATATCTGTGTGTGTCTACATATGCACACATATACACTTCACATATGTGTGTGTGTTGTGTGTATATGTTGGCTTCATAAAGGACACAGAGGGCAGAGCCAGGAAATAGTCATGTTAATAAGGCACCATGTAATTTTCAATGCTAAAGCTATAACCAGCCTGGCAGAAAAGAAGAGACTCTAAAGAGACATTTGCCTCTCTTGACCTGACTATCAGACTATTAAACATCAGACTCTTCCCAAATAGGAATTGCCTCAGTAATCTCATTCTAGAAGGAAAGGGTACCAGCCAGGGAGAAAATTTGCTTCCTGGAAAGAGATTTCATTTCAAATAGCTCTCTGTTTAAACCTTGATCTTACCTCAGGACCTGGAAGATATACTTGAGGGATTTGCTAGATCTTTTTGTCTCTCTTCCCAATGAGGCCGCATTGAATAAATCATTTTCTGCCTTCTATTTTTAATTTGGCTCCTTTTTATTGGTTTGTTGAGGACTGGTAGCTAGATATGACTTGGGGCACAGGTTGTAACCCTCATGTCCAATAACACAGCCCTGCTTTAAAAAAAATGTCTGGCCTCTTCATTAGCCTGCTAAAGTTAGAGTGCTCTTAAACATTTGTTTTCAAAACAGCTGCCAGTCAGTTTTTAAATGACTGACAGTATGATGATGCCTCTTAATGAGTCACTGGGAACATCTGAATATGCTCTCAATCTTTCAGTAATTCCTCAGTATTTCCTAACTCTGGAGAAGGGGCTCCAGGCAAAGAGACTCATCCACAGGCTTAAAGCGCATTTAAAGATCATCCATACAAATGTATGGCACAAAGGATAGAGGGAGGAGACAAAAGCTAGTCTAAGGGAGCCAGATCTCACAGAGATCCACCTGTCTGCCTCCAGAGAGCTGGGGGAGGAGGAAGGGTGGAGGGACGACATGGAGTAACAGAGGGATGAATGTGTGGCTATTGCCTATAGCCCAGCTGCTGCCCTGGCTCATGGCAAGTGACCCTCAGAGCACACAGAAGCTCAGGGACTGAGGGGTGGCTGGCTCACTTTCAACTCAAACCTCCAGGAAGAGGCCAGCCTCTGGCTTCCAGAAGGGTGATCTCAGGACTTACAAATAGAAGGTTCTCCAGAAAGAGATGAGCTGCATGTGGCTGGGTGGCTAAAGACAGGAGAAAGGGTGGCACCTGTACTCTGCAGCTTCATCCCTGAACATGGACAAAGGCTTAAGAGCTAAGATTTGTAAAAGGGAGTGTCCAGGTTATATAGTAAATCTTGTGCTATAAAATTACTAGCACACACATAAAAGCATAAAAGCATACTTCTATTTGCGCCTGGGATCTAGAGTAAATGAAGAGATATTCCAGAGGTTGGAGAAGAGAGAGCTTAGGGGAGTGGGGTCAGCCTAATGATAGAGCTTCTTGGGTGAGAGTTGAACTGGGTAGAGCTGGGTACCAGTCCTGAACTCTAAAGCAGGGGGAGCCAGTGTGATCTCAGCCTAATAGAAATATAAACTGAACTCGTGATACCTAGAATTTTAAGATTAACCAAAAATATATGCAAAAAGATCAAGACATGTGCAGAGCCCCAAGTTTATTAGTCAGAGCTGGTTTCTGCTCGCTGTACAGACTGTCTTTCTTACCTGGTGTCCAGGCTCAGGTCAGGACTTTCTGTCTTTCCCATGGCTACTATTAAAATTTCCACTTAACAGTGTACTATAATGCTTTTATATTCATTGTTTTCATATCTTCTCTGTCTGTCTGTCTGTCTCTCTATCTCATGCACATGTGTGTGTGTGTGTGTGTGTGTGTGTGTGTGTGTGTGTGTAGGCCAGAGGACAACTTCAGAGCTATCCACCTTGCTTTTCTTCTGGAACAACAGCTGAAGGTCTACTTAGTGACATCACTGACCACCCAGGTGTGTTCTCTTCATCTTTTCTTGTGCAAAGCCGCTCTATAACTCTGACTTCATATGGATTGTCTTTCCTTCTTTTTACTCTTCTTGCTCAGTGTATATGGTTTTCACCACTAGAAATTTGATTGGATTGTTGTATTTTCCAAATGAGAGGAAATAGTTATGATACTTTTAAAATGCACTTATGCTGGTTTTAGGTCAGCAAATTAGTTTCTTAATTATAGGTCGATTTTTTTTTTTCTTGCAGCGTTGCCTAATATTTCTAGTTAGATGCCAGAAAATGTGAAGCTTACTTTTTCTTGGAGTTGACTATTTGTGTATTCAGTATTATTATTCTATGTTGTAATTGTTTAATATCAGTTTGGTCTTTTTGTGCCTTGCTATTAAGTTATGGATTAGACCCAAGTGGAGCTCATTCAAGGGTGACTACTGCCTCTGTGAAGCCACAAACTTCTGCAGTTTAGTTGTAGTCAGTGAGTATGAGTTTTGAGCCTCCTAGACTTGTCAGGGTAGTGTCTGTGCCAGCCCTGTTCTCTCTGGCATGTTTTCATTTCCCCCACCCCCCAGGATTAGATAGCTTCCTCCTTTGTCTGAGTGATCTGTACTCTGCTGAACACTTGAAGGACCTTGTGCTATTCCCTCTCCTAGGTTGCATGGCTTTCCCATCATGTACGTCACTGCCTGCGTTCTCCCCTCTACTCTAAAGTTGGCAAGTTCTTAGAGCTGGGTGCTCACTTTTCAGAGACCATAGTCCTTTGCTGTCTTACTTTCAGATATCACATCTGTTTTGTGTTACTTCAGAGGGAGAGAGAGAACTCCAACTTGCTGGGAGGCCCTTTGTGACAGTTATTCACATGCTAGGCACCACTACATGTCTTTATAAATATTGCTTATGAGCAAAAGCACTTCTCGGACACACTCAGGTTCCCCCTGTTATTGACTGGGCTGTGAACCACACACTTCATGTAACAGTAGGGTCCTTCAGACCTGTACCCTCGACGCTGTACACAGAAAGGTGGGTGATCTTTTGTCAGGAGATAGTAGATGACCACCACATGGTGTAGAATTCAGAGATGCTATTCTCTGTATCACCACCATGAGTCTAGAAGGAAAAGTGGAACTAGCTGATAAGGCCTCTCTTTCTACAGGGATGGAGACTTCCTGGCCACAAGAGGTTATACTGTAGCTCCATTTGGATATCATCTTTCATTAAGTCTAAGTTTCCATTGTTGACCAGTGAGACTAGAATTCCAGGACAAAGCTGCATAGGCAAATTTCAGTGTGTGCCTCTGTGAAGAAGAAAGCTTTTAAAAATGTTGTCCTGTAGGCAAGATGGACGTCTACAGCCAACCTGAGCCACATTTTGTCTCCATGGGTTGCAAATTCAATCCACACAAGCTGAGTTATCTCTTGTGGAGGGAGATACTGTGCCCAGCCTTGAGGCTGCTGTATGGTCAAGAATGTTTTTAGCCCATAGAAGCAAAACTTTAGATTCTTAAAACTTGGAACATTTTAATACTAAATTTGTAGAGTTGTAGCTCAAAAAAAAAGTGATACTTTCATTAATAGAATGTATACATGTTTTTCATATGTGATAAATATAGAAAACTAAAAAATGCTTTGTCCCAGAGAAGTCCAATGAGAATCATTGGCCAACTGAGAAGGGCTTATTGAGCTGGATTAGGTGTCTCCGGGTGGAAAGGGCCACTTGCCCTTCTCTTATGCTCTGTGGGCCAAATGCTTCCAACATGCGTCTTCTTTTTGGTCTCAGATGGGATTTCCGGGAATCAAAGTCAACCGGAAGTAACATTGTGGCTGGTAACAGGGACACTCAGAAGAACTCCAGGCTTAGAGAAGCTCACATATTAGTAGAATTTTCTGTGATTCCTTGGCTGGGCTACTTAGTGACAACCTGACCCTGTTGTAACTCCTGGAGACAAGATTTCTACATGGAGCCTTCTAGTGCTATATGGAAATAAGCTGAGGCCATACGTGGAACCTTGTTAAAGGGTTTCTGAATTTGGCCTTGTATGGGTAGAAAGATGTAGGGTGGTATGAAGGTAGAATGCATTACCATCTTCAGGTCTGCTTGCTCACAAGGCTTTGGCAGTGTCCAGCCCTTTTTGGTTCTGAAGGCACGATCAGAATCACTGAGTAGAGGGGTCCCAAGGTCCCAAGGCTGCATTCCTCTTTTCCTTTGGAGCTTAACCTCTGACTCAGACCCCAGAGCTATGAGCCTCCTGGTCTCAATCTAGGCTGCCAGGCTAGGTTTGTGTTTGGCAGTCATAGAGGTGCTGAAATTTGCTCGTGGCTCATTTTTAGCGAGACCCATAGACAGGCCTCCCTGGCATCGTAAGCTAAATATTTAGGGCTTACCAGACCTCACCTACCTGCTCACAATTACAAAGAGATATAATCTGGTTTTTAAGACACATATCCTTCAGAATTAACCAGAAACCACCCTAGAATTCTGGCTAGGTCCAGGCTAGGACTGCCAGAAGCAGCAGGTGACTTTCTTTATGTTTTCCTCAGGACTTCAGAGAGAAATCAAGGCAAGCAACAAAGGCTCCTGCCAGGCAGTAACAATTCTCTGCAGCTGTTTGCTATACGCACTAGTTGCTCTCCCACAGTGGGCTGCATTTCTAAGCCTCTCTGTAGGGCTATACCTAGTAGGCTCTTACAGTAGGCTGTACCTCCTGGTCTTTGTGTAACTCTGATGGAGGAGGCTTCTGTAGCAGGTTCTTAGGACATGGGCTGCTGAGACCCTCCCTGGAGGAGACAGGGACAAATACCTGCACAATCCTGTTGGAAACCTGACAGTGTCTCGGGCTCTTCTGCCACATCCTGTTCTTTTTTTTTTTTTTTTTAAAGATTTAGTTATTATTATATGTATGTATACTGTAGCTGTCTTCAGACACCCCAGAAGAGGGCATCAAATCTCATTACAGATGGTTGGTTGTGAGCCACCATGTGGTTGCTGGGATTTGAACTCAGGAACTTCGGAAGAGCAGTCAGTGCTCTTTACCTCTGAGCCATCTCTCCAGCCCCACAACCTGTTCTTATCTGGAACTCAGCATAGCTCCCACTCTCCCCCCCACGCCCCCCCGCCACTGTTCTCAGATTTTGAAGGTTGCCAATGATCATTCATTCTTTCCCTCCCTGGACTCCATGCTGTCCATAGATAGGACACTTCTTGGCTAGGCTACTGCTCTAGACTGTGTATTTCACCTAATCCTCTGTCACAAAAAAGACAGGGGACCTTACCTTGGTCTGCAGCATTCAAATCTCCTGGAGCCTAAACCTGTATATGGTGGTCTGCCTGTGTTATGTGATCTGATAGTGCAGGGGTCATGTGGACACAGACTCCTGGATATAGGATCCACTGGGATAATCTAGGACAAGCTCCCATCTGAAGGTAGCAACAATAATTTCAAATGTAGACACCCTCATGGACTTCTTGTGGTCTTGGATATCCAAGCAGGAAAAGAAGCCTTTTCCCTGAACTATGTCCCCAAACCAAGACCCTGCTCACATGTAAGGTCATATTTTGAGGTTCCAAATGTAGTGAATTTGGAGGGCCACCATCACCCCAGCAGAGGTGTTTTGCTGGGTCACTGTGAGGGATGCTCACCAGAGGCACATCCATTTGGATTTGGTGTATGTCTCCTATACAGATTGTCTGCAGGTAAGAGCCTTGAAACTTCAGCAGCTGTCATGCTGTAGGAGCGTCAGGTCAGAAGTCATGATCCAAATCTGTCAAGCTGACATCTTGGACTATGGTTAACAGCCGGGCCTCTAGAACTTTATTATATTGATACAAGTCTTCCTGTATTTAATCCCCAGAACCCACGTTAGGCGTCCCACAATTACCTGTAACTCCAGCTCTAAGAAATCTAACTTACCCATCTGGTTTCCGAGGGCACCCAGCATGCAAATGGCGCACATACTTTCAAACAGGCATATGCACACACAATAAATAAAAATAAAATTTAACGATAGAGTCACCATTTTGAAACATGCTAATAGAAACATAAACATGTATTTCAGCTTTCAGAACTTCATTTACGTTGTTGATTTTCAGAGAATGGGAGGTTTCTTAGTTAGGGTTTTTCTGCCGTGAACAGACACCATGACCATGGCAAATCTCATAAAGGACACATTTAATTGGGGTTGGTTTACAGGTTCTGAGGTTCGGTCCATTATCATGTGGGAGCATGGCAGCATCTAGGCAGGCATGGTGCAGGAGGAGCTGAGAGTTCTACATCTTCATCTGAAGGCTGCTACTCACTTCCAGGCAGCTAGGGTGAGGGTCTTAAGTCCATACCCACAGTGACACACCTACTCCAACCAGGTCACACCTACCCCAACAAGGCCACACCTCCAAATAGTGCCACTTCTTGGTCCAAGCATATACAAACCATCACAGCAGGACTTGGGGCTTTGTGGGACATAAGTCAAGTGGCCAAGCCAAAACCCTATGAAAAAGGAGAGTCTGGGTCTGGTTCCCCATTCCTTATAGTCCCACAGTCCCGAACTCACATGGCTTCCGTGGTGAGTGGGAGTTCTCAGGAGAGCAAGAATTAGAAGTGACTTTTTAGTCATTTTTGAGTAGCTGAAGAAAGCAGAGAGTCTGAGGGATCTGAGGGTCAGAGACTACCATGGGGAGGGGTAATTTGCTCCAAGTGCTCAGGTGGGCCCCATTTCTGAAGTTTCAAAACAAGGTTTCCTCAAGCATGAGTTAATTTGTCAGACATTCAGCAAATTCCCCAACACACACACACACACACTTACTCAGTGGGTGACTTGGCTAGAGTCTGAGACAGAACCTGGAGGGCTGAAGAGTCTATTGAACCAAATCTTCCAGCCCCATTGCCTCCTTACTAACCCCATAATCTTCTTCAGAGCCACCAGTGCGACCATGACCTCACCACAGTCAGTGGGGTGGAGATCCCGTGGCAAGCGTCCCTAGAAGCAAGGAAAATCAGCAGAGACTCTAAGGATCCTTTTCGTGCAGGTAACCCGAGTGGCCAGCATCTCACCACGCGCATCAAGCTCTCCAGGCACGTAGGGATCAGCAACGGGTTGTGCGCAGTGTAGTCTGCGACTGCGCCACCAGCCTCAGCTTCCCTACTTGGGACTGGCCGCACGCCCGGGGCCCCAGGGCCAGGTGTGCCCTAGTCGCTCTTCCCCAACCTCAGCCCGGTTCCCACGCTCCACAGCGACCGCACCCTGAGTCGAGCGGTGTCCATAGGCTGGCTGTGCCTGTGGCAGCCTTGTAAGGCAGTGGCTGCCTCGGGTGTCAGTGCGCCGCGCTCCTGCTGGGAGGGGCCTTAGTGCGCGCCTAGGCGGAGCGGGAGGAGGAGGGGCATGTGGGCGGTGCTGGAGGGCGGGGCCCGGCGGACGGCTCCGAGAGCTCGGCGCCCCTGGGCGCGCGTCTAGTCGTTGAGGCGCAGCAGTGGACGCGTTTTGGAGGTAAGCTTGCGCTGGGCGCTGTCCGTGGTCCGAGGCGCGGTTCTGGGGCCAAGGCTCGGGACGCCTCCGGTCCGTGAGGCTGGCCACCTGTCACTCTCTGCAGTGGCTAGATCAGCTCTAGTTGCTGAAGCAACTAGTTCCTTTGAGATCTCCGGGCAATGGTGTCAAGAATGGGTATGCGTTTACACTGAGCCAGGCGCATTGCGTCGGCACTTGATACGGAGGACAGAAAGCACCCCACGGCTCCCCACCAGACCAAGGTGCCAGGCCTCGTGCCAGCGACCCGGGTCGCTGCTCGTGGAACCTGGTGGGAAACGGGGTAAAGAGAAGCCACCGCCCGGAGCTGTGCATACCGGAGCTGGAGCTGCCGGGGTTCATGGGTCCAGAATCCTGAGCGCGCGTTGCGTCCTGCAGGTGACAGCGCCAGTTCTCTCCGCCACCCTCCTTTCGAGCCAGCATCTCTCATTCGAGATGGCGAGGGGTTTGTCAGGGTCGCATGTTGAATGCCCACGTTTGCGCGAAGGAGAGGGAGGACTGGACCCTTGCTCGGCGGTTTCGGTTATGTAAACGAGGCCTTGAACTAGGTGAGGAAGACGAGCAGTACCCTTTGTGGCGCAGCTTTGGACAGGCTGTGTCCTGGTGATTGGTCCTGTGCGTGTCCTGGGGCGAATGGAGGCGTTCGGCCCAGAGCCCACTTGCGTATCTGGCCTCCCTTGGCCGTGTAGGTGGCTTTCTTAGGCGGCACGAGCTCTCCAGGACTGGAGCAATGTTGTGTGTGTTTGGGGGGGGGGGGAGGAGAGTTGCGGGGGGCGCGGAACCCTGCTTGCCTTTAGCTAGATTCTCTGGCGGCCGGCTGCTGTTTCTGCTCGCGTGCCAGCCCCTCTCCCGTCACGTGACCCTGAAGGACTGGCGAGGGGGAGGGGCACAATCTGAGCGTTTCTAAAGGACTCCTCTATTCAGAAAAGCTCCTGATTACCACCGGGACTCGCCATTAGAAAAGGTGCCCTATTCAAGTGGCGTATTTGAATAGACAGGTTTGAGAATCCCTGTCTTTACCGATGGTGAAGTGAGGGCGACCTGCGCAGCTGCACGTTTTCCTCTTGGTGCTCCTTGGGTCCGCCTTTTCCATTTCTCGAGGTTGTGGTATATGGCAATTCTAACTATCATCTAAGGTTTTGGAAATTTTTTATAAGCATTAGAAAATTCCGTTTAAGAACACTGAAACCAGGCATGAGGGGTGGAGGCTTGGGAGAAGTCTGCAGAATGGGGCCCTGAAGACAGCTCTGCTGAGCTTCAGGGAGGAAGAGACCTAGCTTCCTCAGCAGGCCTTGCTGTCCTATTTATAGTGCACGACTGAAGGAGGAGCCTGTAGGAGGTGTGATTGCAGTTTTGCCAGGGAAGGGAACCTTGCAGTCTTGTCCATCCCATCTCCCTCGCCCAGAAAGGCTGTGTGCCCAGAGACCCCCATGCAGGAGAATGGAGCTTACCACTTCCTCCTGAAAGGAAGAGTTGGAGCTGCTCAGCCACAGCCAGGGTTCTGACATGGCTTCCAGTCCTTAACACCCTCAAGGGGGCTCCTAGTGCCAATTCAACCTGGAAAGACCAGTTTCTTCATAGAGTAGGGCCACAGTGTTGCTACCTCAGCATTCTCTATTTATGGCCAGGACTTTTCTTGTCCACAGCATCTCCCTACCTATACCACCTCCCAATCAAAGTAGCCCCACCCATGGCAGTCCCACATATGACCCGCAGGAGTCTCTTTATGGCATCCTTCACCAATGGCATCACTCTGGACATTTCCCACCTACGGTAGCTCCTCAAAGACCTATAGCATCCACCCATAGTACCCTCAGATCTGTGCTCTATCTTACCTCTGCAGCACTTGGAAAGCCTTTCCTTAGTGTTTTTGTCCAAGGCAGGAATAGAATGAAGCAGCCCTGCTGGGGTCCCAGAGGGTGTGGTTTCTGTGAACTGAAGCCTGCACTTATGTGCCCCACAAATGGTTTACTGTTATCAGGGAAAACTCCATGGACAGAATGACGTTTCCTGATGAAGAATGAGACCTCTTTGGACCCAAGATCTCTGTAACAGTACAATGATGTAACTCAGCTTTAAGTCATGGTTTGAGGTCTAAATGTCCAAATGTAAGGGTTTCTTTGGTCTTTTTCGGGCAAGTATGAGGGGGTTGCTTCATGATGTAGCTCAGGCTCCTTCCCCACCTACCAGGCTTTAGTGAGCTCTGCCAGATGGCTGGCCCCTGAAGTTCCCTCCCATAGGGACCCTGCTTCAGTACTGTGATTTCAGTTTCCTCCTGGCAACCATCCCCACTGCCCTTTGTCCTGTGGTGGAAAGTGTGGGGTGGAAGAGTCCTGACAATTTCACCTCATGAACATCATCCTTGAACACTGGCTTAGCTCCTGCCTGCCATTTTGACCTTTTCACATGTGAAATCACACAGCTGCTATTCTATTAGACTGGCTTCTTTGACCAGTCGTGGTCTGAGCAGACTCATCCATGGCTCTAGTGTTCTACCTTTCTGTTCTGCTGTCAGCTGTCTTTGCCTCCCTCTTGGGAGACTGAGAATACAGCTCCCTTGGACTCTCCTATGAACCGAAAGGCTGGGCCTCAGGTCATGTGCGATGAACCAGAGGTGCTGCTTTCTAGAGTGTCCCACCAGTTCCCTTCCCCACTTGGTGTTCTGTGTTCTACATTCCACCATTGCCTGGGGCAGACTTAAATGTCCCCACCTGGCTAGGGTGTCTGGTGTCTGGTTTGGAGTTGTCTGCCCTTTCCTGGTTATACTAGTGAAGCTTGGCATTCCTTGTGTTCTCTGGCTCTCCCCTGGATGTAGTAGTCTTTTGTTCGGATGAGTAATCTCCCCCTTTCTCCCCTTATTGACTACAGAGGCTTTTTGTATATATTGGACAAGCCATGTTTGTTGTACATAACAAGAATCTTTCCTTCTCCAAGCTTTGACATTTTAGTCTCTTACCACTTTTTTTTTGATAAGCAGAAGTCCTTTTGGGAGAATGTATAGTGTGTCCTGTGGCAAATCTTCCCTGCCCAAGGGTATTTGGCTCCTGACAGTGGTAGATGGTATAAGAACACTTAGGAGCTCAGCCTCCTCGTTCCCCTGTAAGTGTGACATGTTCTATGCTTGCTCGCTTCCTCTGTGCACCTCCATTTTTTTCTGTCCCAGAACCTAATAATTGAAGGTGACATATGTACGTGCCACAGAAGATAGTGCCATATGTAGTTCTATGTAAAACTCAGTCTACTTGGGCTGACTTCCCAGGGCTTTGGGTATAGCCCCATCTGACTCTCTAATGTCCTCCCATGGTTTTGTCCCCGCTGTGGCTGCTTCCAAGATAGTGCCTTCTTGGAGTATACTCCAGGGGAACGGTTTCAACCAATTCTTTACAACCCTCTTGGGAAGTCTTATTCTACTCAGGAGAGCACAGGATTTAATCCCTTCCATCAAGGTCTCATCTTCTTGGAGGGATACATGCAGACAGAGTTCTGTCTGGTCTCTGTCTTACAGTGGTATTGGCATACAATTTACCTTCCAACTGTGGACAATCTAGGTTGACTTCATATCAATACTGTTTCCAAATCAGGTTCCATGCAGAGGTTCTGGCATTAAGATATTTTGAGGGGCTACTGCTCAGCCCCTGTTAGGTAGTTGCTGACCTCAGGTTAGCTGTACCTACTGGCAGTCTTCACAGCCCCCTCTCACTATCCAAGGGTAATGCTGAGATATGTAGCATGCAATTTGGGTGTGCCCATGTACATTTGGTGATTGTGAAGCCATGTTGACGTTGAGTTAGGAACCAGTCACCTACAAGTTCATCTGGATCTGACACATGGAGCTTCTAGAGGGAGCATGGTGACAAACCCTGGCATGCCACTGTAAGATAGATACTCAAGAGAGAGGTCTTCAGCACCTCTGCTGTAAGTAGATCTTAGAACATGGACCCACAGTAAGCATACATCTTGATCTTGATTTTATCCATTTGGACCCATGCAGGATGCTGTATTGGCAAATATTTTGGAGGATGGGCTAGAAATAGTGTTTGAGCAGATGAGGTGTGATGGGATTTGATTTCAGTACTCACTACTGGCTTTAGGCAGTTGTCTAGAGCCTGGAGCTCATACTAAATGCTGGCTATGTGGGGGCTATCACTCTCTTACTCTCCACTCACATTTATGAAGCCACCCATGGCTCTAGAGAAACCTGGTTTCTAGCTGGACAGGAGGAACAACCTTAAGGAGTCACTTAACACTCTGAAATATTTCGTGGTTCTTCTACATGCTCAGTCTTAGGCTCCCACTTAGCTACAGGGGTTTGTCTCACTTATTATTTTTAGAAGGTATTTCTGTAACTCCCACAACCAAGAATGGTGGCTATCCTCATTTCCCTAGAACTGTTAGCCAGAACCTCAAATGGTCACTCCTGAAAGTGGCCGCATCCTTGAGTTTCCTACTGAGGGCAGTCAGGGCAGCATTGTGGATAAGGACTCAAATGTGAATTCCAGCAAGGTAGAGCAGCCAGTGGCTTTGGAGAGTTCTGGGTCATTTCTGTTGCCCTGGATGTTGGATACAAAAAAGGACCTAGATGTCCTTTTTTTTGTATCCCAAAAGGACCCTAACTCTAACCCAGTCTCCTTACCCAGGATTCCCTTCTCCTAATGTAAGTATGGGTTTTTTTGGAACATGTAATCCTGCTCTGCCTACACTGCAGTCAGACCTAGGATATAGGAAGTGAGATGACATGGATACCGGGCTACCCATCCCCTGCAACACCCAGGAGAATTGTGTTGTGTTTAACCTAGAAACAGTGAGAAGCACGGAGTTGGTTCTCAGGTCAGCCTGTAGCTTGGGACTCCAGTCCTAGTGACTGGTACTATGTTCCATCCTGACCAGTCCTAGCCATTCTCTGGGCTGTAGGCTTCTGGGTGCACTATGTAGATGGGGCCTGGGTGACAAGAGACATGGCTGGGTTTCCTGATAGATTTGAGCTTCTGAAACTGCCTCTGTGTGCCTGCAGGATATACACATTCAGAAAATGCCCACTTTGTGGGAGTTCACCCTGCCTGGGATGACAGCTCCCATTGAGATAAGAGGCCACTCACATGGAGTATCCTGATGAGGAGCAGGGTGTATGGCTGTATTATTAATGAAACAATTATCAAAGGCTGTGTTGTGTGTAAGTACACTCTTAAGTACAGAGCTTGTATAGGAGTCTGCCTGTGTCCCATCCTCAGATGAGCCCTCTCTAGGGCTAGCTGGATGTGTCTAGATCCCATACAGTCAGACTAACCCTGGTCTTAAATGAGGTCCCGCAGGGCTAAACTTTGGTGGGATGTCGTGAGGAAGAAGAGGTGAGCTCCAAGTGAACTAATACCCATTTCTTTTCCATCTTGGACAGATTTCTTTCTCTTGAACGTCAGGTCACAGTCTTTCTAATTGGCTGTCCCTGACCTCACCTTTGCTGATGAGGCCTGTGGAACTGAGGGCAGCCTAGCTGGTGGTCAGGGATTGAGTGTCTTGCAAGTGCATGAAAGTCTCATTTCCCTGGATTTATCTGGAGGTTGCTTCTTTCAAGCCCAATCAGCCCCTGGTAACGAGGATGAAATGGAGTTCCTGGAACATTCTAGAGAAAGAGCTATCCCTGGCCTGTGTACTCCTATGGAGATTCCCCAGAGAGGCAGAAGTGCTTTCTACTTCTTTTCTGTATTCTTTCCTGTTTCCAGACACTTTGCCCCATGCGCTGATATCTGTCTCACTCATGGGAACCTGGCCTAGTCATAACCCTTACTTTATTCATAAACACCCATCATATTCATAAATGCCTTCTCTGCTCATGGACACCTTGTCCTGGTTGTAGTAATAGATTCCTTGCTCTGCTTACAGACAACCCACTGACCCCCTCATTTCCAGTCTTGTAATGAAGCTGTGCCCTGAGGTGAATAGCAGATGATGCTGGTTTATACAAGTCTCTTCCTTGTCACCTCTAGCTTTTGTATTTTTCATTTCCTTCTTTTTTGTATTGCTACATGTGTGCATATGTGTGCTATATGTGTTCAGATGAACTGTGTGTGTGTGTGTGTGTGTGTGCATGTGGAAGTCAGAAACCAACCTCACTGTCATTTATCAGAACTCACTAATTAGGCTCAGCTGGCTGACTGTTGCCCTATCACCATCTCCCCAGTGTATAGGAGAATTAAAAAGCACACGCCGACATACTTTGTGTTTTTGTTTTTGTTTAACATGGGTTCTAGGCATCAAACTTATCTCCTCAGAACCGACTGAGCTATTTTTCTGACATACTATTAGATTTTTCTTTAAGAAAAAAAAATTTTTTTATTTGATTTAGTATTTTTCATTCTGAAAATGGGGCCCAGTTTATTTCCTATAGGCTTGTTAGGAACAGTCAATCTTTTTGGGGTTGGCAAGGGAAAGTTAGGGTATATAGGGTATATGGGATGCAAGAAATCTTGTCTGGGCTAAAGGGGTCCTCAGAATTTGCAGAAAGCAACTCCAGTTCAGAAGTCCCTGGCATCTGTCCATATCCCCTCCCACTGGAAGATCTGTAATTCTACCTCCAGCTGGCCTCCCTTGCCTCCACAGGCCTGGTCTGAAGATGCAAATCTGGTAACATAGTCTGTCCCTACAGTCAGTGCTGTTGTGGATAAGTTACCATCTCCTATCCTCCTGACCCCTCAGGGAACATAAGCAGTCATTGCTGGGTCACTGGCTGGCGCCACTTCCCTCCTCCACCACACCTGCTCTCTTTGCTCCCGGAGCAATCACTGCTAAAGGAGGCCAGTTCAGGAAGGGGCACCTGCTGATAGGCAGACCCCATAGGATGAAGTTGGGGTACATCCCTTCTGGATGGCCGAGAGACAATGAATTACAGGTTATCAGGAAAGGGGCACAAGGCATATCTAGGACACATACCTGAGGTGTAGAAGTCACACCTTGGAAGTGCAGAGCACACCCGAGAGGCTGCCCTTTATCACCACACTTGGTGGATCAGGTGCCTTCCTGGAACCTCTTCTAAATGGGCTAACTTCCCTCATGGAAATTGTAGTGACATGGTAGGACACACAGAGATCTCCTTAAACTTTACGCTTGTCTTAGATGCTGTGGGACAGCAAAAGCAAGAGGCCAGGGCCTTTAAATGTGGGATGGGGTTTGGGAAACTCCTGCAGCTCGCCATCCCACAATACTGGAGGAATGAAGGAGAGAATTAGGCCTATAGGTACCTCCATATTCCAGTATACCTTGCCTGCAGCCTCAATTCTCTTTAGATTAAATTTGTTCTCACTGCTGCTGTTGTGAGCTAATGGATCAGTTCACACCAGAAAAGAGAACCTGTGGACAGGAGCCCTGTGTACCCATAGCCTGCTCTGGGTGTGCCCTGATTGCACAGCATCTTTCTCTTTCTTTCATAAAGCAAGTGATGCTCTGGTGATCTTTGTAGAGCCACAGTTAGGACCAAACCCACTGATTTATTTATTTATTTTTTTATTTTATTTTTTTATAATTTATTTTTTTATTAGGTATTTTCCTCGTTTACATTTTCAATGCTATCCCAAAAGTCCCCCATACCCACCCTCCCAATCCCCTACCCACCCACTCCCCCTTTTTGGCCCTGGCATTCCCCTGTACTGGGCCATATAAAGTTTGCAAGTTCTATGGGCCTCTCTTTCCAGTGATGACCTACTAGGCCATCTTTTGATACAAATGCAGCTAGAGTCAAGAGCTCTGGGATACTGGTTAGTTCATATTGTTGTTCCACCTATAGGGTTGCAGTTCCCTTTAGCTCCTTGGGTAATTTCTCTAGCTCCTCCATTGGGGGCCCTGTGATCCATCCAATAGCTGACTGTGAGCATCCACTTCTGTGTTTGCTAGGCCCCCGGCATAGTCTCACAAGAGACAGCTATATCTGGGTCCTATCAGCAAAATCTTGCTAGTGTATGCAATGGTGTCAGCATTTGGAAGCTGATTATGGGATGGATCCCTGAGGATCCCACTGATTTTTAAAATCAGTTTATGATCTGGTATGAAGGTAATACATGTTCAGGGTAAAACAAAGCCAAAATGCTTGACGACAGTCTCCAAGGTGCATCCTGAGGGAAGGGTCTCAACTTCCCTGTCGCAGCCTATCCTTTGTGCTAGTGTGTTGTTGACGCCCTTCAGTGGTTGTTATGTAGGTCCCATACTAAGCTGATCTTGCTGAAAAATCTTGGCACCGGACTTTAAAACAGTGTGGTCATGCTGTCAGCTACTCAGTAAAGTCACAGTTTTCAGCTGCTCTGCAACAGAGCCCCCCAAAAGCTCCAGGATGACTTATTCCAGGGTTGAGTTTAGATGGGTTCTGTCTCCCAGAACTTGGTTGCAACTTGATTGTTACTTGGGCCTCCTATTGATTCCTTTGGGCCGATACCTTTCAATCTGCACTCATTCCTGACTCCTCAGTGCTGAACAAAGACAGCAGGAGGCTCTCTGAGCTACCTCTGTATCCCTGGTTCCCTGGATGTGGCTGGGAGTCCTGCTCAGGAGTCTTTCTCCTACAGCATATGAACAGTGGAAGGCTGGAAGTGAGAGTTCCTTCCCGTGAGGCCCATACCCACCCTGGTACCTGTTCACTATCTTGTGGGCCCATAGTGCTGTAGAAACTGAGACAGAACCCAATCTGCACCTGTCTGATAGGGAGTGGCCACACCAGCGTGAGACACACCCTCATTGTCCTGATGGGCCATTCTTCTGTTGCAGGCTTGCTCATGATTCTTTTGCCTGGTTTGAATTTGCTGCTGGCCAGGCTCTGACCTGCCTTAGTGTTTTGCAGTCTTCAGAAGGCAGAGCCCCTCTCATGTTTCAGTGTCCTGTCCTGTCCCCAGGGCAGAAGCTCAGAGAACCCACGCACTGCATGGACTTGATTCACCAGGAGCCAGGTCTTGTGGAGATGTAGGAGCTCCTGGGCTTCCCACTCAGCTAGAGCGTCCTACTTAACTTTGCTGTCCTCATCTGTTGAATTTTTTTCTGTTATGCTTTTGTTTTCATTTTCAAGGGAATGAGCAAGAAGGGGACCTGATCTTTGTGGCTGACTATCGTTTGTGTTATTCTGGCTGTTTAGGGAACTCACACTTTTGTGAGTTCAGCAGGGGCCACACTTCACAGCATGACTTGACCTCATTGTAATTGAGATCTCCAGTCTGGACAGGGCTTGCACATTTCAGCTTCGTGGGCCAGTGGTGTGTGCCTATACCAAGAGTTCCTCTCCTTGCATTGAGCTGTTAAGCTTTCAGTTCTCAGAGAGAAACTAACTTATAGCTCCACATTCCTGCTTCCTGGGGGCTGGAAATGGCAATGTCTATCCTTGCTGGAACATCAGTGGCTGTGGCGGGTTCATCTGCATATCCTTGTGCTCCCGAGTCTTGCTGGGAAGTAGTACCCTCTCCCCAGTCGTCGTCTTCTTCTTCTTCTTCTTCTTCTTCTTCTCCTCCTCCTCCTCCTCCTCCTCCTCCTCCTCCTCCTCCTCCTCCTCCTCCTCCTCCTCCTCCTCCTTCTTCTTCTTCTTCTTCTTCTTCTTCTTCTTCTTCTTCTTCTTCTTCTTCTTCTTCTTCTTCTAATAAACTTTATTGTGACAGGCAGGGCAGATCCCTCCCGTGTTGGGAGACATCATGTGGCAAGTGACAAAGCTCTGAGCCCAGCCCCTTTTGGGGCTACAGTGGTAGGGATAGGAGCAGGGAACAAGCCCCCTAACTGGGGTAGTACCATGATTAGAGGCAGGGGAGGCAACCAGAGGTCTTTAGCTTTGGGAAGTGTACTCCCCCAGCCATGTTTTGACACTTCTGGAGTTTGGGCAAGGACCTTCCTTCAGGTCCTACTTGTCCTGCATCTTCTCCAAGATAGGCACAGTCATGTCAAACTTGGGTCGCTTTGCAGGGTCTTCATTCATGCAAATCTTCATGAGCTTACACACATGGGGGGAAATGTCCAGTGGGATGGTAGGCCGAAGGCCTTCCAGTGCCACCTTCAATCCAATTTCCATATTAGAGAGGTCAGCAAAGGGCACCTCTCGTGTCACCGTTCCCACAGAAGCACCGCAAAACTCCACGTCTGCTAAGCGTCTGTTTGTGTCTTCAGGCTTCTTCTGCAGGGCTTCAGGGGCCACCCAGGCAGGCTCATACACGCGCCCAGGGCACTGGAAAGAAAACTTAACATCAGTCATGCTGATTCGGGCAGTCATATCTTCATCGATCATTACACTGCGGCTATTGAGTGCATGCCAAGGTATGAGAGGCTCTAGTGTGTGAAGAAAAGCCATGCCTCTTGCCATGTCCAAAGCAAACTTTACAGCTTGGCTCTGGTCCACAACGAAATTGGTGCCTTCATGTAGAACATTGTAGAGAGATCCATATGGCATCCAGTGTGTGATGAGGGTTGGGTGGGGGACTGGGGGAGCCTGGCAAGCACCTAGCACTGGGAGCACGTTTGGATGTGAGAAAATCCTGAGCCGGGGACATTCCTCATTGAAGTCCCTGCTCTTCCTTGTACTCCAGTCTTGAACCTTCAGCACCTTCACAACAATATCAGTGCCCTGCCAGCGGCCTTTCCATAGCTCTCCAGAATGATTCTTGTTGAGCTTTTCCAGAAAGTTGAGCTGTTTGAAGTCAATACCGGAGTGTTTGTTCAGGGTCCCATTTCAGGGCCTTGTGCGAGTGGTCCCCTTCCAGAATGTGTCCTTGTATGGAATATGGTTGAGATTCTGGCCCATCTTCTCTGCCTGTTCTCAGAGAAGCTCTCTAAGGGGTGCCTTGGCTTTGTCCACAGGCATCTCTCTATACCTGTTACAGATGCTCACAAGAGCCCTGTTAGCCACCAGGTCCTCTGCCACCTGGTCTTGGCCCCAGAAACATGCATAGTGAAGTGGCACATTGCCGTGCTCATTCACTGTATTGATGACAGTCTTGTATTGCAACAGCTTCTGTACAATGTCACGGTGTCCATGACTAGCTGCTAGGTGCTGGGGGGGGGGTATTATCCCCACGATTCATCACATTGTTCTGAGCTCCCTGCATGATCAGCATTTCAACCACCGCAGAGCGGCCTTCTCAGCTGGCCCAGTGCAAGGGGGAGAAGCCATGACCATCCCCCTGATTGAGGTTGTTCTCTGTGTTGTCCAGCCACAATCACACCTCCACCGCATTGCCCTCCTGGCACTGAGTGAAAATGTCGTTCCATAGCAGCGTCCTGGCACAGAGACCTCGGGACTGGGGAAGCCTCAGGGGACTGGACTCGGGCTGCGGGCACCTTCTCGGGAGTGGTGGGGGTGGTGGGGTGGTGGGGTGGTGGGGTGGTGGGGGACTCCTGTCCGGCCACACCTGCCGCCCGGCCCCGCCCTGGCCCGTGAGGGCCAGCGAGGACCGCAGTCCCTCCCTTCTGACCTCCTACTGCCTCCTTCCCAGTCTTCTTAGCCCTCCTGGATGTCTGTCTGTCTTAGGACTCAACAGCCCACAAAAATCCCAAAGAATATGGCTATACTTCTGGTTTCCCTTCCTCAAGGTCTCTTCCTCTGAGTCCAAGGACCAACTGCACATTCTAGGATCCCAGGGAAGGCCTTTATTGTGTCTCCAGGGTCACTCACAACTCCTGGGCATGGCTTAGCCTCTGCTCAGAAGGCTCAGATCTGAGGAACAGTAATCATAGTGTGACTGGTCTGCATCTTAAGGATGGCATTATTTTATAGACTCAAAGCATCCCTCCTGGCATTCACCCACAGCAGGTAAGGCCCAGGGAGGAGGCCATGGAAATGTGGCTGGTGGAGTTAAGGTAAGACCCACTGTTGCTGAGTCAGACCCTGTTTCCTTTTTCTAGAGTCTGCAGGTGTCAGGCTGGCAGGGTCAGTGCCAGGTCCAGCAGCTGGACCAACACGATCATGCTGGGCATTCAGCTCCCAGGGGTCCTAGACCTCAGAAAGGCTGCTCTTCTTCAGCTCTTGCCTTATCTCGTTGCCTGGTACGACAGACTGCAGCAAGAACCAGGGACACAGACGGGCTGTGAGAAGCAAAATGACCCCTTTCTTCTCCTTCTTTCCTAGCAACATGGCTGACAGCAAGGCCAAGCCTGCCAAAGCTGCCAACAAGACACCACCCAAGTCCCCAGGAGACCCAGCCAGGGCTGCTAAGAGGTTGTCACTGGAGTCAGAGGGTGCCAATGAGGGTGCAACTGCAGCTCCTGAGCTCAGTGCCCTGGAGGAGGCCTTCCGGCGGTTTGCAGTACATGGGGACACCAGGGCAACAGGAAAGGAGATGCATGGCAAGAACTGGTCAAAACTGTGCAAGGACTGCCACGTGATCGATGGGAAGAATGTGACCGTCACTGATGTGGACATTGTCTTCAGCAAGATCAAGTGAGTGGCATGCAGGTTTAGGTCATACAACTCATATCAGGAGCTGTGAGGGCCTGTGAAGTATCTTGCTTGCAGATGCTGAAAGCTTGACGCTAAGAAGTGGGCACAGAACTCTGTCTCTCTCTCTGTCTCACTCAGACTATCTCACTCTGTCTCTGTCTCTCTCTCTGTCTCTCTCTGTCTCTCTCTCTGTCTCTCTTTCTGTCTCTCTCACTCTCTGTCTCTCTCTGTCTCTCTCTCTGTATCTCTCTGTCTCTCTCTCTGTCTCTCTTTCTGTCTCTCTCACTCTCTGTCTCTCTCTGTCTCTCTCTTTGTCTCTGTCTCTCTCTCTGTCTCTCTCTGTGTCTCTCTCTGTCTCTCTCTCTGTCTCTCTCTTTCTCTCTCTGTGTCTCTCTGTGTCTCTCTCTGTCTCTGTCTGTCTCTCTCTGTCTCTCTCTCTGTCTCTTTCTGTCTCTCTCTGTCTCTCTCTCTGTTTCTCTCTTTGTCTCTCTCTGTCTATCTCTGTCTCTCTCTGTGTCTCTCTCTGTCTCTCTTTGTCTCTCTCTGTATGTCTCTCTCTGTCGCTCTCTCTGTCTCTCTCAGTCTCTCTCACTCTGTATTTGTCTCTCTCTCTCTCTTTGTCTCTGTCACCCAGACACCCAGAACCTGTGGTGTCTGGGACAGTTTGGGCAGTACATTGGTCACAAGTGCCTTGGAACTGCTTGGCCATGTCCTGAGCTGTGGTCCTTGTCTCGATCCATTTGGCCTTGGATGTGGCCAGGGTGGGGACTTCTGGCCTTGAGAAAACTTAGTTAACCCCAACCAATACCCAGGTTAGTGAGCTTTTGCTAGACATGATCAGGATCTGCTTAGGTGAACAGAGACCCATCCACTGTGGGCTGAGTCTATGAGGTTAGTGTGAAGTTCAGGCCTATGTAGCTCTGTTTCCAGGGAATGGCAGTGGCTCATGACACCCTCTTCTAGCCCCTTATCCACCTCCATTAATTTTGTACTTGAGAAATTATCACATATGCAGCCAAACTGATACAAATCAGAGAATGGCCATTTTGTCTTACACTTTGTCTTACATCTGCATGCTATCAGGTCCCGTGGTTGATCTCCGTGGGTGCTACTAGCTGAGCATTGCTTCCTCCTCTGGATTTGGGTGGGCGATGTCTTCATAACTGTGGTTGTCAATTTCCACTGTCTTGTGGAATTGTTGGTGTTCTTCAGGTACAGTAAGGCTTCCCTGCCCGCAGGTTATGCTCTGGTGCACAGGAGAGTCTTTGAGCAACAGCCAGAAGGGTAGATGGAGCCTGTCAGATAGCTCCTGCGAGCACCAACGAGTATCACATTCCGGGAACTTAGGCATTCCTGGAAAGGTGGAGGGATTTAACATGTTTCCCAATGGAAGAGGTGACACAAGCCAGTACCAGATTGAGGGTGATATTGACCTCTTTCTGTTTCAGCTGAAGCTAGCTGTAGCTTCCTCTAGATTCTGGTTGAGGGAAATGAAAGAAGCTGAGCCTGAATTTTCAAGGTCCTGGCCCCTAGGAACGGGGCTCACTCGAGATTACTGAGCCAGATCCTAGCTGTCCCCATGCATTCCAAGGCTGATATCAACTTCACTGTCTACCGGGAGCTTGAGACCTCTTCAAAGCAAGAAAATCTCAACCCCATGCTCCCTAGTGAATTTCCTATTGCACACAGCACACAGCACACAAAAGTATGTCTTAGGTTTGAATGGTAAAGGCTGAGAAACATGTCCCAAAGGAATCCTGCGTCCTGACCCTCTCCAGGCTCTGCTGATCCCAGAGGATTCCACAAAGGATTCTGAGTTCGTCTATTCTGCTTAGTCTGTCTAATTGTGGTTTCCAACCCCAATGAGAAGCTGGAGAAGAGGCTCTCCATGTAGCTTCAACCTGTGAAAGCAGATGTTGTGTTTACACAGTTCGCCTCAGCCCTTTCTCCCATCCATCTGAGACTCTGTTCCTATGATGTCTCAGATCTACCTCTGCCCGAAGTTCAATTATTGTGGGTGAAGATGATAGAGGAAGTTATGGCCAGTGGCTCAGATGTGTGTGGTCACTTTAGCCTGATGCCCACTGTGAAAGCCCTTACCTCTACCCTGGAAGGCCTCTGGCCAGGGTTCCTATGCACTTCTAGACTGGGGTCCTTAGGCTTCTGTCAACACTGCTTCCTTCACAGCTTCATCTGTGTGCAATGCTGTTGGGTACCAAAGACCCTTATATGACCCCCCACAGAGGAAGGTCTACTGAATACTGTATTCGTTCTATTGCTTTTATAGGAAGGACCCAAGACAAAGGGTCAGGGGATAGTAATTCTCTTCCTCGAGTCCCTAAATAGAACAGCACAGTCATTGGAGCTCAGGAACCACGAGGAGTCTACAAAGTACAGAACAGGTCATAAGGACCTAGGGAGATGCATGCAGCAAGATTAGCCCACGGAGCCTCTATACTGCTGCTGCTCCTTCATAGATGACCTAGAAATCTTGATGCTTATCGTTCCTGAGACCCTCCCTATACATTTTACCAAAGTGACTGCCCCTGAGTTTGAGTATTGACACCGCCATGGGCCTTGCCAGGGGCCGGGGGAGGTTTTCCCAGGTTTGTCGAAGCTCACTGTGCTGGCCACATGGCCTGTTCTGGCTATCACCTTCTGGGAAATGTGCAGCCTTCTCATAGAAACTGGCCTTATGAGTTTCACTGAACAGTTCCAGGCAGGGACAGACAGGCAGGTCCTGGTAAACAAAGCTGCTCTGGTAGGTTTGCTAGTCATGACTGACCCAGGCTGCAAAATGATCAGCACTAGACCCTCTGATACAGGGATATGACCCTCATCCTGGTGCCAAGAGCTCCTGTTAGGCCAATGGAAATGATTTGCAACACTGAGACCTAGAAAAGCCAGGTTAGAGAGTCTACCATATGTATACAGTTAAAGCCTTGTCTACCATGTGCATATTAGCCATGTCTACTATGTGCATATAGTTAAAGCTGATGGTTTTACGGAGCTCACCGTTAGTGTCTAAACTGGCACATGAACTTGGACAGCTCCTCACTTTATCGCCCCTCATGTTCCTCCTCCACCAGCAGGTGCCCTTTATAGACTCAACTCTGAGCTTACTAGAAACCCTGGCAGCTCTCCCTACACCGGGAACATACAGGATGTCTTTTAAGCAAGGCTAATGAGCTCATCATACTCTTCTCGGACATGATCCCTCATGATACTGTATCCTCAGTCATCTCAGTGTTCAAGATAATCAAGATCTAACCAAAGAATGAGACCCAGAGACTTGTGTCTATGAGGAAGCTTCTAGAAGGGATGGTTGGAAAGTAGGAAGAAGTGGCCTTTCCAGAGGTCAGTCAACTTCTCCAGCTTCTTCTGAAGGAGGCTACCTTCCAGCTTTTGTGTGCCTGTATATGTGCACTGCACCCCCATGTAGAACTTGTGTTTCTACAGCCTCCTGGTGGGTGGTCCTATGAGGTCACGGGTCTTTTGGATGACGAGGGCCACAGAGGACTGAGTACTCCAGCTCCACATGTCCTTCCTGCCGTGGGAAGCACTGGACCCCTATGAATGAACCATGCGAAGGGAATGCTTATTCCCAGAATGCAGAACTTCAGATGCTCAGACATTTCATTCCTGACTCCAGGACATGGTCATTGTTCACTGTCAACTCTGGGCTGCCTGGGAACTTTGGACTGTCCCTGTCTTGTAAGTCAAGGTCCTGGAGAGCAAGTATATGCAGCCCAAGCCCAGAGAAGGCTCAAGGCTCTGACAGTCTAGGCAGACAGACAATCAGTGCTAGGCTTGCTGACACTGTGGGGCTGATGTCTAGCTGGGCGGCTGGGGTCAGGTGAGGATTCTGTACTTAGAGATCCAGAAACTCTGATATTCCTTTCGCCTACACACCTGGACCCTTGAGACCCTAGAGGCTGCCATCCCCTCATCTCTGTCTTTGAACTCTCGTTCCTGCTCAGAGCCTGGGCTCCATTGGGTTCCTTATAAACTATGTTCCACTTGGAACTCCTCTGATCTGGAGGAGGAGCCTCACTCCAGAGGCATTTGTGAACAGAAGGTTCAGAGTCCTATTGTCCTCTCGTGTAGAGGGGCGGTATTCTGAGTACCAGCGTGGTGAGGGAATGCTGAAAAGGATCAGCAGAAAGGGCTGGGGAACTCTGGGATTGATATTTCCAGGAAAAATGGGGCTGTAATGGTGCTAGTTGTATTATGAAGTCTGGGCATTTGTGATCCCACGAGGGGCAGCAGTTGCCTCCTATAGGAGTTTGGAGCCTGGGAGGAAATTGCTTAGGTATCTCCAGGAAGTTGCTGACTCTGACAGGACTTGAGAGGGGAAAAAAAAAAAGTTCAACTATTTCTGTTTTGGGGCAGGTTGCCATGGCTCTGCAGGCGTGGCGCCAGCTGGGGTATCTGCAGCCTTTGTTTAGGTCCCTGTCACCATGGCAACGCTTGTTTGTTTTGATGTTACTATGTGTTAAATTTTAAACAAATTTCTTGAAGCTCTATACCAAGTTTTATTGTAGACGACTGTTAACCTAGCAAAAGGCTCCATCCTGCAAAAGGCTCAGCATGGCCAGTCTCCACACAGTTAATGGAGACCTGGCATCGAAGCAAGGCCAGTGTGGGGCAGCTTGAGGAACAACAACCTGCCAGCCCTAGGCATTGTATCTATCTGTGACTGTCTGCAGGGGATCTTTGTTCCTGAGTGTTTGTGTGTGTACCCTTGATTGCTTGTGGAAGAAGAAATACAGAGGCCTTGGGGTCGGGCTGGGCTTACCTACTGCCTCCTTATTTTAACCACCATACTACCAGGTAAGGAGGCCCAAGACCTTTGGCCTCCCTGGGCCTGGATTGGGTGCTGGGTACCCTCCAGAGTAAACACACAGATTCCTGCCAACACTGTGCAGAGTCAGAAAGTAACTTGGCTGGGGTGTCAGGGCCGGGTGTCCATTATGTCTGAATACAGGTCAGAAGGAAGCCAGGCCAGTCCCTACATGTAAGAAAGCAGGGTCTAGATCTGTCTAGACTGGGGATTTGTCAGCCACAGCTCAGTCTATGAGCTGTTTAGTGTTCCTTACATGCCACAGCTAGCTATAAAGGCCTGATGGGATGTTTCGGATGTCTGTATGCTGCCAAGGAGGCTCAGGAGAGAAGCCGCCTGGGCTAAGTAACCCATTACTCCTAGGGACAGGCCTCAGGTCTGGAGTCCTGGCCAGAGTTGTGGGTACCTGTGGTGAGGATGTGTTTCTGTGTGTACTACCTGTACAAATATCTCAGAGAATCCAGATGCCAAAGATCCTGGACATGTGAGGACCCTTGGAGGCAGCCTCTGTTCCTGGCTGTGGTGCCCACTCAGTTCCACTCATCTGTGGCACACATGTCACTGGAGCTCCTCCATCAGGCTCTGCTTCCTGGATCTCAGAGAAGGCTAACAGTTCCATGCTCCAGGGAAGAGTAGCCTGACCCTGCAGGCCTTGAGTGGAGCAAGATTCAGCATGCCTCCTACTCTTCAGGCACCCCAGTACCTGAAGCCTTGCTGCTATTCTTACTTCTGCATGGCCCTCTAGTGGCTGTATATGGCAGTATAGTGACTCCTCAGTTGCCTGCTGGGAAACTTAGGGTTTTGACCTCTGTTGGGGGGGAAGGCAGGACACGTGGAACTTTTTTGCCTGCTAGTCACTGAGCTAGTCGCCTCCGTGACTTTCCGGATAAGGCTGCGACTGCTCTGGTGAGTCTGCAGTGATAGGCCGTTTGGGTGAGAAGCACATTCAATCCCTTAGCTCTTCCGTCTTGCTCGGGAAGCTGGCTGGCCAGTGCACGAAGGACATGTAAGAGAATGATCGTCCCCTGACATCTATAACTGGTCTGAACAACCAGAGGCATATCCATCCTCATGGCTCACCCCGACTTAATCCAGGTCAGAGCCATGAGGAGGTAGGGGTAGGCAGCTGTGCCCACGTTGGGTCACCGGGTGAATGTTTATCCCACAGCCTCAGGTCCCTTGGAAAACACAAAACGACAAGTAGAAAGGGGCTTTAAGGATTTGTTCTCAACAGAGGGAAGTAGCAATGCTGCAGGTCACAGATGCCTCCTCTAGGCAAGCTGGTGACTGCCAGGAAACAGACATAATGTGGAATATGCTCAGAGGAGGGTCATAGTTTAGTGAGGTTAGCAGAGTAGGGTTGCTGCTTGGCCTCTGATTTCCTGAGATGGGCAGAGGCCTTGTGGCTAACTGGCATCAAGGCCCCTCTAGGCAGAGAGCATATCACTTGCTCCCAAGGAGTTTAAGTCCAGTGACCTGCTGAGGGTACAGAGAACTGACAGGCCTAGACTTTCAGCAGCAGCGTTGTCTCCTGCACAGAGCCTAGGTGTGGATCCTGGGAAGTCAGTGGGCCTGGGAGAGTCCTGAGGAAAGAACAAGCAACTGGCCTCTGAAGAAAATGACCGTACTTCTACACCTCCCTTGAATACATCTAAAGAGTCAGACAGTGGTAGCAACAGACAACTTGAGGCCCATGGCAGCTGAGGCTGCTTTGTGGTCCAGCGGGCTCAGGTCGGATCCCTTACTGTTTCTATAGAAAGCCTCCGCAAGGGCTTCCTATAAGGTAGCATCCCTGCACGGCAGGATCCTGAACTAGAGGTCCTCACTACCCTGGAGTCTCTTCCAGGTCCTTCAGCTGCTCTCTGACCACCACATGGATAGGGAGGGTATAGTTCTCCACTCCACAGAAGCATCTACTCTGCCTGTATAGTATCTTGCTGACAAGGTTGCTCTGTGGTGGTGACTTCAGAAGCGACAGCATCTGTAAATCCCAGGCAGCCTTGTCTTGTCCTATGTACCTTACTCCTTCACCTCTTAAAAGTTTTCTTATTACACAAGCCTTGACAGGGACCCCTTCACAAAGTGCTGAATAGGCTGAATTGGGGGCTCTGTGAAAGCCCAAAGCTGAGGTGAGGAGTGGTAATGTTTGTGGTATTGGCCAAAGAGGATTAGTCCTCAGAGGGCTCTACTGCTGAGGCTGGGTCCTGACCCCTCTAGCCAGGTCCTAGAGTCCCCAAGAGACTGAGAAAGTGCCACTGCAGATATGGGGACAGATATGGGATTGCATCCCAGGCCCCAGGAGTACACATGAGCAGATACCCACTTGTAAGCCAGCTTTGGACAGCTTGAGAACCAAAGGTAGGGAAGTGTCCTAGGAAGACCCCTTAGTCTTGAGAGCTCTAGATATAGGGTCTGTTGGAGAACCCTGCAGAGGTTTTTACATCTCTGAGGAAAAAGTGGGTATTGTCTTCTCAGAGCTACGTGGGGATTCTGCTTCAAGAAGTGCCTGGGTCTCCTGGGGTTCTTTCTGTGAACTGGGGCACCAAGACAGGACTCCATCTCCCCCAACAAAACAGTTAGACTTGTAAGGACACATGCCAGAAAGGGATTCTTGGTACCAGTGGAGCAGGCATCCAACTCTATCTGAATGTGGCCTGTGATGGGAGAGCCCCTCCAGTTACCCCATCCCCCAGTGACTCATACTGGTGGTGCCTGGTGCCGAGGCTGCCCAGAAATGGCCTTGTGCCCCAGCAGCAGGTTGCCAGGCTGGCCATTAGGCCTGGCATCCTCATGTCAGCCCAGGAAGGGTTGGGAGTAGGAGACAAGAGTGCCATTGACTTCTCACGACAAACAGAGCAGCCCTGAGGGGCCTTATATCAACACTGCCCTCCACCCCCCAAGGTCCTAGGAGAGAGGGGAAAAGCTGTCAGCTCCAGGCACCACTGAACTATGAAGCCAAGCTGCTCCAATGCCCTAGACCGCCCAGTATCTCAAGGGTAGCTGGCAAGTACTGGGGCTAAGAGCATCGAAGGACTAGAACCCACCTTCTAAGACACAAGACATCTACTCAGGCTCCTTACCCGTGTTAAGAGGCCATTCTGCAAGCTTCTATGCTGTATCCTTGATCCAAGTGTAATGGCTCAGTGACTCCCCTAATCTTCTAAGTAGGGGTGGCCCCCAGCACGGGGCCCTATACGTTTCTCCAAGAACATTTGGCTCAGCTCTCCTGGTGTTTGGTCAAAATGCCCTATATATTCAGGACACATGTACTCCTCCAGGCACCAGTAAAATTTCAGGGTGTGTGGGAACAGTAGTATTTTCATGTCTGGTTCCTTAGCACAGTCACTAAGGGTCCACTCCCTTACTGTGTTGCCACTGCTGTGTCCTCGCAAGGCTACCCAGGGAATGCTTATCTGACCACTGCTGAAGGATATTTGGGTGATTTTCCAAGTTAGAAAGACTGAATAAAATCTGTACATTATTCATAAATGGGTTTAACACGAGCTCCAAACTTCATTTCTCTGGAAGCAGCCTGGCTTCCAGGAAGGCTGGCTCATGGTACATCCTCCTCAGCCTGCAGCAGTCAGCTTCCTGATCACTTCTGCTTTCCCAGGGGCGACTTCCTGTGTGTGTGGTTCCCCACCAATAGGTTTTCCTTGGTGAGGTGTCTGATCCAAATACTTGGCCCATTTGAAAATGTCTTTTCTTTGTGTATTTTAGATACAAGCCTCTTTTCAGGTTTATATTTTCTGCAGCTCTGTGGTATTTCTCTGTCTTCCATATCATTTGAAAGAGCGTGGATTCTAATATTCTGAAATCTAGTGTGGCCACTTTTGTCTTATTGAATGTGATGACTTGGCCTCATTTCTAAGAAATCCTTACCCACCTAAGGTCACCCAGGTTATCTCCCAGATATACGCGAGAAAGTTATTTCTGGGGTCATGCTCTGAGTAGACTGAGGGAACTGTGGATCCCAGCTGGCTTATTTTGCAGAAGTAGCAGATGTTCTAGCTGCTTTCTGAAATAGTCCTTTCTCCTTGACCTTGTTCATTTAGGCACCTACGTGGGTGTTTCTGGACTCCAGATAGGTTGAGCTATACATCTCATACTTTATTAGTATCTCTCATCCCGTCTCCTTCAGGAGACTTTGCATGGTGTCTTGGAATAGTATAGTCTCAGACCTCTGACTGTTTTTAGTTTCTTTGTTTATTGTTGCTGTTTTTTGTTTTGAGACAGGGTTTTGGAGCCCTGGCTGTCCTGGAACATCTGTAGGCCAGGCTGGCCTCGAACTCACAGCATTCTACCTGCCCCTGCCTGTGTAGTCCATGCTCCACCACTGCCTTGTTTTTGTTTTCTTAAACTCATCTTGGCTGTTCTAGATTCTATGCTGATGGAGAGACTTCAGAGTCCTACTGGGATTTTGTCAGCCAGCTGCTTTAAAGCCCTGAATGCTTAGCACTCTGCAGCTGGGATCTGTGGCATGCTTGGTCATACAAGGCAGCTTACCTCTGGCCATTTCACTGAAACTCCCCAGCAACATGCAGGACGTGCAGACTCGCATCTCTTCTACATTATGTCAAAACATTGAAAACTTCAGTAATTTGGATTAGTTGGGGGTGAACGCCAAGTTGAAAATGTCTTAAAATTACAACACATTTTGGCAGGAGGATTTTGTGAAATGACAAATTATCTAGGATGATAACTGGTGGCTGGGTACACATGGTGGGTAAGAGCGCCAAGTCTCAAGCCACCCTGCTGACTAGGGCAGCCTACACTGCTCGCTCTTAGGATTCTGATCAGGCTGGTGATATGGCTCCTCCCAATCTTGCCTGCTTTGATAGCTATGGCTTTAGACTCTTTCCAGGCCACTTCTGACCCTCCTGCTCCATGAGGGGCTAGGGTATCCCTGGAAGAGTTTGATAGGATCTTTCCTGTTTTTCTCTGTTTCCCGACTCAGGAAAGACCACATACAGAAATGTCCTGACACTCTGGTTGGTGACATTTGGCTGTGACCAGTAGGGATCACTGCAGAATGCAAGAAGGGATAGTATACCTGTGGGGTTGGTCCCAGAGGACCTCTACCTGAGGACTTAGATGGCCTATCATCCACAGAGGAAAGTCCTGCAGGACCATCACCTTTGAGCAGTTCCAGGAGGCACTGGAGGAGCTGGCCAAGAAGCGGTTCAAGGATAAGAGCAGCGAGGAGGCTGTACGTGAGGTGCACAGGCTCATTGAGGGACGAGCACCAGTCATCTCTGGCGTCACGGTGAGGGAGTGAGGCATGGGTGGGACTTAGTGTTCTTGATTGCATCTGTCCTTGGGGAGACTGTGGCCCAGCAGTATCTGAAGGCCACACTGGGTAGATTTAGGAAATTTTTATACTTGTCAGTCCTGTAAGTGTGGGACTAACCCAGAGCCAGGAGAGGTAACCCCTTGTCTGTGGCTGGCTTACTCTTCAGCCCCTGCCACCTCCCACCTCCCACCTCCCACCTAAATGCTGCAATAAATGGTGGTGGTCCTTATCCAGCTGTATCATTTGACTTATGATAACACACTCTGATAACACTGTCTTCTATTCTCTTTCAGAAAGCTGTGTCCTCACCCACGGTGTCACGGCTCACAGACACAAGCAAGTTCACAGGCTCCCACAAGGAGCGTTTCGACCAATCAGGAAAGGGCAAGGGCAAAGCTGGCCGTGTGGACCTGGTGGATGAGTCAGGCTATGTGCCTGGTTACAAGCATGCAGGCACCTATGACCAGAAGGTGCAGGGGGGCAAGTAGCCTCATAGGCTGACGCTCTGGACACTATAGGTGGCAGGCACAGGACTTAACACCCATTGCACTTCATTACATTCCTATGTTTAACTGGGCAGAACTCAGAATGCACCTCCACTACGCGATGGTGGGGGCAATGCCCAATCCTCCTCCTGCTGGGTGCTTTGACACTTCTCCCTCAGACCCCAGGTTTGGGCCGTGATTCATTGTCCCGTCCTAACATACCTGCCCTGTCCACGACTGGAAAGTGGACTGCTATTTCCAACTGTCTCCCAGGATCATACCACACTGGCCACTTGATTTTCAGGTAAAAGGGGGTGGTTTGGGTACTGGCAGAAAGAAGCATAAGCAGAGCAGATGCCAGAACTCACGCTGACCTTATCTAGGCACTTCTAGGTCAGCAGGAGCTAAGGAACTAACCAACTGCATAGAGTAATCCTAAACAGGCCCTTTCATCTTTCTTGACCACAGCACATGGCTGAGGCTACTTGGTGGGTTAGCACACATGCATGTGTGTGTATACACATATGCACACATGCATATTCACCAACCGAGTCTGTGCTGTGAGAGGCCAAGAGAAAAATGGAAGCTCCCCAGCGACCAGGGGAGTGACTTGGAGTATGAAGCTGGAAGTTTCTTCAGTGTTGTTTTAAGAAATGACAAGACTATATGCTTGGTCTCAAGAGTGATCCAGGGAGATCCAGAACATCAAGCTGCCATGTCCCATCACCAGGTTGGGACACACATCATGCTGAGACACTTCGTCCAGACCAGGCCTGGACAGTTGTTCCACCAGTGTGAGATGGAAGCTTTTACCAGGGCAAGTTATGTTGTGTTTTGCTCAAAATTATGTGTCTTCAGCTCTATGGCGCCTTCTCTGGGTTCAGTTTTCCTAACTTTTCTCACAAGTGCAAGTGTAGGGCACTGGAAACCAGAACTAGGCCCAAGAAAGATTTGCAGCATCTGCTAAGGTTTCTTTTTCTGCCACAAGAGAGAAGTCAGTCAGCCCATCCATGTGTGAGGGTGACACTTAGCTAGGCCCAAAGGCATGCACCATCCTCATGAGAGCCCCACAGCAATTGTTCCTTTGCATTAACACAGCCCTAGCCTTGCATGCAACTTGGTGGACTGTGTGGCCTTGTTTCTAGAAAGAACACACAGTAGCCTCGGGATATGCTTCCTGGAGCAGATGGGTGTTGAGGGTGGGACATTTTACATGGCTTGGACAGCATAGGTGGACAGCAAGGCTATCTTCCCCACTGCCATGGCACATAGTCACATTATCCACCTCTCTGGGGTTCAGAGAGCATGCCTTCACTGCAGCACCAGGGAAGACTACCTACTAGTCTAAGAGAGAAAAGATGGGCCTTAATACCAGACCTCCCGGACAGCAGGCTCTCTGAAGGTTCAAAGTTAACAAGCTCAAGGGAAATGGACATGGTTGGCTTCCTCCCAAGGTTTCTTGAGTTTGCTGTACCTGGCAAGTGGTGGAGCCTCCTTTCTGGAATCTTACCTCACTGGTCTGGGGAAACAAAACGACCCTTGCACTTCTTGCACCCTCACCCAGAACCCCTAGTCCCCATGTGGCTGGCAGTCTCTTGCTCTGAGGATGTTCTTTTCTACTGCCTATGAACAGCCTAGTTGCCACCATCACAGCCAAGTAAAATGGAACACACACACACAAATCCATCAGGAGGTGACTGCATGTGGGCCAGGGCAGAGGGGCAGGCTAATGAGGCATCAGAGGGTCCCCACAACATGTAGTGGGTCAGATGTTTCCCTGACCCCCAAAATAGTACGAAAACCCTGGACAAAGCCTTCTGTTCAAAGGGCTAAGATGCCAGAATGATGTCCAGATGAAGATTCAAGCCAAGTCAAGGGTTAACAGCCTAGGAACACCTAGGAAACAACATAAGTGTCCACCTTCACATGGCCACCCAGCTCCATGGGGAAGCTTCATTATAAACTGGTCACCTTACTTATGTGCTCAGGACTGAACAGAAAAGCTCAGAGTGGCAAGCCCATATAGGTCCTGGGCAGTAGAGGACCAGAACTGCCATCAGAGTACCCAGAGGTGTGATCCTCAGCAGGAAAGCATTCCAGGAAAGCAACTGAGAAAGCATTTCTAATGGCTCTTACACAGCTTGGACTTTGTAAATGAAAACTGGGTTACTCTGCCTTGCTGGTCCTTACTGTCCAAGCACAGAACCTGAGCACCCTTGGGTCCTGAGGGATAGTCCTAGGCCTGCCCATATAGTTCCCCAGCAACACCCAGAACTATGTCAGACAAGTGGTCTTCATTGTGTTCCCCCTTTCCCCCCAGAGTTATACAGCACCTTTCTTTAGTCAGTGTTAAGTTTAACTTTGAAAATAAACCCTCCCTCTAGATTATATATGTCATCTAGCAAGGAAAGGGTAGTAACAATTAGATCACGAAGACTTAGTGTCTTTGTACCGCCAGTTTAAAATGTCTATGGAATTCATTGTGACATCTGTGTACCCTCTCAACATAGAAACTGATTTGAATCAAACTTTGCTACACAAAACAGATGTGTATTTTCCTCAGTTTGATTTGAACACACAGGTAGAGTGTTTGTCTCTGCTGCATGTTTTATGCGATACCAATTAGCTATTACTAATTATGGATAAATAGAATTCAGTGTCTGTGAATAAAAACAAACAAACAAAAACTGCACAGCATGCAAACCAAGACCCAGGGCCATGTGCTATTAGGTGACAGGCACACGAGACAGGGATAGGTTCTCATAGGGGGTGACACTCAGGAGGTGACATTTTCTTTTCTAGAGGGGACACCCAGGAGACAGAGACATACTTTGTTGTGAGCTGATCCAGGAAACAAAGGATACATTCTATCAGGGGAAGACACTCAAGAGACAGAGACAGGTTTTCTTTGAGTTATGACAGCAAAGAATAAGGACAGGTTCTGTCAGGGGCGACACTCAGGGACATGGATTGGAGTGACAGAGTCATATTTTGTTGCATGTGACACTCGAAGATATGTTTTGTCAGAGTGAAACCCAGGAACATGGTCTGTAGAGGGTGACATACAGGAACACATTCTGTTGGAGGTGACATTCAGGAGAAAGGGAAAAATTGCAGGGAAGAGTCAGGCAGATGGTGTCTTAGGTGTCAGGGAACGACAGTAGGTAGGTTGGAGGCTGTCTGCAAACACTGACTCTAGTAGGACCCCTATTTATTTCTATTTAATGTAATGAACAACTAGTTAGTGGAAATGCTTTGCCAAAATCAGAGTTCAAATTACATATTTAAATATTGTTGAAAATCTATATTTATACTGGAGTATTTTTACACCTTTCAGTATCCTATCTTATATTGGGGCATAGGGACATTACGACACATGGAGATATTTTTGAACTGGGCTGCACGACAGTTCTGCCACCTCCCTGTAGTCTGTCCCAGGGAGTTGACAGGTGCCTGCCCTGAGCCAAGACCCACTTGCAGAGGCCCTGGGCTGCCTCAGCTGCCTGTTTTAATGAATAGTTTTACTGGCACACAGCTGTACCCATGTGTTTACATACTGTTCTGTAGCTGCTTTGGTATTAGAACTAGCTGGGAGGATTGAGACAGATGCCATGGCACAGACACATATGGTATTTGCCACCTGTTCTTTTTCAGGGAAAACTGCCTGTCTGTCTGTCTGCCTGGTTCTCTCTCTGTAGACTTGTCTACTACCTGGCTACAACATGGGCACATGGGGGAAGCCCTGCCAATTAAGAATGGCAAGAGTGACAATTTAGCTGTACTGTGAAGACATCAGTAGACAGAATATCCTTCCAACACTGAGCCAAACTGCTCTTCTTCACCAACATACTACTGACCATTTTACAGTTCAGGGGTGTGGCCATCTTGGGACGCTTAAATTATCTCTTCCTTTAGATTTAACCAAGCCAAAAAACAAAGGAAGCCTGTACAACAACTTAAACTTGAAAGGAATAATATGCTACTACTACTAGTTTGTACTAAGTTTTTTTTTTTTCAAGAAAGGGAGTTAAGTTTATATATATGTGATATATATTTTTACACTATTTTATTAATGTTAGGGATATGGAGTTTATCACTTTATCAGTGTGATGGGTAATGTTGATGTCATGGGTGTTCTGACTCAGAAAGACACTTATACTGACATCTAAACCACACTTGCTCAGACTGTCTGTCAGGTCAGGATGGCCCTGCTGTCCCTCCTATAGAGCGCAAGGCGTCTAGTCACCTACTTGGACATATGGCCTGGCTCATATTGCTTTAGTGAAACAGCTTGTGTCTTTTACTTCGTTTATTGTGTTTGCTGTTATTAACATTGTGTGTCAAGTTGGTAAAGTGATGAATAAAGGTTTTAAAATATGGATTTCTATTTGACTTAAAGTTCTATAATATCTATGGTAGTTGTCACATCCTCTGGCTCGCAGGGCCTTGATACATGGGTACTAACATAGAGGTGTCTAAAGTCTTCCTTGCATCAGTGCTCAGCAGCAGAGAGCCTCATGTCCATTCCACTCAAGAGGCTGTCGGCTTCTTAGGCAGGACTGCATGCAGACCAGTCATCTGTCAGATTCAAGGCCAGGGCTGGCTTTGCCCTTGGGTGAGGTCCAGGCTTAAGGTGATTACTCATAAACTGCATCACAAATTACCAGCACACAAATTACTGTGAAAGCAGGTACATTATCAAGATGATTAAAATCAAGGTCAACTTCAAACACTAGTGCAAAGAACATCCAATGAGGTTGCTGTTTGTGAGGGGAATAAACGTTGGTTTTTGTTTGATTGTTTGTTTGGATAATGTAATAATTTGCTACCAGTAGACATAAAAAATGCAAAAAGGGATCACAAATGAAATGTCTTTAACAAAAAATAAAACAAGAGAATATGCAGGCAGGTAGCTCAGATGAGCAGGAGTTATGCACATATTTTGTAAAACTAAAAGTATTTCACTAAGATACGTGGGAACAATCAAACCCAAACCCAAAGGGGAGTAGAGAGGTTAGTGCTCACAGGCTCTTACGTATTCTAGAGTTATCAAGAGCAGACCAGTTTCCTGATTAACAGGGGTAGGGATGGTGAAAAGATACAATCTAAAAACAGCTAGGAGTGATTGTACAGATCTTTAATCCCAGCACTCAGGAGGCAGAGGCAAGAGGATCTCTGGGAGTTTGAGGCCAGCCTGATCTACATTGTGAGCTCCAGGCTAGCCAGTAAGGACCTTGTCTCAACAGAAAAAGGAAAAGAAGAAAAAGAAAAAGAGAAAAATGAAAAATCAACCACCAACTGAACAATAAAAATGACAATACTGGAGCCAGAAAAACAAAACAACCAAAACAGATTAGAGAAAGTATACAAAATGAGAAGGCAAATAGAACAAAAACAAATACAAAACAGGAAAACTGATGAAACAAACTCAACTACATCAGTGGTTTTGGAAAATGTATAATGTCATGGGCAGCACCACCAGGAAGGGAAGACAGGAAGCTGGTTCCGCAGATACACACCTAAAAAAGTTCAGGACAGCCACCAGCATGCTCTGAAGTTCACCCGTCACTGGCGATGGGAAGGTCAGGCCTGCTTGTTCACTGGCTTGATGAGCATGTCTGTAGTATGGAAGCTGATGTCCAGAGGCTATCTTCTTACCCAGATAATGAACTCTTATTTAAAAGTCAAGTGTCACAACAAGTCTACACAATGATACAACTTCAAATCCTGAAGCTATTAAAACACTAACAAAAGATTATCAGTACCAAAATTAATCTGAAAATTAAAGCAATATAAATTAATTCATAGATATACATGATGTACAAGAACTCAAACAGAAATAGACAGCTAGCTGTACAACTCCTGACTTGGGGTAATAAGGAGCTGCAGAACACAGCTGAGAGCCCTCTAAGCCTCAAAGTTGAGGCTTGAAACTCACTTCCTGCCTTGAACACAAAACCCACCTGGACACGTGCAGGAGTGGAGGGCAGGAGAATCTTTCTGACTTTATGAGGCAGAGAAAAAGGTCCATTAGGCAATTCCAAGCTGTCTCCGAATGTCTGTACTCAGCAGCATTAGTGTGTAAGAGCTATCTCTCTGCACAGGCTTCACTCTAGATAGCACTGTCCAGTGGATTAAATCTGCCTCTTCTAATGGGCACCTTTTTTACACAGTCATCTAGGTCTCGCTCTGTACAGTGTGTATTTAAATCATCTCCTGGTTTCCAGGCAAATGGTCTGTTTATTTGCAGGAGCTATTGAAAGCAAAAGAGTGAACCAGAAGTGGGGAGGTTTTTTGTTTGTTTATTTGTTTTGCTGTGACATGTTAATATCACACAAATTCTTAAAATGTTTGTCACATCTATAAGTATTACTTTTTATTAGAACTTGGAACTTATTTTTTCCTGCTCACTTTGTATAACTTGTTTTATACAACAATTCAATAAGGAAGTCAATTATAATTTATGAAGAGCCACTTAAAAAGTTAACTTTTTAAACATAGCAATATATTATTTCTTTCAATAAGGAATGCTTGTCACATGAGAACATTTTAACTATACAAAACTTTCCCACATTGGGAAGGAAAAACTACTGCAGGTGCTTTACAACAGGATGTGTAATAAACCAAGCTTCTCAAACATGCGAAGCCCCAGGGTCGACTGCATCAATTTAGAACACAGAAGCAAGCTGAGTTTATGAACACATTTTGAGGATCCTAAGGTAATTACAGTCTCACTAGGGTATTTAGATAGATACATGCCCAGGTACAACCCTGGGGCTAACCTGACGGAGGAGAGTATAGCTCACTAGCAGCTAGCAGGACTGTCGGCCCCCAAGTCGGGAGCTACGGTGAGGGATCAGGGCCGTAGTCTTCTTAAATTCCTGGAAGCTCCAGTGCATCTGCTCTACCTCAGCTCTATGTTGTGCCCGTGTACGGCTCAGCTCCTGCAGGAGATGTTCATTGGTGCTGACCAGGGAGCTGGAGGATGAAAGGAAAGTAATTGCTGAGTCTCTCCCAGTGCACAGCCTACTGTTGTGCCCCAACTGCCACAGCCTAGCTGAAGTCCACCAGCATAAAGACATGTCTCACCTGTGCCCTGGCCAGATGCTCCTAACTGTAACAGTGCCAAGGCTATCACTTGTCCCTGGCCCCATTATCTTCTTCTTACTGGCTACTGTCCCTCTATATGACCTTTCCACACCATACATGGACACAACCAGAGCCTTTGGCTTAAGCAAGCCTTCCTAAAGGCACTGTTGGTCACTGTGAGCTGAGCTTGAGAAGAAGCTAAAGAACTGAATGGTGATGTCTTCCTGACATACCACAGTTCTATGGCAAGACACTGATATAACCTTTATTGCTAGTAAAACCATATTCTGATTGTAAAGACCCAATACTGCAATGTTTCTAATTCCTAGTCACACATTTAACTGTGACATGGCAGCAGCACGGTGCAGAGCTGGATTGAGAAGTACTAGTGCGTTTCCCAAAGTTTCTCAATCCTGCCCTGTACCCCAAGACACAATGAATAGCATCACAAGTTCAGATGAAGCAAGGCAACAGTAACCTCTGCCATCTTTGACGATGGCCACACCATTGAATAATCTACTAAGTAGGTGCTGGCCTTGTTTGTTTAAATTACAGAAATGGCTACTGAATAACATCAGCATGCCCACGAGTGGGCAAAAGCCCGATCCCACTGTCTTCAGACTTCTGCATCTCATTCTACCCATATCTGGACAGGATGCTGAGAGCACAAACACTATGGTCCCTGGACCCAGCCCAGGTGGCCTGCTGGAGTTCAGGAGTATATTCCTTTGCCTGCCACTGCTCTAAATTATTGTCTCAGGTTCCTTCCTTCCATTCCTGAGACTGAGTCTCAGCAGTCTCTGCTCAAAGCCTTTCCTCCAACTCTAACTCAGGCCTGTCATCGGCCAATGGAGTGACTGGCCTGTAATGACTTAGAGGGAAAGCCTGGCTTAGTCTGACCTTACATGTGGCCACCTAGTTACAAGGAAGAAGGGAGACTTGGGGAAGAGTGGTAACAATGACTACAGGCGAGCCCTCCTCATAGGAGGCTCCAGGAACAAAGGCTGCTCCGATGACCTGTTCCCACTCAGACACTTGCCTCCATCCCAGAAGAAACTTCCTCAATAAAATGAGTATCTGCCTTGCCTATGTTAACATTCCTACTCCCCCTTTCACCACCATACAGCAGCAAGTGGAAATATAATGTCATCTTTAAATGAACAACCATGGCCTCCAGTGAGGAGAAAGTACATGCTATTAGTCGCTACGACCCAGGGGAGCAGAATGCAGGACTAGACTCACCATCTCTAATACATACTTACCCCTCAGATTCTAGCCCATACACACTTAGATTCTGGCTCATACACACCCCAGCCTGCTCCCCTGCCTCAGCATGCTCCCAGTCTCAGCATGCTCCCATGTCTCAGCATGTTCCCATGTCTCAGCGTGCTCCCAGGCCTCAGCATGCTCCCATGTCTCAGCATGCTCCCATGTCTCAGCGTGCTCCCAGGCCTCAGCATGCTCCCAGTCTCAGCATGCTCCCATGTCTCAGCATGCTCCCATGTCTCAGCGTGCTCCCATGTCTCAGCATGCTCCCAGTCTCAGCATGCTCCCATGTCTCAGCATGCTCCCATGTCTCAGCCTGCTCCCCTGCCTCAGCATGCTCCCAGGCCTCAGCATGCTCCCAGTCTCAGCATGCTCCCATGTCTCAGCATGCTCCCATGTCTCAGCGTGCTCCCAGTCTCAGCATGCTCCCATGTCTCAGCATGCTCCCATGTCTCAGCATGCTCCCAGGTCTCAACATGCTCCCAGGTCTCAGCATGCTCCCAGTCTCAGCATGCTCCCATGTCTCAGCGTGCTCCCATGTCTCAGCATGCTCCCATGTCTCAGCATGCTCCCATGTCTCAGCATGCTCCCATGTCTCAGCGTGCTCCCAGGCCTCAGCGTGCTCCCATGTCTCAGCATGCTCCCATGTCTCAGCGTGCTCCCAGGCCTCAGCATGCTCCCAGTCTCAGCATGCTCCCATGTCTCAGCGTGCTCCCAGGCCTCAGCGTGCTCCCATGTCTCAGCATGCTCCCATGTCTCAGCATGCTCCCATGTCTCAGCGTGCTCCCATGTCTCAGCGTGCTCCCAGGCCTCAGTGTGCTCCCATGTCTCAGCATGCTCCCAGGCCTCAGTGTGCTCCCATGTCTCAGCATGCTCCCATGTCTCAGCGTGCTCCCAGGCCTCAGCATGCTCCCATGTCTCAGCGTGCTCCCATGTCTCAGCGTGCTCCCAGGCCTCAGTGTGCTCCCATGTCTCAGCGTGCTCCCAGGCCTCAGTGTGCTCCCATGTCTCAGCATGCTCCCATGTCTCAGCGTGCTCCCAGGCCTCAGCATGCTCCCATGTCTCAGCGTGCTCCCAGGCCTCAGCGTGCTCCCAAGCCTCAGGCTGAACACTTTTCAGGTCTATACCTCAGAGTTCACTCCTTGCAGTAATCATCATATTTCATTTTTTACCAAGGGAATGTTCATTCATGTTCAAAGTTAACATGGCAATGCATGTAGGTCCTGAACACCAACTCCTAAGAGATAGTGTCAGCTGTTTCTTGGTGCCTCACACCCTGTGTCTCAGCCACCCCCTGTGACCCACTGAGGCAAGGACCTGTGGCTCTCTTGAAGCATCTGTGTGAGCTCCTGGATCTTGTCATAGTGCTCCACGTGTTGCTTCAGCTCCACAACTTCCCCAGAGAGCTGCTTCATACTTGCCTGAAGTCCTGAGGAAGACAGGAAGTAGTTAGTGTGTAATGATGTTCATCTACATGTTTTGATCATTCTGGTTTAATATTCTTTCTCAAAGCCAGAGACAGAATAATAGAGACTCAAAGATGGGGGTGAAGAGTATCAAGGCAACATCTGCCTCCCTCTATGAGAGCTAATACTCCTGCTACCACACCTGCTACCCTAAAGTTGGTACCAGCACAAGACTCTTCTACTGGATCTGCCTGCAGAGTCTCCCCTCCTTCAGGAAGCAACCTACATTCATTCACAAGGGAGCCCGTGGTTTGGGGAGAAGCATCATGAAGTCTATATGGTAGCCATATATCTGATGAACCCATACATTCCTTCCTACCTGTGACAGAGCCAGTGCTCTCTTTCACTGAGTTTCTAACTCAAGGGAGAAAAGCAATACTATTTATTGGCTCCCTACATCTGAACAAAGAATACAGATAAATCTATATGTAGACACAAGGCTGTGAAACCACATAGCATCAGTAACATCAACAAAGCCAGAAAGCAAAGTGTGGCAAAGGACAACAGTGACACTAGCATAAGGTTTTTCTCACCAGTCAGCAGTATGCAAACATCTGTGCCAATCTCAGTCAAGACAACAGCCTCCCCAAAAGCTCAGGTGAAAGGGACTCTGGGAAGACAGCAGTGGCAGCCTGGTCTCAAGGCCTCCCAAGAACCTCACATTAACCAAATATCAAGAAAAACTAGATGAAAACCAAAACCCCACAGGAGTCTCAAGTCCCTAACCCCAGGGACTAGGTCAAGCCCCAGAGGAATGGTAAGTGCATGGCATCTCTCTCTCCAGGGACAATTTGTCATCATGGGGCATCTGACAGATAGAGTGTAGAAGATCCCAAAGGACCTAGTATCCTGGGCCATTGACAGGACTGTGGTAAATTAAGTGATGGTTTCATCCTGCTAGTGAAGAGAACAGATGTTCCATGTAGTCTAAGGAGCTGGGCAGCCCAGTCTCATTTAGAACAGGGTCCTCACTGGGGAAAAAAAAAACCAAACAGTTCGGTTGGGGAGGACTGAGTAAAACATGACAACAGAGAGAAGGGAGGGGAGGACCAAGAGATGCCCAAAAGGAGGCAGTTGTATTTTTGATCTATATAGTCAGAGAAGATACTATAGCCTATCTCTTAAAGGAAATCCTAAAGAACAAATGTCATGAAAAATAAGTGACAGAAAACTCCTGTTGCCATAACAGAAGTGTAAGGAGCCCTAGCTTCTGAGAGCCAGGTCCACAGAGCAGATTTGACCCACGCACACCAGTTCAAAATAAGCAAAGACAAACAGAAAATGACACAAGAAATAAAGAGCAACCTGAACCAGAATTACAGAATGTCAGAAAACTCATGCTACCTTAGCAATAAAGAGCATTATACTAGAAGTGAAGGCAAGGCCAGAAGGAAAAAGGAACCAAGACAATATAAGTAATGTCTCACAGAAACAACCAGCATGCACAATTAACCCTGAGGACCCAGAGTGGTATGTATGCCTTCCCGGTAACAACAGCTCTGTGGTGGTTTGAACAGGTATGGCCTCCACAGACTCATGTGTTTGATGCTTGGCCTGAGGACTGGCACTATTAGGAAGTGTGGCCTTGTTGGAGGAAGTGAGGTTTCCTAAGCACAAGCTATGCCCAATGTGCAATCTCCTTCTTCTGCCTATGGATCAAGATGTAGAACTCTCAGCTTCTTTTCTAGCACCATGTCTGCCTGCATGCCACCATGCTTGTCACCATGACAACAATGAACTAAAATCTTTGAACTGTAAGCCAACTGCAAATTAAATGTTTTCCTTAGCAAGAGTTCCTGTGGTCTTGTCTCTTCACAGCAATAAAAATCTAACTAAGATAAGCTCTCAATATGCACCTAGGACTCACTTAACAAGAGGGAAACCTAACCAACTGCCCAGGGTGAGTGAAGTCATGAATTCTGGAGGAAAACCTAACCACCACTTTACTAAACCAGCATAATCCCTAACTATTCTTTAAATATTCGTCCTTCTAGTCACAGGTAAATGCAGTCCTCACGACTCATCAAGGAAATGCCTCTTTGCAACAGAGGGAGATCATCACAGAAAACAACAACCAATCCAAATGCAAAGATGTAGAGCTCATTCCCAGTGGATACACCTACAAAACAACTCACCACACTTAGGTTTCCAGAAACACTGTGGGAGAGGGGGGTACACCGGGGGTAGGGGTGGGGGAGACTGTTAAGAGCCAGAGGATCAGGAGGCTTGCTGTGAGACTGTCTCCAGATAATATGTGAAGGTACACCCATAAAGTCTCACCAACATGGCTGCCTAAACATGAGCTGAACAACAGACATGCCTAAGTGGGTGAGGGAAGGATCAGGAAACTTTAACTCTATACAGAGAACTGCAGGCAGCTAAAATGCTGGAAGTTGGAGAAAATCTTCCCCGGGAAAGAGCACTCTAACTGGTTACCCAATACCAAATGGTCAGCTCTGAAACATACATACAAGTAGCATTATATAGCCTGAGCAGGTTACATTTAGGAATATATATAAATATAAATATATATATATATATATATGCATTATGCATGTAGCAACAATTAATGAAAAAATAGGCCATGAATTTGAAAAAGAGTGGTATTGGGGGGGGGGGCTAGAGGAAGGAAAGGGGAAGGGGAAAATGATATAATATCAAAAAGAAAAGAAATAAATAAGATATAAAGAACCTTATCATTCAGCAAAACAGTACACTATTAGCAAGCAGCAAGAGACCTGAGGAGACACTTGGCTCAGGAGTCAGACCTGGGTAGGACTCTTCCTTGTGGTTCTAAGGGTCAGGAAGAAGGCAGTTACCTCCTGGCTCTTTAAAGTTTCCTTTGAAACAACAGCAATGTGTGCTCAACAGTTTGCCCTCCCAAAATACAGATGACCACCCTAGGCATCTGAACCTGACTTTTCTTAAAATTGAAAAACAAAACAGCCCAAAAAGTGAAGAAAGAAGTGAAAATGATCTGGACCTGAAAGAAACACAAGCAGCTGTCAAGACACCTGATTTCTCCGAGAGCAGAGAAGCCAAGGTCCTGACGGCAGTGGAAGCCAGACAAGAAGCTCCCTCCACCTGACCCCCCAGACTCGCTGCTACAGGCAGCCGTTAACAACCAGCCTGGGTCTCCAGACCCACTCAGGCAGCATTGACTGAATCAAACTCAACATAAAGTGACTTAGAAAATGTCTACTCTATGAATTCACGAGCACTCAGATTTTACCAAATAAACGTTGCTCTTACCAGTGATCTGCAAAGTTAGTGCAGTTGAAGTGTCTGCGTTCTTTACTTCTTTTTTCACATTGTACAGAAGAGACTTTAAGTGGCTATTCTCTTCCAATGATTTGTCCAAATGTTGTCTCAATGTGTCCTAGAGGCACAGAAAACAAAGGCAGACAAGTGAAATTCAGTCAATAAATTTAATGAAATGGATTAAAACTCTGGACAGTCACTACAGACTAAAGTTTCACTTTTTTATTAGATATTTTCTTCATTTACATTTTAAATGCTATCCCGAAAGTCCTCTATACCCTCCCCCCACCCTGCTCCCCAACCCACCCACTCCTGCTTCCTGGCCCTGGCATTCCCCTGTACTGGGGGGCGGGGGGGGCATATGATCTTCGCAAGACGAAGGGCCTCTCCTCCCATTGATGGCCGACTAGGCCATCCTCTGCTACATATGCAACAAGAGACACAAGCTCCAGGGGTACTGGTTAGTTCATATTGTTGTTCCTCCTATAGGGTTGCAGACCCCTTCAGCTCCTTGGATACTTTCTCTAGCTCCTCCATTGGGGGCCCTGTGTTCCATCTTATAGATGACTCTGAGCATCCACTTCTGTATTTGCCAGGCATTGGCATAGCCTCACAAGAGACAACTATATCAGGATCCTGTCAGCACAATCTTTCTGGCATATGCAATAGTGTATTAATTCTGAATCACAACACAAAACAAAAATCACTCTAAAACACATTCTCCCACCAACAGGCTACCTAGTCTGACCCACTTGAAGAGGAAGGGCACAAAGAAAGGGCAAGGGGAGGCAGGGTATGCACCATAGGAATTCGGGTGCAATACCAGAGGATCAATGGCTGGTAGTTAGTAGGTCCTCTCTCTCCACAAGTATCTCATTGACACAGCAGATCCCAGGCTTCTATACTATTCAGTGTTTTTGGCACTCTTCCTATGAGAACTCCATTATGATCTGGGTCTTAGTCTACAAATGTGGGGAATTCCATCATCTATTCCTTATTACAAGGAGGAACTGAGGCCTGAGTCCTTTAGCATCTTCACAGGCAGAGAAAATGCTGAACACAAGCTGGGACATTAAGACTGAGACATAAGACAGAGGTCAAGGCTCCCATCAGAGCAGTAATGACAGCTACTGCAAAGGTGCTGCAAACCATCAGCTTTCTGACAGGTGAGCCATGCACACCGGTCACCTGTAAAGGTTCCCACAGTCCTGTATGCACGAGCTTTCGGCTCATGCACCAGCAGGCATACTCATAAAGGTCTGGGCTCTAGACAGGGAAAGGAGTGAGAACTAGCATCTCACCAAGACCCAAGCCCAGTTCGCAGAAAACTGGTGAGTTTATTATATATGTGGCAAGCCTACCCTCACTTGTGGATGCCCTGCAGGCCAGGATGCCTTCTGTTTAAAGGCTGACTACCAGACCTCAAACCATTTCTCTCAGCTGCAGCTTTAAGTCTTCATTTCAAAGCACCTCCTACAGTGAGGCCCCCACACAGGCTTTTCTTTCTGATATTAGCAGTCAGTGGTGGGTTGTGCTAGCTCCTACCTCTATCATATTCCAGGCTCTGATAGGCATAGACAGCAGGGTACTGAGTACAGCCAGACTAGGCAGGTACATCTGCCTTGGAAATTGTATTCAGGATACATGTTAGGGGTAGAATCTCTGCCTTAAGACATAATTCTAGGGCCGGGCGGTGGTGGTGCACCCATTTAATCCCAGCACTTGGAAGGCAGAGGCAGGTGGATTTCTGAGTTCGAGGCCAGCCTGGTCTACAGAGTGAGTTCCAGGTCAGCCAGGGCTATACAGAGAAACCCTGTCTTGAAAAACAAAAAACAAAAAACAACAACAACAAAAAGACATAATTCTAAATGTCACAGGAAGCTCCATGCAGTCTAACTCTGGAAGGTGGCTCTCATGTACTTTCCTAGCTGTCCCAGGAAGTGGTTATTACAATATGAACTCCTGACCCACTTGCTGGATACTCCTTCTTCTCCATGGCTGGATAACCAGGAGCATGGCTCACTCACTTGAACAGACAGAGAACTTTAGCCTGTTCCTGACTTGGCACTCAAGGTTGCTCTTCAGCACAGATATTTTTGTGCATCACTTTCATACTGCAGCAGGGCAATACTGACCTCTGGACCCTATCTATCTGGGTGTCACTGTTCCAGATGCAGCGGGGTTCACTAATACTTACTGTGTCTGTCTTAACAGGTACTACTGGTTGCTTTCTTGTAACAGACTATGCTGTGTCCCATGGGGCCAACAATCCCACATGGACAAAACTCTGCATAGCACTGTGGTCCAGGCATCCTGGGCCCTGGCCCTCTCCAATGCAAGAGCTCTGTGCACATGTAAGAAGAGATCCACAGCGTTTTCAATACTAGAGACCATGGGTGTCACTTCAGTTTCTTTGTTTTCTCTAAATTGAAGTTTCGAGGGTCATCTTTTGTATAGATCTTTACAAAATGGAGATATTATTTGTGAGGCAACTTTAAACTTTCCCACTGAAATCCTGTGGTATGTTCATCTATGTTACAAATGAGGCAAACTAAACTTTATACTCAGTACAGGGGAACGTCAGGGCCAAGAAGTGGGAGTGAGTGGGTAGGGGAGCAGGGCAGGGGGAGGGTGTAGGGGACTTTTGGGATAGCATTTGAAATGTAAATGAAGAAAATATCTAATAAAAACAAAAAACAAAAACAAATGAGGCAAACTAATGCAGGAGGCAAACCAGGCAGCTGAAGCAGGGACCCATTGACTCCAAGTGTCCATGGTTGCTGGTGCTCACCTTGCCAGGGGTGGGCCAGTAAACATGGGTAGAGGGACAGACTGTAGTGCCCTTCTTGGTATCATGAAGACTCAGTAGCCCATACAGAGGTATGTATAGTATCAAGACTTTATGGTAAGAAGCCTGGAAGAAGAACCTGACCTGTCAGGCTTTCATATAAGTGCTGAGTCTTAGCAACTGATTTGTGCTCAGTTATCTCAGTCTAAGCAAAAGCTGGTGACATCATGTTAGCCCAGGCTCATTTTGGATTTATGTAGTACAAAACCACAGAGCTAAGCAGATTAGTACTCACTCTGGTGGGTGCACTGGTAGGTGGTTCTGCAGCCCAACCCTTCTGCCTTTGAGGTAAACCATTAGCATAAACTTAAAAGAAGTGAGAGCACCCCAGTACTTTAAACACACTGTAACCCCACAGAATCAGTCAGCTTAGATGCCAGGTCTAAGTTTGTATGGTTCTTTCTGGGTATACCAGCTGATGCTAGAGAGGTCCCTCGACTCAGACAAAACCATCAAGTGCACCTTGTTGGTGCAGAACAGAGGCGAAGACCACAGATGACCCAGCTAATTGGAACCGTATACAGCAGGACTAAGAAGCCCAGGCAACTGACAGAATATGTTTCATTTCTTCTTCCCCCATCTCCATCCAGACTCTGAAAAGAACACCAGGCAAAATTTTGGCAATTAGCAGCAGTACTGTCATAGGTTCACTGTTTCTGGGACTTGGGTGTGACACTGTCAGATGGAGCTTTGGAGGCACCTGCTAATAAGTGGAGCAGCACAAGGGAGCTCAAAGGTGGCTGTGGAGCTGCCCTTGCTATGTGGGGTCAAACTTGTCTTCCCCTTGTCCCATGAACATCTACAAACAGCAGAGAGTACTCATTTACCAGCAGAGAGCACTCACCAGCTCCCTCTTTGTATTATTGAGCTCTGCTGTCATTTTGGTCACTGTAGCAGTATACTGCTGCTGTTGCTCAGCAAGGCGGCTTTGCAGAGTCTTATTTTCAAGAGATAGGTAACCAATTCCTTCCTTTTCAAGAGCTGAACTGTCACGAGTTGCTGTGAACTCTTGAAGAGATGACAAAACATGCTTGGCCTGAGCTAGGAGTCAAAAGGAAATACTGTTAGTATATCATAGCTAAAGGAAGGAATACAAACAACAACAAAAAATGCTCAGTATATTGCTATATGACTAGAAAGCAGAGCATATAAAAGAACAGAGACAATGGCACCCTGAAATCACTTTGCTTGGCTTCCCAATAATGGATATGGCTTTTAATGTACAAAAAAGGCAACCCTCAAGAAAAGGTAGCCATATCAGAAAGATATGGTGAATGTTTGATAGCTTGGTTAGCAAACTCCAACATGACAACTACATCATGGCCATCACAATTACCATGGACCACTTCTGTTGCAACAATACACTGTCCCTGATTAAAGACAAGACGCATAGCCATCAAGATCCAGCACTACAGTTCCCAGGGTTTCTCATCAAGGAACAATTAAAAGGATCACAACCTTGAAGGAAGTGGTCAGAAACTATGTTGGCTACTAAAGTCAACTTGACACAAGCTAAAACTCATCTGAGAAGAGAGAACCTCAATTATGAATATGCCCTCTAAGATGGGGGCTACAGGCAGGCCTGTAGGGCCTTTTCTTAATTAGTGACTAATAGGAGAAGGGCCCAGCCCATTTCGGGTTGTGGCACCCCTGTCCTGGTTGTCCTGGTTCTATAAGAAAGCAGACTGAGCAAGTCATGAGTAAGCCAGTAAGCAGTACTCCTCCATGGCCTCTGTATTTGTTCTTGCCTCTAGGTTCCTATTCTGTTTGAGTTCCTGTCCTGACTTCCTCTGATGGTGAACTGAGATGTGTCAAGAGTAAGCTGAATAAACCCTTTCCTTCCCAAGTTGTTTTGATCATGGTGTTTTATCACAGCAACCGTAATCCTGACTAAGACAGGAACCATGGTAGGCAGTGGCTTGGGCAGCTCAGTGCTGATAGGCCTGGCTCCCAAAGGATACTAACATGTAGCTCAGGCTGCTGGTGAAAGCAGCCATTGCCCAGGCTTAGAGCAGAACACTGCACGAGGAACCCCAGCACAATCTCATTCTGTATTTCTAGTATGCAGAAGAAAATAAACCTGAGCCCTCAGGAGGGAAGACAATCCCATTGGGTTTCTGACAGAAAATAGTTTCTCAGCCTTCCGAATGCCCATAAGAAGACAGAGTAGACATGGCATTTGTAGCACTGGCAGATGGTAGCCCATAGTCACAAAGCACTCCACCCACCAAGAAGGGTAGCAACAGTAGGGAGGACATGTAATAAAACATGTAATATTCACAAGAGGATATCTATTATTTAGCACGGGGACAATTATTCACTTCTCTGGAACCCCAGGTTGGATGAACACTGAGAGTCCAAAACCAAGCAGGTGAGCAGCATCTCCTAACAGAGACCACCAGGACTCACCAAGGAAGGCCTCATTGCCATGCAGAGATCCACTGCCACTTGAGCACCTGTCTATCAGGTCGAGGAGCGCCTCCAGAAGGGCCACTTCCAGAGTGGACCTCCGCTCAGGCACCGCTGCCGAGCAGAGTTTAGGAGACAGCTATGATGAAGACACAATGACGAAGACTGGCTTTAAGTTGGCAGCTCACTGCAAAAGCTAGGTCTCTAACACAACATGCCAAGGTCTAAAATGCTTGTCTCCGTAATAGAAGGAGCCCACACCTAACAAGAGACACCCATCTGTGAAACTAGCTTTGTATGAGGCTCTAATAGCATAGTATTCCTCTTCCCCCATTTTCCTTTGTTCCCACAGTCCAGAACTTGAAAACAGGCTGCAAATGGACATGGTCACATCACATATAAAACAGCCTCCAGAACTAGCAGTCAGAGGCATTAGTCTACTGTTTCTAGCTTGGTTTAGAAATCCCATAGCTAGCTTCCCTTGCTTTTGCCTCAGTTCTGAAAGCTTAGGAGCAATCAAAGAATCAACCACCTTGAAGGTCCTCTGGCTTCTAAGCCAAATGGCTCTACCTCCTAGACTTTTCCATTTCCACTTCAAATGGCTGTAGAAAATCTCCATTTTCCCCATCGTGCTCCAGCAGCTTTGAGTCACTAAGGTCTGCTCTCAACTTGGTGGGTGAACCTGAGTCTCAAAGCCTGTTACTAACTGGGCCAGCTGGCTGCTATTGAGACAATGGAGTAGTTTCTGGAGCTTCTGGCTCCTTGAGGATGTGAGAACTCTTAATTCTCTCATCAGGAATGAATCCTTTGGAAACTATAACGTGTATTTCCAGGGTCGCCCCCCACCCCTCATGACAGTCATCGAAGACAGCCTGCCATAAAGCCTGATTCCAACTTTGGAGACAAATGTAAATAAGGGAAAATGCCCCCTACTATGTAGCTGTGTTTGCCTCAGAATCAGAGCACTAGAACCATGGAACACAAGATCAAGCATCAAGAAAGTTGTTTAAAAGCAACATTCATTGTGGGGTCACAATTATTACTGAAAATATAAGATATGGCAAGCAAGAAACCAAACAACTGTGCTGCTAAAACACACTTAATGGTAACAAGGCAGGTCTCCAGCTGCTGACCCCTCTGCTACAGCTGCTCACCACTCTGGGGTCACTTGTGCCATGAGATGTCCGCTCTTCAGCCTCCAAAGCCTCAGAGTGAGACAAGGCCACCTGACTCTGGCCCTCCAAGCCATCCTGTCTGCTTAGACTGTCCTCAAGGCTGGTGGGCCCGTCAGCCCTCTCTAGGAAGCTCAAACACTCCCGGTCTGAAGGCACCTGGAATCTCCCACCAGGCATCCTTCGCTTCCTGTACTTTTCAGGGACAGGCAAAGGATTTACTATTTTTTGTGATGACAAACTTGATTTCTGAGCAGATGAAGCACAGTCCTCAACATTCACAGAGTCTGTAATACAGAGAAAGTAGGCAGAGCCCTTATTAGACTGAATTCTCAGGGATCTGGAGTCTTGTTTTATATTTTTAAAAATTACATCCACAAGTGTGAATGTGTGTCCACCAAACATAGGCACATGAAACAAACACATGCTTATATATGTGCATGCGAGCACACACTCGGGTGTGGACAGACTCACACACAAAGACACATGAGAGGAAGAGGAGAAGGAGGGGGAAGGAGGGAGGGACATGAGGAAGCACATGTGGAAAAACATGGATTTTGAGAAGAACCTGGACAAAGTGGACAGAATCCATTCTTGTTAAGTAGCAGGCTTTCATCAGTACTTGCTCTGCATAAGCTCATACACAATAGACGTGTCAATAAAGTTCTCTAGACAACATCACACACATGTGTTTCCAAGATATTAAATAGGCAGGGATAATAAAATGACATGGGAGGTCCATGTATTTACTCACTAATACTCTCTGGGAGGGGCAGACAAACTCTTGTCTAGGGAAGAACAATGACAGCGGGGAAGGCATTGAACAGGAGCATGGCTCTGCCTTAACCGAAGCCCCAAACGCTGAACAGCCCATTACCTAACCATTGATTGTGCTTCTGAAGGCCTCACAAATGTGACTGAAACAAGCGCTTCAAGTTTTGATACTTACACTGTACTCATGGTACTCTTAATTAACTTATTCAACTTTCCTCATCCTTGGTATTAAAAACGCAGCTAGTTTCATGAGCTTGGCCTATGTATTTAGAAGAAAACACGTGTCTATGGGACTAAAGAGGGATAGGAAGAAATGTGAGAGGCAGAGAAAGAGGGTGTGTGCACAATGGAAAAATACCAGGAAATTTCCAAACTAACAATCCAAAATACGGGTGTGTGATAAATTTTGATGTGCTAAATCCTTTCCAAAGATAATTTAGAGCTTCATATATAAGTATAAAAACATCAGGAAAAATTTAGAGAGTTATAGCAAACACTGTGAATAATGTGTAGACACTTATTTAGAAAGGCAGCTCGATCCTGGCAGGACTGGGCGCTTACCTGCCTGTGAAGTGATGCGGGCATGCTGTACGTGCATATGGCAGGCCTCTGGCAAGCCATGCTGTGGGGGGAGTTCCCCACAGAGCTGGTCCTGTGGTGAATGACCTGGACACCCCCTGGAGGTGACTTTCTTCTTCTCATGGCCTCGCCTCGCTGAATCCCCACACTGGTGCTGGATGGACAAAGGACTCAACAGATGTCTGGACTCTATTTTATTAAAAACATTTAAAATCTTATTTTATTAAAAATTATATTTTAAGTTTGTGAGAGCAATGTAATCTATAAAATATACTTTTCTTAAGTCAATTAAGTAAGACGAAAAATACTGAGTAGGTTAATATAGTAGTCAACACTGCAGTGAATTCTGGATAGTCTACCAGCAGGAAAATGTCAGTGTTCAAGAGTGACAAGACTCAATACCAAGTAACCAAGATGGGATGGCAGTGTATAGAAGAGAGAATTTACAGATTGGGAAATAGATGCAAATCAACTCCCTTAATGAAAGCCCAGAGTAATCCTGTCTCCTTTCAACAGATGCTCAGAATAACTGGAAGTGGGAGAAGTCTTGACCAGTGATGCCATACTCTCAAACCACTCAGCACTGACTCCAACTGTGGACTGTGCATAAACCTGGGCAGTCCTTCTATGGCATGGGATGGGAAAAGGTCTGTATTAGGGCACAATAAAGCACATTCTATTTTAGAAAAACTGTCTAATTGCGCTTAGCTGTTCTTTGAAGCGCTGTTAGGAATGTGAAAAGGCAATCGATCAGTAGAATGAAAAGAAAGGTCTTAGATCCAAAATCCACACGTAATTTGTATGATTCGACAACAAAAAAAGAAATAAGCTATTAAACAACAGGGTGGGAGGCTTTAAAGTATCATAAGAGAAGATATAGATGGCCAACACCACATCAATACCTGCCAGGAAAAGGTAAGTTAGAACGAACACACCCACACACCCAGGAGAGGAACTAGGGTTCAGAGGACTGAAGACAGCAGTATTGGGAGATGACGGCCCAGGAGCTGCTGGCCCAACATGAACGGCTCTGGGAAATTCATCATGGAGTACAAGACATTAAGTTAAGGTCTATAAGCAGGTCTCTGGGGAAAGGCGCATTAAGTTCACAGGGTCTGGGAAGTTCTGAGATCCTGGTAGAACAGTGGCCTAACCAGGCTCTTGAGCACCAGGATTTCAAAAGATCCAAGTGGCTCACTACTCCTCACAGGTGCTGGAGACATCTGGCTTTCTTGTTTAACTCAGACATTTTTCCCCCTATGCTCTGAGACAGAATGAGATTCAAACACTACAATTACGCCTAGATTCAAGTTAGGGCCGTTAACTTTTCCCTTTGTAATTCCATAGTCAACATACTAGTGTTCAGAGTCAAAACTGTAAGCACTGTAAGTATATGCTCAGGCCAGGACCTGTCTGACCCATGGAGCCTTCACTGTACCACGGTGCGCACCTTGGGCATAATGGAGGTCAGCTTCATGTTCCTTTTGGCTGGAGCTCATGTTCCCAGGAGGATTGCTTAGGTCCCATTCACACTCGGCAATAAGGTTCAGGACAGCCTCATCATCAGCATCCATGACCAGGCATTTTTTGGCCGAGGTCTCAGTGCATCTGCTTCTGAGGTGGTGTGGTCTGCAAGGGAAAAGGAAACTTCTCGGTGTCCGCAGGCCCAGGTATGCTCCCAGCCTAGCATGGCTCTCATTATAAAGTAACCTGGAAGAGGGACTTACCTAGCACAACTGCAACCAATAACAATGTCATGAGATGCCACCAACACGATTGCCTCAGCATTAAACAGAAGTCCACTAGAAATAGCTAAAAAATATAAATTCTAGAATGTTCCTCTGTTTCTACAATCTTCTAACAGGTTAGAATTCAACTTATTCTTTTCTTGACACATTCACAAGAAATACATGTGATCAAGAAACTTAAAGAACTACATGTTCCGGATGCTTATATTTACCTTCAGCTGAGTGAGGCATGCATAACATAGCCTTTAACTTTTTGGTTCCATATACGAATGGCAATCTTTGACTAATCACTAATCAATAAGCTAATTAAACTGAAATTTCAGGGCTCATATACAACAAAGAAGAATATTCACAGAAATTGTTCAGAACTGTCACCAAACAATGACAACTTCAATGCTCAAGAACAATACATCCAACTGACTAGAGAGAAACTGACTGACTTCCAGAGATGCTACCAAACTTTGACATGATGGAATATTATTCAGCTGTCAAGAAAATGAATTTTTCTGGTAAATGGGCAGTGCTAGGGGAAAAAATTTATCCTGAATGATATAATCCAGACCCCAGAAGACAAATATTGTCTGTTTTCTTTTAGATGTGGATGTTACCTTTTAAGCCCTTGATATGTGTGCTACAGCCCATGTCACCTCAGAGGTTAGGTGACTATTAAGGGATTAGAAGGGGGAAAGGGACCTCCCAAGGAAGAGGAAATAGAATATAACATCAGAGAAAGGCACGGGAGACTGGAGTGAGAGCTTAGATGGGCATTGGTGATAGAAGAAGAGAGGAAGGAGGGAAATCAGGAGGACAACTAACAATAGGGCTATTTGGGAAGCTCTGTGAAAATCTGCTACTGTAGATGTTTCCTAAAAATATGTGTATGCTGGATAGTTTTATGTCAACTTAACACAAGCTAAAGCCATCTGAGAGGAGGGAACTTCAATTAAGAAGAGGGGTACAGGCAAGCCTGTAGGACATTTTATTAATGATAGGGAAGAATCTAACCGACTGTGAGTAGAGCCATCCCTGGACTGGTGGCCCTGGGTTCTATAAGAAAGCAGGCTAAGCAAGCCATGAGGAGCAAGCCAGTAAGCACCACCCCTCCATGGCCTCTGCATCAGCTCCTGCTTCCAGGTTCTTGCTCTGTTTAAGTTCCTGCCTTGTCTTCCCTCATTGATGGACTATCACCTGAAGTGTAAACCGAAATAAACCTTTTCTTCCCCAAGTTGTCTAGGACAGTGTTTCATCACAGCAACAGAAACTGTAACTAAAATAATATACATATATGAAAGGAAAAAAATTTAAAAACAGAAAACAAATTTCTCCATAAACTACAGATTGAGGCCAAGACATCTAAGACATGCTTTCCCTTAGTGCCATAATATGAACAGAATAATTAAAGAAAAAGCTGACACAAGAGATGTCAAGAAATCCAAATGCAATGTTCTGAGGTATGGCTGTCTTTACAGCAGCTTTCTTGTTTGAAATGGACTGGAAGTACTAAAGAACTTGGGAAGAAACAGAGAGATCCATGTCTACCACCACCTACCTGAGTCCCAGTCAGAACTGAGAACTTCTATCTGCTCTGCATACTTGTCCCTCAGGGATAGGTGGCACACAGACACTCATGCCTGATGGCTGAATGCCCTGTCAACAGGCAAATTTGAAATCCATCTGAGTGGAACCACATTAGTCCATACCTTCCAACTGTTAAAGTGGTTGAGAAGTTCTCCTTTGAGTTCAGTGAATCTCCTGGGGCAAAATGAAGCTGGGAAGCCTTCCGCTCACTGTCTCTCACAGGACGGTCATCTAAAGAGAAAATTCCCAAGAACTGTAGAGAACAGGGGCAGATGATTGCCATGTTCTTCATGAGAGCGGACACACCTAGCTCTCCCTTTCTGGAGCTCACAATACCTGAAGGTTTTGGTGCTTCATGGCTGACACAAACATCTCTGAGATACCGAGAAAGGGAGTTTAAGGCATCAGAACCCCATTTACACACAGAAGATCAGTTCATGGTCAAAACATTCTAGCTCTTGGTGCTATGTCAAGATAGTCCAGACTTTATGGATGAATTTAACTTGATATTCATCATCAAATGGCATGCATCATACTAGAATGATGGGCTCTGGTGGCTACACTTGGCTTCCCAACAATGCCAAGAGGCTGGCCTATGCCCATAAAGCTTGCTGTTTATGAGCTGCTATTGGGACAGGCTGATGCTCTTTGCAATAGTAGGCCTTGTAAGGTGTACATCATGTGCATGCCAGACACTGGATAAGTCTTGTCACACAAGCACACTAAAGGGTCTGCATAGAGGAGAGTCCTCCCCACAGTGAAGATTCCGACTATGTGAGTTTGCTCTTAAGGGTGAGTCTCCAGAAGCCCAATGCTGGAACACAGAAACAGAGGAGAAATCCCAAATGTCCCATATAGAGATACAAAGCCTCAGAAGGCCTTGACCAAAAAGCCTTCTGACATGTCTTATATAAGTACCTAAGGATGAGAAGGCCTTAGTCTTAGAACTTTCCTCATTTTATGAGTTAGGTTCCCATGCTATCTTCTAAACAGTATTTACCGTATGGCACACAGTTATAGAAAATAATAAAAAGTGAGGAAGACCCCCACAATGTTGCATAGTTACATGCGTCTTCTCTGGACGAGGAGAGCATGTCTAAGCTGAGCTACTTCCCTCAGGGGCTGTGCAAATCCCTGGACTACTCCACCAGAACTCAAATATAAATCTTCCAAAGCCATTAAAGTTCACCCCCCACACACACACACACTTCTACCTTTCCTGGCAGCAGCATCTTCTCAGACCCTACTGCATCCTACAGCTATCAGACTACCCCTTTGCTCCTTTCTCTACAACCTATTCAGAGTCTCCCGAATTCCCACCTACAACCAGGACCAAGCCCCTCTGCAGGCCCTATACAGGACCAAGATGCTCTTCCAGCATCTGCCGATTCAGAGCCTTTGGAGAGGATTTTTTCCAATGGCGCTGATTTCAATAATATCCCTTTGCTGTGTATGAAAATACCTCTTACATTCCTTTTCCATACAAACTCTGTGATTCTGAATCTAAACTTTTCTGGCAAGGGAAAGGCAGTGATTTAAACCTGAAGAATTCAAGACTACCCATAATTGTAATGCTTCTAAATACAAAGCCAAACTCAACTGTTTATAAGTTACTTAAACAGTCAAATAAAGGATAGAACACAGCACATATTCCTTCCAAGTATCTTCAAATTAAACACAGAAATTCCAAGTATGTCTTAACTAAACAATGTGCTCTAGGCAGTTGGCCCATCTGCACCCAGGCTCAACACTTTGTAATCTAACAGTGTTCATGCCTATAGGAGGTCCATAGCACATCTTATGGCTAGGAGTTTCATCAAAACTGAACCAAATGAAGGACATGAGGTCTTACCACGGGTACTAAAGCATTAGTGTCAGTACTCACAATGTGAGGGAACTGGGCTCTCTGGGTCAGGACACAGAAGATACAGGCACTCAGTACCCCTCCACCTTTGGCCAACAACTGTACCTTAAGGTTAGAGATACATGACCACCACTGCATGGGCAATGGACTACCAGTCACAAATAAGACAGGCTTGCCCAATGGATGGACCTGGAGGGCATCATCCTGAGTGAGGTAACCCAATCACAAAAGAACTCACATGATATGTATTCACTGATAAGTGGATATTAGCCCAGAAACTTAGAATACCCAAGATATAAGTTACAATTTGCTAAACGCATGAAACTCAAGAAGAATGAAGACCAAAGTGTGGACACTTTGCCCCTTCTTAGAATTGGGAACAAAACACCCAGGGAAGGAGATATAGAGACAAGGTTTGGAGCTGAGACGAAAGGATGGACCATCTAGAGACTGCCATATCTGGGGATCCATCTCATAATCAGCTTCCAAACACTGACACCATTGCATACACTAGCAAGATTTTGCTGAAAGGACCCAGATAGAGTTGTCTCTTGTAAGGCTATTCTTGGGCCTAGCAAACACAGAAGTGGATGCTCACAGTCAGCTATTGGATGGATCACAGGGCCCCCAGTGGAGGAGCTAGAGAAAGTACCCAAGAAGCTAAAGGGATCTGCAACCCTATCGGTGGAACAACAATATGAACTAACCAGTACCCCCCACCCCCCGCCGGAGCTCATGTCTCTAGCTGCATATGAATCAGAAGATGGCCTAGTTGGCCATCAGTGGAAAGAGAGGCCCATTGGTCATGCAAACTTTATATGCCTCAGTACAGGGGAATGCCAGGGTCAAGAAGTGGGAGTGGGTGGGTGGGGGGAGTGGGTGGGGGAGTGGGTGTGGGACTTTTGGGATAGCATTGGAAATGTAAATGAAGAAAATATCTAATAAAAAAAAGACTGCGGAAAAAAAAAAAAAAAAAAAAAAGACAGGCTTGCCCACCATTGCTACTGGCCCATCCTGCCCTAGGAGCTGAACTCTTGTGGAAATGTAACCTGTTGGGCTAGGAGAGGCCAGCCCATACTCAGGGCTATTATGCCAGGTCCCCAAGCTTCCTTTAGAGGATTGAAGAAAATAGTCCCAACTGAGTTACTAAATAGGTGGCTTCTGATAATAGCCAAACTGTTGCTGACCAATGAGGACAGCTTTGCAAGGAATAATTCACCCCACTAATTAACACTGTTACAGAAGGATGAAACAAAAGGAACATATGCTTTTCATGTTGCTAAATTCCTCTGCTATCTCTAGAAACATCTCTGAGATACAGGGAAAGGGAGTTTAAGGCATCAGAACCCCATTTACACACAGAAGATCAGTTCATGGTCAAAACATTCTAGCTCTTGGTGCTATGTCAAGATAGCCCAGACTTTATGGATGAATTTAACTTGATATTCACTCATGAAGCTCTTGCCATACTGATAAACCGATAGGACAGGACTTACACAGTGTCTATCTTCCAGGCCTGAGGAATAGATGTGCAATGCTAGGACTACCTATGGGAAAGCTGGCTGACTGACTAACGATGTCTGTTCTGCATTAAGGTAGTAGGTAGAAATCCAGATCTGACTCAGATCTGGCCAACACATGCCTGTCTACATTTAAGGGCCAGGCTGAACTAAAATTCTCCAGACAAGTTTGAAGACACTCAAGCTGTAGCTCTCTTTTTGCTGCTGTTGTATCTTTTTAAAAAATTATATTTATGTATATATTTGTGTGTATATATATGAGTGTGAGTGCACATGTGTCACAGTGCATATGTGGAGGTCAAAGGGCAACTTGCAGCAGTTCTCTCCTTCCACCACGTGGTTCCTGAGAATTATTTCAGGTCATCAGACTTGGTAGCAAGTATCTTTATCTATTTTACCCACTGGCCCAAAAGCAAGCATCTGAATTTTGCTTTTTCCAAAAGACTGTGAATGGCAAACTCTGTGCTGTCAGGCATTTGCTATGGAGGAAACGTGGTCTATTTTTCTATATTTCTAACAGAACTTTAGTAGTTCTATTGCTTTGATGATCCTCTAGGCACAGGAGGTCTGACCCCAATAACAACAGAAATTCCAGGAAATGCTTATAAGCTCCTTGACCTACAAGCAAGTCCTACAAATACTATCCTGAGAACTTACAGATATTAACTCAGGAATGACCTTGTAAACTTGGCATTTTGTTGTTGTTGGTGGTGGTGGTGTTGGTGGTGGTGATGGTGATAGTGGGGTGTGTGTTGTGTACACATGTGTTTACTAGTGCATGTATACACATTTGTGCATGTGGGAGTCAAATGTAAACTGCCTTTGGGTGTCTTTTCTCAGGTATTATCCATCTTGATTTTGAGATAAGGCCTCTCACTGGGCCTAAAACTTGGCTGGCTAGCAAGACTGACTCCAGGAGGATGAAAGATACCCCAGAGCTGACAGGGATTTGGGCCATCAGTACAAAAAAAACCTGCTTCAGTTTCCAGCATGGAACAGCAGCATAATTTATCCAGGAGCACAAGAGCAGCTCCACTGTGGGCGGTTGGGAGGGCGACAGCTCCTTCCTCCACTCACCTAGCTGTCGGAGCTTCGGGAGCATATGCACGACAAACAGGCGGTAGTCAGACTCATTCTTCACAACAGGGTTAAGCCGGAAGTCCACATCCTGGAGCTCCAGTAGGGTGTGGAGCCTAAATACTTCTGCTAATGAAGAAATACAGTTGTAGTAGAGGTTGAGACTCTCCAAGGAGACCAGATACTGTATACCCTGTTAATAAGAAAATAGCTCAATCAGTTTATCATGAAAAGTAAACCATTGGTATGGGCTAACCAAGTGGAACACACTTATAATGAACACATACTATTACCAGAAAAAACTAACAGTGTAACAGGTTCTTATTTGTGAAATTCTATGTTCCATATAGGGCAACAACCATATGAGCTATCTGAATAGAGGCCTGTTCGTCCTAGCAGTACTAAGCACAGCGACTCTCTCGAGTGCCCAATATGAATCACGTTATATAATTTACACAATTTCATTTACTCTCCACATACCCAGATTAGGGGGTTCATGCTTAGGGACTGAGGGAAGAGCCAATCCTTGCTTTAGCCAAAGCTGGAGCCTGTCCCTAAACAAGTCAGACTCTGCAACCAATGTTAGGAATAGTCTCTATTAAGTACACCCTATGTTTCTTTCAAGGTAAGGCCCTCCTCTCTGAATTGAGCAATAAGCAGTATTTATATAATCTTCCCACTTGTGTCACTCTGGGAGACTTTTTATTTTCAAATCATGAATGGGTACCAAATTTGTATACTGCCATTTAGGGTAGAAGGCCAAAAGCCAACCCATGGATAGATAGAACCTACAGAAGGAGGCAGCAGAGCAGATGAAGGCAGGGAGAGGCATGAGCATGCATACTTTAGGCTTTAGGATCTTGTTTCCTTCCCTTTAAAGAGAATCCATCTTCTTGGGAAAGCTAGTACTTTGGTATGCAAAGCAGTTTAAAGATATAATGGGGCAGGTTAGACACGTAGCTCCAGATAAACACCAGCGACAACATAACACAATTCTAAAGGTACAGTCTATAAGCATTCTTTGTGTAGTTTTGAAACACGTTGCATTCTTTTTAAACCATTAAAATACGTTCATCTGACACTGATATTTTAACAAATAAGCCTAAACGCACCTCAAGGCTAATCAAGGAGTTACGTGAGAGGTCTAAGGATTTTAGAGCTGTCAAGTGCATCAGAAAGTTCCCCAGGTGAGTAATCTTCTCTTGGTATGTTCCAGGAATAGATAAAGATCGAAGCTCAGCTAAGAATAGAAAATTGTAAGATTTTAATCTTTTTAAAAATTTAAACAGTGTAATAGAAATTCAATTCAGAGGGAATATTTTAGACATTTTTAGAAACACAACAGATACTGACAGACACTCTGCTTGACCAAAGTTAGGCTTATAGATGCTATCCTAGGCCCATTGGTGCACTTCTTATAACTCAGAGAACCCTGATAAGTCATTTCACCAAGAATTCTCTGCCCACGGTGCCTGTTCACCTTGGTCCCTCATCATATCACTTATCATTCATTATCCCCAGGGCCACAGCAACATTCTTCTTCCTCATTTCCTCTTAGTAATGTTCCAGCCATGGACCCCTGCCTCCCTACACAGTACTTGCTGGCTAGAACATCTACTTGCCCATGTCATACTGGGAACAGAATCTTCTCTTCTCATACTGCAAAAATCCTACTGTATCAGGGCCTGTGCCTATCTCAAGAGCCCTGAATACTGTCTTTTTTTTAATGTTCTTGATTTTGTTTGTTTGTTTGCTTTTGAGACAAATCCAGGCAGCCAAGAATGGCCCTGAATGCTAGATCATCTTGCTTCAAGCTCCTGAGTCCAGGATTACAGGTATGGACCACTACTTCTTAGCAAGTTCCTGGACAGCCAGAGCTACATAGAAAGACTCTGACTTGGAAAGCAAGCAAACAAGCAAGCAAGAATAATGGAGGCGAGCAGGCTGAGCAATAGTATTCATTGCTATTTGCTTCCTAACTGCAAACGCAATGTGAACAGCTACCCTACACCCTAGCCACTATACCTTCCTCGCCTTGACTTTTATCTCCTCCAGCTGTGAGTCCAAATAAACCTTCTCACTCTTAAGTTGCTTCTTTTTTTTTTAAAGATTTATTTTATTTATTATATGTAAGTACACTGTAGCTGTCTTCAGACACTCCAGAAGAGGGCATCAGATTTCATTACAGATGGTTGTGAGCTACATTTGGTTGCTGGGATTTGAACTCGGGACCTTCGGAAGAGCAGTCGGCGCTCTTAACCACTGAGCCATCTCGCCAGCCCCTTAAGTTGCTTCTTGTCTTTTTTTTTTTTCCACATAGGAAATGAGAAAACCAACTAATATACCCTCTTACTAAATAACAAAGTCTTTATACAGAGAATTTTCCTGGTTGACCTGAATATTATCAGCCAATAAAATCAACCTGACACACTTTTTATGTGTATTTGGAACACTCTCCAAGAGAAACCAGATTCTTGGGCATTCAACAATCTCTGCAGACTTAAGCGAACCAAAATCACACACAGTATGTTCTCTGACCATAATAGAATTACACAAAAAAATAACAAGAAAACCTCCCGACACATGATTCTTTAAAAAGACATTTCTAAAGAATAAAAATGTGAGCAATTACTAAATAATTTGGAGGTCTAAGAAGATACCTAAAGGGATATTTGAAAAGCATATTAAAATCAATGAAAATTAGAATCAGTCATGGTGGCAACTGCCTGCAATCCTAGCCACTTGAGTGTCTGACTAAAATTCCAAGGCCAGGTTCCGTTAAATATGGAGATCAAGGTCATCTTGGCTTAATAACACACTTGAAAAATTAAAAAAAGTTTGGGGGTGAAGTTCCATGACAGGGCATTTGCTTAGCATATGCAAAGCCCTATGTTCTATCTCCAGTACCTTAACACACAGTAGAAATATAAACACTAACAAATGTGTTAGTGTGTGCAGCTATGTGATACGTAAAGAGAAATGTACAGATTAAAAGATTTAAATGATAAAACAAGCTTTAATCCACAAGTTTCACTTCTAGAATCTAAAGAGGAAAATAAATGCAAAGCAAACACAGAGAAAAAGGTAAAATTTAAAAACAAATGGAGGCAAATCAACCAACCCAAAAGTGGTGTCTTTGGCATGATCAATTACCATACATCTCCAATATGACTGAAAAATAGAGCCAGATTAAGTACCATTTATGAGAATGGGGAGTATCCCTACAGGCCCCACAAGCATTAATAAAACAGTAAGAGAATGCTGTAGTCAGTTCTATGTAGATATGGTTGACAATCAAGAAAAAACGATTTAGTTTAGATAACGAAAATTCACTCTAGGTGAAACCACTATAAGTTTAAAAATCGTATTTGTAATCGAAAATCTTCAACAATGGAAAATTCTAGGCCTGCGTGGTTTCCCTGTCAAAGTCAGGGAAAAAAAGTTAAAAAAAAAAAAATCACAACACAAATTCTGCACGATCTCTTGCTCAAAACGTAATGGGACCTTGATGTCTAAACCATATAAAAACAGAGCTGCATCCTTCATTAACGAAATGCCATGTAGGAACCCAGGAAGACAGATGAAAGCTGCTGCAAAAAAGAGGCGGGGGCTCAGCCTGACCGCGGCCCCACAGAAAACACAGGCCACGCCCTTCCCCACAAACCCGCCCAGGCGGCCCCGCCTCCCTGCCCCACGGGCCGAGACCGTTTGTGGTCAAGTGGCATTTGCACTGAGGCAGAGCTATCAGGCCCGGCAGGCCAACCCAGTCTGTCCCCCACGCACCCAGGTCGCGGTGGGGACCCAGGCCGCTGCGCTCTCGTACAGTCTCTTCACACAAAACCAACCGCTGGCCTGGCGCCATGTTTTCAAACCGGACGCTGGCGCGCGGCGCCTGCGCTGTGTCGTGATCTGGAACGGGCGGGCAGGACCAAGCCTGCAAGGGGCGGGACCAGGAAGGTGGGCGGAGCTTCGGCTGTGTTTAAAACTTTCTTTGGGACAGGTTCACCCACACCATCCTAACCAGCTGAGCTCTGAGTGCAACCTCACTCTGCTCTGGCTCCTCCCCAGGACAACCCCATTGTGTTCAGTGTGGTTGGTGGAAACAGCTGTTAGTGCCCGGGGCATTCGTACCTACTCCCACTTCCATTCACTCCTACTCCCTCCAGGAGCCTTCTCTCCTAAGGTTTCCTCCTGCCCCAGCCCCTGAGATGCTCCCCTCCCCCCCCCCCCCCCCAATACACACACGCACTTCCAAAAGTTCTCATCATGTGACTGGAGAGACAGGCTGTGTGCAAAAGTTTCAAAATGTTCTCCTACCTAAGACACATTGAAAGTCCCTTCATCAAACCTGGGGTCTACTAATTAGAACTATCTAGGTAACTTCCAGGCATTGGAGAGATAACTAAGCTTTTCAGAAGCAAAAGAAGGCTTGGATGCTTGCCATCTAAGACACGTGGCGCCTCAGAACACAGCACAGATTTCAATCACCCTCTCTTATTCTATTTTCTCTGACCAAGATCAGAGTCCAAGTGGGACCTTGGGGAGACGGATGGTCTGTCAGGGACAGACCCAAGACCAGCTTTTCTACTGCAATGAAAGTGCCAGTAGATCCAGCAATACCTCTCCTGGGCATATATCCAGAAGATGTCCCAACCGGTAAAAAGGACACATGCTCCACTATGTTCATAGCAGCCCTATTTATAATAGCCAGAAGCTGGAAAGAACCCAGATGTCCCTCAACAGAGGAATGGATACAGAAATTATGGTACATTTACACAATGGAGTACTACTCAGCTATTAAAAAGAATGAATTTATGAAATTCCTAGCCAAATGGATGGACCTGGAGGGCATCATCTTGAGTGAAGTAACACAATCACAAAAGAACTCACACAATATGTATTCACTGATAAGTGGATATTAGCCCAAAACTTAGGATACCCAAGATATAAGATACAATGTGCTAAACGCATGAAACTCAAGAAGAATGAAGACCAAAGTGTGGACACTGTGCACCTTCTTAGAATTGGGAACAAAACACCCAGGGAAGGAGTTACAGAGACAAAGTTCGTAGCTGTGATGAAAGGATGGACCATTTAGAGACTGCCGTATCCAGGGATCCATCCCATAATCAGCTTCTAAACGCTGACACCATTGCATACACTAGCAAGATTTTGCTGAAAGGACCCAAATATAGCTGTCTCTTGTGAGACGATGCCGGGGCCTAGCAAACACAGGAGTGGATGTTCACAGTCAGCTATTGGATGTATCACAGGGCTCCCAATGGAGAAGCTAGAGAAAGTACCCAAGGAGCTAAAGGGATCTGCAACCCTATTGTTGGAACAACATGATGTACTAACCAGAACCCCGGAGCTCTTGTCTCTAGCTGCATATGTATGGAAAGATGGCCTAGTCGGCCATCAATGGAAAGAGAGGCCCATTGGACTTGCAAACTTTATATGCCCCAATATAGGGGAATGCCAGGGCCAAAAGAATGGGAATGGGTGGGTAGGGAAGTGGGGGGCGCTATGGGGGACTTTTGGGATAGCATTGGAAATGTAATTGAGGAAAATATGTAATAAAAATATTAAAAATTAAAAAAAAAGAAAGTGCCAGTAGAAACTTGGGAAGTAACATTTCTGTTTACTAACATTTTACATCTTCACTGAAGAAAGAGGGACAAGGATTAGCTATGCACCCTGCAAAGATTCCTACAAGCCTATGATTTCTTACAAGCCTCAGTAAAAGGTTATGCTAATGATTAATTAGTACCAATTAGTAGTAATTACGGTGGTTGATTAAATACCATCTGCCGTGGTAACATTAGACTGTGAGCCAAACCTACATGCATTTAAACTGTCTTATGACCTTAAGTTCTATCTGAGGTGTTTAGGAGTGAGCCAGCAGTACTCGAACTTGATTTGGTGCTGGTGAAGACACAGAGCAAAGAACAGTGTTGTGACACGGAGATAGAGATGGTGAGCCAGGCTGGATGGTGAACTACCTGGAGAGTTGGCGGGCAGTCCTACCCAGAACATTCTGTTGATCTCACATATACTCTCCCCCCGTGCTGCTCCCAACCTTGGCATTCATCAGCTGTCTGAGATGGGGTAAGAAGAGCCACTGTTGCCATGTATAAGGCTTGTGCTTCTTTTTGTGTGCTCTCCCTGTAGGACATGCCAAAACATGTGCTGCTTAAGACCCACAACCTAGGCCAGCTGGACATTGGTGGGAGCAGAGGAGGCCTCTCTGGCTCTTTCTACCTGATACCCCTTGTGGTTTTCTAGGATCTTCCATGGAGCTTTCACTCTCCAGCCTGAATCTCTAAACATGTGGGCACAAAATATATAGTCATCTTCAAAAAGACCAGGAGGGAGGCAGGGCAGCCTGAGGCCAACCCACCCATGTGTGCCTGAAGAAAACATAGGTTCAAGCTGGCCCCTGAGGGTTTCTGCCTTTCTCCATGACTGTCTTTGGTCATAAGGAGTAAAGGGAGGAGGGGCAGTCAAGACTGAGAGTTTTAGATAGGAGGAGGGCCCTGCATCCTCATTGGGCCTCATAGAGCTATGGGTGACATGACATTGTTAGCGCCCCTTATTTTCTTGTAGGGGCAATACTCTAGTATGTTTCTTTAGCTAGTTAGATCTCTCCTTCCTGTTGCAAAAGCTGGGCTTATGTGCATACCACAGTACTTCCTCCTAAAGTCAATCAGGAGCCACACCAGCCTGTTGGCAATGTTGAAAAGAATGCTTCCATGCTCATAGATGGGCCTCCCACTGGTGCAAGGCACACAGTTGCTAGAGGTGCTGACTCTGACTGTGTACCCCCAGACTAATGTTAGAACCCAGTACTGTGGGCAAAGGATCATGATCAAGCAGTCAGAGCCATCAGGAGGAGACTGGAGCAGGGGCTGTCTGAGGGAAATATAAATCTGTGGCTGAATGCAGAATGGCTGTCACCCTTGAAGGCAAAAGCCATTGCTATCTCAAGGAGTGAAGCAGGAATAAGGGTAGGGGAAGAGATAGAGGAGGCTCTCCATTGCTCCCCTTCTTGAGGAGGCTCTGATCTAGGGCCAGCTAACCTCCCTGTTGTAGCTGTTTTTTACTCTTCTCCCTAGCCATATCTCTACCAGTTAAGATCAACATTAATACCTGGCAGTTATCAATATATTTCCCACTTCTACCCCCCCCCCACACACAAATACAGTAAAACATACAGATATGTCAAGCAATGCCCTTCCCATGGCTGCTTTACATAATTGGTGTGGGCCTGGAGGTCTGTATCATTGTACCTTACTTTCCCCATAAGCTAAATCCAGTGAGGGGGGGGGGACCACATTCTGCTCTTATACTTTGCCCAGAGTAGCACGGGGAACAAACAGTTTAGTGAGGAACATGAGCAGGAGGCGATCTCTGATATACTTCGTGGAGAAACTGTGAGGTCACTGGTTCTCACAGCTGATTGATGGCTAGGGAGGGAATCGGCTCTATCCGGGCTTAGCTGTAGCTTACCTCTCATTGCATTTAGAAAGCACCTCTGGTTTGAATTCTATCCTGTTTCTGGAAAGGTGAGAATTCAAAGTCAGTGACCCAGGTTCCACTAACCCGGGTCAGAGGTTATAAGGTCAGCTAAGACCAGGCTGAAGTCACTTCAGGCCATGAGTTACTGAAGTGGGACATTGTATCCAGGAGTTTGAAAACACTGTTATGTAGTTGGTGAGGATGAGCCAATTGGCATTGTCCTGCCCTAGGAACCAAAGGCTAAGCCATAGATAGCAGCTGGGTTACCTGTAAGAACCAAAGTCAACTTGTAAGCTCCACCTGCCCAAGGACCAGGTAACTTCCTGCAATGCTGAGAGTTGTAGTTCTTGAAAAAAAAACACAAAACCACATGGGAAATATGGTATCCATGTGGTTTTGCCCTTTAAAAACCTCCTACAACACGTGACTTTTGCTGGGATCCCAGGGAATAGACCTGATCCGAGTCCATCGTGGTCAGTATTTAATTAAAGCTTGTTTCAAATTTGGATCAGTATTGTGGAACTGTTTTTTTTCTTTTGTGAGTCATAGATCCAGATGTGACAACACAAGGCAGAGAGCATGGGGCAAGGTAGCCTCTTATATTGAGTGTGTGGCAGGGGTTAGAGCAAGGGTAAGAGGGCATCCTGGCTTTATAACATATTTTCAGGGCATTAAGAGTGGGAACTCATAGGTTCTGTGGCCCTGAACTGGCTTTACTTCAAACTTCAGTTTCTTCACCTCTTTAAAAAATTGGAAAAATTAAAACTTTATTCACATTACTAATAGATCCTAACCCTCAACAAGCTATTCCCTTAGTCTCTGTCGAGAAGGAAAGCAGGTTGCCCTTTCTAATTCGCTGAAGAATTGAGTTGGAATTTTGATGGGGATTGCATTGAATCTGTAGATTGCTTTTGGCAAGATAGCCATTTTTACTATATTGACCCCGTGAATCCATGAGCATGGGAGATCTTTCCATCTTCTGAGGTCTTCTTTAATTTCTTTCTTCAGAGACTTGAAGTTCTTATCATACAGATCTTTCACTTCCTTAGTTAGAGTCACGCCAAGGTATTTTATATTATTTGTGACTATTGAGAAGGGTGTTGTTTCCCTAATTTCTTTCTCAGTCTGTTTATCCTTTGTGTAGAGAAAGGCCATTGACATGTTTGAGTTAATTTTATATCCAGCTACTTCACTGAAGCTGTTTATCAGGTTTAGGAGTTCTCTGGTGGAATTTTAGGGTCACTTATATAAACTATCATATCATCTGCAAAAAGTGATATTTTGACTTCTTCCTTTCCAATTTGTATCCCCTTGATCTCCTTTTGTTGTCCAATTGCTCTGGCTAGGACTTCAAGTACAATGTTGAATAGGTCGGGAGAAAGTGGGCAGCCTTGTCTAGTCCCTGATTTTAGTGGGATTGCTTCCAGCTTCTCACCATTTACTTTGATGTTGGCTACTGGTTTGCTGTAGATTGCTTTTATCATGTTTAGGTATGGGCCTTGAATTGCTGATCTTTCCAAGACTTTTATCATAAATCTGGAATAACAAAAAATCTAGGATTGCAAAAACTCTTCTCAAGGATAAAAGAACCTCTGGTGGAATCACCATGCCTGACCTAAAGCTGTACTACAGAGCAATTGTGATAAAAACTGCATGGTACTGGTATAGCGACAGATAAGTAGACCAATGGAATAGAACTGAAGACCCAGAAATGAACCCACACACCTATGGTCACTTGATCTTTGACAAGGGATCTAAAACCATCCAGTGGCAAAAAGACAGCAATTTCAACAAATGGTGCTGGCACAATTGGCGGTTATCATGTAGAAGAATGCGAATTGATCCATTCCTATCTCCTTGTACTAAGGTCAAATCTAAGTGGATTAAGGAACTCCACATAAAACCAGAGACACTGAAACTTATAGAGGAGAAAGTGGGGGAAAGCCTCGAAGATATGGGCACAAGGGAAAAATTCCTGAAGAGAACATAAATGGCTTGTGCTGTAAGATAGAGAATCGACAAATGGGACCTCATAAAATTGCAAAGCTTCTGTAAGGCAAAAGACACCGTCAATAAGACAAAAAGGCCACCAACAGATTGGGAAAGGATCTTTACCTATCCTAAATCAGATAGGGGACTAATATCCAATATATAAAAAGAACTCAAGAAGGTGGACTCCAGAAAATCAAATAACCCCATTAAAAATGGGGCTCAGAGCTAAACAAAGAATTCTTACCTGAGGAATACCGAATGGCTGAGAAGCACCTGAAAAAAATGTTCAGCATCCTTAATCATCAGGGAAATGCAAATCAAAACAACCCTGAGATTCCACCTCACACCAGTCAGAATGGCTAAGATCAAAAATTCAGGTGACAGCAGATGCTGGCGAGGATGTGGGGAAAGAGGAACACTCCTCCATAGTTGGTGGGATTGCAAGCTTGTACAACCACTCTGGAAATCAGTCTGGCGGTTCCTCAGAAAATTGGACATAGTACTACCGGAGGATCCAGTAATACCTCTCCTGGGCATATATCCAGAAAATGTTCCAACTGGTAAAAAGGACACATGCTCCACTATGTTCATAGCAGCCTTATGTGGTACATTTACACAATGGAGTACTACTCAGCTATTTAAAAAGAATGAATTTATGAAATTCCTAGGCAAATGGGTGGACCTGGAGGGCATCATCCTGAGTGAGATAACCCAATCCCAAAAGAACTCACATGATATGTACTCACTGATAAGTGGATATTAGCCCAGAAACTTAGAATACCCAAGATATAAGATGCAATTTGTAAAACACATGAAACTCAAGAAGAACAAAGACCAAAGTGTGGACACTTTGCCCCTTCTTAGAATTGGGAACAAAACACCAATGGAAGGAGTTACAGAGACAAAGTTTGGAGCTGAGACAAAAGAATGGACCATCTAGAGACTGCCATACCCGGAGATCCATCCCATAATCAGCCTCCAAACGCTGACACCAGTGCATACACTAGCAAGATTTTGCTGAAAGGACCCTGATATAGCTGTCTCTTGTGAGGCTATTCTTGAGCCTAGCAAACATAGAAGTGGATGCTCACAGTAAGCTATTGGATGGATCACAGGGCTCCCAATGGAGAAGCTAGAGAAAGTACCCAAGAAGCTAAAGGGATCTGCAACCCTATAGGTGGAACAACAATATGAACTAACCAGTACCCCGGAGCTCATGTCTCTAGCTGCATATGTATCAGAAGATGGCCTAGTCGGCCATCAGTGGAAAGAGAGGCCCATTGGTCTTGCAAACTTTATATGCCTCAGTACAGGGGAACACCAGGGCCAAGAAGTGGGAGCAGGGGGGACGAGTGGGGGGGTATGGGGGACTTTTAGGATAGCATTGGAAATGTAAATGAAGAAAATACCTAATTAAAAAAAAAGAAGAAGAAGAAGAAGAAGGAAAGCAGCAAGGCGGGGCCCCAGTAGTAGTCCTGACCAGGCCTGATCCTGGATACTAAGGTCTGAGAAAGAAGCATACACTGTTGAAGCTCACAGCATCTCACAGCAGCATGAATTGCCTGACATGTCATGAAAAATGCTTGCATATCAAATGCCACCTCATAGGTGACAAAAGACAAAGTTGCCTATAGATCTTGAGGTAAGTTTTCTGGTTAGTAGGCTAGCCTAGGTACAGTTCTTGTAGGAGTCAAAGGACACTCCCAGGAGGAGCCAGTTAAGGCTGAAGCAGAGGCTGAGGTGAGGCAGCCCTAGTCTGAGAGCATCTGGGGTCATGGGAACTGGAGGAAGCAGGAAAGACACTCCCTGGTGGTGCAGAGAGAGTTTGGTTCTGCCCATACCACTGTGTGGGATTTGTGGCCTCCAGAACTGAGACAAGAAGTCTGTGTTGTTCCAAGGGAGCATATCTCTAGTATTTTGGTAGAGCAGCCACAGAAACAACAGAAACAAGCATTATTTGTCAACCTCAATCACAAGAGAGTCGCTAAAGACTCTACTGCATTTGGAATTGAAAACAAGGAGACCATGTAAGCCATGTATTTGAGGCATATTCAGGACATGACACAAAGGAAGGCTTTCAAAGGCAAAGTGAACCGCCTGCATAAGTTGTTTTGAAACACTAATCCTTGGTTATCAGGATCAGAAACCAGGATGTCAGTAACCCTAATGTGAACAGGCAGTTACTGGCAGAAGTTTCCCATGTGAGGTTGGGGCAGTTTCTGCCTGGCTCTGACTCTGGCAGAGACTTAGTCCATAGCTATTGCTAATCAGGCACATGAACATGAGAGTCCCCTTTTCACAACCTATAAACATTTTCAATTTATTTTGGTTAATTTTGATACAAATGATTCCATTTGATTATGACAATTTTTATACATTCCAAATCCAAAAATGTATCAAGACATTAGAATATAGAAGACAGTTTGATGGGAGCCCTAACATAGAAAGCTGTTCATAGACGTTCACTGTCTCCAGATGTTCAGCAGCTCCAGAGGAGGCTGATAGGGCCACACTGCATACATGCTGCCTACTGTGCAAAATTCTCACCCACATCTCCAGTCTATGCCAGCCCTTTGCATGCACGTGGGGAGGCAAAAGATGACTTCAGAGCCCTAGGATTCTCTCTCAGAAGCTATGCCCAAGCAGGGCTCACAGTGTACTTACAGCCCAGCTGGTTCCTGCTGTAACACACAATAGCACCTGTTTCTGCCCCTCCCACAGGAGCATCCAAGGTGGATAAAGATCCAGACACAATCATCCTAAGAAGCAACAAACCCCCAGATACTCTTCAGGGTTGAGAACCTCTTTTCCAAAGATACCTGAGGCACCGTAGCCTGCAACTTCCATTGTGCTGTCTGGGGCAGGAACATAATGAGTGCTGTCTAAGTTGAAAGCTCATCTTACAGAAGATTTTGCCAGGAATCCAGAGAGCTAGGGAGCCAGGGACCTGCCTTGCTCTGACCAGAACCCATGCAGAGAAGCCCAAGCTTTTGTCTATTAGACATATGGATCCCTGGGAGGGCCAACCCCTTATCAGCCTGCTGTTTCTGGTGATACATACTTACAAGTCTTTATGTGCCATCTCTCTCTCTCTCGAGTAGTACAACCCCCAAAAGAAAGATGGGGTTGTCTTCTGTGGACTCTGTACTATTTTGCTATTTGTACTTACTTGGTCTCAGTTAGCAGTTTCTCTCTTTTCTTTTCTTTTCTTTTCTTTCCTCTTTTTCCTCTCTCTCTCTCTCTCTCTCTCTCTCTCTCTCTCTCTCTCTCTCTCTCTCTCTTTCTTTCTTCCTTTTTATCTTGAGTCCCTTTTAGTATCAAGGATCAGGAAGCACCTTTAAAAACCAATTAGCCATACACTTTTGCCAGTTAAATACATGTTTTACTTTGGACTCAATTGATTTTTCAGATATATGGAACAATGGACCTGACTCACCTATTTGAGTTCACAACCTCTTTCCTGCCCAAGACCTTTGAAGTCCTAAGTCACCCACACCTGGTCCACCAGCAGGGCCAGCCAGCACACACCTGAATTCCCAGCAACTTCAAGGGGTGTGTTTAGCAACTGACTCTTGATCTGCCGACATGACTGATGTCTTAGAACCCCAAGGTGGGATGCAGAGTGAGACATGAAGTCATAAGGAAAATGGGCAGGATGATCGACCTTGTGTGTGTGTGGGAGGGTCACTGTGTGGTAGAGGGGTTGGGAAGCTCCATAACAGGGGGGCTCACTCTTGCCAACTTCTCCACCCAGTTTCAGGGTCCTGACACAGCCTCCACTTCTGACCCTTGGGCTTGTTCCCTGACTGCTATCTTTCTTGGCTTCCTTCTGGGAAGGCAGGTGTTCCAGGTCAGAGCCCAAGAACCTTCTTTGCTGGCTCACGCCCAAAGGGCCTCGTCCCTTAGCTTTCAAGTGTCTGTTGTAAGACACCCCCCCTCCCCGGCAGGGTTCTAGGTTCTATTTGAGGGTGTGAAGTGTCCAAAGTCCTTGAAGAAAAGCAAATAGCAGACAAAGATCACAGACCTAGAAAAGCTGTATGTAGGTCAGAAGGAAGCTGAATGATGTAGGACAACACAGGCTGATGACAAGGGTGCTAGGGACTTGGAATAGCCATCTAGCAAAGAAGGATTCAGGAGGCTTGGTGGCCCTTGTCTCCCAGACTGGGGCTGGGGGTATGTGCCTGTCTTACTCTAAGGAGATGCTGCCATCACTGCCCATTGCCCAGTGAGGATCCAGATTCCACTCCTCCTCCCTCCTGTTTCCTCTGCTTGGGATTATTTTCAGCTGGTCTCCATTGGGCCTATTTCTTTAATCACTGCGTTTGGTCTTTCTCTACTTCTAGGTCAGTCTGCACCATACTAAGCCAAATGGCAGCTATGACACGGACTTTATTTAGTTTTAATTTGCTTTTCAAGATAAGTCTTACATTCGTTAAGCAATGCATTAAATGACTAGTTTAATACCCTTAAGTAGAAACCGTTAGGGATTTGAAGAAAAACTAAAGATTCAGAGTGGAACTTCAGTGAGGTGCAGCAGACAAGTCGTCAAAACTTGTGATGAGTGCTTTTAAAAGGTCACGTATGAATTGCATTCGGGTTAGAAGCTCACTCTCTAGCTCTTCACGTGAGCCTTAGAGTCATGTGCGGGCTTCTGTTTGGAACGAGCTGGTTTCCTCTTGTGTAAATCCAAGGCAAGGCTTTGCTGTCTGTGAGCCCCTTTTTCCTTTCCTTTCCTTTCCTTTCCTTTCCTTTCCTTTCCTTTCCTTTCCTTTCCTTTCCTTTCCTTTCCTTTCCTTTCCTTTCCTTTCCTTTCCTTTCCTTTCCTTTCCTTTCCCCTTTTGTGCTCTCTCCTAGGTGCATGATGGCATCACATGATTGTTTTAGAATTTATTTTCCCTTTGTAGCTAACAGTGCTGAGCATCTTCTCATGTTCTTTGGTGAACATATTTTAATCCTTCTCACGAGGAATAACACTGAGCCCTGAGTTGTGATCGCTTTGTGCTCCCTGCCCATGAGTAAAGTAGAGATGGGTCTTTGTGTGTCAACATTGGGACTTTGGAACCTTGACTAACTAGCTTTAGCAGGGCTTGTCTCATGGCTAATTCCTTGGAATTAGACACATAAACAGTGACACCATCAGCAGACAAATGGTTTCATTTCCTCCTTTACAGCCTGTGAGCCTTGGGCGCCTCTAGTTTTGTGACACTAGCTAGTGTTCTTCCTGGTGTTTGCAATGTGCAATAAAAACAGACCTCCTTATGACTCCATCTCTGGGAGAAAGAGCCTGGTTTCTACAATGGTGAAGGGCACTGTTGGCTGTAGGTTTTTCAGTTTGTATATTTCACCAGGTTAAAGATGTTCCTTTCTAGCTCAGTTTGCTGAGTGCATGTGGAGTTGACATGGAATCTTTCCTTCTCTTTCCACTCTGACTCCATCCTCACCCCCGTTCTCTCCCCTACCCCAATTTTCTTTCTCATCAGTTTGGTTAAAGGCTTATACATTTTATCTTAAAACAAAACCAAAAAAAAAAAAAAAAAAAAAAAAAAACCAAAACAACAACTCTTTGGTTTGGTAGTAGAGTTTCATGCCTTTGATCCCAGTATTCAGGAGGCAGAGGTAGATGGATCTCTGAATTTGAGGCTGGCTTGGTCTACAAAGTGAGTTCAAGGACAGCCAGGGCTATATAAATTTGAAACCCTGTCTCAACAAACAGACAAAGACAGCTTTCATTTTATTGATTTTTCTTTACTTTGTTTTCAATTACATTGGTTTCACATATGTTTATTATTTTTATTCTTTTGCTTGATCTTGGATTCATTTTCTCCTGAAATTAATTTAAGATGGAAACTTAGATTATTGTTTCCAACTTTCTTCTGTTTCAATATAAACATATTTTATGCTAAATTAATTCTCGAGTTAAATTCTTCTAGTAGAAATGATTAGTTTTATAACTTTCCCTCTAATCACTGTTTAATTAAGATAAGTTATATCTTTATATTCACCCTGGAAAATGACTTTATTCTTGTTTATGCCTGATTGTTTAGAATAATGTTCAATTTCTGCATATTTGAGGGTTTACTGGAGAAGTTTCTTTTACTGATTCCCAGTTTGCTTCTGGGTCAGGTATGCTCTGTAACCAAAGGCATCTATCGAGGCAAATAGGCCCTGAGTACTTAAAGATAAATGTGTATTAGTCTTCAGTGGAAAGATCCATGGACCAGTGTTCCTCATGGTTACTCAGCACTGATCACATCTGGTATGTTCTTCCACCTGTGTGGAATTACTGAGGGGATGGGAAGGACCAATGTGGCTTAGCATCGCCACACTGAAGTCTGAGCCTTAGTGTGACTGTATTTAGAAATGGGCTCTGAAGAGACAGTGAGTGTCAAAGAGGGTTTGAGGGCAAACTGACCTGCGATGACAAAGATTCTCACAGGAGGAGCAGGAGACACTGGGCACTATGCCATGAGAACAAAGTAGAGGCCACTGGGAGTGGATAGCATCTAGATTATAAGGGAGAGGACACAGCATCTTGCTAGCCTATAGCATCTTGATATTGGACTTTTGGGCTCCAGAATTGTGTGAAATTAATTTAACCAGCTTAAGCACTGCTTCTGACCCTACAAGAGTCTAAGGTTTCTAATCCTGTCAGTCTAGATGACACTTTATAGCCTTCTTACTAGCCATGTCTGCATTTAATGGTGTCATCTCAGTAAACTAGTCTGTGGTGCCTCTCAAGACCATAGCAAAGCATCTGTTTTGTGGCTGGTATTTGATTAATATGGATTTAATAATTTTTGTTAGTTTTAATGTCCCTAAAATTTATATGTGATGTATGGTCCATGTTGGAATACTGCTTTCAAACATATATATTTTAAAGACTTATATACATGGTACCAACACTTTAAATATAAACAGACCACTTTAAATATAATGATTTGGGATATTTAAGGATAATGGGAAGGATTCACTAGACAAACACCAATGAAATAGAAACTCCAGACAGATGAGTGAACATAAGACAAAACTGGCTTTCAAGCAGGGGACAAGTAGAGGAGAAATTCCATGTGTTCTCTTCCCTTCCTTCAGAGCCATGCTCTGCTGGCACCCACCTCTCTGCCTGGAGATTATCTGAGCCCCAGATCCTGAAGCATGCTTATCTGACCCACATAGTTTGCCTAGTTTTTCCTCACCTGAGAATATCTTTATTTTTCTCAATTTCTGAGTTGTATGCTGGCAGACACATTGCTCTGGCTTGATGGTTCTTTTGGTTTAACTTTTTATTTTAAAAGGTGTGTGTGTGTGTGTGTGTGTGTGTGTGTGTGTGTGTGCCAGAGGTCTTCCTTAGTCACTTTCCATCTTATCTTTTTGACAATTTCTCTCTCTCTCTCTCTCTCTCTCTCTCTCTCTCTCTCTCTCTCTCTCTCTCTCTCTCTCTCTCTCTCTGTGGAACTTGTCTATTTGGCTAGATTGTCTGACTAGCCAGCCTCAGGGATCCATCTATATCACCTTCCCTAGTGTTGAAATTACAAATAGACACTGTTCTTCTTGGCTTTTGGAGGGTAAGGGTGCAGGTGGATGGGTACTAGGAATGCAAACTTATGCCTTCACACTTAACACAGACAATATTTCACTGACTGAGCTATCTTCCCAACCACTGGTTTAGCGTTTTTTAAAGATGAGTTCTCACTATGTAGCCCTGACTGACCGGGAACTCTTTTTATATAGACCAGGCTGTCCTCAAGATGTTAGATCCAAAGGAAACTCCTTTTCCCCCAACTCCCAAAGGCAGTCCAAATATCCAGAAGTGAGCTCAACCTGGATTATAGGAAGATTTCTGGCAGTCAAAACCCAGCATTTCTCAGAAACTCGTGAAGCTGGTCCATAGTTGTTAAAAGGAGCAGGACTATCTGCGGTGCCTCTTAGCATAGCAAAGCTCATGCTGGCCTCCAGGCTTCTTCAGTACCTCGGGTACTCACACCTCAGAGTCCTTGGTAGTATCCTAGCCTCCTCTACTTTAAACTCTCTCCAGCTCACAGGCTTCCTGCCCCTGCCTACTCATTCTCCTGATAACCCTACACTTTTGGCTTATTTTCTCTCTCTCTCTCTCTCTCTCTCTCTCTCTCTCTCTCTCTGTCTGTCTGTCTCTCTCTGACTGTCTTTTTGTCTGTCTGTCTTCCCTCCTGCTCCTGCTTCTCTCACTGTTTTCTCTATTCTCTCTCCCCTGTTACATTCTCCTCCCTCACAGAGAGCCCTGGCCAGATCCAGTCGTCTGGTCATATTCAGTCTACTTCTTTCTCTCTCTGCTCTGGATTTTTCCAGATAATCTCTGGCTGTTCTGGCTCTAATGTCTACAATAGAAACCTTCCCCCTAACCATACAATGGGGTGGTCATATTGTCAGTTTATAACAACAGAGGCATACTTGGCTGTGCCTTCATAGTATATGCCACCATGTCCTGCTTGGCTTGGGGATTTTAATACTCTACTGTACACCTCTTGTTCCAGACTATAAGGAATGTTTAATTTTTCTCCAATTGCTCCCCTGGCATTGAGTTAAGTAATTTAATGTCTTTTTCCACATCAACTTTATATTGAATACCTGTCATCCCTAAGACTCTGGTATAGGACCTCTCATGTTGTAGATACCTCTCTGATTGATATAAAGTGTGGTAACAGGTTGACTGGTTACTGTGGCCTTTTGGACCTGAGGGAAGGCATCAGTCCATGTGCTTGAAAGAGAGAGCACACTGTAGGTCTGTGTCCTCACAAACAATTTATTCACTCTTAATACCTTGGGAATTATAAGATGGCTCAGTGGGTAAAGACAATTGCTAAGCAAGCCTGGCCTGCGTTCAATCCCCAGAATACATATAAAGGTGGAAGGATAGGATCAATTCTGTAAAGCTGCCCTCTGATTTCCACGCAAACACCAGGAAGTGCATGCCCTCACCCCATCATGCACACACAATAAATAAATAAATAAATAAATAAATAAATAAATAAATAAAATCCCCACAAGTCCCAACACCCAGTCTTTGTTTAGAAATAATGTTTGCAGATGTAGCTAAGAGGATCCTCTTGAATAAGGGTTGGCCTATGACTAATGTCTGTGTTTGAAGAGTGAAATTTGGCTACATAAAAATGCAGAGGATAGATATTATGTAAATACAAAGGAGAGGCTGGTGCAATTTCTACTCTAGAGCCCATGGAGGAAGACTGGTCACAACAGTATTTTGATGAGATATAGCTCAGAAACTGTGAATGTCTGTCCTCAGTTACCCAGTGTTTAGCCTTCTGCTTTGCAGCTCAAAAGACCCACATACCTGTGCTTATGTGTTTAGCCTTGTCTTACTTAGTTAGGGTTTCTATTCCTATGATAAAACACCATGACCAGGATTAACTTGGGAAGGAAATGGTTTGTTTCAACTTACACTCAATCACTGAAGGAAATCAGGGAAGAAATTCAAGGCAGGAACGGAAGCTGAAGTCATGGAGGAACCCTGTTTACTGAACTGCACAGTCTGCTTTTGTAAATACCTTATAACCAACCACCCCAGGTTGCACCCCCAATGGACTGAACCTCCCACAGCAATCTCTCTCCAAGTAAATGCCTCCACAGGCAGGCTTGTCTAAAGATTAGTTTTACGAAGGCATTTTCTTAATTGTGGCTCCTTCTCAAATAGTTTGTGTAAAGTTGACAAAACAAACCAACCAACTAACCAAACAGAACAAAACAAAACAAGACAAAACAAACAGAAACCCAAACCAAAATACAAAACCAAGCAGCACAAGCCTCACCTCTCTTTGGTCATAAAACATGTCTCTCCGGCTACAGAGGTTGAGTCATTAAGTTTCTCCATTAATTTTAGTATAGCATCATGATTGACATAGGTGCAGACTTCTCTAATCAGACCCTAAGGGGTGCCAAGACTTCTATCCTCACCACCTCAGGGCCACAGAGTCCTTAAGGACTGATGAGTAGGATGGATATCTGCTTATGATTCCTGATAGTTCAGGGAAAAGACTGCTCATGAATGCAGCTTAGAAGTATCATCTGCATAAGAGATACAGGAATAAGAGAGTCTTTTCTTTCATGTGATTGTAGTGAAATCTGAGGACACGAGGTCGTGCCAGAGGTAAGAAGAGTTTGCACCTGAGCATCACATGGTACTTTTCAAGAAAGAACAGGCAATGGTAGATTTGAGCCTCACTCAAAGACCAAAGCCAGAGGCTGCAGAAGAGTGGGGAAAGTGTAATGTCTTTTTCTTTATTTCTTTAAAGAAAGATTTATAATTATTATATATCCATGTGTATGTATGTGTAGGAGAAGTATCATTGGAGGCCAGAAGAGGATCGAATCCTATGGAGCTTGAATAACAGGCAGTTGTGAGACACGTAGTATGGGTGCTGGGAACTGAAGATGCTCAAGTCCTTTGGGAGAGCAACAGAAGTCATAGAGATAGAGTCTCCAGCACAATTCAGTGTCTCTTTAAATACTAAACTGGAAAAATAATAATAGCTAGGAATGAAAGCCTAGTTAAGTTTAAACTCAGTCGATGCTAAGGGCAAGTGGGAAAATTGGATAAAATGAATGAAGGCATTGGAAAGTGATTGAAGTCACATGGAGATGCCGGAGAGAAATGGAAATATGAAGAGTTTGGGATAGGGCTGTGTTTCTGTGGGCTTTGCCAGTCTTGAAAGCTGAACCCACTATTTTGAAGGTATCCTGAGGTCAGGGGGCAGGTGTTGTTACTGGGACCCACAGGAAGGTGAGCTCTGCTTTCTAGCCTCTACCTAGTAAAACCAGTCTACTGATGCCAGAGCTACAGCCTAGCCTTGGTTGTCTCTGGTAGCTCTGTCCTGATCACTGGGTCAGAACAGACTCAGATGGATGTGGTGTCCAAGTGGTTGTGAGTCACCTGCTATGGATGTTGGGAAGTAAATTCTGCTCTTCTGTAAGAGTAGTACACATTCCTATTAGAAGAATCCAACCAAAGCTCCAGATGGAGAAACAAAGCATGATATGGCTTCGTGATTCTGTTTCTATGATTCTGCACACAGTGAACAAATCCAGCCCATGTACCAGTGGTTAAAACAAAACTAAAGAGCAGAAACAGAGAGCCTTCGAATTGGGCTATGAGAGTAAGAAAGGGGATAAATGTAAGGTTGAGAATCTCCTCGGAGAGCCAAAGCTGTAAAAATGGACACATGAGGTTCAAAGAACCAAATAGAGAGTCTAGAGCTTTACTACAATAGCTAAAGTATTTAAATCATACATACATACAATAATTTGAGTTAAACAGCAGACCAGTAGAGCAAGGGAAAAAAAATCTCATGCCATGAATGATAGACCAGAGGGAAAGGTCAAGAACAAGGTCAAGAATGGAGGAGAATGTCATAGGAGGAGGAGAGAACTTGTGGGAGGTACTGGCTCTGCATTGGGAAAGAGAATAACGAAGAGTCTCCAAAAGTAATAAATGACATTATCTATAGATTTAGAAGTCCAGACATAATGTGTTAAAAAGAAATCCATGTGTTTCGTACCTCGTAATGAAACTGCAGAAAACTAAAACAGAATAAAACCACAAAGGCAACTTGTAGACAGAGTTCATATCAAGTCAAAAGGAACAACATTCCAGGAGAACCAGATGGCCATGAGCCTCTTGGAAAGCTTCAAGAAAAATGGCTCCTGGGCTAAAATGTACTTACTAGTAAAATATCATTTAAGCATGATGCTTTTATATCACGAAGAGAACAAAGATTTTGAGAGAGTAACGAGGCAAGTGGAGATGGTTTCTTTTCAAAAGCTGAATTGCCTTTATACCACATGGAGAAAATTAAATACCCTGTCCACATGGGACCCTCTCTTCTGTGTCCCTAAGATATAACAGTGCCCAATATGTCCTGCCTGTCTCCCAGCCATAGGCGCAGAGTCCACCTCCTCTGACTTTGCCTCCAAAGAGCTTCTCAGTCCCACAAGTTCATGGTAGTTGAGAGTCCTTTAGATGAAGCTCTTTGTGTGGGGTGAGTAATAACCTGTCCCCTGACTCTGCTCTTACAACTATTTGTTATTAATAGAAGTGGAAATTCACACTTTATAAATTTAAATTTCTTTATAACATATTCTTACATAAGCCATCAGCATTCTTAATAAGAGAATTATTATTTGGGGCTGGTGAGATGGCTCAGCACCTGCTGCTAAGCCAGATGACCCGAATTTGCTACTAAGGACCTATAAGAACTGACTTTTTCAGGAAGAGAAGAACTGACTGTACAGGTTGTCCTCTGACCTCTTGTGTGCTGTGGGATGGTATATGCATACGTGTGCACATTCAGACACACATACACATGTGTGAGCATGAGAGAGAGAGAGAGGTATGTAATAAAAACTCATTAAAATATTTAAGGACTGGAGAACTGGTTCAACAATTAAGAACATGTACTACTCTTACAGGGGACCAGAGTTTACTTCCCAACATCCATAGCAGGTGACTCACAACCACTTGTAATTCCACTTCCAGTGGATTCGACATCCTTTCCAGGCTTTTGTGCATATACCCACATATGGACACACACACACACACACACACACTTCAAAATAAAATAGAGCTAATTTTTTTCAAGAAAATTATTCTTTCTGTTATCAGAACATATCTAGTTGCATTAACATTTCTTTTATTGGTCATTGGCTACTTTGAGATTTTCTAGAAACCCAAAAGCCACTGATCTTCATTCATTTATGCACTTAAAAATCTTTTAAAAATCAATCTGAGACTATTTCTGTATCCTTAAAAATGAGTGTTATGTGTTTTTCTTCAAAGCTGAAGTAAACATAGGAATTATATTTTGATCACAGCACAGCTAATTGTGTCAAATGTCTGTCTCTCTCTGTAAGAGGAACCCCTTTTGTCCCCGGGGTATGTCCAAGCGTCTCGGTGGGTGCCTGGAGCTTCAGCTGGTACTAACATGTCATACATTATACTATGTTCTTTCTTGTACATGTGTAACTATAGCAAGACTTAATGTATGTATCAGATACAGGGGTAGATTAACAACAACAGTAAGATAGAGCAATTGTGTGTAAGGGGAGGTTCTGATACTAACGTCCCATTCCCCTATTGGTTCCCTTATGTGAACATCCTCCTCAGGGCCTCCCTGCATGGTGCTTGGCCTCCTTCTTCCTCCTGGGATACTGTGGCAGGTTGCAGAGTCCATGTGATGGGACAGTGAGACAAACTGCCAAGATCTTCCCCACCAGTCACTGGTAAACTGCCCTGAGTAGCCACATGAGTTGCAGGCTGTCTAACTCTGTCCTTCCAGCCTTGGACAAGAATCAAGCCTTTGTGCACCATGTTCTCTCTACAGACACTGATACCTGTTAATTATAGAGTAGGTATCTCAGTTGGCAGATTAACTATCACGATGTACTCATGTATTCAAGGATCCCTTGGAGAAGAGTGCAACTTACAGTTATTTCTGAAGATTTTCTTAACTATCTTTGTGCCACACTTGACCTTGGATTAGTCTGTTGTGGATGAGTAATGTCTGTCATTTTCAAGATCTAGAAACATATTAAGCCGTTAGTCAGCATTTACTCAAAGCAAAGCAAACCCACCTAACAGTGCCAGCTCCATCTTGGTCCTGTTTATGGGAACCATATAGGTGTGTGGTTACCTGTCAGAACGTCAGGGCTAGACTTTGGAAACATTTAAAGTTATCAAATGTGGTGGGTGTTAACTGAGAATTCAGCGGTGGAAGGCTGTGGTGACATCCTGAATGCTTTCTTTGATTGCTAGCTCTGGTGGCCTTGGGAGAGGTTTCAGTGTCCGTGTCAGCCTCCTGAACACGACCTGGAAAATACACAGCTTTCAGTGGTCTACGATCCTATCCAGAGCTAACTAGGCCATATTAAAAACCTGTCACAGAACCAGCCCTCCTTGTCCCTCCCTCATAAAGCTGTGTAAAGGCTTGCACTTGTTTCAAGCTACCAAGTTCCTGAAGATTTGTATTTTAGCCATGATGGATGACTTAGGTGAAATGAGTTTGCAGTTTAGGCTCTGTGGATGATTGACATCTTCCCTCTCATGTTCAGTGATAGTTCAAGAGCCTTAGGTCTTCAGGGTCAATAGCATCCATTTAATTGTATTACTTAAAGTTCAACCCAGTGAGGAAAGGAAATAGATCAAGATCTTAAGTAGAGTTGAGGATCATCTACTCGGTTGATCTCAGTATAGAATTACCTTCCCACCAAGTGGTAGAGATCTGAGCTGTAGGGCATAAGAAGCTATGGCACGCTACTGTGGGAGAGCTGGGTGCCAAGGATAATGTCATCACAGTCCTAAGGGAAATCAGCTATACCTGCTTAGTCCCATGATACTCAGCAAGCTGCCTTTCACATTTTATAGACATGGGGATAGGATCTCACTCTGGATGCCCCTGGTTTCCCTGGTCCTTGAAGTCTCCATGGGATGAATTTAGAAAAGACTCAGAATGTGGTGTAAAAGAAATGCATTTTATGCAGAACAGCAGGAGGCATCCTCACAGACAACAGTGAGCAACAGGCCATTGCCAGTGTGCCATTGTGTTGGCATGTGTGTTTAGGTAGATTTTGTATTATTTTCTTAAAGTATCTGGAGTAGATAGCTTTCATGAGGGGCCTTTCCCTATGGGGACAATGGTATGTCTTTGTTCTTCACCAGTAACCCTGCTGCTTGAAAATCTTGCAATCATTTTGGTAGTTCACAAAGTTGTGTTTACATCCAGGGCCAGTGACACATCTCAGATCTCTTACATCAAAAATCATACAGTAGAACAGATTAAAATGTAGAGAAAGAAAACATATTACATAAATAGTCACTTTTTACTACTATGGAACGGCTTTCCTTGAATGGACCTCAAAGTCCTGCTACCTTCATGTTCCTCTCATCTGTAGCTATTCTTTGTATGATATTTTAAATCTGAAGGAGGGCATTTGTGATACTTTTCCCTCCTTTAAAATCATTGTGTGAACGAGGACACAGAAGGTGGGGCCTAAAGCTAATCATGAAAGGAGAGGTCCATCTCCAGTGACTTTCAAGCCTGCTAATTTCTAACTAACTTCTCAACAATGCCCACTGTATAGTTGAGACCCGAAAATGAGTTGGGAAGAAGAATGTCAAGTTAATCCGAAATGGTGCATGAAGGGTTCAGTGTAAGGGTTTTGCATATCCTGGTGATCAGAGGGCTATGTAATGCCTCAAAAATCACACCACCAACGCACCAGACTTTGTGTGAGAGATTTGTTTGGGTGGGAGGGTAGGATTCCAAAAAGTCACTTCAGGATAAAAGAAAGAGAAAGAGAGAGAGAGAGAGAGAGAGAGAGAGAGAGAGAGAGAGAGAGAGAGAGAGAGAGAGAGAATGGGTGAGGGATTGGTGACATGGAACATGTTTCATTGGCAGTTAGTGATGATGAGGACTGAGGTAGGTGTGGGATGGGGGAACACCTGGTTCTGGAACGTGGTTGGTTCTTTCTCCACTCTTGTTTATTTTTAGGTCTCCTAGAAAGATCAAGAGGACCCAGGTATGCAGAGGTATCTATAAGAGGGTGAACTGACTGCAAATAAGAGGAGATAAAATTACAATGGCAATGAAGCACACAAGTCAAAAGACTAATAGGCTTAGCATTAAGATTATAACAGACACAACCCATTTCTAACGCGAAACTCTAAAGACTTAGCTCCAAAGCTATTCTCTAGAAGGCGTGCTTAGTAGCACTGGTTTTGTAGATCTTGTAAAACAAATGAGACATTGGTGGAAATACCAGTAATATACACATAACGTTTAATCTTAAAAATAGTATGAGTGCCCTTCTAAGCAGCCTTAAGGGTACTCTTTGTTTGTTATTGTTTTGTTTGTGTTTGTTTAGAGAGTGGTTCATGAGGACATGTGTGCACTTACATGTAGAGACTAGGGGTTGATAATAGGAGTCTTCCTTAATTGTTCTCTCTCTCTTTCTCTCTCATTCTCTTTCTCTCTCTCCATATATATGTATGTGTATATGTATATATATATATATATATATATATATATGACCCTCTGATCACCGTATATATGTATATATGTGTGTGTACATATAATATATATAAATGTTCTCCATATGTATGTTTCCCATATATTATATAATATTTAATAGATCATACACACACACAAAATATAAGCGAAATCTCAGTAAAGAAAAGGTTAAATGTCTGCTCCATGAATGGGGGAAGAGTTTTATTGTAGGTAAGAGAGAAAGAGAACAGCCAGAGGCATCTGGAATCGTCCAGAGGAGAGAGAATAGGGAGACTGGTTATGGACAGGACTAGAGAAACAGGGAAGTGAAAAAATTATGTGAGTGATTGGTAGCTGGGAGGAGGAAAGCTTGTGAACTGGAGCAGCCTGTAAGAAGTACTTGTGAATAGGTTATGTAATCACAGGAAAGTGTTTCTGGAGGCAGAAACACATTTCACAGAGTCCCTAGAACGCTGCCTCTGCTATAGTCCAGCTTAAGATGAGCAAAGACTGTCATCGTGGGGTCATCTGCTTTGAACTTCAGCCAGTGGCAGATGTACAAGATGCCAAGATCACTGTGTACCATGAGGGAAGCCAGCTACAGCCCCTCCCCCATGCAGTGATTCCCACTCCTCCCTCCAAAGGCTGCAGGTATGCTGCATGCCCAACCTCCTTTCCGTCTGCTCCTGGTGTCATCCATACTCTCGGGGACTTGCTATACTCACAGTTGAAGATGGTGCCATCTGCCCTCCGTTGTAATTCCATTTGCAACTTCAAAAGCAAAGGAACAGATGAGCTGGCCTGCCTCATGTCCTGTGGCCTGTCCACCAATCTCCTCACACAGCCTCCAACCACTGGCGGTTTACACCTTTGTGTGTGAGTCAGCTCAAGGCAGATAATCCTGTTGTCCACAGCCAAGATTTAAAGGTCCAAACTACCAGAGATTCTCACAGATGCACAAACTGGAGCACAAATGGACACTAGGTTGGAGAGAGACATATGAAGGCCCAGGGACAGAAAGGGTAAATGCAGACACTTAAGATTGAGGAGGAAAACAGGGAACACTAGTTGAATTGAGGGCCTCAAACAGGATAGGGAGTGAAAGAACCTGGCAAGAGCAAATGCCTTCGGTTGTCTCAGAAGCCCGAGGAGCAGTTGGGGCTCTGTGAACACCTTTTGCTGCAGCCCCCATAGGTTGCACGATGGTGTTAGCTTGTATTGGGCATTATCTGAAGTTTCTCTTGTCTCCTATTAGAGGCCAAAACCCTCGATAAAGAGCCAATTAAACCCTGCTTCTTCATCTACTGATATTTTATGTGACAGAAGAAAGTAATCTCTTAGACAGGTGGCCTTTTATCTCCCAGGACAGGGAAGTGGATGAAGGCTTTGAACTCCTGCCTGGAGGAAGTGGCCTGCTGTTTTGTAGGGAGACTTCTGACATGGCAGGAGACAGGGGCTGCCCAGAACAAGGCTGGGCCTGTGGTCAGTAAAGGGGAGGGTCTGGGCAGAAGAGGGAGAGCCAGCTATTTCTCTGATAGTTATAGAGCAGCTGGGTATGTGCGTTCCCAGATCAGTATTGCTTGCTGAGAAGCTCAGGTAGAAACTCAGCCTTGTGGAAGCACACTCCCCAACATGTGGACATGGGAGTCTGACAGTCTGCGCACCCTTGTTCTCCTGGCCTGGTTGGGGAATACTGCTTATCCCCAGGCACTTTCTGGCCCAGGCCTTGGGCCAGAGCTTCTCCATCCTTGGAACAGCAGTGGGTTCTCAGTGGTCAGTCTACAGTGGCTGTCTGTGCAGGATCCCTTCCTCACCACCGCATGGACCTTGGTAGCTCTTTTCTCTGTCCTAGGTAAGCAGCTAGTATTGATTTGAGTTTTGTTGTTGTTGTTGCTCTATGTTCATTAGCAGAGACTTTTATATTTCATGTCCTACTTTCTAGGCATCATGATTAATCTAGTAGTCTTGCTCTTTCCACACAGGAATGGCCTCCAAAGCCCTGGTATGCATCTATTGGCCCTAATCACTTAGTGATCTTCCCAAGGGTTCTCAGGGACCCAGATTCCCTCTGGACCCTTCATAGACTCTCTCAGCTCTTCAGAAAAAAGAGGCTGTATTTTGAAGCCTGTTGAATTTTGGGGGGACACTGGGGTGAAATTGGCTCTGGCTACACTGGGTTGAGTAAACCTTGAGACCATTCAGATGGTGTACAGGAATCTCTCATCTACAACCAGGGAGGTCCCCTGTGCCTCCTGCTGCTTTCCATCTGTGTACAAACTGCACAGAGAGGGACATGTCCCTTGGATGTAGTCAGCTGTCCAATCTAAGTTCTTGGCATCTTCCTTAGATTTTTATGCTACCCATAAAATGGGATTAAGACTTAACATCATTATCTGTACTAAACAATACACTCAATGGGTAAAACTACACAGATTTGATAACTCATCTTTAAGGCCAAACCTGATCTGGGGTTGTTGTATCCAATTAAATGAGAGCTGATCACTCTCTGGAAGTGATCAAATCAAGATGAAGAAGAAAAAATATCTTTGTTAGGAGCATCCACTGAATTGAGACCCTTCTAGGAAGTCAGTGTTGGTCACTCTTATTGGAAGTAGATGCAGGGGTTGGTCCAGTCCCACTTGGCCAATAGGGCCATTGATACAGATTAAGGAGTATGTGAAGAAATGACATGTCAGGGTCAGAGTTAGGGTTAGGGTTAGGGTTAGGGTTAGGGTTAGGGTTAGGGTTAGGGTTAGGGTTAGGGTTAGCCTTTCCCAGGGTCTCTGTATGCCAAAGGCTCACTGCCCTTTTGTGGTCCCTGTTTACTAAGATCTCATACATCCAGGGTCCCTGTGTGCTTTAGATAAATAGATGAATAGCTCTTGACTGCAGAGACTCCTTTGAGGGAAAACAGTCCTGTGGTGGAAGTTCATGGTGTTCGGGCAGCTGGTGAAGGACTTGAGAAGCAATTAAACCTCTGTCTAGCCCAAGGGAAGGCTATCAGGGCTGCTAGGGCCTTGGGTAGAGGAGACTGGAGAGTATAGGCATAGGTAAAGAGGCATAGAGGAGTCGCTGAGGTCACCTTTTGGTCTCCGTGAATTAAATTCTCTATGCTAGGGGAAAGTTACCGTACAAAAATACTCAGAGGAGATGGGGAGATGCCCTTGATCTCTAACTTGTTCTGAGATGGAAGGAAGTCATGGAAATTCATAAGTTGTAGGGGTCATCTACAGGTGAGGAGGTGAAAAGTGGAAGGGAGTGGAGGTCCAGGGTAGGGAGCAGTGAGTTTGCAGCCGAGGTGACATGTGGATTGGGTGGGAATAATACTTCCATCTAGCCTGAAAGGAAGATGCAGGTCCCCCAGATCAGATGAGTGATTGAAGGCCTTGGAGAATCTCTCTAGTGAAGCTGGATGCACAGAGCATGCGGAGTAGCCACAATCCAAGTAGATAAGGAACAATCTGTCATGAGGTGTTAAGAGGGTGAAGTAGAAAATGTTTTCAGGAACACAGGGATCAGGTGAAGTTACAGAGGTAGTGCACCAGAAACACAAAGTAGTAAAGAAAGCCTGGACACTAAGGAGAGGGCACAGGGTGGGCTACAAGGACTACAGAGTTCTGGGGCCGAGAAGCCAAGCTTAAGAGTTCTATGTAAGTTTCCAAACAACCAAATCAGACAGGTCACAGTGAACTTAAGAGGAATGATGGTAACTTGTTAGCGGTGATATCATTTGACCTTGGGTTTTAAGGAACAGGGACGAAATACTGTCTAGAAGCAGAAGGAATGTAAACAGGTCAGGAGGACGGAGAAACTGTGCCCTGAGGGTGCCATGTGTGAACTGATAATTTATCCAGAAGAGAAATAAGGGAAATGTTGGGAGTGTCTTCTTCCTAGATAGGGTACCTCTTCAGCTATGAACAGCCCCTATAGATCCCATGGAATGGGGGCAGGGAAATAAAATCTTGGGTAAGCCTGCTTGTCAAGCCTCCTAATCTTTTTTTTTAATTTTTAATATTTTTTATTACATATTTTCCTCAATTACATTTCCAATGCTATCCCAAAAGTCCCCCATAGCGCCCCCCACTTCCCTACCCACCCATTCCCATTCTTTTGGCCCTGGCATTCCCCTATATTGGGGCATATAAAGTTTGCAAGTCCAATGGGCCTCTCTTTCCAGTGATGGCCGACTAGGCCATCTTTTGATACATATGCAGCTAGAGACAAGAGCTCCGGGGTACTGGTTAGTTCATCATGTTGTTCCAACTATAGGGTTGCAGATCCCTTTAGCTCCTTGGGTACTTTCTCTAGCTTCTCCATTGGGAGCCCTGTGATACATCCAATAGCTGACTGTGAGCATCCACTCCTGTGTTTGCTAGGCCCCGGCATAGTCTCACAAGAGACAGCTATATTTGGGTCCTTTCAGCAAAATCTTGCTAGTGTATGCAATGGTGTCCGCGTTTAGAAGCTGATTATGGGATGGATCCCTGGATACGGCAGTCTCTAGATAGTCCATCCTTTCATCACAGCTCCAAACTTTGTCTCTGTAACTCCTTCCATAGGTGTTTTGTTCCCAATTCTAAGAAGGGGCATAGTGTCCACACTTTGGTCTTCATTCTTCTTGAGTTTCATGTGTTTAGCAAATTGTATCTTATATCTTGGGTATCCTAAGTTTTGGGCTAATATCCACTTATCAGTGAATACATATTGTGTGAGTTCCTTTGTGATTGTGTTACCTCACTCAAGATGATGCCCTCCAGGTCCATCCATTTGGCTAGGAATTTCATAAATTCATTCTTTTTAATAGCTGAGTAGTACTCCATTGTGTAAAAGTACCATAATTTCTGTATCCATTCCTCTGTTGAGGGACATCTGGGTTCTTTCCAGCTTCTGGCTATTATAAATAGGGCTGCTATGAACATAGTGGAGCATGTGTCCTTCTTACCGGTTGGGACATCTTCTGGATATATGCCCAGGAGAGGTATTGCTGGATCCTCCGGTAGTACTATGTCCAATTTTCTGAGGAACCGCCAGACTGATTTCCAGAGTGGTTTTACAAGCTTGCAATCCCACCAATGGAGGAGTGTTCCTCTTTCTCCACATCCTCGCCAGCATCTGCTGTCACCTGAATTTTTGATCTTAGCCATTCTGACTGGTGTGAGGTGGAATCTCAGGGTTGTTTTGATTTGCATTTCCCTGATGATTAAGGATGTTGAACATTTTTTCAGGTGCTTCTCTGCCATTCGGTATTCCTCAGGTGAGAATGCTTTGTTCAGTTCTGAGCCCCATTTTTTAATGGGGTTATTTGACTTTCTGGAGTCCACCTTCTTGAGTTCTTTATATATATTGGATATTAGTCCCTTATCTGATTTAGGATAGGTAAAGATCCTTTCCCAATCTGTTGGTGGTTTTTTTGTCTTATTGATGGTGTCTTTTGCCTTGCAGAAGCTTTGCAGTTTCATGAGGTCCCACTTGTCAATTCTTGATCTTACAGCACAAGCCATTGCTGTTCTATTCAAGAATTTTTCCCCTGTGCCCATATCTTCAAGGCTTTTCCCCACTTTCTCCTCTATAAGTTTCAGTGTCTCTGGTTTTATGTGAAGTTCCTTGATCCACTTAGACTTGACCTTAGTACAAGGAGATAGGAATGGATCGATTTGCATTCTTCTACATGTTAACAACCAGTTGTGCCAGCACCATTTGTTGAAAATGCTGTCTTTCTTCCACTGGATGTTTTTAGCTCCCTTGTCGAAGATCAAGTGACCGTAGGTGTGTGGGTTCATTTCTGGGTCTTCAATTCTATTCCATTGGTCTATTTGTCTGTCACTATACCAGTACCACACAGTTTTTATCACAATTGCTCTGTAGTACAGCTTTAGATCCGGCATGGTGATTCCTCCAGAGGTTCTTTTATCCTTGAGAAGAGTTTTTGCTATCCTAGGTTTTTTGTTATTCCAGATGAATTTGCAGATTGCACTTTCTAATTCGTTGAAGAATTGAGTTGGAATTTTGATGGGGATTGCTCCACCAGAGAACTCCTAAACCTGATAAACAGCTTCGGTGAAGTAGCTGGATATAAAATTAACTCAAACAAATCAATGGCCTTTCTCTACACAAAGAATAAACAGGCTGAGAAAGAAATTAGGGAAACAACACCCTTCTCAATAGTCACAAATAATATAAAATATCTTGGCGTGACTCTAACTAAGGAAGTGAAAGATCTGAAGATCTCAGAAGATGGAAAGATCTCCCATCTCATGGATTGGCAGGATCAACATTGTAAAAATGGCTATCTTGCCAAAAGCAATCTACAGATTCAAAGCCTCCTAATCTTAAAGCTTGATATTCCCCCAGCACTGCTCAACTAAGCTGCCCAGGCCACTGCAGCGGGAGATGTTTGTGCTCTCAGGGATGGAGACACAGAGCCAGTCTCACTTGCATTGGAAGTGTGAACACAGGACTCTGTCGTGCTGTGTGAAAGGCCAGGTGCTTTGTTTTCCTCACCCCTTGTGAAGCGTGTGCCCTACAGAGGCAATCTGAAACGGGTGTTTGACTAGATATTTACTACATCCTACTGGGTCTGCTTCAGTAATGCTGGCTACGCACTCCTACAAAGGCGCACATGCTGAATACTGCAGGAATCTGCTCAAACAATAAGGCTATATAGTGAGTGACTCTCTCCTTAGACATGTGGATACTAGACTTGGGCAGGAATTGCCTAATTGGAAAAGTCTCACCAAATCTCCCCATGCCATTGGATTCCCCCCTAGACCCACATTACCGGGTATTCCTGATGTCACCAAGCCTTTGAGCTGTGGGTCTTCAAGTGGCATCTTCCTATTGAGATGACTTGATTGTTATCTTTATTAACCTTTGGTGGTTTCAATGCTGTGGCACACCTATCTGAGCCTTTGGGCCACTTTAGAACTCTCGATGTGACCTGGATCTTGTCACTGAGGTATGGTCACGTTACTACCCAAGTCTGTCAGAATCCCAAGTTCATGGTTTTAAATTAAACAGGAATTTTTACTTTAATGTCAACTTACCCTTTTTCTTTGTGCTTAATTCATTTGTGTTCAATTTAAGAAACCTTTCCAATGATTGTGTAATTTTCTCCCCAGACAGATGCCCAATTGTCCTAGCTCCTTTGTGTTGATTCTCCACCCTTCTAGAATGAGTTCTTCATTCTGCCCATCCCCATGTGGTCTTGTGTGGTTTGCCACTTTGCTGTGCTCATCTTTCTTTTTTATGCTGAACTGTGTGCCCTACTCTGTAATATTGCAAGTCCTCAAAGAGCTGCACATTCCCGACCTTCTTGTTTCCTAGAGTCTCCTGGATTTCTACAAGGGGCATGTGCAAGTCTGTGTACTGTTTGAGATGCAGTCCCCCAGTGTGGTTCAGACCAACTGATAGTGCACTGAACCCACTGGTGAACTTATTCTTGCAATATAATATCTTCCCTCCCAAGAATCTTGCACAGTTTGCACCACGTGAGGACCCTGCTGGAATGCAAGGCCTTCAGACCAACCTGCTAACATCTTTCCTTCCTATCTCATCTCCAGCAGGGAAGCTTCATTTCTTAGGAGTAGATGGGGGCAGGGGGTAGAGGGAGCAGGCCTCACTCTGGAGCACCATGTAGTTCTCAGTCAAGTGCCCCTCTCCAGGAGAAGTTACAGGGCTGAAATGTATCATTTAACTTCTGTTAACCCAACCGAGTTCAGTTTTGCTAGTTGCTAGGTGGTGGTGGCACAAGATTTTAATTCCTGCACTTGGGAGGCAGAGGCAGGTGAGTCTCTGAGTTCCAGGCCAGTCTGGTTTACAGAATGAGTTTTGGGACAGTCTGGGCTACACAGGGAAACCCTGTCTCAAACAAACAAACAAACAAACAAACAAACAACAAAAACAAAACAAAAAAACAAACTAAACAAAAGTTTTCCTAGTTAAGTTATAAATACAAGTTTCAGTTGTGAAAATGGACTGATTTTACCTGACTTGCAATGAAGAATTGTTGATGCCATCTAGCCATGTGTCATCCTTCCCCTGGTGTCTTTCATCACAGGACACACTCCCTCCCTTCTCTGTCCTAAACAGTCCTTATGCACATTACTTTTGATGCAATGAGACTTGGCTTCTACCCCTGTTGTTACCCAATCTCACTTCCTCCTACACAAATCTCCTGCACCGAGCTTCCATTGTATTGTCTTCTGCCCAAAGAGACCCCCATTGTGTCTGCAGTGGATATGCACTGGCTCTTCAGAAACTTCTTCATCTCCCCTTTACAGTGGCAGGACATTACTAGCAGGAACAAGGTCCAAAGTCAGCAGAGCTCCTCTTCAGAAGTCATTCCTATTTTGTTCTGGAGAGAGAGTGCTCAATCAGTAAAGCTTTTACTGGTCAAGCATAAAGACCTAAGTCGGACCCACAAAACCCACATAAAAAATTTATGTACTCTTGGGATACCAGTGCTGGAGGGATGGAGACAAGCAGATCCCTGGGGCTCACTAATCAGCCAGCCTAGCCTAATCAGAAAGCTCTAGGCTCCAGTGAGAGATTCTGTCCCTAAAACAGATGGGTGCTCTCTAAGGATCAATACCCAAAGTTAACCTATGGTCTCCTCCACACTCATATACACACATATGTATTTACACATTCATAATAAACCCTATGATCGAAACAACTCAGAGAATAAAGGGTTTACGTCATCTTACAGCTTGTAATCTACCATCCAGGGAAGTCAGGGCAAGGAACCTAGAGGCAGAAACTGACACTGAAGCCATGGAAGAGAGTTCTGCATTAGCGTTCTCTCCGTGGCTTTCTCAGTTTGCTTTCCTGTACCACCCAGGGCCACCTTTCTAGGCAGCACCACCCATCATGATCTGGACCCTCCCACATCAATCATTAATCAAGAAAATGCCCAACGCCTATCAGTCAGTCTTGTGGAGGCATTTTCTCAATTAAGAGCCCCTCTTCCCAAATGACTAGCTTGTGTCAAACTGACAAAAAAGTATCCAGAACACACAGTTCTTTGAAAGTGACCTGTAAATTCCTTGTGACTTTTTTTTTAGAGATACATTTCAGAAGTTACTAATAAATTTAATGCACTTCCAATCTAAATCCCATTAGGGCTTCTGAATATAAATTAGCCAGTTGGGCTGAAATTTACGCAGAGAGGTAAAGTTTGCAAGGAGCCACACAGCACTGGCTCAAGAATAGCAGGGAATCATAGTATGTCCTTACAGAACTTTGCTCCCTGTCTATGGATCTTTGGTCAATTTTCTGAACTGTGCTCAACTTCTGGTCAGTAGCTTTTGTTTACTTTTAAAAAATGTTTTCTTTAAGAAATGTATTAAAACATGAAATTAATTTGCCGTGAAGCTTTTCCTTTAATTCTGTTCATGGTTCAATGGTACTTTTCCACTAACTACCTCCCCTGAAGCCCACACTGTTCTTACTAAGCTGTTGTTTTAGCAAGTATGCATATGTTTCTTTCATTAATGATAAGCTAGTGGGTAATTTTCAAGTATGTGGAATAATGTCCTTGGAGGACCTTGTTTCCCTCCAACCATGTCAGGGACCTCTCAGCACTATGTGCTATTTTGGGGGAAGTGTGGGACCACAAAGGATCACAGAGCTGGGTCTGTTGGCCTATAATATTAGTAACAATGACTGCAAGTGTACATATGTACTCAGGGAGCTCATATGTATATAAAGAACTGTGCTTGGCATAGGACCACTCAATACAGGAGGTGACTATGGTGAAGGATGCAGGCAGTGCTCACTCCCCTATCAGCCCAGAGCTGCCAATCACAGCCACAAGTGTGCTGTGGGATGTCCTGTATAGCCAGGGGGAGTAAAGGGAGGGCATGTATACCTGCTAGGGGTGTGTGTGCTTTGGGGCTCTTTCCCCTCAGGGAGAGAACTCTGTCCTTGAACCTATATAAAACCATACTCACTTTCTCTTCCTCATCATACTCCTTAAGCCAACTGAACGCCAACAGCTGGGAACAGCCTAAAATAACAGAAAGACTACAGAGACCAGCATCCTACTGGTGGGCCCAGGTCTGCTCCCGTCCCTAAATCCCCCAACCCCTCACTAGGGAGGATGAACTGGGTTTGAAGGATGGGACTCCTCTGAGGGCTCTTGCTCACCTACTTTTTCTTGAGATCCTCAGAGGCCCTGAGAACATGAAGTCACTCCTCTTGCCTACACAATACCCTTAAGATATTTTGGGGATTTTTTGGACATGTTTAGATATACACATTGGTGGCATTTTGTGTGATATTTCTGCACATGTACACAGTGTGCACTGATCAAACCAGCCACATTTCATTCCTCTTCCTTTGCACTGACCTCTAATAAACACTTTTCCACATCCAGGTTGACATATTGTAGGCTCCACATAAGCAAAAATAGGTAGGTAGCATGTGATCCTTTTCTGTTAACATGTCTTGCAGCTTCATGTATTTTGCTGAAAATAACATTGTATTATATTTCTTTATGACTTAATGATATTCCAGTGTGTGTGTGTGTGTGTGTGTGTGTGTGTGTGTATAACATTTTATTTATCCATTTTTCTATTGATGGACACATACTCATTCCATATCTTAGTTCTTGAGAACAGGACAGCAACAATTGCAGGTCTGCAGTGTCTCTATAGTACACTGATTTGATTTCCTTTGGATATGTAGGTAGATAGTAAAATCATACGGTAATTCTATTTTTTGTGTTTTGAGGGGACCTCCATAATTTCCTCTGGTGGCTGTACTTGTTTACATTCCAGGAAACCCTGTGTATAGATTCAGTCTCCACACCCTCTCCAGTATGGTTTTTATATGCCAATAACAAACTTGCTAAGAAAGACATCATAGCACCATACTTACTATAACCATAAAAATAAGTAAAATAAAACCAAGAATAAATTTAACCAGGGATGTGAATGACCTTTACAGTGGCAATTATAGAATCCCAATGAAAGAAAACAAAGAAGCAAAAGAGTGGAAAGGCCTCCTGTGTTAGTGAATTAGAGACAAAGCTATTGCTAAAATATACACACTACAAAGCAATCTGCAGATCCAATATACACCTGCATCAAAGCACCAAAGATGATTTTCACAAAGCTTAGAAAAAAGTTCTTAAAATTCATAAAGATACTCAGAGTCAGAATAGCCCAAACTGTCAATCCTGAGTAAGAACAGCAGTGCTGGAGATATCACAATACCTAATCTCAAACTGCATAACAGACAAAGAGTGACAACAACTATGTGCTGTGGTATGAAAATAGACATGTAGACTGATAAACCAGAACAGAGAACCCAGAAACAAACCGACCAAACTATAGCCAACTGAATCCCAACAAGGCATCCAATATGGCAAAACAGCCTCTTCAATTGATGCTGAGAAACTGGGTATCCACATGTAGAAGGTTGAAATTTAAACTCTACCTCTCATCTTGTCAAACAAACAAACACTCAAGCAATGAATGAAATACCTAAATGGAGACCTAAAACTTAGGGCAGAGGATATATCTTGAAGAGTAACTGCCTAACATATGCTAAGTCCTGCATTCCATTCCTAACACTGAAAGAAGATGGAGGAGGAGGGGGGGAGGAGGAGGAGAAGGAGGAGGGGGGAGGAAGGGGAGGAAGAGGAGGAGGAGGATGGGGGGAGGAGGGGGAGGAAGAGGAGGAGGAGGAGGGGGGAGGAGGGGGAGGAAGAGGAGGCGGGAGAGGAGGAGGAAGAAAAGAAGAAGAAGAAGAAGAAGAAGAAGAAGAAGAAGAAGAAGAAGAAGAAGAAGAACAACAACAACAACAACAACAACAACAACAACAACTCTGTAACCACTAGAGGAAAACAGGAAAAAGTCTTGAAATATTTGTATAGAACAGTGGACTTGAAGCAAGAATTGAAGATGAAATTGTACCTACACTAAAAAGACTGTACAGTAAAAAAAAAAAAAATTGGAGAAGGATATGAAGTTTTGTCAAGTATTCATCTAATGGGGATTTACATCCAGACTGTATAAAGAACACAGAAAAACTCACAAATCAAGCATTCCATATTAGTAAGTAGTCAGATGAGCTGAATAGACACTTCTAAAAAGAAAAAACACAACTGGCCACCAAATATATGAAAAAACACGTAATATTATTAGTCACTAGGAAAATGCAAGTCAAAACTACAAGGAGATGCCATGCCACGCCAGTGTAGAAAAGAGAAAGGATTCCTTCAAAGAATTATTGTTGTAATGCTTTAAAAATCTAGTGAAATTAAGATGAATATGATAATATACTTTAAAGAAAAGTTTGGGCAAAAATGAAACATACATTTTAAGTTCAGAATTTATGAGAGGACAGCACTGCCACCCCTCAGCTCACAGACTCCTGTGGGGCTGTGTGCCACATGGGGCCATTCCACAAAGAAAGCTTGTCATTTCTGCTTCAAGAAGCCACACATTCCAGAAATGCCCAGCCCAGAAATGCAACAACATATTCATGGGACCAGACAGTGATTAAGAAAAGACAGAATGTCTGCCATGGTGCCTACCATGGCTCAAGGAACAGTTGAGTAAACTATAATACATTCCAATCCTTACACATCATGCATGAAGATGAAGAGGCAGAGGTGGGGGCTTCTTCTCTTGTCTCTTTTACATCATGCAGAATTATTTATCTGCTCCTACCCATGTGGTGTGTGTGTGTGTGTGTGTGTGTGTGTGCCAGAGATTGATTTGGGGTATCTTGCCCTATCACTGTTCAAATTATTTTTTGAGACAGGTTCTTTCATTGAGCTTGTACCTCACCATTTCAGTTAGATTGGCTGGCCAGTGAGACCTGGAGATCTTCCTGTTTCTGCTCCCAATCCGTATGCTGGGGTTACAGGTGCATGCTGTCGTGCTTGGCTTCTATGTACATGTCAGTGGTACAAACTCAGGTCTTCATGTTCACACAGAAAACACTTTAACTACTGAGCCACCTCACTGTCCTTAGTTGTCTTCCTCTTCTTCTTCTTCTTCTTCTTCTTCTTCTTCTTCTTCTTCTTCTTCTTCTTCTTCTTCTTCTTCTTCTTCTTCATCGATTTGCTTTTAATTATGTGTGAAGATGAGTACATGTAGCCATGGAGGCCAGAGACACTCTTTTTTAAAATTTTTTTCTACTTATTTCATGTATGTGAGTACACTGTAGCTGTCTTCAGACACAGCAGAAGAAGGCATTGGATCCCATTACAGATGTCGGTGAGCCACCATGTGGTTGCTGAGAATTGAACTCAGGATCTCTGGAAGAGCTGAAGTGAGTTCTAGAAATAAAGCAAAGGTTTTGGAAGAGTGATTTGCTTAAACATTAAGCTGTCTCTCCAGACCACTTTTCTGCTTCCTTTAAAGGCTCAGAAGGAAAAAGATTTAAGAAACTAATTCATATAGTTTTTTCTACTTTTAAGACTTGGTATCAAAAAAATATTCACTCTTTGAAACTCTAAGTGGACTAAGAAATGCAGTCCTATCCACTCTTAGGAGACTCTTTCAGATCAGACCCTCCTAAACCACTACAAAGTTATGGAGTCCACTCATTGGAATTCAATGTCAGTGCAAGGATGCTCAGTCCTGATGCTTATATTAGAAGACAAGAGCTCAGTTAGCACTAACTCATCTGAGGAAGTCAGACCAAGGTCAATTACAGGAATGCAAATAAACATCACAGATGAAATGCACCAGCACTTAATCACACAAGACAGAAATTTGTTATTCTTGGGCCTAGGGCAGCTCTTGGAACATAGAAGACATGTGAAGGGAGAGAGGGCAGGGGGAGATGTGAAAGGAAATAGAAGACAGTGGAATAATAGCACTAAGGATTAGTTTTCTGAAAATAGAATACACAATATTGCAAAAAAAATAATAATAAAGGGATGAAGTCCAGAATCGATACTTGAAAGGGTAGCATAATATATATATAGAGTTAGAGAGAACTTTCTGGAAAAATATAAACTGCCATTCAAGAAGATGTAAACTCATGATACTTCCCTAAGTTAAAAGCCCTGCCTCTCTGACCATCAGAAAAGTGTCTATAGAGCAGAAACATCTGTGCCAATCCTCTAGGCCCTATAGACATGGGAAACACTGCCAAGCTTGTGTTCCACCACACTCAGAACTCCTGTGGCTTTGTGCTTGAATTCTGTTTCTTTTCTAGCATTCAGCCATGACCTAGGGACAACACCAGCAGGATATGGGTGGCTCAAAAACTCATCCAGTTATGCTGGGGCCTGGAGCTGACAGACCTGCAAAGTCCTGGCCTACCCAAGCCTACCTAAGTAAAAAAAAAAAAAAAAAAAAAAAAAGCATTTTACAAGGTCTAGGCACTTCTAGGCGAGGGAAGAATAGATTGACACTGGGTTATAGGGTCGGCTCAAACTAATTACCTGTGAGAAAATTCTGTCAGGTGGGTGTGATCTTACTCAGTACTCAAAACACCATTGCAAATGGACTTGGCTTTCATGTAGTTTAATGTGCATGAAAATAGTGTCTGTTCAGGGCTGGAATATAATCAGAGGTCTGTATAGGGCTAGCCTACGAGCATAGCTGGGATCTACACAGGCCTGAGATATATGCATGATTGGTATCTGCATAGCGCTGGAGTCTGGCTAAGAATGTTGTTCAGGGTGTTTGTGCAAAGCTTGGACTTGTGTGTGATGACATCTGTGTAGAGCTTGGATCTGTGTGTGACTGATACTTAAATAGGGGTGGTATCTGGAGTCTAGGCAAGGTTGGGTCTATGCAGGGATAGGTTTGTGCATGGTGGAGTTTGGAGGTGCTGGATCTGGGGTAGAGATTTATTCAATATACACTTGGAAACCTGTCATATTCTCAGCAAGGCTGTGAGCTCTGTGGGCAATGACTTTCCCTGCAAGGACCTTTACTATACCACAGCCAGCAGGGGGCAGGCAGTCACCTCTTCAGGGCCATGAGCAGAGTGCTCAAGGGGACTCTGCTCTACTAATCTTTTTTTTCCTTCTATTTAATTTTTATCAGAAATAATGATTAGAAATCAGAAACCACAGCTAAAAAAAAGAAAAGAAAAGAAAAGAAAAAAGAAAAGAAAAGAAAAGAAAGAAAAGAAAAGAAAAGAAAAGAAAAGAAAAGAAAAGAAAAGAAAAGAAAAGAAAAGAAAAGAAAAGAAAAGAAACCACCCTTGGGAAAGGTGGGGCAGGTTAGAGAGTCTGCTGCCTCCTCAGCCACATCTCCCCACTGCTCTGTGCAGAGGAAACAATAGGAGGAACCAAGGCTTCTCCACGTGTCTGTCTCTGTGGTCCCTGACCCTCACATAAACCCACATGAATGCGGCTTCAGACACCAGGGTAGCTTCCTGGACTGTGCTATCTCCTGGCTTCTCTGTCAGGGCTCAGAGAGGATGCACTTTTAGGTGCCACGCTGAGGTGGAGGCTCATCATCTGTCAGTAACCGAGGTCTTGTACTGCTTTTTAACATTCCTCAGATGTTGGAGATCTTTCTAGTGCTGTCAAGTTTCTAGGTTAGTGTCAGAGATGGTGGAGAAGCAGAATGGCTCATGGCTTAGTGTACCAGCACAGCCCCAAGCTGTGGCTCCCTCACGGCTCCTGTTCCTCCAAGGCTAACAAGCACTAGCCTTTCTAAGACCCCCATAGTTCGAGCCTCAGCCCAGGGGCAGGTTAGCACACTCAGATTTGCTCTACCCATTCCCCCGCCCCCCCATCTCCACTATAGAATGTGGCAGGACCAGAGACTGTGTTCTCAGTGGTGTGAAGTTCAATCTTGTGCTCATTCCTACCCTAGCCATACTACCCAGGCCTGAAGGGGTCTAAGAGGTGGGGGGGGGGTCCTCATTTTCTGGTGGCCCAAGAGCCTATCAGAGAGAAGGCTGTCCCCACCACAGGTTATTTCCCCAGTGGCCTAGGCTCAGGCCAATCCAGCAGGTGTCTGGGTTCCTCTGGCCTGTGGCTGTTTCTCACTACTGATCCTGAAAAACTGTTTTTACCTTCACATCTTATGTTGCTATTTTGAGTTTTTGCTCTTAATTTTTAGATCATTGACTCTGTGTGTGTGTGTGTGTGAATGTGTGTATATATATATATATACATGAACTTGTATGGAAGCCAGAAGTAATTATATTTCTCTCTCTCTCTCTCTCTCTCTCTCTCTCTCTCTCTCTCTCTCTCTCTCTCTCTCTCTCTCTCTCTTAGTTTTTGAGACAGGGTCTCTCAGTGAACCTGGAGATCACTAATTGGCTGGACTGGCTCGTCAGTGAGCTCCAAGGCTGACTCTACCTGAACTCCTGAGTACTGGGATTACAGGTTCATGCCAGTATAACCAGCTTTCATGTAGGTGCTGAAGATCTGAGCTGAACTACTCATGCCTGTCAAGGCAAGAGATTTACTAAATGAGCCATCTCCTGGATTCCTAGATTTTGGCTCTTTTGAGACATAGTCTTGCTTTGTAGTCCTGGCTGGCCTCAGACTCACTGTATCATCCAGACTAACCTCAAACTTGTGGCAATGCTCATTCTTCTGACTCCTAGGTGTTGGGATTACAGGAATATGCCAGCATATTAGCCATACCATTTGTTTGAGTCAGAAACAACTATAGCCACAAGTCAGATTTTATGCTCTCCCTATGGTCCTGCATGGGTACACACCTCGGAGCCATGCTTAGTCAAACTTGGCCTTTCCCACACATAATTACCTTATATCAAACTGGTAATATAAGGGGAGTTGCCCCTGATCACACAGTTCTCTGTGTGTGCAAACCTCTATCATTGGTGGTGGGCAGGGTTTTGGAGGGAACTTTAGGGATTCACAACTAAAGGTCAGATTCAGGGGCCTTGTAGTCAGGGATTGTTTCAGAATGGCTGGTCATCTGGGCAGTAGATCTTGCCTCTGTTCCCCAAGCAGATCGGGGATGCAAGCTCTCCCAGAAGCACTACCAGTTCACTCTCCTTGAGGGAAGCAGCATTTCCCTCAGGGTCTCATTTTCTAGGGGTAAGCCACCAACTTCCCCAGCTGCTGCGAATTAGGTAGGATAGGGTCCCTGAAGGCAGATTACCCAGTTGCCATACTTGCCCTGTGCCAACTGGAATTGTTGTGCTGATTACTCACAAAATGGCAGTGTGTGGAGGCAGTGTTGTCCCCGGTGGTGCGTTCCACTCATAGAAGTGCAAGGTCACCCAGTGAGATAGCCACACCTCATCTCAGAGCCCACTCCAGTATTTGACTTCTGTAACCTCCCAGGCACCCTAGAAGAGGCTGGGTGCTGAGTTTCGTTTCTATTTATAGTTATCTTGTTCTATGTTGAGGATAATTTTATAACCTGATTGAAATTCCTCTGGGAAGTAGGTAGGGGTGTACACCCTAAATAGATAAGGTGCCCTGTGATTTGGTGAAAGGCAATATTCGTTTATTTCCCCTGTCGTAAAAATGCTCTACAATCTTAGTGAAGCAAGAGTTGACAACCTGGGAGATGCCCCAGGAGGGAGGTGGAGGCAGCACTCGCTGATTTGCATATAAAACTCAAAATGGGAGGAGAGTTTATAGGAAGAATAGAGCAAGGCTAGATACCCCTGCTGCCTGGCTTCCTGTTCTTCCTGTTCTTCTTTTGGTGTGTCTAGCCAGTTTCTGCTCAGCCATGTGAAGATTGGACAGAAATCCCAGGGTGAAGGATGCTCAGAGGGCAGCATCCACCTGCCCAGCTGAAGCTCTTACTAATTACCATCAGGCTTAGTCTGTGGTTTCTTTTCCAGAGCCCAGTCTCCTCTTTCCATATTGGAGTCTTCTCCTCCTAGATAAGTAGAGTAGGAGAAAATATGTGAAGACTGAACCTTGCACGAGGACAGGAATGATTGGACGTTTATTCTGGCAAAGGGTCACTGGAGCTGCATAGCACTGGGCTGTGGAAGCCACTTTTTTTTTTTTAAATGTAAGAACTAATATAAAGTTCCTCACTCGCCTACGTTTTATTTAACAGCTTTACTGAGGGTCAATTGACATACAATCAACCCTATAAAGAATCAATTCTATGTTCTGACATGTGGCTCTCCTGGAGAAAAATACCACCATAAACAAGATAAGAGATTTTTCCATCACCCATAGGTCCTTGTGTCCCTGAAGTTCCCTCCCTGTCCGTGACCCATCTTAGCACAGCCAACCTGGCTCACCCTGAAGGGATAGCCAGTTTTCATCTTCTAGAACTCTTACAGAATTATACACTGTGACTTTTAACCTTTTGTCTTTCTGCCTTCACTCAGAAGAGCTGTTCTGAGACTCAGCTCTGATCTGAGGCACAGCCTTAGTCATGTTCACAGGCTAGTTGTATTCCATTATATAAGTGAACCACAACCTTTCGTTATGGTGCTCACTTGAGTTCTTTCCAGCTTTGTCATTACTTTAGCCATCCTCACTTTCTTTGATTATGACCAACACAATGTGGTTTTCCTCCAAGACTTTAGTTTTAGCTTAACTTTTTTATTTATACTTAAAAGTTGTGTTTGTTTTTTTTTGTTTTGTTTTGTTATGTTATGTTTTTTAAGAAACAGATAACTGGACCTTAGATGCCCCCACCTCCAATCTGAAACACTTTTAAAAATCATTTTAATTGTAGTGTTTAGACCATTTATATTTAATGTGATTGTGAAAGGTAGAACTTAAACAGGCTATTTTTGTTTTCTATTTGTTCCATCCATTCTTTGTTCTCTTTTGTTTAGTTTTCCCTTTTTTCTATGATTTCATTTTATTTCTTTTGGGGGTTTAGTTTTATTTGTTGTCTTAGAATCTCTGGCACGTCTGTATTCTCATAGTCTACCATCAAGTGACAACACTGAACTAAGGGACTTTCAGCTGTGTTTTCTGATTCTTCCCTCCTGGCCTTTGAGCTGTTTCTGACACACACCTTTCCTACATACACTGTAATGTCATTTACTATGCAGTAACAATTTTCTTCCCATACCTAAGAGATCACAACACACAATGCCTGATGTCTATAGAGTCTTGAAAGCATTTGCTTCATGTCTTATTTCTAAGTCTTTATTTGATTCGGACCACTGGTAGTGTAATCCTGGTCCTACTTACTTCTTACTTGGAAGGGGCCTCAACTAACATAATTGTTAAAAATAACCTTTTAAAATAATGTACTTTAAAAAATAACTTTTTCTTTGTTTCTTATGTCATCTGTGTTCAGTGTAAAAAGAAAGAGTGAAGCTTTAGATAAAAAGTAAAAGTTAATTAAAATAAGTACTATGTATCCTAAATCTTAGCTTCCAGTAGTGTACAGTAAGGCTGTGTCTGCCCAGAAACATTTTTGCACACATCTGTATTAGTTTCCAATTTAATGACAATCACAGTGTATATGTGGGTCTGAGTTTTTCCCCCTGGAATCACATAGTTTTCCGTATCCTTAAAGTTCTGTTATAGCATTGCTTATTTATAACTTTATTTTCTGGGTTCACATAAGGGCCCACATCGACTAACAGAACTTCAGGGTGAAGTTCTTACATGATAAGTACTGGGCTAATGTGAAAGTAGGTCAGGAAGAAGCTGAACTTCCCGTCAGAGGACATATCTGAGTTGGGGCACCCACCCTTTGGGATCTGTGAGAGCTCCTACTGCTGGGGCAGGTGTTGCCTCGAGTTAACATGTTCCTGGACTATAAGGACCTTGAGCAGGAGCCTCTCCAGAGTGACTACCCTATCTTTTATCTCTAGTCTCCACCACCATCAAAGCAGAGGTCTGTCTACCGCTGAACCTCAGTCTTACCACCTGGCAACCAATAACCCTGGGCTGTGGCAGTCAGACTGATGTCTAGCAGGGTTGTGTTCTAAGCCTGGGGGCATGAACAGACTTTAAGATGTTTAGAAAGTGAGACCTGCCTCACTTACTAATTATTTACTAACGTGCAAAGGAGCCTCAATTCAGTGATTCTAATATGTAGTCTGTGAAATACTCAGAACTCTAATTCATGGAAGTTCCCTTCCTGTCTGGGTCCTGTGCTATTTGAAGGCCCCACAGCAATATCCTTTCTGCCTTCTAAGCTGGTCTTGTTTCTCCCTGAGGACTGAAGACCTCTAGCTGAATTCTTGGGAACCTCTTGCCTCTCCACACCAACTGAAGTCCTAATCTGTTCCTAGATGGAAGCAGCTATAGACAGGAGCTGCGCTCTAAGCATCTAAAGGACCTGGACCTGAGGAACTGGAATACACTGCAAAGGGAATTTTCCTGCCTTATTCAGGAGCAGGAAGTGTATGTGACTGTCTGAGCGGCAAGAATAATCAGATGTCACAAAGTCCAAGCCTTGTAATTCTGTGAACTTTATTAGTAGGAGTGGCTGTCTCCCGACATGGTCACCCCGTTCTAAACTCATTGAGGCACGAGCATACGGTGTTCCAACCCAGAGCAAGGCTGTTGAGTGCATGAGGCTCTGAGCCTTGGCCTCTAATGGGGAAAAGGGCATAGGGCAGGGAAGAGTGAGCAGGAAGACCTTGAAGGTTGGCTCCCTGGGACTGGAGTTGTTGGTATAGGGGTCCCATTGAGATACTATTATTATGTTGTCACTGTTATGTCTTGTGATCCCACTGACACACCTATATTTAAAACTAAGACCCCCCCCAGCAAAATCATAGTTTCTTTAATATCAATGTTGGGGTCATACCAGGATAGGCGTGGCCTTGAGTGGACTTTCCTCCTGATAAGCCCCTGGCAGCTGCTCTGGCCTTGGCAGGAGCCAACAAAGTGACTTTTCTCTACCTTCTCCTTCCCGGTATCCTCCCAAAGTTGTCCAGGCTTTCCAGGAACTACAGAGGTCTGGACAAGAACATAGACGTGTGGGTCTAGGCCTACTAGACAAGGGGCTTACAAACCAGTTCAAGCTACAGGCATAGGTTCAGTAAGCTCCATAAATGACTACGGATGGGGTTAGGGAGGGCAGAGTCCCTGGAGCCTGAAGCCTTGGCCATAGTTGTAGTCCTTGGCCTTGTCCCAAGGGGGAAGAAGACTCCTTATGTTTCTTTAATAGAAAGCTAGACTTATACCTCAGTCCTGGCATGAAGTAATCTGAGGATCTTGGTTTTGCTAGTAGGTAGTACAAGCCACACACTAGTCTCAAGTCACCCACAGAGTGCAGGCCCTCTGACCACTTCGGCAACTCACCAGAGATGACCACTGGCTATAAGACTCCTGAGCTACTTTAAAGCTATGAACTATAAAACTTCTTTCAGTGGTGATGGCCTAGGGTGTGGATGATTAAAGGGAAGGGATAGAAATATTTAGGACTGGAGGTAGATTTGTCAGTCTGAAGAGAGAATTGGAACAGATTTGTGAGGCATGTTGATACATTTCCCAACCCCTTGGTTGGCTTGCTAACTCTCCACCATGAAGCAGAACCTTTTACCATAAGGCAACACTGCATGCCCACAGATGGAAGAGACACCTGGGCAGCTAGCCAGGAGCTTTTCAGTATCCTTCACTAACCAAGGCAAGTCAATGGGCTGATCTGGCTCCTAACCCCCAGGGATTAAGTCTGACAGGGATCCCCAAGTGACCACACCTTTAGATCAGGCTTTGGATTGGTAGAGGTAGCTCTCAACTGATAAAGTCTTTGCTATACAAGCAGGAGGACCTGAGTTTTATTCCCAACAGCCAGGTAAAAAGCTAGGTGTGGTTGTGTGGGCTTATAATTCTGGTATTGGGGAGGTAGAGACGGGCAGATGGATCTCTGAGAAGCTCTAGCCACCTCGCATAGTGTACTTGGTGAAACACAGGGCCAAGTAGAGAGGCCTTTTATTAAATAAAAAAGATGGGCAACTCTGAGGTGTGATACCTGAGCATGACGTCGGGCTTCCACATAATATGCACACACATAGAGGTATACTCGCATCTACACAAACACACATGGAACACACTAGAAAAAGAGAGAAGACGGTGGAGACATAGATGGGAAAGAAAAAGAAAGTATACAGAGCTAGGCGTATCTGGAATCCCAACACTCTGGGAGGCTGAAGCTGAAGGTTGAATTTGAGGCCAGCCTAGGCTACATAGCCAGATCATGTCTCAAAAAGCCAAACAAACTAACAAAAATAGGAAAGAAAGATAAGGCCTGTTTATTCATTTATGGTTTGTTTGAGGGCTTGAGACTTTGAGGAAATACTGCAATAATCTTTTTGTTCCAGAGTCTAGTGGCAGGACCAGGTGGCTGTTAGCACAGGTTTCTCTACTTTGGCCTGCAGGCAGACTTCTTTGGTAGTCTTTTGGGTCCTATCGAGCTTGTATGATATCTGGGACTCCCCTTATGGTCTAGACAGACAGAACCCTGGGAAGGATTAGTCACCACAGTCTTGATTACATAGCAAGAAGCAAATACCTTTAGATGGCTCTTCACTGCTTTGTGGCCCCGCCCCCAAGGCCACAGGACCACCAAAGCATGTTGGAAAGGAGGCTGACACCCAAGAGGATTTCTATGCACGTGTTTGTTTTCCTCCCTGAGATCCAAGGGCCCAAAGCCCAGCTTGTGATTTCAGCCCAGCTGCAGGGCACGTCACCCTCTGTCTCCACCTGAGTAATTTAAAAGCATATAAACCTAAATGAGGCAAGGAAGTGGAAGCGGAAGGCCCCCACCCTCCCTTGGCCTCCATATAGCACTGGCCTGCATTTGGCAACCCTGATGCGTTCTTGGCCCTTCTCCTTCTCCCAGCGAGGAGAGTGGGTAAAGGTGAGATGGTGAAATAATTTCCAGTTTCCTGCTGACATTCCTGATAATAGTCTTGCTGGCTGGGAATCCAGGTGACGCTGGACATGGCTTTTGAGAATGGCCCAGTTCCTGGAAGGGAAACATTCCTCCTTAACTGATTAGGACTCAGAGGACCTTGAGAGGCCTACAGAGGTTAGACTAGGAGCTGTGGGTCTCTTCTGAGCCTTAGAAGGGGGTTCTTGGGGGTAATTATCACAATTGCAATCCCAAGCTTCTGTCTCACACTCCTGCTCTGAGCTTCTACCCAGCTCAGGAGGCTTAGGAATGACACCGCACTATGACTCCCTCAGAAGAGGTGGGTCAGGGTGGACTTTCCATTTCTTGAAAGACTACAACAGGACAATGACCCAGCCCACTTTAAAAATAATAGCCCAGCCTGCTTCGGGACTAGGGAGGGAACAACAGGACTAGCCATTGTGTAACAAAGAAGTTGTCCAGTGTGCTCCCTCAAGGACAGGGCACACTAGGTTCTCAGATAGTTCTCAGCTATAACCATTCAGAGCCACTATCCCTGGAGCTTTATGATTAGGGACCTGAAGGAGAACAGCTTTTATGCCTCCAGTATCCTGGAAGCCATGTTCTTTGATTCCTTCCTCTTATTGACTGACTCATTTAGCCTTTACGTCCACTTCAAGGTCCAGCTTCCTATCCAGTTCACCTACGTTTTTTGTCCTTCACAGAGACACTGTGTTGTATTTCCTGCTTTTTCTCTTCTTGGTCACAGGATCACCCACACTGTGGATGTCTCCCACTCTATACCCCACCCCATACACTCTTCCTGTGTTTCTCAATGAGACACCTTCATTGCATGCCACAAGGCCCCACTGTACCTAGAAGGACTGTGTTTGTGTCTTCTCTAGGCACTAGTGAATGACATTCTCTGTGGTTAGGCTTTCCTCCATAAGTGATCTTGAAAAATGAGTATTCCTGACCTCTGCATCCCCACCAGACCACTGCGTACCTGCCTAGGGCCTGTTTGCATTTACTATAGGGACTTGAGCTTGTCCCTCCATAATCTAATGACTATGTTGTCATACATAAGAGCATTTTGTGTCTTTACTCCTGAACATAAACACACACACACACACACCAGACCCCACATTCCCACACACTCCCACAGTATTGAGCCTCTGTATTCTTGCTGGAAGGATAACCAAGTACTCTGAGCTCAACTCTTTTAATTCCTCCTTCCACTCCTGTTGAACCCAGCTCCATGGAGTATCCTTGTGACAGAAGCATTGCTGGACTTCCCCAAGGTGGCCCTAGGACATTCACATCTATAGTCAACAGTGATACATCCCTTATTCAGCGCAGAGGATGATGCCTGCTATGCTCAAAGAGTTGGGACTTCTAGGTCCCAATTGCAGGACTGATGTAGCACAGAAAGGATGTTGGTGAAAGAGAGTGGGCACAGAAGGAGGAGAAGGACACAAGAGCTACAAGGCAGTGAGAGCGCTGCTATCCAGAATGAACCTGGCTCTGGGCTTAGCTTCTCCTTAGATGCTGCTTCCCACAGGATGTAGCTATCCAGGAGATGAAGTTTACCACTGGTCCTTAACTTGGTCCCAGATTCTCAGCAGGGACAAACAACAGATCATAGTCATGTGGGGATGCAAAGACACTGTTGTCCACATACTTAAACCTTTTTGGATTCCCTATGAAGTGATAAGAAGCCTGGAATACAGTCCTACCATCTGAGTTATGTCTGCATCCAAGGAGGAATGCATGTTGCTCCACAGTATAAAGATAGGGGTTTTGTCAAGAAGAAGCTCTCCAGATTTGGCTCTGTCTTGATAGGTGTATATGAGGTCTAAAGACCCTTCCCTCCTTTCACACATCTGATGCTCAAACTCTAGTATATTTTATGGGCTGGAAGAATATCAGGAAGCTAAGATGGGAGAGCCTGGCCCCAGCCCTGTCATAAGTACCTATATATGACTGTCTCTAGGGACAAATTACAACAACCTCAGAAGTCAGCACAAGTAGGTCTTATTCCATCATGGAGACACTGACTGGCCTATGTCTAGTCAATAGGAGAGCCTTCCAGCAAAGTGAGCACACATCCAGATTTGCTGTGGTGTAGCCTGGCAATAGCCAGTAGGACCTGTGTTGTTCACAGTGTGCTCTCCTTTCTTGACTAGGCTGGGGAGACACTACAGAATCCTTTCCTAGGGACACTGGAAGAAGGTTCACTGGAAGAGAAAAGAATCCCTATGGGATAAGAGCAGGAGTACTTGATGAGGGCTCAATGACAGACAGGTAGAGATAACCCAACTGCCTTTCAGTGTCATCTCAATCTGTGTCATAGACTGCCTCTCCAGTCACCTTGAGGCTTCTTTCCCTGACTGGCTTGGCTGGAACTTTGCTGGGGAAAAAAAAAGCCTTGTGAGCTGGGCCGATACGTAGCATCACTCACACCACATGCTCTTGGAAACTAAAGGCTGTGTTTTGATGAACTGGAGGCCTGATTATAGAAGGTATAATCTGTGAAGGTAGTGCATTTCCTGGAGAATCTCTTCTTTGTGTTTCCTAACACTGGGCCACTAGGATAGCAGTGGTGGTCCCTAAAACTAGACTTCCTCCTTTGGAACCACCTCTGTTCTAGTGTTTCCAAAATTCCCCAAAGCCAGCTAGTGTATGTTCCTACACTGGTGGTGTTCCTGTCCCTTTGTGGTCCTCTGACTTTGATGCCTAGCATACCTACCCTGAGGATTCCTGCTTTCATAGTAATGACAGGCAACTGGTTCCTACTTAGTCAAGGTCACCCTGAGACTTCCCAGCATGCACCTTCTCCACTCAGGCTGTTCAGGTCTACAGTGTGTCTGGGTTCCTGGAAATGCCCTTGCATGGCCACAGCAAAGCTACAGTGTTCTGTAGAGCCTATTAGCTTACCTCACTGTTTTCTCAGGGAATTCCGTGTTAATCTCTCAAGCTCACTCTTGCAAGTAGTTCACTGTTGTCCTGACCTACTTGTCACCAGACATGACTGCAGTCTTTATTATTGCAGATGAAATAATATCATGTCTTGATGAATCCAGAGCAGTGTGCAAGCTGGGAGCCCAGGAGAGAAGCCATTATTTAAAAGAGAGGCTGGGAGGGCCCAAAGGTTAGAGGATAGCTCTGAAAGTGGAGACCCTTCAACAAAAAAAGACCTGAGGCTTGAGAGATGCTGAGGCTTCCTTGGTTCCATTGTGGGTGGAAGGCAAGACAGGAAGTGGAGGTCAATGGAACCCTGCTCCAGTTGTGGGAGATGGTAGTATGGAAGTACACATCTGGACAAAGTACTCTGGGTTGGAAAGTTGGAGGCTGAACACTTGAATAGAAAGAGGAGGGGACCATTTGTAGCTGGAGTCAAGGTAAATGATGTAAGTGAAGAACTTAGGATGGGTTGAGGCTTTTCTTTCCACCTAAACCAACTAAACTGCAGTTCTAGTGTAGAGATAATGACCGAGTTCAAGGTAGTGGCATCTCTACTGCTCAACACTGCTCAGAAGTGAAGCAGGGAAGGCATCTGAGGACAGCTTTATGGGAACTGAGGGAGAGCTGTGGTCAGGAACCTCAGTCAGCCTGGGAGGCAAAGGTCTACAGAGGCAGCTTTCCAAGCTGGCCCATCCTATAGCCCATTAGGGTAAGAGAGGTCCTGGTCACTATTAAACATAAGCTGTTTGTTGTGGTTGCGGCTAGTGGCACACAGCACCCACTGGCATAAACATTAATTAGCACAAGTTAATATATAATTCCACACCCTTCAGTATCTCATCAATGCTAGAGCTATTGTTCGATAAGGATTTAATGAGAAGAAGGGAAGCTGATAAGAACCTTCTCTCATTGTGAGATGCCAAGGTCATGAGGGACGGGAGCTAGTTACTTTTGACAATACACCAGGGGAGGGCATGGAGTTACCCAGGCCCTGATCCTCCCATGTACACCTAACCACACTGAGGGGGCCCACTTTGGGATTCTTTGGACCTGTCTCTATTGGAAATTCCTCTGAGGGTTGTACTACTGATGTTATCTCATGCCATTGTCCACCTTAGTCTCAGGCCATAGTGAGGTACTCATTCATATAAGTCCAGGGGCCCAGGCTGAGGCAAGCTCTTCCTGCTTGCAGAAGCCCTTTTTCTCATTATGGTTATTCAGTTCTTGGGCTGGTAGCTCTCTTCCTGCAGGCATGTTATGGCAGGAATATAGGCCCCTCCCAGCCTGTCCTGAGAGTATGGGAAATGATAGGGTGCTATGGTGGATGTATAGATTCTGGAGAGACCTAGATGTCAGCAGAGTAGTAGAGGCTTTCTCCCTTGCAAGGGCACAGAAGAATTAATCTCAGGAAAGAGGAGCTGATGGGGACTCTTCAATTCTGCTCTTCTATCATGACCATTCTACTAGTGAAATCACTTTGTGCTAAACTAGTAGTCCTTGGTCCAAGGACGGTAGTCATAACTTCCTTCCTCAGGAAGGCAGGCAGAGCCCCCAGTAGCACCCCACTGCTTTCTATGTGAGTTGATAAAGGAGGGGAAAGTGGGAAGTTATGTTCAGGCAAGAACAACAACTAAAAGGAAAATAGGCTCCCAAGCTCGGGAGAGCCAGCTCCTATCTGAGGCCCTTGAGCTGGAGAGATTAAAGTGAAGTTTCTGTCTGTCTTAGATCATGCATACACCAGCATAAATATGCTATAACATGCTGTGTTGCAGACTAGTCCTGTGAAGAAAAGTTACCTTGCAGATGAAGTTGTGGATTGGCTCTGTGCCCTGCCCTACCCTGTTCCGTCTCCTGTGCTCAGGCCAGTGGCCAAAGCTGCTGGGGAAGCTTTGTTTAGCAGGGTTGATCCCTCAGTGGTGTTAGTGTTGGATGCTCTGACATTTGACCTAGTTGACTGCAGCCATATTCTGGACTTCATGAGCCTAGATTTAGGGACACCTGAGAACAACCCTAGAAGAAAATATTCTGGTGCCCTGTTTTCACCAACCAATCCATACCATACTGTAACAACCTTGAAGCATGAATTATAGCTTGAGAAACTTGTGGCAGTAACAGAGGAGCAACTCTACTCTTCAGCAAATATTTAGTCACTTGGCCATCCACAGCTGGAATGAAATCAGGAAAGGCTATGACCTGTGTACTGCTGTCTTCCTGCCGGTGCATGCCTGGTAGGTCAAACCTATACTTAGACAGCAACATCACAAAGTTGTATGTGGTAGACCAATGATCCTTCTTCTCTCCTTGAATGCCCATATGCTACTCAGGCAAAACCAGGAACCCCAACACCCATCAGGCACTCATGCAATGCCTCTGACATGCTGCCAGGCTTGTAGCCATTTCCTAATGCAAAATGTTTTTATCCGACTTCTAAAGTCTCTATACTCTATCACAGTCTAGGCATTGTTTAAAAGTCCAAAGTCTTTTATGAGACTCAAGACAATCTCTTAACTGTCTACCCTCTGTAAAGTCAAAATAAAAATCAGATTACATACTTCGAACATACAACGGCACAGGCTATATGTTATTAGTCTAAAAGGGAGGAAAGGGAGCATAATGAGGAAATACTGGACCAAAGCAAAAGCAAAACCAAAACCAGCAGGGCAAACACCAAAGTCTTCATCTCCAAGTCTCCATGTCAACATGCTCTTTGGATATCCAACTTCTTTCCCTTGGGCTGGTTTTACACCTAGTCCACAGCTTCCTTGGCAGATACACCATGACTCCAGCATCTCTAACATCTTGTGATCTCCAACACAACCTAGGCTTCACTTTCACAGATTCATGCAATGGCCCTTTTGGGCCTGCATGCAGAGACACCTCGGTCACACACCTGGCTTCAGCAGTTTTCCTTAGCCATGGAGGGAGATTCCATAATCCCTTTCTTGTCTTCTTGACAAAGCCAGAATGATGTGGCTGCAGCTGCCAGGTTCTGCTACTTGATGGGAGCTGGAATTTTGCCTCTTGTTCAATTAGATTTTCACCAGCTTTCTGATGTTGATGGTTTCCTTCACTGCTAAAGCTTTAATTCCTCTTCACAAGTTGGAAGCTTAGCTGGGTGGGATCTTACCCTGAGGCCACTATTTCCTTTATCCCATTTAACATCAGACTTTTCTTTAAACTTTGTTTCCTTGAGCACAAGACTTGGCTCCAAGATGACCTTTCCTGGTGTTCCTTTTCCCTTCAAACTGTCCTTTTGTATTTTCTCTTTGCTCAGCTTGCTTCTTTCTATTATAGATCTGCATAAGAATGATTTACTAATAACTACACAATAGTGTCAATACTAGGCTTTCTTGAAATCTTCTCTGCCAATGCCATTAATCCAAACTCTTCAATTTATTTTCAGGAAGATTTTTATGAAGGGCAAAAGCAGCCACATTCTTTGTCAAAATATTATGAGAATCATTTTAGGGCACTTATTAATATTCTTTCCATCTGAAACCTCTGGGGCTGGGCCATTATAATTTACATCACTTTTTTTTTTTTTTTACGAATGGGAGGAGGAGTTTATTTGAATTCCTGGTTCCAGTGGGAGAAATAGGAATTAAATGGCAGGAGACATAGCTGCAAGAGGCTTGGATTCTCAGCCACAGGCTTGAAGCAGAGAGAACAAACTGGAAAAGGAGGGGTTGAGTCCCCAAAGTCTTCCCCAAAGCCCTCCTCCAGGGAGGTTCCAGCTCAGGGTACTCCTAAAACAGTGACACAAACTGCAGACCAAGTATTCAAATCCCAAAGCCTAGGGGGACATTTCACATTCAAATGAGCACAATTAAGAACTGGTGCTTGATAGTATCCAACATTTGTTTAGTAGGGATTCTTTTAAAAAAATTGGATATTTTATTTATTTACTTATTTATTATTTATTATTTGTTATTTATTATTTATTACTTATTTATTTATTTATCTCTTGGGGGGATTCCCCCTCTGCAACCCCCCTATCCCATTCCCCCTTGCCCTGATTCTATGAGGGTGCTCCCCCCACACTCCCCCACTTCCTCACCTAACTACTCCTGCCTCATCACCCTAGCATTCCTCTACACTGGGGCATCAAGCCTTCACAGGACCAAGGGCCTCCCCTTCTTCTTCTTCTTCTTTTTTTTTTTTTTTTTTGAATTAATTTTTTTATTAGGTATTTTCCTCATTTACATTTCCAATGCTATCCAAAAAGTCCCCAATACACTCCCCCCCCCCCACTCCCGTACCCACCCACTCCCACTTTTTGGCCCTGGAGTTCCCCTATACTGGGGCATATAAAGTTTGCAAGTCCAATGGGCCTCTCTTTCCAGTGATAGCCGACTAGGCCATCTTTTGATACATATGCAGCTAGAGTCAAGAGCTCTGGGGTACTGGTTAGTTCATAATGTTGTTCCTTCCACCTATAGGGTTGCAGTTCCCTTTAGCTCCTTGGGTACTTTCTCTAGCTTCTCCATTGGGGGCCCTGTGATCCATCCAATAGCTGACTGTGAGCATCCACTTCTGTGTTTGCTAGGCCCCGGCATAGTCTCACAAGAGACAGCTATATCAGGGTCCTTTCAGCAAAATCTTGCTAGTGTATGCAATGGTGTCAGCGTTTGGAAGCTGATTCTGGGATGGATCTTACTAGTTTTTATCCTCCTATTAGAATGGTCTATTAAAGCCCTGCTTAAAGCATTCAACCATTTTTCTAGTCCAAAGTCCTAAAGTCTCCTATATTCCTCCAAACAGAAGCATGGGCAGGCCAATCGCAGCAATATACCACTCCCTGGTATCAACTTTTGTCTTAGTCAATGTTCTAATTATGTGAAGAGACACCATGACCACAGCAAGTATTAGACGAGAAAGCACTTAATTGGGGCTTGCTTACAGTTTCAGAAGTTTAATCCATTATCATCATGGCAGGGAGCCTGGTGGCATGCATAGTGCTGGAGCAGTAGCTGAGTGTTACATACTGACCCATAGGCAGAAAAAGTGACTCTGGGTTTGACATGGGCTTTTGCAACCGCAAAGCATAACCCCAGTGATGCACTTCCTTCAACAAAGCCACACGACCTAATCCTTCTAATCCTTTCAAATATTGTCACTCCCTGGTTATTAAGCATTCAACTATATGAGCCTATGGGAGCCACTCTTACTCAAATCACCAGTCTGTGATCAACCAATGACTGACTAGCAGAACATTGCCATCAGTGCTATTGGAGTAAATTAATTCATTGTCCTTGCCATTAACTTTTCTAATAGCTTGCCACCCCTTGTCTACCAGGGTGAGGGTGTTGTACTAGCCAAGCTCTATATGAGCCATGCACCTGGAAGGTGGTTTGTCTGGACTCATTTCAAACAGCCTTTGTACCTGTGGAACACCCTTATAGGACTCACACATTTACCAATATTTCACTGAGCCTGGACTCTTGACTTTTTCCTAGAGTAGGTTACTAAAATCTTGTTGTTCTTCCACATGTCAGGTTCCATAGGCCTTTGACATGGGCAGAATCCCTGAATCTTAGTGAGAATACCCAAGACAGACATCAGCAGAGGGTGGGTATCAGGGCTGGGCGGGTACAAAGCACTAGCTCTGGGACCCCATGTCCCGAGGCCAGCTACTCAGCCTTCAGCTTCCTGGCTTTAAAATGGGATTAGGAGTACACCGTGAATACCGGGCCAGCTTGCCTTCATGTTTCCCAGGGGTATCAAATGAAACCCAGGTGAGGGTACATAACGGGGTGCCAACTAGAGGCTGTTGTTGTATTTCTGTGTGTATAATACCAGTCTCTAAATAGGGAAACTCAGAGACAGAACAATGAGTGCATTCATGTGCAGACAAGCACAAAGGGCCATCCACGTGGCCTACTACAGGGGCCCACAGTAGCCAGTGCTGTGGGAGACAAGGAGCACTAGTGGGTGTTCAGCTCAAGGAAGGCACATTCTTTCCCAGCAGTCCCTTATCTCTTGCAAAGTCAGGGCACCCAGGCTGTGTGCATGCAGAGAGATGCCGAAGAGAACCCTGAAAGACATCCTTCTCAGAGAGGTGTTGCTGAACTAGAGTGCCCCATACCTCAATCCAGCTGGGAACCAGCATCCATGCAGCACATGTTGAGCCACTGACACTAGGGCAATATGGCTAGGGTAGGAGCGATGTGTCAGCTCACATCTAAACCTGCCAAAAGGTCACAACTCAGGGAGGGGAACATACCCCACACCCATGTCCAAGGAAAACACCTTTGTTTTCACAAGCTGAAATAGCGGAAGTGTGAGATTGATCTTTGAAAATATTATTCCTGAAATATAAACTCACAGCTGGTGTTCCTGGCAGAAAGACTTCAAATCTGGTCACTGGTACCTCTCTACCCTCAGTTTGAGCTGCTGGGAACCGGGGGTGCAGTTCTGAATGATGTCTAGCCAGGCAGATCTTGTCCAGGCTCCCCTCACACAGGTGGGCTGCCCAGGTGAGGAGAGGCTCCCACACCCTCTCCAGGGCCACTAAATGGTGACTCAGATGCTGCTGGCAACCTAATCCTCCCTTGGGATTACACTCCATAAACCCACAACTCCTGGTTCTGGGAAGAAGTCAGGGTTTATGCCTAGTTCGACCATGTCTCCTTTATAACCCAATTGACCTAAGCCCAGCCAGGGCTGGTCCAGTACAGCCTGTACCCACAGGTACAGAGTGGGGTGAGAGTATGGCTGAGCTCCTCCTGCAAGGTCTCAGGTGGGTCTGGGTGGGGCTGCAGAGTTGTACTCGTTATGGAATAAGTCCCCTCCTGGAGGAGAATGAACAAGGGACTTGGGCAAAGCAGGGCCTCGGGAAGGGCCAGCTCTAGCCTGGGCTGTGTACATCCCACAGGGTTCCCAGGGAAGGTTGGCTGGCTGGCAGCCCACTTGCTGTCCCCTGGAATGATTGGCTCAGTTGGCATTCCTCTCCTTTCTCTGCTTGAGTTGGGCTAGTATGTGGAGTCCCACGTCTATAGTGCCTGAATGGGATGATGGATTTAATGGAAGAATCTGTGGGGTTGGAAGGAGCCAAGGGACCCTCACGTGCTAGGACATGGAGTCCTGCCCCAGAAACTATTCTGTGCTACCAGGGTCTGGCATGAGTGACATTCCAATCTGAAAGGCTAATGTGTGCAAATGAGTTGTGTTCTGGACTCTGACTAGGAATTCCCTATCCTTCCACAAATGCAGACATTCCTCTCTGAGAAATTTCCACCCCTCTGCTGAGCAACTTTGATGCTGCCCTACTCTCAGGGTCCAGAACTATTTTCGGTTTAGGTGATAACTTTTCTCTTCCATGTGGACAGAGCCTTGACAGTAGTGGCCAGGAACACAGGTCTGGGGTTTCTCCTGAGACCCTTTGTCTGCTGTTCTCTGTTAGGTCTTTGTAGTGCAGACCTGGATCAGAGACTGTTTGTAAAAGGCCCCAATTCCTTTCCCAGTACTCAGAGGCCCTTCAAGCCCAGGTGTGTGGCCAGATTCCTTCCTACTCTGATTGCTTAAGGATTGGTAGCTATCCAACTGATTCCTCATTTTGCTATGGTGGCTCCCACCAATGCAGATCAACATACACTGAAAGCAAAACAGGGGTGGTGAAAGGAACAGGCATTATAGTCAGCCCCTACCTGAGCTTCTGATAGAGAAATGGAGTCCACCCTGTTCCTGGGAGTGGGCACATCTCACTTTACACTCCAACAAGTCTCCCTGGTACCCAGGGCCATGGTCTAAATAGGACTCACTTTAACTCCTGGTTCCCTGTGGATTTGCAACACAGTGTGATGTGGAAGCCTGGTGGCAGACTTTAGCCTCTGCTTGTACTCAAGAATGCCACTGGTGACAAATGCATGACTATTTTTACAGCATGCGATTGGGATATCTGGACTTGTTCCTATGACCAAAAGTATCATTCACCAGGGAAATTTCCTGGGTTCTTAAGAAAGTCTACAAGGAGTATTTCTGCAAATAAAGTGGTGTCTGCTTGCTATAAGTAGAGCACATCCCAACAGCCAGGGCTCCTTGCAGAGACCAGAGGATGGGATCTCTTCACGTGCACAGTGCTCCTGGGACAGTGCCATCCTAAATCCTTCAGCATACACCATATCAGACACAGACAAAGTCCAGCAGCCTTCCTCTGCTGGGCCTATTGTCATCCGGCTTTTCAAGGCTTAAGACCATTGATCTCTAGACAAGGCAGGGAGCCTTGACAGCTGGGACAGCTGCACTTTTCATGCCCAAGGGGACCTGGCCATTGTCCAGCACCCTGAATTGCTCCCTTCTCTGGAGCCTTCTTGACTGATAGGGAAGCGGCATGTCTTTCCTGCTCCAGGTGGTGGGCTGGCACTGCCTGTTATGGGTCATGGTTATGTTGTCAGGGATCTTCAATACAATGCAGAGAAGGCCTCTGGGTCTACTTGCTGCTGCTCACACATATGAAACACAGACACCATGAGGCTTGTGGATAAAATCAAGTCTTGTCCAAGACCCATGGGATCTGAGCCCAGCCAAGTTCAGAGAATGCTTCTTTCATAAATACCTGGAGATTGCCCTCCCTTTCTAGTTCAAAATGGAAGGCCAAAGAGGAGCCAAGGAAAGGTCTTAGATCTTCTCCAGGAGGGTTAGAGCTGTACATAAGAATTAAGCTAAGATTGGTTGAATGGGTGCTCCATTTATGGAAACAATCCAGAGTCGAAAGGCTTGGCTTGTAGTAGTGACCAAGTGCTGGGCCTCTCAGACTGTCTGAGAGCCACTAAGACAGAAAGCTAAGCATCCACACCACACAGTCTGGTAATAAGCATGCAACACCACACACAGTGTGGTATTTAATAGTAACCCCCAGGCAGACATTGTAGTTAAGGACCCCTCATTTTACAGAGTAGAATAGGAAATGCAGAGAGGTGGGGCATTCTGTATCCTGTGATACCCCTTGCCCTGAGACACAAGGGCTGTTTGTCTTCAGTTTGCTCCCACCAGCTACACTTGGTTACAGGTGTTTCTAGCTACTCTGAAGGCCACAAGGTGGTTCTGGGTCTCAGCCAAGCCTACAGTTGAAAGAGCTGCTAAGTCTTCAGTGACCCCCTCCACAGGGAAATACAGGAAAAGGATCAAGATCATGATCTGTGGAATGAAGCTGATGCAGAAGCCCAGCCTGCAAGATTGTCCTGCATCTGGTTGGATACACTCCAAAGATCCCGAGGGACCCAGAAGGGAGTCAGAGGAGAATGTTTGGATGATCACCCAAGTGTGTGACCTGAGGGACATCAATTCCCTCCATGTTCTGTGTGAACACGCATATGGCAGCGCAGAGAAGAGAGCCAACCCAGATGGCTGAAGGTGGACATTTGGCCTTCTGTAAACATCAGTGTGCCCATACCAACCAAGCCTAAGCTGCGGTTACTAGGCCATAGAACCTATGATCCTACTATGGGGTATTGGGTCTACATATAGGGAAAATTGTGCCTGCATGGAGGTGAGGTGCCTGAGAGTTCCTCAGAATTTGGTGTAGTCCCTTCTTTATTCTCAATGTGCAGTTTTCAGAGCAGGACGTTGAGCTGAGATACCAGGAAACATAAAGGGCTGGAGGGAACTTCCATGTCCCCTGCTCTCCTGCTTCCTCTGCTGCTTGGAATCATCAGTTGCGAGGTTAGATGAATTATTTTTGTTTCACAGTTTGCAAATTGTCCTGCCAGCCTGCCCAGCTTGGCCACAGCTTATTGGTTTTTTGTTTTTGTTTTTGTTTTTGTTTTTGTTTTTGTTTCCAATCTACTGAAAGCAGTTTGGTGACTTTGTGTCTCAGTTCAGTCTACAGAATATTTTAGCCCGGTTCTTTCCCATAATGGTTTGCCTTGGGACAGCTGGACACCCTGACACTTGAGTTCAGCTTAGGAAATAGGAATTCCAGGCCCATGTGATCATTTTCTATAAGGCCCTCAGAGTCTTGGCTGCACCTCGGGGCTCGTGCAGAATCTGTGGGGGGTCTCTCTGAATATGAGACCCAGTCCAGGGGCCATGAGGAAAAAGAGGGAATATATAATAATAGTCTTTGTAGTGGGGCACCAAGTGTGGCCCAGTCCCTCTGGAAACTGGATGTAGCAAGGAATAGCCAAAAACCCCTCGGAGGTGATCAAGAACTAGGAGACATGTACCCTCATGGAGTGGGAGTAAGTGAGTGACAGGTGACAAATGGAAGATGGACAGGAAGAGCAGTGCAGGGCTAGGAGCTGAGAAAGTTGTGCTCCTGAGGCCTCACAGCCTACTGCCTCTATCTAACCCACTTCAGAATGCAATGCAGTAGAGCCTGAGCAGCCTCTGGCCTCAGCTCCGCCCACTGAGAGCCATCCGGAATTGGTAACACAACAAACACTCTGTTGCCCTGTAGTAGTTCTGCTGCTGTGTTAGACTCAGATGTGCCTAGCCTGATCAGCTCCAAGGTTTCCCAGGATCCAGAGTCATAGCACACACCCCTGTGATAGTGCCCTGCCCATCTGCTGTATAGGGTGAGACCCAGGCCTAGCTAGTACAGGCTGGAGCAGCATGCAGGTTGAGAGATCAGAGTGACTCTCATGTAAGTTCCAGGCTGGGCAAAGGCCCAGGCTTGACCAGGGAGTGTCAAAGGTACTAACAGGCAAACATAAAAGCATGATGTTCATTTTTTCTTTTTTGAGAAATGAAATTTGTAGTTGTATACTATCAACACCCACTCCCCCAAAAAGTAACAATAGCTCTGCCTTGAGTGGTGATTTTGACTTTGGTTCCTGGAAGAGGTCCCAGGTGGATCTCTTCTAACTCTAAGTGCTTGGTACCCAGTGGGCACCTTCAATTCACAGCCCAAGAAAGAAAGCTGGAGCAGCTCTGTAATGAACCCTTCCTCCCCAAGCATAGCTGGTGGCATCCCCTAAGCAATGTATAAAAAGAACTCAAACTTTTTTAATTTAGGCTGAAAAGTAGTGTTTTGTCTTTCATGTATTGTCAACAAACAGATTTGCAACCATTCGCCACATTATGCACAAGCTTTCACAAATGATGATGCAAATGATCATAATCAGAAGTTAATGTGTCAAACTAGATATTTCCCACTTTTGTCTCCTTAATTTTAAAGCTCAGGTGCTCATGGGTTCATTAGCCCATTTTGGACTGCTTCTCAGCATCTTTGAGCTTCTGGTTTAATCATGGGCCCTCCAACTCCAAGTCTAGATGTCAGGAAGGCTACACATGCCAGGCTGAGGGAGGAGGTTGTCAGCAGTTATCAAAGCACCGCAGGTGTCACTGTTCATAGTTTTCTAGATGTGAGTGCCTTGCCCTGGGGGATGGCACAGGCTTTCTAAAACCAGAAGAGAAACAGGCTAGAAGAGCTGCCTGTGCCCCGGCTCCAGTCCATTGATGAGACATAACCTCACATAGCGATCATGACAGCTTCTGCTATGGTTGGTGTCCATGAACACTGTTTCACTGTTCTCAGTCACCAGAGTGTAGGAGCAGTCATTGCTGGAGCCTTCTAGCAAGCCCAGGGGCATGCTTACCTTCATTCTCAAGTGCCCACAACCCCTGCCTCCCAGCCAAGCTCTCACCTGAGCAGTGAGCAGTGGGTTATGAGAGCACCTCGCTCTTACATGTGACAGTGTAAGGGCTTCCTCTCACTACATTAGACATGCTTTCCATTGCCTTAGGTGGCTTGTGGTGTAAAGTGGCACATCTGGTTAATGGCCAGGGATTGTACCAGTGGTCATTGTGGGTCCTTATTTGTGCGTTGTGATGCTGTTCAGCTTCATTTAAATTGTGTGGATTCCTGGCTGTAGGCCCTCAGGTTAGGCAGGTATAGATAAAATCTTCGGAGGGCCACCGGACATCATGAACACACTATTGCCATGGGATTGGGCCTTCCTGTGGAATACAAGGGCAGCATCTAGAAAGTATGCCCCCCACCTGAGGCTTTTCCCAGGAGCATCTAAACTAGGAATAAGACAGTTCTCATTCTTCTAGCCTTCCTTTGGGACTGGAAAGAGCAGGTTCAGTTTGACCATATGAACTGGCAGCAATCCCAGCAACTCACCATACAAGATGCCCAAGTAAGCACCAAGATTGCAAACCTGATGGCCAATTAAAGAGTTACGATGCTCTGTTCTGTGCCAGGTCCTGTGATCAGCTCAGTTCAACCACCCATCCTCTGCCCCAACACTCATCACTCAACCACCCAGCTCTACTATCCTCCCATGCAAGCCAACACCCATCAACCATAAGACAGCAAGATGAAAATAAAGCTACTCAGTCTAGTACTTCCTCCTGAGAGTTCTCACCTCTGGGCTTAGATGCCAAGAGGTAACCCTGCCTGTCCTGAGTCAATCACCAGTCACTTGTCCAATCAGTCTCCTGTCACCCATTCTGTATTTCATACATGTTGCTGTAGAGCAGACACTACTCCAAGTCCTGGGGGGTCAGCCATGTAACTGCAACAACCCGTCACTTACAAAGTAGACACTCCATACAGGACAGCCCAAGGATATATAGTCCAGTAGCTGATGAGCGAGCTAAGCTGAGGAGCAAAGCTGGCAAAGAATCAGGATCTCAGTATCAACACTAGACATTAGGGCAAGACCTTGGGCAGACTAGGTGGTGAGCATGGGGAGGGGTGTCTGGAAGCCTCAGAGCGAGGTTTTTCCCACCTGGGCAAGTAGGGAAGGATGCATCAGCAAGGGACTATGGTTGAAGAGGGACTGAATCCAGGGAGAACTGGATCTGGTCTCTGGGTATCCCAATGGGAGGTACAAAGGGGGCAGCTGGAGGGTGTCTAGTTAGGGGTTTCCAAGGCTTAAGTGGTTGGAAGAGGAGCTGCCAGGGGTCATGGCTGAAGGGTAGGTTTGGAAGGTAGAAGTGTTTTTACAGTGGCCATGTATACAGTTTTAGTGGTGACTTCTGAAATTACATCTTAAAGGGTTGCTAAGGTTTTTTTTTTTCTTTCCTAAATGAGATGGTGGGTTGAGTTCTAGGGTATACTAAGGAGGATTGTAGCTGATAAGGTAAAAACCATGGATCACAAAGACTGTGCAAGGGCTAAGATGAGACTTTGTGTTGTGTTTGTTTGAGCCAGGGGCTTATATATCCTAAACTGGCCTTAAATTTGTTACACAGCCAAAGCTTGCTTTGAATTCCTCCCTTCCTTTCCCAAATACTGATATTACAGCCATGCAGCACCACACTGGCTATGATAATTTTTTAGTTTTTGTTTTCTTGTAAACAAAGTTTATTTGTGAGATTCCCAGAAAACTACAGGCTTTTATTTGGGAAAGAGATTAGAGTCACATATGCTTAGGCATTAAGCGTGGTTCGCTGCCATTTAAATTTTTTAAAAAAATATTTCCATATAAAAGGTTTCTGTCACCCAGGGGTCCATCCCATAATCAGCCACCAAACACAGACACTATTGCATATGCCAGCAAGATTTTGCTGAAAGGACCCTGATATAGCTGTCTCATGTGAGCCTTTGCCAGTGCCTGGCAAATACAGAAGTGGATGCTCACAGTCATCTATTGGATGGAACACGGGGGCCCCCAATGTAGGAGCTAGAGAAAGTACCCAAGAGCTGAAGGGGTCTGCAACCCTATAGGTGGAACTACATGAACTAATCAGTACCCCCAGAGCTGGTGTCTCTAGCTGCATATGTAGCAGAAGATGGCCTACTCTGCCATCATTGGGAAGAGAGGCCCCTTGGTCTAGCAAACTTTATATGCCTCAGTACAGAGGAACTCCAGGGCCAAGAAGTGGGAGTGAGTGGGTAGGGGAGCAGGGTGGGGGAGGTTATAGGGGATTTTTGGGATGGCATTTGAAATGTAAATGAAGAAAATATCTAATAAAAAATTTAAAAGTATATATACATACATACATACATATATATATACATACATACATACACATACAAAGAATACTGTATACATACAAAGTTCATAGCAATTTTTAATTGTGATGGAATTCTTGACTCTCACTTGGCTAGAGGATTGAGAATACTCTGGAATGAGAAGCCTCTTCCTGTCCTATGTCACCTTAATTTTCTGTCTTTCTTGACTGTCCCAATTTACTTAGATGAGGACTCCAGGTTCTCAATAAAAGGGGGACTTGCTGAGTGTATATAACGGAGTGCAGCGTACCCCGCAACTAGCAAAACCATCCGGTTGCTGAAGTGGCCAAGGCAGGAGAAGCAGGTCCAATTTAACGGGTAGAATCGATAGTGGTATGCCGGGCCTCGCGCTGCGCTCCGCTGGGAAGGAAGCGACTGCCAGTGGGCTAGATGCCACTCGACCTTGGGGAGGAGCGGCCTCGAATCCACAGGTTCTAGCTGCTGGCTTAGGAGCCCACAGCACCCAGAGAGCCTGGGCGAGAGCAGGGCCGGCGGGAGTGCTTCTAACGCAGCAGGACTGTTTGCGTTCACGTGTGCGCAGCGGGGGCGGGAAGGCCCCGCCCTGGCGCGGGAGGAGGCAGCGGGATTAAAGGCCACCCGGGCGGGCCTGGGGACCTGACTGCTGCCAGCTCCGGGCTCGCGCAGAGGGCTGCGACAGAGAGCGCAGCAGGTACTCACCAAGGTATGCGTGTTGGCTCCCGGAGCTGAGCAGCAGAGATGTGGCACCGGGCTCTGGGACCAGGGTGGAAGCCGCTGCTGGCGCTGGCGCTGGCGCTGACCAGCCTACAAGGCACGAGGGGGGCTGAGGAGGAACCGAGCAGTGATGGGAGCTTCCAGGTGGTCACCTTCAAATGGCACCACGTCCAGGATCCATACATCATTGCGCTCTGGATCCTCGTGGCCAGCTTGGCCAAAATCGGTAAGCGGCCCAGGTTTTGTGGATCATAGTATCCTATGACTGAGCCTTAGCCATGCTCTTAGAATCTATACCACCTGCCTTTGCCTTTGCCTTTGCCTTTTCTATCCCTTTCTGGGGAAGAGGCACATTCAGCAAGAGCGCGGTGCACTGTTCTGAGAAGTGTATCAGCTAATTCAGCGGTCCCACAGGGCAGGCGCTGCCTCCACAATCTCATGCTCATGGCCCCATTCTATCCAAATGCTTCTCTAGATGCTACCCTACTTGGTACCTTGGGACTTCGTATTGCACTGAGAGAACTGACTTGTACTTGGCACTGGAGTGGACTCTGGGTCCAGAGCAGTTAAATAAATAAATAAATAAATAAATAAATAACCATTACTTAATCCAGAGAAACTCATGACCCCTTGTCTGGAGGGGAAGATGTTTCTCCTCTCTCAGCTGGCTCAGTGAAACGGGAAGCGGGAAGCAGAAAGCGGGATTGAAGGAGCTCCTGGCAAGGTGAGAGGAAGGTCAGACCTCTTAAAAAGTTGAAGACGATCTTTGTGGTGGTGGTAAGGATGTGGTCCCTGTGGAATACGTTAGACCCTTATTCAAGGGAGAGCAAGAACAGAAACAGAGGTTCCTAGCCTGCCAGTTTCCTTTAAGATTATGGAGTAGAAGAAGCAGAAGAGGCCTTCCAAGATCCAGGAGGGAGCATGCCTCTTTAGCAGGACAGGGGAGGGAAAGCTATGAAGGGAATAAGGTTAACAGAGCTCAGACTCACAGTGCCTGGTTAGGGAAGGCTTTTTTTTTTTTTTTTTAAATTTTATTTCTTGCTGCCTCCTCTTCCCACTCATTTAACCAGTGGATCTGGCACTAGGCTCTCCTTGCATCTGCTATCTGACTGCGTTTTTTTCAGTAAGGTTTGTGCTGAGTGTTGCTGTGACTAGACGGTACTGACTTTTTCACACAGAGTGTTCAGAAAGGGCCAGGGAGGTTCCAAGGTCGCCCTTTCACCAGGTTCAACTGCTTTTCCATGGACTGCAGCATTCTAGTCTATGAAGTGAGTGTGTGCCTTCTGTTTTATCTGGGAGCTTCTCTCTGTACCCTTGGACTACAGATTTGGAATTTAGTATTTCAGCTCAGCAGTAGCCAGGTCTATCTGCTATGTTTGGTGCTGGGCCAGCACACTGACTCAGGGGAAGCCTGATTCCTAAGGGTTATAGCTCTGCAGGTCTCCAGGGGCCGTGAACTTGCCTCAAGAAGGCCTGGCCACCAGAGTCAGCAGCAACTCTCTCCACTATTAGTCAAGAGGATCACCAGTGGACAGGCAGCTCTGCAGAAGGGCCTCTCTGACTTAAATATTTTGGTGGGCCCAGGTATTCCCTATTATTCAACTCAACCCCATTCCCAACTTCTAGAAAGTATAGAGATGATCCTTTCCAGGTTCCCAAAGCTTCCTGGCTGAGTCTGGCTCTCACTGATCCAAATACTCCCAGTAGATCCCTGCTTTGTCCCCCAACATCCTTCCCTGCTTAAACCTACAGGGGTTGGCCCTTGTTGGTCCACTCCATGCACTGTACTGCACATTACCAGCATGTTCATCTAAGAGTCTGGCACTGGGGTCCTTTATCCAGGAGATCTTCAAGTATATCTGCTTCAGGCATCACAACAGACACCTTCCCACCCTTCAGACTCCATCTGTTCACAAGACCCTCTCCTTTAAGGACCAGTGTTGCTGTTGCTCAGTTCGACTCCGTTCAGCCCCAACAATAAGGAGCTGCATCAAATCCTCACCGGTGTTAGCTCTTGAAGCAGATTTAATCTAATCAGACCACACCAGGAACCCATTATCTTCCCCAAATGCTCACTATGGAAACGGAAAGGTAGAGAAGCAACCTGCAGGTTCAGCTCTACCCTGCCTGGCTTTAAGAATCACTCTCTTGGTGGCAGAGACTCTGGTACCCAGCCTTTACCTTACAGCTCTTCCCTCAGCTGTGAACTCTGGATATACTCAGATCCCTGATGACCTTGGTATGTTCTGCAGAACCCTCTCAGACTCCCTTCCTGTACAATCAGCCTCATATGCCCCATCACAGACTCTCACGAATAGCTCTGTGGGCACATAGCTGATGTGTGTGCAAATTTGGGTAGTATACCTAACATCTCCACGGCTCCCATAAAAGGACATGGGTCTCACTCATTAACCCCCCGAGTACTTTAAAAATGTTTAGGACGGTCCACACTACTTCATCCTCAAGTTGTACAGGAACTGCCTTCCAGGAGAGGATGGGAAGGTCTTATGCTGATGGGATTCATATTTTCTTCTGATTATTTTTTAACTCCCAGCCCATCCTTATGATTAGGAGGTCATACTTTTTTCAGCCAGTTTTAACCCAGCTGGGAAATAAGACACGGAGCCTGGAACACAGGTAATGTGATTATTGCAGTTGGTAACTGAGGAAGGCTAAGGGCAGAGATGTCAAGGCCAGGGTGCCTGTCTAAGGACAGAGGTGGTAGGCTGGAAAGGTCTGTCTGTCTGTGGTGGAAGGGCAGGATCCAGTCTAGGTGGGTGAGGTGCTTCCCTTCTCTGTCCCCAACACTTCTATTTGGGAGTCCCTAGCCTGCAGCTACAATGTTGGGACTCAAGGCTGGGTAAGTAATAGACTATAAGGGCCTTCATCAGAGCACAGGAAGCCCTAAGTGGACCTAAGTTGCTAGGTCCATCTAGTATCCACTAAGATGCCACCTAGAGTGGATCCAGGCAGCTTCAGGAACATACAGTAGGAAGTTGTTGGGGATAGGGAAAGCTGGGCAGGAGTCTGAAGGGATGCCAGGGGAGTTGGTGAAAGAGTTGAAGGGAGACTAGAAGAGGCCCGGGGAGCAGGAGGGGAGATAAGGGGAGCTTATGGAAAGTCTAAAGAGAGAATGAAAGGAGACTGGGAGAGGCCAAGGCAATGCTATGGAAAGACTAAACAAATTCATCTGCAGGCCTTGGAGGACTTTGGTCCTTGTTGAAGTTGTGTAGAGGGTGGGCCTCAGTCACAACTGACCTCTCAGACCACTGCTTTGGTTGCAAGACAGAGTAAGACCAGAGAGGCTGTGGGGAGAACAATCAGAGCTTCTGGGCTTCAGGGAGGTGAGGAGGTACCAGACTTACTTGGGGGAGGAGCCCATACACAGCAGGGTTATTAGCACACAGGGTTTGGGCTCTTGCTACTGTGCTGGGAGCAGTGGTGCCTCTTGAACACAGATTCCACTTCACAGTTCTTGAGCTTAACAGGCACAGGACCCAAACCTTCTGTCTAAATCCAGAGAGGGAATTTGGGATTGGTGAAGGAGACTGGGAGAGTAGGGGAGGAGGTCATTATAGGGGACAAAAATGATGTCCTGCAGGCCCTCCAGAGGTGCTTGGTGAAGGTGAGCCAGGCAGTAACAGTGACCAACCCCTAGCTGAGTCCTGTCAGTAAGGAAATCAGGAGCCTCTCAGATCAGGACAGAACCATGTGGAGCTATATTGATCAGAGAGGTAAATGCAGAGAGAGGAGGAGAGAGAGGAAGAGGGGGAGAGGGAGGGAGGGGGAGGGAAAAGGAGAGAGGGGGAGAGAGAGGAGTCTAGGGGCAGGTCATGGGGCAGAGCTCATGTGGCTGAGGGGAGTCTGTAGAATCCACTAGGAGTCACTAGAGGTATAAAGTCTTATTTTGGGGAGCTGCCCCTGGACAGCTTGAGCTGTAAATTTATGCAGCATTTGATGCTGAAGCATCCTGAGGAGAGAGAGTGAAGGTTAGGAAGTGCCATAGCATTGCAGGGAGTCCAGGTGACTGTTTGTTCGGTTTGGTTTTTTGAGATGGGGTTTCTCTGTAGCCCTGACTGTCCTGGAACTCACTTTGTAGACCAGGCTGGCCTCGAATTTAGAGATCCACCTGCCTCTGCCTCCCAAGTGCTGGGATTAAAGGCGTGCGTCACCACACCCGGCTTTGCACAGGTAACTGTGCCACCCCTTTCCTTCTGTTGCTTGCTAGAGAGAATTATTAGGTCTTCTAGGGCTCTTGTCCTGGACAACGTCACTGTGAAGCACAAGCACCCTGCAAGCCCTCTACAGACTGCTTATCAGTCAGGCTGCTACAGTACACCTCTGAATCCCAATAACCTAACCATTCAGGTGGCTTCATATCTTGCCATGGCTGTGGGATTCTGAGCTATCCCTACAAGCTGTTGTGTGCTGGAACTCTGCTTTTGGTTTCTTTGGGAACAAATGTCTGAGTTTGGGGTGCTTTAAAGTTATGGTTCCCATGGATTTGTGTGTCCTGAGTCTCCCATGGGCCCTCTGTGTGTTTGAATGAGCCTGGTAAGGTTAGGATCAGCTCAGCTGTTCACCCAGCCCCAGGGCTTGGAGCTTCCCTGAGCGAAAGGCTTTTTAACCTTCTCTGTGGTAGCTGTCCTTGAGATCACTGTACCATGGCTGTTAGGGCTCAGGGCACCATGTTTTAGGGTGCCGCCTGTCAGTGCTAAGGCTGAATAGCACCCCACATCCCCTTCTGAAGCTGAGGTGGGTGTGGCGTCTCTAATCAATGTGGGCAGCTGGGAGTCCCTGTCTTCTCTCCCGTGTACCTTACTACTGTTAAGAACTAAGCAGGCCCAGCTGCCAGCTTAAGCTTCACCCTACTCTGATGTCCCTTGTACCCCCTAGTCCCACCTCTCTCCTCAGCTCCCCTCTCCTCCTGCTTTTCTCTGGGCTTTGCTTTTCTCAGGCCTCAGCCAGGAATATGGATAGGAAGGTGCTGGTGAGTTTAGGACACTCTCTAGCTCTTCCTAATTTAGCCTCTTACCTTGGGGAGTCATGGACTTGGAGTCAGTGGCCAGGACGGTGGAATGTCATTAGTGAGGGACGAGGAGGAACAAGGGGAGGGCTGTCAGTGAGTATCTCATGGCTCTGAGCTGGATGCCATCTGCAGCCTTATTCTTTCACACCCAGCTTCCTACTACCCCACCTTTTCACAGCTTAGAAATTGCAAGGCTACCCCAGCCCTTGAGGATACCTTCCCTCCCGCCAAGCTCCTTTGACTCAAGTAAGTGTGCAGTTCAGTTCTTATTGCATATCTGGTGGCTGACCTGTCTGTATCTACCAAGGCTTCTGCAGGGAGTGAATGCATGTAAGGTTGGGTGTGAATAGCTGGTTGTATACACAGATATGTATACACGTGGATGAGTTAATGTCATGTTGTAAACCTAGTGGCTTCCTACCTTAAGCACCCCTCTGATCCTAAGTTCAAGGAAGAGATTCCTAAGTACTTAGTCAAATTCTTCCCCAAACTGTCACCCAGTTTCCTGTGCATGACAACACAGTTTCAGGCGTGGCAGGCAAAAGGTGCTCCCATAAGCTTAGAGTACTGTGGGTTTGACATCCGAGTGTCAGCCTAGTAAGTAGCTGGGCAGGTGAAGTCTGTCAGGCTTGTGGACACTGACTGGCCTTTGCTTCAAGCTGGTTGCTCCTATTGTCCATGTCTATCTATCACTGAGTGTCATTTCTCTAAGAAGGATCTTTTATCTGAAGGAGAGCCCTCGGGTTGCTGGCTACAGGGGACAGAGTTCAGACGGAGGGGCTGGAGAGCTACTAGGAATGCTGAGGGTGGAACACATCTTGGACACAATAAGCAGAGCTTTAAAGGGAATCAGACACCAGCTCAAGCCCTAGAGATCCAAGAAGTGGGGACAGATGTGGATAAATTCTAGAAATATCTGAACCAGGATCAGTGGGACTGGATCATTGCTTGGAGAGGGTATAGTCAGGGACAGATGGAGGAGGCTCACTGTTGGGTAAATGGTGTGGACTTTGTCTGGGGACTCCTGAAGAACACTCCGTCCCAGGGAAGGAGATGGTTAGGAGCACCTGCCAGGCTCTTGTCCCTAGACATATATCTTAAAGATTTTGTGTGAGCCATCAGTTCAGTTCCAGGAGCTATCCCTAGATCAAGACAAAACCAGCATCATTTTTGGGACAGATTTTCAAGCTCTCCCTGAAGAGGGAAGACTCCAGTGAGGTGGAGCGGTCTGTTCCGCTGCTCTCCCCTCCCAGGCAAGCCAGGAAACCAGCTGGATTTACCACCTGCTGAGATGATGTGCCAAAGTCCAGTTAGATTTGAGTTCTCTGCTGCGGAAGAGTTTCCCAAGCGAAATGGGACACTTAAAAAGCCCGTTTATAATGGACTCTTTCTTTCTTTCTTTCTTTCTTTCTTTCTTTCTTTCTTTCTTTCTTTCTTTCTTTCTTCCTTTTTCTTTTTTCTTTTTTGAAGAAATGGAGTTGCTGAGGGCTTCATTCTTAGATTTGAGGCAGGTTCGTTCAGGGGATGTGGACCCATAGCAGCTATCCTACTGTTCTGGGGTTGCTTTGTGTCCCTCAACCTGAGCACACAGAAGTTAGCATCAGCTAAGTCTTTCTCCTAAGTCCTCTCTGGGCCTCCTGAGCCTCCAACTTTGTTGAAGCTGCCTGAGGAGGAGACACAGTGAAGTGAGCATAATCACTCCTTTGAAAGTGAGAAACCTGGAGCTTGGGGAGCCCTCACTGCAGGGTGCAAGCAATGTAGCTTATTTCAGTCATACAAGGAAGACTGGGAAAGTTGGGAGAAAATGTATAAAAAGCTAGCAGTAGATGTGGATGAGCCAATGAAACGTGGATCTAGGAGTCCAGAGCCCTCTTAGGAAGTGTGTGTGTGTGTGTGTGTGTGTGCGCGCGCGCGCGCGTGCGTGCGCATGTGCTCGCGTGCCATCTGTGTGAATATAAGAATCACCACCTGGGTGATTTTGCTTGTGCATACTCAGACTGCTCATCTTCTTGTTTCCACACCTAGACTCTGCTAGAGAAGTGTGTAAGCATACTTTGCCCAGGTAGTGCTATCTCTGGGCCCCATCTTTTCATCTCACTTAGGAGACCAGTGGTTCCCCTGTCCAGGTCAGTCCATGGAGATGATTCCAGCCTCTAAAATTAGAAATCCTGAGGGAAATACTGTCCTGGGAGAAAGATTCCAGGACTACAGGGAGGGACATATGAAGACGAATGGTATGTTATCCAAGGAGACACTGCATTTCAAGGCTGCTAGAAATACACATCAATGAAGTTCCTTTCACAACTGGGCTAGGAGACTCCTGGTTCCTACCTGTAGATGTTGCAGCATCTAAAAAGCATGCATGGCAGCCTGGTTTAACTGTACAGGGACAAGCTCTTCACAGGACATGAGCCAGCATCTGCATCTCTCTATGGAGAGGTGTTAAGAAATGGGTACAGACCTTTTAAGAGGAACAACAATATGAACTAACCAGAACCCCCAGAGCTTGTGTCTCTAGCTACACATGTAGCAGAAGAGGGCCTAGTTGGCCATCATTGGGAAGAGAGGTCCCTTGTTCTTGCAAACTTTATATGCCTCAGTACAGGGGAACACCAGGGCCAAGAAGTGGGAGTGGGTGGGTAGGGGGGTGGGGGGGCAGGGTATAGGGAATTTTTGGGATAGCATTTGAAATGTAATTTAAGAAAATATCTAATAAAAAATCAAAAAGAAAGAAAGAAACAAAGGAAGGAATGGGTGCAGCAGATGAGTTACTTACAAGGTACCTGGTGACTGAGAGGGTTACAGCATATAATGGCAGACAATAAACAAAAAAATGCCATGAAAACCACACATAGATAGAAACACCATTCTCAAGCTGGACATCGTATGTGTGTGTGTGTGTGTATATATATATATATATATATATATATATATATATATATATGCATGTTAAGGAATATTTGTGGTGGTCAGAGAACAACTTGTAGGAGTCAGTTCTTTTCTTCCACTATGTGGGTCCTGGGAGTTGAACTTGGGTCATTAGGCTTGGCAGCAAGCATCTTTACCTGCTCACCAGCCCATTTTTTAAAAAAGACTGATCGCCTATGTGGAGTGAGGTGGAGTGAGAAGGCTCCCACATGGTGGAAGAACTGATTCCTGCAAGTTATCTTTAGACCTCTACATGCATGCCCTAGTACACACACACACACACACACACACACACACACACACACACACACTGAACAAATAAATGTAATGAAAATAGTTTGTTCTTTTAAAAATATATGTGCATGAATGTATGTGTTGTCACAGAGAACAACTTTCAGGAGTTGGTTCTTTCCTTTCAGGTTCTCAGGCTTAGCAGCAGGCATCTTTATTTGCCTAGCCATCTTGCCAGCCCATCTTTCTATCTTTAATTCTGTTCTTTGAGATCTGAAGGTAAATGTGGTTATTCACCAAGAACAGATGGGCTTTGAGCCTAGTCTGTTCCTGAGGGCACAGTATCTCCCAAATTGTGCTGGTTCTGGGGTCATTCAATGTCTTGAGTGCTCACTGTGAGGACAGACTAGCCCCTGGTGTTCTACCAAAGGAAGGGTCAGAGAACAAATGGCCTTTTGCCAGCAGGGCAGTCTGTGGAAGTCACAAAGCTGTGTTTGGCTGCTTATAACACAGTCCCATAGCATGGGATCCTGACAGCAACTACTGAAAAGTTACCTTTTAAAATTCAAATTCCCCCTCTGTGTGTGTGCATGTGTGTGCGTGCACTTGAGTACATGTCTGTTTTTGTGTGTTCAGGGCCTGGGTACATGTGCACATACCACAGCACATCTGTGGAGATAGAAGCACAATTTTCAGAAGTCAGTTCCCTTCCAGTGTGTGTTCAAGGAATCAAACTCAAGTCACCAGGTTTATGTGACCAGTACTTTTACCCATGGAGCCATTTCGTAGGCTTCAATTGTGAGATGTTTAAGAATTCATCATCATTGTGCTTTGGAGTGTTCAGCCCTAATTGGAATGCCTTTATCACACCCTTTCCCTCCAGGTTCAGGGATTTCTGCAGAAGAGTATGCAGAGGTGGTGGGTGACTTCAAGAAAACAGTGTTTTCCAGACACAGCAGGGTTGTTGAACATATGAACTGTGACAGAATGCACAGACCTGTACAAGTTCAAGCCAGACAGAATTCCAGCGTGGAGAAGAGGAAGTGAGCACAAAGTCCCAACCTAACAGAGAAGCTATTTGCAAGTGATAGCTGCTTGGAGAGAGAAAATTAGTTGTGTCCGTGGAGTGACCAGGTTATACCAACTACACTCTAGGACAGGCCTCATGCTTAAGAGTAGTTGGCTAACACAAATGGACACCATATTTTTGTTGTTGTTTGGTTGATTTTATTTTTTTGAGAGAGAGAGAAAGTACATGGAGTTGGGTGGTAGGTAAGATCTTGGGGAGTTGAGGGAGGGTAAAGAAAATGATCAAAATACATTGCATGAAAAACTTTTAAAAATGAATTCACATTCTCCTGGGAACAAGGATAGGTGCAGGCTAGCACCATCGCCATCAACATTATAGAGTAGCTGAAGGGAACCTGTCTGCCATTGTCTCACCCACTAGAGCTGCTAGGGTGGCCCTTGGACCCAGCCCTCTTAGAATGCACACACATGAATACTGTGGAGATGCATTGTGGCTGCTTGGGGAGTGGTGTCTGGTAGAGTGTAATAAGGTACATGGAAAAAAGATGCCTTGCAATGGAGGAAAACGTGTGTTATAGAGAGTATACTGCAGTCATGGTGACAGTCATGATATCTGTGATGTCTAGGGTCATAAGAGACTACACAGTCAGGCCTTACTGGGCTAGATATAGGATCAGACAGCATGCCTTCTCTGCATATGGCAGCTAACCTTGGGCCTTACTATTTACCTAATCTCTCTGTTCCTGCCATGCACTGTATCCTCAGAGAGGCTGCTATATTTCCACTGGAGCCTGGGAGCCGTTACAGAGTGGAGGCAGTGAAGGGCATCTAGTTGTGGGGGGCTCATGTGATTTCTACATGCAGGCATGCTGCTGTGCTATGGCCATCTTTAGCCCCAGAAAGTGTTCCCTTTTCTGAAAGTATAAGATAAAGTGAGATGAACTGAGGGTTAGTACAAATATAGAAGGTACCCCTAGATTTGTATTTATTAGAGCCTGTTTTTTGGGAGAGTGCTTTTCTCTGCCCATACCGTGCCATACCTGTATATACAAGTTCATACAACGCCAGGGCACCCAGCGTGCATTTGCTGTCTTTTGGCCTAGGAGTCTGGGGAGGACCCTATTGCATGACTCCCACTCACCTGTTGCCTTGAAGTTCAGCCTACAGCCTTTGCATTCCTGAGAGCTGTGCTCTATAGATATAGTTTTTTCTTCTTCCTTTCTGGTTGCAGGAGAAACCTGGGCATCAACACCTTTTCCACTTTTACTTTCCAGTGAAAAGTAGGATTTTTTTATTTGATCTAATTTTTATTAAAATCTGAAACTATAGTATGGCGAGGTCACCGTAAATAGTTGGGATGGCATGAAATTACAACCCTGTGTTCACACCTAGGTGAAGAACAGGCATTTAGCCCACACACTCTCTGAACTGGTCTGTCCCTTAACCTGGCCTTTTACAGCCTATGTTATTCAGTGTCACCTAGCATGACTTCCGTGAGGCTGATTCTCAAAATGTCGACATACTTAATTTTAAAGTAAAGTTTTAGATTTGGAGAATAATCCGTGTGCTGGTACAGCTGATCCTACCCCTGTCCAAGCTGCCTCCTCCTCCACTGGTTAAGAATTTTAACTAGAAGTATTTGTCAATCCCACCAAATTGAGGGCCATTATGAACTCAAGGTACTAACATGCACAACATGCACCCACCATGGTGATAGGTGCCTCCCATGCTGAACCTGTTTACTCACACCCTCCCTCCCCACCTCTGACAATCATCCATCTTCCTTACTGTCTCTATAGTTTTGTCTTTTCCAGAATGGAATCAGGTAGTCTGTGATGGTTTTAGACTGGCACTTAATAACATGTGTTTACAGTTGCTCCTCTTTAATAGTTTAATCATTATATGGATATACTCACTTTATTCGTTTATCCATTGGAGAACATATTCAAACTTTGGACAATTTTAAATAAAGCTAGCATAAAGATCTGTGTGCAAGTTTTTGTGTGGATATAGTTTTTCAAGTTCTTTGAATGTGGTGGTTATAAAAGCAGATACCATGAATACATTTAGTGTTGGAAGAAACAGCCAACTGTTTTCCCAAGGGGCTTCACTCTTTTGTACTAGCAATGGTGAGAATGTATCACCCAACTCCATGCCAACATTTAGTGGACGGTGAACTGGACTGTTGCAACTCTGGTTGGTATACAGTAGACCCTTACACTGAAACTTTCAGTTCTCTCCTGGTACCAAGCAATGTGAAAGATATTTTCTTTTTCCTTTTTGTACAGAAGGTTTTTTTTTTAATTCTTTTCAGTATCACACATGTCTACAATGTATCTTGATTGTATTCAACCCAAATCTTCCCTCCCATTTTTCTCCACCCTCTCATACCTCCCTTCCCACCTTTATTTCCTTCTATTTATAACTCACCAAATCCAGATAGTGCTGCCTGCAAGCACATGGTTGCAGAACCATTCAGGAGAACATGGCCAACTTGCTGGAGGCCAAAGAAACTTGCCTCTCTTTCTCCCAGCAGCCATCAATTGCCAGTTGGTCCTCAGTTCGTAGGTGAATCTTCCTGAGCCCTGTCCCCTTCAGTTGGAATGCTGACAGGGTTCTCTTGTGCAGGTCTGACACAGGTGATCATGGCGGCCATAAGCTCCTGAGTGCAGTAGTCATATCATGTCCAGAAGCCAGTGTTACATGGTACCCTGTCTCCCATTCTTCCAGCTCTTAATTTCTTTTCTTCTCCCTATTACAGGAGGAATATCTATTCACATGATAAAGTTCCTGGCTTGACAGCTGACTCACTTTTAATTGAGTTCTTTGCTTTCTAATCAATTTTAAAGAGTTCTTTTTATATTTGGAGAGAAGCCTTTATCAAATATGTGTTTTACAAATATTTTCTTCCAGTTTCTGTTAACTATTAATAGTGTCTTTTGCAGAACAAAAGTATTTCATTTTAGCTGGAAAATGTGGCACATGACTGTAATCCTAGCACTTGGGAGTCTGAAGCAAGAAGGTGATGAGTTTGAGGCCAGCCTGAGGTACGGGTAGTAAGAACCTGTTTCTTTAAAAGAAAAGTTTTTAATTTTTAGATTTTTAGATAACTTACCCACTCCCAATTGCCCTCTCTTGTATTCCCCAACCCCCCACACTGGATCTTCTGCTTATCCCCCTCTTCTTATTGACCTCACTCACGTGTCATAAAAAAGCTCTAGAATCTGTAATGTGTCACTTTTCACATTGTTGGTACAAAATACCTCAAAACAAAAGAAAAAACAACTTAAAGAAGAAGGGTTTATTTTGGCTCACAGTCTGAAGGTGCATTCTACCACAGTAGGCAAGGCCAGGCAATGGCAGTGTAAGGCAGTGGACCCCATTGCATCCACAGTCAGGAAGCAGAGAGAGATGAATGCTGGTGCTTGTCCCTTGAGGGGGAGCTGCACACATCTGGGGTGGGTCTTTCTACCATGGCTAAACCTCTCTAGAAAGACCCTCACGGATGTACCCAGAGGCGTGCCTCCTGGGTGATTCTAAACCCCATTAAGTTGACCATCAAGATTAAGTATCACACCACTCATTAGAGAAAACCCAATGCACTTATCTCACTGTGTCTGGCTTATTTTGTTTGACATGAGGATATCTGTTCTATTTTCTTCCAAATGATTTAATTTTGTGCTTAATGAATGAAACTTTGTTTGCTTATATGCCACATTTTTGTGACTGCCAAATTTATATTCCCACCAGCAGTGTTTAAGAGTCTCTCCCCTCCCCCATCCTCTGCAATATTCATTGTTTTCTTTCTTTCTTCCTTTCTTTTAATTAGCTTTTTCTTTATTTACATTTCAAGTGCTATTCCCTTTCCTAGTTTTCCCTCTGAAAATCCCCTATCCTCTCACCCCTCCCCCTGTTCCCCAACCCACCCACTCCAGGCATTCCCCTATACTGGGGCACGGAACCTTCACAGGACCAAGGGTCTCTCCTCCCATTGATGGCCGACTAGGTCATCCTCAGCTACATATGCAGTTAGAGCCACAAGTCTCTCCGTATGTTTTCTTTGATTGGTGGTTTAGTCCTAGGGAGCTCTGGGGTACTGGTTAGTTCATATTGTTGTTCCTCCTATGAGGCTTCAGACCCCTTCAGCTCCTTGAGTCCTTTTTCTAGCTCCTTCATTGGGGACCTTGTGCTCCATCTAATGGATGACTGTGAGCATCCACTTCTGTATTAGTCAGGCACTGGCAGAACCTCTAGGGAGACAGCTATATCAGTCTCCTGTCCCCAAGCTCTTGCTGGCATCTCATTGCTTGCTTTCTTGATTACCATGCTGACAGAAGAAAGATGAACTCTCAGTGTGTTTTTTTTTTATTTTTTATTTTTTTTATTACGTATTTTCCTCAATTACATTTCCAATGCTATCCCAGAAGTCCCCCATACCCCCCCCCACTCCCCTACCCACCCATTCCCACTTTTTGGCCCTGGCATTCCCCTGTACTGGGGCATATAAAGTTTGCATGTCCTACGGGCCTCTCTTTCCAGTGATGGCCGACTAGGCCATCTTTTGATACATATGCAGCTAGAGTCAAGAGCTCTGGGGTACTGGTTAGTTCATAATGTTGTTGCACTTGTGTTTATGTGATAAGTACGGATGTTGAACATTTTTTATTTGTCATTATTTATTAGCCATGTGCACCACTTTTCTTTTGGTGTTTAACTTTTATATGTTCTAGATATTAACTTTTGTCAGGTGAACAGCTACAGACTTTCTCCAAAGTTTTTTAATTAATAAATTTGGGGGTGGTGCTAAGTGATTGAACTCAAGGTTTTATGTGTGCTAAGCAAATGTTTCTACAATGACTGACATCTCCAGCTTTCCAAAGTTTTAAATTGAATAAAGTCCAACTTACCTATTTTTTTCTTTTATGTTTCATACTTTGGGTATTTTATCTAAAGATTCATTATTACACATGAGATAATCTAGACATTTTTCCCCATGTCATATTCTTTCTAGAAATTGTTTTAACTTTCATGTCTTTAGTCCATTTAGTTAGTTGTTTTGTGGTTTTTTTTTTAAAAGGCTGTAGACTCTGTGTCTAGATTCATACTTTCACATCTATATGTCCAATTATTTCAGTACTACTTGTTGAAGAATGATCTGTCTCTGTTGAATCTCCATGCTTCTCTGCCCATGCTGTATTTGCAGGCCTCCTCTCTCTCTCAGTCATTGACAGTGATCTGTCTGCTCTCCCAGTATTGGGCAGCTCCAAAAGCTCAATTGCAACAGATCTGGCAGTTGTGGCATCCATTTTCCTTGTTTTCCCTCACCACAAAGCATCTATTCCTGGACTTCTGCCTCTCCAAATGCATTGTAGACCAGGATGCCTGTATCCACAATGAAGTGGGGAGATCCAACATTTTAACAAGACTCAGACTTCTAATTCATAAACATGGACCATTCTAATTTATTGTTATCTGATTTATTTCATCAAAGTTTATGGCTTTCATAATGCACATCTTTGTCACTTTGGGGGAGGGTCATTTATACATCTGTTTTGTGCTAAGGTATGTAGAAGATGTTTTAAATTTCAAGTACTATAGCTCTTTTGCTGGTATATAGAAAATCAGTGGACTTTGTGTATGAATGTTGCATCTGTAACCTTGCTGTAGTCACTCATCAGTTCCAGAAATCTTGTAGGTATTTTTTTTTTGACTTTCTGCATTGACAATCATATCATCCGTGACTATCTTGATATCAGCAAAGAAGGCCTATAGAAACTTGTCTGTGGCCTGTGACTTTGCTATGTGTTAGGTAATGTAGTGTATTGTGGCCAAAATATCACATGTGAATAAGTAAATGAATGAAATTCCTTCCTGGAATTTTGATGTGCGTTCATGAGATAAGAAGTTACAGAGTTATGGGAAGAGAATCTGGTCAAGATATACACACAGGTGACAGAGTCACAGATGCACAACACAAATATGGGACAGTGGAAACCATAGGAAATCTTGGAGTATGGTAGTTACTAGAGGAGGTGGCATGCTCTATAGATGGGACCTCTTGTTATACCCCCTCCCCACTGGTCCTTTCTGTACTCTGCTCTACACATTTGTTTTGCCTGCCTTGTGTCTTTCTGGGTCCCATCGGGAAGCCGATCCTTCAACTTTTAACTGCCTGCTTGGGTCTTCATTGAGCTGCATGGGTCCTTAGTGTAGGGGAGGACCCAGAGTTACTGAGTAAACACACTACACTCTGCAATCTCTCTTCAGCTAGCACAGGGCTGCTAGCGCAGCAACTATATTATCTTTCTTTCTTTTGGTTGTCAGCACTGAGACTCCAGCAGTTCTAGGACTGTTTGGAAAGAGGCAGCCTCTGCCACTATTTCCTTGTCCCTACTGACCAAGATGACCAAGTAAGTTCAGAGGACATAGTGTCAACTGTCCTCCTCTTCAGGTTGATCTTGGGATCTGTCCTGCTGCCCAACTCATATTGTGCTGTCTGCTGTCTTCCATAACATTCCAGGGTTATAGTTACTGTAACTGCAGAATTCTCCACAGCATGTGACAAATACAATTGCGTCTCCACTGCCCATGTAGTTTTCTGTTTTGCCTGAAGTTATTAGGCACCACTTTTGTTATTGATATAATTTTATTTGTGTGTGTGTGTGTTGTGGAAATTTTTAATATCAACCTGCGGTTTCTACCTCACCTTGGCCATTCAGTTCCTGGATAAAAGACACACACAACCTTTATTATTTACAGTAAGTCTTAATGCTATCTACCTTTCTATCGATAACCCTGAGTTATTATTTACTATGTTTCATCGGGGTTACTCAACTCCAATTGGCCAGTCCTCAGGGCCACATTCTCATGACTCATCTAACCCACGGTGGTGGCTTCTCCTTCTTCCATCACCTCTTTCTTTCTCATTCTCCTCCAATCTAAAGCCTGGGAATCCTTAACCCTGCCCATGGCTTGTCTGCCTAGCTGTTGGCTATCAGCATTTTTATTCACCAATCAAAAATAACTTGGGGGCAAGGTCACACAGTGACTCAGTGTCACTTGGGACTATGTGCAGACTCTCTCATGTCTGGGACAACCAGGTCTTGTGGGGGGGGTCCAATATTAGCATTAGAATACAAGCAGCATCAGGCCTACCCACTACATGTGTGCATACCTATGTGTGCAAGTGCATGTGCTCATGCCATAGTATGTGTATAATAGCCAGAGGACCATGTTCTCTTTCTATCATGTGGGTCTCAAGTATCAGACTTGGTTCATTTGGCTTTGTGGCAAGTGCTTTTACTTACTGATCATCTTGCCAGTGCTATTGGCATCATTTTCTGGGGCTCATCAGGGAATTTTTTGCTTAAGCCATATGCTGTTGTGCTCTGCTTGAGGCCTGAGGTTCTCTTGTTTTCTTCTTGAGGGCTTCAGAGTCTCCTTGCCCAGCCTGGCCTGATCCCTTGAACTGTCTCTGGTGACTTGGACTATCTTTGCATCCTCTGCTTTTGTACTGAGGTTCCTCTTTTTAAAGTATTTTCTTCAGAAGCTTTCTCTTAGCCTTCTGGGGTTCAGGACTAGGGAGTAACCTGGTGGTCATTGATGTGTTATAGCTTGGCCACTCTGTAGAGAGGTGCAGGATATAAGTAGTTTTGTGTCTAGAGTTTGAGACATTACTTGGCTTCTTTCATGGTTGATTTCTAACCTTGGAAGCCATTGTCAGCATTCTTCATACAGGAAGTTCTCCCCACAATATAGGATCAATTCAGTTTAAAACAATGTCTTCATAGCAGGTCTACTTCCCTTCTGGAGTCATATATTTTCTGCCATTTAGTCTAGCAGCACAGCTCATCAACATATGTATTATCTTTCTTCTATTTTCTGATAGAATTTCATCTTTCAGCTTTTCTGCTGATTTTTGAAATTACTGTTCTTGTGCTGTTAACTTTTAAGGGGTCTCTTTCCCCTCCTCCTCCCACTTGTCTTCCTTCTCTTTCTCTTTCTTTGATGATCCTTCTACCTGCCTCCCCACCACATGCTAGGATTACAGGCCTGCACCACCACACCCACTCCAAGAAGTGCTGAGTCCCTGCATAAACCTTCTTCTAAGAACATACTCCTTTCTTCAGAGTACTAGTGTCTGACATTTCCCTACAAGTCTAGCCCCTTACTGGCTGAGTGTGCATCTCTTGCTATTCCCTGAGATTCTCAGCTAGTTCTTGAGCTGGGCCATGTTCATGATACAAAACCTCATTGGAACCTGGAACAGGAGTGTTGTGGTATTTGTGGAAAGACAGAAATACCAGGGTTGTTAGCTCCCTACTTCTTTTTGCCCCAAACCTTGCAAATAAAGACAATAAATAAGTCCTCTGCCCTTTCGTTTTCTTTGGGATCAAGAATAAAGTAATACATCTGCTCTCTGGGGATCCAGTTTTCATCTTCACAACGTCCAGAAAAGAAGAGATTGTCATCTTACACCAGGAAATAAAGTCCAAAGATAAAACTGCCTGTTAGAAAGTGAACCAACGAGTCCTGGGAACAGAGAGCCCTCGGATGTGCAGGAACCATGCCCTTCTGGCTCCACAGATAGAGGCTGTTTGTACCTTGCGGGGGCACCTTGCCCCAGGGAGGTAGGTGTTGGTGGGGGCCCTCAGGAGGCCCCTCTGGGCTCTGAACCATCTGTCTCAGAGGAGCAGCTAGCTGAAGGATGGGTTGTTGGCATGAGGCCTGGCACTAACCCATCAACATTTTCACATACCAATGCCCTGTGTCTCTAAACCCCGCCCTCAGTGAGGGCCTGTGCTTCTGGGACACTTTATGGCTTTTTTTAATCTTTGGAGTTCCAACGTATCATCTGCCTGTGATATGTGAATGGCAAAGCTCAATAGTCCTGATGAGTTCCTTCTTTCTGTCCAGGAAGTGAATGGTGACAAAGTCCTGGCTTTGGAGAAAAGTTATGAACTCTTAGGTGGTAGTGGCCATAACCATGTGAGTGGGCACAGGCCCAAGTGAACAGCAGCCTTGGGACACTGCCATACAATTTATCTGCACAAAAGAAGTCCTCAGGGGAAATGCCTTGCTGGAATTTTTCACATGAAGGTATGAAGGTCAGCAAGATTAACTGGAATTATGCTTGTAAACTCTTTGGAGCTCTTAGTGCATTCATCTGTCCATGCATCCCCTTGTCCTTGTCCTATGTGAGAATCTTTGCTTTAGTGAATTTTACATCAATTTGGCCTTTTAACCTTTAGGCCCCTGCTTCTCTTGCAGTGGTTTCCTGTGATGTGACAGACTGTTCTTCAAGTTCAAAGCCATGAAAAGGAGGCTTGCCTGGCCTCTGGCATTTTTTATGCTTTGGGGAAGCCCAGCGTGTTGACAGGCTACCTGTTGTTGGCTCTGATGTGAACTCTGCGCCTCCAGTCCTCATGTATGTTGGTTGCAGCCAATAACATCTGGGCTCAGTTACCCTGTCTCTGTGCCACTGTCCACAACTGGCCCCTGGTACTGACTGAAAATTGAAGTGCCTTGCCCACTGCTTACCCCTAATTTCCAGCCTGGAATGGGGTTCCCTTTTAAACCCAAAGGTCCTGGACTAAGTCTCACATTATAAAAGGACTTTGAACTGCATTCTCTATCCAGGCACCCTGTCAGTCAGTTCTGCCCTTAGGGAACTAATGGCCAGAAAACCCATAATTTGTGAGGTCCTGGGACAGATGGGACAGGTTTTGATATCTGGGTGAAAAGAGGGTTAGGGACCTTCCTGAGGGCCCTGCTCTAGGCTTAAGGAGCATGGGAAAAAGTCATTCTGGCCATGTCTCATTGTTGGCTAGGAGCTCAGTGATTCTTTAACTTGCCTTTCTGTCTCTACATTTAAAATATGCAGCCTTGTCAGCACTAAAGATTGGAGTCCAGGTGCCTGAGGTTCCCAAAGAACCTGCTTCAGAAAGCCAGGGCTTGCCCACAGTTCGTTCTTGATAGCCCAGAATTCCATCAGTGCCCACTTTGCCCATCATGATAAATACCATGGGTCTCCTGGTGGGCTATGGCCTCAGGGAGGGCCTGTTATAATGAGAATGAGGGCAGAGACTACAGTTGTGGAGGCCACGGAGGACCTTTAATTGCAAGTGCCTCCTCTATGGATGCATAGCACATTGAAGCTACATCAGGAGGGCACAGCCCCACTTTTCTACCATAGACATCTTAGTGGGCCAAGGGCCAGTCCATCCTAGATTCCAAGTGCCCAGTTCCTTAGGTCCTCCCATTTGCTCAAGTGTTAGAGGAGAAACCATGACAGTAGTAGGGTACTTCTTGGGTGTTGCCTCTGCTCTCAGATGATGTCTGTGTGCCTATCACTACCCGTGCCAGCCCTATGTCTTTCTGAGAAACCCACTGTTCAGGAAGTACAAAAAATATTTCTGCAATATCATGGAGATGTGGGTACACCTCCTGTGGAGGCTGTCAGTGTCAGAGGTCTGGCCACTACCGGATGTGCTGGCAATGACCTTTCCTTCAAGTAGCATAAGGGACTTTGTCCTGCTCATCTGCAGCTTCGACACAACACTATGTGGTTGTTGATAAACCAAAGGGAAAACAGAGTTGCTGAGCATTTGAGATCAGTTAGAACACCATTCATGGCATCTGCTTCAAAAGCATGATTTTAAAAGTGTAGTACGGTAGAAGGGTCCTGAGGACTTATGATACATTTAACAAGAGTCAGGCTCTAGACCCCAGTCAAAACACCAGCCCGTGAAAGGCCAAGAATTGATAGACTTACAACAGACCCAAGTTTCTTTCCTGTCTTTTGATAGGATAAAATAAAAAGAAACAGTTATTCATATTGACAATTTTCTCAGTTTTGATTTTTAACTATTTGAACTTAATGGTGCTATAGAGAGTAATTTCAAAAAATTTACTATTTGAAGTTGGCAGAATTTCTGAACTCTGTAAGTATGTCTCCCACCAAGTTGGGGTCATTTTCTGCTACTATTTTTTTTTCAAAACTCTCTCCTTGATTACTTTCCCTCTCATTTTAGAGCCCCCACTACACACATACAGTAGACCTTTTGACACTTCCCTGAAGATCATGGCATCTTCCTCACCTTAAAAAATATATATTTTGTCTTTGTGCCTCAGATTGTGCCATTTCTGCTGGCCAAATTGCTAGCTCTTCACTATCTCTATCCTGTGAGGTCAGTCTAAATTTTTATTTCAGATATTGCATTCTTCAACGCCAGAATTTCCATTTGAATTTTTTGTTGTTTGTTTTGCAAGGCAGGATTTTTCTGTGTAGCCTTGGATGTTCTAGAACTTGATCTGTAGACCAGTCTTGATTGCCTCTGCCTCCCAAATGCTGGGATTAAAGGTGTGTGTCACCACTTCCTGGTTTTGATAACATATTTTAGGAGTCAAGAAACTGTGGTCCATGGACCAGATTCCTATTTATTTAAATAAAGTTTTATTAGAACAAATCTTCACATCCTTGCCCTTTTGTTTCTGTATAATAGAGCAATGTTTTGCAGAGCTAATCAATTGTGTATCCCATAAATCTTATGGTATTACTACTCTTTCAGAGAAAAACTGCTAACCTATGTCCCACTCCAATTCCTAGACTGGTCATCTTTTTCAATTGACAATTACATTTTCTTGTAATAATTTTAACAGCTAAGCTAAAGTACTTATTTGATAGTTCCAATATTTCCATCTGCATCATTTTGTGGTCCTCATCAGTTGTTCTGTGATTTGCCCTACTTTCCTACATCTTCATGTCTAGTGATTTTGAACTGTGTTGAAGACATTGTGACTTATACCCTGCAGAAGCTGTGTGCTACTATGCTCCTCTGGAGATAACTGCTTTCTGAGGTGATGGTCTTACTAGGCAGTTGATCTTGGTGTGGACTGAAACTCCAAGTACTCTCTGTTCCTATCATGACAGATATTTATTCTGTTCTTTTAGCTCTAGTTGACAGCATGGGACCCACCGTACTCCTGTGTGATTCGCAGGAAATTACAGGAACTGGCTGAAGGTTAATATCTCTTACCAAGAATATGGGGATCCTATCTCTGACTCTTTCCTTCCTGAGATTTGCTGTTCTCTTTTTAGTAGCTCTCAGATCCTCATTTCCTGCTTTCTAGCCAGTGGCCTAAAGGTTTCTGGTGGGTTTGTCTTGTTGCTCAGCTGTAACTGGGACCTGTGCTTAGGATTCAGGATGGTGGAGAAGTCTCCAGGCTGTTCCCCTCTTAGGTTTGAATATCCTTCCAGTTTTGGCCTGTTGTTTGCATATTTCATTCAGAGTTTGTAACTGTTACTTGTGGGTGAATTGGAACAATAGAAGCTGTTCCACAACCCAATCATTAGATGTGATTATTAAAATCCTTCTCTCAAGTTTTAAGTTCCAGCCAATTGTGAAATCATAAAGAAAACCTGGAAGCTTATGCTTTGTGAGTGGTGACGTTCAGGAGTAGCCATACCTCAAAGTGAGCTGGGGAACGGTGCCTCTGGGAAGACACTTTGGTAAGGAAGAGCAAGGCTGGTACCTAGCGAGCTTCTGACCACACCACAGGCCCAAGCTGTTCCCACTCTTATACTTAATAAACAGTTACCAATTGCTGTCAAGGCACACATTTGTGTTTAATACCACTAGAACCAATTGCCACATGGTAGGCACCTGCCATGGTGGCAGGCTAGGACCCTGGAGCAATGGAATAAGCAAAGAAGTAGGTCTTTAAGGAGACGCACTCCAGCCTATCTGAGCAACCTTCCACAAAAATGAGTTTGAGTAGATGTAAAATAGAGCTGTATGGTAATGAGGATACAAAATAAGCCAAAAGAGTAACTTACATAATTGATAGCCAATGAGGAGAAACCACAAACACATGAAAGCCTCTGAAACCATCTCTAAGTACAGGCCTAAGGAGATCTGGGTTTCTCACCTGCTAATGACTGAATAAGGCTACAGGTTTCCTGTTGTCGGGAACACAGGCTGTGGCAGGCCCAGAGACACTTGTCTGCATTGACCTGGAACCCTTTGGGGCTTCAGGAGAACCTTGCTTCTGTGGCTCACCATGGCTTAGAGTGGAAGGAACCACTACTTCCCAGGAAGCCACTGACAATTTATTAATTTAGAAATAGCAATGTTTGCCTAGGTTTTATTATATTTTTATTTTTTTATTAGGTATTTTCCTCATTTACATTTCCAATGCTATCCCAAAAGTCCCCCATACCCTCCCCCGCACTCCCCTACCCACCCACTCCCACTTTTTGGCCCTGGCGTTCCCCTGTACTGGGGCATATAAAGTTTGCAAGTCCAATGGGCCTCTCTTTCCAGTAATGGCTGACTAGGCCATCTGCTGATACATATGCAGCTGGAGACACGAGCTCTGGGGGTACTGGTTAGTTCATATTGTTGTTCCACCTATAGGGTTGCAGTTCCATTTAGCTCCTTGGGTACTTTCTCTAGCTCCTCCATTGGGGGCCCTGTGATCCATCCAATAGCTGACTGTGATCATCCACTTCTGTGTTTGCTAGGCCCCGGCATAGTCTCACAAGAGACAGCTATATCTGGGTCCTTTCAGCAAAATCTTGCTAGTGTATGCAATGGTGTCAGCGTTTGGAGGCTGATTATGGGATGGATCCCTGATTGTGGCAGTCTCTAGAATGTCCATCCTTTTGTCTCAGCTCCAAACTTTGTCTCTGTAACTCCTTCCATGGGTGTTTTGTTCCCAATTCTAAGAAGAGGCAAAGTATCCACAAATGAAGAATGTCTCCTTGCCATTTGTAAGGAGCAGGGTTAGCCCCGAGAATGTTGTTTTCCAAGTTGTTCAGGCCCAAAGAAGCCCTGGCTCATAGAGGGTCTCCCTGCCTACAAGATAAACCAGGTCTACCCTGATCAGTGTGAATTTCCAGGTACTTGCCTAGTGGGATGTAAGCAAGAGGAAGAATTGGTTAGACTCTAGGTGGACTATAAATATCTTTACCTCTTGCCCTGGATCTATATCTGACATACTTACTGAATTTTCTACAAATGCCCAGTGGGCACAACTAAGAACAGAAGTAATATTGAGGTCAGAACAATAGGGTCTTCTGTGTGTAAGCTCGGCAGCTGGGCAGCACTTGCTGGCTTTACAGGCTCCAGCCTTTTTCTGGTGGTTCATCTGAGGGTCTTTTTGTGCCCACATGTGTTTGAGGTGTGTGAGTGTGCTTATGCCATCTATGTGTTTGTCTCTGTGTATCCATGTGAGCACAGGAAACTGCGCATGCACGTGTGAACTCATGTCTGGCCCTGACCTGCTCTGCTGCACAAGCAGGGGGCCCATGTATCAGGCGCTTCCCTTCTTCCCTCTGGGCAGGTTTTCTCTGCTCGGTCCAGTTGCTCTGTTAGGCAGAGTTTAATTCTCCAAGGCTTGTACCTGTTAAAGTAAAACCAAGGGATTTACTGTGCTGCTGCCTTTGCAAGGACTCAGCTAAATCTGCCTGTCACCTTGAAAGATCCTTGGCAGTGGGGCTGACTATGGGCCTGACCAAGGCTTGTCCCCAGCTGCATTCCCATGGTGTGAGGGGGTCAGGGTCAGCTGGTGTCTCCCCGAGAAGTGTCTGCTCTTTCTGGTGACTAGTCCCAAAGTGTCTCCTTATGAATGCTTGGACCTTTAATTCGGTCAGAGAGTTTGTAATTATAACTAAAGCATTTGCTGTCTGTTGTCACCATCAGATGGTTGTACCATTTTGGGCTTAATTAGCTGTGACGGTGAGCTTCAGCAGTAAGTTACCCATGGGCTTGGGTGTCCTGTCACACATGCCCTCTAGACTATCCTCAGCTGACACGGAGGATCAGGGCCCCACTCTGTCCACGCTGCTTTCCTAGCTCCTATAATGTTTTCTCTGTCCTCTAAAGAGACCCTCTCCCTGTTGCCTGCTGTTATTGGCTCTTGTTTTCATGAAGTTTGCTTTTTTGGCTTTGGAAGTTACACAACTAAGCCAAACCCAAGCCGAACACATTCTAATAGACTCTGGAGCATTGTCTGCCCCAGGGAATAGGTGCAACAAGGTGTTTGCTCTTTGTGTTAAGGTCTCAGACACCCTCTGCTGCTGTCCTGGTCCGCTTTCCATCATTATAAAAAAAATGCCTGAGATGATCAACTTACAAGGATAAAAAAAAAAAAAACCAAAACGTATTTAGGTTTATGACTTTGGAGGCTCCAGGCCATGGCAACACATCATGACAGGATCATGTGGTCAAGCAAAACCTCTAACCTCATGGCTAGGGCCATAAAGAAACAAACGAGGGGTTAGAGAAATGGCTTAGGGGTGAGCAGTACTCACTGCTCTTGTAGAGGACTCAAATTCCATTTGCAGCACCCATATCAGGTGGTTTGTCAACTCCTGTAACCTCAGTTCCAGGGCATTTGGTACCTTCTAACCTCTATGGGGACACACATTAAAACATGTGCAGCTACACACCTACACATAAAAATACATCTTTAAAAAGAACAAAAAGCTAAGGAGAGAAAAATGTCATAAACTCCATCAAGGCCATATAATCTAACCATCTAAGACTCTTCCTAGCTTTACGTTCTACAAGCTCTACAACAGCACCATCCTGGGAGCCAGGCTTTCATAGTATAGTCTTTGGGGGTGTTTAGGATGTAAATCCCAGCACAGCTTTTGTAGCCTATCGGCCATACTTTCCCTAACAGACTACTGGGCCTGAGAATTCCAGTGTACGCTGAAGGCCTGCTTCTCATGTTACGGCCACCCAGCTCCTGTCCTCTGCAGGTGTATGGGCTGGGAGTCGGTTCTCCACTGTGGGGAAGAAATTCTCCTTCCATGCTGCTCCACCATCTCCATGTCCCCAAGACTGGGCTTCCAGGCAATTTAAGGACCAGTCATATATAGATGAAGACCACTGTGAGGAACTACTGAAACCACCTCCCTAGGCTCCACCAGGTCCTCCTTCCTTGCTTCCTCAAGTCACAATGTAGTAGCAGCAGCACCTACTTTTCAGATAGGAGGGATGTACCAGATGATGGGTACATTTGTGGATATGGGCAGAAGGTAAAGGAAGGAAGAAAGGCCTGGTATGTAGTGTACATTTCACCACAGTAACCTGCAACCTATATTGCCATCTTTAAAGCAGAAATACCACAGCAGAAATCACCCAGCACCTTGGAAGAAGCTGGCCCAGACCCACCATAATTTATGCTTGGGCCATTCCTGTGTGTGAATGTCTCCTGACACGCATCAGACCTATGTGACCAACTACAGGTCTTCACCCTTCCAGCAACAGGAAGCAGTACTGCTTACTGTAGAATTGTTCTACAGCAGCTGGTTTACGAATTTATAGAATGCCCATTATGCTCTAATTGCTGAGCTACTAACAAATTGCTACTTAAAACTAATCGAACCTCTAGCTTAAGTAGCTAATTACAATGCAGATTGCTGCTCAGGAGTTAATCATAGGGACACACAAGAGCCGGCACAGACTAGGTTGCTCTAGGCTGTGCCAAGTAGGTCCCATGGGCCCCAATCCAGCAGGTATTCCCTCATTGAATGAGGATGATCCTAGCCTATAACAGATGGTCAATTGCTAACCCAGGGCCACTGAGGCTCAGGGCCAGGTCTCTTTGAGGTTTTCTCCCTGTGGTCATGGCAAAACTCCCAGCTACCGAAGACTGGGGAGTAGGGGAGTCATCCAGCCTAGAAGAACACTCAGGTCCTAGAAGAGGTGGCTAAGGTCACTGGGAAAGCTGTTCAAGTCAAGACAGTAACACAATGCATGGAGATTGCTCAGAGGCAAGTAGTGACACCATGAACCAGAAAAGGATCCAGACCCAGGGGAGATGAACAAAACCCCAGGTTAACAGAGATGCAGAGTCAAGAGTGCAGATTCCAGAGCCTAGAGTTCATTGCCAGACATGATAACCTGGACGGGATTTTCAGAGCTTTGAAAATGGTGCATGGGCTTACCAACATCAGGCCTGAGAAATAAATAAGAACAGCACGAAGCTGTGAGAGTTTCCTATGAGATGGAAGGGTTGAGACTTCACAATGAAAGTAAGATGCTCAGAGGAAGAAATGCCCAGAGGAGGAAACCTGGGATAGTCCAAGTGTGGATGCCTGCTGCTCCTTCTCAGACCACTATAGGAACACTGCTCGTGCCTTTACTATACCAGGCCATGGGGAAACTATCAAAGCACGCAGAATCAGCCACCTGCTCTGGATTTTAGGAAGCCCCCCCCCCCGGAAATAGAAGAAACAAAAACCACAGTCTGAAAGTGGGATATTCGTGTTAGTATCTGTCCTTAGGTCATTCTTAAGGATGAAATGTGCCTTTTACAGCAAACTTGTGGTATTAAAAATAAAATAATCAGAGCATGCTTGCCTGAGCCCTTCCTGAAGCACAAGGAGCAATGCCCACTCAAGGTTACATTGGCATGCTGTGGCCAATCAAAGATGGCTGTGGGCAGTCAAGGAAGGAATCAGAATTTTACAGCTTGGTTTATGACAAGGATTAACACCCCAGTGAAGAAGCTGTCAAATTCTGTAAACGACATCTTACAGACAAGAACAGAAGTATCTTAAACCTGAAAAGATAGCCAGTACCCACAAACAGTAAAAAGAAATTGGGGTCAGTCCTCAGTGAGATATTGGACTATGAAGTATGCAGGGGACAGCAGCACTCTTCCAGGGGATACTTCAGACCTAAGAATGTGTAGTTCTTCATTCTTCTGGCTTCTTTTCATGTGCGGAAATGTATGTTCAAGGTTGGTCCTATCACAAAGATGACAAAGGACAGAGACAGTCTTCATTCCATCCACACCACATGTAGAAGGATATTCTGAAAAAATGAAGAGACCATTTTCCTGGGATTTTTCAGGGTCTACTTCTGAGAAAGAGCAGCTGATCTGAAGCTAGCCTGTCTTCCATGCACGTAGAGTACACTTGTTGAGACCTTACAGTCACCAGCAACCACACAGAAGGGATTAGCTGATAGTGTCTAAAGGGCAGGCTTGCCTTGTTGTTCCAGAGATAAGAATGGCTCTTGTACCTTCCCTAGTCTTGACTGTCAAAGGGAACTCCACAGAGGTGAGGTATTTTAGTCTCTGTTATAGAGAAAGGGTGTAGGAAAAGACCAAAGTCCTGAGCAAAAAGCAACCTCACAGCTTGGGTGTGATCAAAGCTCAGAGGTTTTGCCGGTCCTTTTTCATGGCTTTTCAGAGACTCACACTCCAGAGACCCAAAGGGCACAGGGCACCAGCTTTCAGACTGAGACTCTGTATAGGGCACAGCAGAAATGAAACCCCTAACTGGAGCCATCTTAGGGTGTGGAGAAAGGCCAGACAAGCACACGGACTCTGTGGCTACCACATAGCTTCCTGGAATCCTAGCACATGGGTCTTGTGGGACTGGACAGAACCAAGGTAAGGTATGTCTTCCACCGTTTAGAAAGAAGCTGAACCACAACCAGAACACATGGGTGCTACAATCATGGAATAATTGCTGAAAATCTTTAGAGATTCAAGGGCTTCAGACATTTCTTTTTTTTTTAATTTTTAATATTTTTATTACATATTTTCCTCAATTACATTTCCAATGCTATCCCAAAAGTCCCCCATACCGCCCCCCACTTCCCTACCCACCCATTCCCATTCTTTTGGCCCTGGCATTCCCCTATATTGGGGCATATAAAGTTTGCAAGTCCAATGGGCCTCTCTTTCCAGTGATGGCCGAATAGGCCATCTTTCGATACATATGCAGCTAGAGACAAGAGCTCCGGGGTTCTGGTTAGTACATCATGTTGTTCCAACAATAGGGTTGCAGATCCCTTTAGCTCCTTGGGTACTTTCTCTAGCTTCTCCATTGGGAGCCCTGTGATACATCCAATAGCTGACTGTGAACATCCACTCCTGTGTTTGCTAGGCCCCGGCATCGTCTCACAAGAGACAGCTATATTTGGGTCCTTTCAGCAAAATCTTGCTAGTGTATGCAATGGTGTCAGCGTTTAGAAGCTGATTATGGGACGGATCCCTGGATACGGCAGTCTCTAAATGGTCCATCCTTTCATCACAGCTACGAACTTTGTCTCTGTAACTCCTTCCCTGGGTGTTTTGTTCCCAATTCTAAGAAGGTGCACAGTGTCCACACTTTGGTCTTCATTCTTCTTGAGTTTCATGCGTTTATCAAATTGTATCTTATATCTTGGGTATCCTAAGTTTTGGGCTAATATCCACTTATCAATGAATACATATTGTGTGAGTTCTTTTGTGATTGTGTTACTTCACTCAAGATGATGCCCTCCAGGTCCATCCATTTGGCTAGGAATTTCATAAATTCATTCTTTTTAATAGCTGAGTAGTACTCCATTGTGTAAATGTACCATAATTTCTGTATCCATTCCTCTGTTGAGGGACATCTGGGTTCTTTCCAGCTTCTGGCTATTATAAATAGGGCTGCTATGAACATAGTGGAGCATGTGTCCTTTTTACCGGTTGGGACATCTTCTGGATATATGCCCAGGAGAGGTATTGCTGGATCCTCCGGTAGTACTATGTCCAATTTTCTGAGGAACCGCCAGACTGATTTCCAGAGTGGTTGTACAAGCTTGCAATCCCACCAACAATGGAGGAGTGTTCCTCTTTCTCCACATCCTCGCCAGCATCTGCTGTCACCTGAATTTTTGATCTTAGCCATTCTGACTGGTGTGAGGTGGAATCTCAGGGTTGTTTTGATTTGCATTTCCCTGATGATTAAGGATGTTGAACATTTTTTCAGGTGTTTCTCTGCCATTCGGTATTCCTCAGGTGAGAATTCTTTGTTCAGTTCTGAGCCCCATTTTTTATTGGGGTTATTTGACTTTCTGGAGTCCACCTTCTTGAGTTCTTTATATATATTGGATATTAGTCCCTTATCTGATTTAGGATAGGTGAAGATCCTTTCCCAATCTGTTGGTGGTTTTTTTGTCTTATTGATGGTGTCTTTAGCCTTGCAGAAGCTTTGTAGTTTCATGAGGTCCCACTTGTCAATTCTCGATCTTACAGCACAAGCCATTACTGTTCTATTCAGGAATTTTTCCCCTGTGCCCATATCTTCAAGGCTTTTCCCCACTTTCTCCTCTATAAGTTTCAGTGTCTCTGGTTTTATGTGAAGTTCCTTGATCCACTTAGACTTGACCTTAGTACAAGGAGATAGGAATGGATCGATTCGCATTCTTCTACATGTTAACAACCAGTTGTGCCAGCACCATTTGTTGAAAATGCTGTCTTTCTTCCACTGGATGTTTTTAGCTCCCTTGTCGAAGATCAAGTGACCATAGGTGTGTGGGTTCATTTCTGGGTCTTCAATTCTATTCCATTGGTCTATTTGTCTGTCACTATACCAGTACCATGCAGTTTTTATCACAATTGCTCTGTAGTAGAGCTTTAGGTCCGGCATGGTGATTCCACCAGAGGTTCTTTTATCCTTGAGAAGAGTTTTTGCTATCCTAGGTTTTTTGTTATTCCAGATGAATTTGCAGATTGCACTTTCTAATTCGTTGAAGAATTGATTTGGAATTTTGATGGGGATTGCATTGAATCTGTAGATTGCTTTTGGCAAGATAGCCATTTTTACAGTGTTGATCCTGCCAATCCATGAGCATGGGAGATCTTTCCATCTTCTGAGATCTTCTATAATTTCTTGGCTTCAGACATTTCTGAACACAGCGTTTGTAATCAAAGCCCTTTGTTTATAGTCATTGGGAAGAATGGGAAGCAGGAGTCTTACCTTGTCTCAGAGAAGTGGGATGCCAAGGCTTGGGCTCTTAGACTTCCTCTGGCATAACAGTCTTTACCCAGGGTCCACAAGAACTTAGCCCAACTCCTTTGGGTCTAACAATACAGAACCCTAGGATTGTTTAGGATCTGTTGAGTCTGGGGTCTCAAGTTGGGTGCCAATCACATTCTATGATTCTTGGACTGTCCATACCCATGTCCATAAGGTTCAGGGCAAGAATGTAAGGTTTCAGGGTGGGGCTGGTGATGCCATACATATTTGTCCTCAGCTCCCTCTGGGTAACCAATATTTAGGATCTTCTCATCTACATCATAGTCTCTCCCTGGAGTAGAGACAGCACCCATAAGAGAATGTATTGTAAACCCCAGCAACACCAGACCTTCCAGATATTTTTTGTTGGCCTGTGTACCTCCAAAGACTGAGTAACTATGTGCAGTGCCCCGAGGAATCAAGAAAGTAGCCTTGGCAGCCCTCTTTCAGTACCTTCACTCATTCTGAGTTGGTACCTTCTCTTATATACTAGTCCCAGACACCCAACATGGCCTGGAAATTATACCATGTTTGTGGTCTTGCTAGGCCTTTAATATTACAGGGTGAACCTCACAGCTAACTCTACCTGATATCAGTGGAAACTCTCAGAGGAAAGAAGAGAAACTTGATTCAAGTTGGTATGAAGTGCTGGGATAGGAAAATCATCTGTGGGGCACAGGCAGGCAGTCCCTCCAATCCTCAGAGCATAACCCATCTGTTTATGACAGCTAAAACCTGACCCTTCCTAGAGCTCAGAGTCTAGATGGGGACTATAGGTGGTGACAAACGATGTGACAAAGTCTCTGTTATGCCGATGATTTCTGGTGAAATGCTAGAAGGTTGACAACTGTGAGATGCCAAACTGATCTGACACTTGGTTCTCTCTAGCTTGCAAAGGGCCTAGGCATCATTTGTATGCAGTCCAGGACTGTCATGGTTAAAAACAGTAGCAACCTCCACCCCTTGGGTGGAGGAGCCCACCTAATCCCTGAAACCCCTGCAATTACCTATGGAGAAACTAGCCAGGGAGCCCTGTCAAGGCTATCCAGTTTAGAAGGGTGTGTCCAAAAGCATGCTGCAGGCCCCACTATCATTAGCCCCCACCAGGAAATGCTGATTCTGAGATCAGACTCCCGTGGATTACCATGCCACCCTGGCCTGAGAGGAATCTTGGATGTTTGTTGGTGGGGGGGCTGCAGGATGGGGGATAACACCTCCTTTTTTAAATTCCAGAGATATCATCAATGTGACAGCCTTGTTGAATGAATTTGGTTGTACAAAACATTGCTTAAGCCAAAGGAGGCAGCCCAGTCTGTCAGCATTCCAATCGTGTTAAAAATCAGGCTTAGCATAGGAATTCTGATCACCTTTCTTTTGAGTCCAAATCAGACACAAAATTCATGGCCAAATGGCTGTTCTCTATAGGGCAGAGCTGGGCACCTGTCAAGGTCCTAGCAGAGTTGGTGATGGCTGAAGAGCCTGGGGGGTTTGAGGAGGGTAGTCAAAGGTTTCCTGCAACGTTTTTGCCTGGAGTTCTGGAAACCTTTGCTATATTAGCTCCTCCTCCTAGATGGCTGTGACCCCAAAAGGGTCATGGGGAAATATGAGGAGCATGAGTGTCCTAAAGGTGACTGCAATGGAACAGGCCAGGAACAGTCAGGACAAATGAGAGGGCATCCACCTGAGGGGCAAGGTATGTCCCAACTTAGGCTACTTCCTCTCAATTGCGATGTAGCCTCCATCTGTGGCATTATCATAGAGTGAGAGGTTCTGTCATCCAGTGCCTATACTTTATCACCCCTGTGTGAACATGGAGATTCTATAAGGTAGAGAGACACTGGCTTGGTGTGGCTGCGTTCTATCCAGCTCTTGGCCTTGGCTCTGTCTATGTGTCCCACCTTTGGGTTAGAATCACTCATTGCTAGAGAGGCCTGGTCATTATCATCATTGCTCGTGTCCACCATTAACTGTGGGTGGCTGGGGAAACAGAAGGATCATTATTCCAGGCACCTAGGAAGAGGTCCATCTAGTGCAATGGATCTTACCCTTTCTAATGCCAATACTCTTTAATACCATTCCTCATGTTATGGTGACCCCCACTTATAAAATTATTTTTGTTATTACTTCATAATTCTGCTACATGTGAAAATATGGGTTTTTTTGGTAGTCTTTTGGGGATTGTGACCCACAGATTGAGAACTGCTGATAGCGGCTTCTACAGTGAGGGTCTTCAGAACCCCAACTGGAAACTAGCTGGCTTCCTGATATTCAAGCTTGCAAGAAACCAGTGACCACCCTGATCTCATGGAGGGTCCTTGCTGGGGGTGGTCCTGGCCCCCTAGCTCTCCCCATTCCTCTGGTGGACCTTGTCTCCAGATCTCTTTGACATTGTGTTCCCCTATGGGCCCTGATCTGCCTGACCCTCTTTTCCTTCCCACAGTCTTTCACCTGTCCCACAAGGTCACCAGTATCGTCCCCGAGAGTGCTCTACTCATCGTTCTGGGCCTGGTGTTGGGTGGCATCGTCTGGGCAGCTGACCACATCGCCTCCTTCACACTCACACCCACGCTCTTCTTCTTCTACCTGCTGCCCCCTATTGTGCTGGATGCTGGATACTTCATGCCCAATCGACTATTCTTTGGCAACCTGGGCACCATTCTGCTATATGCTGTCATTGGCACGATATGGAATGCAGCCACCACAGGATTGTCCCTCTATGGTGTCTTCCTCAGTGGCTTGATGGGTAAGTCTATGCATTGTCCTCTGGGTGAATACAAGTCACTTTGTTACCCAAGGTAATGATTCAGATATGGAAGGGTTGGGGCTGAGGATGATGGGCCGTGTCTCTGTGGACTACTTAAGTAAATAGCCTGGTATGTGTAAAAGGTCCAATCTATAATTAGCTTCCTTGAGACATCTGTAAGCTAAAGCTTTTGTGTCATGTTCATAACAGATTCGTGGCCACACAGATCAGCAGGGTGGGTAGGTGTGCATAGGCAGCTGTTCTAACTCATAGTTGCCAGGATGGTGTAACCATCTGGTCAACCCCCACGGGAGAAGGAGATGAAAGTGAAATGCTCCTAGTCGCATGATGAATTACAGAGTTGAGCACCTCAAAGTCTTGAGTGGTTTGGTGCCTGTTTCTGCTCATGTACACTAGCAATTACTTCACTTCACCTTGGTTACCTCCCAGGAACACCTAACCTTTTTGTTTTAGTTAGAGTTTCTATTGCCGTGAAGAGACACCATGACCAAGGCAACTCTTATAAAGAAAAACATTAAATTGGGGCTGGCTTACAGTTTCAGAAGTTAAGTCCATTATTATCATGGTGGAAAGCATGGCAGCCTTCAGGCAGATATGGTACTGAAAGAGCTGAGAGTTCTACATCTTGATCAGATGGCAGCTAGGAGGAGGCTCTCTTCCACACTGGGCAGAGCTTGAACACCAGGAGCACTCAGAGCCCACCTACACAGTGACACACTTCCTCTAACAAGACCACACCTCCTAATAATACTACTCTCAACCGCCAAGCATTCAAATCCATGAATTCATAAGGCCAAACCTATTCAAACCACCACATTCCACACCCTGGCCTCCATAGGCTTGTTCAAACATATGAGTGTTTGGGGGCCATACCTAAACATAGTATAATGCAATATACATTTAGTCCAATTTTGAAAGCTCCCATAGTCGATCACAGTCTCAACAGTATTTAAAAGCCCCAAATTCAAAATCTCTTCTGAGATTCATACAACCTCTTAACTGCAATCCCCTCTAAAATCAAAATAAAAAAGAAGATCACATAGTTCCATCACAGGATATGTCTTACCATTGCAAAATGTCATAGTGAGGAAATGATGGACCAAAACAAGACTGAAAAACAGCTGGGCTAACTCCAAACTCTGTATCTCCATGGCTGATGTCAAAGTGCTTTTCAGACCTCCAAATCCTTTCATCTTTGTTGACTGCAACAAACTTCTTTTTATCGTGGGCTGGTTCTACTCCCTGTTAGCAGCTTTCCTCAGCAAGTATCCCATGGCTCTGGCATCTCTAACATCCTGGAGTCTTCAAGGCAACTTGAATGTTACAGCTTCTTGTTCAATGTCTGGGATCCACATGTGATCTTCTGAGCTCCACTAAAGGGCTTTGGTCACATCTCCAGCTCTGCTTTCTACATCACTCTAGGCTCTGGTTGACTCCACCCCACTGCTTCTGCTATTCGTGGTGATCATCCCATGGTATTGCCATTTTCAACACACTGGGGTCTTCTGCTGTAACTGGGCTTCACCAGTAAATAGTCTCTCAGAAGCTCTCTTCATGGTGCCAAGCCTCAGCTTCTTTGCAGTCCTGGGATGTCAACTGCAACTGAGGCTGCACCTTCAACAATGGCCTTTCACAGTGTCAAGCCTCAGCTGTTCTCCATGACCCCTTCATACCTTCAAAACCAGTACCATCTGGGTGAATCCTATTATTACCAAGTCTAGATGCCAGCATGGTGTCTATCTCTGGAACACAGCTTCTTTGTGTTCTCAGAAAACATTTCCCAGACAATTTTACCTCAGTGATTCTGGTCTCTTCTTAATCACTGCTAATTTCTTAGATTCAGCCAACCAGCATCAAGTGTCCCAGTAACCCCTTCTACACTTGACTCTAAAGCCAGAGTCATGTGACTGAAGAAGCTGAATTCTTCTGCTTGCTGTGGCTGGAACATGGCCCACTTGTTCTATTACATCATCGTCAGCTTTCTGTTTTCGATGACTTCCTTCACTACCTAAGCTTGGCTGTCCTGGAACTTGCTCTGTAGACTAACTTTAGCATGCCTCTGTCTCCTGAGGGCTGGGATTAAAGGGATATACCACCATGCTTGGACCTTTCTTTACCTTTCCATGAGGTCTTTATAATTTGTGAGCTGTACTTCATCCCAGATATAACCAAGCTGACAAACAAGAACAACCATCACAATCCCATGCTGAATCTTTGTCTAGCTGTGAGACAGTAGGTGATACCTAAACAGATGGAAGTAGATGCTCACAGGAGGACTTGGAGTCAGGACATTCCCTTTGGAACACTCATTAAGTGAATGAGGTCTTTGAAATCCTGGAGACCAAGAAGAAACAGGAAACAGTAAAACCAGGAACTATCAATTTACTTGGGAACTTATTATTTTAGGGAGAACCCCTTTAGTCCCTGATTTTCTGCATCACTAGATAAAGACCTCAACGGTGAGGGCTTGCCTGGCTTCTAAAACTATAGGCATCCTGCCCGAGGGTGGGTACTATTGGTCACACTGGTGATGCCATAAGGTGATTGGAACATATCTAAGATAGCTGGACCTAGAGAAATGACTTGAGATATGGGACAGGGGCTTGTGGATCTGATACTGACAGCTATTCAAGGGACACACTGGCCCTCACTTGATGGCCCTGTCAACCATAAGATTCCAGCATGTGATATTCCTGGAGTTGTTTTTAGGATACATGGAGAACCCTGTAACAGACTGACTTATGGTGTAAGTATAGACCTTTAAATACAGTTCACTGGACCTTAGCAAGTATTATTATATGGGGAATTACATGTTTATCAAATTCTAGAACATTTTAATCTCCAAAAACATCTAGGCCCACCTTCCTACTATGTCATAGCCATGAAGAATCATTATACCATAGTGTCTTTTAATAACCAGTATTGCTATACATCAGTGTCTGCAGTTAGGGTCACTCTCCCATGATAGATAGATATGGGATGTTGGCTTGTGCTCCACCTTTGAGACCTAGCTGGTCAAAGCTGACCAGAAAGATTATCCTCATCCAATGAGCTCTCTTTTCTATGTGACTTTGGCTGCTGGTATAACCACATTTGCCTAGGCAGTGATCAGACTCTGTAGACAGTAGTTCAAGGCTGGGACTCATCCTTACTGAGAGGGTCAGCTAAGTTCCACACAAATGTGTGTATACTATCTAGGCTGGAAAGTCAGTCCTGATTCAGTGGACTCTACATCTTCTGGGATCCAGCTTGGTTTTGGAATGTACTTTGGGTCTGTAAAGATTCTAGACCAAGAAGCTGGCTCCACTAAGGCATTTCAAGGCTATCCCAGAAGGTAGTTTACTCTGGAAAGCTTGGCAGGGCTTATATGGTGTGGCAGTTTAGTGGGTGGTCCACTTCTAAATGGAGACTTCAGAGAGCTCTGGTACTGGCTGGAGGCAGCAGAGTTTAGTAATCACTAACATATGGGGCTCAAGTCACTACAAAGACCACCCTGTCCAGTGCCCTCTACTTCCTGGGGCACATTGGCTGCCTGGGATTCTTCCTAATGATCATTGCTTGGCCTCAAGGGATGGCAAGTTCTATCCCAGCTCAGAAAAGAGAAGGAAGCACCACGTGGGGGAACTGTGTAGTCTTACATATTTTGGGGGTGTCTGGCTGTGAGCTCCAGTCTCTGACATCCTCCTTGTCACTGGGTAGCCCTGGGAAGAGTCGTACCCAGCTTTTACTCCTGATGACTCTGATCATCCAGGGACCTGAGAGATGTGGGATTTGGAGAGAGAGAGCCAGGTGGCTAGCCCATGTCCATGGTCTACATCTCTTGCAGGTGAACTGAAAATTGGACTCCTGGATTTCTTGCTGTTTGGTAGCCTCATTGCGGCTGTGGACCCAGTGGCTGTGCTGGCTGTGTTTGAGGAAGTCCATGTCAATGAAGTCCTCTTCATCATTGTTTTTGGGGAGTCACTGCTGAATGATGCAGTGACTGTGGTGAGTGATGGTGGGGTTCCTGGAGTAGCTACAGAACATTTCACTTGCATGGAGGTTTTAGGATACCTTGCCAAGTGGTCATTACCAATATGCTTCAGATAGAAAGAGGGCCACTATCTGTACATGGTCTCCTTTTAAGCTATGTTTCTAATCTAAGATGTCCGACTCCTGCAGGGTATGTCTATCGCCTGTTCCTTTTTATTGGTTCAGCAATCTTAGGGTATGAGTTAGGGGTTGAGGAGACACAGGCTTTGACCTTCTTCTGGCTCCCTAACTCTGCTTCATCAAATTTCTCTATTTTACTATTTTAGGCCCATTCATTACCACCTTTGGCAGTAATGCTGCCCTACTGAAATCTCTATATCCACATCCCCCAGAGCAGAGGTCTATAACTTTGGACCCACACTTGATATTACCCACTATTTCCAAAGAAACAGACAGATGAATAAACAAACAACAAAGTCCTACAGGAATTGCATTAATCCCATGGGCCCACCAAAACAAACTACTTCAGAAGCCCGTGGCTTAAACAGTAAGAGTTTATTGTCTCAATGCTGAAGGCTGGAAGCTGAGAACCAAGCATGGCAGCTGGCCGGGAGGCCCTTTTCCTTAGCCCACAGATGCTATCTTCTGCCTGTGTGCTCACATGGTCATCTCTCTGTGTGTTTATGATCTGCACTCTTCTTATATATACATCATTTCTTATATGTTCTCATGCATACCCTATTGATCACTTTTATCCTTAACTACTCTCTTTGAAGATGTCCTACCAAACAGCTTCATTCTGAGGTCTTGAGGTCAGGAGTCATCATGTAAGTGGAGGGAACACATTCAACTTCTCCCTGATGGCTTCTCAGACCCATGCAGTGGAGTAGGCATAAGGTATCCACAAAGATGAGGTTGCTTTCATCTTGGCAGCGAGAAGCAGGTACAGGAAACATGAGCACTGCTGCTGCTTTAGTGCAGCCCTGAGGAGATTTCAAAACCTGTCCCCAGATGGACTACAGGTCTGTGGGAGGGGATGAGGATTAACTGGTAAGAATGGGGCCCAAGCCCTCAGCTGACACCTGAGGAAGTGTGTTTGATTTCTTCTGCCCTCTGAAATTGCCTGTGGTTCCTAAGAAATCCCCAAGGTCTTATGCTCCCTTGGAGTGTAGTAGAGTCGCAGGGTGCCTTGTATCAGATTCTGTGTGTAGAAGACTCTTTGGGCCCATTTGAGACCTAGTCTAAAATTCAGGAAGTAGCCCTCAGCCTTCTTGAGCTACAGTGGCCCTGAGGATTGATTCCCTTGTGTGTGTAGTGGGGTGAGCTTCCTGTAGACCAAGGGTTCCCTCATGCCCTCATGGTTTATGCCTTTCCCACCTTCTTCCTCATGAAGAACAACCCCCCCCCCCAGGGACCTTGCCAATGACTCAGTTATCACCATGACTGTGTCCCAAACAGTCTGCCCAGCTGCCTCAATGTTTCTTGAACACATCTGCAAGAATATAGAACAAGATTCAGAGATTGTACCTGCTTTCCTGGTTCTAGGACACTCACTTGTCTGCACATCCTATCTGCTATTCTGATGATCCTTTCCTGTTGACAATTGTCAATTTGAACCAACTTTACAAGTGTTTTTAGCTACTTCAGGTGTCAACTCTGGGGCCTGAATCTAGAGAAGAGCGGGTACTGGACAGGGATGGGCCGGTGTGGATGCAGGGCTGACCAGATATGTTTCTGTCTTCTGTACCCTTAGGTCTTGTACAATGTTTTTGAGTCTTTTGTGACACTGGGTGGTGACGCAGTGACTGGCGTGGATTGTGTGAAAGGCATAGGTATGTACTGAGAGTGTTTCTTCCTGACTTGCCTTAGATCTAGTTGTCAAAGAACACAGAGGCACATCTTCTCTCTAGAATGGAATCCCTGGGGCGCCTGCTATCCTGGGATCTCCAGCTTATGTTCTGGTTACTTACAATGCTGGGGTTCCTTTCCCAGAATATCACACATGCTGACAGCCTTGAGAGATCCTGAGAACGGATATGGACAATCAACCCAGGTCTCCCTAGGCAAGGCCAGAAGGACAGTGTATAAGGACACAGGGTTCAGATCATGCTACTGACTGAGCCCCGCACAGATGCCAAGCCAATGCCCTCTACCATGTAGTCTTGTCCCCTGTATACCATGCCTCTGTCCTCAACCTCGTGCACTAAACTTGGAGATCAGACACTCTATCCACAGAGAACAAAGTTGCCTCATTTCCGAAACTTTCAGCATTGCTGTGAGCAGTTGCCAGGAGCTTTCCATGAGGAATGAGTAGCCAACCTGTCAGTTTTACTCATCACCAGCCACAAAGGACCATTCGTTCCTTTCTCTCACAGTGTCCTTCTTCGTGGTGAGCCTAGGGGGCACTCTGGTGGGTGTTATCTTCGCCTTCCTGCTGTCCTTGGTGACTCGCTTCACCAAGCATGTGCGTATCATCGAGCCTGGCTTCGTCTTTGTCATTTCCTACCTGTCCTATCTGACCTCCGAGATGCTGTCTTTGTCAGCCATCCTGGCGTAAGTCCCCCTCAAGAAACAACCCTCTGCTGTTGGCTGGGCTGGGTAGGTGGCTTTCTAGATGGTGATGTGCCAGACATCCCCTGCATTTAAACTCCGGCAGAAGGTGCCACTGTGAGCAGAGGGTATCTTGGGCTTTTTGCCATCATCCTGGTGAAGGGGCTGTGGGGGTGAACCTGGTCCCTGCCTACTGCTCCTTGGTGAAGGGGCTGTCAGGGTGAGCCTAGTCCCTACCTACGGTCTCCTCCTTGGAGCCCAAATTTCAAGCCATTGTGTAGCTGCCACCTCCATAGCTTTCATAGTTGGATAGAAATTCATTGACAGAGGTAAAGAAGTCAATCTAATTTTTTTTTAATTAAGAAGTTAATAAGTCTTCAGAATTATCCTTGGCTAGACAGGTGCCCACTGAGAGGACATGGTAGGTGTGTGCTGTGGCTTATGATTGAATAATGATCTGTCCAGAAACCCTATCACAGCTTCTGCTGGCATGCAGCCTCACACTCAGGCAGGAGCTTCCTGACACCAAAGTTGGCACCAAGCTTTTTCAATGGCTATTATTACCTGGTCACCAATTAGCTACCAATAGACTCTCATGGCAGTGTGTGAAGGCTGTTCCTTTATTGAAACTCCATATCTAGTCTTGGAGCATGGAAGCAACAGGGTACACCCAGCACAGGGTATTAACCCTTGGGAAGAGCAGGGTTCATACAACATAGGACTAGCCATTGTAGATTGTATCTGCTGGAATGTAGAGGCCTGCAATGTCATCAGAGAAACTAGAGATGGCAGGAGCTAGGCCTGGAAACATCTGTCTGTGGGGTCAGCCTGCTTGAATTGAGGCAGAGAAATCTCACACTGCCCTTCCCCCCAGCATCACCTTTTGCGGCATCTGCTGTCAGAAGTACGTGAAGGCCAACATCTCAGAGCAGTCGGCCACCACTGTGCGCTACACTATGAAGATGCTGGCCAGTGGAGCAGAGACCATTATCTTTATGTTCCTGGGTATCTCAGCTGTGAACCCCGACATCTGGACATGGAACACAGCTTTTGTGTTGCTGACACTGGTCTTCATTTCTGTATATCGAGCCATTGGTGAGGGCTAGGAGCACTCTTGGTAGTAGCTAGGCTCCCTCAGTTTAGGTCACAGATTTGGGGGGCCCAGGGTGGCTCTGTAAAAAATCCAACCACTGATCCTTATAAAGATGTTTTTTCAAGGCAAAGCATGGGGATCAAGGAATGGGAGCTGGGAGCTGGGGTGAGAGCAGTATTATTGCCTCATCCTACAGAGTGCCTGACTAGTAGTACCCTTGGGATAGACCCATTGTCCATCCTTCACAGTCAGCAGAAGGACAGAGGGACAAAAGACTTTAGGGAATCCTGAGGGGTGGCCTTGAGAGAAACAACCATGGAGCTGAGTGACCTCTCTGCTACAGGTGTTGTTCTGCAGACCTGGATCCTGAATCGCTACAGAATGGTGCAGCTAGAAACCATTGACCAGGTGGTCATGTCCTATGGTGGCCTGCGTGGGGCAGTGGCCTATGCCTTGGTGGTACTTCTGGATGAGAAGAAAGTCAAGGAGAAAAATCTGTTTGTCAGCACCACTCTCATTGTGGTCTTCTTCACAGTCATCTTTCAGGTGTGGCTCAGCTTGCCCAGGGCCCTGCCTCAGAATGTCCAAACTCTGATCTCACCTCAGAGCAGCTGGCCCTACAGGGCTCAGCCCTGTAGGTCAATTGTTTCCAGATTCCACACTTTAATTGGTTTGTGTAATTTTAGTAATTAGGAGCATTTTGTAGGTTTTCATGTGGCCCCACAGGGGACATAGCACAATTTGTCCTTAAAGTGCTACTTTCTGGCCAGGACTGATGCAAGCAGACCTAGTTACATCTACAATGCTAATTGGTTGGGCCCTTTGCATCTGGCCATCCAAAGTGACCACTGGAAGTTCTGATGTCCATATAGACATCCACAGCACAGGGGCCTTGGGGTATCTTTTTTTGTTTTTTTGTTTTGTTTGTTTGTTTGGTTGGTTGGTTTTTTTGTTTGTTTTGTTTTGTTTTTGGTTTTGGTTTTGGTTTTTTGTTTTTGTTTTTGTTTTGTTGTTTTTGTTTTGTTTTTTTGTTTTTTTCGAGGCAGGGTTTCTCTGTGTAGCCCTGGCTGCCCTGGAACTCACTTCGTAGATCAGGCTGGCCTTGAACTCAGAAATCCACCTGCCTCTGCCTCCCGAGTGCTGGGATTAAAGGTGTGCGCCACCAATGCCCGGCACCTTGGGGTACCTTTTTATAGGCCAGTGCCAATGGATTCATGGGTCCCTGGGCTGTTTACAGTGGAAGATACAGTGGAAGAAGAGATCTAATGTCTGTTTAGTTTGGGCTCAGAGGCCCCTGGGGGGTATGAGGATCCTGTCTGGCATCAGAATTAGTGAGGCTGTCTTTCAGGGCCTGACCATTAAGCCCCTGGTGCAGTGGCTGAAGGTGAAGAGGAGTGAGCATCGTGAGCCAAAGCTCAATGAGAAGCTACATGGACGGGTAGGGAGAAGGTCGAAGTGTACAGCCTGGGAAGACATGGTCTGGGAAGACAAGGTCTGGGGGTAGGCTGTGGGTGAGCAAGGATGGCTAGTTAAGTTTTTTTTTTTTTTCCTCTGAAAGGCTTTCGATCACATCCTCTCAGCCATTGAGGACATCTCAGGACAAATTGGACACAATTACCTCAGAGATAAGTAAGTAGCCTAAGTCATAACATCCCCCTTCTACCTGTGACCCCTCAAATATAGAACAATGGGGCCCATAGGTGCAGAGAGGGACAATAAGAACACTGGAGGCCACACCAGTGTGATACCACAATTCAAGAATCACAAAATACAATTTCTGGAGGACCTCTCCATTTAAAAGAGCCAGAGACAAATTGTCTGGGTTCCACACTGCCCCTGAAATTATACTGGGGAGAAGGATGGACAGCAGCATATGGACACTTTTTCATGGTTCATGAGCCCCCATTCCCAGGCTTAAACATATCCTACACTTCCAGGTGCAAGCAGGCAGAAAACAAAGTTAATGCTAACAAAGAGGATAGAGCATCCAACAAACCAGGGACTGGAATCTTATTCCTGATGATTGCCCCAGCATATAGAGAGACACCCTTTTACTGACCAATTAATGCTAAACTTAAATAATGTAGAAATTAAAAACCAGGAAAACAAATCACTCCTCTATTTCATTAATGGGAAAGATGTGTTAGTCAGTATTTAAAATTATCTTGTTCATGAAACAGAAATCACTCATTTGTATTTTACTGTAACATAAAGTGGTACTTAAAGACTATATGACAGAAACACGTATCTCACCCTTGTTAGTACCTGTTTTGAGATAATTCCCTGGAGTCCACCTGAGGCTGCAGAGTTCACTTGAGCAACACATCCTGGGCAAGAATGTCTTGGGAGTTGGAACAATGCCTACTGCTGTCTTAATCTTGTCCCTGTCCTCACAGCACTTGGAGGGTCAGATGGGCACTTGGAAACCTGTCCATTTTGTTACCTAAAAAAAAAAAAAATGGCACTGCCAGCCACTGCCAAAAATAGAAGAATGCAAAGGATGAGACCTGAGGTGGCATGATGACCTTTCACTTTAAAACTCACTTTTAGGTTGTTACAATAAATAAAATCCAGGAGGGGAAAAAAAAAGGATGGTTCTATGTTGACTAGCTCTGGCAGGCATTTGCCTGTTCTGACCTTGTTCTAATCTACGTGGGGCAGACAGACCCAGACTCTGAGTGCTGATGTGATCTTTTGTCCCCCAGGTGGTCCAATTTTGACCGGAAGTTCCTCAGCAAAGTCCTCATGAGAAGATCTGCTCAAAAATCTCGAGATCGGATCCTGAATGTTTTCCATGAGCTGAATTTGAAGGATGCTATCAGCTATGTGGCTGAGGTACTATAATATCCTCTTTATCCCTCTGCTGAAGTTGAGGGCTAAAGTAAAACATCAGATGCGGTCTAGGGCATAGGCAGAGGGCAGGGATGTGTGACCCTTGTGTGCTATGCTTGAGTGGCTCATTGCAAATGTTCTTGTGAATTGTGGAGTTGTACTCTAAAAATAGGGCATGTCAGAGTTCCCTGTCACTCAAGAACAAGAGGCATAGGTACAGTGACTATCTAGATACTGTGGTTTTGGTAGAAACCAAATCTTCCTGATCATGGAGACCAGGCTCTAGAGGAGCATGAATACCTGTATTTTCCCTAAAAGGAATGAAAGACGTTGGGAAATGGGTAATGGGCCCAGGTCCTCTACCTATTCACACATATACACTGTACTCAGAAACAAGTTGGTAGATATTTTCTAATGGCTGATGACCTTAAGGAGCAGCCTCACATGTACATACATACACAAAGGCATGGCTGATGCATGCACACCCAAATGTATAGTAATGCTTACATTTACAAATATGAACACACACATACCCAGGTACCTGTAAACTAATACATACATACCTACATACATACATAGTCATAAACACATGTATGCATAGAAACAACATAGGCATATATGTTGTACATATTCATATTAAATCCTTCAATGACACACATGTGACTGTCTTGTGGCCAGTTCATCCATGACCCACCCACTCCTGTCTGGGCTCCATGACATCCTTTATTAATAGACATAAGTCCCAATTAAGCACCACATGACCCCATGACCATTGCCACTCAGAGACTCTGATGGGGACAAAAACTACCTCCCCAACCTTCAAGCTGGGGTAGTATACCCTAGATATTTTTGTGTCCTTTAAGAGATTCTGTTTTTATCTACTGTTTTTTGTTTTTTGTTTGTTTGTTTGTTTTTCCTGCTCAACTTTTAGCTCTACTCCTCTCAAGTGAGGCTTTGATGACCTTTGCTTGGACCCAACCCCAGCTCTTACTCTGTATCTTGGCCCTCGTTGAGCTGCAAAGTGTCTAGGGACATTGCACGGGGCCCCAGGAAGGCTGATCTTCCTTGAGCTTCATCTCTGCCTGCCTGAGCCCACAGTCCCTTTAGCTTGGTCACAGGATCTTTTGACATGGCAGGTGCCACCTAAGGGACATCCTTGAGTGCTAATGAGTCTATGTTCTCCTTGTAGGGAGAGCGCCGTGGGTCCCTGGCCTTCATTCGCTCCCCAAGTACGGACAATATGGTCAATGTGGACTTCAACACACCCCGCCCATCTACTGTGGAGGCGTCTGTCTCATATTTCTTGTATGTGACCAGTTCATAAACTCCCCTGGTAAAGTGTACCCCTAAAAAGCATCTCTCTTATGACCATTAAGCCTACTAGTTCCTCCTACAGGGCCTAAGGCAACTGAGTAAGGAAAGTATAAGTTGACCAGGATAGGAGAAGGGTACAGAAAGATGCCTGCATTCCCATCTGTGAAAGCACACCTTTATTCCGCAGTCAGCAGGACTCTGTGAAGCACTGAGATTAGAGAGAAGGAAGAAGGTAGGAAGGGTTAGCAGCAGATGCCTGACCTGTTTCAGAAGTTCATATCCTTTAGCCCTGAGCAGCTAATTGTCAGTTTTTATGATGGTGGCTATTCTAGCACTTATGAAAGGCTGTTGACCTCAGGAGTCATAGTTGGGCTGTAGAGGGAGACTGGTGGCACTGGGGTTCAACTTTACACAGAAGTCTAGAAGGTATTCTGGGAAACCATCCAAGCAGTCCTGAGGCAGGAAGGGACTATGAAGTACCTAGGCAGGGCAGATGACTTCTGTGTAGCTGCTCCCCTGGGCTCAGTGTTGGTTCATGCAGGAGGGAAAATGTCAGTGCTGTATGCCTGGACATGCAGTCCTTGGAACAGAGGCGGAGGAGCATCCGTGACACCGAGGACATGGTCACCCACCACACACTGCAACAGTACCTGTACAAGCCTCGGCAGGAGGTGGGTACCATGAGATGAGACACCCAGAGCCCTCCTATCCCACAGGGTAAGCCTTTGTCATCCCCTCATGTGATGTGGCTGGTGGAACCCCGTCACACACCTACAGCAGTGTCTGCCTTCTTCTCAGACAAGGGGTCTACAGGGATGAGCTGGAGATTCTATGACCTACCTGGGCCATATAGGCCCAACTGACTGCCAGTTGTTCCCACAGTACAAGCATCTCTATAGTCGGCATGAGCTAACACCCAATGAGGATGAAAAGCAGGACAAGGAAATCTTTCACAGGACCATGAGGAAGCGCCTGGAGTCCTTTAAGTCAGCTAAGCTAGGCATCAACCAGAATAAGAAGGCGGCCAAGCTGTACAAGAGGGAGCGCGCACAGAAGCGGGTGAGGGAAGGTGGGGTCAGCAGTTGTAGGGTGGGCTACCAGGAAGGGGCAGGGGACTCTCTGTGGTCCTGCTGGCCAGGCAAGCTGCCAGGTGAACAGCCTTTCACCAGAGCAGAGACCAAATTCCTCAAAGTTTGGGGCCTGGGTGTGGGTACATCTGTAAGAGCTCATACTTGTCCACAGAGGAATAGCAGCATTCCTAATGGGAAGCTACCTATGGAGAACCTGGCACACAACTACACCATCAAGGAGAAAGGTAAGAACTGTTCCTCTGTATGTGCTTGATTCAGGAGGGACTCCTGGGCCTGTGGCTGTACCCGGGGATTCTGATCTTGGACCTCTATGCATCCCTTGGTGGGTGGGAGTGGGATACCACTAGGCCAGACACTCTTAGTGCTCTTCTCCCATATTCCTGCAGCAGCACTCCCACTATGGGATGGAAAGACATCTCAGTGTTTAAGAATGGTTACTGCTCTTCCAGAGGACTCAAGTTCAGTTCCTAGCACTCACATAAGGAAACTTAAGCCACCTGTGACTCCAGTTCCAGGGACTCTAATGCCCTCTTCTGGCCCTCATGGGTACTAAACACACTCCCGAGCATGCATGTGCATGAGCACACACACACATACATATACACACATACCTTTAAAAGATAAGTGGTCTTTCTCCATCCATCCCTTTCATTGTAGGTCATGGGGTCCCAGCCATTCCTATCCAATAGACCTTCCCAAAGATCAAATATAGCTGGGGTCACAAAAGAAAGCACTGTAGGAGTAGTTCAGGCCTTTGCACAACTGGCTCCAGACCCTTGAACCCTAGGCTACCCAAGTGCTGTGAAAAACCACCCATGGAGCGGGGGCCGGGGTGGGGGGTTGTGATAGGAGGGGAGAGTGTCCTAGCAGCCATCAAGAACTTGAGTCATTCTTACACAAAGTATTCCTTTTCCTCTGCTACCTAGACTTGGAACTTTCAGAGCATGAGGAGACCACCAACTATGAAGAGATCAGTGGAGGGATTGAGTTTCTGGCCAGTGTCACCCAGGATGTAGCCTCTGACGCTGGGGCAGGTAAGATGGGAGAGACCAGTGGGGGAGACATCCCTGCTGCCCTAAGCAAGCTTGGTCATTGAAGGAGGAGCTAGGCTTGAGGAGGCTTAGTATCAATCTTCTACCTAGATGTCTTCCCAGGGCAGATGGCAAGTATATCTGGAAGAACAGGCCAGATCTGAGAGAAGGGAGGTGTTGTTGAAACTGTCTAGGATTTTTGGGTCTCAAATGTGGAGGGAAGGTGTGCGATGAGGGTTAGATTTATAAGTTTGACTGTCAAGGTTACCCTGAAGGTGGTAGCCCCAAGAGGAATTGACATAGTCACCCAGTACAGAGCCAATCTACCCAGCCTCCTACTTCCCCTGAGAGCACTACTTCTTTGAGGTTGACCAGCTGCCCTTTCTCTTAGGAATTGATAATCCCGTGTTCTCCCCTGACGAGGATCTGGACCCAAGCATCCTATCCAGGGTACCACCCTGGCTGTCTCCTGGGGAGACCGTGGTGCCCTCCCAGAGGGCCCGTGTTCAGATTCCAAACTCTCCCAGCAACTTCCGCCGCCTGACACCATTCCGCCTCAGCAACAAATCCGTGGATTCCTTCCTGCAGGCTGATGGCCACGAGGATCAGCTCCAACCGGCTGCCCCCGAGTCCACACACATGTAACTGCTTTCCTCCTCTAACGCATTCTTTCTTCCCAGCTGTTGCCATCAGGCCTCTCTGCAGTACCTGTACTTTTTCAGACTTTGCAGCAGCTGTCTTCACTCTGTAAACCCTGTCTTGGTCATCTGTCCAGCTGTGTATTTCTTAGAACCTGCTTGTCCACAGAGCTCTTCCACCTGCTCTTTGCTTCTGTCTCTCGGCTTGCCCCCACTTCCACCCTTTTCGACAGGGTTTCCCTGAGCAGCTCTGGCTGTTCTGGAACTTAGCTATGTAAACCAGGCTGTCTTTGCCTCCTGAGTGCTGGGATTAAAGGCCTGGCTCTTTGAAAGAGCCTTGTGTGCCTTGAGGCTTGTGATAGGTTTTTAGGGTAGAGCAGTAGTACCCAGGGATGGGTGTGGCACTGCTACCCCTTGTGGAGGGGGCTGCTATCAATGGCAGGGTTTGAAAGTGTCAGAATATGGGGAGTGATCCAGATCTGCTCAGTGCATAGCTGCCTAGGAAGGTTCAGAGATACTGGCTGGAACTCCTCCTAACTCTGCAGTAGTGCACAGCAGAAAATGCCCCCATTTGGTGTGGAAGATTAGGGGTCTTTCTTTGCACTTGAGCCTGAGGTACCCTTTCCATGGTCAGGCATCTAATTTTGGGCAAGCCATGGAGGAACAGCAAACTCAGGGGGAAGGGAATCTTGGACTGAGTACAGACTTCTGGAGGTCAGTGTTGATCTGGACTGAGAGCCACTCACCCTCCGTTTTCCCACAGGTGACACGGGCTCTGGCACATCGCTTACTGGACGCTTGTCTCGCCAGTCATCTGCTGCTTCCCAGCAGCCTTTGCTCCCCGCAGGGCTCGCCCACCCACGAGCCCCAAGCCCCGCCCCATCTGAGCGCACCTCGACTGTCACTTTTGCCTCTGGTGATGCCGGGACAGAGCCAGAGCACCGGGCCCCACCCAGTGCACACGCTCGGTCGGCAGCTGCGCGCCGGGTACACAGTAGGCGCTCATTCCAAAGGCCTCGCCCGCGCCGACGCCCAGCTCTGCTAAAACTCGCTTCTCTTCCGGGCTCTATAGAACTGCCGCTGCATGCTCTGGAGCAAGAAGAGACGCCACTGTAATTGCTGCCTGGCCGGGGGCCCAGCTCCGAGGGTCTCCTTCAGTGGCCCCTCCCCAACCAGCTAGTGTTCTTAGGGTCCAATGCACCCTGGGAGTCTTAATGCATAGCCTAGCCCTAGGAAGAATCCATCTGGTGTCCCCAGGATACCACACTGCCTCCTGCCATCTTCTTGCCCTGGTTCAGATCCTAGGGCTCTGTGGTGCTGCCTCCCCACCCCTACCCTGAGGCTAGAACCCTTGTTAGGGTTTGCCACCCTTACTCTGAGGAGGAGGAAGATCCCTGAGAGACTCGTGGTGGACTTAAATCACTGCTGGTACAAAAGAAGGTCTCAAAAATTAAGATTTGTAGAAGTGGCACTGCCCAGATCAACCTCATTCTAAAATAGGCAGCAGGTTCTGTGCATCCCCAGAAATATACACCCTATCTGACCCCCTTCCAAGTTAGTTCTCCAGACTGCCCTATTACCTTGTGATTAACTGCAGAAATATTTGGCTCTTCTAGCTCAGACTTTCCCTGCCTGGCCCCTCCCGGCCTGGCCCTTGCCATCACAAACAAGGTGTCTGGCCTGAGCTATGCCTAAGTTGGGAACACTGCAGATGGTCAGGCAGACTGAGCTAGGGCACTAGTAGTGGTTCACTAGAACCCTTCCTTGGTCAAAATTATAGCCAGCTCTCTGGTATCTATCAAAGGCAGGGAAGACCTGGGACATAGAGGGGCTCTACATCACTCAAGAGTAGGGGAATGTAGGAACCCACTCTCTGGACATTTTGTCCTGCCCCCAGATCTTCAGGGACTCTGCCTTAGAACATTGGCCCTCTGTAGGGGTAAGAGGGTGGGCCATCATCCCTTATCACTTTTCCTCAGAAGTCCAGTATTGAAGAGTCACCTGAGTTTTGCTTCCAACTCACTGGAAACTTTGCCTGTACCACGGGGTATCACTTAAGGGAGATCGAGATGAGTCTAAAGGTGGACTTAAGGACTTCCTGGAGACTTCTGAAACAAAGCACTCAGGTTTCTGCTCAGGAAACTAAATACCATGTCTCAGGAACAAGGTTGACAGTCACCTTCAGAGGAGTCCCAGGAAGGTCCATCAATTTATATTAATGTTGCAGTTGATTCATGGATAGGAAGAGAGCTGAGAGAAGTGAATGAAAACAAAGCAAGTTCGCTCAACATACTGCATTGTGCTTCAGAGTGTCGTTCACCAACGGAACCTGTCAGTATGCTGTTGACTGGCTAGCTCAGACTCGGCCATCAGAGAGATGCTCAGCATCTGACTTCCACAGCCCTGAAGCATTTGTCCATTTCTGAAGTCCAGCCACTGTACAATGCTGGGATCCGGAACTTCACCAGATTATTTGGAGCTGCCATTTAGAGTACCTCCTAGGCAGGGTGTACCTGGCTACTGTACCAGGGGTGTTCTGCGAGGCATCTCTCAGCCCCTGCTCTGCAGACAAGTTTCTCATACCTTCCTGTGCCAGGACACTGCCTTAACACCTCACCTGATCTGCTGGACATGGGGTCCAATTCCCACTGCAGAATTAGAAGCCAAGTGTGATGAGACAGGCTTCAGCAACTGTCACCTTGCACCAGTACCCAGAGATACCAAAGCTAGCAGCCGGGCGATCAATCTGTGGAACTCTTTGACACTCTGTCCATATTTTAGCTGTGCATGGGCCATGTCCTTTGAGCGTGTGAACCACACCACTGGGCATAGCCATATGGAATCAGAGTCTTGACAAGATAGCCTCATTCACAAAACCCCACTTCCTGTGCTTAAATGATACAGTGGCCACATTTCATAGTTGAGGACCCTCTTGTTCTTGTCATTGTTGTACAATAGAATGTAAAATCCTATGAATGTATTTCCTTAGGAAAACTGTTGTAAAAGGTTTTTTTTATTAGAAGAGAATTTCTATTTATTTAATACTGAACTCAGACCTACTTTGTGGTACTACAAAGTATACAAATTTAGGAAATTTGTATTTCCACTTCTGTATTTTCTTGAAAATAATTTTATTACAGTGTTCAATATACTATGTATTACTAATCTTTTTATGAAAGGAAATTTAAAGGACTTCATCAAAACTAGAAATATATTTTGAATGGTTAAAATTGTGTATTAATGTGAACATAATTATAGTTGAACTTTAATTCTGATCACAGAATCTCGTGCCTTAAAATGGCCCTCCTATGTGTTGGGCAGCATTTGTACAAGGAGTCCATCAGCAAAACTGCAGCGACTGCTTGTTTATGTCTATTAAAAACACTTTGAGGCATTTTGGGTGCATACTTTGTTTATGAAGGAAAACTCCTACCCAGGAAAACTTAAGGAGCAGTTTATTGTGCATTAAAATTAAGATAAAACAGAGTGTTTCTGAGGCCACCCTATCAGGAATGGGAAGCTGTTGGACACATCTATGGAAAGCCCCAGTTTAGCATCTCTCAGCTACAAAACAGATCAGATACTTCCTGTGGCTGAGCGGGCAGTGGGCGGTTCAAACAGCTCCCACCATGGCTGAGGAGGTGGCTGAGGTGCTACAGACCTCAGAGTGCATTCTTCTTCTCAGTCAGAAGGAAGGGCACCAAGGAGGGTCTCCGTAGGTCAGGGGAAGGACAGTCCAAGGCAGAGGTGTGTGGCAGAGGCTGTTAAACATGAGCTCTAGAGGTCCTGCAACACACTTTTTATTTTAATTTTAGATCACTTAAAATTGCATATCAAAGCAGAATCCCCAGACACTGGCTGTTTACAAGAGGAATCTCAACTGCTAAGTTTATGTCATCTTAAAGCAGATATAATGGGTAAACTAGCAAAGAACACTGTGGGAGTCACAAAGTCTGCTTCATGCCAGGAGTCAGGAAAGGAGTCCTCCCAGGCCTCTTTTTGGTTTTGAGGGCTGCTGGCATCTCCAGTGCAAGTACTCACACTATTTCCATGTGACTGAATACCTTAAGTTACATCACACCTGCAATGATTCTACTTTCAACCCAAGTCTGATTCAGGCTTCTAAGGTTAAGACCTCAATCTTTCTTTTTAGAAGTCACAATTCATTCCACTGCAGTAAGAAAGGAAGTGACCCAATGTGGCTCTGCTTGTTCAGCTCTCCCTGAACTCTGCATTAAAGGACTTTGTTGAGGTGGCCTGGTTCTGACATCCTGAACTCAAGTGTCTAGGATGTCCGTCCTTTCCTTCTTTAGAGGGAGCTCATTCATCAACCTGAACTGCGCATCAACAGATACGAGGAAAGGGGAATGAAACAGCATCAATCTCATAGCTGCTTCTCCATCTCACTGGTGATCCAGCATGACCTAGAACATCTACTTATCCTGGACCCAACTGAATAAAGCCAATATGGTGGTGTGAATAAGAATGGCCTCCACAGGCTCATATACTTCAATGCTTAGTCACCACAGAGTGGAACTATTTGAAAGGATTAGGAGGTGGCCATATTGGAGAAGTGTGTCAGGAGGTAGGGATGAGCTCTGCAGTTTCAAACACCCATGTCAAGCTCAGAGTCAGTCTGTCTGTCATCTGTCTGCCTGTGCCTTCAGAACAGCTCTCAGCTATTGCTCCAGTACCCAACTGTATGATGCTCTGCTCCTCTCCATTATGACAATGGACTAAACCTTTGAAACTGTAAGCAAGTCCCCAGTTAAATGCTTTCGTTTATAAGAGTTGCCGTGGCTGTGGTGTCTCATCACAGCCAAAGAATCTACAACAGTCAAGGGACCTGGCTAACCTGCAAGACACCCTTTCATGTCTAACAGCTCATTTCATGGAATCAATAACCTGCTCACTATTCTCTCTCAAAACACTTCCCTGTCTGGCAAATGGCAGCCACACAGCCCTGTTCAGGAAGCATACAATGTAAGCTCTGATATATGCAGGCACAATCCACTCATTGGAATAGTCTATCTAATCCTGTACATAGGTGTCTTCTAAAAAGGTTCTTGGCCATACTTTCCCTGTATCTTACTGAACACTGTCTACCCATTAGTACATAGCCTGGTACTATCGCTTGACTTCTAACAATTCCTATCCTGTCTCCATGATTCTACTACCCACTGTTCACAAATATGATTTCCCCTGTCCTCTGTTGACCTCTAAGGCCTGAGAGCCAAATGGGATTAACCATGTGGGTATTCCCGTGGTCATTTTAATGTCTACCCTACACACCCAGCAGCAGCCTACACTGAGAAACCTCAGTGGAGACACAAGCATCTTTTGTCACAAAGGTCATTGCTATTTGTCAATACTTTTCAGTGTACATTTCACTGCCCAGCTGTCACTCACACTGAGTGGATTGTCGAGCAGGGCCTGGATCAAAACAATACCAGCCAGTCCCTGTAGGAAATTCATGTTTCTTCTGAGTTCCAGAGGAATTTTTACTTAGTTCCACTTAGAAAAGGGGTTATTTGTGATATTTTTTACACTTTGTAAGAATGAAATAAAATCAGAATGTTAACACTGTCATCAAGAGTAGAAAGAAAATATTCCATTAGTCTACACATTCAAGAATGGCCATGTGGTACAAGGTCACGTGGACATCCTCTATAGGGGCCTCCAACTTTGTTAAATTTAAGGTAGTCCCTGGAGCTCTGGAACAAGAGGACAACCATCCATGAGCTGAGATCTGATGACCTCCTGAAGCCTCTGGACGTGGCTGTGTCACAGCCAGTCAGAAGAACCTACAACTAGGAATGAAGAGCTTCCTGGCTTTCTTTTCCTTTAATTAAGTGGCAGAGGTTCCAAGTGCTAATGAAGCAGAGCAAGACTTCAACAGGGAAGAAAAGGGGATGCCCATCACACATCTTTTTTTCTCATAGTAGAGAACAGTGTGATGCCACAGAAGACAGGAACGTGTAACTGACATCACACCAAGCACCTAGAGACGGACTTTTGGTTTAATATGGTGACAACAGGACAGCCACACAGTAAAGATACATAGGGCAGCAGGGAGGACAGGGCTACTTAAGGAGCTTTGCCACGTTCAGACTGGGCACAACAATCTCCTTGAAGATGGGTACATAGTTGGGGCTTGCTTGCATGGGGCCCTGCTCCAGTGTCTCCATGATGGTCTGTTTCATGTCCCGGCTGGCATCTCCACGCAGTGCCAGCAGTGCACCAATGTGGTCATCTCTGTGGGAGAGAAGGCAGCGTGAACCTCCATCTTCTCAGCTCCCTCAGTCCCCACCGGTGATGCTCAGAGCCACAAAGAACAGCTCTTCTTTTACAGAAGAGAGGCACCCAACATTTCATCTTACCTTCTCCCTGAAAAAGAACTTCGTCGTCTTTTTTTTTTTTGGTTTTTCGAGACAGTGTTTCTCTCTGTAGCCCTGGCTGTCCTGGAACTCACTCTGTAGCCCAGGCTGGCCTCGAACTCAGAAATCTGCCTGCCTCTGCCTCCCGAGTGCTGGGATTAAAGGCATGCACCACCACAGCCCAGTGTAAAAGAACTTCTACAATTCTGTTCTAACTACTGGTGTCAAGAATGCTTACCAGAGAAGGGTGACTCTGGAGGGTTTATGACTCTTGCTCTTCTAACAGTGGCAATGAGACAACTTAGCCATGCTCATCCTTAGAGGATGTGGCAGGTTCTTAGAATGGAGGTCACAAAGGCAGGGCCTGGGGTCTGGAGCCAGCACAGCAGGTAGAGGGACATGGACTAGATATCCCTTTCCTCAGTCTGATACTGAGTGCACATATATGTGAGGACGTCCTAGCCAAATACAAGTCTGCTTCCTTCCTTAGATCATGGGGTTTAGATAGTTCCAGGGGTCACAATCTTCCTCACTTCACCAATCAAAGATGTAACACTCAATCCTTCCCAACACCATACACCTTGAACAGTTAAGAGCTGCCTTCTGTCCACTATTCATTCAGGCAAACACCTTGTAGAGTTAGGGCTGCCTTCTGTCTACTATTTATTCAGGCAAGCAAGTTGGCTACAAGGCAAATGTACAAACCTCAGCCAGACTCTGCTAACATCAAGCAGGGCTGGTGGAAGACTGCGCCGATGACTCCTTGCTGCACCCTTACCACCAGAGCCCTGACCACCTTTCTTTTCACAACTAGTTGGCCTGCATGGTCTGACTTCTGATGCTCACAGATCACCTTCCTAGGAATGGCATGTTGTGCTTCTTGCTGATGGAAAGATACTCAGCCTTTACCTGATGTCTGGATATTTGCTGACCAGAGTTGAGACTTCTAGGTAGAGCAGAGAAGGGTCCGTGAGCTTAATGACCTCTGCCACTGCAACAATTGTATCACAGTGTCCATCTGCATCCTCACCAAATCCCTGGAAAACAGCAGCAGGGTAAGGAACAGCCCTCAACTCTATTTCTTGCAGTCATGCCAATTTGATGTTGACATCTCCAAAGCTGCTTTCAGGCTGGGCACCTTGCTCTTCTATGTAAACACCCCAAGATTCACTCATTCTGAGTACAGGTCAGGGGCCAAGCTCAGGTGATTTGGTTGGTCTGCAGCCAGAGAAAAGGCCTGGTGTGAGGAGTATCGAGTTATGGACACTTGAGTCAAGGAGATTAATGGGTGGCAACCAGAATCATCGAGAACAGAGGGACAGGAAGAAATACATTACTTCATGAAATTATACATGGGCTGCCATTACAAAAATCTTGAGAGTTGCCTTAACCAAGTGTCAGCCTCTGTGGAAATGCACTTATCAGCTGGGAAGCTGGGCAGGCTCTTGACCTAGACCTTCTTCTTGATAGACAGAACTAACTGGCCACTGGTTCCTGATGTTCCTGGATCCCATCCTCTGGCCTAAACAGTCCAGGCATAGGAACAAAAAGCGAGCTACTAGATAACTCAGTAACCTGATACGCACCCCTCCTGAGTTTAGCCCCTTTCAATACTCACAGATGCCAGCTTCCGGAACAGGAAGCGGAGCTGTTCAGCCTCTCTGACCATCTTCTCGGCACCCTCCTTGCGCTCTTCAGCACTCCGAAAGGAAATACGCTTCTGCATGACAGCCCGCAGGTATTCCACCACCACACGTCTGTGTGCCTCAGCTGTCATCCTCTGTGGAAAAACATGTAGTCAGTAGCAGATTCCACACAGATGTTCTCACCTAAGATGACCTACAAACAGGCTGGTGTACGTCCTTATTTCCAACAACTTAGTTGGATTTTTTTTTTTTTCCTGTTGAGACATGGTCTAGCTATATAGCTCAAGCTAGCCTCAAACTCACAATAATCCTCCTGTCTCAGCCTCTAGAATACTACACCTGGCTATATATTTTGTAGGATTTTAAAGTAAGTACAGTAAATTACACATGTGTGAATTTCACCATAAAGTTTTGGACTCTCCTGTGTTCACATGGTGACAGGAGTTATGATAGGCCAGCTGGCAGCACAGCACATACACAGAGGCAAGGAGGGACCCACACATAACCCGTGTATTCTTGATGCTTATATTCCATCTAAAATTCAGACAGATTTAAGACTCTTGGAGAGCTTGCTTCCAGCATCATCTTTCTAGGGCACCAAATTATCTACAAATGAGCTTCAGAGACCCAGTGAACAAACACCAAGCCAGCAGTGGATTGATGTGTGCCCTAGTCTCAGGGCCAACTCCCTTAGAAGGTCCAACTTTGCCTGATCCTGAGGCTCTCAACCTAATACAAAGTGGGGCTGCAGTAGAGGAACTGCCTGAGCTAAACAAGCTTTGGTCTCTTGACTGACAGGATGGGTTAGCAGGAGGAGCTTAGCTTAGATGGAGTCCAACAGCAGTACCTCATCCACAAGCAGAGTAGCGGAAAACCAAAACCCACCACCACCACCACCACCACCCTGCACCCTCAGCTAACAAAAAACCCAAAAATCACAGGCCAAATATCTTGGGAATCCTCAGGAAAGACTCAAATGAAGAAATATACCTCTGGAGCATTACAAAGCAAAGGGAAAGTCTAGAACTAACATGGTAAAAATAACAGGGAAGCTGGCTTGTTGAAGAGATTAGATTCCCTCTATGGCGGTGAGGGAGCCTTACTGAGGAGATACTTAAGTCAGATCCTTTAATTGTACACCCACTGATGTGATGGCTGTTGGTTGTAGCCTCTGCTTTGGAGTCAGCTCCCTATGTGACGGGTGGTCAATTGTCCCTAGTCCAAATGGAATCTCAAGAATGACCACAGGAGTTGCAGGCACACTATCACACTGGACTCCCACAAGACTCCATGGAAGACAAAGAAGCACACATCACTAACTAAATTAAGCTGTAAGCAGGCTGAGACTGGCGCTAAGATATGCCTGAGAGTGTATATAGTTTCTTTCTTCCTTAGACCCATCATCTACATATGAAATAAAAATCAGAGATCAAAATGTACCAGGAGATAAACTATTAAGACAGCCGGCAAGGACAAGCTCTAACATGGTTAGAAACAAACAGGCCCAAACTCTGTATCTGGCAGTCAGACCCTGCTAAAAAACCAACACAGAAATGCTTGAAGGAAACAAAGTAAAAAGATAAAAACCTGTTAATTTTGAAAAAATAAGCAACTACAATATTTAAAAACAACACATAACTGCTGGAATGTAAACATACAAGTTCAAGACTACTTTAAAAAAATGTTAATGATTCTCTGCAAGTTTCACATCATGCACCCCAGTTCCACTCATCTCCCTACTCCCTGTATCTGCCCCGTGCCCTTGTAATGCCCCACAAAATAAAATAAAAAGCAAACAAAAAATAAGCAAAACAAGCATAGAAAATATCTTGTCATGGAAGCTATAGTATGCCAGTGTATCCCACAGTATATCCCTTTGTCCACACATCTTCACTTGCAATGGTTTGATATTCTGGCTTCTGTCACACCATCAATACAGAATTCTTACTGCAACTCCTCCCAGTTATTCTGCTGTTGCCTTGTGTCATGGAGATCCTGCAGCTTTGGAACAGCAAGAATGGCCCTTTCACAAGCTCCAGCAGTTCAGAAATGAGGTAGATTTTGGGGTGGTCTAACTCAAAGTCCAGGATCTAGGACTGGATGGTAGCTGAGTTGGTCAGGGGCTTAGCTCTCCCACACCCACATCACTAGGGCGAGTTCTCCAGCTCTCCCAACTGCCACAGGAGGTGAGTGAGTGTGTGTGTGTGTGTGTGTGTGTGTGTGTGTATGTGTGTAACCACTCCCATATCCACATCATCTCACCACTTCAAGGCAGACAAGTGGGGCCTGCTTTCCCTTGCTCTCACCCTCATGGTGGCTCACCTGTGCCCCTTCTCCAGGTCTGCTTTGCTGTGCTTTCCAAGACTCAGGACCTGTTCTGCTCTGAGTGATGCAGGTGGCAAGGGGTGAGAGTAGGGGGTATGTAGGGGAATTTTAATCCAGCAACCTAGCTGCTCTGATCATATCCAAAGACCTTTTAGGTCTATGTGTGATCTAGCTAGAATGTAGACATGCCCTCAGTACATACCTTTAATCCCAAAAAGTGAAGGTACAGTTAGTTTGTAGAAGGATGCACCCATATTTGAAATTGATGTTCGAGAGGCAGACAAAGTGACTAATCAGAGAAAGATTTTACAGAATAGGATATCTCCAACTCTAACAAGAACAGAGGGAAAACTGAGGCTTAGAGAGAGCAGTGCAGAGAGAGGGAGGGGGCAGTTTTACCAGGAGAGTTGTACAGAGACAGGTGGCAGAGGCAGAACAATAGAGACACAGGTAAAGACAGAACAAGACAGAGAATGAGGAGTCAGAAGATTAGAACAGATTGCCAAAGTCAGTATGAGGCCAAGCAGAGTAATTAAGTCAGAAACTAAGAAAAGCCAGTTTGAATCAGTCAGCTTGGAAAAGAGTTTGAGCAAGAATAGCTGAGATGAACCAGCCAGCCAGAGATCAGAAAGAACTAGAAATGGTAAGAGTATTCAGCAGGAAGTCTCAGAGGCTGAAAACACATTAACATTCTAGGCCTAGATTAGATTGTACAGAGGCTAGAAGCTTCCAGGACTAGACCTAGGTTAGCAGACAGGCAGTAAACCTCTGAGACAATAATTACATCAGGCAAATAAAAGATACTTTTACCTCCATACTGTGCCACCTCATTGCAGACAAGTGGTAGGGTCAGATGTTCCAGTCTATCACCACCCTCACACCTCCACCCTTGCCATGAGGGCCAGCTCCACTATGCTGCCCAGACAAAGTGTGGGGCCTGCTCTTCCAAGTGCTTCAGCCAGTGAAAGGTGGGGCCAGTTCTGCACAGCCCTTGGACATCTACATGGTTCCAGGTGGCTGCCCAGACCAAGTACTTCCCCTTGGTCTTTAGTGGTAATATGAACCACAAACATCAATACTGATGACTCCTGCTACTGTCCACCCATGGTCACCCAGACAGGGCTCTCAGCAGCAGCTTGGGCTGGGACTTCACCATAGCCTCAAGTAGCGGGCCTGGCTACTCACAACAGGCTATTCCTCTTCATCCTCAATCTCCAGTTCCATCTCTCTTTATAATGTTCTTCACTTTTCTTTCTCTCTCATCTGTCCACCACATACTTGCACATTGTGGTGGCTCCCATGCCTGACCGGCTGGCAGGACTCTGGATTTTCCCCTCCCAAGTCTCATGGCGAGGTAGCAGGAGGGCCTCTATGTACCTCTGTCCACCTACACCTCATTCCCTTGGTGTCAGGCTGGCCTCTGAGAGTCTTTTCCCGCCCTGCACCATGTGGAATCATGGTGGGAGGATCTCTAAGACTACTTTTTTATTTTTTATTTTTTTAAAGATTTATTTATTTATATAGATGAGTGCTGTGTCTTCCTGTACATCCCCATATCAGACGATGACATCAGATCCCATTATAGATGGTTGTGAGCCACCATGTACTTGATGGGAATTGAACTCAGGATCTCTGGAAGAACAACCAGTGCTCTTAACCACTGAGCCATCTCTATAGCCCCTAAGACTACTTTTATAGCTGACTTTCAAAATAATTTTCATGATCTTGGGTAAGAAAAGATTCTGTATGATTCCCCTCCAAAAAAGAATTAGCCATTTCCTGAACAGAACACCAATAGCCCAGGCTCTAAGATCAACTATAGACAATTGGGATCTCATAAAATTGAAAAGGTTCTATAAGGCAAAGAACACTGTCTCAGGACAAAATAGCAACCTACAGATTGGGAAAAGATCTTTACCAACCCTACATCCTATAGAGGGCTAATATCCAATATTTTCAAAGAACTCAAGACGTTAAGACTCCAGAGAGGCAAATAACCCTATTACAAAATTGGGTACAGAGCTAAACAAAGAATTCTCAACTGAGGAATTTTGAATGGCCAAGAAGCACCTAAAGAAATGTTCAACATCTTTAGTCATCAGGGAAATGCAAATCAAAATGATCCTGATATTCCACCTCACACCAGTCAGAATGGCTAAGAACAAAAACTCAGGTGAGAGCAGAGGCTGGGGAGGATGTGGAGAAAGAGGAACACTCTTCCATTGCTGGTGGGATTGTAAGCTCGTTCAACCACTCTGTAAAATACTTTTGCAGTTCTTCAGAAAATTGGAAATAATACTACCTGAGGACCCAGCTATACCACTCCTGGCCATATACCCAAAAGATGCTCCAAGGACACATGGTCCACGATTTTCATAGCAGCCTTATTTAGAATAGCCAGAAGCTGGAAACAACCCAGATGTCCCTCAACAGAGGAATGGATCCAGAAAATATAATATAGTTACACAATGGAGTACTACTATTCAGCTATAAAAAACAATGACTTCATGAAATTCGCAGTCAAATAGATGGAACTAGAAAATATCATCTTAAGTGAGGTAACCCATTCACAAAAGAACACACATGGTATGTACTACTGATAAGTGGATATTAGGCAAAAAGTTCAGAATACTCACGATATAACTCACAGACCATATGAAGCTCAAGAAGGAAGAGCAAAGTGTGGATGTTTCAGTCCTTCTTAGAAGAGGGAACAAGATAATCATGGGAGGTAGGGGGAGGAAGGGACTTGGGAAGGAGAGGGAAAAAGTGGGGCAGGAAATTGAACAGAAGTATGTGGCAGTGGGGGATGGCAACTGGAGATAGTGACTAGAAAGTCCCAGATGCTAGGAAAGCAAGAGGCTCTCAGGACCCAAAGGAGATGACATTAGCTGAAATACACAACAAAGGTGAGAGAGAACCTGTAGAGACCGTACTCAGTAGTTAGGCCCAGCCCCTGGTTGAGGGATGGGGCTACCCACTGATCTCAAAAATACTAACCCAGAATTGCTTCTGTCTAAAGGAAATACAGGGACAAAGAGTGGAGCAGAGACTGAAGGCAAGGCCATCCAGAGACTGACCCACCTGGAGATCCAACCCATATGCAGATACCAAACCTAGACACTATTGCTGATGCCAAGAAGTGCTTGCTGACAAGGAGCCTGGTATAGCTGTCTCCTGAGAGGCTCTTCCAGAGCCTGACCAATATAGATGCAGATGTTTGCAGCCAACCATTGGACTGAGCAGGAGACCCCAATGGAGGAGTTAGGGGAAGGACTGAAGGAGCTGAAGGGGTTTGCAGCCCCATAGAAAGAACAATATCAACTAACCACACCTCCCCAGAGCTCCCAGGGATTAAACCACCACCAAAGAGTACACATGGAGGAACCCATGGCTCTAGCTGCATATGTAGCAGAGGATTGCCTCTGCTGGAGGGGAGGCCCTTGGTCCTGTGAAAGCTTGATACCCCAGCATAGGGAAATGCTAGGGTGGTGAGGTGGAATTGGATGGGTTGGGGAGTACCCTCATAGAGGCAGGGAGAGGGGGAAGGGAGAGGGGTTTGTGGAAGGGAAACCGAGAAGAGGGATAACATTTGAAATGTAAATAAATAAAATAACCAATTTGTAAAAAAAGAATTAACCCAGAGCTCATGTCTCTAGCTGCATATGTAGCAGAAGATGGCCCAGTCAGCCATCATTGGGAAGAGAGGCCCCTTGGTCTTGCAAACTTTATATGCCCCAGTACAGGGGAACGCCAGGGCCAAGAAGTGGGAGTGGGTGGGTAGGGGAGCAGGGTGGGGGGAGGGTACAGGGAACTTTCGGGATAGCATTAGAAATGTAAATAAGAAAATATCTAATAAAAAAAAAGAATTAACCATAAAAAAGGAGTAAAGTTTGGCTACATTCAAAACATTGCTCCTCAAAAGAACATTTCAATCTATATACAAGCCCATTACCTTACACTCTTAGATTACATCAGTGCTGGCATGTAACCATAAGGAGAAAGCTATTTGGGCATTGGATTATAATCCAGATGGGAGGTAGGCTCCAGTGCACTAAACCCCATTTGCTTACCTTTTTATATGGCTTTTTAATTTTGGCAAAGTCATTGAAGTAGTCTTCTACAGTGACACAGATGATGTCCACAGCGTTTGACCCTAACAACCACTTCTTTGTCATCAGCTCATTCAGATGTTGCTGAAAAGCACAAGGTGATCACTTAAATCTTTACCTGGCACCCTGGGATCACCCCTACCTCAGAGTGGTCACTCCCTGGGGGGGTGGGGGGGGCACACAGATTTCCTGATTGTGGCAGTGATATTCTCAGGTTAAACAAAATAAGTTTACTTTTACATAATCTGCAAATCTGCACTTTAAATTTAGGAGCTTTATATTATACATACAAGCTTCCTAAAAGCCATTCCTAACAACAGGTTATATATGTAAATGTTGGTTTTTAACCTTTAATAGCAATATATTATATGAATATGTCATAATTTATCCACTCAATTCTCTGATATACATTTATATATTTTTTACACTTCTGACTATAAAAAATGTTATAGTGACTTTGTATTTTGCAAGTGAAATCCCTTTAGGTTGAATTCCTGAGTCAAAGAGTATGCAAATTAAAACTCTGATAAACACATCCAAGCTTCATTCGAAAAGCTGCAGAATCAGTTCTACCCGGAGCAAAGCCAGGCACTGTGCTCCCCACCGAGGAGAGGAGTGTTTTCAATCCCTGACACCAGGCTAAGCAACAGCTCACACTAAGTATGGATCTATGTTTCTCTAGTGCCAGCAGATGGATGTCTGGCTCATGTTTAGACTCCAGTAATCTCTTTCTGGGTAAAGGTCATTTGTACCTTTTGTCTACTTTTGTACAATCTCTTCTTTTTCAATAACCCTGAGACAAGTCTATTCTCAGCTGATGTCTGTGCCCTACAAAGAGGCCAGAGGATGCAGGTGGCCTGTTCCATCACTCCCACCTTACCTTCTTGAGACGCATCTCTCACTGAACCTGGAGTTTACCATTTAGCTACTCTGGATGTCCAGCAAGCCCAGTGGTCCTTTCTCTACTCCCCATAGCTCTGGGGTTACAGGCATTCATGGCCATACTCATGGGTTCTGAGGATCTAAACTCAGTGAGGCATGATTTTAAAAAAAAGGATTCCTTTGCAGCAAGACCCACAGATGGTCAGTTTTATTTTTTTAATATAAGGTGATTTCTGCTAAGGCATTTAACTATGCTGCTATCTGTGTTCCAAAGTGGTCCTATTTGTTTATGGTGCACTATGCTTTTGGTATGAATGAAAATTGTTTTGTTAGTGATTTTGGGTGTGTTATACGGTGGAGTTTTGTGAGGTTGGTTTATATGACCTGTGTACTCGCAGCTGAGTTTTCTTATTGGTTTCCGCATACTTGATTTATCCTGACTTTTCTACTGTTTGATACCTAATCACTTCCTGGATCCTTTATCTGAATTTGCCTAGGGAGGCAGTCAGACAAGCCTTTGACTGTAGCTTAGTACAGATGCAAGGGAACATCGCAGCTCACATATAGCAGTTACATGTGGCAGGTGACAGTGTAGTCCAAAGAAGAACATGCAACCCTCCAACCCCCGGCTCCACGCCATGCTCTAGCCCCAGGGGTGGAGGAGCCAAGCTCACCTCTAGATCCAGGAAGACCTCCTCTAGCAGACTGCTGCAGCCTTCCTTAGCAATGGCATCTAGAATCCCATCCATGCTTGGCTGACTCAGACACAGGCCCTCCTCTGCTTCAGTTTTTAGGTACTTCCTTTTCAGACTGATGATGGATTCTCTGCAAGGAAACATCAAGGTTTCAGGGAAATAGCTACCTGCTTGCATGCTCTCTGTCCCGCTCTGTCTTACACAGCACTTACTTGAAGGTCTGGCAGTTATTGATGATGGCAATCATGTACTGCACATAACAGTGTGGGTGTTGCCGGTTTCTCAGGTGCTCTTCTTTGTAAAGCTGGGCTTCATCTTTGTATCTGAAATCACATTGGGGAATCCCAAAGCTGTCTACAGTGCCAGGTAGATATCATGTCTGTCAGGAAATTCATATCACCACTTTTGGATCAGAGGAGTCTTTAAACATAAGCATACTTTTGAATAGTCTATATTAATAATAGAGGAGAAAGAGTCAATCATGTTAAATGAATTTTAAAAATAATTTTTGTAGCAGGCTTTGAAATATGGTTTGGTATTCTGAGATAAAGATATTGTGAAACACATAACTGTAACTAGGAAAGCATCTCAGTAATTCATGAACAGTTCACCCCACAACTCATATAACAGGACTAGAGAGATGACTCAGTAGGTAAAGGTACTTGCCACAAAAGCCTGTCCACCTGAGGTAGATCCCTGAAACTCACATAAAGGTAGAAAGAGAACCAACTGCACAAAGTTGTCCTCTGATTTCACATGTGCTGGGGCAACAGAGCGGGCTTTCCTCTAAAGAGCTGTGTCTAACCTCCCTCCAGAAGACCTTCCTGCACTCCAGCCACGGACCAGACCAAGGGCTCTCACCCATGGGAACCACCCAGTGCCCCCTCTCCCCCTGCCCTCTTCCTTGGGCCCCGGGAGGGGCTGACTGAGCTGCCAGAGCTCTGGCAGGACACGGGTTCTCTCCCACCCCTTTATTTCCCTGCAACCCGCTGCCCGACAGAAAGCATAAACTCTAATATGAGATGTCAGATATCCACTACATGACTGATGTTGTCGTGGTTATAACAGAGAATCTAGGACATGGACAGCAACATCTGGGCATCACAGTGATAGAAGGGAGGCACAGAAGGGAGCAATAGTATAAGAGACAGGGCATGTGAGGATGGCCTAGAAGACTTGGGCTGTATGATGGGAGAACAGATCTCATGGGATTCTTTTCTGCAGACTTGAACATCTTTATGTGAACAATTCACAGGAAAAGGCCCAAAGGGAAACAGTATGTTACATGCCCCATCTGATCTTCTTTTTAAATACTTTTTACATTTCTGAACAACAAAGGGGGCTAATCTTTTAATAACAGCATCCTAGAATCAACGAATTTTGCTCTTAATTTTAACACATAGTTTGTAATTTAGATTACTGGCAAAAATACATACCTACTTAGGAAAGAATTCATTTGCTGAAGACACAACACTAATACCTTTGTTTTCAAATCTTCACTTATTTGAGCAGCAACTTGAAGATTCTGTTCGAACATCTAAAGATTGAAAAAGGGAGACACAAAAAGAAAACAATAGTACAAAAGAACAGGGCATCAAGAATTGTGAAACAGTCTCACAAGAGCATAGAATAATGTCTCCATTAATAAAATTCTATCTGGGACAACCTTCTCCAAGGTCTGGTTAGTCTGCCTGACTCTTTCTACTTGACACATCTTCTCCAACCTGCTAGATCTAGCCTGGAGCCCTTGTCTAGTTCCCTGACCTAGTCTGGTCACCCCTGTTGCACCTCAAACAACCTCTAGACATCTCCCATAATCCACTCTGCCTGCTCTTGACTCACAGACCCCTAACACACAAGATCCAACCTCTCACTGCGCCAGATCTACTCTCACACCCCCAGCCCAAGCTTGGACCAGGACACGTATCCTTCATAGCAATCCAGTCACCTTTGTCACATGCTTTTCATTCCTGCCAAGCAATTTCCAACCTCCGACCCAACCTGCCTTTCTGCTACCCCAACCTGCTCTGTCATATCAGACACAGAACTAACAAAACAAGTCCATACACCCAGAATTCATCACAAAAACACAAACAATATGCAAGATCAAGCCTTTATCTCTCCTCCAAAACCTACCACACCTTATAGAAATGTTTGTCAATAAGAATTACCTATATGAACCTCAGGAAATAGAATTCAAAAGAACACATAAACTTTATCAAAGAACTCAAGGAACTTAAAAAAGACACAAAGAAGCAGCTCAGTGAAATTATGTACAAAGAACTTATACCTGAATAATAATGCCCAAGAAAATATAAATATAAGGATGATGGAAATGCTGAAGACAGTCCAGAACTTGAAAAACAGAATTCAGAAAAAGAAAGAAAGAAAGAAAGAAAGAAAGAAAGAAAGAAAGAAAAGAAAGAAAGAAAAGAAAGAATCCAAACTTACAGAATCAGAAATGAACAGGGAAACAATATAATAGATACCAAAGAAATTCCGATTATTATAAGGGAATACTTTAAAATTCTGTACTTCATTAAGATGAAAAACCTAAAAGAAATTAATTTCTAGATTTAGCAAAACCATCAAAGTTAAACCAAGAAGTCAACAACTCATACTAAATAAGAAAATTAAAATAATAATAAAAAGTCTAGGATCAGATGGATTCACAGACAAATTATATCAGACTTTCACCAAAGCTCTACAGTCAATCATTCTTTAAAAATTGGGGGGGGGGGGACAGTGAGAAGACAGGACATTTGTGTGGTGGGCATTCCACAGTCACACTTCTGACTCATAATTGTTTCTGTCTGAAAGAATTACAGGGCTGAAAATGGAGAGGAGCCTGGGGAGAAGAAGGTCCAATGACAGGCTCAAAGTGGGATCCAGCTCAAGGAGAGGTCCCAGGGCCTGACACTATTACAGAGGCTATGGAGAGCTCACAAAAAGGGATCTATCATGAGTGCCCTCTGAGGGACCCAACAAGCAGCTGAAAGAGTCAGATGCAGTTATTTGCACCCAATCAATGGACAGAAGCAGCTGACCCCCGTTGTTGAGTTGGGGAAAAGCTGGAAGAAGCTGAGGAGAAGGGCGATTCTGTAGGAGGACCCCTGAGATCTTTCAAACACTGGACTACCAAACAGACAGCATATACCAGCTGATATGAGGCCCCCAACACACATACAGTAGAGGACTTCCAGGTCTGTGTTCATTCAGAGATGAAGCACCTAACCCTCAAGAAACTGGAGGACCCAGGGAGTTTAGAAGTCAGGTGGGGGCATCCACGTGGAGATGGGGTGGGGTGAGGTGGGGAGGAGGTGTGGGATATGGAGCAGTCAAAGGGTGGATGGGGAGGGGTGAGGAATGGAATATGGAATGTAAAAAATCAGGGTTAGAAATAAAATTAAATTAAAAACAAAACAAAATTTGAGTGGGAGGGAGGGAGGGAGGGAGGGAGGGAGGGAGGGAGGGAGGGAGGGAGGGAGGGAGGGAGGGAAGGGGAAGGAGAACAGGGAAGGAAGGGGAAGGGAGGGAGGAGGAAGGGAGGGGGGAAGGGAGAGAGGGGGATAAGAGAGGGAGGCGGAAGGGAAGGAGGGAAAGGGGGAGGGGAACTTCTATCAAGCTAGTATCACTCTAAGACCAAAACCAAGTAATGACAACAACAGAAAAACCTTAAAGCCCAGTATGTCTGATGAATATAGATTCAAACTGCTCTATACAATATTTGCAGAGAATATAGATACAGCAAAAAGATGACCAAGTTAGATTTATCTCTGAAATGCAGGGATAGTTCAACACATACAAGTTAATGAATTTAAGAAACCACATAAATGGATTTAAAGACAAAACTCACATACTTATCTCAACAGATCTAGATGAAGCCTTTGAAGGGTACAGATGCAGTAGTGGCTGGCATTCATACATCAGTGGTAACCAACAGCTCTGCTCTGTCTCTATATCTATGTCTCTGCCTGCATGCCTGCCTGTGAATCAGGATGCAAAGCTCTCAGCTACTGTGCCAGCTCCATACATGCTGCCAAGTTCCCCACCATGCTAATGGACTAAACTGCTGAACTGTAAGCAAGTCCTCCATTAAATACTTTCTTTAGTAAGAGTTGCTTTCATCATGGTGTCTTTACCCAGCAAAAGAGAACAGTGACTAAGACATACAGATAAGTGTAGGCCTCACCCTTCTTCAAGAAAACTTCTCCTTGCAAGAGATGGAGACCGTTACAGAAAACAATAACTAATCAGAACGCAGAGCTGTGGAGCCCAGTCCCAACTGATCCATCTACAGCACAACTCCTGCACCTAAGGCTCAGGGGTCACTGTGGAAGACAGGGAGTTAAGACTGCAAGAGTCAAAAAAACAGGAAGTTTGCTGTGAGACTGACTGTCTCTCCTAGAAAAGTCAGAAGCTGTACCAGTGAAGTCTCACTAATATGGCTGCCAAAACATGCCCTGAACAAGGACAGTACCAATAGACACGCTAACTTGGATGAGAGAAAGGCCTCAACTCTAGACAAAGAATTGGCGGCAAAGAACTAGAACGCTAAGAGTGAGAGAAATAGTCTTCCCAGGGAAGAAGACACCAACTGGTTATTCAATATGAAAATATACATACAAGTAACATTATACAGCCTGAGCAGGTTGTATTCATGATATTAAACATATATGTGCAGCCATACACAGCAATTAATAAAAAAAAGCCATGAATTTGAAAGAGTAAGGAGGGTTATATGAAACAGTCTGGAAGAAGAAAAGGGAAGGAGGAAATTATGTAATTATAATCTCAAAAAAGTATATAATTAATAAAAAAATTATCTGGAAGTTGAACTAGTACAAATTCAAAGAAAACAATAAAACTATCTGAAAAATAATGAAGTTAAACAATTTCTCCAGGGGGCAAAAAAGCCCATCACACGATTTTCTAGTTACCTTCAGCCTGAGTTCTACCGCAGGGAAATATTTACCTTTTCATTATAACCATGAGGTGATAAAATGTGACAACAGGGCTGACAAAGAGGCGGGGCCATGAGGATGGGTGTGTGCACTAAACTTAATTATGTGGCATTCTGAAGACAAGACTTGACCACTTACCAACATGGAACATAAGAGTACAGAATAGGAGCGCCAGGTACAACCAATATAATTAACTTCCAGTTCAGACCCAAAAAGATCTTCTGGAAATGCTCACAGTCAGCTATTGGATGGATCATAGGGCCCCCAATGGAGGAGCTAGAGAAAGTACCCAAGGAGCTGAAGGGGTCTGCAACCCTATAGGTGGAACAACAATATGAACTAACCAGTACTCCCCGGAGCTCGTGTCTCTAGCTGCATATGAATCAGAAGATGGCCTAGTCGGCCATCAGTGGAAAGAGAGGCCCATTGGACATGCAAACTTTATATGCCTCAGTACAGGGGAACGCCAGGCCCAAAAACTGGGAGTGGGGGAGTAGGGGAGTGAGGTGGGGGGAGGGCATGGGGAACTTTTGGGATAGCATTGGAAATGTAAATGAAGAAAATACCGAATTTAAAAAAAAAAAGGAAAATCTCAAGTGATCCTGGGTAACACTACTTGGTGAGTGTAATTCTGAGCCTCAGTTTCTTTAGCTCCAGAAAGCAGAGACAGGGATATCAGGGAAAGCGGGTACTTGACATCTACAGTGTAAAGTCTAAGGTATTTGCTGTCTATGAAAGCAACAGATCCTATTAACCACATGGGATCTGGGACCTTTAAATCTAGCACTTATACCTGGAATACAATGGCAGGAAGTGTAGTCTGATAGTAGCCATCCTGGTCTGCTTCTGGCTCTGTCTCTTTGCTCCAGTCTTTCTTGTCTGTTTCCAGTGCTTTCCGAAGCCAGGCAATGATGTTGGACTATGAGTTTGGTATTATGGGAAAGGAAAGAACAGGCTCTAAGTTATATCCAACATTCTCCCTGCAGCACTTGCAACTGCACAGACCAGATACAGCTTTTCACAGCACTCCTTGCTTCCAAACACAGAGCCTGCTAGAGCAGCACTATATGCAGCTCACTGGTGTGCAATTCTCATGCTGGTCTTTTCATATGTGGACCAACAAAACACTAACTATAGAGAAAAAGAGAAAGAATCAAGAGGACTATTGATAAAAATTATGCTGGAGGACAAAACCAGATGGCCAGCATCTGATGGTTAGGCCCAGGACATTAGAGAACAGACTTGGCAGCCCAGTCATCTCAGGCCACAGCAGAACACAGCTCTGCAGAACCCAGGGACTCTCAGGAGTGGCTTAGATTCCATTTTGCTGTCTCTTCCATCTTACTGAGACTGTTTAATGGTTATGAGGATGATGTGAGACTGGCCCCCTTGTCCCCAAATTGCCACCTCACTCTGGAACACACTGCTAAGGTGGCTCATGCTCCCTTAGACATAAGGTCTTGCTAGCCAGATAGGTGGCACAGGTTGGGTCCTCCAGCAGAAAAGACTCCCATATCTGTGAAATACATTCAAATGAGCTCCAGACCCAGGCCAGAGTCAGGTATCCCTTCTTTTACAGGTACATGCCCAGACCACTTGAGGAACAGATAGTCTATCGAGAGTTAGCTCAGATGTCTCACCACATTACAGACAGACAACCACCACAGCACTTTCTGGGCGTGCAACCTAATTCTACTCACCGTGAGTGTTGACATGTATGTGTCAAGTAGCTCGGAGACGACATTTGGAGAGAGGAGTGGCTCCAGGGCACTAACATCCACTTCTGGGGCTAGTTCCACATTCCCCATCATCTCTGTACTGCAGTGGAAAGCACGTGTAAACGACAAACCTCAGCAGCACACTCAGACAATACTCTCAAGTGAATCTACCTGTTTGGCTAGACATGTAACTGCATTATCCTAGAGATCTCAATGGTGACGCTTTTACAACTCCACAAAATCAGGAAGACCATGCATGGAAAGCATAGAAAGAAAGGTCAAGGATTTGGGGGCCACTCTATGATGTCACCATGCAGGCTACACAGACACTTATGTAATCTCAATATTACTTCTTCACACTGTGCCAGATGCACAGGGAGCTTGCATTCAAATGCAGGAAATCATCCACAAAGGTCTGTCTGTCTGAACTCACTGTGTCTCTATAATTTGAGACCAGGACCACGCAAAAAGAAATTGTCAAATTGTCACACTTCATTAAGAAGATAACAGACAAGTTCTGTTATTTGGAACAGTAAGCACTGTCATAAAAGTCACTAATCCCTATAGGAGGGTGAGACTAAGGCAAGAAATAAACGTTACTGAAGGAAACGTGTTTACAAGGAAAGAAAGATAACACTCATTTTACTGTGCACAAGGCAGGGAAACAAATGCTAAGTTTCATAGAAAATATATTTGTGCATGCAACTGGGCTCACAAAAGTCTAGGACTCATCACTCAAAACACCGATATGAAGTATATTCAAATATATATTTAGAATAGCATCCCTTCTGAGTGAAAAAGAACTTCATGAAAACCTGCACATATTAAAAGACTATTTGTTTATTTAATCTTGGTTATTTGGCACCAAAACCCCAATGTCCTGTGTTTACAGAGGAAAATGGTTCAAATTCTCCACGGTCCAGTGTAGTAAAGCATATACGATCAACGTGAAGAGAATTCTTAAGTACAAAGGCACTTTCAGCACAGCTCAAGAGAATTGTTGCTCCCTGAGGATTGTTGCTCAATCTTGCTCCCATGTCACTAGCTATGAAAAGTAAAAATATTATTCCCTCTGTGCCTCAGCTACCAAATGGATGTGATCACAGTATACCACCTGTCTCGTGTACATTCAACTGGGTTCACAAACGTCTAGGACACATGACATACTATGCTGTAGGCTATACAATGTGAAAGACCAGAGCATGGAATGATGGAGATTATTTGGACCTCATAAAGTGGTAAAGGCACAAAGTCTAGGCCTATACACATAAACTCTACAAAACAATGGGGCTGGAGAGATGGCTCAGTGGTTAAGAGCACTTGCTGTTCTTGCGAGAACCTGAGTTTATTTCTCAGCACCCATGTCAGACAGCTCACAGACATTTGTAATCCCATTTTCAGAGAACCTACCTCTGGCATCTGAAGGCACCTGCATTCACATATACATAACCATATGTAGACACATACATATCTCCATATAATTAAGAGTAATAAAATACATGTTTTTTAAAGATTACTAAATAATGATCATCATCCATGCCTAGTAATTTCACTCTGTTTATAGTTCTCTGTATTGAGGTAGAGAAACACTCTACTATAAAGTTAAAACCACTTTTAACACAAAATTAACCTCACTGTTAAATCATGCTTTCTTTCTTCATGGTAACAAGAAGGGCATAGCACTGTTTTCTACCCATAAAAGTAAAGTTAAAATTAATAACCATTTTAATTACCTAAACTTAAAGCATCTCACAATAGCCTTCCACTGACATTTCTTTCAAAGTCCACCTTGAACTACTTCATGCTTAAAGTAGCCCAGCTCCTTCACATAAAACAATAGTCTCGAGCTACAATACGAAAGGAGTAACCGATTTTTCTATATAGATTACTTATTTTTCTATATATTCTCATTGCTATTTCTTTATTCTTGGAGATAGGTCCTGCTATTCTGTTCAGGCTGTGCTGAAACCATCTTTCTACTCAGTCTCTTGAGTTCAGGAACTACAGGTAAGGGCTACTAAGTTGGTGTACAACTGGTTGTATTTGAATAATTAACTGTTACAGTGTACTGGTGAGGAAAACAAAGGCTGTGATCTCTTTACCAACCTGGTGACTGAAAAAGTCACTGAATTTCCTAGGGCTATATGCTCCCAACCTACAAAACATTCCAATACTATACTTGTCTCAGGAAATCACTGTGAAGAAGGAAGAATGCACACAGTGAGCACAGAAAATAATCAACACCATGGCGCACAACTGAGTGCTCAAGGGAGATAGGAAAGGCCATGGAGAAATACTGTGCCAACATGACAGGCTAGTTCATCCTCAAGGATAAGTCACCAGCAGGCAGAACAGAAAGACCTTCACAAGCCAGAAAAAGACATGGGTTCAAAATGGATGAGACTGTCTGTTAACTGTTGATCAGTATGCAAAAGCAGAAAAAAAAAAAAAGAAGTTTCTATATAAAAAGACACATAAAAGAAATTCTACCTGGTGTAGGTATTTAGGACCCATGTCAAGAGGCTCACAATCTCGTTGGCCTCAAGGTCCTCTGACGCAAGGTCCTGCATCCGAGTGCTCAAGGCCTGGTGGTACATGCTCAGGAGGTTCTTAAAGATCTCATAGTGCGGAGGGAAGCACTGGGCCATCAGGTTCTTGGCAACAATGAGATCATCCAGGACATACTTCCTAATGATCTCCAGGTGGCGCACAAGCCACATCTTGTCAGATTCTCTGGTGTCTGCCTGTGTACCTTCGATTCTAGTTGTCACAGTTCTGTCCAAGATGGCAAACATTTTTTCTTTCCAGTTTTTGGGCCTTCCAGGAGGAACAAACCCAGTTTGCTTTTTTCGATCAAGTATCCGCCTGTCAATTTTTTCTTCTCTTTCAATGATTCTGACCACGGAGACCAGCAAGGTAGGATCGCGGCGGACAGTGACAAGTGATCTTTGCAGCACCATCCACAGCTGCTTAGCCAGCTCATCAGAGAGCCCCTGTGTGCTACCAAAGTAGCCATGAATGAGGGTCATGTCCCGTTTGTTCCCACTGTCCATGCGGTACTGCTCACACATTAGCCCATCCCGAGAGCACTCCAGATCCATTAGCTTCCGGTGGGCTTGCAGGAGGGCCCCTTGCTCGATGAGATCTTGGGTCTCCCTCACAATCTCAGGAACTAGAAAAAGGTACAAGTTGATTTGGTGAAAACACAGAAATGACAGCAGGTAAAGCAAGAGGCACCTGGCATCCATCCTCCCACCTGGACAGAAGCCCTGACAGACCCTAATGGTTTTCAGCTATGGAGTCTATGAAAGGCTAGAAATCTTCATAAACCTAGCCATAAAAGGCCTGATGGAAAGTGAGTTATTATGGTTCATTCAGCTACATGTGCTTTTTCTAAGGCACTGAATGCCTTCTTTCCAGAGCTAAAGTAGGCTTCAGAAAAAACCCATGCTTTCAAGTATGGTGATATGTGTTCTGATTATTGACTGCTGCTTCTAACTGTTTTATAGCCACTATTGCTAATGTGAATTCCAGGAAATAAAGAGAATGGCTACCTTCCTTTCTCTAATTTTCTTTCTATCCCTTTGGAAGTCCAATAGATAAGGACATTCAAAAGCACACGTGTGTGTGTGTGTGTGTACATGTGTGTATGATGTGTCAGAAAAATCACTATGTATATATGCTTAGGCAGATTCCAGGGTCCAGGCTTAGCATATTAGAATCAAATGCCTAAAGCAAAACCACAAAGAACACTACAAACATACCCCATTCAATAAATATTCAAAAATAAACCAGCAGGCCTGCTTAGACATAAACATTAAAACAACCGTTTATCTAAAGTGAGTGCAAGGGGAATTTGAGCAGGCAGGAGATGGAACCAGAAAATGTTAAGAGAGAATAATGGCAATTATCAGGAACAGAAAGAAAAAGGCTAAAGAAAGTAGACAGAGCCAAGAAGATCTCATGGTCCTATAAGGCAGACCAGCATATATACTGTAGTAACTTCAAAGGAAGAAGATAGAAGAATGAATGGCTGGAAGCTCCAAAGTTTGATAGATGACATGAATGTAAATGTCTTGGCAAGCAAGGTAATGGCCTGCCAGTCAAAGGACCCATACTAAGTCATGAAGCTGTGACAGCAGTAAAAGAAGAAAAGGTACCCTAAATAGTGTCACTAGTAAATTTCTCTCAGAAATTCTAGACACCAGATGTATCTGGCACTAAATATTTAAGTATTTAGTATTAAAATGTATTTTTAGATACACTGAAAGTACTAAAAACAAAAACCTACTACCAACTAGCAATGGCTTTTCTTCTTTTTTCTTTTTTTATCATCCTTTGAGACAGGGTCTCAATCTGTAGACCACACTGAAAAACATGCAATAATCTTCCTATCTCAGCCTTGCTGGAACTACAAGTGTGAGTCACCAAGACCTGCTTTTACCAAGAATTTTTTATCCAGCTTCACTATCATTCAAAAGTGAAGGAGGAATTAGGATGCCAAAATAAGAAAAAGATGAAAAACCTTTATGATTAGACTTCTTTGTAGGACACACTAGAGGGAATTCTGTGGGAAAAAAGACATTAGACAGTAACTTGTGAAATGACAATAACTGGGAGTTGTAAAAAAAAACTTCAGCCAGGAATAGTGACACGCACCTGTAATTCCAGCACTTGTTGGGTAGAGGAAGGAGAATCAAAAAGTCAAGTCATATTTAGCTACATAACAAGTTCATAACCAGCCTGGGTTACATGAGACCATCTTAAAAACTCAACACAAATAAGACTCACACAAAAACAAAGTAGGAAAAATCTCAATAAAAGTAAATACAAGACCAAGTATTTAACCCAATTTTTTTGTTTTCTATATGATCTGAAGAACTAATAGAGTTATTAGTTCATTTCTGGACATATACAAAGTATAAAGAAGAAAGTAAAGAGGGGTGGGAAGAAGTTATATAGAAATAAAGCTTTTACATGTTGGTGAATTCATGATGGTATAAATTCAATCTGGAGGTGGTAACAATTTCAAGATATTAGATGTCAGTCCTACAGGAACCACAAGGAAAATATCTAAATACACAAGAAAGAAAGAAAGAAAGAAAGAAAGAAAGAAAGAAAGAAAGAAAGAAAGAAAGAAAGAAAGAAAGAAAGAAAAGAAAAGAAAAGAAAAGAAAAGAAAAGAAAAGAAAAGAGAAAAGAAAAGAAAAGAAAAGAAAAGAAAAGAAAAATGGGAACTTAAGTATCTCTTTAGAAAAAATTAGAAGAACACAGAAAATTATAGCATGTGATGTAAGGGACAAAAGTCAGCACATGAAAAGCAAACAGTAGCTCGTCTTTCTTACTAGTAATTACTTTACTTTCTTACTAGTAATTACTTTAACTTTTCTTTACTTTAACCTTTTTACTTTAACCTTTCTTACTAGTAATTACTTTAACTATAAGCAGTTTAAACTCTTCAATCAAAATAAATGGCAGAAAATTTTAAAAAGTGATTTAATCATGGGCTGGAAAGATGATTCAATGTTTATGAGCGCTTGCTGCTGCTCCAGAAAACCTGGATACAGCATCAATCCCGTAACCCTCACAATCATCTCTATCTAGTTCCAAGGGATACCTCACTGTCTCCTGGCCTCTTTGAGCACTAAGCATTGCATATGGTGCATATGTATACACGTAGGAAAACACTCATACACATAAATAAACGTAATTTTTAAAAAGTCATTTAACCATACATGTCTACAAAAGACTACCCTTAAGCTGAGAATATTAGAGAAACATTGCCCATGTAAATAGTAATGAAAAGTCAAAAGAGGTATTACATGAGACAGCTTTAAGTAAATTGAAGGAAGATATAACAGAAGCATCTATTAACAAGATGGTACAGTTACACAGTTATGACAATTATTGTCATTTCTGCATCTCGAACAGACTACAAGAATATATGAAGCAAAAACTGACAGAACTAAAAGGAGAGGCACAGCTCTGTAAGGATCACTGCACTGGAGACCAGTACCTCCTCTCAGTGAGGACAAAACTAGCAGAAGGCGTGTGAAGAAACCGAGGATCTATGCAATACAGTAAAACACAGGGACTCTCAGTCAAGCCCAGTCATATGCAAGGAGACCTGCTGAACTACCTAGAAGGAACAAAGACCAGCAGGGTCCCTGAAATAAAGAATATTTAATAGAAATAAAGACTAGCTGAGCCACCTGGAAGGACACTCCTTAACCTGTTGAGCTGCCTGAAGACTGTGCAGTGTGCTCTGAGATTCCAGCTTGTGTGAGCTGGCATCCATGCTTCGGTGGGCTTTGTTGATATAGCTCTCTGAGTTATTTCTGTTCATGGAAAACCAGATGGCTAAAGAACATAATCAACAAAAGCCTGGATAATATGGCACCACCAGAATCCAGCTATCCCACTACAGCAAAGAGTCTACCATATCTGAATTGAAAGAAAATACCCTTAAATCTAATCTTATGAAGATGACAGAGGCCTTTAAAGAGGAAATGAATAGATCCCTTAAAGAAATAAGGAAAATACGATCAAACAGGTGGAAGAAATAAAACAGTTCAAAACCTGAAAATGAAAATAAAAGCAATAAAGAAAACACAGTCTGAGAGGAGATGGAAAACCTAGTAAGGAGAACAGGAAATAGAGATACAAGTATCACCAACAAAATACAAGAGATGGAAGTGTGAATCTCAGGAGTAGAAAATACAACAAAAGAAATTGATACATTTGTCAAAGAAAAGGCTAAAGCTAAAACGTTTCTAACACAAAACACCCAGGAAATTTGGGACATTATGAAAAGACTAAACTTAACAATAATAGGAAGAGAAGGAGAAGATTCCCAACTCAAAGGCCCAGAAAAGATCTTCAACAAAATCATACAAAAAAAATTTCCCCAACCTAAAGAAAGACATGCCTATAAACATACTAGATGCTTGCTGACACCAAACAGAGTGGACCAAAAGAGAAAATCCTCCTGCCACATAACAATCAGAACACTAAATGTACAGAAAAATGAAAGAATATTAAAAGCTGCTAGGGAATAAGGCCAAGTAACTTAAAAAGACAGAGCCATCAGAATTGCACCTGACTTCTTCAAAGAGACTTGAAAGGTCAGAGGGGCTCGTGCAGCTGTCTTGCAAACCCTAAGACACCACAGATGTCAGTCCAGACTACTATATCCAGCAAAACTTTCAATCTCCATAGATGGGGATACCAAGATATTCTATGACAAAACCAAATTTCTGAACAGAACACCCATAGCTTAGGCACTAAGATCAACAATTAGTGAATGGGACCTCATGAAACTGGAAAGCTTCTGTAAGGCAAAGGACATGGTCCACAGGACAAAATGACAATCTGACAGAGGACTAATATCCAAAATATATAAAGAACTCAAGAAACTAGACACCAACAACCCAAATAACCCAATTAAGAAATGGGGTACAGAGCTAAACAGAGAAATCTCTAATGGTCAAGAAACACTTAAAGAAATATTCAACATCCTTAGTCATCAGGGAAATGCAAATCAAAACAATTCTGCGATTCCACCTTACACCCAGGATCAGGTATGGGGCAGGGAAACAGGAGAGAAGTCCAGAAGGCCTGAAGAATGAATAGAAATATACAGCAGTATGGGGTGGGAGACAGGGGTAACCTCTACAAAGTCCCAGATACCAGGGATGTCAGAGGCTCCCAGGATCCAATGTCCCCATTTCAGCTAACCAGACTCCTCAGAGACTAAGCCACTAACCAAAGAGCATACATGGGCTGGTCCATGACATCCCACTACATATGTAGCATAGTCTGGCCTCATTGAAGGGGATGCACTTGGTCCTGTGAAGGACTGATGCCCTAGAGAAGGAGGATACTAGAGGGGTTAGGTGAGAGTAGATGGGTGGGTAAGGGATCACCCTCTTAGAGGTGAAAGGGAGAGAGGATAGAGTAGGGGCTTGTGGAGGGAGAATCAGGAAAGGGGACAACATTTGAAATGTAAATAAATAAAATAATTAATAAAATAAAATAAAATTGAAAAGACAAAGAAAGTTCTCAAACTAACAATCCAACTTTACAATTTAAGGAGCTGAAAAAAGGAGATGGGTTAAAGAGACGGTTCAGTGGCTAAGAGCCCTTGTTGTTCTTACAGAGAACCCAATTCAGTTCCCAACACTCACACAGAGGCTCACAGCTACCTACAATTCCAGTTCCAGGGGCTCTAATGCCCTTTCTGACTTCTGCACATCATAGGCATGAATGTAGTACACATACATCCATGTAGGCAAATACACACAAAAAGTAAATGAATCTTTAAAAAAAAGAGTAAGTAAATTCAAAGCTAAAAGGAAGGAAATAATAGAGATTAGAATACAGATAAACAAGAGTATATAAAAACCAATAGAGATAAACTGATCCTTTGAAAAGATTAAGGAAACTGGCAAACCCTTAGCTCAAATGGTCTAAGAGAAAAAATTCTAATTAAAAAATGAAAGTAGGAATATGACTACTAATTCTTTAGAAATAAAAAAGAAACTGTAAAAGAGAACAGTGGAAAACTGAATACCAAGAAACTGGACAACCCAGATCAAAAAAATTCCTGGAAACAAAACCTACCAGACTGAAAAACAAAGCAGTAGAAAATCTGAACAGATCTCTCTATAAAGAAAGTCCCTATCCCAGTTGCATCACTAAGGAATCGGCCAAACATTTAGAGAACTAGCTCCAGTGTTTCTTGAGGTTTTCTAGACACTGAAAAGTTCATGGCTGGAGCCAGCTGACACTGTTCAGGAGTGAGCTGTAGAACATTCCGCATTCCATAACACAGTACCAAAGAGTCAAGTCAGTCAGTCAGTCAGCCCTCTGCCTCTTTTCCAGGATCCTCGAAGCTCTGGCTGTCGTCACACTGAGAGCCTCCTGACCTGCTGTGTTCTGCCCACCTGGCTCCCCTGTCACCTGTTCCCTGGCCTGTGCACTTACTTGTCCTAGCTTAAGAACTGCTCTTCTCCCAGATCTCTGCCTCAGGGCCTGCCTCCCATCCTGCGCAGGCAGCTGCCCCTCTAAAGAACATGTACTTCTACATCTATTCTTGCTCAGTAGACTCCTAGTCATGCATCCACAGCTAAAACCAGCCGCTCTGCAGTGCACGTCTGTGCACCATCCCGACACAGATCGGTATGTTCTCCACTGGCTCTCCATTTACATCTGCTCAACTGACCCTTTCCATTCATGTTCAGAGAAGTGATGTGAGCAGGCAGAATCAAGCACACTGTGCACTCAAGGGAAGGCCTAAAAAGTATATAGCAAAGAAACGCTGGTCTTGCCTCTACTCATCTCACAGAGCTCCCAGTGTTTGAAGGAAAAGCAAGTATGTGTATGGGAAGATACAGTCATGAGTATTCTAGAGCCACCCAAATCCTCCCCCAATTCCCCTCTCCTATCCGCCACTCACCAGAGAATATGTTCTTGAGGTTCTCCACAGCTGCAGCCAGCTGGCTATGCTGCACCACTGCATCTTTTACATCTTTGAGACTCTCAATGGTGTTGATGCTTTGCCTCCAGTCCTTGCTGACATCAGCCAGTGACTGCTGGATATCCTTGACATCATTTAATGCATTGTGGAGCTGGCTTAGGCCTGTGCGTACCCCATCTAGTTGAGACTGGATGGCAGCCTAAAGGAGACACCATGCAAGTAAGCAGAGTCAATGACAGCCATACATGATTTCAAGAGGAATACATTTTTCCAGGGAGGATCAAGTTCAGAAAGAACCATTTAAAGGGAACAAAAACTACCCAATTTTAGGGGGAAAAGACAAGAGAATAATTTAACTTTTTGTTTTTTTCAATACTGTCTGGGAACAGAATAATGTTATATTTTAAAGCTTAAGTAATACTTAAAAAGATTAATAAGCAGAAAGCAGAGAAAGGGTCAGTTTCATTCAGGAGATTGTAGAAAAGAATAAATTTCAAAAGGAACACATTAACAAAGAAGAACAGAGATTCTATCATCTCCAGCTCAGTAACCAGCAAATCCTACCTGGCTGCGGGGAAAGCAAAGACCAAACAGTCCAAGTGACCAGAAAAATAACCAACAAAATTACAGGAACCAGCAAACTGGTCTCAATAACTAAATAAAAAATCATCTTCATTCAATTAAAAGATACAAACTAACAGACTGGACTGGAAAAACAAACAAACCAAGATCCAAATATCTATTATCTCCAAGAATCACACCTCATGGGCAATGATATTCATAGACTGAGAATGTCAGACAGAAGTTGATTTACTTTGGAACAAATAAAAGCTGAAAAGAAGGTCCTTAGCTTTACTGAAATAGGATAAAACAGACATCAACAAAAATTAGGCCATTATTCTGAGATCTGATAAAGTAGTTTTAAAACCAAAACTTTTCATAAGACATAAAGACCGATACATATTAAGAAACAATCCATCAAAAAGTTACAACTGTAAATATATATGTACCAAATAATGGGTCTCATGATTTTATAAAATACTACTGGATATAAAGGGGCAGACAGGTCCTGATACTGATAAAAAAAAAAAAAACCTCACTGTTATCAATAGGTCATTTAGACTAAAAAAATCAATAAAGAAAGTTCATTGTTAAATTATACCACAGAACAAATGGACTTAAAAGCTTATCTATACACAGGCATGCCTAACTTATTGACACTGCAAAATGATTTGTTACCTACAAAGTTTGCACTCAACTTCACAATAGGATTATTTTTTAATTTCATGTTTTAAATAACCTTAGTATTTTATGTTGGGCTACATTCATAGCTTCACATAACAGGTTATACACACCTGATTCTACAGAGTATTCAAGCCAACATCTGAATAATATACATTTTTCTTATCAATCTATGGAACTTTCTCCAACACAGATCACATTTTAGTCCACACAGTAAGTTTGTTTTAACAAATACAAAAAAATTCAGACAATTTCTCTTATCTTATTCGATCATAATGGAATAAAATAAGTAATCAACAGCAAGAGAAACTACAGAATCTATAAAAATAATTGGGAGACTAAATAAAATAATCTTGAATGACCAGTAGGTTATAAAAAAAAAAAGAGTAGAAATTTAAAAATCCTTAGTAAATGAAAATAAAAGCACAGTTTATCAGAACCTATAGGATATAGCTAAGGCTATCTTTCAAAAAATTCATAGCCTTGAATGGTTACACGAAAAAAAAAAAAAATCAGAGATCTCAAACCAATTAACTAAGGATCAGAGATTCAGGATCTTAGGAAAACAAGAACAAGATAAATTCAAACAGCAAAAAAATAATAAATATTAGGATCAGGAAAGAAATGCATAAAATGGAGATAAAAATGGCAATACATAGAATCAACCAAAGAGTTAGCTCTCTGAAAAAAAAGAAAGAAAGAAAGATTGGCAAAATAACCAAGATGGGAATGAAGGCCCAAATTAATAAAAATCAGAGATGACAAGGGGGACAATAGATACCAAGGAAATCCAAAGGCTTGTTAGGGAATAATTTAATGCCATGGCCCCCAAACTGCAAGCTCTAAGAAATGAATAAAAAGAACTCCTAAATACATATGACCTACCAAGTTACATCTAGCAACATAAACAACTTAAACATACCTGAAACAAATCACAAGACAGAAGTAGTAGAGTCTCCAAACAAGGGAAATCCTGGGCTAGACAGATTCTTCACTAAACTCTACAAGACTTTTAAAGAAGAGCTGATACCAATGCTCCTCAAACTTTCAGAAACCAAAATCATTCTATGAAGATAGTATTACCCTGATACAACAGTAGTCAGTCTAAGGACACCACAGTAACAACAATAAAGAAAATACAGTAAACTTTCCTGGTAAACGTAGAAGAAATAAAATTATTAGTAAAATACTCATAAGCTGAATTCAAGAACATATCAAGAAGCTCATTATAATAATAAAATTAGTTTCATTCCTGGGATGCAAGACTAATTAAAAGCAAAAATCAATAAATATAAAACAACACATAAATAAGCTTGAAAGGCAGAAATCATACGATCCATCTCAATAGACACAGATAAATTCAATACTACTTTCACAATAAAAAAATTTAGGGATAGAAAGAAAATAAAGTATTATGGGTATTTATGACAAACCTATTGCCAACATTATACCAATGGGTAAAGCTGAAAGTAGTTCCTCTAAAATTAGGAATGAGGCAAGGTGCCTACTCTCTTCACTCTTACTGCAGTACGGTAAGTCTTAGGTACAGCAAGAGAAAGCAGAGGAATACAAATAGAAAAAAAGCAAAATTACTCCTATTTACAGATGGCATGACCCTGTATTTCAAAAACCTTTAAGACTTCATCAGGAAACTTACAGACCCGATAAACACTTTCAGCAAAGGAGCAGAATATCAACATACAAAATCAGTAGCTTTCCTATATAGTTAGTAGCTAACTTGCCAAGAAAGAAACTTTTTTTTTTTCCTCTTAAATCTCACAATAGCTTCAAAACAAATAGTATACACCCAGGAACAAACATCAGCAAGGAGCAGAAAAAGCTTGACAATACAAACTTTAAAACACTGAAGAAAGAAATTGGAGACACTAGAAGATGAAAAAACCTCTTATGCTCATTAAATTTTGTGAGGACAGCAGACAAAAATTCATGCAATCCTTATTAAAATCTCAATGACATTCTTCATAGAGTTGAAAAACAAACCTAAGGTTGCTATAAAAGCACAGGACCTGAAAGAGCCAAAGCAACTTTATGCCAGCAAACAAACAAACAAACAAAAAAAAAAATTGTGTTTTGTTTGGAATAGCCATAGAGGTCAGGAACTTACTAAGGGGCCATGAGGAGAGAGAGTCATGGGAGGAAAGTAAGTCAGAGTGTACTAGTGTAAGGGGCTAAAAGGCAACAACAGAACGGGCAGGGTTAAAGTGAGGTGAGGAAGCAGAGGGTACAGCAGGAGTATGGGAAGCAATAAATAACACTAAAGACATAAGGACACCTACTATTATAGAAATGTCCTAAAAAGACATAATATAGAGTCAAAATGGAGTGTCCTGGCTAGTTCTATGTCAACTTGGTGCAAGCTAGAGTTATCTGAAAGGAGGGAACCTCAGTTGGGAAAAGGCCTCTATAAGACCCAAGCTGTACAGAAGTTTCTTATCTAGTGATTGATATGGTAGGGAACCAGCCCATAGTGTGTGGTGCCATTCCTGGGTTTTATAAGACAGCGGGCTGAGCAAAGCCATGGGAGCAAGGCAGTCAGCAGCACTCCTCCATGGCCTCTGAATCAGCCTCCAGGATCCTGTCCTGCTTGAGTTCCTGTCCTGACTTCCTTCGATGATGAACAGTGTGCGGTGGAAGGTAAGCCAAGTAAACCCGTTACTCCCCAGGTTTCTTTGGTCATGTTTTTTTCAGCACAGCAACAACAACCCTAACTAAGACATGGAGTAAGCCTGTCACAGGGCAACAATGTCCCTACTTGACACTGGAGGCTAACAAATAAAAAGTCCAGTGCCAGAAATAGGTCATTTCTTTTGGAGCTATTGGCTAGTGTGGACCCATAGACTTTAAACATTACAGTCCAATGCACTGTTCTTAGGTAGGCTCTCAGTCCTTGATGCTACAAGACCTGTTGTTGAAGATACCACATGCTTGAATGATAGAACCTTGGAAGATGAGGCTGCTATGGACCCAGAAGGTTCATCCCTGCTGAATAGCTTTACAGTGCTGGTGGGTGCTATGCAAGCTACCAGAAGAGAAATCACCAGTTGTGCTCAGCTGTAAACTGTGAGCTACAACAAGACAGGTCTGTCAAGACAGGTCTATTGGTGCAATCATGGTGCAAACCCCACGGGAGTAACCATCTACTTTCTGCTTGGATTTAAACCGAGCTCCAGAAGATAAAACTCACCCCTAGGATCTTGCTGAGCCAAGAACCCATGGCTAAACAGTTCACAGGCCTCAAAAGAGAACCTACTATTATTTTGCTAAAGGGACACGTATTAAATTGATTCCTAATAACTTTCATTACACAGTTAAATCAATGCATCCCTCGATCCTCACCTGAGAAGCTTTCACTTTCAGTGGATGACGTTTAACACGGAAACTCACAACCAAGGTGCAGAGAATAAGAAAGTGTAGAATGCGCAGCCCTAAAGGGAACATACCTCTGGTACCTCACCTCCCCCTCCAAAAATAAGTTCAATCAGAGACCATTATGGAAGAGGTGACAGACAATGTGTAAGAGCCAGAGGCAGTGAATGGTCACACGGACACATTTGGATACAGTACAGCAGCTGCACATATGAACTCACAATGGTTTTGACAGCAGGCACAACACCTGTGCACACCCAAATCAGACTGAATTCCAGCATATCCAGGGAGCTGGGCACACAGTCCCACGCCTGGCAGGGAGGCTGGCAATTGTTACCTGCTGGGAAGAGAAGGGTCAGTTTTCTCTAAGAGTCTAGCACCTAGTAAGTTGACTACACTCCAGTAGAAGACCATACATCTAAGAATATCTGGGCAGCAAACTGGTTTTGGAAGTTTGTTGTTTTTCTTTTTCTAGAAGGACACAAAGTTGGTTGGATAAAGAAATGGAAATGGATCTGGGCAGAGTTGGAGAGATGAGTATTATCAAATAACATTGCAGACAACTAAAAAGGTTTTAGGTGCACTAAAAACTTTCCAAGAACTAAGAGATACAAAGTGAAAACAATGAAATAAGAAAAGTCAACCCTGAAATTGTTATAGAAGCACAGGACTGAAAAATAAAGTCATAACAGCGCAGTGCTTACATGAAAACTGACCCACCAACTAACGGAACAGGCTGAAGAGCCAGAAAAGAAAGGAAATACAACTCCAACCATCGAGTTTTTGGTAAAGGTTCAAAACCATAATTGGAAAAGATGCTCTCTTTAAAACAGTGCTGGGAAAACTCAGTACTCACATGTAGAAGAATAAAACCAGATTCCTGTCACTCATTTTGCACAAAAAACAATTAAAAATGGATCAAAGATCTTAATGGAAGACCTGAAATGCTACAACAAAACAGAGAAACATTGTAAGCTACAAGCATAGGCAAGATGCCTTAAAAAGAAGTCAAATAGGCTCAAGAAATAATCATTAAGAGCTGACAAATAGAGCCGGGCGTGGTGGCGCACGCCTTTAATCCCAGCACTCGGGAGGCAGGGGCAGGCAGATTTCTGAGTTCGAGGCCAGCCTGGTCTACAAAGTGAGTGTCAGGACAGCCAGGGCTACACAGAGAAACCTTGTCTCGAAAAAACCAAAAAAAAGAAAAAAAAAGAACTGACAAATAGGACAACAAGAAGTAAAAAGGCTTCTAAACAGCAAATGTTACAATCAAAACAGTGAAAAGGCGGCCTACAAAACAGATTTTTGCATTCTCTATATCCAACAGGAGATTAAAACCTACCACCCATAAACAAGTAAACACACACACACCCCAAATCTCCATTAATAAGCTAACAAACTGAACATATAGCTATCAAAAGAAGAAATGCAAGTAAGATCCATGAAAAAAATGTTCAACAACATTATCCTTTAGGAAAATGCAATTGAAACTATACTGGGTGTATGTGGTGACACACAACTGTAAAGCCTGCACCCAAGCCCTAAAGCAAAAGAACTATTGTGAATTTGAGGCCAGTTTGGGCTACACAGGGGGTACAAAGCCAGCCAGAGGTGTATGGTGAGATCTTGCCTAAAAACATCACACACACACAAAACAATCAATCAAAGAAGCAAGAATAGCTGGATAAGCAAAAGTACATTAATATTCTATCTCACTCCAATCATAATGGCTATCATTTAAAAAACATGCTGGGAGACGACGGAGAGATGGCTTGGTGGATCAAGAGCACTTGCTGTCCTTGCAGTTCTGGCTTCAGTCACCAGCACCCACATGGTGGCTCACAGCCACCCATCCCAGTTCCTGGGGCACCTAATGCCCTCTTCTGACCTCTGCAGACACCAGACAGGCACATGGTACACAAATATGTACCTCAGTATGGAGATATCTTCCAACCATAAAACTACCATACAATCCAGCTCTATCACCCCTAGGTGATCCAAAAGAGTCTAAGTCACGAGCCAGAGAGATACTACTAGCACAGCTGAGCTTATTGCTGCACTAGTCACAAAAGCCAAGACACAGAACTGGCCTAGAAGTCCACCAACAGATGAATGGATAAAGTGCACAATAGAATTTTATCCAACTGTGAAGAAAGATGAAATTATGTCATCTGCAGAAAAAAGAAAGGAGAGAAACTGGAGGTCATTTTGATTAAATAAGTCATACTCAGAAAAACAAATATTGCATGTCTTCTTTCAGAGTTAAAGAAATTAGATTTAAGTACACACACACACACACACACACACACACACACAGAGAGAGAGAGAGAGAGAGAGAGAGAGAGAGACCATGAAAGTTAAAGGGGATTATGAGGTATGAAGAAAAGAGTCACACAGAGAGAGAGAGAGAGAGAGAGAGAGAGAGAGAGAGAGAGAGAGAGAGAGAGAGAGAGACCATGAAAGTTAAAGGGGATTATGAGGTATGAAGAAAAGAGTCCAATGCAGTGGTTCTCAATCTTATTAATGCCGCAGCCTTTTAACACGTTCCTCATGTTGTGGTGACCCCAACCATAAAATTATGTTTGTTGCTACTTCATTTTGTTTGGTAGGTTGGTTTTCCAGATAGGGTCTCTTTATACAGCCTTAGCTGTCCTGGAACTTGCTCTGAAGACCAGGATGGCCTTGAACTTACAGAGATTCTGCTTCCCAAGTGCTGGGATTAAAGATGTGCACCACCACCACCCAGCTCCTTGCTACTTCATAACTGTACTTTTTAAATTTTTGCTATTACTTTTGGGATAGCATTGGAAATGTAATTGAGGAAAATATGTAATAAAAAATATTAAAAATTTAAAAAAAGGAATCAAAAGAACCGATAATAAAAAAAAATTTTTGCTATTATTATGAACATTACTGTAAATGTGTGTTTTCTGATGGTCTTAGGTGACTGACCCCTGTGAAAGGGTTGCTCGATCCCCAAAGGGATCATGACCTACAGGATGAGAACTGCTAGTCCAAATGAAAGGAACTCAAAAAAACAGTAAGAAGAAAGACAAAAATAGCAGGCTTTCATATACGGAATCTAGATTTAAGTGTATATGTACACACACACACACACACACACACATAATATATACTATACTGTGTTGACTAACTTTATGTTAACTTGTCACAAGACTGAGTCAACCTCAGTTGAGAATATATTTCCATAAAATAGGGTTGTAGGCAAGCAGGGTAGTGGCGAAGAGAAACTCAAGACAAATGGCTCTGTTCCGTCATTTCTATGGCCTCCTACCTTTAGCCTGGCCTCTACAGAGGCCTTCTTCCGAGCTTCCCTTCTGCGATACTGCTCCACTTTGTCCAGTTGGTCTGGGCGCTGAAGCATCCCAGCAACCCTTTGGACTGCTGTTGCAACAGCCTCCAGGTCTGTCTCCTTCATTGTCAAAAAGTAGGCAGAATCTTTGCACATGTCATACCACAGGTACACTATATACACAAAGGAGAGGGTATGTCAAAATGAAGTGATGACTCCACATGCAAAGGTCATGTGCTCACCATGCAACTAATGGAGAATTTCTATGGCATTTAAATTAGCAAACTAGAAATGAAAGCTGAACTTGGGTCATAAACTCCTTAAAACTGCAAATCTTTAGAATTCAACTGCTAAGAAGATTTTACCTTAACAGAGAGAAGCAGGGATATCTCACAGGCGTAAGACAGTCACACAGAGTATTTATACAGGGACTTAGACTATGTCAAAGGCAGCTCTAACATAATTCTTAGCCCTATAAAAGATCAGCTTTCATTTCTGGAGCTCACCCTAGTGCTGCCCAGGTCCATGGGGTAGTTAGTCACTGGAAGGCAACAACTATTACATACACTTCAGCAGCCCAGTGGGCAAACACGAGTCTTAATGACTCCCTTACCACTGCTCTGGGTGGCCAAGATACCACTTCTTACTTTTTAACACGTCTAAAAACAAAGGTAAGACAGCAAAAGGTATTTTATTGTCCTTACTTGAATAGCTTGTTTCCCCTAAGCACAAATGTACCAGGTCAATCACCCTTTAGTCTAATATCTAATACTATCCTAGTCATGGACCTACACTAGCTATTTGCTGATGCTGACCTACACTGGCTATCCAGCAAATGAGGGAATTAATAACACTGTTCCCTTTGATTTCAGCTACTCAACAGCCACAGACGTGATAAAGACCTACCTTCTGGAATCTTTCACTCTATTCCCAAGTAGTCTCAGAAAACCACTAAAATCCATTGTACATTTCCAGTTATGAAGCTTCTCCCTGTGTATTTCTCTCTTTGCATTTTCATTCAAGTGGAACAGCATTGCAAACACCATCTTCATCTTCTGACTATAAAATTACTTGTACCCAAACAGGAAATCTGAGCAGGCCACAGAAAGAGGATTCCACAACCACTTCTAACAGGACTGATTCACTGCGGGCTTTCTTTTTTTCTTTTTTTTCTTTTTTTTTTTTTGCTTTTGCTTTAGTTTGACATGTTATCTTCAGCATTCCCAACAACATTAAAACTTATATAATTCTATTTACAGGACTAGGTATTAAACTTAATACCAAATCATCCCTCTGGCATGGAGTCACTTCACTCCAGCTGACAGGTGAAAGGCAGTCCTGTGGCAGTGTTACAAGCCAGATGCAAAACGAAAGCTGACCCAAAACCAAAAAAGTTTTGCAAGAAAGAGTCCACTCATAAACCTGAACACGGAGAATCAAAAACTAAAAAAACAGTACGGGATCGCCACCAAATCTGCTTCCAACGGCAGTTTGAGGACTGTCAGATTTCCGGCCTCTGGGGCAAAAGGGAACTCTTGAGGGTAGAAGCAGCCCGGACCAAGGGGATGGGAGGGACGCACACCGAGGACAAACCCAAACCCGCCCAGGGACCCGCACCAGAGGGTGTCGCATCCCGCCAGAAACCTCGGCCGATGCTGTCCCTCGCCAAGGACAAACCCACTAAGGGGTACACTGTGCCACAGTCGAGGGCCCAGCGCCCCGCCCACCGCACAGTCACCCAAGGCTGTCAGAGCAGAGCTTCCTCACCGTCCGCACCGCCGCTGCCACCTCCCGGAGCCGGACCGGAAGTGTGCAACGCGGTCACTTCCGTTTCCGGCGTCTGAGCGGAAGGATGGGATCTGGGTAACCTTGAAGGCGCTGTACGGGCGATCTTTCTGTAGACTCTTAGGAAACTTGTCGTGCTCCTGGTGACACAGACTCAGGATCAGGGATTACGGATTCAGGCCTGGCTCCGCCGTCTGACGTTTGGCGCTCTCCCGACCCTCTTTTTTTAAGTAGCACCTATTGTACCCACCCTTTCTCTCCGGATTCACCTCTTAGGTTTGCCCTTGCTCAGTTCCTCCCCTTAGCTACCTTAATCTCTCCACACCTCTTCCATTTCTTTAGTGTGTCTTGTATTCAAGATTCCAGTACTTATATTTCGTATATTTGTTTCTTCTTGCTGTCCTCACCCTCATCCCTCAGAGGTTTCTGACAGCAAGTAGATTTCAAGTATTCAGGACAGTGCCACAGAGAGTGGGCTGCTGCTGATAGCTGCTCGCGTAGCACGCAGAAGCGACGAAGAAAACAAAAACACGAGCAAAACAGCAGCTGGTGGAATTACTCCAGCTGAAGGAAGCAGTGAAGCATCAGGTCGCCCCGGTACCTAGAACAGCCAGAAACTTTGTTCTACCTCTGCAGATACAGAGATTTCCCCCACACTGTTATGAACTTTTAGTAAATTTTGGCGGGGTTTAGGTTCTTCCACTCACCCATCAGGTATGAAAACCCTGCCCTGACAGGTTTGTTTGTTTGTTTGTTTGTTTGTTTCTTTTTTCACCTTTTCTGCATACATTTGTTGAGTTGTGTGCCTACCCATAACATCACTACAAAGTCTGGCTCTCCCAAGCCAATGGATGATGGGGTAAATCTTCAGTAAATGAAAGAACAATATAGGTAACCTGTCATAACCACAATGCAAATTATATGATGAAGTCAGTCTTTTGAAGATGCAGCCCCTCCCTTAGTGTAGGAGTTGCAACTGGGAAAGTGCCCTGACCCCTTAGTTTATGACAAAACAGGAAGAATTTCAGCTTCGTGAATGTTAAACTGCAAAGTGGGGAGGCACAGCTACCAAGACAAAGCTGTGGTTTTCCTTAGTTACCTTATATCCAACCCTAATCTCCTGCTGCCCACTATATAGTGGAGTGTTTAGTCATGGTGCTCCCTAACGAATTCAGTTAACTAGCCTAGTTAGATGTGAACTGCTTCGGTAGATGACTCAGCTTGTTTCCTTTCAATTAACTAACTAAATAAAATAAGAATCTCAGCTTTTGTTTTTGGCAAGCCACAGAGTGACAAAACTCAGGAAGTGAATATGCTAAGCATACTTTTGAGTGTACAGGTAAGTTCATAGGTAGGCCTAGGAATAACCAGAGCCAAGGTAGGGAAAGAAAAAATGAAGCAGTGACTAAAGGTTCTGCTGCCCTGAAGCAGGGAGAGTGGCCCCAAAGTCATTTTTACACCCACCCACACAAAGGAGAAGGCATGGGTTCCAAGTAGGTGAAGAGCAGATGGAGACTCCTAGAAACCCAGATGATCACCTCAGAGCTTCCTTGGTGAACAGGTGGGTCCAGAAACACAACAGAAATAATCTATCCTGGGGATGGCTAGAAGGCTACATGGCTATGCTAGGCCCTAAAGTAGAGAAGGCTGCCAAAGACACTGCACTTGGGACAGATTCCTCCTCTTCAGTGTGAAGAGTAGTGCTAAGGCCTAGCCTTTGGCAAAGAAAATCCAGAAGGGCTCTTTGGGCCCCTCAATCTTAATAGAAGTGAGTCTTAATGTGGCCAAAACTTGTTTGTGTTCTCAGAGGCCAGACTTCTTGATGAGCTACACAGTAGATGTTATTAAATATGCACCAAAGAGATAGAATTGTAGCCTCCAAACAAGTAGAACAGAGACAAGGAAGAGAGCATAGAGGATTTCAGACAGAAGAGAATGTGGGAAAAGGGAGACTTGATGCATAATTAAGAACAGAGTGGGAAGTACAAATATGTTCAAATGAGTGCAGGTACGTGGATTAAGCAAGGTGAAACTGTTATAAGAGAAAATTTAAAACATAAGGAAACAAAGGGGTTAGTAGTGGAGGAAGTTTTCTCATAATAGCCAATTAAATCCTGAAAAAAATTGTGGGTGGTGACATTAACATCAACTTCCCAGGTTTTGTCAAAAGCCACAGAGACTGTTGTGAAAATACAAAGTACATGAGCCATAAAGAAAAAAAGGTTAAAATGCATCTATTGCAGAATAAAAATACCATTGAGTGAAAAGATCCCTCTGCTCTGCCTTCCTCGGGGATGTTCTAGGGCACAGGAGGTTCCTGACCCCACCCCCACCCCCCACCCCTTGAGAGCAGAGGAGGACCCAATACCAACCCTTAACTCCAACTTTCTACTTTTACATTTATTATCCCCTTCTGCAATCCTAGAATGTGAATCCCAAACACTCTGAAGGAAAAGGCACACAATTTCACATTAAATACATGGAAATATGAGATTTATTTTACACAAGTTTTGCAAATGTAGTACAAACCACCACATGAGAAATGCGTTTGGATTCTCTGTTAAAACAGAGCACCAAGAAAATAGCACAGACAGCTGCACTGTAGTGTATGCCTAAAGTTCTTGAGGACTTTCCCCCCCCCCAGTCGAATCTGCAAATATAAGGGCACTTTGTATTTATTCCTCCCCAGCCCATCTCTCACTACACTTAATTTTTGATATTTTTTTAGCCAAAAAAACATGAACTTGTAGTTAGTGTATATGGTGAAATGCTAAAATAGGAACAACCTCTCTTCGCTTCCTGTGCAAGCTGACTGGAGATTTGTGATGAATGAGCAAAAGTGCAGGTTTGGGAGATTTGATCTTCATTAGACAGCATTGGCACCAGGTATCCAAGCTTGCCATAGGGTGTGGTATCCCCAAAACACAAAATCTGCTAAAATGACATCCAAGTGCAGAACTCAGTGTCCACAAAGCCTGACCTGCAGGGAAGCCCAGGTCCCTGTAGAGCTGCCCATGCTCCACATTTGGAAAGTCATCCCAGCAGGGGTGCAGATGAGGTACATCTGATTGATAAGTCATCCCAGCAGGGGTGCAGATGAGGTACATCTGATTGATAAGTCATCCCAGCAGGGGTGCAGATGAGGTACATCTGATTGATAAGTCATCCCAGCAGGGGTGCAGATGAGGTACATCTGAAAGGTTCAAAGTACCTGGGCAGAGAACATAGGGACTTCACTGAGGACACAGCTGTTCTTCGATTACATAGCAAGGGGATGATAAATATGTAGTAATGTATTTTGTTTTATTTTGTTTGAGACAAGGTCTGATGTAGGCTTGAACTGCTCATCTTCTGTTTCAATCGCTCAAGTGCTGGGATTCATGCCACTTGGTCTAATACTGTCTCTGAATTCCATCTTCATGGTCCCTTTCCCTAGGTTTTTTTCACTGTCTCCAGAACACTTGGTAAATATTGTATACATTGAAACATAACAGTCTACTGTGTTCCCTGCTCCTTGTGTAGGAAGTGTATAGGATGATGAGTATGACTTAGAATGGGAACATAACTAAGGACTTTCAGAGAGAAATACTAGATTGGAAGACACTTGAGTGGTATGAGCATGTCCTGTCCTTAGGAGCTAGGCATGTGTTTAGAACAGGAAGTGTTGCAGAAGACTCAAATTTTACCTGCTGTTATTCATTAATACCCACAAGGTATGCTATGCTTGGCAGAAATGCATAAGCAATGTATAAACTGGTGCAGTTTGAGGAAAGGAGGGAGACAGGAGGCTAGGCACAGGGGTAAGAACTGGGACACCATCCTGGCTTCAGACATTAAGTAATAGGAAAGCTGAAGTGGCCATATAAGCATGCCTTACATCTATGACAGCACAACTTCCATCTTGCCCTTTGAAAATCTTCTGTGGGCTAAGGACAGAGAGAGCACAAGGCCCAGGGCTCTCACAGTGAGTATTCTCAGTTCTAGGAGATCTTCAGTTGTATCCTGGTCCCATGGTGAGTCTTCTTGAGAGCCAAACAGCTCAAAAACTGGGCAGAAGACTTAGTCCTGCCCACCCAACTTGGTTCTGATAAGGTGATAGGCATCGCCAGACAGCTTCTTTCACTTGGCCAATGGTTGAGCAATGATACCCTGGAGCCATAGGTAAAGGAAAGAAAATCTATGCTGAAGAGACTACCTAGTAGAATTAGCCACAAGGCCTTTCCAGCCATTCTTGCCATTCCTAAGACCTCAGGGGAAGTAGCATCAGAGATGGATGTTCATCCCTGAAAAAGACTTTGAACCAAACAGACAGGCAGAGAGCAGCAGACCTTTACCTGTTTAGCGGATCCTGTGCTAATGGAGCAGGATTTGTGGTTTAAGCCCTTCCTTGGAACATTCTCAACTGCACCCCCAGCTATAGTCATTTTGCCAGCAGTTCCTGGTGACTCTTCCTTTCTGTTTTATACACAATATCCACATTTCCTACAATTAGATTGTATTGTCTTTACAATTCAAAACAAATAGTGGCTGCCTTTTTGTCCCTAAGGCTCCCTGAGCTAGAATGGTTGCTCTTACTGGAAGCCCTGTAAGACAACAGCCAGGGCAATGCCTCTTCATCAGTATGGCCTCATCCTTTTCTGTGTGTTGTGCTTCCCTGGTTCCTGGCCTCTACCATATGATGTACTCAGAGACACAGGCACATAAACCATACTCAGCGACCCACCAAAATCACCATGGTGTTTCCATGACTATCATTATGCAAAGTACAGCCTCGGTTCTTGATTAAGAGCCTCTGAATTCCTGCTACATACAGGCAGGAGGTGTAACAAGCTTGGACACGAGGAACACATCATTTTGACAATCAGTTGAGCCCTGGCCAGAATAGAATACTGTTAGCTACTTCCTTAAACATTTTAATTTCTCAAAGAGAAATGCTGTCCACTTGAACAGATTGAGGTTTATGCATGAGAATCCTCTGATGTTCTATGTGATTCAGAATGCTCTACTGCTATGCTACACACAGGGAATCTCAGCCTCACCCACTGAGTTCTGTAAAGAGGGTCACTATAAGAATCTCTGATCATGTTCCATTATCCAAGGACTGAATTTCCAGCAGAGGAGCAACTCTAGGGTAGGAAAATTCCATCAGAGCCTTTGGATGGGATCACAGTTATAGAGGCACTCTTAGGGAACATCCTGGGCACAGTCACCTGCCCAGGAGCAGCCCATGATGGTGAGTCCAGAGGCTCACGCTTAACAATAGGAGCTCTGCAGTCTTGGTCCAATGAGGGGTGCTGGCTCTCACTGTGGCTACACATGAAGAGGTGATGAGGAGGCTCTGGATCCAGGCAGGTGCAATGTGCAGAGTAAAGAGGAGCATGCTCCCTACAGGATCCAACAGTATCTCTGCTGTAGGGATTAGTTCCCAGCATACCATGACCAAGGTGTGGGGTACAGGCCTGCTGCCTATAGTCGGGCTCTGTTTTCAGGTGCATCCTGGCAGGGAAACCAACCAGATGTCTTCTGGCCATGTCGCTGGTTCCCAGCCACACACAGCTAGTTGCACTAGCTTCAACTATATCCTGGGACCCAGATTCATTCTCCATCTTGATTGGCACATCCAGTGACAATACTGGGTTGCATGGGGTGCCTATGGTCACTGGCAGGCTGGGCAATTTTGCATCCTCTGTAGAAAATCCCCTAGCTGTGAAGCGCTGCATTCCAGACAGAGGGATCCTAGATCCCAGACTGCCCTGGGAGATATGGCAGGTGGAAGGATCCACCTGGCCCTGGTGGATATCCGGCAAGGGTCTGTTCATCTGACTGCAGTAGGCACCAGTGGGATGGTCTAGTGAATCTCTAAAAGAAGCCATGTTGCTGGCACTGAGCATGCCCTCGCTTCCAGGGTAGGGCACACAGGAACCACGGGGCACCAGACATGTGGATGGCTCATTCTTACTAGGCTGCCGAGTCAGCTTGGTAGTGCCCTCCTGACTTCGCTGTTCTGTGCTCCAGTTCAGGTGCCTCAAGTGTACTGGTGTCTCCAAACCATAACTGTACTTGTGCATCTCCCTCTGCCCCCAGGCACCAGGGGATCTCCTTAGTATGTGCTTCTGGTCCTCCTCTTCTCTGTCCCTTCAGAGAAAAGATAGCCATTGGACATAGCACAGAAGCAATAGTCTCACTATTTACAGGCCACAGCCTCTCTATGAGTGGATGGCAACTTAGTATGATACCAATTAAATCCCAAAGGCAGCTTCAAATCTTCCCAGACCACATTGGCCTTTTCAACCACCTGTTGTTAGTCCGAGGGACCAGTGAAAAGCCTTCCTCACTCTATCTTGCCTTCCTTGACACCTAGGTTCCCAGGCAGCGTGCTACTCTCCTTGCTCCAGGAAGGCATCTCTGGGAATGGGTGAGTGCCTTCCATTAACCATATGATCATGACTAATATGATATTGTAGGGACTATTAAACTAAAAGAACAATCCTATGGTTGACCACAGGACACTTTGGGGGCTAACAGGACTAGTACCTGTGTGATGAAAGATGAGAAACGAGGAGGGTGCTACCTAATAGCCATTCTGTTAAAGAAACCTATGGTCAGGGTGAGAGGCTGGGCAAGTGGCAGGTGGAAGAAGGGCTATGACCTGAAAGGATTTCTGAAACAAACATACTCCTCCCTGATTGCTTGCTGTCCAGGCTGAGAGGATGTGTACAGACAAACCAGTGTGAGGGATGCAGCAAATATTTCTTCTCCATGCCTATTCCACCCCTTTCATTCTGATATCCACAGTGATTTAACTTGGAACTGGGAACTGTGCAGTGTGTTACCACTTACCCTGAAGTCCCCTTGGGGTCCAGCAGGTCAGGACCACCCCTGAGGCACAGACATGAAGACCTGGCTAGAGCCCGGGCCCAATGGCTCCTATCTGTTTGTCCCCTGAACAGTGAAATGCCATTTTCTCCATTGCTCCTTCCTGTTAGGGTTTAGAGAGGGGAAAGATGTCACAATGAGAGCTAATGAGCAGGTTTGTTCTCAGCAATGACCAGGACCAGAGTGACAGCAGCAGGCAATTATCTCAGTAGTACTCCCTGCTGGTCATGGCATCTCTAGGTAATACACAGAGTTCTGTGGGCATGGGGAGCTCTCCCAGGGACAGAAGCATCTCCCAACAGAGAAAAGCCAAGAAGGTGAAGTTTTAGAAGTACCTGCTAAGTAATTGAGTTTGGGATGCAATTCTGATTCACATAGACTTGTAACAGCTTTTGCCCTGTGAAGACCAGATAACAACATTAATGTAGGTTAACAATAAGACAATGGAAGGAGTCAGCAAAACCCCAGGCCCCATTGCCCAGACCTCTTGACTCACACTCACACCAATGAGTCTGCCAGAAGAAAACTGAACAAGTGAACTGCTTTTTATTCCTAGGTTGCTCTCAAAGGTTAGACAACAGAAGATCACTTGCTCAAAAGGAAATAGAAATTAACTCTTATACCTTTTAATCCTTATTTTGCAGAGTTTTTTTTTCTTATAGAACTTCTAAGGTCTAATGCAAAGCTAATTAATTACTTCAGGAAGTTTATGGCACATCGGTGGCTTTTAGAGATTCCACCTTCCTCCCCTCCAGAAGACCAGAATAAGAATAAAATTGGCTCTTGTGATTCAAGGAAGCTGTGTTTTATACAATCATCATAACAACGCATTAGTGATCACAGAGCCACTACCCCCAGGGTAAATATGGGGATGTGGGGTGTGACGAGAGAGCAGGCACTTGGAAGTTGCTTTTATTAAAAACTAAGCTCCTCACTTGGGCTCCTCACAAAGTATCTAAAGGCAGGATGAAAGTCCGGTGTCTCTACTTTCCCTTTGCATCTGTGTTCTCTACTTTAGATTGTCTGTTTGTCTATGTACATAGGCACATTAATCATTCATGGACCTAGGAACTAGGGGTACCTATCTTATTGTCTTAAGGTTATTATTGCTGTGATAAAACACCATGACCAAAAGCAACTTTGGGGGGGGGGGGTTATTTCACTCACAGTTCCAAATAACAGTTCATCATCGAAAGCAGTGAGGGTAGGAACTCAAGCAGGGTAGGAACTTGAAGGTAGGAGCTGATTCAGAGGCCTGGGAGACTTCTGCTTACTTGCTAACTCACCATGGCTTGATGAGTTACAGAAATGAAGGACCATCAGCCCCAAGATGGCACCATCCACGATGAGCTGGGCCCCCTCCCTCCATAAATCATTAATTAAGAAAAGGCTCTGCTGTTGGGCCTTATGGAAGCATTTTCTCAGTTGAGGCTCCTTCCTTTTCAGATAACTCTAACTTGTGGCTGATGTAAAAGTAGTACATTATTGCATTCGTCTTAAAGACTTAAGGCACAAAAAATAAGAATAATGGAGGAGGCTTGTCAGCTCTTTACTGCAGTCTGTTTCATATCCTTTTTTTGATGGCTTTTTAAAGACAGGGTTTTTCTGTGTAGCCTTGGCTGTCCTGGACTCACTCTGTAGACCAGGGTAGCCTTAAATTCATAGAAATCTGCCTGCCTCTGCCTAACAAGTGTGCAAGTGCCACCACCAGAGCCTTGCTCTGTTTCATGTTCTTGAAGTGACTAGAGGCCTCTAGTCATTTCTCCAAACCTGCAGACACCTTAGATTCTAGCAACAGGAAGGCTTCATAAGGCAGACTGTCCATGATGGTAGAGTCAAAGCTTGAAGAAATATTAACTATCTCCTGAGATCCAGTTTATCTTCTCAAGTAATAAGGATTTCTTCAGACCACTTTGCAGAACCAGAACTGACTGAATAGTTAACCAGATTACCATGCCTCGACTAGAACTGCTTAATTAAGCATACCTCTTACCCTTACTCCAATTCTGCCTCTGTTTAATCCAAAAGCTTTTGTATATGCTCCAAATATGGGTGGGACCTTTTCATGTCTTCCTATCTCCTATGTACTAGATCAATGTCTTCCTTCTCCATATTTATCATTATTGGCCTCTTTAATGGACATAGTTGGATGAGTAGCCAAGTCTGGCCTGCTTAGGGATACAGGAGTCATAAATTTCATCATTAAATTCTATTTAGCATAATTTTTAGTCATCTTGATAGGCCCATTTTTCTTTTTGAAGGAGAAATTTAAGTGTCTTGTCTAATGATGTCCCTCTACTGGGTGCCAGTCCTGGGCTTCAAACTCTATCTGCTGGACTTACCCCAGAGTCCTCTGTGCAGTATGATGTATCTCTTTGTACCTGGGATTGGTGAGGAGCTGTGAGACTGAGAGAGAGGGAAGCCTAGTCGGCTGAGTCGCTGCTGGGAATGTGTATGCACTCTTTGAGAATCATATTTCTCACTGTATATGTATGGGCAATGACAAAACTGTAGCAAGTACTGACTTGGAGATTTGAAATAAATTTTAGCAGGCAGGTAAAAGAACATAGCAGGCTGAAGAAATAAATAGGAACATCCAACACAAAATCCGAGTTAAGAAAGCTGAGAGAAGGCAGCTGCTCCTGCAGTAACGATACAACTGCTCCCAGAGTCAGCTCTCAGGGTCTGGCACCATCCTCTCTGCCTCTGAGGAGAATGAATTGTGGAGCTGCTGCTTCAGAAATCCTATAAATCCATCTAGGTATCTCCTTGGAAGGGGAGTGGTCTGTGTACTCAATCTTGTTCCCCTCATGACTCCAAGGCAGAGTGAAATGATACCAGGAATTGCATTTTCCATCTTGGGATTAGAGGTTACACTAGAAGTCTCTCAGTCCATCTCTGAGCACAGCATTAGTGCTCTTTATAGCTAGAAAGGCTGTAACTATCTGTGACTACCATTTCCTCATCAGCCTTGTCCCTTCCCACAGTACAGCCTCTATGCAGGCAGTTAAATGCCTTGTAAGGCTGTTTCAGAAGGCAGTGCCCATTCTACAGGCTCCCCTATTCTGAACTGAGGGTGTCATGCCCCACATCCTGGGACAGTGCCAGTAACGAGCTTCCTGATCCATCGGCTAGTCTGTGCTTCCCCTATGTCATTGGCTGAAAGGAAAGAGATCCTGTTAGCTCTACACCAGAGCCTTTCTTTTATCCTTTGTGGCCTCTCTGCTGTAGCCACGGCTGAGTGACCAATCTGTGGCTTAGCCCTAGACCATGGCCTTGGCCCCCTCCCCGGCACTCTTCCAGCAACCAAGGCCAGAGAAGACCTCACAATGCCTCTAAGAGAAGATCACTATGGCTCCGAATTAGAAATAGGGTCAGGGTTACAGCTGAAACTCATGGTTCAATTTTAAATAGATGGATAGCCCATCTCAGCTTCCACTGTTTATCCAAAGCCTTGCTGTCTTAACTAACACAACTGAGACCTTAGTATGCTCTGGCGAGGGAAGGTAGGCACCTTGGTTGCTTTAGTCACTAATGGACAAACAAGTGACTGGAAATTAGTTGGGGTTTTTTGTTTTGTTTTGGGGGATTGTTTGTTTTTTACTACTACTACTACTACAGTGGAACAGGAGAAAGCATTGCCTACAATCTGTGTGGGAAATTGTTGTGCAGCAGTTTCTTCCTAGGTTAAAACCTTCCATCTCAGAAGAAAACTCCTTAAGACATAGGATGTAAGAGGAATGTTTAACGACAGGATTTTTTCAGGCGAGGAAAACAACAAAATGTTCTAAGGGAAGGTAAAACATTCCGTCTTGCAGTGAAGGTTATTAAAACAGGAAGTAGACAACCCAAAATACCTTCAGGAAGATCCTGAAACTGAATGGATTCAGTAAGCACCTCCAAAGAATATACAAGCAGTAAAATCTGCTGAGACTCTCACAAGCCAAGCTGCCTAGATGACCCTCAGATGAGATGAGCTGCTTAGAAAAGGATCAGATCAACTGAGCCACCAGGAAAGGCCACCCTCCAACCTATTGTGCTGCCTGAAAGCTGTGCAGATGTGCAGAATGCTTCAGATTTCCAGCTTTCATGAATTGTCTGTCATGCTGGGATGGGCTTCAGTGATGCAGCTGTCTCTGGGTCATTTCTGCTCCCATGAGTCACCCTCCCTTATATTTCTGAAAGTAACCATAATAAAACTCTTTGGTCTACCAAGTGGGACTTCATGCTCTCCATACTTTGGTCTGTCATCAGTGCACTGTCTTGGGTGAGTAGACATTTGCTCATGTCTCTCCAGGAACAGTGTCATACAATAGAAATCAAATTCAGAACGGAGGCACGGTTGTCTCCCAACTCTCTCTGACCTCATACTCCCAGATCACTATATCAGGTAGAAAATAACTTTATATCACTCCCAGAAATGGCCCAGAAAACTAGGTGTGTTTTCTACTCCTGAAAACTGAGAAACTGTCACAAAGATGGTGAGACAAGGCCCTAGAAAGTTGACACAGTCCCAATAATTACCTTAGATGTGCCCTCTAGACAGATAACTGTATTGTACCCAACACCAACAAACTGAGGAGGAGGCAGGCTCAATAGAGGTGACTTGCTATTTTGGCCTCTCTCTGGGTGGCTGAGCCTAGAAGGTAAGGGCAGCTTTAGCGCAATGGGAGTGTGTGGTGCTACAGCTTGCACCAATTTTGAAAAGATGTCTTTCCCTAAGAGTTGTCAGGTACATTTTGAGATGGTTTTAAAAATATCAAACTTCAGGCTAAGAGATGGCTAAGTGGTTGAGTACTGACAGCTCTTCCAGAAGTCCTGAGTTCAATTCCCAGCAACCACATGGCGGCTCACAACCATCTGTAATGGGATGCCCTCTTCTGGTGTGTCTGAAAACAGCTACAGTGTACTCATATACATAAAATAAGTAAATAATTCTTTAAGAAATATCAAACCTCATATTTATTATTTACTGGGGCAACTTATATAGAAATTACAACATGTGGGGCATTTTGCTGTCATAATTCAATGTCATGATGTGACAATTTATACTCACCTTGAGTCCATCGTAACCACAATGTCTGCCCTGTGCTTTGCCTTCAAGAATGTGCTTTTCATTTTCATCTCAGTCACAGAAGGCAAGACTGGCGCCACGATGCAGAACAATGAGAGTCGAGGAGGCAGGGCTGCTCCTGATGGTGTCTTCTTCTTCTGTCCAAACAGGAATTTTAGTTTTCCTTGGAACTGCATGGTCTGGTGTTTTAAAGAGACAGAAAGATGACATGCTGTTTACAGAGCCAACTCAAGTATGTGAAGGTCATTTCGTAGCAATACCATTAAGCAGGCCTAATCCTAAAACTTTAAGAAACACCTGCCTCCACTAAGGAGCTCAACATGTGGAGGACCAGCTCTGCCCTAGGGATACAGTTCCTTTATTGGCAGTCTCATGGCCCGTTATAAATAGCATAATCTCATCATGCACATATTAGCATGCCCACCATCCATGTGTCATGAGCACATATCTACCTAAGTGGCCACTGACCTATACCCAGCCATCAGCCATCTTTCGCAGGACTTCTCTGGAACTTAGTCCTGAGAGCTGATCAAGCTTTAACTTTTTATTTCCAGATTAGCACTGCTCACTTTTATAAGAAGATAAGGACAGCTTGGTTTTTATTAATCTAGAATAGACAGTGTGTATTTCAATGCCAGCGAAGAGCTTAGGCAAGTATCCCAAGTTAGTAACCTAGGGAGGGATTGTCTATCCTGTGTGTGGAGTGAGCCTCAAAAAATCAGCTTGGGGTAGCTCCCAGAGCCATGGATAGGAGCTGGGTTAAGCTGGTACAAATGAGAAAAACATCCACAAAATGTGATGGACCAAGAGTGCATACTGAGGTTCCAGCCATACCTCATACAGATTTCTCTGACCTTTCTCAAGTGTGCAGTAAGCCTGACAGGAATTTGTTATTCCAGGCTTTGATGGATGGTCTGTAGGGATCTTCAGATCCCAGGGTTTTACTTCTGGGGCTCCATAAGTCAGGTGAGGGCAATAGCCCCTTCTCCCTGGAAACTGTTCAATTGGAGGAGATGGGACCTCCCCATGACCCTTAGTCTGTGCTGCAGAGATGGAAACCCCTAGGGAACTTTTGCCAGGTTATTTAGAGACGGGACACATATGCCAGGCTTGTTCTAGGTGGGCCAAAAGGACCATATGCAGTGGTCACAGGATCTTATGATCTTATGATCCTGGGTCCACAAATCAGTCTAGGAAGCTGAGCCCAAGTGTCCTGAACACTAGGAGGTGAGATGAGTCAGAAGACTCAGAGATGAGTACTTGCCAAGACAAGGCAGAATGTCCAGGGGCTCTCAGACAGCTGCGACCATTGGGGAGAGAGAGTGCAGGGACCAGGAGCCAAGGTTCTGACAGGGCAAATGCAGTGTGGCCTGGCAAGGTAGGCAGGTTCTAGAGTCCTTGCTCTGCTAAGTCCCTGGAAGATAACCTCTTCTTCTCTTCATATGGAGTTGGAAGAGGAAATGATCAAATGTAAAACGTAGAAACCCAGGGCTAGAAAGATGGCTCAGCATTAAGAGCACGTGTTGCTCTTGTAGAGGACCTGGGTTCAATTCCCAGTATCCACATTGGTTCAAAACAATCTGTAACTCCAGTTCCAGGGGATTTGATCCCCTATTCTGATCTCCATAAGCATAAAGCATGAACATGGTACATACATACATGCAGGAAAACACTCTCATATGGAATAATAAAACATATAAGTCTAATAATAAAAAATAAGGAAAATTATTACATTCTTTAAAAAAAAAAACAAGTGCTCTTGTGATAAAGGGCTGAAACCAAAACCGTGGATAAAGGTCTGTGGACTCAGCTATGCCATAGTGCACATGTGGAAATGAGAAAATAACTCCCAAGAGTTGGCTTTCCCCTTGCACTACGTAAATCCTAAAGATCAAACTCGGGTGGTCAGGTTTGACAGCAAGCTATTTACCCACTGACCAAGCTCATCAGCCTCATTATCTATCTATCTATCTATCTATCTATCTATCTATCTATCTATCTATCTATCTATCTATCTATTTATTGACAGGCAGGGTCTTATGCACCCTCGGGTGGTCAGGTTTGACAGCAAGCTATTTACCCACTGACCAAGCTCATTAGCCTCATTATTTGTTTGTTTGTTTGTTTGTTTGTTGACAGGCAGGGTCTTATGAACCCAGGCTGGCCTTGGATAATTGAACTTCTGATACTCCTACTTCTACCTTCCAAATGCTGGAATTTTAAGAAGTGTGAGCCACCATATACAGTTTATGTGGTACTGGGGATTAAAACCAGGGCTTAGTACATGCTGGGGAAACACTTTACAAATTTACTACATCTCCAGTCCTTGAAAAGGCTTTTAAAATGAGTTTTAAAGAAATGTACAACTAAACTTAAGTTGAAAATTGTTGTCAATGTTTAAATATTTCAACTGGTTTTTTTTTTTTTTCACAATCCTCTAGGTCTTCTCTCATTTCCTCCCCATCTACCTACAAGTGCTATTAAGGTCTAGCTCTGCCAACTTACTAGATTGTAGCCTCTACACAGTGCTCACTCTGTCCTACCTTTTATTCACCACAGTAGAAAGTATCCCACATGTCCCTGGCATCCACCCACTCACCAGAAAGCCAGAGGTGCTGTCCAGCAGGCAGCGAACACGACAAATGAAGCAGCGTGTCAAGAAGGCCGAGTACTCTGAGGGCAAGCCCTTGCCTCCTTCTTGGGCCCTGAGCAGCTTCCCCAGGACAGTATTGTCTGACAAGATAATGCAAATAATGCCAATTAATTGTGATAATTGGGCTAGGAAACAGCATATGGGAGCTATCAAGATAGTGGATACACAAATAGGAGACTATGTAACTGGTTGCCACAAAGCATGTAACAAACATACCATTCCTTCTAGAATGCACATCTCTCTGTGAGTCTCCAAGCTTTTGTCATTCGCCATGTCCCCAAGAGTCAGTGCTTTGGTGGATTTTGTTTTCACTGGCGCTGACTGGCATTGATTTTTACCACGGCTGCATGCGTGACTAAGGGTCAGTTGTTTAGTGTTGTTTGAGCTGTATAAATGATATGACATGTAGCCACCTGTGATCTAAGGTGAATTATGCTGTTAGATGTTGAAGTTAGGTGGAAATTTTTCTTTGATTTATTTAAATTTTAGGAAACCATCTGAATGAACCCCTGGGTGAAGTCCAGGACCCACGGGCCCACTGTTAAATACTATTTACAGGAAAAATCTATGCCCACCTCATCAATTGGGTGTCAGTTGGGTATACTGTATTTGTTGGGAAGTGATCTACAGGATTATAGTGCATAAAGGATAACTATGTGGAACATTTTGTTTTTGTTTTTTCAGTTAACTATAAATTGGCCCGAAGCTGTTGCTGCCTGGAAGATAAGAGGTTTGAGAGAGTTTTGTTTTGTTTTGTTTTGTTTTGTTTTGTTTTGTTTTGCTTTGCTTTGCTTTGCTTTGCTTTGCTTTGCTTTGCTTTGCTTTGCTTTGTTTTGAGTGTCAAGTTTGTAGGCTCTTAGTGTTGAAAATATCAAATATAGCAGAGCCTGGGGTCTGGACCTTGAGTATCCTCCAAAGCCCCATGGACCCCAGCCTGTGGTGGTGGAACCTATCAGAGGCAGTGAGGAGTATTAGGACTCTATCCTTGAGAGATATTATGGGATTCTGTTACAATTTAAAGTGATGTGCTTGGATATTACCATGACAGTGGGTAGAACAGCAATTACTAATCATGATTGTCAACTTGATAGGCTCTATAAAAGCCCAGGAAATAAACATCTGGGCAGGTTTGTGAGGGGGTTTCTAGATTGGGTTAATTGTGGTGGGAAGATCCACTTGAAATGTGGCAGCACAATTCCATGATTTAGGCTGAATAAAAAGGGACACCAGCATCCATGTCTGTTTCCTAACCATGCATGCAACGTGACCAGCTGTATCATGTTCCTGCTGCCATGCCTTCTCTGTATGGTGGGCTCTATCTTCCAACACTGTACAGAAATAAATCTCTCCCTCCCTCCCTCCCTCCTTCCCTCCCTCCTTCCCTCCCTCCTTCCTTCCTTCCTTCCTTCCTTCCTTCCTTCCTTCCTTCCTTCCTTCCTTCCTTCCTTAAGCTGTTTTTATCAAGTATTTTGATGCAGCATCATCTACAGTAACTAATATGGACCTGATTCTCTTTTTTTCCTCTCTGAGTTGATGACAGATAAGGATTTTACCTCACCAGACACTTCTACTGTAATGTGATGCCCTTCACTAAATGCCTAAAAGAAGAGGATTCACAATCAATGTACTGAATCCTCCCAAAATAACCTTTTTTCCCTCCTGAGCTGAGTATTTCCATTATCTGTCATAGTGGAGAGCAGAGCAGAGTGGAGCAAACACGGTGATGTAAAGGCTCTCAGTAGCCATACAGACCCTGGGATGGACTAATTGCTGGCTGGGGGAGTATAGAGAGGCTGGGGGAGTGTGGAGAGGCTGGAGGACTGTGGAGAGGCTGGAGGCATGTGGAGAAGTGTGACCAAAGAATCCTGGAGAAAATTCTGTGGGGATGTAGAGGAAAATGTGGATGCCAATGAAGTTGCCTCACCTGTGTCAGCATGTGGGGACTGCCCAAACACCACCTGAGGAGGGTCCATGGCCCAGTGTAGCTGTCTGCAGAAGTCCTGCCGGTCATCCACATGGATGTAGTCATAAATGTTTTGATGCATGACATCTGTCTGAAATACAGAAGGCAGATGCTTTAGCCTCATCCTGAGTTTACAAGTTCTGGTGAGTGTGAACCACAGGATCAACCATTTAAAAGCAAGTCACATGTGTAAAGAGAGCTTTGAGAAAAAGACAGACCTTTACTCTCGAGGTTTCAACAGCTCTCCTGGAAGGATGAGCCTCCATGGTCATGTCACCCCTGGGCATGTTCATTTTGTGGCTCCCAGGATCTGACCTTCATGGTGGTATCATTATGTCCTCAGAGCCATGGGTGCTCAGACAGAGGTTTTTCTTTCCTAAATCAGCTGTGTTACTTTATGCCAATTGTGTCATATGCTTCAACCTACCCAGGTCCATGGTGCATTCAGGACACACTAGATCATGGACCTCACTCTGGTCCACTTTCCTCTAACCTCTTTAAGGAAAATCAGAGGAAAGGAAGCCAACTATTTTAGGCACTGGAACCCTCTTGTAGCTATCTGGTGGACAGAGCAGAATCTTTGGCCTGCAAAGGCTGACATGAAGGTTTTGACAATGCTAGGGATAGATAACCCATGAACTTGGCGAGATCTCCTGTCATCCTTACTATTCTCAAAAGGAAGAATCTGGAAAATTCTTTGCACTGGGAACCCAGCCTACTAAAGTCATCAGGTTGGCAGCATCTCTATAGGACTGGGTTCTCATAATAGGGCTATTTCTGGGTTTCATCCATTTTAGAAAGGATGAATTTAGATGAATGATTATAATAACCAGAATACTCTTTTCCCAGATAGGGAAATGCCCCTTAGTAATCAAACAAAAATGTCATATTTTAACAATGTAACTAGCAATTTCACCCAGAGTTCATGAAATCCTTCATGTTTTCCCCAAATCCTTATCATTGTTGGTGACTTTGTGGATAAGCTCTGTGGCACACAAGATATTCAATAAGATTCTCCCTAGGAGGTGGCAGGATATGGCTATAAATGTGCACTGATTCAGTGGCACACACCATCAATCTAGAGGGAACATTTTACAAAGAAATGTTCAGATAGAGTCCAGAGAAAAGACAGAGAGTAAGTCAGAATGGCTGCTGTCTGGTTAGTGATGTCCAGGGTCAGGGCTCTGGAGGCAACTGTGGGCCTGAGGCATAGGAATCTATTTGTGACAGAGGTGAACACACTAGCTTATTTGCTTGCCTTTTTGAGAGAGAGAGAGAGAGAGAGAGAGAGAGAGAGAGAGAGAGAGAGAGAGAGAGAGAGAGAGAGAGAGAGAGAGATTTTCTCAATAAGCAGCCCAGGCTTATCTCTGACTCATGATCCTTTTACCTCCAGCCCTCCACAGTGCTAAGATTACAGGTTTAACCATCACAATCCCTGCCACCTGAATTGAAACACTGACACTGAAGCATAGCAGAAGTTGATTTAAATTGAGAAAATCTCTGTTTGAGGAAGCATGATGCTGGAGCCTCTTTAGCTGCCCCTAAATTATGAGTCAGGCTACACAAACAGGTTGAATCAGATACCAAAGGAATATTGGATTCTTTGGAATCTATCTTTTGGCCCATTTTGTGTGGCACCATCATCTTTATCTGGTGGCATTTAAAAATGTAGCCTCTTTCCTCCTATCTTTGCCCTGTCATCTCTAGAGAGATCTGTCACACACACACACACACCCCGATATTTACTTTGGGTATGGTACACAGCAGGAGATTTGATGGCTTTTTCTGGCTTGGTTGACTGCAGGAGTGGATTTTTTCATAGGTCCTAGACTCTGGTCTTTGAGCAGTACTGTTTGTGGGTTTGCCTGATTGCACTTTCCCACTTGGTCTTCTATTAGTCTCTAAGAAACCTGTTTCTTACCATGTGGTAATCCCCTCCTCACCTAAGAATGTTTCTATATTTACACTTGGGTGTCAATGGAGATTCTAGAACTAGAGTGCCAATGTTCACCAGAAGTGTCTCTGCTTCCACTATAATCACAATAACTGTGTAGTTTATATGGAGAAGGGTAACATCTTCATTATTGTAATGAGTTTTCCTTCTGGGTAAGGCTTATATCACCATGTATTTAAACCAGTATTAATTTCAGCAGCAGCACCATCATCATCATCATCTCTGTGAATGTTCTGTAAGTCACTGAGTACTTTCATCCTTAGAATGTGGTGGGGTTTGCAGGCAGTACCTTTTCTTTTTAAAAAATGTTTTTAATTAATTTATTTACTTATTTTACACTCCATGTTTTATTCCCCCCTCCCCAGCCACCCTCTTAATGCTTCACATCCCATACCTCCTCTCCACCCCCTGCTTCCATGTAGGTGTCCCCACCCCCACCCCACCTGACCTCTAAACTCCCTGGGGCCTCCAGTCTCTTGAGGATTAGGTGTATCATCTCTGAATGAACACAGACCAGGCAATCCTCTGCTGTATATGTGTTGGTGGCCTCATATCAGTTGATGAATGCTGCCCGTTTGGTGGTCCAGTGTTTGAGAGATCTTGGGGGTCCAGATTAATTGAGACTGCTGGTCCTCCTACAGGGTCACCCTCCTCCTCAGCTTCTTTCAGCCTTCCCTAATTCAACAATAGGGATCAGCTGCTTTTGTCCATTGGTTGGGTGCAACTATCTGTATGTACTCACTAATAAGTGGATATTGGCCAAAACAAAAAACAAACAAACAAACAAAAATCAGAATACCCAAGATACAGTCCACAGAACTCAAAAAGGTCAACAAACTGAAGTGCCCAAGTGAGAACACCTCAGTCCCACTTGGGAGAGAAAAGAAAGCAATCACAAGTGGGGAGGGAGGGAAGGACCTGGGAGGGAAAGTAGACAGAGTGGGGGAAGAGGGAGGGAGGGGAACCTGATCTGGTATTGAGTAAGGGGAAAGGATTGAAGCCCTGAGGGCCAGAGAAAGAATGGAAAGGAGGTAGGAGGTGGGGAGAGGGGACATCCCAGAATGCACCAGAGACCTTGGAGGTGAAAGACTCAGAACTCAAAGGGAAGGACCTTAGATGGTATGTTGGACAGTAGGGAGAGGGAAGTTATAGATCCCACCTCCAGCAGAAAGAGAGGACATCAAATGAGGGAAGGGGTTGCCATCCCACAATCACAACTCTGACCCATAATTGTTCCTGTCTGAAAGAATTACAGGGATGAAAATGGAGAGGAACCTGAGGAAAAGAAGGTCCAATGACAGGCCCAAAGAGGGATCCAGGGTCACAAGGCCTGACACTATCACTGAGGCTATAGAACACTAACAAAAAGGGACCTAGTATTACTGAACTCTGGAAGATCCAACAAGCAGCTGAAAGAGTCAGAGGCAGATAGTTGTACTCAACCAATGGACAGAAGCAGCTTTCTTTGAAAAAAATTATTTATTTTATGTATATAAGTGCACAGTTGCTCTCTTCAGACATGCCAGAAGAGGATTTCATTACAGATGGTTGTGAGCCACCGTGTGGTTGCTGGGATTTGAACTCAGGACCTTTGGAAGAGCAGTCAGTGCACTTAACTGCTGAGCCATCAGCAGCCCCAGATGGTGCTTTTTCCATGTGTGGTTTTAATTAGAGGAACAACTGATTCAGGCACAGTGAATATCAATGATTTTTCAGAGTGAGAGTGCAAGTCGGTACTGTATCATTCACATTCTTTTCACTTGTTTGGGGGTGGGGTGGCCCTGGGCTTTGTAGAACCACCAGAGTGTAGTTTCCACTGTCCACTGTCCGCCCAAGAGTCTCATCTATCATCTCTACATGCCTTAGTTAGTGAAGGGAGGTATCTAGGTTAATGTGAGCTGCAGTAAACCAGAGCAAAGGTCAGACAAAACAGTGGAAGATGCAGCAAAGCCAGAAGGAAGGGTAGAGCAAAGTCATATATTTCTATGACAATTAGAAGAAAGCATGAAATCATTTTAGATTGAAGAAACAAATTCCTGTTTTAATAACTAGTACCATAAGTGTGTTGGCCCTTTGTCCTTCAGGGTTTCCCAGAGCATGTGCCATGAAGGAAAACCAAGAGAAGTATTGGGAAGAAATATGAGAAGCCATGAAGATGACATAAAAACTAGAGACTGCAGCCACCAAAAGAAGCAGTCTTTATTTCAGCTTCAAGACACTAGCCATATAGTACAACACAAAGGCAAGACTATATTTTACAATCCATGTGTCTGGCAACTGTCATTTTTACCTTCTTGGGAAAGGCATGTATGCATCTACTAACTGGCCATGGATAGTTGTCCTCACTCAGAAAATTGTTCACTTGGGGACAGCTGCCACAGGTTACTGGGAATAGGCAGTTTACATAGTAAATATGCTTTACAGGCCTAAATTTTATTGCTGTGCTGGTCTGAAAAAGATGGATAGTATACTCAGGCAGTCTCAGGAAGAGACTGGCTCTTGACTTTTGCAAAACATTCATAAAAGATGCTCCTGAGAGCAAAAGGCTATTGTAACATTTTTTTTAAATACCGTGCATAAAGTAAAGACAATGAAAATATCCTCTATAATGAATGAAAAACTTCTTTATACTTTTAACAGTTAAAGAGAGGTAACAGAGCTGGGAGTTCTTTGTCAGTCTCTAGATGCACACAGCAGGTAGTCAAATTACAAGTGAATGGAACTGGAAGAAATTATGTCTGGAATATACTAAATATATGGAGTTTAAGACATGGAATTATCAATTGAGATGGTACTCTAAATATGAGAAGTTGAGAATTCTCTAAATATGAGAAGTCTCAGCCCACTCAGGGTCACCTAGCACCACAATGCTCCACTGAAGCTGACATGCTGTCCTAGACAAAGCTGTGTTGCGTGACATAAAAAGCTTGACTGGAACCCAACATTTAATATACATTGAAAATTTGTATGTACTTGAAATTGGTATACATTTAATATACCAAAAGGATATCTTGGCTTAATTTACCTGATGAAAGCCCAGATAGTCCACAATTGTTGCTGATGCATAAAAGATCATCCCTTCGGCACTCACCACCAGAGCGAAGCCATTGAGAGACTAAGAGACAAAAAACATCAAATAAAGTCAAGTTGACTCACCCAAAGTGAAAAGAACAAGAGGTGATTAATTCTGTATAATTTCCCAACATCCTTTCTATTTTGTATGACCTCTAGAAATGTTCTCTTCAACTTTCACAGAGTTAGAAAGGGCAATTTGCAAATTCATCTGGAATAACAAAAACCTAAGATAGCAAAAACTATTCTCAACAATAAAAGAACCTCTGGTGGAATCACCATGACTGACCTCAAGCTGTACTACAGAGCAATTGTGATAAAAACTGCATGGTACTGGTACAGCGACAGACAGGTAGATCAATGGAATAGAACTGAAGACCCAGAAATGAACCCACACACTTATGGTCACTTGATCAAATGTGCTAAAACCATCCAGTGGAAAAAAGACAGCATTTTCAACAAATGGTGCTGGCACAACTGGCGGTTATCATGTAGAAGAACTTTTTATCTCCTTTTTGTAATAAGTCCCCACTAAGAGGAGACAGAGGAGGTTACCCATGGTTTGTGAGGCTGAAAACGCAGATCTCTTTCCAGGGGATATAGAATGTACATTAAATGAAATACAAACAGCATCAGGATGACATAACGAGGCATCATTACAAGAGAAAGCAAAAATGGGGACCGTCTCCTTCATTGTCCCATCTTCTGTATACTATTTTGGAATTTTTCCAACTTTTGTAAAAAAATTTGTGTCCATATTCTCTCCTAATTTTGGTGTCTAGCGGAAAAAAAAACCCAACCTGGTCCATTTCCCATCATTTTGACCTACTTATTGAGGACAAGAGCAATATATTCCTTTAAATTCTGGTTGGCTGTAGCATTCATCCAACTTGGGCATATTTGGGGATTGCTAGACACAAAGGACTAAATTTTAACACTTATCAATTCAATGGCTTTTATTGTACTCAAGTTTTGAATTTTTTATAATATGTTTATGGATGCATAATTCTATCTTACCTTGTTTATAATTCAATCTCAGTTATATCCACAATTGTGGGCGCTTCCAAGTATATGGCTGTGTTGTGTTTGAGTTGGGCTCTTTTTGTTTGAAAAGCAAACCTATGTTCTGCCACAGTAGTTCTCAGAAATATCCCTAACAAAGGTATCCAGTATACTCAGAGTCACTTACTGTCACCACCAGTGAGTATTTGTGTGTCTGTCATCTACCCACCCATCCATCCATCAACTATCTACCTACCTGCCTGCCTATCATTTTCCCAACATATCTTTCATCTGTTATCTGTCTATTTTATATTTATAAACTTGTTGTCTGTATCAACCTATTTATCTCTGTCATCATGAAAAAGATAGTGTGGGGGCTATCTCATGAGCATCAAGCACAATATGTAGAATATCTTAATCTCACCTCACCCTGTGAGATCCAAATAGTCTGTACCAACCTGGGCAGTGCAGAATCTGAAGACTGTGTTCAATCACCTAGACAGTGTTATTCATAAATGTTTCAGTGTATAGCTTTGAAACACAGATAATTGGAGATCATCTCATTGTAACACATTTCCTTTAATTTTTAATATTGTAGGTACTCCCCACGTTTTTCAAGTCAGTTCATTAGGTGATAAATTAAATTTTGGTTTCATAGTTTTTATTTATTTGATTATTAGTAAGATTAAAAACATTCCATGAATTTACTGATAGACTGTTTGGCAAATGACCTATGCACGTCATGTACCAATCTCTCTGTGAGTGTTTATACATGTTAATAGATGTGGTGAGCCTCAAAGCATGTAATTGCAGAAATATCAGCAATGAATCCTGGGAATCTGAAATGTTTATTACAAAAGAAAGAAGAGATAAGCACACTTCAAAAACTGAAGAGAAGCTAACTGTATCTCATGGGAGCAGAAGGAAGAAGAAATAAAAGTAAGTGGAATCAGTGGAATGTTTTATGGCCCTCTTATCCCTGTCTAGCTTTTAGGCAGAAAAAATTGTGGATCAGGTTTTTTGGCTGGGTTGGTGTCCCCATTCCTCCACTGGAAATCTTTCCTGGTTACAGGAGGTGGCCATTTCAGGGTCTATATCTCCTATTGCTAGGAGTGGTAGCTGGGATCAACCTCATAGATTCCTGGGAGTTTCCACTGTCCTAGGCTTCTAGCTCCTCCCAGAGATTCTCCTTCCCCTCAGGAGTCCAGTTTTCTCTCCCTTCATCCTCCTCAACTTGACCCCTCTCCACCCCCTCTCTCATCCAGCTCCCTCTCTCCTCCCAACCCCAATATCTATTTTATTTCCCCTTCTCCGTGAGATTCAAACATCCTCTTTTGGGCCCTCCTTTTTACTTAGCTTCTTTGAGTCTGTGGATTGTGGAAAGTTTATCCTGTACTTTATGCATAATATTCACTTATAAGTGAGTCCATATGTTTGTCTTTCTGAGTCTGTGTTACTTCACTCAGGATGATATTTTCTAGTTCCATCCAGTTGCCTTCAAATTTCATGATGTCCTTATTTTTAATAGCTTAGTAATAGTCCATTGTGCAAATGTACCACATTTTCTTTATCCATTCTTCAGTTGATGGATATCTATGTCATTTCCAGTTTCTAACTATTATGAATAAAGCTGCTATGAACATAGTTGAGCAAGTGTCCTTGTGGGAGCATCTTTTGGGTATATGCCCAGAAGTGGTATAGCTGGGTCTTGAAGTAGAACTATTCCCAGTTTTTTTTTTTTTTTAGAAACTGACAAATTGATTTCCAAAATGGCTTACAAGTTTGCACTCCCACCAGCAAAGGAGTGTTCCCCTTGCTCCACATCCTCACTAGCATGAGATGTCAATTAAGTTTTTTATATTAACCATTCTGATAAGTGTAAGATAAAAATCTCAGAATTGTTTTGATTTGCATTTCTCTGATGACTGAGGATGTTGAACATTTCTTTAAGTGTTTCTCAGTCATTAGAGATTCTTCTGTTGAGAATTCTCTGTTTAGCTCTGTACTCCAATTTTTAGTTGGGTTAAAGAACTTCTTGAGTTCTTTATATATTTTGCATATCAGTCCTCTGTCTGATGTAGCGTTGGTGAAGCTCTTTTCCCATTCTGGAGGCTGCTATTTTGTTCTGTTGATGGTATACTTTGCCTTACAGAAGCTTTTCAGTTTTGTGTGATCCCACTTATTGTTGATCTTAACAAAAATTGAGGGAATGGCCAACCAATGACTGGCTCAACTTGATACCCATGCCATGAGAGAGAGTCCACCCCTGACGCTATTAATGATATTATGCTGTACTTGCAGACTGGAGCATAACTGCCATCTGAGAGGCTTCACCCAGCAACTGATGGACTCTGATGCAGAGTCCCAGAGACAAACATTAGTTAGAAAGAACTCAGGGAATCTTGTGGAAGGGGGTGAAAAGAATTGAAGGAGCCAAAGAGGTCAAGGCTATTACAAGAAAACCTACAGAAACAATTAACCTGGACCCACAGGGGCTCACAGAGACTGAACAACTAACCAGAGAGCACACATAGGACAGATGTAGTCCTCTGACACATAGTAACAGATGTGCAGCTTGGTTTTCATATGGGATCCCTAACAGCGTAAGCAGGGACTATCTCTGACTCTGTTGCCCGCTTTTGAATCCCAGTCCCCTTGTTTAGCTTCAACAGGAGATGTACCTAGTCCTACTGCGAATTGATATGCCAAGATGGGTTGATATCTAGGGGAGGCCTTCCCTTCTTTGAAGAGAAATGGAGGGGAGTGAGAGGAGGTGAGGTGGGGAGGGAGTGGAAGTTGCAGTGGGGATGTAAAGTAAATGAATGAGTGAATGAATGAATGAATGAATGAATGAGAATAGATGAAAAGAAAATGGCTTATGGCAAATGACAGAGGTCACCTACAATATGAAAATTGCATTTTTTTTTTACAATTTTTATGTTGAGTGAAAATCTCCAACAAGATTCTTCAAGGAAAATGCAAGTTTCAAAAGTCAGAAATTTACAAATCTTACAGTTTTTAAAGAGATTATAGGTAGATATTAAGTGTGAAATTTAGAAAATTAAATATGTAATAAAACAGGTTATATTTTGAAATATATAACTTAACAAAAGTGATAGAAAAAAATCTAACTACCACAGTACCCACTTTTTGTTTGTCAGTTCCTGTGGAATCAAACACACATCCTCCATAGGGCCCAGGAATCCACTCCTGGTACTTTCTACACTTAATCATTTCCTGCTTTATTAAAACGGACATTTAACATGATGTAACAATATGGAATATACCACAACCACAATCTTTTTGTTTTAAAAGGTCTGTTTGCTTCCTTTAGAAAAACGAGGTTTTCTTGTAATGACAGAATAGGTCCAGGCATCACTGTAGTCTTTTTGTTTGTTTGTTTGTTTGTTTGTTTGTTTGTTTGTTTGTTTTGAGGCAGGGTTTCTCTGTGTAGCCCTGGCTGTCCTGGAACTCACTCTGTAGACCAGGCTGGCCTCGAACCCAGAAATCTGCCTGCCTCTGCCTCCCAAGTGCTGGGATTAAAGGTGTGCGCCACCACCGCCTGGCTCACTGTAGACTTTTTGATCAGACCCAGAAAGTACAGGCAATAAATGAATAAATAAATAAATAAATAAATAAATAAATAAATAAATAAATAAGGTGGAATTCTATCAAACCATGAAGCTTCTACACAGCAAAATCTCAACAGAGGCAGAAGACACACAGGAGAAATCTCTGCAGACTAACTACATTTTGACAAAGGATTAATATCTATAATATATAAAGAACTTACACAATGCAATAGTGGAAAGAAAAATAATCTGATTTAAACATAGGCAAAGGATCTAATAGACATTTGTGGAAAGAAAATATACGAGCTAATGGCCAACAGGTTTACAGAAAGTGCACAGCATCACTGATATTGAGGAAATGCAAATCAAACCAGAGTGATGTCATTTTATCATCTTAGTAGTTATGATTTAAAAGATTAAATGTTTAAGGCATGGTAGCCCACACCTTTAATTCCTATCACTTAGGAGGCAGAGACAAGTATAGTTCAAGGTTTCAGTTTCAGACATCATAGTGGTCTGGTCTGAATAGTGAGTTCCACAGACCACATAGTGAGACTCTGTCTCAAAAAGATTAAAGATAACAAGTACTGGCAAGATGCTCCACAGCTAAAGTCCTTTGGCACCAAGCCTGATAACCTGAGTATATTTGCTTTAGGAATGTAAGATTGGCTTGATATTGGTAACTCCATTAACATACTATAGCACAGATCTAAAGAAAAATATCTGAGAATTCTTTATAGATAATAAAAAAATAAAAATAAAACAAGCTGGCTGGCTTCTCATACTTCTTGCCTGGCATGGCTGAACTGTTTCTTGAAGGTTTTTCAACATTTTCTTACAAAACAAAAACAAAAATAAACAACAAACAACAACAACAAAATCTGTGCACGATATGTGCATTCCTCAATTACATGGAGAATCTCTTTCTTACTATTACCATAGTCACTTTATTCAGATAGTATATCAGAGACAAAGACAGAGAACACGTGTGGAGGCCAGAGAAGAACGTTGGATGTGAGATTTGAAGCTAAAGCTCAACATTTTGACTAGGGTAACCAGACAGAAAACTTCCAGTATCTGACTAGCTCCACATTCTCAGTATTGGGGGGGGGGGCGATGTTGAAAGCGCACATGCCATGCACAGCTTTTACATGGGTGCTAAGGATTTGAACTTGGGCTTGCTTGTTTTCACAGCAAGCATTCTTACCGACTGAAGCATTTCTTTCCTTTTTTTTTTTAAATTTATTTTTTTATTAGGTATTTTCCTCGTTTACATTTTCAATGCTATCCCAAAAGTCCCCCATACTCACCCCCCCAATCCCCTACCCCCCACTCCCCCTTTTTGGCCCTGGGGTTCCCCTGTACTGGGGCATATAAAGTTTGCAAGTCCAATGGGCCTCTCTTTGCAGTGATGGCCGACTAGGCCATCTTTTGATACATATTCAGCTAGAGACAAGAGCTCCGGGGTACTGGTTAGTTCATATTGTTGTTCCACCTATAAGGGTTGCAGTTCCCTTTAGCTCCTTGGGTAATTTCTCTAGCTCCTCCATTGGGGGCCCTGGGATCCATCCAATAGCTGACTGTGAGCATCCACTTCTGTGTTTGCTAGGCCCCAGCATAGTCTCACAAGAGACAGCTATATCTGGGTCCTTTCAGCAAAATCTTGCTAGTGTATGCAATGGTGTCAGCATTTGGAAGCTGATTATGGGATGGATCCCTGCATATGGCAATCACTAGATGGTCCATCCTTTCGTCACAGCTCCAAATTTTGTCTCTGTAACTCCTTCCATGGGTGTTTTGTTCCCATTTCTAAGAAGGGGCAAAGTGTCCACACTTTGGTCTTCGTTCTTCTTGAGTTTCATGCGTTTAGCAAATTGTATCTTATATCTTGGGTATCCTAAGTTTCTGGGCTAATATCCACTTATCAGTGAGTACATATTGTGCGAGTTCCTTTGTGACTGGGTTACCTCACTCAGGATGATGCCCTCCAGGTCCATCCATTTGCCTAGGAATTTCATAAATTCATTTTTTTAATAGCTGAGTAGTACTCCATTGTGTAAATGTACCACATTTTCTGTATCCATTCCTCTGTTGAGGGGCATCTGGGTTCTTTCCAGCTTCTGGCTATTATAAATAAGGCTGCTATGAACATAGTGGAGCATGTGTGAAGCATTTCTTAAAACCCTCATTATCTTCCAGTCAACATCTGGTTGTCCTGTATGGCTACAGGTCTCCAGACCCTACCTGCTGGGTTCCCAGGCAAGTCCAGCAACTGTGAGTTAGGCTTGCCATTGACCGGATGGGCCATGGTACTATATGGAGGTTTTACTTCATTGTCAGGAGTTCTCCTTCTCTGACCTTGTTTGGGGAGTTCAAAAACCCCACACCGCTACTTAAAGGATGTCACGTAGCCTTGGTTAAGATTATAGGTTAACTTCCTTTCTTCCAGGAAGAGTTTGTTCAGCTAGCACCTGAGATTCCTGAAATACTTCCCCATTGTAATGAGGCGGTACCCTAAGCCTTCAGCCAATGACCTTCCCTTCCTGGGTATTCTCACACCCTCCCCCCAAGAGGTATATAATGCGTGGTTCACCCTGAATAAAATGTATCCACTCACATCCCCCACCAATAGAGCCATATGAATAAACAAGGATTGTCTCAGAGAGCTGCTTCATTATATATTGCCACAGGGAAGGCATTTGCCTAAAAGAGCCATGCCTAAGTCTCCCAAAAAAAGACTTTCTCTTCTCTAGCTGCTCAGGTATTTGACACTTGCTCCCCAAATCCGATTAGATCCTGCTTGTTGTACAGGGTTCTGCCTTTCCCTTTCTGCCTAGCTGCAGACACCCTGATGGGAAAGGTGAACAACCAACCTTAAATCTAATTCCTGACTTCCTCTCCAGGTAGTACACCAGCAGTGTATGGGTACCCAAAGAAAGGACTAGGAACCACAGCATTCATCCCAGATCTAGCTGTTTCCCCTTCTGGTCCTGTGTCTAGAGGCATCTGCTGTCCTAATGAGAAACATGGGCTGCAGACTTTCCATTACAGACTTTGGCCTGACTTTTCTGGTCTGCTTGCTCTCAGCAGAGATGCAGAACAGGTAGGACACGTTCATTCTTCAGGCCACAGCTCTGCATGCTTCCCTGGAGGCCTGCTGCCACCCAGGATAACCAGAGGCCATCATCCATAAGGCACTACTAGGCCAGTCAACCAAATAGCTAAAGGCCAATGTAAGAGCACAAACAACAAGAGCCAGTGCATTATGGCACCACCAGAACCCAGCTATCCTACTACAGCAAGCCCTGGATATCCTAACATAGCTGAAGAACAAGAAAATGACCTTAACTCTAATCTTATGAAGATGATAGAGGCCTTTAAAGAGGAAAGAAATTCATTCCTTAAAGAAATACGTGAAAATACAACCAAACAGGTAGAGGCCCTTAAAAAAGAAAATGAACAAATATAAAGAAATACAGGAAAATGCAATCAAACGGGTGAATGAAATGAAAAACAAACAAACAAAAAACTGTTTAAGACCTGAAAATTGAAATAGAAGCAATACGATAAACACAAACTGAGGAATCCTGGAGATGGAAAATCTATGAAAGAGAACAGGAACTACAGACACAAGAATCACCAACAAATATAAGAGATGGAAGAGAAAATCTCAGGCATAGAAGATACCATAGAAGATATTGATATATCAGCCAAAGAAAATGTTAAATAAAAAAATCCTGACACAAAACATCCAGGAAATTTGTGACACTAGGAAAAGATCAAATTTAAAAATAATAGGAATAGAAGGAAACGATCCCCAGCTTAAAGACCCAGAAAATATCTTCAACAAAATCATAGAAGAAAATTTCCTGAACCTACAGAATGAGATGGCCATAAACATACAAGAAGCTTTACAGAATACCAAATAGATTGGACCAGAAAAGAAAATCCTCATACTACATAATAATCAAAACTCTAAATGTACAGAGAAAAAGAAAAAACATTAAAAGCTGCAAGGAAAAAAAGACCAAGTAACATAGAAAGATAGACCTTTCAGAATTATACCTGACTTCTCAACAGAGATTTTAAAAGCCAGAAGGGCCCAGGTAGATGTCTTGTACACCCTAAGAGACCACAGATGTCAGCTCAGATGACTATGCTCAGCAAAATTTTCAGTCACCATAGATGGAGATACCAAGATATTCCATGACAAAACCAAATTTAAACAATATCTTTCCACTAGTCCAATCCTACAGAGGATAATAGAAGTAAAACTCCAATACAAGGAGGTTAACTAAACAAAAGAAAACACAAGGAATTATTCATTTCATACCAGCAAAACCAAAAGAAGAGAATACACACACACACACACACACACACACACACACACACACACAAACATCACCAACATCAAAATAACAAGAACTAACAATCATTGGTCATTAATATCTCTCAACATCAATAGATTCAATTAACCAATAAAAAAGACACAGGCTAGCAGAGTGGATAGAAAAACAGGATCCATCATTCTGCTGCATACAAGAGACACACCTCAGCAATAAAGATAGACATTACCTCAGAATAAAGGGCTGGGGAAAGGTTTTCCAAGCAAGTACACCCAAGAAACAAGCTGGAGTAGGCATTCTAATATCTAATAAAACAGATTTACAATCAAAAGTAATAAAAAGAGATGGAGAAGGACACTTCATGTACATAAAAGAAAAAAAATCCACCAAGATGACATCTCAATTCTGAACATCTATGCCCCAAATGCAAGGGACCCACATTCATAAAAGAGGCATTACCAAAGCTTAAATCACAGATCAAACCCCAGACATTAATAGTAGGAGACTTCAACACCCCACTCTCACCAATGAACAGCTCATCAGAAAGTAAATGGAGAAATATGAAACTAACAGATGTTGAGTAACAAATGGATCTAACAGATAACTACACCAAACGCAAAAGAATATACTTAGTTTCAGCACCGCATGGAAACTTCTCCAAAGCTAACCATATACTCTGTCACACAGCAAATCTCAACAGAAACAAGAAGATTGAAATAACCCCCTACATCTTTATCATATCATCATGGATTCAAGCTGGACTTCAACAACAAAAGAAACAAGAGAAAGCCTATAAACATGGAAATTGAACAACTCTCTAATCAATGACCACTGGGTCAAAGAAGAAATAAAGGAATCAAAGACTTTCTAGAATTCAATGATAATTAGGGCGCAACATACCCAAACTTATGGGACACAATGAAAGCAGTGTTAAGAGGAAAATTCATAGCACAGAGTGCTTTCATGAAGAAATTGGAGAGATCTCATACTTGCAACTTAACAGCACACCTGAAAGCTCTAGAACAAAAAGAAACAAACACACACAAGAGGAGTAGATGGAAGGAAATAATCAAACTCAGGGTGGAAATCAAGCAATTAGAAACAAAGAGAACAATACAAAGAATCAATAAAAGCAAGAGCTAGTTCTTTGAGAAAATCAACAAGATAGACAAAACCTTAGCCTAACTAAATGACAGAATGACAGTACCCAAATTAACAAAATCAGAAATGAAAAGGGAGACATAACAATGAACATTGAGGAAATTCAAAGAATCATTAGGTATTACTTCAAAAGCCTATACTCCAGGAAAATTGGACAGTCTAAATAAAATGTAAAGTGAATAAAAAATAAACTATTAAAAATATAAAAAAAGTTATTATGTAAGAAAAACCTCATTTAATGACTTTTTGTGAAACTTAAACTAGCAACTTGAGCAGCAATTTTAAAAATCAAACATTGTGACACGAGACAATCCACAATACTGATTTGCTACTAATATGCTGAAAACGGCAGTCAGAAAATACCAAAAGATTTTGTCTAATGTAAATAAACATCACATTTCTGTAAGAGCAGAAAATTCTGTATGTATAATACAAACACTGCACTTTATAACATATAATAGTCTTAAATGGTAGCATATAGACTGAAAAGTATAAATGTGTATTCAGAACCAAGGCTGCTGTGGAACTCTGAGATACAGAAGAGGTGCTGTCAGAAATAGCTCAAATTCCTTACATGTCTGGTTTTGAATTAATTTTTGGTCACCAAGAAAGCCTTTTATTCAGACACTTTTATTGTAAAATTTTCAGAGCTTCCACATTAAGTTTCATGATTCCACTGTGGGGTAGCAACCCATAGTTAGATTCTGGATATTTCCATTTGTATGTAGTTATTTTGTATGCACATCGTGGTGCTTATGTGGAAATCTGAGGACAAATTTCAAGAGTCAATTCTACCCTGTGTTCCTGGGTACTCGGTATTGAATTAGGACCATTAGGGTGCGTGGGAATAACCTTTACCCACTGAGCTATCTCATGGCCTCAAAAACTAGGGGTTTTTTAAATGGCAGGTTTTTTATAACTTTGTGAGTGTGTGAGTGTGTGTGTGTGTGTGCGTGCGAGTGCATGTGTGTTTGATGACAGTAAACTCCTCAGAGCCTCTATGTACTGGTGAGTAGCCCATTACTAAGCTGTATTTCCAGAGCTATACTTTTAACTTTCAAAAAAAAACTTTTAATGTTATGACCAAAAATAATATAAAAACTCATGATTTCAACGATTTTAAGAGCACAGCACAGCACAGCACAAAGACATTCAGCACAATTCACAACAATTTTTATTAGATATTTTCTTTATTTACATTTCAAATGCTATCCCGAAAGTTCCCTATACCCTCCCCCCAATTCATAACATTTGTGACCACCATCATTTATCTAAGTACCCTGTACCCCTAAAACTTTGAGCTCTGTCACGACTAAATGCCAACTCTCTCTGCCTCTAGCCTTGGTAACCTAGTACATCTAGCCTCTGTCTATACTCTGGCCCTTCTCGAGACACATAAGTGAATCCACACAGCATTTATCCATCTGTGACTGGATTATTTACATTGCATAACAATCTCAAAGTTCATCTACCTTGCAGCATATGTCATATTCCTTTCTTGCTCCCTGGCAACCATCATTTGAGTCTCCCCTTCCGTGAATTCCACTTTTTCAGATTCCACAGAAAAGTGAGGCCATGCAATGATTTTCTTTTTCTACCAGGCTTATTTTACTGAGTGGTCTTTCAGTTTCACTCAAGTTACTGCAAATGACAAGACTGCCTTCTTTTTACAGTTGAATTGTTATTCTATTGTATATATGTGTCACACTTTAACATCAGATCATCTGTTGATGGACACTGGGTTGTTTCCATTTCGTGGCTATTGTGAATAATGCTGAAGCAAATATAGGAGTATAAATATTTCTTCAACATAATGATTTCATTTCCTTCAGATACACACCCTTTAGGAGGATTGCTGGGCCATATGGTAACTCCATTTTTAGTTTTTGGAGGAACATTCATACTCTTTTCTGCAATAGCTGAAGGCCATTTCATCACTTAGGTGAAGTGACATCTCAAGTGGGTTTCATCTGTACCTCCCTGACGACTAGTGACTAAGCACTCTTATATCTATTAACTTCTGTATATCTTCTTCTAAGAAATGTCTATCTAGGTCTTTGCTTATTTATTTATTTGTTTGTTTGTTTGTTTGGTTGGTTGGTTGGTTGGTTGGTTGGTTTTTCAAGACAGAGTTTCTCTGTTTAGCCCTGGCTAGGTAGACCATGCTGACCTCGAACAAAGATCTGTCTGCTTCTGCCTCCAGAGTGCTGGGATTAAAAGCAAGCACTACTACCACCCTACTTCCTTTGCATATTTTTTGTTGTTGTTGTTTTTCTTTTTTTTATTAGATATTTTCTTTATTTACATTTCAAATGCTATCCTGAAAATTCCCTATACCCTCCCCCATGCCTTGCTCTCCTACCCACCCACTCCCACTTCTTGGCCCTGGCATTCCCCTGTACTGGGACATATAAAGTTTGCAAGACCAAGGGGCCTCTCTTCCCAATGATGGCCAACTAGGCCACCTTCTGCTACATATGCAGCTAGAGACACAAGCTCTGGGGGTACTGGTTAGTTCATATTGTTGTTCCACCTATAAGGTTGCAGACCGCTCCAGCTCCTTGGGTTCTTTCTCCAGCTCCTTCATTGGGGGCCTTGTGTTCCATCCAATAGATGACTGTGAGCATCTGCCAGGCACTAGCATAGTCTCACTCGAGACAGCTATATCAGGGTCCTTTCAGCAAAATCTTGCTGGTGTATGCAATAGTGTCTGTGTTTGGTGGCTGATTATGGGATGGACCCCCAGGTGGGGCAGTCTCTGGATGGTCCATCCTTTTGTCTTAGCTCCAAACTTTGTCTCTGTAACTCCTTCCATGGGTGTTTTGTTCCCTGTTCTAAGGAGGAATGAAGTATCCACACTTTGTTCTCCTTTGCATATTTTAAACATTATTTTTGTTGTTGGTGGTGGTGGTGGTTGGCTTTGTTGTTGTTCTGCCTTTTGATAGTCGAGTCTTATGTTTTAAACATTAACCCCTCACTGGATGTATATTTTTTTCAGATGCTTTCTCTCATTCTGTGTTCCGTATTTTCACATTATTGACTGTTTCCTTCACTGTGCAGAGGATCTTAGATTGATACAATCCTGTTTCTCTGTTTTTCCATTCATTTATAGATAGACACTTGGGTGGCTTCTCCTTCTGACTTGGTGAGGAGGGCTTCTGAGAATGTGGGTGGGAACAGTGCAGGTCAATTGGAGAAAGAAGGTTCAGAGGGCGGGGAGGGTCCATTTGACACTTAGCTCTTCCTGCAGTCTAGAAACTTGCAGTGAAGCTTGATTGTCACACTGCTGCCTTCATGACTAGCATGCTTTTCACAAAGGGGCATCTAGTACTTTTGACCCATATCTCAAGTGTGCTGACTTGAGATTCCAGAGTTTTTGTTCTGCTTACATTTGATCTCAGTGAGGAATATATCCAAGTTTGACAGCCCCTGTATCATTCCACCTACTGTCTAGGTGGATCTGGGCACAGCTAGGGTGAGTGAGGGCAGAGCTGAGGCTATGGAAGGGTGGAAATCTAAAGCCAGCATGGTTAGGGTAGGCTTGGTAAGCTTGCCCTAGGCTAGCGCTCAGTTCCTAGAGCTATCATTTCCATCTGGTCCATACATTAGAAACAGTCAATTCTGTCCAGAATTTGGGAGACCAAAATCACCATAATTTGCATTGTTGGCTATTATTCATCACCCAACCCATAGACTTGCTGCAGCCCCCTATCCAGACAGACCTGGGAGAAATGCACTGGGAGGTGCACTGAGAGGTAGTTAGAGACTAAGGCATCATACTGCATGCGAACTTAGGCTGTTATGTGAGAACAAAACCAACAGGGCAATAAGTAGGTGAACTATGAAGGGGAATGCCCTCACCTCTGATAGAATGGCTCTTCTAGGCAGCTATCATGGTGTTGGGCACCCCCCTCTCTCTTAGGTGAGTGGCAGATGTGTAGCAGGCTAAGCCAGAGCATATGTCCTTAGTATTGAGCCCACTGGACAAAGACATAGCTCAGTTGTGCTCTCCAGATCCTGCAACAGCTTTTCCCAGCTCAGTGCTTGCCACGTACTCATGATAGCCTACTAATAATAGTTCAAAGACCAAAGAAAATTTCAAGACTTGAGTATATAAAATGTCTTCTTAAAAAAGATTTTATGAGATTAGTCACAAGCAAAAACAATCTTAATTTTAACTCACAAGGCAGAATTTTTTTTAAGACTATAAAATGCTGTTTGTGGGATCATATGGATTCAATATCAGATTGACTTTCTGGTCCAGAATTGTCATGCCAAATTCTTTTACACATGTGGAACCATCTTTCAAATATGCATCATGAATTTTTTTCTTTTCTTTCTCTTTTTATCCCTACAAGTTTTTTTTTTTTCAAGCAAAGCAAAACAAAAAACCTACGGTACATGGAAAATGAGATCACTTTTCCAAGTGGAAAAACGGATTTAGCCCTAAGGTTAAAGACTGCATTTTTTAAGGGGAAAAAGAAGTCATCCATGTTTAATGTAAAAGTCACAACACAAAGCACCTGCCACAAGGTACAGGCAACGGTCAGTGGCCTGATGGCACCTCTGCTCTGTCTTGGCATTCCTCCCACCCTCTGCACACAGAGAGGCCAGCACTTTGAGAAGTTGTACTTCCTTTGGCGAACTCTGGCTATCTTGATTCCTTCCAGTCCCATGGCAGGAAAATAGCCAGCAAGTACTTCAAAGATTATTTTTGTCAAGGTCACAGCAGAGGGAAAAAGAAAAACAAAACAGAAAAAAAAAAAAAGGAGGGAAAAGGGAACAATTCTCAACAGCTTCTCTCATGTCTCCCCCTTGGCATTAGGGGAAGTTGGAGCAAGTCGTTCCCTCTGGGAGTTGCTGCCATGGTTACTGCACAGCAACAGGCCCTAGTCACGCGAGCAGCACTGGGCAGGCATTGGGGCAGCTGGCTGAGCTTCCTGGAGCCAGATCACTCGCAGGGGCTGTGGCATGGAACTTGCGTGCGTGCGAGCACTGTTCTAGCCGGGGGAGTGGAATAAATGGCTGTTTATAGATCCCACAAATAGTAAACTCAGCCTTGAATTTCTTCCATGAAGCAGCTAGAGCACTTGAAAGCGGTTCCTGAGAGACTAACTGTGGCTGCAGAGACAGCAGGTGTGGACAGCGCTGGAAGCACCGCACTCATTTCATTGTCAGCCATCTCTTGGGCTCCTACTGGTGTCCTACTGGACATCTCTTGTCCTACTGGTGGAAAGGTCTACAGCTAACCCAGAGCAGGTTAGAAACTGAGTGAGCAGTGTGGTCACTTCAGACTGTGTGTGGTTGGAGGCATGCTGGACAGGGAGGGTGAAACCTACTTCTAGATATCTGAATCACCCTCTGGGGTAGGGTCAAAAGCCATGTATCCTAACCAACAGGGATGTTGCTGGATGACAGAATGTACTGCCTCACTGACATGTGGGACAGGATACGACAGGGCCCCAGCAAAAGGGCACTACTCTGAGGTGGGCATCCCTGGGATTATCTGATTCCTGGGGTGGCCTTTCCATCCATAGCTAGCCTCAGGGGCAGGTTGTTGCTTCTTGGTGAAAACACTACCTACATATACATAGTGCAACGTATATGTTGAATTCCTGAAAGGGAAAGTACTTCGAATACACTTGAGAACAATAGACCCAGCAATCACAACTCAGTAATAAACCATGGGCTTCTCTGTCAGGAAAGCAGGAAGCTCAGAACTAGGAGATGAAGTTACCATGTTCTATAACTTGTTTGTTAATGGTCCCAAGAAACAGGACCCCCAAAATGCAGAGCCTAGTCACATTCAAATATCTGCCCTAGATTCCTGACCTATGCACTTCATTCTCTGCCATTTTTTAAGCCAGGGACATATAAGAATAGGTCCTCTCCATCCAGTGTTCCCAAAGGTTCTAAGTGACACAAACTATCTATCACCTTCATCAGCCCAGCCAATAGAGGACAGGCTCTAATCGTGGTCCTCAGCTTCAAACATGGCTCTCCTAGATCATGGCAGGTCTGCCCCACTCTCCTGGTCCTTTTCTCACCACGTTCCCTTTTTCTGTACCCTGGAGTTTCTTAGTGTTGGTTGGAAGACTCTGAAATTTTATACTTTCAGTTTTTAGCCATGGACTCCTAACTGTACCAAGAAGCTAAGTAGGTAGGAGACAGGGGATTCTTATCCTTCTGGCTCTAACCCTCAGTCTTCTTCTTAGTGACCAGTACATGGTCACTTACATGAAACATGAGTCAAATGTCAGTTCTGCCTACAAGGTCCCAGGAAGACATCCTAACTGGGAAGGTAGGTTTTTGACATCTTTCTTCAGAAGAACAACTCCAAAATAGTTTTCTCCAAATTACTACACTAGAAGTACTGGAGGTACTTGGAGTCTATCTATGAACCTCCTTTCTGGAGTCTGAAGGGTCTGTGGTAGCTTATCTAAAAGTTACAGAACGTACTGGTGCAGCTCAGAGAACTTCTGCCTGGTGCATGGCTGTGACTCCCCGACATATACAGTTATCCTATAACTGTTTCTGTATTACATTGTGAGGCAGAGTGGACAGGGGACAGCTAAAAACTAGCAGGCAGCCATGGGTTCTGCAGGACTCTCCCTTTCAGGGAGTTTGTGAGATTCCCTTCATCTGAGTATGTATTTCAGTAAATCTTTCTTTTTACAAACCACTTGCAACCAGAGGACTTTTGCTATGCCAGTTCAAGGACCCATAGCAGTCTTGGTCCTGATATACAAAGTCACCTACCCAGAAAGTCTCCCAGACTGTGCTTATTATCTTCATTTGTGCAAACCTACTTTAAACACAAAAATATAACATGCACCTTCAGTTCAGTTATACTGGAGGAGGCTGGGTCCCATAAAGGCCAAGGAAGCTCAGGCACCTGAGGCTGTCTAGAGCTGAGGTGTGGGAAGCCATCGTGTAGGCTGGGAATTTGATAATGAACAGCCTGGAAATTATTATGTTCCTGCCCCTCGCCAGAGGGTTTAAGATCATCCCTGACTGCTGGGCCCTGCCCACAAGGACAAGATTCAGAGATAGAGAAGCTGGTATTACAGATCTACCGCCACAGCAGTACTGTGCAAACAGCCTTCAGAGGGGACCCCTGCAGACTCCTTTGCAAGCCTCTTTTTCATAGGTAAACTCACTCAGGAAGCTGGCTGCCCTGACCATATACTTTCCTCAACCCATTCAGCAGACGAAGGCTGGCCAATGTCCCCAGGCATAGATCCCTTGTCTGGTATCCCAGGGGCAAAAGCAAAGAAACCTATGTGACATATATGGATCAAGCTAAGGAATTGATGTAAGGGTGACTATAAATAACAACTAAAAAGATGAGGGAGACTTTAGCAAAAGAAAACAAGAACAAGAAATGATATATTAGGTATTAATAAAAATGAAAATATTAGGTATGAAATGTGATAATATACACACAGTGGACCTGAACATAGTGGGAAGATGAACAGCAAGCTCTTGTGCCTGTGTGCATAGGGAAGGGCGACTATACAAAAAAAAAAATAGAAATTCTAGGTGTTTTCCTAGGATAGCGATGATCCTTGAATAGCACAACTCCTAAAAATAAACAAAGAACCAGGAATTAAGGCAAAAACTTTCAGAGTTGAACATGTTAGAGGGGACAACCAGGGTAAATAACAAAAAAAGATGCATCATAGCAAAATGTAAGGATGCCAAAGGCAAAGGAAAAGGCTACAAAACTTTCAAAGAGCAAAAGCACCAGTGTGGAGGATTCAGACTACCAGACACTACCAACAAAACAGCATACTATAAAAGTTGAGGGAGAAGGTTTTACACCTTACATCCTGTATCTACCCAAAGGGCTACCCAACTGTAACACAGAACAACAGTTTCTGGTTTGCTTTGAGACTGCCCTAGAAGATTTCATATCAAGACCCACAGTGCTGACACCCTGAAGAAGCCTTCTAGAGAGAGGCAGATCTGGACAATGGGGAGAGACAGGAAAATGACCAAAGGTTCTGGTTGGTTTCACAGTGATCCTGTCAATACAGAAAGAGAAGACAGAAATGAAGACAACGACCTGTGGTCTACATGAAATCAACCTGAGGCTCAGGATAGGGTCAGAAAGTCTAAAAGCTCTCAGAAGGTACCTGAGAGAATTCCCATATAAAGTATGATAAGAAAAAAAAATTTAAAAAAGAAGAAGGAGGAGGAGGAGAGGAAGAGGAAGAAAGAGGAGGAGGAGGAGGAGGAGGAGGAAGAAGAAGAAGAAGAAGAAGAAGAAGAAGAAGAAGAAGAAGAAGAAGAAGAAGAAGAACAACAACAACAACAACAACAACAACAACAAAAGTACGGTAAGAACAACAGTACACAAACCACAGGAAGGCTCAGCAGTCAACTGGAGTGTCAGAAGAGACACTAAAGAAAGTGTAAAGAGAAGAAAATGCAGATATGACAACAGAAACCAGCCCAACTATAAGAAACAACTGCAGTATAGTCATTGCTAAGAGTAAAGCTTACTTAAGGAAGAGGGTCCTTTGGTGCACTGTCTGCAAGAAGCTAACTTAGAAAACGGTAAACAGAAAGGACAAAAAGATACCCTGTGAAGTGAGAAGTCAAAATAACCCTGAGGCATAATTTTATCACCTGAGAGACTGAACCAAATGCCAAATGTCCAAGACCTTAAAAGATTTGTGGAGCCCAAAGTCTCCAATGAAGGTGAGTAGCTACCACTGAGACAGGCTTAAGTTTCCAGCCCTGCAGAGACCGGGTCTGTGCTCCCCTTGGTCTCTTGAATTCATTATGTATTCATATAGCAGAGAGCTGCTGACTCCTTCAGCCTCAGCCAGTCATTGAGATGCCAGGTTTGCCCAATACCACCCTTCCTAGCTTTCCAAATATCTCAGTACACTTGTAGATCAGCACAGACTTCCCAGAAGATCCAGGCCCCACAGACTCTGAACCTTTCAGTGCCTCGGGCAACCTCTCTGCCTGGAGTTAGCAAATGTCTGTCCTTCACTTTCTAATAACTTATTCTCTCACTAATTGTGCTAAGTTTAGGCGTATCCACCAAGCATCAAGTTAAATTTAATCCTACAATGTGGCATAGAGGTGGAACCAGGTGGAGCTAATAGGAAGTGGTAATGGACCACAAAGCCTTTTATCTCAGTAGTGGATCAACTGCCCACCTTCCATATAATAATACCTTCAACTTTCTCAGATATCTGCACAGTTCCCACCAGCAAAAAGGCTCTTGGCCAGATGTGATTTCGTGACTTTGCACCTGTCAGTCTACAGAATCATGAGCTATATAAATATTATTCATAAACCACTTGATCTATAAGGTTCAATTACAACAAGAGAGAATGGATAATGACATCCCCATACATTTTGGGTTGAATCAACCTTTTCTGATTTGGCAAGCTCTGGGTCCAAATTTAGTGAAAAAAAATTTGTTCCATGCAAGAATCTATAACTTTACCTAACCTAAGGTCCTTTCATCAGCTGTTGGAGAGGCAGGTATGGCTAATGAACCAGCAGTGACCAGTTGCAGCACTGATCCAGAGCTTGTTAGATCTGAGAAAGTTGATCCAACACAGCAGGTAAGAGTGGGCCCTGCTTCTGTTTGGATTCTATTGGGTTTAGCAGTAGGAACCAGTCCAACTGAGTACATCTGAAGCAGGGCATGAGATATGTGGCTGCCCATAATAGGGCACAAGAGAAAGCAGGGTTGTTCATAAGGAGTAACTATGAATTATAGAAAGCTAAATACAGTAGTGCCTCCTGTCTATGCTGGTGCACCCATCTCTGCTTTGTTTTGTTGAGACAGGGTCCCATGTAACTCAAACTCACAGTGTAGCTGAGACTGCCCTTGAACTCCATGTCCTACTGCCTAAGCTTCCTAAATTCTGGGATTAAAATCATGAATCACCATATCATATTTGGCTTACATTCTTAGGGTGCTGCGATCTGGAAGCAAAGTGCACATAAACAAATTCATTCATTCATTCATTCATTCATTCATTCATTCATGAAAAAGTACAAATAAAAAACAACACTAAAATTAACCCATTCAATTCAATTTCCACACATTTCAGTAAACTTCCGTACAGTTAGAATATTTCTCTCTCTCTCTCTCTCTCTCTCTCTCTCTCTCTCTCTCTCTCTCTCTCTCTCTCTCCTTCCTTCCTTCTTCTGTCTTTCTTTGCTTATATGCAGAATCCCAACCCTATTTGGTACTTGCATGTAATGGATGACAGTGACCTCCAAAGATCTTGGCCAACCTTGGTTCAATTAGCTCACCACGCCACAACCTCCAGGTCTCTCACACACAATATTTTAGTCTCTCTGCCCAGACATATTCTGCACATCCTTCACCAGGATTTGCACAGAGAGTTTGTCTGATCCTCCCCTTCATGAATCCTATCTGACCACAATGCAACAAAAACTTAAAATAGACAGCAAAGAAAAGAATTGCCAATAACTATACAAACTGTTGGAGATCAAACAACTCATTACTGAATGATGAATGGGTCAAAGAAGAAATCAAAAAAGAAGTTTAAAATGTTCTGGAAGTGAAGAAAATGAAGCTCAACAAAACCTTTGGGAAATACTGAAAGTGGTCCTTCAAAGGAGATTTACAGTTGTACTGACTACAATAAAAAAAAATTAAAAAGACCCAAATGGTTTAATGATGTAACCAAGAATTTGTAAAAACAAAAACAAACCAAATTCAAATTCATTAGATGGACAAAATAATAAAAATCAGAGTTGAAATTAACGAAGCAGAAAGAAAGAAAATAATCAACAATTCTGGGATCTGAGTTTTTGAGATAAACAGGATTGACAGACCCTTGGCCCAAATAAGAAAGAAAGAAAGAAAGAGAGAAGCCGGGTGGTGGTGGCGCACACCTTTAATCCCAGCACTTGGGAGGCAGAGGCAGGCGGATTTCTGAGTTCGAGGCCAGCCTGGTCTACAAAGTGAGTTCCAGGACAGCCAGTGCTATACAGAGAAACCCTGTCTCGAAAAAAAAAAAAAAGAAGGCTGAAATTGCCACCAACTACAAGCCGGGCGTGGTGGCGCACGCCTTTAATCCCAGCACTCGGGAGGCAGAGGCAGGCGGATTTCTGAGTTCGAGGCCAGCCTGGTCTACAAAGTGAGTGCCAGGACAGCCAGGACTACACAGAGAAACCCTGTCTCGAAAAACCAAAAAAAAAAAAAAAAAAAAAAAAGAAAGAGAGAGAGAGAGAGAGAGAGAGAGAGAGAGAGAGAGAGAGAGAGAGAGAGAGAGAAAGAGAGAAAGAAAGAAAGAAAGAAAGAAAGGGAAGGAAGGAAGAAACAGAGGACCCAAATTAACAGAATCATGAATGAATAGGGAAACATTACAAAATACCCCCAAGGATATTCATAATATTATAAGGGTTTGTTTTTAAAACCTATACTTCATTAAGTTGGAAAATCAAAAGAAATGGATGAACTTCTAGATTGAGCCAAATCACCAAAATTAAACCAAGAAGAGATCAAGACTTAAACAGACCCATAATAAATAAGGCAATTAAAATAGTAATAAAAAGCCTTTCAACTAAATGAAGTCCAGAGCCAGATGGATTCACAGAATTCTGTGAATTTTAAAGAAAACCTACAACCAACACTTTTTAAACTAGTCAAAAGCAGAGACATAAGGAGCAGTCCCAAGTTTCAAGAAGCTGGTATCACTCTAATATCAAAATCAGGGAAACACACAATAAAAAATGGAAAACTACAGACCAATATCCTTGCTAAACATAGATTTAATTTTTCTCAATAAAATACTTGCAAACTGAACAAACATCAAAAACACATTATCCACCATGACCAAGTTGGATTTATTTTGGACATGCGGAGATGGTTCAACATATGCAAATCAATAAATACAATAAATCAGGTAAATGTACTTAAAGACAAAAACTATATGATCACCTCAATAGATGAAGAAAAAATTTTTGACAAAAGCTAATACGCATTCATGATAAAAGAATAAAAGTAGACTCATATTATTTACCTTACACACACAAAAAAATAACTTTTAATGAATCAAATACCTCAGTGTGAAATCTGATGTACTGAAACTGGTAACAGAAAACATAGTACCATACAGGGTGTTGGTATAGGAAAGAACTTTCTGAATAGGAACCCATTTGCTCAGAAACTGAGACCGTCAATTAACAAGTAAGACTTCACAAAACCAAAAGCTTCTGCAGAGCTGAGGAAACATTCAGTTGAGTAAATAGCAAACCCACAGACTCAGAGGGGATCTCTGCTAGCTATACATCTGACAGGGGACTAATATCCAAAATATATAAAGAACTAAAATAAAGCAAAGGGGGAAATCCATTCAAAAAATGAGCTTGGAATCTGAACATGGAATTCTCAAAAGAAAAAAAAATGGCTAAGAAATAGCTTTACATGCTATTGTCCATAGAAGTAAGAAAATGCAAAGCAAAGCAAAATCTGATACTTCATCTTACACCAGACAGAATGGCAAAGAGCAACAAGACATCTGACAATAAATGCTGGAGAAGGTGTGGGAAAAGGGGAATTGTCATTCACTGCTGGTGGCAGTGGTACGACTGGTGCAAACTGGTACAACTACTATGGAAAGCAGCATAGAGAACTCTCAAAAAACTAAAAATATATTTACCAAATGACCCAGCTGTATCACTGTTTGGTATATGCTCAAAGAACTCGGAATCTTACTCCACACGGCTGCTCTATTCATAAGAGCTAGGAAATGGAAACAACTTGGATGTCATTCAACTGATGAATGGAAAGTGAATATGTAACAATACACATTATAGAATTCTACTCAGCTTTAAAAAAATGAACTCATGAAATTTGCAGGTAAATGGATGTAACTAGAAAAGATCATACTGAGTGAGGTAATCCTGACCCAAGGAGACACTTGTTAAATGTTATCTCATCTGTGGCACTTAGCTCCAAATCTTCAGAGATGAATGCATAACCTGGAGTAACATAAAACTATGAAATTAAATAAGCACCATAGTGCTGGGGAACAATAGAGAGGGGAGTAGCAAGGTGTAAGTGATTTCAAAGGAGAAATGAAAAGAGCAAGGGGAAGAGACTTGTAAGTAGAGCATCAAGAGAGGGGTAAATACAGAAGGATGAAGGAGCTTAAAATAACAGTAAAAATATCTGAAAATTTATATGAAATCATATTATCTGCCTAAAACTGTGTATTACACACAGACAGATAGATAGATAGATAGATAGATAGATAGATAGATAGATAGATAGATAGATAGACAGATAGATAGATAGCATATCTGATTCTAACCTGAAAACTTTTTCCATACCTCCATGCCTTCATGGAGGAAAAATATGCCTCCATAAATTCTTAACTGCATTAAAAATATTCGCCCTTATACCCATAGATAAGTGTAGCTCTCACCCCTCATCAAGAAATCTCTCTTTGCAACAGATGGAGATGATTACAGAAAGCCACAATCAATTCAAGTGAAGAGAAAAGTGATCATTTGCTGCCCAGCCCCAACTGGTGCATCTACAACACAACTCTTGCACCTAAAATTCAATGACTATTGTGGAAGAGGGAGTAGAAAGACTGTAAGAGCTGGGGCACAGGAAGTTTGCTGTGAGGTTGCATCTCCTAGAATGTCAGAGAAGATGCACCCATGAAATCTTATCAACATGGTTGCCTAAACAAGATCTATATGAGGATAACACCAATAGACATGCTAATATGATAATGGGGTCTCAACCCTAGACAAAGAACTATAGGAACTAATGAATGCTGAGAATGAAATAGTCTTTCCCAGGCAAAAGACCCCAAACTGATAAGCCTTTTTAATGCAGAATATCTCTGTCTTCATACAATATAACCAAAGTAAAGCAGAATTCCATGAGATCCATGAAAAAAAGCTCCCAGAACTACTTAACTAATGTAGTAGTCATGTAATACATGACTAGAAACCAGACTGCATTTCCATATTTTACCGCAACCAACAACAAAAAATTAAAGTTAAAAAAAGCCCATAAATAGAAACAACAAAAACCACTGAATACCTAATTATAAGTCTAACATAGACAGGATCCATGAGATGGAAAATGGTGAAATTCTGTTGAAAGTGATTAAAGACCTAAACAGAGACACACATCCTATCCAGGAGTCCACTCAAATTGACTTCAGCTTTAATAATTGCAGTCAAAATTCTAGCAGAATGTTTTTAAGATTTATTTTATGTATGCAAGTGTTTTGCTTCTTGTATTAAGTAAGCACATGTGTGTGTGTGTTAAGTGCAGGAAGCACCCATGGAGGCCCAGAACATGGCATCGATCCCTTGGAACTTCAGTTACCCATGAGTTACCATGTGCATGCTGGGAACCAAAGCCATATTCTCTGCATTAGCAGCAAATGCTCTTAGCCACTGAGCTATCTTTCCAGCCCATAGTGGGCATTCTTATGCACATCAATATGATGATTATAAAATGTGTGTGGAAAGATAAAGAAACTCACACAGGCAAGACAATCTTTCTAAAAGATTGATTTATGCATTTTATGTTTATCAGTGTTTTGTCTGCGTGTACGTCTGCATACCAGACAAGGCATTGGATCTCACAGAACTATAGACTATAGATGGTTATGAGCTGCCATATGGATGCTGGGAATTGAACTCAGGAACTCTGGGAAAATGTTCAGTGCTCGTAATCACTGAGTCATCTTTCCAATCCTGGCAATACAATTTTGAAAGAAAACACAACTGGAAAAATGCATGTCATCTGGTGTCCAGAACAATTTTACTTACTTCGACTGGAGTTAGGAAGTGTGGTCGTGTTGATATACCAGACAAAATTCAGAGAATGCCAAATGTAAAACTTAACAAAACTTTGAAGAGTGGATCAGTAAGATGGCTTAGCAAGTAAAGGTGCTTGCCACCAGGCGTGGCAACCTGAGTATGATACCCAGGACTCCTGGTAGAAGAAAAGGATGGAGTCCCTGAAGCTGGCTTCTCACTGCCCCAAGCATGCCCTGACCACACACACACCATAGATAAGTAAATAAGTAAATAAATAAATAAATAAATAAATAAATAAATGTAAAAATAACTTAAAACTTTGGACAAAAGATAAAAGACAAACCTTGTAATCTTGGGATAAAGAGTTTCGACATGTGACACCAAAATCATGACCAACAAAAAGAAACATTAATAAATGACTTTATTAACAATTAACCACTTTTACTCTGTACATCATTCTGTCAAGAGAATGAAAAACAAACCACAGACTAGAAAAGAACTTTCCCAAGTTTCACAGAGGAGAGGTGTTCAGAAGGAGCTCTCTAGACTTAACAGTAAGAAGGTGAAAAGTATAGCTTTATATGTGCAAAGGGTTTGAACAGTTTGGTAAATATGATACATGAGCACAGAGAAGGGCTGCTTGGCACCCTCAGCCACGAGGAAATACTAGTTCAAACCATGAGATTTCAGCACACACATGCATGCACGCAGGCACACACACACACACACACATACACCAAAGGAAGTCAAGTGAGAGAGAGAACACCAAGGAAACTCAAGGACATGTAGAGATGGGAACCCTCTGAAAGCATCTTTAGCCTTGTACTTTGAATTCCCTGTCCTGGGAATGAAAGAACTTAAGACAACTTAAGTATCCTGGGTGCTGTGTGCCTACTATGTGCTTTCCAATTCAGTTTAAGGATGATCTTTATGAGTCTGAATTTTTTTAATCAATGTTAATTGAAAAGATATTTAAGGGGGTTTGCTAATTACCTTTTTCTAAGAATAAAATTCAAACCAGGATACACTTTAAAGCTCTGACTTTATTAGCAGTGGCAGAAAGATCAATACCAGAGGAAAAAGTAATAGTGCTTTAAAATGTGCCTTTTTTTTAAAACACATAATGGTAAGTGATAAAGTTGTACATTTCTTCAACTGAAGGACAGTGCTCCCCAAAGAGATGTTAGTCCCACTGGAATCCATCCACACTGAGCTACAAAGAGCCGAAACTGATCACAAGATATTCTGAGCAAGCACAGCTTGCTATGTGTGGGCCCCTTTGAGCACGTGACTCCTGTGTATTTTAATTTTTTCAATAATTCCTTTCTATTTTATTTTTATGTGCATTGGTGGTTTGCTTACATGTATGTCTGTATGGGGACATCAGACTCCATGGACTCCAACTTACAAACAATTGTGAGCTGCCATATGGGTACTTGGCGTTGAACCAGGTTCCTCTAGAAAAACAGCAAGTGCTCTTAACCTCTGAGCCACCTATTTAACCTATCCTGTGTATCTTTTTAAAGTGTAGGGTTTATAAATTCATCAAACACAAACTCTTCATTAGAAGTAATAGAACTTAGAGATGCTTCCTCACCCAAGCCCCAGACATTGTCTCCCTTAGGCACCCTGGGTGTCCCCAGAACCCACTGGATGCTGTGGAAAATGCCAAGAATACAATGTCTCAAAGTTGCTTGTGGTTGAGGTAGACTCAGATCACTTTTCTTCAACCATAGTTCACATAGATGGGCTAAAAATGGCGGAGTTGGGAGAGCATAAGAAGCAAAGCATATCAGAGACACTAGACGAGGTGCAGAAGCCCTTCCAGGAGGCAGATAAGTTGAAGCCAACCTTCTAAGGATGGAGCCTGGCACCTGGCTGTCTACTATCCTCTTCTTCCTGTATATGTGCATAAGATTTCCTAATTTAAACAAAAACCTAAGAGTTTCGAGGGTGTTGCCCTGAAAGGTGCTATCCCTTCTATGGGCTCTCAATATTCCCCCTCTTTCATTTAAAGCAGGCATAGTCAGAGACAGTGCCTCAAATCTGACAGGTGATGAACAGAAAGCCAGACTTTCCCACAGCACTGAATAGAGAAAAGAGAGGAACTACCAGCTCCTGCCATCTGTACTGCCAGCAGAGGCTCACCCTGGGCCTGGCCCAGTGAGGATGGGGGACATAGGAGTACAACTGTGCCCTATGTCATGTGCCCAATGCCAAAGAATGTTCTGCTGTGATCATCTCCTGAGATGTAAGAGACCAAGCTTGAACAGCTCAGAGAAATTCTAACACCAAAGAACCTTGGGGTTCACCTCAGATGAGAAAAAGACCCACCTAATGGAAGTTCCCATCAAGCCTGAATGCCAGTTTGAAATGCAAGAATTGTCAGGCCCTATTTGTGCAGGATGCCTGATGATCCACATAGAAACTCAACACTGACTCCTTTTAGTCTTTAATTTGGAAAATAAATGGCTTAATATTTATGTTCTTTCACCAGTGAGTGAAACTGGAGAGTATGGGATGACAAATGAGCCTCCGATTTAGCACGAGAATGATGAAACCCTCAACTCCATCGTGAAGTTGATCTCTACCCACAGATCCCAGCTTAAGCAATCTTAGACCAGTCTGGCAAACAGCTCATGAAGATATTTTGGTGCCATTAAGCTTCTTCTCAGGAAACACACACACACACACACCACACACACACACACACACACACACACACACCACACACCACACACACACACACACACACACACACTACATAGCATGCGTGTGTGGCGCTGCAATGAAGTGTGCACTTACCTCCAGCAGCAGCCGTCCTTCCTGCACAGGGAACCCTCTGTATGAGTGTTCTTCAGGTGACAGGGCTGGAGCTGACCATACACATGTCTCCTGCAAGGCTGTCAGAAAAGAATGAACAAATAAGCTCTCTGCAGAGCTCAGGCCTGCTGGTGGTTCTTAAGTCACATGTTTCTTGTATTTCCCTGACTTTTACCCCATTGTTCGTGCTATATGTCCAACTTGGGCTATGTTATTGTCCTAAGCAGGATATGCAGAATCACCATGAAGTCCTAGAAAGCTGTATTGTTGGCAGGTAGAGCCAGCTGAAGCTCTAGGCCAGCATGGATCTAGAAGGTGCCTAATGTAGAAATGTACCCAAATTCATGTAGTATTCTGCCTCATCTTGGAAACGGCTCTTAGCTCTCCCATCTACCCAGTCTTGAGACAATGTGTGGCTTCCTGCCAGGTCCCCTCTATGAACAAGGATCCCAGGGTCCCTGCAAGTACCTCCTGAGACCCAATACCATTGTATCCCAACACCACTGGTAGTTACCCTTTGGAAGATAGCTGGCCTGTCTTCTGCTTCCAGGCTAGGCCAAGGCTCCCTGAGTCCGCCCATCTCCCATACCCTCATCTCCCCTGGAAGGGAGCAGACAAAATGCCCTCACCTGGAGGTAAAGGAAGTCCCTTGAGGATGCTCACTCCCTCCAAAAACTGCTCCTAGACCTATGAAGGTGCCCACCTTCCTGGTACCCCTATCCAAGTCTGGTTTGATGGCTTTGGGATGGAAATTTCAAGGTTCTCTTACTAAGCTGGATTTGAGTCTATGGCAAGCTGACTCCCCCTCTACCCTCCAGGAGACCCAGTCCCAGACAAAAAGTTCCATTGTTGAAGGGCACAGCATTCTTAAAAGTAATCTCATTGCCTGTTCACAGCTCACCTCATGCTGAAAAGGATGGGTTTGCTGGGCTGTGTATAATATTCAGAAATAAAAGTAGCATTTGAATCAAAGTTCTATCGTTTTTGTGTCACAAGGCTTGGCCTTGGCAATCCCTGATGCCCAGGGGTGGTGGTATTGTTTTGCAATTCTTGTCTAGAATCTGAGCCTCATTGTGGCTCCATGTCTCCCTTTCTGAGTGGTTCCTACCAGTCTACCATCAACTGGTCCCATGAAACTGAACTCCCCCCCTTTCTGGACCTCTCAATGTCTCCAGAGGTTCTAAGCATCCTTGGAAATTAATAGTTACCCAGGCTCCCAGAAAACTCTCCTACTCCGGGATCCAGATACTGTTTAATACTCTGCCCAGCCCCACAACAGCCCTATACCTGGTCCTCAGAGTTAGAGCTTTTCTAGCTTCACCCAAAGCTGTTGTTTCTGTGGCTGGCAGTCTCCACTGTCCCAGAAAGTCCACGGAAACTTCAGACAGTCCTGCCCACATGCAAGAGTTTTAGCAGGGATAAAGGGCCCTGTGTAACAGGCTACTCTCTCCAGGGAAGACTATGAGACTGTGACCCCAATGGCAATGACATGAACTTTGGGACCTGGTTTCTTTCTCTTCCATTTTCAAAAGGCACCATTTCTTGCTCTTGTCTCCCTTAACTAGTGAGACTGGGTTTTCTGTTCACTACACTAAGAAACGAAGGTACCATTTTCTTTGTCAGAACTCAGGTCCCTCCTGGGAAACTTGAGCCTCTGATGCCTCTCAGGCAGTGGTTCCCAACCCTAACCCTAACCCTTTAATACAGGTCCTCATGTTGTGGGGATCCTCCAAAAAATTATTTTCGTTGCAATTTCATAACTGTAATTTTGCTACTGTTATTAATTATAATATAAATACTTTTGAGATAGAGGTTTGCCAAAGGAGTCATGAACCACAGGTCGAGAAACGCTGCTCTAGGGCAGAGGGATGGAGGAATCAGACTCCTTGAAGCCTCCCTGCCAATCCTTCTTCACCACTTATCTCCCCAGTCTGGGCCTCCCACACCAGAAACATTCATACATTGAGTTTTCAAATGTGTCTTCAGGAGGCCTCGGAGGGGTCCACATTATTGTTTCCTTCTTCAGGATCTGTTCTGCTTCCCCTCTGGCAATAGAGAACTTAGAGACTAGCAGCCAAGCAGAGGCACTAAGAGTCCTTGGGGAACAACCCCAAACCCCTGGAAAATGTGCCATGGAAACTGCAAGAGTGAAACGAGCTGCTGTCGTCATGAGCTTGGGGTTGAGGGATGGGTGAGGAGAACAGGACAGGAAGATTCAGCCTGTGTGGGTCCGATATAAAGATATAAACCAAGGCACCTGCCGCGGGGGCAGATTCCCAGCGGAGTGTTTCCTGATGGTCTGTCTCCCTGCAGAGGAGCAACGTTCCCAGCACCTCAGAGATTGCACAAGACTTCCAGAGGACTTAAGCTAAGATGGTCAAGGAGCCAGTATGCGTGTTGTGCCAGACCGCTGAACCGCTGAGCACAGAATCTGACCAGATCTTCAGTACCACCCTCCCTCCCCCCAAACACTCCAACCCCTAAAGGCAGCTCCGCCTCTAAACGCGGCTAAGTCCAGCCTAGGCTGAGCTTCTGGGACTCCGCCACCCCCATCGCGTGCCTGGCGCCTCCGGCTTCCTCCTGCGGCCACAGGCGTCACGCGATGGCTGCGATTGCGTGCGAGTGAATGGGGCCCCGCCCGATAGGCGTGGGGGTAAATTGGTTAGGGGCCTAGACCCGAGGGAAAGGGACAAAAGTGTGGCGGGGGCTGGGTGGGACCGGGATGGGAGGGTTTTGGATTGTTGCACCTCGAGGTCGGGTCCAGGAAACTCCTGCCTTGCTCCGGTAGCCGGTCAGCTGCAGCAGGATGTCTTTTCTAAGTTAAGGGTTATGGAGGTCACCAGGACCCCACACAGAGCTAGCGAGTAAGTGTGCAAGAGCCAACAGAGGGGTGCGTTAATTCACGCGCGTTAGAGAGTCTACTCACTACTTCCCTCTGCTTTCTCCAAGGCCCGCCGCCCCCTATAGGCCTTCCCCTCCCCAGCAGGCTTGTCTTCAAGGCATCAATCACAAGTTTGTACCAGCTCTGAGCTGCTGTGGCCTCTGACATAAAGAGGGACCTACTGGGGCCGCTCACTTGGAAATGAGCTGGATTCCTGTGCACTGTGCCCAGCTCCACCTAAACCCACGGTTTCCTGTCAAATAGTTATTCCCCCTACAACTATAGGTGCAAGAGGACCTCACCCCAGGAAACTTAGTCTCTTGAGATTCTCAGGGACACTTGAAGAAGTCCCCAATTGGTCACAATCAACTGAAACCAACAAATCTTTCACTTCTCTTATTTCCTGAAAACTTAAAGTAGTTTATTTGGAGCAGCAAGAATTCTGAAGAGTTACCATGGAGGCAGTTGAAGTTTCTACACACAGCAGTGCAGGGAGTGCAGGCTACCCTGGACAACCAACTTCCCAGTAACATATTTCCCTTTCTCTACAACTCAGCAGACAAGTGGGACCCCATCAGTTGATGCTACACACATACAAATCTAGTGACTTCTTGGTGTCAGTTTAGCAAAATGTCCTCTGTGGAGGAGATACCAGAAGTCTGAACCATCTCTGCTCCTGAAAATGCCTTTCTCTCAGTTTAGTGAAGTCAATTCCTACACCAGAATGGTGTGTCTGATCAGGCCAGCCATTCCTATAGTTACTTACGTTCTCCCTGGACTTGCCATGGTCAGAGACAAAGCCTGAGCAAGACAAGGCCGAGCAAGCCGACTAGAGCAGAGATATTACAGAATTTTGGCTAAAGTTTCCTGGGTGTTTTCTAAAGCTAACGTTTCCTTTAGGTTGTCAGTAGATAGAGACGTGGGTCCCAAGCAGAGCAGGAAGGAAGGGTACAGAAAGGATAGGAGAAAGAAGCAAACAGGGAGATGGTAAGAAGAGAAATGGGTATGTGAGATGCCTCTACTCAACACTCACCCAGACTCTCCTGGCATTAAGCTGGACTGCCCTCCTTGGACAGTTAAAATCTCTGATTCAGCCCCTGGGCAAGGAAGAGGCTTGGCTGGAATTTCAGTAAGCCAATCAGCTTTAGTGTCCCAGAACTGGGAAGGACAAGACTCGGTCTACAGCACCACAGTCTACTATGAACCGAAGACCCAAGTAAGCAGCAGGGCAGAAACAGGATGGACAGACTTAAGATGACACATTGTTCAGGTCTTGTACTAAGGTCATATAGGGCTTCAAGGTTCTATCAGCCAAAATCTGTCCCACATCCTACTTCATGTAAAGAAGGTGTCAGGACCCACAGACTTACAGGAACATTGCTGCAGTTCCAAGGTACAGAGCTGTCAAGCTCGCTGGCAGGACATCCAGAAGATCCCAGAGGGCAGGAACAAATAATCATAAGGAAAACTTCTGAATTCCTAGCTACTCTATCTTGAGAAAGCTCCAGAAGTGACATTGCCTAGCTATGGGCAGGTTCCCTGAGAATGTCGTAGTACTGAAGAGGCTGCCATGGTGACATCAGGAGTTAGTTCCACACTCTTGTACTCAAGGAGCCCTTCTGTGCATCTAGGATGTTCAGTCTCACTAAAATATGAGGTGCATGGTGCTCATCTATGAATAAGGCAGCCTGATGACTCCCTGATGGACCTGCCAGGGATCCGGGCAGAGGATTCCTGTCACATGTGTGGGATCTCATTGATTCGGAGAAAAATCCAGGAGTCCTTAGAAAGGACAAGTCTGATCCCCCTTGTTGACTGGCTTTAGATGTTGGAGTGAACAAGTCCACACCCAAGGACAGTACCCAGGGCCGTGGCTAAGGTTGTTTTGATATGTGTGAGCTTCCCAGTCACACTGCCTCCAATGTCTGGGGGTATCATCCGAATCAGGGTCCAGTGAGGCAGGTAAGGCTTTCCTAGTGTGGATGGTGTCACGCAACTGCTGAGGCCTGAAGAGAATGGAAGTTGGTGAGGGAGAAATTTCCCTTTCCTCCTGCCTCTGGGTGAGCTGAAACATAGCCTCTCATTTACATCTGCTCCTGATTCTCAGTTTGGACTTAGGCTGGATCGTGACATCCATTTCCCTGGGGGTTTCCCATGGATTCTGCTTCCATGACCACATGAACCAATTCCTCACAATTTCTGCCCATGGTGATCTGTTTCTCTAGGGAATCCTGATAAATACATGTCTGTCTTAGTAAATACACATCTGTCTTAATTAGGGTTTTACTGCTGTGAACAGACACCATGATCAAGACAACTTTTAGGAAGGACAAATTCATTTGGGCTGGCTTACAGGTTCTGAGATTCATTCCATTATCATCTTGGCATTGTCCAGGCAGTCATGGCACAGGAGGATCTGAGAGTTCTACATATTGTTCCAAAGGCAAACAGAAGAAGACTGGCATCCACAGGCAGCTATAAGGAGGGTCTCAAAACCCACTCCTATAGTGTCACACTTCCTCCAACAAGGCCACACTTCCTAATAGTGCTACTCCGTGGGCCAAGCATATTTAGACCACCACAATGTGCAAGGCTGAGTTGGGGTAAAATGTCAATATTTCAGCATCAGATAGGAACCCAATCTCCATATTGTGTCTGATCTCAAGGCTCCACGCTGTATATTAGGTCAGCATTTTTTACGCTGTTTTCTCCTCCAGCAATCTAAAGAGGTTAGACAAGTGTAATGGAGTGAGTAAGTTCCCGTCACTTCAACCTAGCTGCTAGCTGCGCCTTACCTGGAACTTTACCAACTACTAGCCTTTGGAATCTCTGCGATGACTACTTATCATTTAAAAATATCTTTTCATTGCTCAATCCCTCAGCCAAGAAAAGACATCAGGAATAGGAATGAACACCCACCCAAACGTGGCACTAAAAATTTGGAGCACAGTCCAAGTTGTGTACTACAGCAAGTTGCTGTCTTTGACATATAATTTCCACATTTTCCAAAATACATTGATTAAAGATTTCACACTTTCAAACAGCTCACAAAGAACCACAAAGTATACATTTCCTGTGAGCCACTGAGGACTGGTCAAAAGGCAGCCATGTTCTCATCTCTTCCTAACCACTTGCTGAAGGCATTTGCTTCTTCCCACAGGCTCTGCAGTATCTCCAGGCACGCATGTGTCCTTCAGAGGAGAAACACAACCCTTGCCTTCAAATACCTGTCATTGTGGAAGATGAAACCCAAACTAGCTCATTGTAAAAGGGAAGACCATGATTTGGGCACAATGCAGATCTATATTCTTTTTATGATATGAAGTGTAGCTAAAACTGGATCTTCTCATGAAGTTTTATCAAGAAATGTTTCAAACATTCAGCAAACAAGCAAGAGAAACTTCTCCACTGTCCGTGAGGGTTCAAAAGGTTTTTTTTTTTTAATGTTTGTTTTAAAATAAAATATTTTAAAGTCAGAGATGTACTAAGTTAATAAATTCATGATATCCAGGTGTGAATATCACCATGAGTAAGGCACCCTATAAGACTCACCAAACTCCCACAGCCCACAACTAAACACTGTCCTAGCCACTCAGACTGGGTGCCCTGCTCAGAGGTCAGAAAGAATATATACTCCACTTTTAGACAATGGTCTGAGAGTGGAGGATGAAAGCTCAGAAGCAGAGCACTTGGTTATCTATAAGTTCAATTCTCAGCAAGACACACACAGTCACGTGCACGTACACACCACAAACCCCCATAAATAAATCTGTAGGTTTAGATCATCCAAAACCTCCTACTTTAATAAGGCTTCTTAAACACTTCAACCTTCCTTATAGCCCACTGACCAAAGGTAGGGAAGAAGAAAGGTTAATAAGAAACAGGGGTAGGGTGGGGAGAATGTGGACCTGTTTAGAAGTAGTTCTTTAGAGCAATTCCAAACACAAATTCAGTAGTGACAATCCAATCCAATTGGTAAACACCAAACGTGAATTAGTAACAACAGCTTGATTCAGAAGAAACCCTGAGGCTCCACCAAATCAGCATGAGTCCATGAAAGCTGCAAGAAGCAGCTGGGATACCATGAGAAGTCTTTGGAAATTTTCTCTCTACTAAGTCACGACAAGTGAAAGTCAGTGAAGACCAGCAAAGTATTGCAAGGTAAACCAATGCAAGAACATCCTCTAACCCTCTGTGGGGTTATATTTATACCCTTTCCAAATATCACGAGCCCTCTCAACTGTTCACTCCAGCAAAACATCATATATTCTTTCATCAGACAGCTTCCAGAAAATCATCACATGACACAACTGAGTCTCCACAGAAACCAGAGATTTCCACTTCATAAATCTATAGTTACCTGTCAGCAAATTCATAAATAACAGCAGCATGGAGCTTGCCTGCCTGCCTGCCTGCCTGCCTGCCTGGCAATCATCTGAGTCTTCATCTTCACACAAATAAATTATACATCACCATAGGTCACCAGCTCCTATCAGGGTTTTGCTGTAATTAGGATCAATAGATAGACCGAGTTTAGTAAAACATCCTGGGATCTTAATTTCAGATACACGGGACCTATAAAGACATACCTACCCACTTGCTCCCTGTAGTTGCTTCCACATTTAGCATCGGTCATCACCAATCTCTGACTTTATACAGCAGAGACTGAGATACCACATGCAAGCCAAACATAAGGAGAAACACTGAGCAGGGAGCCAAAGAAGTTCTCCTGGAGACTGGGGATGAGGGATGATGTCAAAGGTGTGAGATCAGGTAAATCATCTGAGGGGATGGACTTTAAATAAAGATCTGAATGAAGCAATCCTATGATGGCTACAAAAAGGGGCTCTTAACCCTAAGGAAGAACCAGAAACCCAAATAGACAGCTGTACTACCAGGAGAATGGCTGGGAGATGTTGTCTTAGTTAGTTAGGGTTTTACTAATGTGAACAGACACCATGACCAAGGCAAGTGAATAAAAAACAACATTTACTTGGGACTGGCTTACAGGTTCAGAGGTTCAGTCCATTACCATCAAGGTGGGAGCATGGCAGTATCCAAGCAGATATGGCACAGGAGGAGCTGAGAGTTCTATGTCTTCCTCCAAAGGCTGCTAGTGGAAGACTGACTTCCAGGCAACTAGGATGAGGATCTTAAGCCCAGACCCACAGTGACACACCTACTTCAACCGTGTCACACCTATTCCAACAAGGCCACACCTCCAAATGGTGCCACTCCCTGGCCCAAGAATATACAAACCATCACAGATGTCAGCCTTTCAGGACAGGAAACTGATAGGTGGCAATGAGAATGGAATGAAGCACATGGTCATGGCCCCACTCTCTGGGAAGGAGAGGGTGAACAGTGTCCCTGCTGACTGAAGCACCCTGAAAACCAGTAACCCTGGCTATAGGGAGCTCACAATTGCCATATATGCCAAAACAGATATATGACATAACCTGGTTTCATGAGCTGCCCCTATCTTCTCAGCCTCAGAACCGGGGCTGCATTAGTGACATGTCATCTGGAGAACAGAGACTCTTTCAGTCCTTTCTGATCCAGACACAGAACCCCTGGATATCACCATTTCAAGAGTCCACAGATACTCTAGCACACTAGCACAGAAAGCTGAAGCTTCATCAGCCCAACTAGGCCAACTGTGCAGTGCACTGTGGGCAGAGGGGCAGCATCTTGGTCCAAGCAGTGCCCTGATATCTTAGGGTTTTACTGCTGTGAACAGACACCATGACCAAGGCAACTCTTATAATAATGTTTAATTGGGGCTGGCTTACAGGTTCAGAGGTTTAGTCTAGTATCATCAATACAGGAGCATGGCAGCATCCAGGAAGGCATGGTGCAGGAGTAGCTGAGAGTTTTATATCTCCATTTGAAAGTTCCTAGGAGAAGACTAGCTTCCAGGCAGCTAGAATGAGGTTGGGTCTTAAAGCCCATGCCCACAATGACATACTTCCTTCAACAAGGTCACACCTACTGAGGCCTGAGTTCTACTCCCTGAGCCAATTGTATTCAAACCACTATACCTGAATAAGGGACAGGAACTCAAGCACAGCCAGCTAATTCCCTCAAGATGGAGAAGTTTTGGTACTTGCCCTAGGCTAGGGCACCTCCTTATTCCTGTTGAAAATGCCCCTCCTTTGGGATATAGCCTCCACAGTTTATGCCCACAAAGCATCTCTTCCAGAAGCAGAAGTTGGTATGATCAGCAACCGGCACTAGCCTCTTGGGTCCTGAGTTTATATCCTTCAGCATCCTATGTCTGTTGCCAAAGCAACTCCTTCTATAATCCCTGGGGTCTAAACCACGAAACACTTAAATACTGCTGAATGATGCCACTGAAGAATTCACAGAGGTTACAGCTGAGTTCACCAGGAATTACCTATATTTTCAAGACTGAGACTTGGCTCCTACCCTTCATCATCGACAAACATCAACTCAGACCTAATCTAAAACCAGATGTTAAGTTCCTGAATGATGAAACTAGAAAAAGAAAACAGGGGAAATATTTCAAGATATTAGAAAATGGGAAATGTCACGATGGCTCAGTGGGTAAACATGTTTACTGCCAAACCTAACAAACTGAATTTGCTACAGGACCTAAATGGTGCACATGGTAGAAGAATAGGCACACACACACACACACACACACACACACACATGCTTACACACCCCATGGCTGGGGAGAGAAAGGGAGAATAATGTAATATAAAATATAAATTAAAAATTAAAAATCTAATATAAGAAATATAATTCTATACCTCACTTCTGAGTGAACAGCCAAAGAAAACAAACTTGTCAAAGAGACACCTGTGCTAACTCTAGCACCATTATAATAATCAAGACATGGAATCAGCCTGGATATTCATGGATGAATGAATAAATATAGAAAATGTGATGAATAAACATAATAAAATACTATTTATCAATAAAAAGGATGAAAAGCTACTGTTTACAGGAAAAATGAGAGAACTGGGTGCTGTTATGTTAAATGAAGAGCCAAGCATTGAATTTACCACATGTTCTCATTTATTTGTGGAGGCTAAAAATGTTCATCTCCCAGAAGTAGAAAGAACAATGATCATTCAGAGGATGGAAAAGATAGTTTGAAGAGAAACAGAGAGGGTGGATAATGGCTACAAAAATGAAGTTGGAGGCAGGAAGTAGCTCTGAAGGCTGGAGTGAGAGCTCACTCTTCCAGAAGACCTGGGTTCAGTTCCCAGCACACATGTAGTAGTTCACAACTAAGTGTAACTCAAATTCCAGAGAATCCAATGGTCTCTTCTGGCACCTACAGGCACTGTATGCATGTGGCACACAGACATGTGTACAGACTGTTTAGTCATATACATAAAACAAATCTCAAAAAGAGAGAAAACAACAAAATAGGGTTTACTTCACAAATGTAATAATGGTTCAAAATGATTGATATACATAATGCCTTAATTCTAAAGACAAAAGGAGAAAATGGTAATAACTCTAGCTTGAGCATTATACATGTTTCTGTAAGTATGATATACATTTTGCTCTATCAAGAAGCATAAATAATATATTCCAATTAAAGGTTCAAATTTAAAAGTAAAAACAATTGAAGGAAATAAAGGTATGCAGGTAATAATTTCCAGGTTTGCAGGCTGCAGAAATAATATTTCTACAAGCCAGACAAATCTCCACTTATACCTACTCCCTGCCATTTCATGTTCAAGCACTGCTTAGGACTGTCTTGTTCTAGCTTCCACAGCCACTGCTGTGCACTCCTCTGCCCTGAATATCTGTAACTGCATCTCTGTAAGTGATGAAGTTGATCATGACAGTGGTGGTGAGAAAATGCTCCACACAGATGTATGTGCACATCCAGTCTTGAGAACACAGCCTCTTTGCAGGCTCTGCCATTCCTTGACCCTTTCCTTTCCTCCTATTCCCCAGGACTTACACCTTCCCCATGCAGTGAGGTCCTTGGGGCACACTGCAGACTCAGGCCTCACAGACCACTTCCTGTGTGCTGTTTTCTTGATGCTTCCAATTGACTTATTTAGAGATGTTAAACTTTAAAAAAAAAAACTTTTAAAAACAGCACACTATGCCCAAATTATTTTGCCATAGACTCCCCTGAAGTTTAACCAATGGGTGCAGAAAGATCACTGTCAAGTCATTGGCTGGAGAGCTGTGGTTCCCCCGACAGTCCAGTTTTCTTCTGTCAGGTCTCTATGAAGACCACAATTCAGACAGTGGAAGACTGACGATTCCTCATGATTAGAAAAGAAGATGCATCTTTATCAGGAAGACCATCATGTCATGCTGGGCTCAACCCAAGATGCTTTTTGGTGTGATACATGACATCTTCTTGGACGCTCTCAGTAGGTCAAATACAACCACTGAGGATAACGAATACTAGTTCTCTCCTTTATGTTCTTTCCCCTTGACACAAAAAGATTATTTTGTAAAGACTTAACACTGCTTCTCACCACAGTTTCACCATTACTCTTCGTATTTATTGCATTATTTGCTTGAATCAACTATGGTTCAATGGCCACTGGCTTTTAGCTCTCCTCTTTTATGTTTGTCTCTCCTACACTTATTGTCTAGTAATATAATACAGAGAAAATTTCTCACTGTTTATTTAGTTTGTTCATCTCTACTAGAGTACACTGATAGAAAAATCCTGTTTTATTCATGTAGTTATCAGCCATTACTACCACAAGTCTTTTTAATGCTGAAATCATCCCTGGCTTGTCAGTAGAGCCTTCTTTATGGTCATCCTATGTTGAATGACATGCCTACATTGAGTACTTTTAGGCATAAACAAAATTATCTTGTATCACCCCTGCTCCCAAGTCCCTGGCTCCTTGCTATGGTGAATGGAATTCAGAGCCAGTATTTAAAGGCAAAGTATGTGTATTGTTATAGGGCAGCAGACCCTTTTGGCTCACAGAAGCCAGAGGCACTGGCTTTCCTGGAGCTGGAGTTATAGGCTGACCTCTGACATGGGTGCCGAGAATCAAATTCGGGTACTCTGAAAAAACAGCATATGCTCTTACCTACTGAGCCACCTCTTTAACCTCTGATTCCGGCTTTTCAATACTCATATGGCTATATGAGCTTTTCACTCCTTCTGAGTCAGATTAATAAGAGTTTATTTCAAGGAATTTATTACTTTACTTTCAAATCTCAAATATATAAGCACTAGATTGCTCATAATGCCCTTAGAGGATCTTTTAAATCTCAAAGCATCTATAATTGTCTTCTTTTTATATCTTGACTCACCTCACACTTTTTTTCTTGATCACTCACCAGACTTTGTAAATTTGATTATTCAAATTTATTATAGAATATTCATTCTTTCTTAACTTGTACGTAAGCAAGACTAGTTATTTCTGAATATTGATTTGTATACCTTTACATTTGTAGATATTTCTAAATTCCATCATATTTTCTTCATTGATCTAAAAGTTAGTACAGATAAAAGGGGTTTCGGATTATCTTTTACACTAGTGATTTCTAGCTAATTTTCAATTGGGGCCTCACTATAACTTTTTATGATTTTTGCCTTTTGTCACAATTTGACTTATTGGCCATATGATGTCAACATTTAACATGTACGTGCAGGCTTGAGAATACTGGGACTGTGGAATCCAGGAAACCAGCGCTTTCTGTTTGTCCATTAGATTGATCGTATGTTTGCCTTGTTTACATCTTTTACAACTTTTATTCCTTTAATGTTTTACTCCACAAGTCTTTTCATATCCTTTTGGTGATGAATTTGTGTATTTTCTTATAATTCTGTCAATGTTTGTTTTTTATAGATTTTGAAGTTATTAGAAACATAAATTTTAATTTATCTTATTCATTTGATTAAATGAATCATTAAATAATTATGTAGTGACTCATCCCCTTCCTCTCCCCAGTGCTTTTTAACTTCAAAGAAAATTTTGGACATCGATTCAGAGGCATAAAAGTCTTCTCTCTGTTAGGGTTTCTTCAGTGTGTTTTTCTATCTTTTTGCTCTTTCTTTCTAAACTATTAGACTTTAAATGTGCACTTTGTAAATAGCATATCAAGCCTCATCTATCTTTTAATAGGTGTCTTAGTCAGAGTTTTATTGCTGTGACAAAACACCATGACCAAAAAGCAAGTTGAGGAGGAAAGGGGTTATTTGGCTTACACTTCCACCTCACAATCATCATTGGAGGAAGTCAGAACAGGAACTCAAGCAGGGCTGGAACCTGGAGGCAAGGAGCTGATACAGAGCCTCTAGAGAGATGCTGCTTTCTGGCTTGCTTCCCCTGGCTTTCTCAGCCTGCACTCTTATAGAAACCAGGACTACTAGCCCAGAGATGTTACCACCCACAATGGCTTGGGCCCTCCCTACTTATCACTAATTGAGAAAATGCCTTACAGCTGGATCTCATGGAGGCATTTTCTCAACTGAGGCTTCTTCTCTAGTAACTCTAGCCTGTGTCAAGTTGACACACAAAACCAGCCAATACAATTGGCATGGCTATTCCATTTATATTTCTTATAATTAACGATATGTTTGGACTTTCATGATTTCTATTTCTTGTACTCATTTGAGTCTTTCCTACTTTCTTGCCTTTTTCTTTGGTTATATTTTCTCATTCTGTTTTCTCTTTTAAAAATTAAAATCGCATTTCTGACTTAAAACAAGATAACCAGCTAGGTGGTGGTGATGTACACCTTTAATCCTGGTGCTTAGGAATCAGAGACTGGTGAATCTGTGAATTTGAGACTAGCCTGGTCTACAGCATGAGTTCCAAGACAGCCAAGGTTACATAGAAAACCCCTGTCTTGAAAAAACAAAACAAACAGAAAGTAAGATAACCTTCAAATGTAATACAAGAAACTTAGAACTAACTTAAAACCATCCTCTTTAATTCTGTGCCTAAAGTAAAAATATTTTATGCACGCATTTCTCTTTTTTGTTTTTACTGTATATCATCATTTAAATCAATGATTGATTTTTCCCTATAGCCACTCTTTTGCTTCTCATTCCTCTTCATCTGGAATTTCCTTTCTTCTGTATGAAGTATATTTGTTCAAAGTTTCTTTTAATACTGTTATCTCTGGATTCTTGGCTTTTCTTAATTTTTGTTCTCTGAATGTTACTTAACTTCCTGCTGTCTCATCAATTTATTTTTATAAAACTAAATTTTTTTAGGTATGGTAGTGCACAACTTTAATCTGAGCACCTGGGAGGCAGAGGTAAGTGGATCCCTGTGAGTTCAAGGATAGACTGGTCTACATAGTTCATTCTAGTCAGGCAAGGTTACATTATATGACCCTTTCTCAAAAATAAATACATAGAATGCTTTATCTTTACTTGTGACTATTATCAACAGAAGAGAAGACTGGTTACCTACTGAAAATGAAAGATATTATTTAAAAGTAGATTTCCTGCAGTATACCCTAAGTGTTAAAAGGGCATACACATGGCACCTTTTCCCACTCACATTATAAAGAATGATAAAATGAATTCTTCCCATATAAATTTTAGCTGAGACCTCAAGATAACTGTTCCTAGGCTCGCCAGTAAGATTCAGGGTGATGGTAGGGGGAGGATACTGGGTAAAGATTCAGGAAGGGGGCATTCTCTAAGTCTATTTCCATCCATACCAAAAAAGAGTAGGATTTCTTCTCCTCTTGTGCCCAGACAGAGGTGCTTCAGAAGGACTCTGTGAGAATACTGTGCCTTCTGGGTCCAGTGTGGCACTAAAGGTTGCTGTTCTTTCTCTACTTAGACATCTAAGAGGAAAAGGCTTTGGGTGTTCCTGTCAGGCAACAAGCTCCAGGTAGAAAGAATTGCTTAGCCAATAAGCCAAAGGTGTACAACCGTTATGGACCAAGTAGACCATGTTATGTGTGTACTAGCCTATGATAGTGGGGTATAAATCTGGCCCAAAAGGAGACATGAAAGCAGACCACATTAAGAAGAGGATCTGCCACCTGGGGCAAGGAAAGACATATGGTACCAGCTGTAAGGGAAGGGTCACTGTGTTCACCTTCAGAGTACGGTTGTCTCTCAAGACACCTAGTGACATCCTGTGAGTCCTCTTGGGTGTCATGCCTGTCTGATGTACCAGCTCATAGCCATGTCAGCCACATGGGAAATTTCTTGGTCTTCTTTCTTCTCCCCTTGTTGCTCCTACTGAGGGCATAAGGAAGCCCAGCATCATTGTAAAGGAGTAGAGTTGGAGTCCAGCCTCCTGCCTGAGGTTTGCTCAGTAGAGAGACATGTTGCATGTGGGGGTTTTTTTTAAAGATTTTATTAATTAATTTATTTATTTCATGTATGTGGGTACACTGTCGCTGTCTTCAGACACACCAGAAGACGGCATCAGATGCCCATTATAAATGGTTGTGAGCCACCATGTGGTTGCTGGGAATTGAACTCAAGACCTCTGGAAGAGCAGTCAGTGCTTTTAACTGCTGAGCCATCTCTCCTACCTGACATGTTGTTTTAACTGTGTTAAACAAGTCTAAACAAACTGTCGTTAGACTTGTATAAATGGCCCAACTAGCCTGATTGGACAATAGGATAGAACTACTAATATACCCTCCTTAGAAGTGACCAGCAATGCCTTAGACTGTCAGAGACAGAAGGAGGGCCATATACAGAGGAGATCTGGTGGGGAAGCAAGAAGAGAAATCAAACCTTAGATCCTTATGTCCTGGAAAGGAATTCAGAGACAGGAGAGAGAAAAGGAGAGAGGAACTGATTGAGGCTGTCTCTAATTGGTCAGGTTGACCTTTTGATATTAATGAAAAGAGGAAGAAAAATATAATCATTCATAAAACAATCAGGGTGATATTTTTATACACTAATAATATGATTTGGAAAGCTTTTTGATCTCAAGTGTTAAGTCCCATCAATATCTACTCTGAAGTCTAAAATAAAGTCTCATCTCAGTATCATCTCCTCACTTGGAGAGACGACCCCTCCCAGCAGATTCCTCCAGTTGTGAACCTGTGGCTCAAACCAAGGTGTGTATGTCTGAGACAAGAAGGATTCTCTCAAAAGAGAGTCATCAAGAAAAGAAAGAAAGGCCATGCAGTGGTGGCGCACGCCTTTAATTCCAGCACTTGGGAGGCAGAGGCAGGCAGATTTCTGAGTTCGAGGCCAGCCTGGTCTACAGAATGAGTTCCAGGACAGCCAGGGCTACACAGAGAAAGCCTGTCTCGAAACAAACAAACAAACAAACAAACAGGAAAAGAAAGGAAAGGAAAGGAAAGGAAAGGAAAGGAAAGGAAAGGAAAGGAAAGGAAAGGAAAGGAAAGGAAAGGAAAGGAAAGGAAAGGAAAGGAAAGGAAAGGAAAGGAAAGGAAAGGAAAAGTATTGTTACCATGAAAGGCTAAAACTTAGTAAGGCAAATCAGATTAGACCTTGGAGTTGAGAAATATCTTGGGTTCAAAGTTCTGGGTGGGCATCCTTGGCCCACAGCAACCTTGGACACTCTATTCAGGGTCACACTGTCCCTTTATTGATGGTGAATGCATGTTGTTAGAGGAATAACTCTTACTGTCCTGTCTCCTTTTGCTGAGACAGAAGTATCCACTTCTATAACCCTTCTCTCTTCCTCCTTCTGTGGTGACTGATTACATTCGTGGTTCATATCACACAGTTTCTTTAACAAGTGGTTGTTCAGCTGCATCCTCTCTCATTTGTTGCAATATGAGTAGGCTAAGGATTTTTCAGCTCTAACTTCTGGTTCCTTTTAATTTCTTCAATTTATTCCTCTGCATATTTTATTATAAGCAGTAAAGAAAAGCATCAAGAAACACCTTCAGTAGTTCACTGAGGAATCTCTTCCATTGAAAGTCACCTCATCTTTTTGCAGATTCTATTCTTGAGAAAATTCTAGGGACACAAACAGGCTGCATTTTTGCCATCTTATGAATAAAGATCCTGTTTCCTCTGGTTTACAATACCAGCTCTTTGTTCCTGCTGAGTTCTCAACTACTAAATTCTGTTTAATATAACACATATTATCTGAGACAACAAGAACCTGCTCTTCAACACTCCTCTTTCCTTTTTTAACATTCTAGAATCACCTTTAAAAGTCATATTATAGCAAAAACATCCCAGAGCTGTTGGTTCTTCCCAGCATACACCTTAGAGCTTCTGCATCCTCCGTCATCCAATTCCATAGCTTCCCTCATACGTCTTAGTGTTTATCTCAGTGGTATCCCACTTCTCAGTATTTAGTCAGATAAGATAGCAAAATATCATTAGCTGGACAGGTTGGACCACAGCAACTCATCTCACAGTTCTAGAGGCTAAAGGTCATAGTCGAGATGATGGCCAATTTGCGTTCCTTGGGGGACCTTTCTGTACTTGCTGTGTCCTCAAATGGGTGGCTATTCTGGGTATGTGTTCAGGGGTTGGAGGTTGTGTTCCTCTTATAAGAGATTCTGAAAGGTCATCCATACCTTGGGATCTTCTTTAACTTTGATTACTTTACTTAGAGGTCCATCTTCAAACACCATTACACAACAGATTGGGCTTCAGGATATGAATTTTGAGAGGATACAAATGTTTAATTCATGACAAAGACCACTGGGAAAAAGGTAATCCTTTGGTGAGAACCAGAAAAAATTATACAGCACAGTTTAATAACAGTATACATCCACCTGGTGTATTCAAAGTCATTAATTCTCTCAAGGAACACATGACTTTTACATGCTAATGTTCAATGCTCAATGTTCAGTGCTGCATGCTAATGGATGTTGTGTTCTCAAGTTCTGTGTCCCAGGTTACATGTAGTGATGTCATGGTGTGTCTATATTTGTTTATCTGGGGTTAACATGAAGCAGAGGAGCCTGTTCAGCTCAAGTGAGAAGGGGGGCCAGGAATGACCTTGGGTGAGAATTCTAGGATAGCCAGAAGAATGTGGGCAGGTGTGGCAAGCCGAGAACAAAACAAATGAGCAAAAGAGGCCAAACACCATGCAAGGTGAGTACGGGCCATTGGGAGGAAGCAGCAGCATAGCCATGAGAAATCTCTAGGTTTTTGTGAGAGATGAAACTACGTCTCTCTGCCTCTTTTGCTCTTATGTTTTAGTTTTTCAGACTATCTCCTCTCCCTGGAGTGGTTTCTCCACAGAGTGCACATTTGCCTGCCTAATGGATGTTCCCATCCTAACGACTCACTGGGTAGATGCTGTCCATAGAGCAGGCCTGAGCATGATCTTTAATATCAATGCCTGAGACATTCTACTCTTGGTAGGTCTTCCTGGACCTTGTCCTGGTGACAATAAAGTGTCACTGGGGAGACATGGGACAAGCCAACCTAGGATGGTTCTGGACTATAATAATGGGGCCAAGGTTTCTTAGAGTTTCCCAGTCAACGTTCAGTGCTACGTATCCAGGGATTCAACCTAGTCTAAGCATGGAGACCCAACTCGGCTCCCTGCCCTGTAGCAAGACATGGCCAGCTCGCTCTTCTAAACACTCCCCACGTTTTTTCTTTACCAAAATTTCCCCTTTTGTGGAGAGCAAAATTTGGTAAAAGTGGAAAATCCCAGCCCTGACTATTGCCCACAGAAGATAGTGGAAGTAGAGAGCTGTGAAAAAGCAAGGCCTTGCCACACACAGAACAGATAAATAAAATTAAAACAACCCACTGCCTTTTAACAACTCATTAAAGGCAACCTTTAATATTCCAAGCAGATTTCTCAGGCCACTGTCACCCTCTGAGGTTGGACTTTACAGTTCATGTCCTTTTCAGAGGTGATGTTTTATGGAAGTTTTAATGAAATTAGCTCATCCAATTTGGGTCAACAAGCACAAACTAAAATCTAATTTTTGCAGCTTCGTTTTTTTTTTTTCCTAATCACACAGTTGGAAATGAGTTCAGGAAAATTTTTAGAATTTCTTCTCTAGTGTGCAGCTTAAAGGGACTCACAAAATTCAGAACTCTTGGTTGAAAATGTGTAGTAGAAAAAACTTTAAAAGTTTTTATCTTACCCCCAGAAGCCACAACACTCTCATGAAGTCTGTGCACCCAGAGGATTAATTTCATCTCAACACAGTGGGATCCTCAGGCTGCAGTGATGTGAGCAGACCAGCTACAAGTAGTGCATCATTCACATCACAGACTCTGAAAATGGCAGCAAGATGGGGCAAACCATTTCACTTGTAAGTTAACAACTGGATATTAACACAGACTCTTGGACTGTCTTTGGAATTGGCCAGAAACATCAGGAGCAGATCTCCTATAGATCAACAAGCTCTGGCCTGACTAGGTACATCTAGGCCTGTTGAGGGAAGAAGAGACCTGTTCTAGTTACCTAGCAACTTGACACAGCCTAGAGTCATCTGAGAGGAAAGCCTCGAGTTTCAGATTGGCCAGTGGAAATATCTGGGAAATTGTCATAATTGCTAACTCTATAGAAAGGACAGCCCACTGTAGATGGTGCTGGGCTGGTGATCCACTAGCCCACTGGGCTGATGATCCTCAATTGTATAAGAAAGCTAGCTGAGTATTGACCAGTCTTCAAGCCAATCAGCAAGGAGTATCCTCCATGATTTCTACCATGCTTCTTTGGCTGTAAAATGAGGTGATGTAATTGTTGTGTGGAAGTTAATACGCAGACTTGCCCTCAAATTCCTCAAATTCCTGCCTCGAGTGGCCGCCTGAGCTTTCCTCAATGATGATGAACTGTGATCTGGAATTATAAGATGAGTAAACCCTTTCCTGTCCTAAGTTACTTTTGTCAGAATATTTTATCATGACAACAGAAGGAAACTCGAGCATGTCTCCTCTCTGTCCCAAGGTCAAGTGTGTGTATATGTGTGGTCATGTCAGTACAAGCACAGAAAACAAAGCCATGTTTAGTTCTAGACAGAGCCTCTCTACCCAGGGCAGCTCCAGGCAGACCTGAGTGGTCTAGACTTGGATGCTACCCTTGAAGTTTGATAACAGTGCCCATGGGAGCTGGAGATTGACTTAGTTGCGCTTCTCACTTTTAGGCACTTTGCAGAACACAAACACAGAGGCCTCGATTCTCTCCTATCTTCCCTCACCCACACAAGATGACGATGACACAGCATGTTTGGAAAGATTATCTCAATTTCTTTCCACTCTTAATGCTCTGGAAAAGCACTGAGATCTCAGAGGCAAACTGACTGTAGCACCATTTGAACTGAAAGTTTCCCAGCAGGCAGCTCCAGTCTAGATTCCCTGGGTAGACATTCTCTATCCCTAGGGTAGAGGACAATTCATTCATAAAAGCAATCTATTTATGCATAAAACTAGACAACCTAAAGAGTGAAATGAAAATGTGTTGTCACAGCTCTACTGTGACATGGTATTCAATATTCACTTCCCGGAGGCTGTAACTAGCCAGGATTTAGAGGTGCCCATGGAAGACCTTAGGTAGGGTGTCAAGACAGTCAGGTATCAGGCACTATGCAGAACTTCTACTTAGCATCCTCCTGATACTGGAATGTTAACCTTCATTAGGGTTCTGGGGGACTGCTGAGGCTAGCAAGGCCCCATGCTGAGAATACCTCACCTTCCCAGAAAGGCCCCTCTTGCTACAGGACACTGAAAGTGGCTATCAAAGCTCAGTGGTACTGCTTACTCCATCAGAACTGTAACCATGCTGTACCCAGAAGCCAACCTGAGCAGCCAGCAACTGGAAACTGTACCCTTTGGATTTCAAACCCCTTTAAGCCTGCCACCTTTGGCTGTCACACAATGCAGAAGCTGCCCAGTCGTACCTGTGTTTTCAAGCCCTGTGCGGTTTTTAGCCTTCCAGATATCCAAGGTCCCAAGGAAACCAAAAACCTGGACATCTAAGGCAACAAGATGATGTTGCAGGACATGGGTATCATTCTCAATTCAGACCAGTGTGAGAAGCCATGGTGAACACAGAGAAGAGTTCTGTCTCTGACCACCTACCCCAATCCTTCACAGGCACCTTTTACAGTCCTCTAACATAACAAAAGCCACAGTGTTCAGGGAAAGGCCTGCTACCACCCAGGATTCATCACAGCAAGTAGAAAGATACAAACTATCCCTGAACTATGATGGATGAGAAGACAGAGCTTGACAGGCTGTAGAGGGCAGAATAACTTGCTAGATAATGGTGGTAGGAGATCATTCTGCCTGCCACAGCACACAAAGCTGTTCCAGGGGCACTCTGTGGGACTCGAGGTAGCAATATATAGAAAAAAAGGCTAACCTTGGACACTAGGCCTCCTGCTTGTGACAATCTTACTCTCTCTCAGAATAAATTTCATTATTCCCTAAAACCCACACCCCCCACCAGCCATCCTGGCTCTGGGCATGACCCCCTTATTTCCTGGAGTTCCCTCTCCCCCCAGAGCTGTCCTGGTTCTGATCATTTAGAAAACCCAGGACCATCCTAGAAAAGTGGGTAGAAACCCTGAAGCTAGAAGGTCACTGTTATCCTGGAGCCAGAGGAATCCCAAGGATGAGTCAGCCAACAGCCATCTAGATGAGTTTAGCATAGATAGAGTTGCATGGTGGTATAACACGTTATGCACATGTCTGATCACAGCTGGGCCCATGTCAGAACCGTATGGATTCGGGTGGATCCAGGTAAGACCCAACAGGGCACAAGAGAAACCAAGCTAGACCAGGATTGCCCAGAGCAATTCAAGTGGACACAGGTGATACAAGTTAGACGTAGGCTCAAATGAACACAATGCACAGGTGAGAGTCCTACCTTGGAAGAAGCTCTTTACCCTGAGGTAGCTAACGCTGAGGCGCAGGACAGAAAGCTTGTCCAGCTTGGAGATGATATCAGGTGAAAATGGCAGCAGGCTGGCCAGGTGGTCCAGCTCTGTATTGAGGCGATCCCGGTGCCGTTTGGAAGGATTTGATTTCTCAGCTCCCATGGTAAGCCTCCTGTGGGAAGAAGGCCTTAGTCATATAGGTTCTCAGCAGGAGCCACTGGCTCCACAGGCAAGAAATCATTTTCTGTGGTGACCTCACTAGCTGCTGCTTAGACAGAAAGTGCTTATAAGAATTAGAGATAGCTCCTCGAAGAAAACAACACACTAGGAAGCTCCAACCTGATGTTTGGAGAAATGTGAGAAAAGTTTCAGGCAAGGATGAAGGGTGTGGCTACTGGCTGTGTGTCTCCAGTGCATTTCTCAACTTCTCTGTGCCAGGTTTCCGGAGAAGGGGGGATGCCTACATAGGGCTGTCTGGGCAAGAATGTGCATGGGAAATGTGCTTTTATCTGACTTCCTTCAAATTCTCACAATACCTAACCCAAAGCTAATATACCATAGGAAAAATACAAGTTTCTGTGCTAGAAGAGTGACAGATTCCTGACCCCAAGGGCAATCCAAGCAGTTCTTGGTCCTTTTCGTTCCTAGGACAATGAATTTCAGTTTAATTTGTAAGTGAGAGGCCTGAGAAGCCTTAGAGTCCAAATGCCTAGAAGAGGACTCCGGGATTTGGCAGACAGCACAGACAAGGTCTGAAAGTCAAAGCCTCCAGAGCCACAGCATCTGGAGAGTCAAGAAAGATCTTTACCCACCATTCCTCATAGCTCAGGAAACCTGCTCATCCATAGACAGTTCCATCTGGCCTCAATTCATCTGGCCTGGAGAGAGAGCCTTCAGCATCCCTTCATCTAAATTCTTAGGAGTCCCTCTTCTAACCCACTTAGTTGTGGCACAAAATGACCCTTCCTGATTCTTCATTCTCAGCACCACCCACACTAAGCCTCTAGAAGAGGTGGCAGGAGCCAGAGTGAATCCAGTGTTGGAAAGGACAGGAGAGCAAAATGACCCATTATTGGCAGAACTGCAAAAGCATTCACCTGATTCAGCAGGCCAACTCTTTCTGGGGTCTCAGGGAATCTCAGTATTAGAGGAGCTGCCCCAGGACCCACATTCCCAGTTGACTAATAGTCCCTGGCAGTAACAAACTCAGGGGCTGTTCCTTTTTGGAATAAGATGTATCTCACACAATACAATCAGTCATTTAAACATGAACAGCCTCCTTCATTTACCAGTTGTGGCACTGCACATTTCTTTCTGGTGTAGATTGTAATTCTAAAGGGAAGCTCTTTCCTCGTTGTACATTTTCTCCTAAAGTCCTTCCTTTGGTGTTGTAAACTGCTGGCTTGTTTTCTACCCATGTGGACTGATTTGTTATGAGTATTCCATTTGATTGTACAGGAACACAAAGAATGGTGCACCTAACTGTCACCACAAAACAGGATGCTTCCATAGCTCATTCACATGTAATGTGTGTGATTGCTTCTTCATTCTTTTTTATGACTGCATAACATTCAGCTATATAGATGGACCCTATTTTTTTTATCTTTCACCAATTAACAACGCTGGTGGTTTTCCATTTATAATCATTGCTCTGAGCATCCACTAGGAAGAGTTTGCTTGGACCTGTATTTTAAATGTAGACAACCAGGCTAGAATTGCTGAACCTGAATAATTCTGGGCTTAATATTTTGAGGAATTCCAAAATCAGGCTACATTATACAGATTTGCACCATTTCACAGACTCATCAGCAGTATACAGGGCTACAATTTCTCCACATGCTTGTCTGTGCCTGTACAGTTCCGTTTTCATTATAGCCAGTGGATATGAGGTAGTGTTTTCTTGTAGCACTGATTTGTACTTCCCTGATTATTTATCTCACTATGAACATTCTCTTGTGCTTGTTCATTTATATATCTTCTCTGAGAAGTGACACTCCAGTCCTTTGATACTTTTTGATTGGTCAGCCTTTTGGTTTTAAGTTGTAAGAGTTCTTTATATGTATATTGGGCCTTTATCTGATACATGATTTGTAAATGTTTTCTTTTCTCTATTTGTTGTCCTTATCTGTCTAAGTCTAGTGTTAGTTTACATTGTCAGCTCAAACTGAAATAGACTGGCACAACCTCACAACCTGGCAAGGACCCAGTCTATGAATGATAGACACCTAAGGACTCCACACAAAACAAAGGGGACATCTGATGGGCAGATAGGGTTAGGATGGGGTTGTAGAATGGAAGAGAACCATGAAGATCTGAGTAGTGAGAAGAAGACAGCAGAATCAGGGTGAGCTGGGACATGTATAGGCACTTGGTCCATCTAGTGTCCAAAGCAGTGTCTATCTGGTGATGGGTCCAAATGGGATTGTGTGCTCAGAGGTCAGAGCTGTCCTCTTTACCATAGTCCTGGGTCCATCCAAGGACACATTCAGCCTGAGGCATGGGCCTTCCCATTCATGCTCTCCAACTCCAGTTTCTTCCGAGTCCTGGGAAGTCCTCAGCTGAGCAGGGGCTCCCTAAGTCATAAGCCCAGCTTACATTTAACCTCCATCTAGTTCTAGGGTAGATGTGTCCTTGCCTCTCTGTGAAGTGTGGTGCCTACACCACCTTCAGCCCTAACTACTGTCCATAAGTCAATGGAAAGGTATATCGTGTTTTTAGGTTGCAAAATACAATATTGTATGTTCCCAAACTGACCTACAGATTCAATGCTAACAGGGATTAGGAAGTTAATTCTCAAGGGTACACAGAAAGCCAGTTGTGAACAATACACCAGGAGAACTTAACTCCTGATCTTAAGCCTTCCATAAAGTCCCAATATTTAAGATGGGTTCATATTAGGGAAATCAAAAATATGAATCAGTGGAACAGAATAGAGAATCTACAAATAGACCCATATATCTATCCTTCGTCAAGTCAATTAATTAGATCAACATACTAAGGCAGCTCAAGGGCCACTCAATTCACTGGATATCCATAAAAAATAGTAAATGCCACCACTTATGTGACAGGGCACCTCAGGATGAACTCTAAATTAATCACAGACCCAAATGTAAAACCAAATATAAAACTTTATAAGAATCTTCCAGACTTGGGTAATCACAGGCCTCTTTCAACACACACACACACACAATTTTGAGGGAAAAAAAGGTTAAAAAGCAGATAAAATGAATCAGTATTACAACTTCCACACTATCATGAGATGAAGACACTGTCCCTGGTAAAGACTCTGGGGTCCTTGAGAAAAAGATGTGGCACACCAAGCATGCTGATGGTGACACCAGGCATTCACTCCTGGGAGAAAGCTGTGGATTCAGAAATACCCATAACTACTGGGTAATACTTGGGGTTATAAAAAAAAAGAATTTTGATAGCTGAATGAACATTCACAAATTACTTGCCACTTATAGCATGGCAGGTGGCACGGACATCAGGCAGCCTGTGTCATTTACCCATATCCCTATGTCCCCTGGAAAAGGTGGAAAAGTCTTGACTGATGTGTGCTGCAGATCTACATTGCAGCTAGGGAACACAGGGCTTAATGGACAGCAAAAGACTGAGTTGAGCTAACACCCTTGGGAGTGCACACATCATATACTCAGATTATGTAGCTGAGAAAGTGCAGGCTATGGCACAGACTCTGAGGTGTGCAGGTATGTATACAACATGAGTACATACAGAAGGAGAAGAAACAGACACTGCATGAACATCTCAGGAAGCATTCATTCACAGACAATGCTAAAACCGGATGCTTCTTGAAAGGGGACAGAGCATGGAGACATTTCCCTGAGTTGTGAGCCAGGAAAGTATTCTATCTTTTCAGAGCATCCAGAAATCAAATACTAGCTGGTCATGATGGTATCTGCCTTTAATCTTAGCAGCTGATAGGCAGAAGCAGGTATATCTCTATGAGTTTTAGGCCATGTATGTTGTATATAGTAAATTCTAGGCCCTTCAGGGCTACATGGTGAGACCCTGTCTCAAAAACAAATGAAATAAAATAAAATGTAAGCATTCGATGTCTCAAACATGGACTCACTTTTGAATTGGAGTAAAAATATTATGAAGGCAAAAAAATTCAGCTCCACTTCCTTCTATACTGTCCATCAGATACCACTGTTTCAGCTGAGTGACATTATTTTCTCTTCTTATTTATGTGATAAATGTTATATAAAAAAAATCTAAATCTTTGTCATAGAAGAGCACATTTCTATGCTTACTCTCATGAGCTTTATGTCTTCTCCTTAGTCCCCTCAGCTTCCCCCTCCAGCACTCCTCCCTTATCAAAACCTACATCCCAGCCTACTTCAAAGCCCCACTGTGTGGTGGCTCCAATCTCCAAATAACCACCTTCAAAGTCCAGTCTGACACTCAGGGCAACCTCAGCTTCTTGCCAGTCCTTAGACCACAGGGTCATAAATCTACATAGAATCTTGTAGCCCTGGAGGCCAAGAGGGGTAGCTCTGTCACATACAAAGAGAGCACACCTAGAAAGAGCGGCTGCTGGGTGCTCCATTCACATTCTGCTGCCCTCCAGCCTCACATGCAGCAGCATCATACACACACTGGATCACATACCCAAAACACCCATCCCAAACCAACCTCTCCCTCCCCGTACCCCTTTCTCTCTCTCTCTCTCTCTCTCTCTCTCTCTCTCTCTCTCTCTCTCTCTCTCTCTCACACACACACACACACACACACACACACACACACATACCACAGTCCCCAGCTGATGATGCACATGCCAGATTTTATACCAGGAGCCAGAGGCAGCCTATGGGCCTTTTGTGGAAGCTATAACTCAACTGATTTCCTGGAAAGTGTACTAAACCCTGGTATTGCTGGAATTACCACACACTTCTCACTTTGACCACTCTGAGGATTTCAAGTTAAGCCCAGGACAAACGAAAAGACTACAGACAATTGTGTCCCTGAGGGACATGGGTCTGAGTCCTGGGTTGTCCCATCTCTATACCTTCAGATACCCTTAGGTGAGGATAATGACCCCCCAAAGAGCCGCTGTCATTTGGAGTGTAAGGACTAAATCCTGGGGCACTTTCCACAGACAGAATGACTCATTGCTGAAGGGAACAAAGGTTCCAAACATATTGATGACATATCCCTCCCCCAAATGAGATCTCCAGCAACTCCAGCCAGTGTTTTATGTCCTGGTCAGAGAAGTTGCCTAAAGTAAGCTTGCCTGCTAAAGAAAGCCAGTGACAAATCACGCTTGCATGAGATCCAAAGGCCACTATGACTTCCAGGAAGGTTCTCAAAAGCCTGCCTTAGACTATGTTTGCCTGTAAAACTCCCTCTCCTCATGAAGGCACAAGATGTCCCTTATTTCCCAGGGATATCAGGATGATACTCTACCGCTTCTGAATGGGTTTCCTTCTCTTCCTACCGGCATATGTACACTCTCCTGATGGAATCATCATCTTTGATCCTAAAAGAGAAAGGATGCATTGAGTCAATCACATGAAGAGACCCAACATGACATCCCCACATGTGCTTACTATAGTGACCCCAAAGCAAGAAGGTCAGTACAATCCACTGGCCCTCATGCAGGTCAGTCAGCCCTGCAAGTTTGGAGTGCTCACTACTATAGATAGTATAGATAGACATACAATATAAAATGAGGTGACGTTTTGTAAGAACCCCTCATAGTTTTACTCCAAACAGTGTTACATAGTTGGTGAAGCAGGGTGCATGCTACTGAGCCTCAAGAAGCTACTGTATTTCAGAGCCATACCACCTGCCCCTCTTGCACCCACAGGCCTGTAGGGTTAACAGGTCCCCACTCTTTTGTGTATTATTTCTTCTTAGTCCTATGTGCTGGACTTCCACTATGGTTACTCATACTCAGACATCTACAGCCCAGCTAACAGTGTCCTGTGGTGCTAGGCACACGCACATGCCTTCCACAGAAATCACTAAAGCAGCCTGTACTTCAAAGTACTTCACATCCCCTCAAAAAATATAAGTACCCTCTTTCCTTGTGTAGAATCTTGATATTTCTAGTAGTGAAGACATCCTAACCTTCACGGACTCCCTTAGATCCCTGTTGCATCCCCTGGTATCATCAGAATGGAAATGGGTATCCCTGATTTGACCTCGTTTATGTATTATCTGGAAGAGATGCCATTTCTGCCCCCTAAAAGTGGGGTGTGAAAGTGTCAGAACTATGTGAGTGATCTCCTTTGAGGATAAAGAGAGGCAGGCAGAAAAAAAGAGAACTCATAGAATAGATGTTCCATAAACACTAATCACACATCCTGGAGTAGCGTGCAAGATGTAAGACAAAAGAATGTCACCAGGGACAAAGAAAAACTAACAAAAATTGGCCAGTCTTCTAAGAAAATGTGGTAATCCTAAATGTTTACCAGCAGCTAACATAGTTAAGAAAGTGTTTCAGCTCAGGTACTGATAACCCACTCTCAGTGATCAATCAGTACAGTCCCGGCATGTACAAATGATGTACTGACGGTAACTCAGGGGAGCTACAAAACACACCCTTCATCACCACCAGAGTGCACATTGGTTCTGTGCACTTGGAATATCCACTAAAATAGACTTTACTGAAGGAGTAATCCCTAATAAATCGAAAATAACAGAAATCATACAAAGTATGTTCTCTGGTGTGGTGGAAGTAAACTAGAAAGACATCTGGAAAACTCCCAAATGTCTGGAAAGTAAGGAACTCATAATTTTAAAAAATACTTATAAATGAATGGAAATGAAAATACAAACACATCAAACTTTGTGAAACAGAGTGGTAAGTACTTGTTAGGGAAAAATATCAAATAAATAATACAGGCTTCTAACTGAAGTAAATAGAACAGAAAATAAACCTAAATCAACTAGGATAGAAACAAGGGAGAGAAGGTATGAAACTTAAAACATAAAAGTGAAGAAAAATCAATGAAACTAACAATTGATTCTTAAAAGATCAACACAATTGATAAACCTTTATCCAGAATGATCAGAAATATAAGATATAGACTAGCAGAACCAGAATGAGAGAGGACTTACCACAGATCCCATACACAGTAGGAAGGTTATAAGAGGATACTGCTATGAACTGAACTATGTCTCCCAAAATTCACATGTTAAAGCTGCAACTCTCTGCATGGACATGGGGCATGAATGGAGGTGACTAAGAAAGTGAGGTCACTGGGTAAATACTGTAGTTCCACAGAGTTGTGCTCATAGGAAAGAGCAAAAGGCACCGGGGTTCTTTCTCTCACCACTCAATGAGGATAAAAAGAAAACAAGGCTATCCACCAGCCAGAAAGATACTCTCACCAGAAATAGTTGAATAGCATCTTGGCCTTCCATCTTCTAGAACTGTGGGAAAGGAAGGTCTGCTCTTAATCTACCCAATCTGTGATAGTTTGCCATAGTTATCCAAGCACACTAGGACAAATAATTTCCCCATAATTTCAACAACTTAACTGAAACGGAGCAGTTCCTTCAAGGACACAAACTATTAGAGATCACTCAAGAAAAATAAATAACATAAATAGTTCTATATCTTAACAAAGAAAACTCAAGTCCAAATAGCTTCCCTGATATAGTCCACTAATCTAAAATATGAGACTAATTCCATTGCTTATGTGAGAAAAAATAAACAATATTCATATGTGAGTTCAGAATAAGATCTTATGTACATAGACACAGAAATCCTCAATTAAATATTACCACACAGAATCCAGCAATACAAAATGCACCAGACCTCAATGAAATTTCTTCAAAGAATTCTGATTTTTTTTTAATTCTCAAGAATCAAGCATTGCAATCCATTACATTATCATTAATAAATTAAAGAAAAATATGATCATATTAATACCTACAAAAATCATCTCGCAAAACCCAAATCCATTTTTTATCATTAAAATCCCCACTTAAAAGTATGGAGAGAAGGTGAGGTAACCTTGAGGAAGAGCATCTCCAAAAAGCCAAGTCCTGATGGTAGACTGAATCTTGCCCACAATCAGGAACAAGCATAAACTTTGTGTTTCTTTCCTCCTATCACACATCACATTGTGGATTAGCCAGAGAAACAAGGTAAGAAAAAGAAATAAACTTAGAAAGGAAGAACTCAAACGTCATCTCTTCACAGGCAATGTGATGTTCCATATAGAAAATCCATCTGGGGGAGGGGGAACACTTTTGAAGAACCTACCATAATCTGGGCATGGTGACACATGCCCTTAGCCCGAGCACTGAGGAAGAAGAGCCAGGCAGATCTCTGAGTTTAAAGCCAGCCTGGTTTACATAGCAAATTCTAGGCAAGCCAGACTAATACATTGAGACCCTGTCTCAAAGACAGTCTTCATATCATTCACCATTAAGTTAAACAACGCCGAAGAGTAAAAGGACCAGATGCAAAGGCTAATCAGCTATCTCCTGGCAATGAACCAATGCAATGTCATCATTTAAGCTATAACATTTAAAATAACTCCCAAGTAAAAATAAAATAGAGATATCTAAAGTCCTGACATGTGTAAGTGGACCTGTAAAGATCAGGAAATGCTAAATAGATACTAGACAAAAAGTTAAAGCAATGAAAACCATGAACTACGTATCCAAGAGGCTCAGTGAAATCCAAGCACAAAACAAAACATGAGGTAGATTACACTGAATTATTTCATATCCAAATAACTCATAATCAGTGACAAATAGAGTAATTTTAATTTGCAAATACTACAGTATTTGGTACAGTAAAATACAACAATAAAGAACAAAAACAGATTCCTCACCAGAGAAAATACAAGCAAAATGATAGGGAAGCAACAAAACTAAAGCACTTAAAAATGACATAACGTAAAATTCTACATATTGTAAAAATGCCTTTCAAAAATCTTTTTTTTTAATTCTTAAAATGCATGTCTGGATAGGTGGTTTAGTGGTTAAGAGAGCTTGCTGATTTTTCAGAGGACCAGAATGCAGTTTCCAATACCATTGTCAGGAAGCTCACAACCACCCATAATTCCAGTTCCGGAGGATCCAATGTCCTCTTCTGGCTTCTGTTGGCATACATACGCACACACTCACATGCACACACACACACACACACACACACACACACACACACATACACTTTTAAAACTAATAAATAAAACAGTAGTTGACAATTTAAGCAACAACAATAAGAGTATATTGTGAGATTTATGAGATGTGTACACCAAAAATCCAAAAGGGAAGACACATCCATGAGAAGGTATAGAAATACTGGGCAACAGTACTGGTTATCCACCTCCTGGTTTTAGGTTCCAAGTCACCTTTGCTTGCCTGCTCTGCATAAAGGATGTTGGACCCTTAGAGTACTTCTTTTTAGAGTGAGCATGATGTTACACCTGCCAGGAGAGGGCACTAGAGGACCCTGGACGAGAAAAGGCACCTTTTTTGGCTTTTGAACTAATTTTTCTCTTAGCTCTTAGTACTACAGAAGCTAGAAAACTCAGCAACTTCCTCTGCTCTCTGGAGGGTTGAATCATAACTCCCAAAAGGTTTGAATCCCATCTCTGTGAAGGAAACTTCCTTAGGCACTCACTCTTCCTCTATTCTAGTATACTCTTCTGAGTTCCCTTGTTACTTTTATAATTAGTCCAGTTCCAGTTAATACAATATTAAAATTAATCAAATTCAAGTTGAAGATGAAGTCAAACTAAGAAATGAGTATACATGCAAGCACACACACACACACACACACACGGCACACAATGTTTCTATATAATTTGTCCAGGAGGACAATGGAGTCTAGATGGCTTGGTTGAAAGAATAAGGCTCAAATGAAGCCATGTCTGTCAGTACTGATAATTAGCCATCTGTGCTGGTTCATGACCAAAGTGGGCTCATTGTACAAATCTTTCTACCTTTGTAAAAAGCTTGAAATTTTCCTTAATAGGCAGTGTAGAAGAGACCACAGGAATGGCTCAGTGGCTAGGAGTACATATCTTGCAGAGGACCCAAGTTTGATGTCCAGCAACCACATCGGGTAAGTTACAAGCACCTGTGACTTCATCTCCAGGGAATCTTATTTTTAAAAAGGTACAGGAGCTAGCCTGGTCATGCACATCTGTAACCCCAGCACTTGAGAGACTAAGGTAGGAGGGTCCTGAGATCAAGGCCAGTCTCGGCTATATAACAAAAACCCACCTGTAAATAAATAAATAAATAAATAAATAAATAAATAAATAGGACTTTTTAATCTTCAGAAGAGAGGACGTGTGACACAAGAACCGTCATACTGTAGTCAGCTGACTTCCACTATAGTTCCAAGTTTACCCAATGAGGAAGACAGTCTCTTCAACAACTTGTGGTGTGGCCAATGGATAGCTACATGCTAAAGAGTGAGACTGGGTCCCTAACTTACACCACTTGAAAAAAATTACTAGTACTCATTAAGGCCTAACTGTAAGAGCTAAAGCTTCATCCTTCTCAGAAACAAAAGGATTATTTTTAAAAAAAGATTTATTTATTATTATATGTAAGTACACTGTAGCTGTCTTCAGACACTCCAGAAGAGGGCGTCTGATCTCATTACAGATGGTTGTGAGCCACCATGTGGTTGCTGGGATTTGAACTCAGGACCTTCGGAAGAGCAGTCGGTGCTCTTAACCACTGAGCCATCTCTCCAGCCCAACAAAAGGATTATAATGAACAAAAATAATATAAGCCTTTGTGTCCTTAAATGTGACAACAGCCTTAGTTTTTGCATCAAAAACACAAGTAACAAAATTTAAAAAAAAAAAGACAGCTAAATCGGATTTCACCAAAATAAAACTTTTGTCTCAAAGTACACTAACTAGCAAGAAAGTAACTAACTAGCAAGAAAGTAAAAGGAGGCACGAGAGAGATGTCTTAGCAGTTAAGAGCATTTGCTGTTCTTACAGAGGACCTAGGTTTGGTTTCCAGTACCCACATGGTAGCATACAACCATTGATGATCACCAGGCATGTATGTGGTGCACAGAAATAACTGCACACTCATCCGCACAAAATGTAAAACATTTGTAACTTTAAAAGAAAGGAAAAGGACAGTGCATAGAATTGCAGAAAACATTGACAAGTCATATCACATATGGGCCTAGAAACCACTACAGTTCAACCACAGAAAGAGCAGGGAGCTGCAAGAGTGATGAGGTCAGAGGAAATTTTTCAGGCTGAAGGGGAGAATACCTAAAGGAGCAGGGATGGGGAAACAGAAGGGTTTGGATGGATAGAGAGATGTGTGGCGAGCAGTGGCTATGAGCTAGAGCAGGATGGCCTGTGAGATGCTGGCCTCAACATATGTCCAGCCACAGGTTCAGTCAGTGGAATTCTCCAAGAAACCAAGGTGGGTAAGCAGTGGCTGGAGGCCAGAACGCAAGCCATCCCACTGGGTCTGCAAAGGACTTTCAACTCAGACAGGAAACTTCCAAGCCACACCCAGGCCTGGCCCCAGAGAACAGGTCAGGGATGCTTCCTGACATCCTCAGAGGGCCACATACATACTATACATACCACTGGACGAACCTTCAGGTAAATACAGTGATGGAAGGGGGTTACCCCTATATCCTAGAAGAACCCAAGCTCCAGCACCACCAGCCTGACCAGTCTCATGGGCAAAGAGTCTCAAGGCAGGAACAGAACGAAAAGTTAGGATAGGAATCAACCAAGGATGCTTAGGAGCACAGAGACCACAAGAGGTTGGTGCGAACCATCTTTACTCTTCTACCTCATGCAGCAGGACCTGCAACAAAGGCAATGATCTGGGTGCAGCATGACCCTGTCCAGCCTCATGAACAGCCACTTGTTGATCATTGTAGTCTAGGTTATGTATCTCCATGTCTCCATTGAAATGTGAGGAACAAATCCTAAAATGCAGGTTCTTGCATAAAGCACCAAGAGTTGATAGATGCTGCTCTATACCCCTATATCGGGGAGAGCAAGATGCCACTTGTTGGGACCCACAGCCAGTCTCCTCAAGTCTTCAAACAACTGCTTTGAGTTTTATCCTGCACCTTGGTCTCTGTCTATATCCCCAGCACAGTGTTAACATCACTGCAGCTAGATGGTCCATTTTACCAAATGCTGTGTGCCCTTCCCTATCAGATCAGACCAACTTCACACAAATGTCCCTCGGAGCCAACTACATCTCATTTCCATACCCTAGAAGCAGATAGGGGACATCTATTCAATGAAGACTGACTGGGGAGACCCTCCACACAGAGATTCTGGTAGTCAAAGTGGAGTCATGGGCCCATGGGCAACAGACATGTGAATGAACTTCATAGGAAAACCCTATGCTGACAGCAGGGCCTGACCTCTGTGGCCTATGGATCTTCTACTCACTGAGACATGAGCTGACCAAATTTCTCAAGTGAAAGTAACAACTGTTTGTCATATATAACAAATAAGTAGAAAATAGAAACAGAAAGCAGTCCCTTGTGTGCTTGGTAGCAACATTCTAGTCTTCTTTCTAGTCTTGCATCCATGAGAACCCTGAGGCCATGTTGGGTTACTGGGAACACAAGGTAGAAAGAATATACTAGCTCTGAACACAAACACTGCCAGTTCTGCACAGACACAGTCAAATGGTCTATCACAATACCATCAGATGGTTGGCAATAGACACCTCACAGGGCTGCTGCATTAGCTCAGTAGGTATCCTAGTCTGGAATAATCAGTACTTGGCCATGCCCTTGCTCATGAAAAAAGACAGCCACTGCACACTGCGTCAGGGTCTCATACCAAGGCAGGCCACTCCCCATGATGGGCAAAAGTGAAGCAGGCTCTGAGGCCTGGAGTGTTTCCTACTACGAGTTCCTTGATCAGGCTAGGAGAAGTCAAATTACACTGTTCAGTACACCCCAAGCTCTGGGGTAGAACACACAAGCTTCTCCTAGAGTTGAGCCTCTAAGTTTAGCTGGATACAGTCCTGAGGAGCCAAGTTACACCTCGCACCCCGGACAAGGGTAGCCAAAGTGAGAAAGATCTCATGAATCCAAACCGTAGAAACAGCTGCAAAAAATAGACCTTTTGGAGGGTGGAGGGACCCTGTACTAGAACTGTGCAAAGCCTGAACCTCCTTCCAGGAGAAGCCCTGGGAGGGGAACGAGAGTTGTCCCCAATAGAGAGAGCTCTCCAACTGGGATCGGGGAAGCAACACAGGGCCGAGGACTCCAGGGTTTGTACCACTAAGATTTTTCAGCAATACCAGGGTCCTGTCTCTTTCTGAAAGAAGCCATACACCGTAATTTTCTGCTTCTCAAGATTGGAGAAGGCAAATATTTCTGGTGCCACTAATTGGACAATTCCCAGAATGGTGGAAGTCCCTCCAAAGCGTGAGTCCCTTGTTACTGCCCGCTGATCTCCATGAAAGGGCTTGCTACTGCGCCACTTACGCTGGCTGTGCCTGTGGTGCCCCAGTCCTAGGGATAGCTAAGGCGGCCTGTGGGGAGCCCCCTTGCCATCATCTGCAAAAAAACTTCTAAAAGACATTAGGTCCAAGGCAAAAGGACTCCCCAGTGCAGGACAGGTATTCCCTGGCTCATTTTCGAGAGTGAAAAAGTTTGGGGACAGGATACCCAAGTCAAGAGAAAACTGAGGTCCTCAAACCGTCCTCAAAACTGAAGAACCTGACTGGCTTCCCTCAAAGGTCTGATGCCAAGAGAGAAGCCCCTGGAGTGCCCATCACTTTCAGCAATTCTGTACCCTCCAGACGCAAAAATGTGTAGCAAAAGGGGCCCCAGACCAAGCTGGACAATCTCAGAGTGGCTACAGCAGACGCAAAGACCAGAGAGCCCCGTGAAGTCCAAGAGTACTTACCCCGGGCAGGCGGGGCGCAGAAGATCGGGCGCGCCCGCTGAGGGAGCTGCGGAGGCCAGGAGCTGTCAGCTCTCTCATCTCTGGGACCTGGCCTCAGACTAGAGAAGGAAAGCCCCACCCCAGCACGCGAGCCGCCCCGCCCGAAGCGGCAGACGCAGGGGAAAAGCGGCAGAGGGCGCAGGCACATCCTTGTCCCTGCTGCCACGCGCCCTTTCAATATTTAGGGTCCCCGGGTCTGAGTGCCTGGATAGGGTGTCACCGCTTGCTCTTCGGGTACCCGTGATCTTTGTGCCTAAATATGGTTTTACCCGGGCCTTTGGAGATCCCAGAGCAAGCCTCCAGTTTGTACACCAAATCTCACCTGGTCCTAAGAAAATCCAAGGAGTCCTTCCTTTTGCAGAGCTGTGGGTTGGGGCCCCTTGGCCCCTGGGGCCAGAGAATGAAATCAGAATAGCAATAGTGTGTTCCTCCTTTCTTGCTTTATAGAGTTATTTGGAGAATAAAAAAGATTAAAGATACAGTATGTTTATATTTTGCAAAGCATAAAATATTAGTTTGCTACTTTCTGACACAGAATTTACCAAGAATGAGAAATAGTAGGTACATTGGGGTCTTTCGGGGGACATTCTCGTCTGAAGCTTTTCAGGACACCACATGGTGGATAGGCTCAGCCCTAAACATACCTATTCTGCTGTCCCGCCTGGCCTAGGCATCGTGGCTCTTACTAGCAAGCACAAGGTTCAGAGACTCCTGGAGTCTCTGAAGTTCTTCCTGTGGGCAGTCTGCTCTCCATGTCCCACCCCTCAGCCAGTCCCTCCCACCTTCCACCTAGGCACCCAGTCCTGATTTTGACCCTGCCCACGTTTCAAGCTCTTGGGAAGCACCCTAGTATCACACTGTCCATTGGCTAGGTTTTCTCCAACGTACCCTTGCTTGCTTCCTGCTCCTTAGATTTGAACTGGCTGTTTGGTCAGAAGGCATTCTCTTCCCTACAAGGGAACAAGGGACCAGCCCTGGGACCTCAGGAGTAAAAGGTACTTTGCCTCTTCTGTGCACAGCTCTGAAACTGAACAGCTAGTTTGCGAGTTTTGTCAGAGAATCTGGAAACATAAGGGTAGTTCTATTCTGTTCTCTATTTTGTAAACAATTCTGCCTGACAGACAACAGAGGCTCAGCAATAATGGTTGGATAAATATATTTATATTGGGTCTTTGTATCAGACAATGTGCACCTACATGACCATGGTTTTTGTTTATTTTTGGTTTTGTCTGTTTACTTGCTTATTGGTTTCTCAGTGTAACTCTGGCTTTCCTAGAACTCAGAGATCCACCTGCCTGTCTCCTGAGTGTTGGGATTAAAGGCGTGTGCCACCTGGCTCACTACCACAGTTTTTTTTTTTTAAATCATTAATTGTATCTTAATCTGTTTTTTTTTTTTAATGTAAACTATGCCTAGAAAAACTTGGTCTGTTAGAACTGAAGTTACTGTAAATGTGTTTTTAATTTTCATAGTTTGTGATTCTTGTGTATCTTTTTTTTTTTTTTTTATATAAGTACACTGTAGCTGTCTTCAGACACTCCAGAAGAGGGCGCCAGATCTCGTTGTGGATGGTTGTGCGCCACCATGTGGTTGCTGGGATTTGAACTCTGGACCTTCGGAAGAGCAGTCGGGTGCTCTTACCCACTGAGCCATCTCACCAGCCCTTGTGTATCTTTATTAACATGCATGCAGTGATAATGAGGTGGTGATGGTGTCTGAGAGAGGTTCTGCTCTGCATAACCTGGTGATGGGGGTGGGGCAGCACTGGCATCTATAGGTACCCTAAGAATTTGGGCTTTGCTGTCCCTTTCAGGACCTTTGGGTCTTTCTAGAAAGAGCTTGCACTCCCTCCTCCACTCTACCACTTAAGACAAATAAAAGTCCCACCATACTTCCCTTGTCCCCTCAGAATCAATGGGAATTGGGATACTTTTACTATTGATTCCGGGACTGCAGGGCAGTGGAGGATTGCTCTACCCAAGCACAGCAAGAAACTTGGTCCTTGATACCTTCAGAGGTATAGGCCGTCCGTCAATTTCAGTTGCTCCTCATCTTTTTCTCACAGTCTCAAGTCTCTGTAGAAATGACCCTTCCAGAGGAAATACCACCTCTAAATCCTGAAGACCCAGCAGGCAGAGCACCCCATGTCAGGAGCCCCAACTCTTAAGGTATTTTCACACTAACATGGCTCTGGCCTCCTCAGCAGTGTTTCCTCAACTAGCCTGCACTTGCAACTTCCATTCATATAGCTGTCCAGGGTTCCTGTATCCTCTACAGATATGATCACCTGCCCGTCACTAAAATGGTTAAAATTCAAATGACACCCCCCCAACACACACACACCCTTTCATTTGGACTACTTGCTGTCCTCTACTCTGCATGTGAGGGACTGAGTACTGCTGAGGGCTTGGGAAATTCAAAGAATCCCAGGTACCACATCCAGACCTAGGAACTCCACTCTGGATGTGGCAGTTCCAGAGAGCTGCTGCCACACCACCCAGATTATGGCCACTATTCAGCTCCTAGACCTGACAGAGGCATCTGGAAGTGCAGAAGGATAAAACCACTTTTTTTATAGCTGGGCTTCTTCGATATGACTTCAACTGCTCCTGGCCTCTCCCATTCATGTCTTTCTGAACTGGGCAGAGAGGAATGTGCTGTACACTTTGTGAAGGTTTGAATGAAACTGGGTCCCATAGACTCATATATTTGAACACTTGGTCCAATGTTGGCAGAATGGCTTGGGAAGGATTAGGAGGTATGGCCTTGTCGGAGAAGGTGTGCCAGCTGGGGCTTTGAGGTTTCAAAAACGTTATTGCCAACTAGCTTTCTCTCTCTGTCTTTACCTTCTGCAAGATGTAAGCTCTCAGCTACTGCTCTAGTGTTATGCCTTGCCTGCCTGTTGCCCCATGCTTTCTGCCATGATGATCATGGGCTCACCTTCTGAAAACTGTAGCTAGACCCCAATTCAATGTTTTCATATTATCTTGGTTATGGTATCTCTTCATAGCATTAGAAAAGTAGTGATTCCTCTAAAACCAGGTCAGAACCTTGCATAGATGTGGGCTTCTCTCTTCACAGCAGGTACCTGGTGTCAAGCTTCTCCATTGTAACTGTCTTCTCCAACCTTTTTTTCTGAAGGACAGCAAAAAGTCCAGGTATTGCATAGAAAACCTCTGGGAAGCTCCTGCTACCCAGTGGCTGTCCCTTCTAACCAACTCATCAGCATCACAAACTGCCTCCAGCTAGATGCGTACTATGGAGGCCTATGTGGCTTCCCACTCCCTGGACATACTTCCTGTCATTGCAGTTCTCTGGAATTCTGGGGCTGCAATCAGGGAGTTATAGACAAGAGGCTTCCCAGAGGAGGTTATAGAAGGTATCTGAGAGACAAAGCAGTACAAAAAGTTTCCACTGGCTAGGACACTGGATAAATAAAATGTAACTAAACACTGAAGACCTTGGCTGTCTGGCATGGCAGTGCATATAACCTAAACTCCGTGCAGGAATCCATCCACCCTATCTCACACACACACACACACACACACACACACACACACACACACACACATCAATGGGCATTATCTCCGTGACAAGCATAGGAAATTGACTTTTTCAATTTCCTATACCTGAGTCCAACAGGAACAGAAACTACTAAAAAGCTTAAGTTCTGAGATGCCCATGGGGAATTAGAGGAGCCCCTTACTCCATCTGATGAAAGGGGTCAGGTGAGTCGGAAACACATCCTGTCCCAATAACTCCGCTCCGAGAACCCCCAAACCTCTGTAGAGCTCAACTAGATCTGGGGGACTAGCTATGTGGCTACCTCTGGCAACCCTATCCATTTGTCCTAATCTTAAGATCCGTTCCTATGAGCTGAATCCAAGCCGTGGGCTGCAGCACTGCCCCTATATACTAGTGTTATAATTGAGGTGAGGAAGGAGGACTCCCTACCTGACTGATAGATACCACATCTTGCTCATCCACATAACAGATGCGAGATGAGAGACAGGCCCTACTCAAGAATAGTTTTCTGGTATAGCAAAGATGTCAAGCAAAGCTCTACTCCAGTATGGCCTGACACCCCACTCCAACATGACTTCTGATAACCTACTCTGGCATGCTTTTGACATGGTTTCCACCCTGACCACTGGCATTACTTGGCTCTTGGAGCCTCTACCTACCTCTTGTTTTCTTAGAATACTGTTTCCAAGGCTGAATGTTCCCCTTTCACAAACTTTTTCTGTCTTTACTGCTTTTAGTGTAAAAGCTCCCTAGCAAGGCCTTATGAGATGTATGCTTTGCCCCAGGGCAAAACCATATGTACTTCATCCCAAAGCTGATGACTGTATATTATAGGCACAACACAGAGGAGGGAAGCCAGAGGTTGAAGGGTCATGTTGGAGGTGCAGACAAGCATGCCAGTTTTCTGTGATTTGTTTTCTTTCGCAGGCACTGACTAAGCAGTGACTCTTTGCTTATTTTTCTGAGTCAGTTTTTATCCTCTCACATCTTAGAGCTCTCCAAGTGCTTCTCATTGAATCGCCATGATCCACCATGGACCATGTCTTAGCCTCACCCATTGGAGGGAGCATTTCCTTCAATGCTCACCCTGATTCTTAGCTATCTGACCTCTCCAGCTTCTCTGTTATCTGAATCATAGGGTTTTCTTTTACTGGTTTTCTCACTGAATTTTTCAGGTGTATACTCTCCAGAAGTTACCTAGCTAAAAAGTAACAGGAAAGTCTAGGGTTCACCTAACCACCTGCTGGCAAAGACAGGGTCCCAGAGTAGAAAACAATTTCCTTGCATAGACCTTAGCATCGATGCTGGGAGGATACATCTGTTCCAAGTCTTGGTCTCCTGTGACCTCTTGGAAGCCTTGGGAGTTTTCCTGCACTAGGGATGGAAGTGCCCTAGTGTGATAAGTTTCTATAAGCTGTACAGGGCACTCTGTTGACCCATCTAAACCAGTCTCTCACTGAGTTCTGGAGAAAAAAAAAACTTTTTTAGCCCATTCCCCTCAGATATTTTTCTACATTTATAGCTACTTCTTATTCTGTGACTCTAAAGATGATTCTGTTCCAAGGATCGCTATCTTTGTCCATCTCTCTGAGATAACAATTATAGGTTAAATGGGCTTTAAGGTGTCTTTTCAGTTCCCAAATTGCCTCTTCTACAAGTATACATTAAACTTTACCAACTTGGAAAGGTAGTGGGTGTCAGTAAGGCTTGCACCATGGTTAAAGGTGTTGAGACTAAGCAATATGGAGTAGTGTATAATTCCCCACAAGAGGGTCCTAACAATCCATCTTATGTGGAACTAGAGAAGTATCATCCTGAGTAAGGTAACCCAGACTCAAAAGGACATACATGGTATGTACTCACTTATAAGTAGATATTAGTCATAAAGTACAGGATACCCACAATATCCACAGACCCAACAAGCTAAACAAGAAGGAAGGCTCAAGTGAGGATGCTTGAATCTCACTTAGAAGGGGGAATAAAATAGTCATAAGTAGCAGATGGAGAGAGGGGACTGGATGAGAGGGGATGGAGAGGGGAATGGAGGGGTCAGGATCAGGTGTGGGGAGAGACATGAGAGAGGGCCAGAGGGACAGGAGAATGAATATAAATCTGTAGTAGGTGGGGGAGGGGCATAGGAGGCATCTCAGAGACCTGGCATGGGGGGTGGTTTCCAGTAGTCAATGCAGGTGACCTTAGCTGAGATGCATAGAAGTGGGGATATGGAACCTGAAGAGGCCACTTCCTGTAGCCAGGTAGGACTCCCATTGGAGGGATAAGAATACCAATCCACCCACAAAACTTTCAACCCCAAATTTGTCCTGCTTACAAAAACTAGGTGGACAAAGATGGAGTGGAGTCTGAGGGAATGGCCAACCAATAACCAGCCCAACTTGAGACTCATCCCATGGGCAGCACCAGCCCCTGATGCTATTAAATGATACGGTGTTATGCTTGCAGACAGGAGCCTAGCAAACTGTCCTTTGGGAGGCCCCACCCAGCAGATGACTGAAACAGATGCTCAGACGCACAGCCTAACATTGGACGGGGCTCAGGGAGTCTTATGGGAGAGTTGGGGGAATGATGAAAGACTCTGAAGCAGATAGGAACTCCACGGGATAACCAACAGAGTCTACTAACCTGGACCCTTGGGGGCTCTCAGAGACTGAGTCACGAACCAAAGAGCATACATAGGCTGGGCTAAGGCCCTTAGCACATATGTAGCAAAGTACAGCTCAGTCTTCATGTGGGTCCCCCCAGACGAACAACTGGAGCAGGGGCTGTCCCTAAAGCTGTTGCCTGTCTGTAGAATTTGTTTCCCTAACAGGGCTGCCTTGTCTGGCATCAGTGGGAATATGAAGGGGGACTTCCACTTTCTCACAGGAGAAGGGGTTGGGAGTGGGAGGAGAGATTGTGTGAAAGGGGACCTTGGTGGGGTCAGTGATTTGGGTATAAAATGAATGAATGAATGAATGAATGAATGAATGAATGAATAAATAAATAAATAAATAAATAGGAAAAGAAAAGAGAATTTGTGATTGTATAGGCTTGGCCCAGGGAGTGGCACCCTATTAGGAGGTGTGGCCTTGCTGGAGTAGGTGTTTCACTGTGGCTGTGGGCTTAAGATTCTCATCCTAGCTGCCTGAAAGTCAGTCTTCCACTAGCAGCCTTCAGATGAAGATGTAGAACTCTCAGCTCCTCCTGTACCATGCCTGCCTAGATGCTGCCATGTTTCCACCTTGATGAAATGGACTGACCCACTGAACTTGTAAAGCAGCCCCAATTAAATGTTGTCCTTATAAGAGTTGCCTTGGTCATGGTGTCTGTTCCCAGCAGTAAACCCTAAGACAGACTCCATCCTATGAAAGTGAAGTCTAGTTTGTCATGGAGTAACCGAGTACTTGAGATGCCAGAAACATGGAAGGAAAGCTGTAGGTTAGTGTGTGCCACAGGCAACAGATCTAGAAGCACGGGGCTACCCAAAGCTCCTAGAGCACAAATGATGCCTGAAAGAGCTCCAGATGCTGAACATGGGCGTGCAAGACTTGGATTTGTACTGCAATATTTTATTATGGATGTTCCAACTGTTAGAGACATAACGGCAGCTTCCTGAAGCTTCCGATGGAGAATCAGACATCCATTAAGTTCTACTTGCTTTTCCCCCAGTACACTCAGGCATAAGCTGCATTCAAATTAGGAACAAGAAGCCTAGTTAAGGGGGGAGGGGTGGTGGCTAGATGGCTCAGTGGGTAAGAGCACTGACTGCTCTTCCGAAGGTCCTAAGTTCAAATCCCAGCAACCATGTGGTGGCTCAAAACCACCTGTAATGAGATCTGATGCCCTCTTCTGATGTGTCTGAAGACAGCAACAGTGTACTTGTGTATAATAATAAATAAATCTTTGGGCTGGAGCGAGCAGGGACTGAATGAGTGGCGTTGACTAGAGCTGACCGAAGTGAGTGGGGCCCATCAGGGAGAGCAGAGGTCCTAAAAATTCAATTCCCAACAACCACATGAAGGCTCACAACCATCTGTATAGCTACAGTGTACTCATAGACATAAAATAAAATAAATAAATCTTAAAAAAAAAAGAAGCCTAGTTAATACGGCCCTGGACCCTTAACCAGCACACTGTCAGGTTGTGCAAAGATGAGAAGACTCTAATAGGAAGCTCCACTCCTAGCTCCTTCTAGGGTGGCAAGGAAGCCTATGTTGCTTGGGTTGTCTGAAGATGTGGAGCCACAAAAGAGAACTATGGCAGAGGCATCCTGGGCACTGATCCCACAGCAGGTAGAATAAATCCCATACTCAATAACCTGGAGGACCTGTTCTTCTTGGGAAAACATCCCCACATTCTGCTATCCTGAACCCACTTGTTTCCCATAGTACCTGCTCACCTGTATAGGTGCAGGTGAGTCCCGACCTGGCTGAAAGACTAGGGGTGCTTTGGTTTGTGTGGTGTGTATGGGGATGTGTGTCTGTGTGTGTGCACGTGGAGACCAGATGTTGATATCGAGGTTCTTCCTCTGTTACTCTCCATCTTATATCGTCTCTCAGTGCACCTGAATCTCACTGGTTGGCTTTACTCGATGCTCAGTGAGCCTCAGGGATTTTCCTGGGTTTTTGCAACATTAGGAGTCCTGCATCACCACAGACAGCTTTTCATGTGGATGTTGGGGATCCAAATTCAGGTCCTCGTGCTTGCAGAGCCTACACTTTACTCCCAGAGGCCTCTCTCTCCCTAACCTCAAGGCAATGCTCCATCAGAATCGTCACTGACAGAACAAGGGGGAAATCTGTTAGTAAACTGCTGGGAGGGGAAGGAACACGTAACTCTCCAGAGGTCATGGGTGAAGCATTTAAAAGAAATTTCTTCTTGCAGAACACAGACCAGGAGCCAGTTTGTACTTGGAAACATGACGGTATACCTCATCTATATAATAGAGTAGAAGGGAGGGAAAGACACACTTCCTACTGTTAGTAAAAATGGTTATAGTTTAAGCGCCAAGATCTTGTCTCTGTCATCTGGAGGGATAGACAACCTTAACCATTTTTTTTTTTTTCCATGTAGTATCCTCTGAAGTTTGAATCTGAGTGACATCTTCAGGGTCTCAACCAGTGTCTTACCACACAAAGCTGTGAAGCATTTAATCATGTGTATACTGTTTATATGACGAGTCAGCATGGGGGAGGGTGGATATCCTGGTCTCTCCTTCCTATGGCTGCCTTCTTAGCAGGGCATAGTTCACACCATGGCCAGCTCCTCTATCATACTTTCCTAATTGGCTATCTATTCACTACATATTAACAACCAGATCTGAATGAACAACAAAAAGGAAACAGCAAAGGACACAAACTACAAGAAACTCTCTCCAGACACCCACCCTTCCCTTTAGCCAACCCCTAGGCCTTCTGTGGCTTCTGCAAATGCCCTGAGAGGATGAGTCACTGTTTCTGATGTGACTGCACTGCCCTCGTGTGGCCAGGCTGAGCACAGCCTATAAACATTTTGCTCAATGGTTTTCCCAAGGCAGGCTTCCTAGCTTTCTCTACTAAAGGGTAGGGGTCTGTTCTGGGCAGTTTGGTGTACTGGAGGCTCAGAGCACCGCTTCTCTTAAGGTGGGCACTGTTCTATACCCCATGAGCCACCTCCTTCCCTGGCCTTTGAGAGAACAAGAAAGTCCCCACTCCACAAACGGCCTTCAGCTCACTGTATCACTCTGCCTTCCTCAGTAGGAACCCTGACTCCAGGACATTTTCCATTTCTGAAGCAGCCCAACCAAATCACACCCAGTTCAGGTCAAGAATCCAAGCCTAGGCTCTGGTATGTACTCCGCTCAGGGTTATGACACGGCCACACCCAGATATGTGGCACAGGTACTTCATTCTTGGGTGTGGCACACTCCCAGGAGTGTAGCACAAGCTCACACATGTATAATCAAGTCACTTCACTCTTAGGTGAAGTGCAGATACACAAGCATATGGAGCAGGTACCCAGGTCGGCAGTGTCAGTTCTCAGGCATGCAGTGAATATATTCCCTCAGGTGTGCAGGGTGGGTCCTCATACATTCAGTGCAGGTACTCAATCGTGTGGTGTGGGGGTACTCAGGAGTATGGAGCAAGTTCTAAGATGTATTGCTGGTGCAAGCACTTTTCTTAAAAAAAGAATTTATTTTATGTATGAGTACACTGTTGCTGTCTTCAGACACACCAGAAGACGGCATCAGATCCCACTATAGATGGTTTTGAGTCACCGTGTGGTTGCTGCAAATTGAACTCAGGCCCTTTGCAATAGCAGTAAGTGCTCTTAACCGCTGAACCATCTCTCCAGCCCAGTGCAGATACATAGTACAAGTGTGACATAGTATTCAAGAATGCGGCACAGGTACTAAGGTGTGCCATTAGAAGGCTCCATGTGCAATGAGACTCATGTTTGGTGCATGCACATATAGACATGTATGTGAGCACAGGCAGGACAACCATGGCAGTCCTGCAGACTGAGGCTGGAGGAGTACGGCTGCAGATAGGACTGGGATGACGCAGAGGTGAATAGTAGCTATAAATGGAGGAGTCCAGGTAGCCTCTACACAAATGGAGTTATCATTTACCACTGAATTTATGAACTTCATTGTTTACCAGTTGGCCTCACTGGACTAGGGTCGTCTGCTAGTGTGGGCCGATGTCTGGTAGATGATTGACATGGATGGAGCCATGGAGCACACCCAGAGACACCCATAAAGGGGTCACGAGGTTAACTCTGCCACCACAGAATATAGCCCCTTCCCTGATCCCACAAACTAGAAACCACGGGAAACAAACCCTCAGTGGCATCCTTGGCCAGAAGGGGACCTTAACGGATCTGTTCTCATCCTTGACACCTACCCAGTTGTCTTCGTACCCTGTCCCTCCTAAAGCATAAACTACTTCTTCCAACTTGAGTTGACAAGCAGGGGGCAGGAAGGGGTCCCATCCCCAGAGCTGTAACACGGTTGTCTGTTTAGTTGTCCCTCTGTCCTGCTTGTCTGTTGGACAGAATTTTAGATAGGAGAGTACACATGAGACAGTGACTTCAAGAACAAGGGTATCAGAACACAGCCCCAAAGTGGAGTCATGAAAGAATTCTGAGTGCTTGTCAGAAAACAAAACTCTCGCATGTTCACATAGCGACTAAGCTGCAACAAAGGGGACATTTCTTCCACTTGTTTGGTTAAAAAAACAAAAACGGCCAAAACTAGGCAACCAGTCTATATCATTACTTTATTGCTTACATTACATGACCCGTTTCTTCAATACACAGAATTGGTTCCAAAATGTGTCTTTGTGCTCCTCCCAGGTATGGAAGACCGGAGTGAGTTTACTGCAGCTGTTGTTATTCATATGCCTTTATGGAAAAAACATGTTTTTGCCATGTGTGGCTCCTTTGTGGTTCCTCTTAACCCTCAGAGTATAAATTTTCTGATGTTCTAAATAAAGTTGGCTTTTGCATGAGACTTTAGTCTGCCTCATTTTTAGGCCCCACTCTCCCAGGTTCACACAGCATACGTGTTATGCTGGAGTAGTGTAACAAAGGCTACATCTCTTCCACCTGTTTGGTTAAAACAAAACAAACCAAAAAACCAGCCAAAACTAGGCAACCAGTCTGTATCATTACTTTATTGCTTATGTTACATATTCCAATTTTGTTTAAAAAGTAAGGCACATGAAAAGCCTTCTGTGCAAGTTCCATATTATTTTAAAATTCTATTGGCTAATAAAAGCATTGCAACTATAGAATTAGAGACATCTAGAAAAGAACATGATAGTTTGAGAGCAAAATCCTGAACCATTATTAGGTCTCATGGCACAATTAGTCAGCAAACCCAAGGTTTGTATCATAACAGTGTAGCTAGATTGCCACTACAGAATCACTGACCAGCGTATTCACATATGTACAGCCAGGTCCCCAAGTATGAACGATACAGCCAATGGGAAGGACAGCATCTCACTGCAGCTGTGCCCTGTTCTATCACAGGTAAGGGATTTGGCATCTTCAGTCTTTTGCATGCCGTGCTTGCTGTTCTCAAGGCCTGGTTATACAATGCTGAAGACCATGGAGAGATATTGCTCATAAGACACCTGAATCCAGCCATCCTGATCCGTGTCATAGCGTCTGAATATGTCTGTCAACCTCTGGGAGAAACACAGATATGGAGAATTTACTGTACAGAACAGTGTACTTACAATAAAGACATCTTGAGGACCCAATCTCAGAAGCACATGGATTTCCCGCATCTTCTAAAGAGACACTGAAAATGGCATTCACACAGGAAAGCACAGGTTGGGTACTCTTGAACACCTTTAGTCAGCACCATTATGAACGACAAATACCTCTACTGGCAAGAAAGTATACGTACGGCAGGTCTAGCCAACCTTATACCACATAGGCCCTTTTCTTCACATTTCACAACCACCTCCTGGACCTGGTATGGGTGTCTTAGGACAGAGACACTAGTTTATATCCTGACTATGGTCCAGAAGGGTCCAGTGAAGGAAGTGCCAACTTCATGCATTGTGTGAACATCATGCAGGGATCAGCCTTTATAGCCCACTTCCCCTCCAGCGGACTTTGGATCCAGACAGGTCCTTTCCATTCCATTTACTTTGTTGTTTGTTTTATGTTTTTGAGACAGGGTCCCACTGTGTAACCCTGGCCCCAGACTATGTCTGCAGACCAGGCTGCCCTTGAATTCATAGAGATCTACTTGCCTCCATGATAGAGTTATGGTGATTAAAGGCATGGTGCTGCCATGCTCAGATTCCACTCATATTTTATAAGACTAGGTTATATGCATGCCAGTTTTGAAGAAATTTATGAAGTCTATAATATGCTTTCAATAATTATAAAAAAAAAAGACACAAGGGAATTCCATGTGTTAACAGAAAACAATAGCCCCCGCACATCAAGCAAACCTCAACAGTGTGTGGTCTACCTCCTACTTCAGACATGAGTGGTTTTTATGAAAATGTGCTAGCACGGAGAATGGGTGTGGCGGCACACACCTGAATTTCAGCACTCAGGAGGCTGAGGCAAGACCATCCTAGGCCACGTAGCAGGAGCCTGTCTAAATGCTCCCCACCCTCCGCAAGACACTATTAGCATAAAACAAACTACTGTCATGTGGCCACAAAACTACGTGTTGATCAGTGGTAGACACAAGACACTACAATCTGAATCTTAAATATCTGCTAAAAAGATATTTATGGTACCCATGTGTTGGGAACCGTAAAACAAAAAAAAACAAAGAATAATAAATTGCTGAGAGTGCCATTTCAAGCCTGTAATCCCAGAACTTGAGAGGTGGAGGCAGAAAGACCAGGAGTTCAAGGTCACCCTCAGCTACATGGGGTGGGTGGTGGGTGGGTGGGAATCAAAGCTAGGCTGGGTTTTTTAGGAAAAGAATCCATAAAACAAAAACCACATTTCTAAGGAAACTTTTACCTATAGCCTAAAGCTTTCTCTTTCCTTTAAGATTCTCCACCTCTCTATGACTTTCAGTCATTCTTCAGAGGTAAAAGTGATCCAAGAAACTGGCTGTCCACCCCCACCCCATCCCCCAGGACACACACCACAGAGGACAGGGTAGAGGGGATGCAGAGCTTCTTCTGAACTTGATCAGGTTATTCGGGAGTCTGATAAAACTCCCAAATCTTTGCATATTCAGAAATGCAAGGATTAGAACTTTACTTACAAACAAGAACTCTTAACTTGATAATTCAGACACAGTCTATAAGATTTCCTACCCATCTCTTTCTGAAGTGTTCAGAGAACACTCTAAGCATCCCTAAGCTCATGGGAACTCTTAAGTAGCAGCAGAGGTGGTCTCCTTCAGAGACCTGAAGCTTGAATACTAATAATCCAATTCTCCGACAGCATAAGAAACACAGGTGACATGCTACGATTCTTTTTTTTTTTAAAGCAGAGTACTGTTATGTAGGTAGGCTTGCCTAGAACTCATGAACCTTATTGCTTCCGGCTTCTGGGAACTGGTATTATAGTCTTATACCATACCAGGCTCTGAATAACTTTTGTTGTTGTTATTTTTGAAGATATATTTTTATTTTATGTGTATGAATGTTTTGCCAGAATTTCTGCACACCATGTACACTCATTGCTAGTGAAGGAGAGAAGAGGGCATTGGCTCCTTGGGACCTGGAGTTACAGATGGTGGGCTGTTAGCTGCCATGTGGGTGTTGGAAATCAAACCTGGATTAGCTAGAATAGGAAGGGCTGCTGCTTTTTACTGCTAATGCATCTCTCTAGCCTCTCGGATTCCTTTGTAAAGGAATCATGGAGCACTGTAATTAGCAGTCAAGTCAGAGGAGATGCACTTTTATCCACTTTCTTTGAAATAGAACAACACTCTAAGAATATTTCCCAAAATTCTACATTATATCTCAAGATTTAATGCTGTCCACATCTCTCAGTGGTTCTGCAACCAACAAAAGTAACCTTAGCCTAGGATCAATATCTAGGAGCTTCCCTCTTTAAGAAGGGTTTTACTGAAGTATTAATGGTGAAAACATTTGCTTTCTATGTACTGACGACTCTATTTCAGAAAAAGGGCTGGAGCATGAAAGTCTCATACAGGCCACTGGGAGCTAACAAGTGCTAAGTCTGGGCATTAACCTGTTAGCCTAACTGCTGCTTTTGTTTGAAAATTCCATAGCAAAAACTTTAAGATACATAGGGCTTATCAACTTACCACATTTCCAAAGCTAAAACCTAGAGAACCTGGACCTCTATCTAAAAACAACAGCAGGGCCTACTTCTTTGACAGGAACATGCACTGGGCAATAATGGCTGTCTGTCCACCCTTCTTATGTTTAGCGAGCACATACAATGCTTGGTATGACTGCTTGGAATAATCAAGGACCACAGTGAGAATCCCATGTAGGTGGCTAATACTGGTGTAACAATGCATGCTCTTTCTAGTACATTGTATTTTATTTGTTTTATATCAGAGGTGTATTTACTGTAGTAATAAAAAAAAAGTAAAACATATGGTACACAGCTATAATTCCATTATTTTGAAGGGTGAGTTCAAAGCCAGCATAGGGTACATTGTGAATTTAAGGCCAGCCAGAGGTACAGAGACCTTGCTTCCCAAAATAAAAAGTATAGTATTTCAATTATTATCAGGGATTATGTACTATACATATTGCTAGACTTACATATGACTGGCATCAAGGTTCACCATACCAGCTTTACCATAAAAATGCAATGTCTTATGCTTAAAAGGTCATAACAGCTATGACAACAACAGGGACCAGGCACAGTCCAGGACATTATATATATATATATTTTTTTTTTTTTTGGTTTTTTTGAGACAGGGTTTCTCTGTGTAGCCCTGGCTGTCCTGGAACTCACTTTGTAGACCAGGCTGGCCTCGAACTCAGAAATCCGCCTGCCTCTGCCTCCCGAGTGCTGGGATTAAAGGCGTGCGCCACCACGCCCGGCACGACATTATAATTTTATGGAACAAATACTGAAAAATCACCATTAGGAACCTGATCCTAGTTGCAAGGGTTTAAACTAAAAAGTTTTGCTAGCACCAAACCCTAGACAGAGGAGAAGTTAAGCAGTTACTCCACGTTGGCTGCTAGTTACAGTTCCCCCATTTCTGCCCCCACCCCAGCTCCCACCGCTGCATGTCACAGCAAACCCACAGGAAGCTGCTTCATCACCTGCAAGACGATGCAGCCCTGGATGAAGTCATCAAATGCGATCTGCCCTCGTCCTTGCCTGTCAAATTTTCGGATGAGGATGTCATGGAACTGATCAGAGAGCCGGTAGCCTTGGAGAGGAAAGATTAGAGTCAGATCAGAGGCAGACTAGGAGAGGAAGATTAAAGTATAAATCACTGCCTCAACTGTCCTTTCTAAGACTCCAGAAATAAGAGGGGAAAAAAATTTATTGAAAGGCATTCTGGAAACTAAGTATGCTACCTAAATACAATATTCTGAAATAAATATGTTGTCAGGACTGTGAAGTGATCCTAAACACCAGTAACAATGAGCAAGTCCCCTTACTGTCTTGCTTCTTAGGAGCTCACTGGCTTCTGTTAGCTAACTGTGCTCATTCTGCCTGTGCGCAAGAAAACACCCACAGGGCAATTAGGCTTGGTGATCTTGAATCTAGTAGAGACACCTCACTCTGTCAGCTTATCTAGATACGAGTGTTTTCAGGGACCTGCTACCCTTGGTTACTCATCATTACACAATGTTCGGAAAGCTAAAATGTCACTAAAGGTTCTAGTTACATGTGTCTCAACATAAACAAATTATTTCGTTTGGTGTCAGGGTTCTGAAAATATGGCTAGTTTGGTGTCAGGGTTCTGAAAATATGGCTAATCAGTCTCATAAAGATTAGAATAACGTGTCACTAGGCATTAGGATTCTAAGTTTCTGAGTGTGCAGCTAATTAGTCTCATGATGTTCAGGATCAGTGGCAAATCATTGGGCATTATAAGTCCATTTCTAATTTACTGTGTTTGAAAGGTCTTCGGCAGGGGATGACAGGACGAAGATGTGTGGACACACCAGACATACAAACATCACCAGAGGCCATGTTTAAGGAGGGCACCACTCATCTGCTTCCCTTCCTTATCACTGTGCCATCGTGGTAACCTTATTACTTCAGTTTTCAGTCTTGGTGGAAGCTTTGTAGTTATATGTACACCTATTATCTGAATCTCACAGTTAATTACTGTATGAAACTTAGTCATTATACTGATAAATGTTCAACTACAAAAACATGTTCACAGCACCTTCCAGAGCAATTGTGGGGAGAGAAGATGGGAACTTATATTCAGGAACCCTACACAAATGTGTGACATTGAAACTGCTACAGGAGTCCCCTCCCTTACAAATCAAACAGAAGATAGGACCCTCAGCTGAAGTCTGAAAAAGAGAGCTTGTAGAGAAGAGCTAGCATGCCTCACTCACACCTAACATGTGAGTGGCCCTGGCTAAGCCCTGACTCTCCAAGAATAGAGCTTCAGGCCCAGGTGTAGACAGAGCAAGACAGGCACTGGTGGTCTCCTGGCAGGATAAGAAAGGACAGATGAAATAAGAACAAATATATAAGATTTCCTGTCTGTGCAAGGAAGCAATCTCATTGCTGCTAGAACCGATCTGCAATTGTTCTGACCACTGGCACTCTTGTAGGTAACGCAAAGCAAAAGACATACAGACTAGCAAAGGAAGCCACAAAGAAGGAAACCACAAAGAATGCTCCCTAGAGGGGCCAAAACCTGGCAGCAAACTGACCTCCACAGAGCTCCTTCAATACAAGGCACACAAGAACAGCACTACCTCAGAGCCAAAGCGCTTTGTGCTCAGCCCCGTGGCCTGGTTAGGACTGACCAGTGAGGTACATATTAGACTTGGCCTGTTAACTGCAAGACTGCACCCCCAACTTGTATCCATCTAATAGGATAAGGCCACCTGGAGGCCTCCACTCTTGCACAAGTAGCAAGATCAGATCATAATTTTCAACCAGGGAATTGTCTTGGAGTCAGTCTTGATCAGCTCAGGAAAGATAGACCAGGTAGAATGGCCTCACAAGAGGGCTGAAGGTAGTACAAAGACATATCTACTCTCCAACTCTGCCAGGGATATTCTTCTGTAGTCCTAGAGGTGAGAATCTTCCTGGAAATGGAAGTACTCTGTGTCTACTTCCAATAGCCAACAGCCTTTGGTGAGAGGCAAAGTCCTTCTCTACCAAGAAACTAATGATACCACCAGAAAAATGATTCCACTGACACCACTGGTCCAGGCCATTGATTTATGGGCAGCGCGCACCTAGACACTACCAGAAGCAACATTCCCCTGTGCTTCCAGAGGAATCCCAATGGAGTCACAATCTGATTAAAGTCAATGATGCCCAGTGGATACAGGAATAATTTGCATGGTATTAGTCTGTGTTCCCCCAACCAGTAAGTGGCTTGAGAAAGGCCGTGTGTGGGTCTTGCCTGATCCTAACTCAGGAAAAGCATTATTAGTATTAAAAACCATTAACCTTGTGAAATGAGTCAATGCACATCGTGGTAGAGGCTTCAGGTTTGCATAAGACTCTACCATAAAGGACATATGCACATGCACCAATATTAAACATGGGTAAAAATATGGGTAGGCGGAGATTCGCTATATTTTCATAAGTTTTTATGATTTAAAAAAAATAAAAAAAGAAAAACAAACAAAGCTATACAGTTGCCAAAGGCTAGATGGAAAAGGGGATGCTCAAAGAGATGCAGGGCTTAGGGGTAAGGGATTGTTCACTCCAACTGTGCTGCCTAATAGAACAGTTGGCTTTCCTGCAGGTGAAGTAACCAACAAGGAGCCAAAGCCTTACAGGAAGGTGTAAGTGTCCATCCAGACCTCTGTACCTGGTCACAGAACTTAACAGCATAGGTTTATGTGAACAGAAGAATCACTAGACTCACCAGACATCCTATCAGTCATGGGTACCACTGGGCGAGCCTGAAACATCACTGATGCTTTTATTCCCTACTAAGCTCCTGTTTACCCAAAAGCAACAACCCTTTTGGAAGTCAGAATCGGAACTTTTACTTCTACAGCCAACTTCCTAACAGATGCCACTGATAATATTCCAAATTAGTATGCAAACAGAAAGATATTTCCTTTTCCTGGACAGTTAAAGAGTAATGTCCTGTATCAGGGCAAACAGGAAAAACCATGGCAGGACTTCCCCTGGAGAATACACAGCAGACTGTGCTGAGAAATGATTAGAAAGTGAGGGAGATGCTGGTACTGTCCAAGATGGCCCACTGGCCCATAATCAGACACACTTTCCACTGTTGTCCTTGGGAAATCCTGAAATGTCACTGGTCTGATCATGACACAGAGGGCACTTCTTACTGGGCCTAACAACAAACCAAGAGGGGAGAGAGGACAGCAGAAAAGGGGTGGTCACTGTCATGCTTGAAGGAGAAATAATAGAATTCTAGAAGGAATAACATACTTTAGGAAATGACATATTAGTAGGAAATAACATACTTTAGGAAAGTAAAACTCAAGATATTCACAATACACTAGATTATAATTCACTTTTTAATAAAATTTTTCTGGAAGACATCTATTAGCAACCTTTTAAGAAATGAAATATACAAGGGTTTTTTTGTAAGGGCAAAAGGACAGAGTACTATATGAGAATGTTCCAAATTCCAATCTTGGTGTAACCATGACAAGTTATAGATGTGCTGCAAACTTTTCGGTGACTCCTTTGTAGTTAAAAGGTCCCACTTTTCTTTCAGATTCAAGGCTAGCTCTGGGAGCCTCTAATTATGCTCTGGACAGGTTCTATGAATACTTGTGAGAAACACAGCACACTTTGCATGCCTAAGCCCACACCAAACACACACGTACTAAATGCCATTTGAGAATGGGCACACACACTTTCTAATTTCCCACTGAAGCAAAATTTGAATGGACTGATGCATTTTATTATTTATAGAATTATGTCTTACTGTTATTTTATCACTGTGTTCGTGTAGTTTGACAAACCACTACATATATGCTGCCAACTACCCCACACAATTATGTTTTCATTTTTCTACTTTAAATTGTTCCAGAAGCCACATTCTCAATTTTGCTTAGGACACCATCTCATTTCACAAAAAGTAGATGATTTGCATAGCCCTTATCTCATTTTGGATGAAACACTGTGTGAAAGACTCCATGTCACATATACATCTTCATGACAAAAATAGAATCAAAATATGAACCTGTATAACATAAAAAGAAATTTCACATAGACTGGGTTAAAAGAATCAATAAATGGAACATAGCAAAACAAAGCTTGAGGGACTCCTATATTCCAAAATGAAATATGCTATACAATCAAGACAAGTGAATTACCAAAACCTGAGAGTGCTTGTTTGAGCTCGTTCTTGTCAATCATCCCAGAGTTGTCCCTGTCGTAGGTCCGGAAGACATTCTGCCAGTCTGTGATATACTTCCACACACCCGTGAATTCACTGAAGTTCACACCAGCCTTGTTTTCTCGGTCAAACATAGCTGAGATGAAGAGAAATAGCAGGCACACATTAAGTTTGCATGTTCAACGGCAAAATATAACCAACCACAGGACACTACTAATAGATTCATGCCACCTCGAAGACTTTCAGATGCTAGCAGGGAGCCAGCCGTCTAGTAAAGGTTAGTTTGTTGAACAAATTACTAGATTTCTAAAAGCCTACTTATCCCTGCCTAGGGTGGAGGGAGTGTAGAGGACAGTCATCTAATACTAGCCCCTAAGTAATGACCAGCAGAACACACACTCACCACTGTGTAGAAGGTAGACAGTTATGATAGAACATGTCCTGGAAAACAGAAGCACTAAGAGTGCTCTCACTTTATCAGAAGGGAAATGGAGCGCAAAGGTTAAGGCCCCATTTCCCAGCTCCAAGTCCTGAGCCAGAGTAAACCTTTTTACTGCCCAAGCATCACAACTCCAGAGGGAGGCTTACAAGAGTTCTTCTAGGTCAAGAAATGCCTGTTTTAATTAAAAGATGTCCTAGTCTATTATGATATTAACTTTAGATTTTAAAGATCTCAGTCACTCATAGGCCACCTTGACAAGTTTACCTACATCAATCTGTTGGGGTGGCTATAGCAACATAGCCTGCAAAATGCTGCTGAGGTTACGAGATACAGTGCACTTCAAAGGGGCACAGGAGAGGAAAAGTTGGGCATACACCTTGTCTCCTGTGGTAGAAGGGACTTGGCCATAAGATTTCACATTAAAGGAAGCTAGGAAAGGAAAAAGCAAGAAAAATCTACCTCCCAGGAAAGAAACCTAGGAATCAAAAGAACAGTAAATCTCTAAGACTGTACTTACAGGTTCCATCCTCTTTTTCATCTGAAGCTTAATCCTTGCTTACACATGCAACCCGCTGTGGTGGCCTAAAGGAGAATGACCCTCACAGGCTCACATATTTGAACACGTGGGTCCCAAGTGATGGTGCTGGCCAGAAGAGCTTTGAAGTTTCAAAGTGGTCTTTCACTCTCTCTCTTTCCACTTCGGGCTTGCGGTTCAAGATGTGAGCTCTCAGAGTCCTGTTTATGCCAGCAGGCCTGCTACCTAATGCCAGGCTTCCCACTACTATGGACTCGAACCCTGGACCTCCAACACTGTAAGCCCAAATAGTGTCTTTCTTCACCTTAGTCATGGTGTTTTATCATAGTAATGGAAAAGTGACTAACACACAGAGAGAACCAAAACTGACAACCCACATCTTGGTAAGAAAGAAAGGATGGAAATCTTTCCTGGAGGGCCCACCTCCAGCTCCAGCTCAGACCTTGGTACATGCATATTAAATTCAACCAAATACTAGCTCTCAAAACAAATAGAAACGACTAAAACATGGAGGTAATAATCAGTTACACGCATGAAATTCAGCAGGAAGAATTATCAGATGCAGGCTGCCTTCTTACAGGACTTTGAAATCATCCATGACACAAGATAAAGGAGATGTAAATTAACATATGTAATTCTTAAGTAAAAACATTCTATAAGGTTTAAGACTATTACATATAATATTTAAATAAAAGAATCACAAACATGAATTTTAAAAGATACTACCAAAATAACAAAATAAGGCTTAAAGAAAACTGTAGTGTGGAGATTTTATGGATCTATAACCTTAGAATTAGAAATGGAGAGGATGAACTACGATGTAAACTTAAACTAATGGATAAATGAAGACATCTACATACACAGAAGCAGAGAGGATGAAACATAAGAGCCCACGCAATATTTGGATGGAGTTATTATAGTTGCTCCCAGAGAAACATCTAGCTGGTCTGCGTGGATACTTACAAATGATTGACCTCACAGTCACTGGGTTAAAAGGAGTCCATGTACCTGAAAACAAGTGACATTATATCAATTAGACCAAAGCAGATTAAGTTACAAGAAGCTCTAAGTGTCTGGTCTATTGTTAGTCGATGAGACTCAGTGGCCTGCTTTGGATCAGAGTTTGCAAGCAGGGGTCTGCTTCCTAGGACACCAGGAGATCTGGCTGCCTTAACCTGTATGAGCGCTTAGCAATCCCGGTCAGTACCTAGTCAGTACTGCTGAGTTTAACCTATCTGTAATTACCAGGAGCTGGCTGCTGCTTCAGAGCTTCACTTGTGTGAATTTGACTGTGCTGGGGGTCCTAAAGACCACCTTCAGGCTTGACAATGCTCTGGGACTGTTAGTGACTGAATAATAATTTTACAGGTAATCATCTTGCATAGATAGAGGTAGGATTTCCTGTAGCTCTTTTTTTTAATCCTAAACTACAATTCGATAAACTTTGATAAAATGTCTTCAAAAGAATTTAAAAAAAAGAGAGAGAGAAAATAAGACTGTTTTAAAAGTATAACTAAAACACGCACCTCAAACCACCAGTCTATTCAGTAAGTCAAACCTACCTCAAGAGCACTAAAGAGAGGTGAGCACACTGACACCCACGTGCCTCTACTCCCAGCATGAAATTAGGAGTTCAAAATCATCCTCAGCCAAGCAGTAGTTTAAGTAAAAGTCAGCCCGGGCTACACCTCACAAAAGACCAACCAACCAACCAACCAACAAAAAGGAGATTGAGGAAATGTACTGTTAATCTATAACCCCAGGAGTTTGTGACAACATTATTTCATAGCAGCAGAGAAACCCTATGCTAGCTGACCTTGGCAACTTGACTGGAATTAGAAACAATCACCTCGGAGATTAGTATGACACATCTCTATGTTTATCAAGCATTTCCAGACAGAATGAACTTGAGGGAAAGACCCACCCTGAATGTATGTGGCATTGTTCCATGGAGTGGGGCCCAGACAGAGTAAAACGGGAAGAAGAAGCTGGAGGGACAGAGGACACTGGCATTCCTGTTCTAGGCTCCCTGGCTGCCAGCAAGTAAATGGTTCTGTCCCACCAAACCCTCCCCTTCTGGATGGACTGAACCCAAACTGTGACCCAAAACAAATTTTTCTTTCCATGAGTTGCTTCTAGAAGGTCACAGAGCTGAGAAAACAAATCCTGATCTGTGCTCTACCTGTCTACTGACCATATTCTTCTATGTAAATAAGTCTCACAGAGGCCCACTGGACTCATAAGCACTCCTAGCAGGATGGCAACTACACAGCAACAAAGAGGTTTTAGAGATGACTAAATTGAAGTTAGAAACCATGTTATTTTTAACTTCATGCTTCCCTTCCAATAGCATATTAATTAAATTTCCTAAAATAGTTTAATTTGATTCCAAAACCAGCAATCCTAGCAATTAGCAATCCTAGAAGACTAATTAGAAGTCAAAATAGTTTAAATCATGTAAGCATAGCAATTCTGAGAAGGGCTGAGAACTCATATGCAACTATCCAACACTAACTGTCCCTGAACTGTACAGTGTGAACCTTCTTCATGAAGCTTATAATCTAAAAGCCAGAGAGACCTAAAGCTTGAAAGGTATTCCCTCTGAAACTGAAAGTAGCATTTAGTTGCCATGGTAACCTTATTAAAAGTCAGATGCTTTGCACAGTAATTACATCATAAGAACTCCAGCCTTATGAACAGGAGAGAGAGAGAGAGAAAGAGAGAGAGAGAGAGAGAGGACAGAGTGTATTAACTTTAACAGTTGCTTGAAGGACACTAAGCCCTTGTTTGTGTCAGAACCAGTTTGAAATTGGTGCCCATGCTAAATAGGGAAAATTTTTGGTTTATGCTGGGGGTATAAGAACTGGCCCCATGTGTACAAGCAGACCTTTAATAATCTATGTGTCCAAAAGGCTTTGGTAACTATTTGTTTTTGTTTGTATTTTTGGAAAAACCAAGATTAACTAAATACATTTTTCTCTTCGCATTAGCTATTAAAAATTTTAAAGTTGGGGCTGGAGAGATGGCTCAGCGGGTAAGAGCACTGACTGCTTTTCTGAAGGTCCTGAGTTCAAATCCCGGCAACCACATGGTGGCTCATAACCATCCGTAATGAGATCTGACGCCTTCTTCTGGTGTGTCTGAAGACAGCTACAGTGTACTTACATATAATAATAAATAAATCTTTTAAAAAATTTTTAAAGTCAGATTTATGATTTATTAATAACCTCCTTTCCTCTTTACCACCTTATTCTCTATTTCTCAGCTAATGTGATTAAATTCTATTTATTTATTTTTGTATTCTGACTATTTGGAATAGAGCTGATTATCAGTGAGCATAAATGCTAGTAGTGCAGTGGTCATAAATGTTCTATCACAGAGCAGGTGACACATGACACCAGTATTTCTGTCCTGATACCTGAGATGTTGTCACCTCCTTTCACCCTGACGCCTTTATGCTTTTTTACCTTGTCTGTACCAGTTGTAGGTCACTAAACTTGTGATCCAAACCATTAGACACCTACTTTCCTGTCTACATGCCTCTCTTCATTGGAAGATGTACCTCATACCACATGGGTGTGGCTTCCCTTACCTTCAAGCCAGACTTCTCTTTTTGCCTGATAACTCCTGACAAAGTCTACCTCCTTAATACTGTAATAATACAGCACAGTAGCTAACTTATAGACCATCATTATACCATTAGGTGATAGGAAACCAACAAGATTTAAAGTGGCCCCTTGACAATAGCATCTTGTAGTCCTCACGGGTTAAGTAAGTAAAAATTGTGTCAATTCTATCACATTTGTGAAAGGCAAAGATCACTGAAACACAAATGAACCAAAGCATTCCTTTAATTTGGACACCAAGGCTCTGAGGCACTATCTAGCACCTCACTTGCCTCTCCCTTCATTGAATCAAATTACAAGAAAAGGCTCCCCAGTAGAACAAAAATGAGCCTTTTAAATTTCCATCGTGTCTTAAAAGTAATCCCTTTCCAGGCTTATATAGCACACCTAAGGAAAAAACAATCTCTAAATACAATAATTAGAAAAGAAAGCCACACCTAAAGAATTACAAGTGACATTTAATAAGAAAAATGTCTCTAGGGTTATACATGTACTCAGTTCTACTGGTGCGTGTAGCTCTAGGCTCTATCCTCAGTACAGAGCAAACCAGCACTAAGTGCTCAGGAGTTAGAGGCAGAAGTCTAAGGGTCATCCTTGAATACATAGAAGTTCAAGGCCAGTCTAGGACTAATGAGTTGGTCAAAAACAAAAAACAAACAAAAAACCCACAAAAAACAAAAACACAAAAAACAAAAACAAAAACCAAAAACACAAAAAACAAAAACAAAAACAAAAAACAAAAAAGAAAAAAGGAGGGGGCAGGATGAGGAGGCTGGAGAGACAGCCCAGGAGTTTAGCACACTTGTTGCTGTTGCACAGGATGCACGTTTGATCCTCAGCAACTACATGGTAGCTTACAACCATTTATAACTTCAGTTCCAGGGGATCAGATGCCCACTTCTATATTCCATGGGCAGCAGGTATACACTTGGTGCGCTTACATACATACAAGCAGGTCAAACATTCATACAAATAAAATAAATATCAAAATTAAATAAAAAATTTTAAAGAAAAAAAATTGTCTCTAATGGTACCACTAAAGATTAATGACAATAACACCGGCAAGAACGTGACTCCATGAAGAGCTCCATAAAAAAGCCACAGTCTTCTCAATTCTCCTGGGAGACAGTGTTCCTCACATTATACAAATACCTCCCCTTGCTCCTGCTGACAGCATCTCCCATATCTCTATTTCCTAAACTAGACCTCGAGTTTTAAAGTTTTTATGTATATGTGTGTGTGTATAATATATATTAACATATTATACAACAGAATATTAATATAGTATTTTATAATAAAAATAATCCTACTTTACATTCATTGGTGTGAGAGTGTCACATCCTCTGGAATTGGAGTTATGTGCAGTTGTGAGCTGCCATGTGGTTGCTGGGAATTAAACCCAGGTCCTCTGGAAGAGCAGCCAGTGTTCTTGACCTTTGAGCCATCTCTCCAGCACCCCCAACTCAGTGCACCCTTTTTTTAAGTTTTAGCAGTTCTTTGTTTTTGTTTTTCAAGACAGGGTTTCTCTGTATGGTCCTGGCTGTCCTGGAACTCACTTTGTAGACCAGGCTGGCCTCGAACTCAGAAATCCGCCTGCCTCTGCCTCCCAAGTGCTGGGATTAAAGGTGTGCGCCACCACCGCCCGGCAAGTTTTAGCAGTTCTTATAGCAAACACATTACCACAAAAGTACCTAAGGACCATCTTGAAGCCTTTTAAAAACTAAGCAATCACTTCTAAATGTCACCTGACAATTTGTCAGTGTCCCCGATGATCCTCTTCAGAACAGTTGCTAAGACTGATAGCAGGTCAAAGGCCTTCTGGATAAGTAAGGGACCTCTGTTGCACAGAGCTCACCTTTTTAACTCTTGGGCAAGGTCTACGCTATAGCTCCCATTTCTCAGAAAGCAGTTTCAGAGACTCACATACATTTGTTCTGGAGCTTGGTAAGGCAACAATGATAATTAAGAAAATACAAACACAGTAGCTTAGAAAACATCTTTACCTTATACTGGTAATGGCAACTTAGTCTTAAGGACTTCTTTGGAAATAATTCCAGGAAGGAAACTGCTTACTGTGCATGAATCGGGCTTCAACTCACCATTGGATAATGCTTGCTGAAGCTCATTGTCTGAAATCACTCCACTCCTGTCTTTATCAACCCTACAAAAACAAACAAACAAACAAAAAACAGGTAAGTTGGTGATTAAATGTAAAGGAAGTATTAAAAATAAAACATAGCCAAGACATCATTTTCATCAATCTACACTAGGTCTGGAATGTTACTCTGGCCAGACCTTCCTCTTTGCTCAGCTGGAATGTCACACGCCCCCAGGTGTGCCAGAGACTAATGAACAACCAGAAGCAGTAGGAGGGGTTGAGTCATCTTTTCTCTATTCCTTTTCAAGTTTTCTGTTAGCTCTTCAAGTCTGCTTAATTTATACCTGCACCAGTTCATCATAATAGGTAAAGATTCTCTAGAACGAATAAGTCATTCTTTGGCACGAGTCAGTGGAAAGACAATCAGTCATTCAGAAGGACGGCCAGGGACAGAAGACATGCAATAGCAGCCAGCTCTTTTCACTGATGCCGTTTTCCTGACTCAAGATTTGTCCTGTTTCTAACGCAAGCACCTGACCCTGTAGGGCGGCGACTGGTCCGCGCCCTTCGGCCCTGGGCAAAGTCACTGCCAACATGACCCTGAACCCTGTGCTTTTGTAGAAGAGAGAAAGTCGGGGATGGAGGGGAGTAGGAAGGGCTGGGAAGGAGGTCGGGGTGATAAAGGGGTGGGGAGAGGGAGAACTGGAGGGTAGGCCCTGGAAAATGGGGACCGACCCAAGGGCTGAAGGAGCTGAGCGGCGCTGGCCTTACCGCTGGAAGACGTTCCACAGGAAGCTCTGGTCTGGCAGTGCAGCTCCAGCAGCAGGGCCAGGGCCAGCACCCGGGCCTGGGCGGTAGGAGTAGGCAGCCATGGGCTGATGCACAGCGGCAACGCGGCCCAGCTCCACAAGCTATGCTTCCGCCTCAGTTATGGGGCAGGACCAAGAGCCCACAACTTCCTGGGAACAACGGAAGCGCGCACCTTTGAGTCACTTGGCAGGCGTGGTCCGTTGCCACGCAACGTCTGGAGGGCCTTGGGGTTAGTCTGAGCTCCGCCTCCTACTCTAGCCCGGCCTTGGGTGTCCCTTTCCTTTCAGCCCCACCCGGCTCCGCCCTCCTGCGTGTCTCGGCCCGAAGCTGCGGCGGGTGAGCTCAGAAGAGACCACACCGTGAGGGGTCGACCCGAGCTTACAAAACGCGTCCACCTGTAACGGAAAGTGGTGAAAGCTTTCACTTGGACCGACGGCTTCCCTTTACGTCTGCATTAGTATTTAGTGCGAATGTGATGTGCACCAACCGCATGAAGTCCTCGGCGGAAACGCAAAGTGCATTTTGTGCACTCTGGAGTTTGTCCGTCTGTCCGTACTACACCTTCTTGCCTTCCCACTTGCTTATATCGGTTTATGCCCAGCCTCCCTAGGTTTGCAGTGACTTCATTTGTAAATGGCCCGAGTGAGGTTTGGTCCTGAGGTGAGAGCTGTGTTTTCTCCCCCCCCCCCCTTACTTGGACTTCTGTACTTTTGGTGGTTACTCCTTTTAATTATAAGTATTCCTTCTTTCGTTCTAGATACTAATTCTATGATGCTTTTATAGTTTGGAATGTCCCTAAATGGGAAAATGCATAGCATTGGGGCAACTACCAACCGGTCACATTCACGAGCTGTCAGGCCATCCTCCCACCTAAATCTGAATGCTGTGAATAGCTCAAGATACAGATTACTCCGTTCTGCCATAGGATTATTCCAGCCTTCCGATAGTCCTCATCCAGGGACGGACTTATCATAATAAGAACTGCTATGCTGTCTTTATGGGGGTTTTGTTTACCCCTTAACTAAAGAAGAGGGTGAAGAGACCAAGGGCCAAGAGTATGGCCTTGTACATCTGAAACTTCCATGTGGATAATCATCCATTATTTAACACAGCTATAGATCTGATCAACTCCCAACTGTATCGTTTTCTGCTCCATTTCTCTTGTTCTTGGGACATCTTAAGAGACTTTCAAATTGTTCAAAGAAACATCTTATAGCTTTGACATTTACCTCAAAATCTACAAAATTCTTTAAGAAAGGTAGATTTTCTTCCAGGATTTGGTGAATTCATTTTTTATAATTTCTCATAAACTGTTCATCTCACTTTTGAATAACCTTTTAGACTTTTCTGGTTCTTTTATTTAGAATCTATTTAGATCTATTTTTATTCTGTCCTCTCTCTGGCTCCTTTCCTCTTTACCAGAAATACAAAAATATTAACCATAATTTTCCTACTTGAACTGGAAGTTTTCCAGTACAGAGAAACTTCAGCAGACCTGAGGCTGCTGAATCTGGAACTCTACCAGCTGTTTGCTGACTTTGGAATGCTATAAAGGTCCAGTCCCAAAGAGACCACCTTCTGCAACAGCTTACAGGTAGTTGTCTTCCAGGTGCCACCACCTATCTCCTTACCCTATCTCAGGTTTAGTTTCCTCTAACCAGGTCTGTTCTAAGCTTTCCAGTAGAGAAATAAATGAGATAACCCTGTCCTCCTATGATGTTAATCATATCATGTGTCTGCATATTGGGCCACTCTTTCCTTTAACCTAATTCTCTGCGCTACTTCTTTGAGCTACTAGATACACAAAATCGTTTTCCTTTAGAACTTTTCTAAACATTGGCTCTTTCTGGGAGCTGAGGTGCATGAAATGGGTAAGTCATTGTCCTATCTTTTGCATAAAGATCTTTTTGTATGTGCACAGACCCATGCATGTTCTTATACATATCTAATTTAAATGTACCTCTAGGCCACATCGGTTCCTTTGCTTACAGGTGGAATGCACCCTGAACATTTGCACATGGAAGACAAATTTTCAGTTAACCTTTCCTGACAGCCAAATATGCTCAGCACACCCTTCTTTCTCTAGTGTTAAAACTGTCACTTGGCTCCAATAAAATTCTGGTTTGAATTTAATACCAGAGAACCTACCACTCTTTATGTAACTCAAGCTTCTTAGTGAGTATTGCTGAGTGTGTCAAATGTGCGCTAGATGGTGTGAGGGAGCAGCAAATGTCCACAAACCACCACTGACCAAAGATGAACTGGTTCTGATATACTTGGTCTGACATAGCCACTTGTCACATGAGGCTACAAAGAACTGAGATGGACCAGTGTAATTGAAGTAGGTTCAAATTTCAAGCTAATTAAAACGTAACCAGCTACATGTAACCATGACAAAGCATTGCTCAGTGCAAGTCTGAATGTGTCTTTTTGTTTCCTTCAAGGGGCCATTATACCTGGCACCTTTCTTTACTCACCTGATTTGCTGCTGCTTTTACAATGTTTAATTTTTGAAGTTCTGAGACCTGCATTTTGAAAGAGTCTGATTCCTAGGTCAGTAGTGAATTATAGAAATTTACATTTCTGATTACTAGGAAACCATCACCATATTATGCTGCAGGAGATTCTTGTGTTTCAAGTACTAAGCTTCACTATTGCTCTGACAGTCTAGCACTCCCATAAAGCTTTGCATACTCATTAAATGTTCTGAATGGAGCCATGTTACTCAGTAGCCTCAACTTCCCACTTGCTAGCCTGCCTTCTGGTAGGCCATGTCATTCTAGAATTTTCAAATTCCTTGGTCATTCTAGAAATACAAATTTTGGGGTGCAACCAGAAGTTTAGGAACTGAAATTCCTGGTGCAATAAAGCAGGTCCATCTTCTGCTTCTCTTCTCACTAGTGTTTTTGTTGGTTTGTTTTTTAAAGCAAACAAGCATACATTTATGTTATATGAAACATTTGATTTATGTGTGTTTGTGTGAGATTCTTTCTATATAGCACAAGCTATGTTTAAACTTCCTTTTTAATTTTCATTATTTTTAATTATGTATGTGTCTGTGTGAGTGTGGGCCTAAGTGCAGGTACCCAAGGAGAACAGAGGATAGTTAAAGATAGTTATGAGCTACCCCATGTACTGGGGACTCAGGTTCTCTGAAAGAAAAGTATGAACTTTTAACCTCTAAACTATCTCTCTAGTCACATCTCAATTTTTTTATCCTCACACATCAGCCTCCAGGGTACTGGAAAAACAGGCACAGACCACACCTAAGATCTTCCTCATTCCTTCTCTCAGCTTTACAGTACCTCCACCATAGATGAATCACTGATCCCCCAGCAAGGAACTGTTGTTTTTAATATTAAAAAGACAATAAATGGTTAGAACTGTGGGCTTTCGTTCCCAGCCACCTTGTTCCCAAAAATAACGACTCTGAGACCAATTGTTTACTAATAAATGATTAGGCCATAAGCTTTGGCGTATTCCCTGACTAGCTAGTTACTTATATGACATAAATTAGTCTATGTCTTCCACATAGTTAGTTACCTCTCCTCAGGTTTATGCAACCATCTCTTCCAGAGTTGAAGGCGAATCTCTCATATGCCTCACTGTTTCAGACTTCTTTCTCTCCCTGTCAGATGTCCCACCTTCTACTTCTGCTTTGGCTCACTGGCCATAGATTTTATTGAAGGCGATGCTTCCACACAGCATGTAAAGATTCTCTACACAGACAAAGCATTAAACTAAGATTCTCCTGCCTCAGCTTTGAGTTCTGAGATTACAGGTATGTGCCACCATGCCCTGCTTAAGTTTCATCCTGCCCTCTAATTGGATTATGAAAAATATGAGCTCCACTTCCATTTTCCTGAAGACTCAATCTTAAAGCTCATTTCGTTTCTTAAGTAGAGTCCTAGAACTGTTGAGACACAGAGCAAATGCTTAGTTTTGTTAGATGTTGCCAAATTCTCTTCTACCAAAGCTGTAGTGATTTGCATTCCCATCGGCCATGTACAAGAGTCCTTGCATACCATCACTTTGTGTGTTGTTTACAGTGTTTACCAATTTTATAGGTGAGGAATCTTTTATTGTTTTTTGGAAACAAAGTCTTGCTAGGTAGACCTAGCTGGCCTCCAACATGGGGCAGGCAATCTCCTGCCTCACCCTCTCAAGTGCTGCGAGAATAGGCAAGCAGCATCATGTCTGCCTGTGGTGGTTTGAATATGCTTGGCCCAAGGAGTGGCACTTGGAGTAGGTATGGCCTTGTTGGAGGAAGTGTGTCACTGTGGGGATAAGCCCTGAGCCTTTCCTCCTAACCATGTGGGAGCCAGTCTTCTCCTAGTGGTCTTCAGATCAAAATGTAGAACTCATGTACTGACAGTTCCTCCTGTGCCATGCCTGCCTGGATGCTGCCATGCTCCCACCTTGATGATAATGGACAGAACCTCTGAACCTGTAAGCCAGCCCCAATGAAATGTTATCCTTTATAAGAGTTGTCTTGGTCATGGTATCTGTTCACAGCAATGGAAACTTGACTAATACACTGGCTTTCGTATAGCTTTTCTCGCCTCCTCCTTTTCTTCCTCTTCTTCTTCCTCCTCCTCTTCCTTCTTTTTTAAGTTTTGAGGTATAATTAGCAGAAAATAACCAACATAATTATCACATAAAACTTTCCTCCTAATCTTAGGGACCTCTTCCTCCTTTTCCAAATCTGCATAGAGCTACTGATCTTGTTATTACATGTCAGTTTGCAGTTTCTAGACTTCAAGTGCAATCAGTGTGTACCTTCTTGACTTCTTACCCTTGTCAATAGCACTGAGATTCATCCATGCTGCTGTGTATACCAAAGTCTGTCCTTTTCTAGTAGTGATGAGCATTATATGGACAAAATACAATCTTTTTTTTTCCTGCATGCAAAAAGCAACTTTTCTGTGGCTACTTTCTATAACAGACACAAAACTTGTGGGTCATTTTCAGTGGCTAGATTCCTCTCACCTTTCCTCTTTTATTTCTGGCCCGACAACCCTAATATCAAGCTCCAGTCTCCACATAAGCATGTACTATGCATATTTCATTTCTTTTGCTGTGCTAGAACACCTTGACCAAAAGCAACTTTGAGAAAGGGTTTATTTGGCTTACAATTGCTGGTTAAAGTCCTTCATTTCAAGGAAGTCAGGGCATGAACTTGAAGCAACTAGTTACATTCACAGTGAGAAGTAGACAATGAATAACTGCATGCATGGGGAAGGCTCAGCTTACTCTTATACAGTTCAGACTCCTTTGACTAGAGAATGACGGTGGGCTGTCTTCCTTAGCAATTAATCAAGCCAATCCCTCAAAGACATGCCCATGGACCAAGGAAACAGAAGCAATCCTTCACTGAGACTCTCTTCTTAGGTGATGCTAGATTTTTGTCAAGTTGACAAAGCTAGCCAGCACATACATCCTCAAATATACATGGATATATGCATCTACCTCTACCCACCAGGAACCTAAACAAGATACTGGCTCGATACTTACCATATCCAAACTTTCCTTCAAATTATGAAGGACCTGCCCTACTTCACACAGAGAATGAACAAAACAATACTTGTGCTGCAGCTAGACGGGAAGAAAATTATATTTGCTATTTCAGACCAATAGATAGAACTAAAATCCAATACTACATGGTTTTATTTGGAAATAAAAGATTGCTCATTTGTACTTAAGAATTATGCCAGTTTTATTTATCACTGCACAAGAATAAAGAGACAAAGTCTGGTGCAACTCAAATCCCTTACAGCAAGTACTACCAGGCTGTTGATCATAATCTATGAAGTGACTCCTTGTTCACGAGAGCAGAATTCTAACAAGGCAAGTATGAGGGGAAACGCAGGTAAGCTATGATATATAATCACATAAGCTGGTCCTGTAGCTGTCAGGTTTCATCAGTAGGAACGGATAGCAGGAGGTACGGTGGCACAGTCAGACTCATTCAAGGTCTTGTCAATAACAGGTCTGTACTCCAAAGTAACCTTGGAGAAAAGAGTCAGGGTAAATTAAGGCATGAATATTTACAAACAGCCATTTCTTCTGTGCTTCTGTAAAATTAGGCCATCAAGTACATTTACATGCATGAGAACTTTAAGACAAAGGAGTCACAAGTTGGCTATATAAATTATGGTAATTCCTCCCACCCCATCTCTCTCTACTGCTTATGCTGGCCTCCAACTCAAGCTTCTCCTGCCTTAGCCTCCTGCTACCAGGTGAAGAGCCGTCTCTGTCATGACATTCTGCTCAATTGAATGAGTTCTCACAACAATGGACTTAATTTTCTGAAACCACGAGACAAAATCTTTAATTCTTTTAAGTTATTCATGTCAAGTATTTCATCACAGTGATAGAAAGATACTAATAATAGTCACCACTAACTCCCTACCACAAGCATCAGACATCTGATTATTGCCCAATGCTCTTCATCTGGTACAGAAGATGAGAACCAGTCCTATACAAGGGTCCCCGTGAACCACCCAGGCACTGGTTTCTGTTTCTAGAAGAAGCATGACTCACGTTACTTTTTTTCAGTGATATCTTGGTTCAGTTAACAACTGGTTTAAAACTAGGTTGCTTTCTAAACTGGTCAACCATCAAAAGCCAAATAGAGTGGCTCAGCACATCCCTGGGCTGATGCATGCCCACATACCTTCCCAGTCTTGATGTCCACATATGAGAGGGTGTGCTTCCTCCAGTGTTCCCCAAATGGCTTCTTCTGCTGTCCCTGGATGGGCTTGGAGTAATCATACTCATCGACCCGCACCTGAGGTAAAAACATACCTCCATCTCTCACCAGAGAACAGCATTAAAACCACAGAAAATATTAAAGATGCACAGACAAGCCCAGGAAGTAAACACTATGGCAAAGGGCTTTTAGAGCCAGGAGTGCAAATGTACAACATCCACTTCTGCATTTTCTCTCACAGCTCTGTAAGTAGATATTAGAATTAAATATCACTTACGTCATTTTTCCTTTGGCTCCATACACTGAGATTTCTTCAACTTTTCTCTTCAGCATTTTTAATTTAAATGGGCTTTTGTTTTGAGACAGGGTCTCTCTACATTGCCCTGGCTATCCAGAAACTCACTATGTAAACCAGGCCTCAAACTCAGAGATCCGCTTTCTTCTGCCTGCCAAGTGCTAGGATTAAAAGAACATGCCACTACATCCAAATTGACTGTTTTCTAAGTTTAGCATTTATACTGAAGAACTTTTAAGTGTCAGTACACTGACTGCTAATGAAGAAAACTTTACATCAGGAATAGGTTAGATGAGCAAGAGGCTCTTCAAATAAAAACCAAGATCAGACACCTTGCTGTTTCTACTGAGATATGGGAGGAGAAGCAAGAGGAAGTTCCTTACCTGAGCCAAAGGGCTAAAGCATAGCCCTAGCTGTACATTCCTGAGTACAGTATATGCCTGCTGATAGTAAGCAGGATCTACCTCAAATTTTCAAAGCCTTATTTAGCTCTGCTTCTAGCAATTAACTCTGAAGAAGCTCCTTGGTACATGTTTGCTTATGTCTCTTCTCATCCACTTGATCACTGCAGGTTAAATCAATACATGTTCATAGCAAATGAAACTTGTGCTTAGGCGCTTTTCTATTTACTCATCATCCTACACTGTCCAGAATCTGTGTACCCATCATGGAAAGTAGAACTCTAGTTGATGTATTCATCCTGAACTTGGAGCTACACCCAAGCTTCTTGTGTTTTTTACCACCACATATAGAATCCAACTTGAATGTTCTGTACAGACAACAGTTTGCATAAAAACCATGGCCAGGGCAGATCTCTAATTCCTTTTCCAAGCCTCAATCCAGGTTTGATGACTCAATAAGTCAGCATTTCCTGGTATGGTCACTGGCTGCACTTTACTATTAGCCCTGTTAAGAACCAGGCCTGTCGGTTATTATGTAGAAGAATGAGAACTGATCCATTCATATCTCCTTGTACAGAGCTCAAGTATAAGTGGATCAAAGAACTCCACATAAAACCAGAGACACTGAAATTTATAAAGGAAAAAGTGGGGAAAACCCTTGAAGATATGGGCACAGGGGAAAAATTCCTAAACAGAACAGCAATGGCCTGTGCAGTAAGATCAAGAATCGACAAATGGGACCTCATAAAATTGCAAAGCTTCTGTAGAGCAAAAGACACTGTCAATAAGACAAAAAAGCCACCAACAGATTGGGAAAGGATTTTTACCAGTCCTAAATCTGATAGGGGACTAATATCCAATATATACAAATAGCTCAAGAAGCTGAACTCCAGAAATTCAAATAACCCCATTAAAAATGGGATACAGAGCTAAACAAAGAATTCTCAACTGAGGAATACCGAAGGGCTGAGAAGCACCTGAAAAAATGTTCAACATTCTTAATCATCAGGGAAATGCAAATCAAAACAACCCTGAGATTCCACCTTACACCAGTCAGAATGGCTAGGATCAAAAATTCAGGTGACAGCAGATGCTGGCGAGGATGTGGAGAAAGAGGAACACTCCTCCATTGCTGGTGGGATTGCAAGCTTGTACAACCACTCTGGAAGTCAGTCTGGTGGTTCCTTAGAAAACTGGACATAGTACTACCAGAAGATCCAGCAGTACCTCTCCTGGGCATATACCCAGAAGATGTTCCAACCGGTAAGAAGGACACATTCTCCACTATGTTCATAGCAGCCTTATTTATAATAGCCAAAAGCTGGAAAGAACCCAGATGTCCCTCAACAGAGGAATGGATACAGAAAATGTGGTACATTTACACAATGGAGTACTACTCATCTATTAAAAACAATGAATTTATGAAATTCTTGGGCAAATGGATGGATCTGGAGGGTATCATCCTGAGTGAGGTAACCCAATCACAAGTCACTTGATATGCACTCACTGATAAGTGAATATTAGCCCAGAAACCTAGAATACCGAAGATACAACTTCCAAAACACAAGAAAATCAAGAAGGAAGACCAACGAGTGGATACTTCATTCCTCCCTAGAATAGGGAATAAAATATCCATGGAAGGAGTTGCAGAGACAAAGTTTGGAGCTAAGATGAAAGGATGGACCATCCAGAGACTACCCCACCCAGGGACCCATCCCATAATCAGCCACCAAACCCAGACACTATTGCATATGCCAGCAAGATTTTGCTGAAAGGACCCTGATATAGCTGTCTCCTGTGAGGCTTTCCAAGTGCCTGGCAAATACAGAAGTGGATGCTCACAGTCATCTATAGGATGGAACACAGGGCCCCCAATGTAGGAGCTACAGAAAGTACCCAAGAGCTGAAGGGGTCTGCAACCCTATAGGTGGAACAATAATATGAACTAATCTGTGTCTCCAGAGCTCATGTCTCTAGCTGCATATGTAGCAGAAGATGGCTTACTCAGCCATCATTGGGAAGAGAGGCCCCTTGGTCTAGCAAACTTTATATGCCTCAGTACAGGGGAAAACCAGGGCCAAGAAGTGGGAGTGAGTGGGTAGGGGAGCAGGGCGGGGGGAGGGTATAGGGGACTTTTGAGATAGCATTTGAAATGTAAATGAAGAAAATATCTAATTAAAAAGTAAAAAATAAAAAAGAAGCAGGCCTGTTCTGCTTGCAAATGCTGCATGGGCTAACTCAAAGCAAGAAAAAGGTCTGAGAGTAAGAATATGAATAAAAGATATTGAAGGAAAAAGTGTTCTCCTTGATTTTGTTTTGGGAAAATAAATGAAGCACAGAAAGCAAGCAGGGATGAGACCTGGGTGCGCAATGTCAGGTCAAGGTGATGTATCTTGAAGACATACTTTGTAATCTTCCCTGGCATGAGCTCCCCGTGACTCCTTCCGAGCTTCTGCACCATATATGGTCTGCAGTGCACATAGCATCAGATTCTGCAGCTCCAGGGTCTCCACCAGATCTGTGTTCCAAACCATTCCTGGGGATACACAAGAACCAATCAGAGACAAATAGGACCCAGTCATGTAGGTACTCTGGACATAAAGCAACATACAGTTGTGGGGAAGAGATGGCTGGACAGCAGGCATGGAATAAGGTAGTGGTAAAAGCGACAGATACCAACCTATCCCAAGGAAGGCAGTATCCTCTGAGAGTACTGCTGACTCACCCCTGTCAAATGTCTTTAGATGCTTTAGGTCTCCATAGAGCTGACTGATTTTTTCACAGCCTTCTTGCAATACACTTCCCACACGGAACACTGCAGCATGGTTCTGCATCGACTATCATAAAACACCATTACAAATTTTTAGTGCACAGAAAAAGACAGGTAAAAACTCATACAACTTAATATTTTCTACATTTGATATATTTATACAACTTAAACTAGGAAATTCAGACTATGAGTTAAATTTAAACTTAATGTAATTCTTTTTCTTGGAGAAAGGGTCTTATTATATATGCTTGTGATCTTCCTATTATAGTCTTCCAAGTATGCCATTTTACCTTGGTAAAAATGAAATTCTGATTAAACTTAAAATATGTTTCTATGTATGTATCTCACAACAAATCTGTATGTCACTTAAAATCATTTTACTTTTCTGGCAGCATTTCTGGAACACAACTATCCTAGGGTCCAAGTGGGTTAGCAGTAGTGGGTACAGAAGTGGGAGGTCACGAGAGTAAGGAGCAACCAAGGCCTGGGAACCCTGGGGCCAGCTACTGTCCCACTGTGTTAGGGGCTAGGTTAGCTCCTGCCCATTTCACTCTCTCCACTTTCTGCCTTTGTTATGGTACAAGATTCCGTCTGCGGACATCTCTCTCAGAGCTGAAAGGCCTAAGTAAAGCAGCACAACTAGTTCTGGGCAATGAAATGTGAGCAAGGGAGAGATGCTGGCTTCGAAGTGAGCTGGGATGCAGTTTTTGATGGTCTTCCCCTTCCTACTGCCTGCAACACACATGACAGGCAGTCCTAGTCTGAGGATGGATGTCAAGCTCACATAAAAGAGTGCCAGAGACAGTCAAGTCCCGGGTGCTAAAGCTGCAGCTTATTTCTGCCCTAAATTAGGAACTCCAATGTTCCGTGTGGAAAGAAACACTTCTGCATGAGAGGCTCCTGATCACTTCTATCCGCTGCTGAGCAAACTGAGGAACAGGTCCTCCTGCTGTCAGCCTCAAGCACTCATGCAGGGCGGTGTCACTGTGTTTGATCCTACCTTCTGCATGTTTAGGCGCAGTTCTGATGTTCTTACACTTCCATCGGCAAATCTCAACTTGTCAAGATTCATAACCGATTCTTCGCCAGCATTTGCCTTAATTGAAGGAACTTTATCACCTTAAAAGAAAGCCAGAATTTAACATATGACAGAAAATCACTTATGGGGGAAAAAAAGAAAGATTTTGAATGCCACTCAAATTATATAATAGCCATTCCAGGAGTTTGGAAAGCACAGACAGAATATGAACCAACACTGTTTGGCACCAACCTAAGGAATGAGACCCTGACTCAGAGTCAGTTCTTAAGAACATATACAGAAAAAAAGATGCGTCATCAGACTTACTGTTACTCTAGTACGGAAATTGTCACCCTCAAGATAGTGGTCTCAATTTGAGATGTTAGCCTCACACGTTTTCTGATGAAGGAATACAGGTAGCTATCCTATGTGTCTTGAAAAGCTGCCTGCTGGTCTTGACTCTTGAGTTCTCTTAACAAAACCTCAAGATCATGACTTTTAGGCAGTAGGTACAACTTAGATGTAATGGTGAGCACTGGTGAGGCCCCAGGTTTGATTCCCTGTACCACCTACCATCCACCCACACCCCAACGAAAGAATCCTCTCTACTTTAAAAAAAAAAGTTCTGAGTGAGGCATTTAAAAAGTTGTTTTAGATGGCATATGCATTTTCTACTGAGAAATGCAGGCAATAACTGCTTCCAGCTACCTCCTTTCCAAGGACTCCAGGTAAATGGCTCTTATGTGTCACCCCAGGCATGCAAATAGTTCATTTTTCTTCCTCTCTCTCTTCTCTGTCTTGAGATAGTCATGAGCTCAGCATATAGTTCAGATCAGTCTTGAACTAACGTTCTTTGCTCGACCTTAGCCTTCTGAATATGCAAATTACAGGTTTATGTGCCTGGCTCCTTGCCTTTAAAACAATAATCTCTCAATAAAACCGACTTTTCTGATGATGTACATTTTTAAATTTTCAACACTACTATAAAAAGACTTGTACTTTAACACTATGAGACCATTACTCTTTGGGGGGAAAATATTACAAATCTTTTCATTTTTAAGATCAAAGACAGTGAAATTTGTTGTCTTTTGGTTTACATTTTTTTAGTAGAGCTTTTCAGGTTTTGGCAAATAGAGTCATGTTTAAGTAAAACCCCCACTAGACCAGCCTAGCAACCGTGATCTGTTTCTGCCTTATGGCTTGTGATTTCCAGAATTAAAATCACATGTGCAGGCTTTTGAGTCTTACTCTAAACATTTAGTCCTTTCATTGCTGAATTTAAAAATTCTTAATGTTTTTGTAGAACCTTGCCTATAAAAGTATAATATATTCTTTTAAAACAATTTTTCTCATTCTCAAAGCAGGGAATCTGAGTCTCTACTTTGCTCTAGATGAGATTTTGATCCTCCCAAAGGCTACATTTGGTGTCAGAGAAGATCCTTTGAACCCTGCTTATGCAACTGGACAGCACTAGGGATCAGGAACTGTCTTCACATTTAGACTTGTGCTATGGTATGACTAGGAGTGTGAAGATCCAATATGTAAAATGATTACCCAAACCTTTCTCTTTACCAGTGAGGCAAGGATGTGCTGGTCTCTGCACCATCACTACTGTTCATCCAGAATGCACCCGCTCTATATAAACTACACTGACATCCACAAGTAACAGAGGACAGAAAAATGGATGGGACAGGGAGAGGGATCTCTATGCCTCCTCATGAGGTATTCTTTCATACTGCTACTCTGAGAAAACAGACAAAACAGCTACCATGAAGGCTCCTTAGAGGTTGGCACTCTAGTAACCTCCTGGTTCTGATGTGTACAAACAAAACTACACTCCAACACAAGGTACGTTTTTCTGTTACAGTTTTAAGCTACCGTAAGAAAACCTCTGAAATTCATTCTATCCCTGAGGGGTAGGACCTATGTCATTCTTTTATAAATGGAGTTCTAAATCTTGTTTTTAAAACAGTCTAAAATTTTTCTATAATTACCAAGAAGTTACAGATTCATTTTTACTATTAATACTGGACTGCAAACATAATTTATAACAGACAAATAATAATCAACTTTCCCTCAAAATACCAATTTCTTTTTTATTTTTATTTTCAGCTCTTCAAGACAGAGTTTCTCTGTGTAGCCCTGGCTGTCCTGGAACTCTGTAGACCATGCTGACATTGAATTCATAATGATCCACCTGCCTCTACCTCCCTACTGCTGGGATTAAAGGCACTTGCCACCACTGCCCGGCAAAATACCAATTTCTTAACAGTGTCTTAAGGACATAAATCAACCGAGCCAGGAAACAGAGGCAGGTTGATATCTATGAATTCAAGGCCAGCCTGGCTGATTTATCAAGTTCTGGGCCAACCATAGCTATACAGTGAACTGTGTCTTAAAAAAGCAGCTGACCCCTGTTGCTGAATTAGGGAACGCTTAAAGAAGCTGAGGGGAGGACAACCATGTAGGAGGACCAGCAGTCTCAATTAATCTGGACCCCCAAGATCTCTCAAACACTGGACCACCAAACAGGAAGCAGACATCAGCTCATATGAGACCCCCAACACACATACAGTAGAGGACTTCCAGGTCTGTGTTCATTCAGAGATGAAGCAGCTAACCCTTAAGAGACTGGAGGCCCCAGGGAGTTTAGAGGTCAGGTGGGATGTTGGGTGGGGGCATCCACGTGGAGATGAGGTGGGGTGGGGAGGAGGTGTGGGATGTGGAGCAGTCAGATGGTGGATGGGGAAGGGTGGGGAATGGAATATAAATAAAATTAATTGTTTTGACTATTAATATTTCCCAGAACTAATCTCAACATCAATTCTGTTTCTATGGGAAAAAGCAGATTTCAGCAACAAATAAAGACTATGCAGGCTCCTAGAATGGCTTGAGAGCTGGAAGAGAACACATACCAGGCCTGCAAGATTCTGCAATGCTCAGGGCACAGGCTCTGCCAAAGACTACAAGGTCCAAGAGAGAATTTGCTCCAAGCCGGTTGGCACCATGCACTGAGGCGCAGGCAGCCTCCCCACAGGCATACAGACCAGGCACAATCTGATCCTGGCCATTCACATGCTTCAGCACCTGTAGGAATATTTCAGATGAAGCAACAAAATACCTATGCGTCCATATGCCTGCTTCCCTGGCAGACTTCCTATGCCTGAAGTAGCAAAAGTAAAGACTGTGTCTTCTCTATGTCACTCTCTTTAGTACATCCCCAGTTCTCCTTTTGCTCCAAAACTCTTGCTGTTTGCTACCAACAGGTCAAAGGATGGTTTAGGTTTCCCAGAGCGTCAGTCACCACCTGATTTAACTAAGGAATGTGACAGGTGATGGAACACTAAAGGGAGGAGGAGAACACGATCATCTGTGAAGGGGGGTAGTGGTACTGACCTCCAAACCAGAAGGACCAGCTGATAAGCACTTGTGAACTGCTTATAACTCAAGTATCAATTATATCACTAATTTATAAGTTCACTGTCAAAGTATTAAATAACATAGAAAATCAAATGTAAAATGGTAACAGTGCTTAGTATTGTAGGTATAAGGGAATTAACATTCTATTGGTTATTACCAAGTAGATGCAACCCCAAAGCATAACCTAGCCTCTCACTGCCTGGCGGGAATAGCATTTTATAACTAACATTACACTATCAAATGCACTGCATTCTCTAAGAGCTAGAGGGATTTTTGTGAAGTAGCCTTGTCACCATCACCTGTCCCTTGTAGTTAGTGGGAATCCCACCCATGTTGTAATGCACAGTGGGGAGGACTGGGATGGGCTCCTTAGTGACATCCACACCAGCGAAGATCATGGCCGTCTCTGAAATTCCGGGCAGACGTGTAGCCAGTTGCTCAGGAGGCAGATGATGCAACTGCAGGTAGACGTGATCTTTCTCAGGGCCACAGCCTCTGCAAATACAACACTGTAACATGTGGCAAAGAATGGTAAGAAAGAGCTAACTAAGATCACTATGTTAGACTGAACAATCTTTGATCTTGAGGAAAATGTCACCTTCATCTATGGTCAGTGTCCCATTGATGCTTTTTTCCTTCAAGTACTTGTTAATCATAGTGTGTCAGAGCACTTCTGTGAAGGACCAGCCAAGAACAGAGCCTATACTCACCAGTCTTACATCCTTGCCTTGGGTACTACGATTTCCTGTTTTCCTTGGTAAATATATTACAAAGTTTCCCATAACCCACCAGATTTCTACGTTTTAAATTAAAGTGTCAAACCCACATTAAGTCCCTAGATTAAAGCCAGGCACTTGGAACCTAAGGCAATTTCACTAAAAGACGAGTGACACACAAGCCCTGAAGAACACCTGCCAAAACACCTGTAATATTGATTAAAACAAATTAATTCCTAAGGCTGAGTATTAGCTGAGCCTGAGAATCTCAGCTCATACCAAGAATAAATGATGATACACTTATGTGAAGACTCTCAAAATATATGTCTTTAAGGATATATCATAAATTAGCAGGTGTTAGTCAAAAAATAATGACGTAGCTTTATTCTCTAACCCTAACCCTGAGGGCAGGGCACCTGTCTGCAAAGGTAGATGTGACCTATGGCTACCAAAGAGAAAAGTGGACACGTTTTCCACCTGCCTACACTCCTGCATCCCTGGAGGAGAATTACAGACCTTCCTTCACGGATCTCAAGAGTCATGGATCGAGACACAACATCTCTTGATGCCAGGTCCTTGGCTACAGGGGCGTATCTCTCCATGAACCTTTCACCTTGGCTGTTGATGAGAATCCCCCCCTCTCCACGACACCCTTCTGTGATGAGGCAGCCAGCACCGTATATACCTGTAAAAATCCAATGATTAAATGCTTATAAATGAACGAGCACTAGGAAACTACTTCAAATGGTTAATCCTTTTTTAGAAGCCACTTTTTTGGGAGTAGACACAAAGAACATTAAACTCCAAGAAGGAAAGTCAAGCAGGAGAAGGAATGTGTGACAAGCAGCAGCAGATTCGGGAATAAAGAGCACAGGAGCTTCAGGAACAGCAGCTCACTCCCAGGGTCTGACCCAGACTCTGACTAAACACCAGCCATGCTTAATAGATTTAATGTTTTTAAATATATCTTTATACCAAGAAATGCGGTAACAAGCCGGGCAGTGGTGGCGCACGCCTTTAATCCCAGCACTTGGGAGGCAGAAGCAGGCAGATTTCTGAGTTTGAGGCCAGCCTGGTCTACAGAGTGAGTTCCAGGACAGCCAGGGCTACAGAGAGAAACCCTGTCTCGAAAAACAAACAAAAAAAAAGTGCAGTAACAAGTTTAGGCAGGGATAAAACTTAGAGAATTTCTATCTTAAGTCCCGAAACAGCAAAAATTATTTTAATGGTTAGTATTTATGTTTCGAGTCTAAACATTCACTCACTGCATGTCTATGTTGGCCTAAACATTCATTCATTTCATGTCTATGATGGGTACTAAGAAGTCTATCCTCAGAGGCAAAAAAAAAAAGAGGTTTAAGTCACAGAGTTATTAAAGGGCAAAGCCCAAATTCAAACCTAATGATGAAGCATGATGAAGTTTTTTAATATAATTTTGTGTCCTTCAGTGTAAGAAAAGACAAGGGATGCCAAGTATTGAGTTTTAAGGGAAGAGACTAAATAGAGGTTATTTTAAAGCCAGTTTTCCTTTTATATGCCAAAAGGTTACATGCTCTAAAAGGGCTTTTCACTTTTCATAGCTTCAGTAACATCCGTTGGATAGTTTATTTTTTATATATTGTAAAGAAAGTATAAAAAATGAAGTGCTAAACACAGTACGTGACTGGCTCCAGAGGCTCAGAGACACTAGACAGAAACTGAAGTAAGAAAAGTAGCTCACTTATTTTTCATTCTCTATCTCTGCTCATCTCCCTCCTCTGACAGGAAGAGCTAATTTCTCCCACAACTAGTTCTTTCCCTCATCCAAATCCAGTACCTAATGTTGGCATCAGGTGCAGCTTGATCTGTTCTAACTTCACATCCCTCTTAGCACAGGTACCTAAAGCCCTGAAACCAAAATCTCTTATGATCTGCCTTTATGGAACCAGGAGACACTCTCCCTGAGGACTCAAGGTGGGAGAAGTGCACCACAAAGCAAGGAATAGGTATTGCATGCTTGAAATACACAGAAGAGCCCAGAGCCAGACAGGTATTCTGTCCTACCTGTGGGGTGGAACTGAACAAATTCTAAGTCCTGGCAAGGCAAACCAGCCCTAGTGACCATGGCTGTGCCGTCCCCTGTGCTGGTATGGGCAGATGTACAGCTGAAGTAGGTTCGCCCGTAGCCCCTGAAAACAAAAAACAGTGACTATAGGCATCAGTCCACACCAAACTTCCTCTTATATGGTGCAGTCTCTGGGGCACCAACCTCTAATGACCCCTTGCTTGTAATGTTCTCTGCCCCATGCATGTATATGCATGGCACACGATACGTGGGAGGCCATACTTGTGATGTTCTTAACATGGGATGGAGGCTAGGAGACAGAGAAGGGGAATATTGTATTTTTTGTACTTTGGTACTCTGTGCTTTATCTTCAAAGAATTTTGAATATATAACTTTTATAATGAATCTTAGTTAGGGTTTCTATTGCTGTGAAGAGACATGACCACAGCAACTCTTATAAAGGAAAACATTTAATTGGGGCTGACTTACGAGTTTTAGTCTATTGTCAGCATAGTGGGAAGCATGGCAGCATGCGGGCAGGCATGGTACTGGAGATGGAGCTGAAATCTACATTTGATCTACAGGCAGCAAAAGGAGACTGCCATACTAGGTCTAGCTGGAGTACATGAAACCTCTAAGCCTGCCTCCACAGTGACACACTTCCTCCAACAAGGTCACACCTTCTAATAGTGCCACTCCCTGTGCGCCAAGCATTTACACAGTCTAAAGGGGCCATTCCTATTCAAACCACCACATAATGAAAAAATTTAAATATTGGTTAATTTGTTATTTTCTTTGACTATTTCTCCCCCAGTTTTACTGTATATTTGTAAGATGTCCACATAATCAGATAATGTATACTGGTAACCAACTTCCATAATCAATTTCATTAACACATAATTTTACATAATTACCCTTTGTGGTGTGGGCACTTAAGACTCTTGGCAACTACCATTATTATAGCCAATATCTTATTAGATTTCAGAAACTGCTCATCTCTTGACTCAAATTGTTTTTATTTGAATATAAATGTCCCCTATAGTCTCGAGTGGAAAAGGCTTGGTCCATGGCAACTTGCATTGTTTGGGAGGTCGTGAAGCCTTGAGGACAAGGGACTTTACTGGAGAAAGCAGATCTCTTGGGGTACGTCCTTAGGAATACATACAGTCTTGGGCTAATGTCTTACACTTTTTGTCATGAAGTGAAGAGCTGTCTCCTATCATATACTTGTCCTGCTTAAACACATGAATCCATATTCCATAGACTGAACCTGCTGAAAACATTAGTCAAAATAAGCCTTTCCCTGTGTATTGTTCTGCTTGGTTACAGTGACAGTCTGGCCATGGTGAGTACTATAGCAAACATTTGTATAAATGATATATTCACGAAGTTGATTATGCTGACTTCATCCCCTTTGCATATACTGCTATGGTGGGACTGCCACACCTTGTTAGTTTCACTCTTCTGGCTTCACGTATGAGAGTTTGTGTGTGTATGCCTGATGTTGACAATGGGTGACTTTCTTCATTGCACTATATTTGATTGAAGCCAAGAGCTTGCCAACTAGCTAACTAGTCTCTGTAGCCAGCATATACTGGAGATCCCCACTCTGCCTCCTAAGTCATGAAACTACAGACAGGGTCACACTTGCTCAGTTTTATGTGGGTTCTGGGCATCCAAGGTCTGAGTCTCATGTGTAGGTGGCAAGTACCTTGTCTATTAAGCCATCTCCTCAGTATCCTTTAGCTTTTTGAGGAGCTTCCACATTAACTACCAATTTATACTCCCAATAGCCTTTAGACTTTTAGGGCACTTTTTGCTGTATCTTTTTTTTTGTTTTTAAGTTTTGTTGTTGTTGTTGTTGTTGTTTATGTGTCTGTGTGAGTTATGCAACATGTGTGTCAATACCCAAAGTGGCTACCTCCAAGCTGGAGCTACAGGGAGTTGTGAGCCTTCTGAAGTGAAGGCTAAAACCAGAACTTAGGTCTTCTGCCAGAGTAGCAGCTCTTAATACTGAGCAATCTCTCCATCCATTGTTTTGTTTAAGGAAAAACAAACAAACAAAAAACAAAAAACAGGCATTGCCATGGCATGTGTGTGGGAGTCAAAGGAAAACTTTAAGTTAGAGTTTATCTGTTATTCTACTATAAGTTCTGGAGATTGAACTCAGGTAGATTACCAGACTTATGGTGACTGCTTTTGCCCAGTACGGTAGTTTGAATACTTGGTCTCCAGCTAGTGGAATGTCTGAGGAGGTGTGTCACTGGGGTGGGCTTTGAAGTCTGGATTCTTGTCGTCTGAAACTGGAGGTTAGACTTAACATTTTCTTTTATAGGTTGCCTTGGTCATGGTATTTTATCAAGTAACTAAGACAGCTTGCTGCTTTTCCTCTACATCTTCATCAACATTTACCATCTGTATCATTACATTAACCATCTGCACAAATATGGATGTTACTTGAATTCTCCAGATGTTTAATGGTGCTGAGCACTTTCATAAATCTGCTGAGCATGTGTATTCCCTCCAATCTGGGAAAAACATTTATTCAGGTTCTATACCTATTTAAAAATGTTTTAACCTTCTTTCCTTTTCTTTTTTTTATGGGGGATGGGTGGGAGTAGGCAATGGTGGTAAAGTAGAATGAATCCAAGACCATGTGGATTCAAGACAGGCAAATACTCTACAACTGAGATATACCTTCAGCTTATAACTTTAAAAATGGTAAAAATGAAATCATATTAACTGAAATGTACTTATTTTCATCATGTAAGCAGATAGTACTTTTTAGTACTTTATGATTCTAATAATCAGTATACTTAGTAAACAAGAAAGCAGGAAAGCTTATCTGAAAATACCATGTAACTCTCTAAGATTACTATTTATATTAAAACAGGTAAAGTAAGCTTTATAATCCCAAATTTTGCTCCATTATGCTCAGAGAACATCTATATTTTGACAAAGGTACCAAGGCTGGGAAAGGTTATCTTCCACATGAGATGACATGAAGGCCTACGTCTGACCCATTGCTCTGAACCACTTTAACAAAATAGCAAACACTCCCGCCCCCACACTGACACTGACTTTTTATATAAGAAATTAAATACAACAAAAGCCTACCCAGTAGCAATAACAGTGTTTTTTGCTCTTATTCGGTGTATGGACCCATCTTCTATGCACAGTGCAATGACACCACGGCACTCCCCATTTTCCATCAGAAGATCCAGTGCAAAATATTCCACAAAATAACTGGTGTCATATCGCAGAGACTGTAAGAAAAGGATCCTACATTTCAAACTGCATTTAAGATCAAGATTAAACCAACACCCCAGTATGGCCAGACTTGGGGCTGTAGTAGGCAGTGCTGACTAGCCTATTTGCATACACATAGTAGAGTCAGCACTGGACAATGCTACCAGGGGTGGATTTGATAGTCCTGATGGTTAATGCAAGGAACTCTAAAGAGCATAGGCAAACTCTCAAAGCAACCACAGAACAAGCACATACTGTCATATTTTTTTCAGTGTCCTCAGCCTAAAGGAACCTACTGGTGCTCTAATTGCATGTTAACCAGTTGTCACTACCTTCTGAAGACAGAGCTGAGATTATTGATTATCTGGGACATGCCAAAATAGGCTATCTAATGTAGTGTTTCTCAACCTACCTATTGCTGCAACCTTTTTATACAGTTCCCTCATGTTGTGGTGACTCCTAACCTTAAAATTATTTTTGTTGCTACTTCATAACTATAATTTTGCTACTGTTATGAATGGTAATATAAATAGGTGTTTTCCAGTGGTCTTTTGTGGGTTGCAACCCACAGGTTGAACCACTGATCTAGTGACTACTGTCCCTCAAGACTTAATCCAGTTAAATGGTGAAGTATTAAAATATATCAATCAGTTCAGTAACTTAGAGGTGATAAAAGCACATTAATATACTTAGTGCTCTTTTAAGGGGCTGGCTACTGGGAGTCTGATTACACATGCCCCAGTGAGTATATGGGCAAAAGAAACTGGTCTTGTTTTCTTTTTTGGTGGTGGGAATCCAGGAGGTTGCACAAGATTGGGGGCACACCTGGGAAGATTGAGAAGTGAGTGTGACTAGGGTACATGATGTGAAACTCCTCCCCCCAAAAAATCAGTAATAATATTATGTTAGAAAGGAAGAGGACTTTCTCTGCTCTTGGCATGTTATGCAGCACAAATTCAAAATAGTAAGAACTGATTGCCAACTCAACTTTCCAATACAGACATAAGGAGTAACATACTGTCTTAGAGACAGCGTTCACAATATGTGTTCAATACTTTCAGATTAATAATTATTGCAGGTACCTTACTATCTGTGTTATTTTTTTTGTCAATTTGACAGACTAGAATCATCAAAGAAAGACCCTCAACTGAAAAAAATGTTACCATAAAATTGGACTGGAAGCAGGCCTTTGGAGGTATTTCCTTTACTGGTGATATGACGGGGCCCAGCCACTGGGTGTGGTGCCATACCATGGCAGGTCCAGGGCTATATATAAAAGTAGGCTGAGCAAGCCATAGGAAACAAATCACAAGCAATGTTCCTCCAAGGATTGCACAGCAATTCCTTCCTCGAGCTCTTGCCCTGACTTCTCTTCATGATGGACTAAAACTATAAAGTGAAACAAAACCTTCCCCTAAGTTGATTTTGGTTACGGTCTTTGTTACAGCTATCAAGGTAGAACATTGTTTTTTTTTCTTTTTTAAAAAAATAACCCATAGGGTGATTGCCTCCTGTCCTATGACATTTCCACTGTTATCATAAACACCATCCTTAACACCAAGTCAGCCTTACTCTTCCATACAAGGTGTGTAAGAGTGAGTGGCCTGTCCGATCAGCCACACAGCAACACCGATGAGCCTGCCCGCCTTTCCCAAATTTGAGGCTCTGTCCACCAAATGCACGCTGATAAATCTTCCCATCTTCAGTTCTGCTAAATGGCATACCGTAATTTTCTAGCTGTGAAACACAAAACAAGCAAAAATATATTATCTTAAACAAGTAAAAAACAAAACAAACAAACAAACAAAAAACCTCATTTTTGTACCAAATTTGCACCAAACCCAAAACCTAAACTTCAATACTAGCATATTCTATGAAAACACTGATAATTCAGGGAGAATAAACTATCTTCTTAAATGAAGTGAATAGTTATAGGAAAAACTTTCCTCATTGGTTCATCATTATCAGGGATGGGACCCTAGAGCTCAATTGCAGTAGGCATGCATTCTCCAAGAGCCTTATCCCCAGCCCTTTTTTATTTTTACACTGATTCTTTTGTAATACAAGCAGAGCACATACACAAGAGTTTCCCGTCAGTTACCTCAACCACAGAAGCAGGAGCTTGCTCTGTCATGTAATGGATGGCATCCTGATCCCCCAGCCAGTCGGAGCCTTTCACAGTGTCATAGAAATGCCATCTCCAGTTGTCCTCTTCCATGTTCCCCAGAGCAGCATTGATACCTCCCTGGAAACACCATACAACTGCTTATATATCGTAACAGTCTCTGCAGCCCACCTCCTCCCTCAGATCTGATTCAGAGACAGCAAACTCCATATGTGGTGACTCTTCGTGAGGGTTAAGGAGCTGTAAGGCAGGACAGATTCCAAGTCATGAGACTTCCCGAGTAGACAGATGGCTTAATTCTTATTTGTGATGGGAATGTTACTTGATCTCCAGGCCTGTAAAGACTAGAAAAGATTCTTGTAACTTAGCCATTGTTTATCTACCTAACAACTGAAGATGTTCAACAAATCTATCTGGAAATTGTATACAGAGTCTCACTGTATAGCCTACCTTAGAACTTCCTTTGTAGACAAGGCTGGCTTGAACTCATAGAGATTCTCCTGCCTCTGCTTCTACCTCCTTCCAAAGTACTAGGGTCACCATGCCTGGTCTCCATCTTATATTTCAATTCATCGCTTTCATATAAACTTTTTATAAGAGAAGGTACCTGTATATGATTTGATTGTTTCTCAATCATTCGTGTATCAGAAGGAGACACAATACACAGTACAATGGTGGACCCTTTAGCCTTTGGGGATATGTCCTCTTGAGAGGAATTAAAGTAGTTTTCACTAGATCTTAGATAGTTCTTGTAAGTGTTCCTGTAAAAAAGCAAGACTAGTCCAGTCACTGAGCCACCGCTGTGGACTCAGTTGCCGCCCCCTCCAGCCTCCTAGCATCCTGATAATCCCTGTTGTGTTGTATCCGGTCCCCCTCCTCCTCCCCACTTCCCTGTAGCTGTCTGTCTTCTGCAGGGTTTCCCCCGAGGAAAAGCAATCACATCCTTTGTCTCCTGTCCAGAACCTCCACTCTTTCCACCCCTTTGGTGATGTAAGTAAGGGTGATGGCCTGCTTCCTGCAGGCACTGAGGATTATACCCATGTAAGAATTCAACAGGGAAACGGCAAGAAGACCCTTACTACTGTCCAAGGGATTGTTAATGATTTACCACAAAAAGGAACTAGTGAAGGCATTTAAGAAGAAATTTGCCTACAATTGTACTATAGTTGAGCATCCAGAATATGAAGAAGTAATTTAAATTCAGGTGACCAGCACAAGAACACATGCCATTTTCTGATAGAGACTGAACTAGCTAAGGACAAGCAGCTGAAGGTTCATGGGTTTTAACTGCAGTGACTCTCTGAACCTTATGTGAGAACTTTCTTGCAATGAGTACAATTTCCATTCTGTCCCTTGTCAGGAGTTTAAAAACCTCAAAGCCTATATAATGTAACAATCTGGGGTCCTCTTCTAATCTGGACTAGTGTAACTCCTTCATGCAATAAATTGAAAAGAGCCATGTTGCTTAGTCTTCAAGTCCCTCATTTAAACAGCTCAAACAGTAAGCCCTGGCAGCTTACATCCTGAAACAGAGCGATAACAATGTTTCAGCCAAGCATAGAGTCCCCTGCACTAAGAGAATTTCACCATTACAATGGCCCAGGTGAAAGAGAAGCTGGAGTACCACACCAGCTACACCACTAGAGGGAGTCCCTGGCGGTAAAAAGAACCCCTGGTGTCCGACTAGGTAGGCAGAATTCAGAAAGGGCCACCTTTTCAGAGAGGTCATAAACATATTGCTGGCCACCAGGGTCATCTCTTGAATCAGATACATCCTAGCCGAGAGACACTAAAGGGTGAAGCCAGCCTGTTATTAGTTAAACTTATGACAAGAAAATACCAAACTGATGCCACAGGTCATGTGGCTAGCTGCAGAGGTTTCAAATCACTAGCAGCAGAGTGTCATATGAAGTAACAAACTTTTGTTGTTGTTTCACTTTGATTTTTTTTTCGTTGTTTTCTTTTCCCTTCCAGTTTTAATGTTATGTAAGGTATTTAAACCTTTATTTAAATAAAACTTGTTTTCAGGAAAAAAACAAAAACAAAACCCAAAACTAAGTCTATCTATTTTCTGGTCTTTGGTCTGGTAACATGACTTCTTCCTCTCATAAGATCATAGCATGGTGGAATTTGCCATTTTACATTGCTGGCAAGGGACTCCTCACCAAAGGCCAAATGTATAGGGCTACCCAATTTTTGGACTTTAAATACACATATCTTATTTCCTTCTCCTTTCAATTGTTGTTCAGTAAGCTTTGTAAAAGCTGACCTAAGCTGCATTTCTTCCCTTTTCATTACTACTGTGCCTCAGTACTCCCAGTTACGGTGTCCTTCAGTTTGGATGAGTTACACGAAAGAACTAAGAACCTTGTGGGAACCGAATCAATGTTAGCTACTTTCTTTTCTTCTTTATCCAACCCCTCCAATGTAAAGACAAGATGACCTTTATAACTTTTAGTTACATATTTATAGCAGGATACAAAAGCTATTTTGAAATAAACTGTGTAACTGATAGTACCCATCACTTTACTGTTGCCTGAAAACCAGGCCACAAATGCTGTCTTCTGAGAACTCTCAAATCTCCAGAACTAGACTTACTCTACCTACAGCTAATTCTTCTTAATAACTAGTTGCCAAACTATTTTCTCCCGCTGTTATGACTACACTACCTATCACATTACAACTTTACAACAGTAGTAAGAATGATTTAGTCTGGTCTCCTTTTTCCTCTAGGCCATAATTTCTTCCAGTATGTTTTAATTCCTTCACTTACAAACCACCTTTGCAACCAAGTGCTCAAAGCATGCTTCAACAAAAACTGAGATGAAGGAGGCTTTTACAGCTCCTAGAAGCCATCAAACTTTGCTATTGGCTTAGAAAAAATGAATCCACATACCAGGAAAGATAACCAAACATGGTTCTCCCACCCATCTAAAGATTAGTGTTACTAACAGTGATCCCAGTGATCCAAGAATAAAAATCCTTGTCATTTTCTACACTTGAGAGGTTCAAAGTCCTGTGTTTTTCTATTCTTTACATCCATGCCATCAAAGTTCCCCGTTATCCATGTAGTGTAGATTTTGATGATCCCCAAAAAGGCACGTGGATGGTGGAACCTTTAGGAGGTGAAGCCTAATGAGAGTTTAAGCACTGGGGTATGTCCTTGAAGGGGATATGGTACCCTGACTTCTCTATTGTTTGTACTTCCTGGCTGCCCTGAGATGAGGAAAGTAGCATCCTGTACCATATGCTCCCTCAGTGATGTAATGTGCTGCCTTAGGCTCAAAGAGCTTAGCCACATGATCCACAGCTTGGCTGGAATCTCTGAAACCACAAATCAAACTAAGTCTGACTCTTTTTAAGTTTATTATCTCAGGCATTTGTCTCAGTGATAAAAAGCTGTCTAAACTTAAGATCTGGACTGTGCAAATATATATATATATATATCAACCAGGGAATAAATGTGGAAGAAAATATGTCTCCATGATAGGGAGACATACAGGAGGCAGGACAGCTGGAAAAAGACCCATGTATGAAAATAACAATGAGGTGCCAATCCCACAATGGTCCCGAGGAAGAGATTACCAGCAGTGACTTGGAAAGTGAGAATGAATGATGAACTGGATGCCAACAACTGTGGCTGAAGCTTAATAAGAAGGCAAGATTTGTATTATAGGAGAGGTGCTGCTGTACAAGATCTGTTGGCATCAAAAGAGGGCCTTTTTCTTACCTGTGCTGCAACAGTATGTGATCGGGTAGGAAAGAGCTTTGTAAGGCATGCAGTATTAAACCCTGCCTCAGAAAGGCCAAAGGCAGCTCGCAAGCCTGCCCCTCCAGCGCCTACAACCACAGCATCAAATTCATGATCCACCACTGGGTATTGAGTAGAAATCTGAAAAGGAAATTCAGCTATTCATTACATATTTAACTTCATAAAACATCAAGACTATAATTACAAAATAATCACAGGAAAGAATAGCTGCTGTGCACAGAAAGAAGGCTTTCAATCCTGTTCTGACCTGAGTGTGCATTCTTGGTGTTGAAGTGTGGTACAAGGAACCAGCAGTCAGATTTCATGGACAATAGATGGACTGCTACACACAGACACACACTCACACACACACACACACACACACACACACACACAAGATTATTTTCATTTTATTTTACTTTTTTTGGTTTTGAGACATATTTTGCTCAGACTGGCTCAAAATTCTTCATCCTCCTGCTTCTGCTTCCCCAGTGCTGGGAGTAAAAGTACATGCTATCACATATCACACCTAGCTTTTAATAAAAAAGTGTTTTTGAGAGCACTTCAAATTTTTAAGATTCCAATCTTTCTATTCTACTACCAAAGCAGGGAAGTGTAAAAGCAGAAGAAAACATCAACACAATGAGCTCTAATTATTATCTATCTTCTTCTCAATGGTTTTACTCCTATGTTCATAAGCACATCCATTTGTCTACAGGAACTCAGTGTACAGACAGCTTCTTCAACTGTGATGTACAAGTCTCTCTTGAAAACAATGTTGCTTTTAAGTTAGCACATTTCAGTTTGCCTGGGCACAGACCACAACTATATTTCAAGTTTATATTTAGGGAGAAGGTCTGTGTGTGAAGATTTATTGCTGAGAAATTGTCAAGCAATATTCTATAACCTTGCTAGTTCATATGATAAAAACTTGTGAGTAATGTTCGTATTTTTTAAACAGAAAGCAAAAGAGGCTAAATACAGAGGAGTCTCAACACCAGTGGCCATAGTCTTATTTTGTGCAGGAATTCCACTGTTCATCACAGCATATACAGCTCATTAATATTTTCTTATTTTGTTACTTTACTTGAATTTAGAGTTTAGTTTAGATAAAGATTTGCCAGCAAAAATGTCAGTATTTATGTAAGTATTTTTGTAAGTATTACACTACACACATTTGAGCATACAATTAATATTAAAAAAAAAACAACTTTCCTTTAAATATGTCCAATATTCAAATATATTAAAATTAGATCATAATCCTTCAAAACAAGAAAAGTTTGCAAGCTGGGCTTAATGGTGCACACCTTTAATCCCAACAGAGTTAGATGGATTTCTGTGAGTTTGAGGCCAGCCTGATCTACATAACAAATCCCAGGACAGCCAGAGCTACATAGCGAGACTTTGACTTGAATAAAACAAAAACAAGAATTGTTTATAATTGAGCATTAAACTTACTGCATCTGAAACTTTAGCTGATGCCTTCTTGTTCTCACCGACAGAGAAGTGAAAGCCACAGGTCTGTTTTTGGAGTGCTCCTGGCCACTGCAGGGAAATAAACAGTGTTAGGTCTTGAATAACAGAAACAGAAGGGAATGAATTAGAATTTTCCTTCTAAATTGTTAACTTTCCTATATATCAAGTTGTTTTCATTCTTCTAGAAAGTTGGGATCCTGACTAAGAGGCAAAGACTCAGGTTTTGTCCTCTCTACTAACTTGGCATTCTAGAAAAGCCTTTTCCAAAATAGCCTGTTTCCCAACAGGGTACTACTGACCCTTGCTTTGCAGTATATTATTCTGTTAACTCAGTAAAGAATGGCAAAGAAATCCATATTGCTGTGTTTTCTAAATATGAAGCATTTTTACTGGCTCCATCTTAACCCTTCCCATATTGGCTCTCTGCATGGCCTTCAAGAATTTTGGTTTTAAGGAAATGAACTAGAGAGCATACTGGGAGACTTGTACTCTGGAACAGGCTACTACTTATTGAACCAAGGTAACCCTTAACCTTAGGGATGAAATCATGTATGCCTTTAGCATATATAACCAAGACTTTAGCCACACACCCTCTCATGGATCAGGCCTGTTCTCCCTGACTGGTTACCCTTAGCCTTCCTCAGGAAACTTCTCTAACTCCCCACATCCAAGGTTAACCTGGTGTCAGTGAAATCAGTCCACTGTGAATCCAGTCAGCCATTAAGGGAATACATTTTTCGTTTTACTTGCTCTACTTAAAAAGACCAAAATATAATGAAGAGACTTGGACATATCCCCCCAAAAGTTCTAGGTAGTCAAGTACACTTAGTAATCAGAAACGGGGAAGTCAGGAAGGATCATAAGAATTGCATGTTTTTACTGGAGTGGAGGCTGTCCCTAAAGCCCTGAATAAACTATTCTATATTATACTGTTGTGTGGCTGGTCCCTCAGGGTCCACTGAGACATTCCCTTCCCCCTTACCTCACCACACACCCATAGAACATATTTCATATCTCTTTCTCTTTTTATAAACACATTATAAGTAAATCTGAATTAGTAATGTGACAGATTTCAACTTTACAATATCCAGCCATTAACTTGTTTTCATTGATGAAGCAACTTTTTAAAAAGTCTTTATGATTAAATTTTTGGAAACATGAACATGAATGAGGAAATTCACCTACATTGTAACAAAAAAAGCCACTTATACCTTGTCCTGTAGGACAAGTGTTCTAATTTAAAAGGTTGGAGAGAGGCTGAGAAGAGCAGAGGCTATTTATTAATTATCCTCAATAAGCAAAGTGCCTCAGTAAGCTACGTATCTCATCAGCTGAAGCTGGTACAAATCACCTTCTAAACAACTCTTGCAATTATTAAATCACCTTATGAAGATCTAAAAATTGCTGGCACTGGAGAGGAAGTAAGTAGTTTAAGGTAACTAAATTCTTTTATCATTCAGAAAATTGATGTTTAAAAATCTACTGCTACAGAAATGAAGGTAAATACTAGTGCACAATAGTACTATTTTAGAAATTGCTTCCATTACTGAACAAAATAGTTTATTCCTCATCTATAGAGCTTTCATCATCTTAATTTAAAAAAATAACCATATGAAGTTATTTTCATTAAAAAGGTTAGCTTTTGGGTTGGAGAGAGAGCTCAGTGGTTAAGAGCACTGACTGCTCTTCTGAAGGTCCTGAGTTCAAATCCCAGCAACCACATGGTGGCTTACAACCATCTGTAATGACATTGGAAACCCTCTTCTGGTATGTCTGAAAACAGCTACAGTGTACTTACATATAATAAATAAATAAATCTTTTTTAAAAAAGGTTAGCTTTTAAGGAAGCCAGATGACTCAGTGGGGCAACGATGCTTCTTGCTGAGCCTGAGGACAGAAGGACTTGCTCTGTAGGGGAGAAGCCATACCCTCAAGTTGTCTGCTGACTTCTCTATAGTATGTGTGAACACATACAGACAAATGTAATAAAAATGTTTAATTTCACTATTTTAAAGTAGAGATCCTTAAAATACAGCTCAAAGGGATATCTACCCCTGACTTGGATAACTACAGCTTAAACTTTCAGAGGCTACCTCACAAGTCTCATGATACACACACACACACACACACACACACACACAAAAACCCTTGAAGGTCAGAGGGAACTATAGACCCAAATTGTGTACTTTCTCCACTATCTGAAGATCTTTGGGGCAAATCCCCAAGAAACTCCAAATTTAGATTACAATCCTGGTTATGAATAAATACTAAGCCAGAGTCTTCAAATGAACCAAGAACCACATCACAACATACTGAATTGAATGTCACGGGTTTTATGATGATCCTGAAAAGCCAAACAAAATAGTTTGACTGTAGAGGCCTAACTAAATCAAATAATTTCTAGATATACCAGTAAAACATTAAAAACAACTCATCCAAAGAAAAAATGTATTCTACTATGATGCTTCATGTATTTTTCCTAAGAATTTTTACAAACTTTATAGAAGTCAGCTGTCCTTGTTCTTATTTTTCCTTTAAACGTGAGTCACATCAGTGTATTGGAACCATGCAAAGCAAAACAAAGGCAAAATAAATCTGATGAGCTGATAACTTGAAAGTGTTTGTCAATACAGAAAACCTTGACAGGACAATACAATTCCTTGTCTTCAGCACTTCTCAGTTGGTAGTCACAAATTTCTTTTTCTGCTAACTTGATTCTGTTCTTTGGTAAACTCAAATTCCTCATAAAAAAAAAAAAAACACAAACTTCAAATGCCAACGAATATTCAGTTAGAGGGCAGAATTTTCATAGGAACAGCCATCCTCATAAAGAGATTTTCTTAAAACCAAAAGGCGTATTTTGAGAGGTGCCATTTGTGTGTCAATCCTGTTTTTCCTGTCTTATTATCCTGCTTACTAGTTCTTAACCACAGAACAGTTATGAAGCACCACCACAAAGGAGGTAACATGCTGCAGCTAATATGATTCAACTAAGGGAGGTCTGAAAGAAATAGTTTCCAATTATGCCCCTATGCAAAGAAAGTTGTGCAGCCTGGTCTCATATGCTTAGAACCGTACTCTCACTTTCAACTGGAATTTTACTCCAGACTGAAATAAAAGTCAATATCTAGGTCTTAGTCTCCAGAGGAATCACTGAGCACCAGCCTAGGATGAGGACACACTGATGTACAAGAAATGAAGTAAAAGAATTGATTTTATAAAGGATTTATTAAAAGGCTTGCTTAGGAGACATTAAGTCACACAAAATAGTATTTAGCTAAGGAAGTGTTGCCTTCAAAAATACCCCAAAGATAGGACTATAGTAACCAGGTGTACTGGCTAGTTTTGTGTCAACTTGACACAGCTGGAGTTATCACAGAGAAAGGAGCTTCAGTTGAGGAAATGCCTCCATGAGATCCAACTGTAAGGCATTTCCTCAATTAGTGAAATTGCTCAATTAGGGAAAGGCCCCTTGTGGGTGGGACCATCTTGGACTGCCAGTCTTGGGTTCTATAAGAGAGCAGGCTGAGCAAGCCAGGAGAAGCAAGCCAGTAAGGAACATCCCTCCATGGCTTCTGCATCAGCTCCTGCTTTCTGACCTGCTTGAGTTCCAGTCCTGACTTCCTTGGTGATAAAAACAGCAGTATGGAAGTGTAAGCCAAATAAACGCTTTCCTCCCCAACTTGCTTCTTGGTCATGATGTTTGTGCAGGAATAGAAACCCTGACTAAGACACCAGGCCTGTTGGACATAAGTAAAATGAAGGATTCTAGGATGTAAATGTTTCTTCAGCAGGACTGAGCAGCCGTTAGACTCCTTCCCTTAACAAAGGAGACAAACCGAATCACAACTAGTAAGCCCATTTCTCTTTCAAAGACCATTCCTCTAGAAGGCCGTCCCGGGTGACAATCAACTTTAAATATGGTATTCCATAAAGCTCCACTTCTCTTCTTAACAAAGCCTAATTCTGACAGCTGGACGAGATGCCCATAGGTAGGAACAATAAAGATGCACTTAAAAACAATTCAGGCAATGAAAAATACCTTTGCTGTGCAAATCTCCCACCTGCCTAAGTGGCCAGACTTTGCAGTCTCCTGTCTCTGTCTAAACTGGTCAAAGCATAAACTGGATCTGGGATAGAAAGGAATTTAAGGCTGCCAACATATGTGGTAAGCATAAACCTAAGGTGTATACAAGTTAATAAAAATCTTCTATCCTTGACTGTTCCTTTTGGGCATTAGCCAGAGCTGGGCTCAGACTATCATTATTATTATTATTTTTTTTTTTTTCCTGAGTGTGTGGAGTGAATCCTGGGCATGGGGTGGGCTCACCTATTTCTGCTACAAAAGAATTCTGCTACAATTATAGGTGGCTGACTTATTATTTCCTGTAAAGGGCTTCAATGATCAGTACTTAAAACCCTTCTTGCAGAGCCCAAGGGATAGAGGTGGAAGAAGGTGTTTGTGGCAGCAAATACAAATCACAGAAATTATCAAGGTTTGAAAATGCCTTCTGGTCTTGCAAGAATAGCTGCCAACTAACCCTTGAACATTTCATTGAACATGCATTTTAATATCTATTTCAGAAAGTAGACAACTGCAGCCATAATTTGATGCACAGTGCAAGTCGCTGCTGTTCAATGTCTTGGAGCCTTTACTTCGTAATTAAATTGTTAAGTAGGTAGGTGAGACAGTTCACTTTAAAGAACATGTCAAATTTAGTTTGCGTTAATAAAACCTTAGGGGTGTGACGAATAACAGGTGACCGGGGAAGAGTGCACTGAGACAAGATCTGACAATCTGGGAGGCCAACTCGGACCCCTGCAACCCTGAGCCACTGTGTACCTCTTCAAATGCAAAAAAGAAGTCGCAAGACTAGATGAACACGGTGCAGAAGTCTCACCTGGTATCTTCAAATATCTCTCTGATATTTAAAAACAGTAGCTAAGGCCACTACACAAAACCTGTAAGCTCATCACTTATACGTCTTAGTGTCAACACCCAGACTACCAACGGATTACTCGCAGACCTGTCCGCATCCAGAATGCCACAGGCCGGTCCCTCCCTTTAACCTTGGAGAACTTCGCTAGACCAAGACAGGGAAGGCCAGACTCCACGCCCGCGACCTCGGGGTCGTGACCTTCGCCGGTAGCAGTCGGCTTCGGCCCACTGCACTTTCCCAGACCCAGGCCAACTCGGGTGGGATCGTGGCACACTCCTAGTGCCTGCCATTTCGTGGCACTAACTCACCGCCCCAGTTAACGCCAAGCGCCGCCCGCGAAGAAGCCTCGAAACTGCGCCAACCCCGGCCATGTCTGCCTTCCCGCAAGCCCCAGCGACAGACTGCGCTTGCGCACCGCGTCGCGCGGGTATCGAGCTTGGAAGATTCTGCGCCTGCGCAACACGCCCCTCCTTGCTCGCGTGAGTGGTGGTGCGCCTGCGCTCTGTAAACGCGGCGGTGGCAGCACGTCTGAGGTAGGGTGGCAGCAACGCTCATGGGCTCTGCTCCAGGGGTAAGTGAGGTGCCAATGTCTTTAAAGTGCTTCTCGGGGGGCTCTTCTTGTTTGCCCAGAGAGGGTCGGATGATCTGGAGAGATGGAAGTACGGTCCTGGGGCGGAGATCGCAAGCTCCATAAGAGCCCATTTTGTTGAGCGCTTGAATCTCAACTAATGAGAGGAGATACTGCCCTGGGCTTCTAGAGTGGGTAGGAATGATCTCTTGGTGGCTGGACAAGGAGCAGCTAGCTGCACTGGGCTACGTAGAAGCCAGGATATGAACTAGAAACTATATCCAAAGCTTTCGTCTTCGTTACAGCAGCTGGGAAGCTGGAGGCCCGGTCTGTTGTCATCCTGAAAGCTGCTTAGATGGTGGCTACCATCCCTTATTGCAAACGCGCTCTCATTTGATCAGTTTCAGATAGTTTTTCTATTTTTCGAGTGAGTATAGCTGAAATGTTCGGTGGAATTAAATACCATAAAAAGTAAACCAATAATCGTAATTGTTTCCTGAATTTTCAGTTAATATTAATTAAGGTCTTCCTCTTGGCACACAGATCTTTATGACCATTATTTTGAATTGTTTAAGTTTACAATGAACCGTTCCCACTTTATTTCTTTGTTTTTTAATTAATAAATAAGGAAATATGGAATATATTCATGCACAAGGCCTTATGAATTATTTCCTTGAACTTTATAACCCCAAAATGGATGTTGTTGGTACAGAGGAAATAAATATGACAGCTTACCCCCTACAAGGGTTCTGCATTGGTGGGTTCAACCAACTGCAGATAAAATATATTTGGGGAAAATGTGTCTGTTCTGAGTATGTACAGACTTTTTTTTTTAACAAGGGGGAAAATAAAACATATCAACTACTTAAGTGCCTTTATACCTTATTAGGTATCGGTGATTTAGAGATAGTCTAAAGTATTGAGCAGATTATAATCAAATACAGCATTTTATATGGGAGCCTTGGCTGTCTTCAAGGCTTTTGGTAACAGATGAGGCTCCCCATCAGATATCTGATGGGTGGCTATACATAGTAGGAGGTTTTTGAAAGTTGCCGGCTTTTAGTGTGTGTATGTGTGTGTGTGCATATATATATATATATATATATACATATTTCTAAATTAGGCATCTACCGTACTTATTAATTCTATAGTTCCTATAAACCATTACATTCTGAGCCATGTATTATGGTTATATATTTGTTGTTCATTATTGTGCATCTTTACATGTTAAACAAGGTTTGTTAAAAACACTAAAACTTTCAAAATTGGGGTTGAATTACGTATTTCTTACATGCATCTTGGTTAACTATTTTGTGTTTATTGTATTTGTACATATAAGCAAGCTGAATGTTTTTATGACTTGACAGTATGAAAACACCCATCTAATATGGGTACTTTTTATTTTATTTTTATTTATTTGAGACAGAGACTCTCTGTATAGACCTGGCTGTCCTAGAACTCACTATGTAGACTAGACTATCTTCAAACTCAAAGAGATCAGCCTGCCTCTGCCAACTTGAATTCTGAGATTAAAAGCATGCACCAACATGCCTGGCTAGTATGGGTAGTTTGTAAACTAGTAAATTTATAGTAATATTGGTCTCCAGCCTAGTTTGTGAGTTATACCCTAATATGAAGCAAGGGATTTCTGTAATCCTGATCATGACACGCATGTAAAAAGCTTTTCTTTGATTTTTGTCTGTAGAAAACTGCTCATTCTTTAAACCCTAGGTCATATAAAGTGAATGTCTATTGTAGATTCACTTTTATTGTTTTATTGTTATCTCTGTACAACTGTATTAAAGTTTTACAGAGACAACCAATAAGAAACATGTACAGTCATGCATCACTTAGTTAACAGTGGAGACAGATTCTGAGAAATGTATTGATAGGGGATTCCAATTTTATGTAAATCCAAAAGTGAGCTGAGCCTGCTCTGACATTAAGCAATATTGACGTGGAACTGCTTTATGTGTAGCTCATTGTCAACTGTAATTTTTTTAGGGTTTGTGATGGTATGTGTGCAGTAAAATGACATTTGATTTATTATAAATAATCAGTATAGGCACCCAAATGCTTACCAATCATAAAGAAACCCTTCTCAGGCACTCCTCGAATGATGTCTAACCAATTAGCTGGGCATGCTGAGATGCCTTGTTTTGGTCATGTTGGCACACAAGATAATAATCATTACAACAACCACACATCTAAACATGAAGGGAGAAATCACTACATTCTACTTGTACATCACTTGAGACATGCCTCCCACACAACACTGTGACTTCTTGAAATCACATAGGATGCGATGCTGTGCAGCACATACAGCTGAAAAATATTTTCTTGACTAAAATAATGTATATAGATGATATAATCATAATAGCCATGCTCTTTTATATAGTTAATATCTTTTTCATTTTCTTCAAGGTATAGCTCCATGAATAACTTAAACGACCCCCCAAATTGGAATATCAGGCCCAATGCCAGGGCTGATGGGGGTGATGGAAGCAAGTGGAATTATGCCCTATTGGTGCCAATGCTCGGATTGGCAGCATTTCGTAAGTTATGGTTTTCTGGTCCAAAATTATGCCAGGAGTACCCGGGTTGCTGTCTTTAGGACTTGGCCAATACAGTGTGGTTTTATCCTATACAGTGACTCTGCGACAGAGTTAGCCTTTCTGATCCTCAGTTTACCTATTCCTAGAAGGTAGCTTCACCTGCCTCAATACATTGTGAGGATTAAATAATGCAGAAACATTTGGTGTAGGTTAGGTTTTAATAAGCTTTAGCTCTCTCCCATTGCTTCAGTGTTCTAAGGGGACTTCTTTGCCTTAATTGCCTTCCTTGGGACCTACAGAAAACCTGACCTGAAAGAAAGCCAGTTAGGATATATGTTTAGTATATTTAAAGTCGGTATTTGGGCAAGCTTGCCCAAGGAGGGGGGGAGGGGAAACTACTCTACAGGCTAGAAATCCTCACATTTAAACTAAGTAAACACCACTGAGACTCTTACCAGTCATATATGTATGTGCGCTCGCTCGCTCGCTCTTTCTCTCTCTCCTCTTTCCTCTCTCTCTTTCCTCTCTCGCTCTTTCTTCCTCTCTCTCTCTCTCTCTCTCTCTCTCTCTCTCTGAGCTATACCTTGAAGAAAATGAAAAAGATACTAACTATATAAAGAAAGAGTATGGCTATTATGATTTTATCATCTATATACATTTTAGTCCAGAAAATAATTTTCAGCTGTATGTGCTCCACAGCATTGCATCCTATGTGATTTCAAGAAGTCACAGTGTAGTGTGGGAGGCATGTCTCAAGTGAAGTATATCTTTACCTGTGATGGGGACACATCACTGATGTAGTACTGGCTTATATTACTTCATGTCTTGTGGTCTTGGTTGTCATCTAAGAATATGAGAACTGATGATTCAGTAAATCTAAAGCAAATACTGTCCTATATGTGTAGTGATCATTCCTGTTCAGTAGCTTTTTATGTGCCCGAAATTCTCAGTTCAGAAGTTTGCCATGGAGAAAGTGGGGAGTGTCTTAGTTTTCTATTCCTGCATAAACATCATGACCAAGAAGCAAGTTAGGGAGGAAAGGGTTTATTCAGCTCACACCTACAAACCGCTGTTCATTACCAAAGGAAGTCAGGATTGGAACTCAAGCAGGTCAGGAAGCAGGAGCTGATGCAGAGGCCATGGAGGGATGTTCTTTACTGGCTTACTTCCCCTGGCTTGCTCAGCCTGCTCTCTTATAGAATCCAAGACTACCAGCCCAGGGATGGTACCACCCACTAGGGGCCCTTCATTCTTGATCACTAATTGAGAAAATGCCCCACAGCTGGATCTTATGGAAGCATTTCCCCAACTGAAGCTCCTTTCTCTGTGATAACTCCAGCCTGTGTCAAGTTGACACACAAGTAGCCAGTACAGGGGGATCTGAGCATTTCCTGCAACCAGTCCAGGACCATTCCAGATGGTGCCATCTAAAGACTCCTTCCTGTCTTCCTCTCTCAGTGCACCATTTAGCATAAAAGACATCTATTGCTGGGGTTCTTTGAGTAGCTTGGAAACCTTAAAATCACATAACTCTTATAAGAGGATTCTCATTCATCAGCGGTGTTAGTCAGTTTGAGTGAGTGAGTCAGCTTTGAGACTATGAGAGGCCCTGTCATGGTCCATGAATTTTTCAGACTTATGTGTAGCTTTAAAACCAACTCATAACTCCCAAATTCATGCTTTTCCTTTATGTATGTTCAAGTTGATAAGTTTTGTATTGAGAAGGATTGAAGAACGTTTTATGTTTTTGTGTTGATTATCCTGGTTAAATAATGTATTCAGGGATAACTGTTGAGTTTTTGTTACTTTAAATCGGGGTCTCACAATACTGGCCTCAAATTCACAATCTCCATGCCTCAGTTTCTCAATTGTCGACATTATAGGTGTATGCCAGGACAGCCTAAATCAGAGGTAAAGTTTTAACTTTGCATTCTTATAAGGATTTCCTACAAGTAAGTTACTACATGTTTGAGAAGGTGTATTGCAACCTGCAAAGATCAACTGGCCTTAATCAGGATCCTGAAGTAACAGCAGATAAATACCTTACTTGACTGACAACCACTGAGGGATGAGAAGAATCGACTTTTATTCTGAGGATTTAAATTTCACAACCAATCCCTCACCCCTGCTTCTTCCTTTATTCCCTTCCTTCCCCCTTCCCTCCTTTCTTTCTTTCTTTCTTTCTTTCATGGTTTTGATGATCAAGCTAGGAACTTTGTATATGCTAGACAAGAACTCTTATCACTGAGCTACATCCATAGCCCCAAATCTTATAACTTTTAATACAACTCAGAAACTGGTAAAGTTGTACTTACTTTGAAAACTGTTTGGTTTTTTTGGCAAGCTTATACCTCCTTGTCTCTGCTGTGCCTTCTCATTCCCTAGCTGTCTGTTCATTTTCCCCTTCCTCTCTCATCCCTCTCTCTCTCTCTTACCTTTTCTTCTCTTACGTAGTAAAGAAACTGTCTTAGATCTAAAAAGTGAAGTGTCTGGTATAGCAAGCTTAATCATTTAGTACAACTCAGTTTAGTCAAAAGAGACAGTTTTGAGACCATTGTAGATCACTTAAAATTGAAAAGCGACACAGAGAGATAATATTATTTACTCAGTTCTCCTAGTGGTTACTTCATGCAGACTCACCATGGGACTCAGGGTCTTGTGTTTGTCAAGATAACATCACATTTTGAAGGGACACCTGTTACTTCATAGCCACACTTTCCTCTGAAACCTGATAACCACTTATCTGGGAACCTATTGGTTCAGAATGTTATTTAATTGTAGGTTTGAAGTTATGTGGCTGTTTTAAAGTCTTCCTCAGATAACACTAAATCTGCTTTGGTACGATTTTTTTTTTTCCTACCAAGTCCTGGGATTACAAACACTTGCTACTGAGTCCAACCTAAGGTTGAACTTCTTCACCTAGCAGCAAACCCACCAGGATTAAGCTATAGACAGATGATAGCTGGGCTTCCAGCAATATTTGAAGCCCATCTATATTAATTTTTAAAACATTGGCAATAAGTCATGGAGCACTGTGGCAGAGCACATAGATAAAGAAAACAGTGGTAAATTTTTCCAGCCATGAATATTAGACACTAGGAGAGGACCGTCGTATGTGCTGCTTTAAGTGCCCAGCACTGGTCTGAGTTTTGGATAAGAACTTTGCCAATTTTGTTATCTACAAAGTTTTAATGTCTTGGCACCTTTGAATTTTTAGGCTTTTACTGAAATACTGTCATTACTGTATTATGTATTTTCTTTAAGTAGTCATAGGATTTTAGTTATGTCTCTTCATGTGTCTTCCTCATCTCTTTTATTTGTGTCAGGTTGGATTTGGTCTAGGGAATCCCAGAAAGAGATAGAAAAAGCAAGAAAAGCATATCATCAGAGAACAGCTGCTTTCCAGCAGGATCTTGAAGCCAAATACCATGCCGTGATCTCAGAACACCGGCGCGCTGTGGCTCAGCTGTCTTTGGAACTGGAAAAAGAACAAAATAGAACAAGTAGTTTTCGAGAAGCCCTCATCTCGCAGGGGCGTAAGTTGGCAGAAGAAAAGAAACTTCTCGAACAGGAACGGGCTCAGATAAAGCAAGAAAAAAGCCGGCTCCAGCCTCTGAGAAATGTCTATTTGAGCTGCCTGCAAGAAGAGGATGACTGGCAGAGGAGAGCCCAGGTTGTGCTGAAAGAGGTGGGAGAAGCTCTCGAGGAACGCCAAAATATCTATTGCAGCCTGATCATCCCCCGGAGTGCACGACTAGAGCTGGAGAAGAGCTTACTGGTGCGCACATCTGTTGATCCAGTGGCTGCTGACCTAGAAATGGCAGCTGGCTTATCTGACATATTTAAGCATGATAAGCATTGTGGAGAGGTCTGGAACACCAACAAACGTCAAAATGGGAAGCTCATGTGGATGTATCTTAAATATTGGGAACTACTTGTCGAACTTAAAAAATTTAAGAAAGTAGAGAAGGTCATATTAGAAAAATAAGAATGTAATGAGACTCAAGGCCAGAGGGAGTCTCTCCCCATGGCCGTCTGCAGTCTGGGGTCTCTGATATTTACTCTGTTCCTTTGCCACCAAAAGTGGCCCAGTTGAGCTGCTCGTGTGAGAACTCAAGTCTTTCCTCCCTTCGAGCCGTGCAGTAGGGCCTTAGCAGGTAATGTTTTTCTATGATGCTATGCAGCTATTAGAGGTACTTTTTTTGAAACATTTTTGAGCTGCTAATATTTAGCAAAACAAGTACAACTATTTTAGTTCTAAGGAAAAAAATACAATATTCTTACTCTGAGAAATGTTCTGTCAGTTTTTACCTCTCTACTCCCTTTCCCTTTCCTGATTTCATGTAGGAGTTGTTGAGTAATATAGAAGTTATAGTACCAAAATTTATCTTGTTTGGAACACCCCACCACCACCAAAAAAAAAAAAAAAAAACAAAAAAAACAAATTTCTTATGCCCAGCTGGTACCCCAGTGAATATTTAGAATTGAGCTGGTCCTGTATTTAATAAGCATGTTATTTATTAGCAATGATATGCAGTCAATAATATTTGTCATTTAAAAGTAATGGTGTTGCTTTTTTTTTTTTAATGGTTTTTCAAGACAGGGTTTCTCTGTATAGCCCTGGCTGTCCTGGAACTCACTCTGTAGACCAGGCTGGCCTCGAACTCAGAAATCCGCCTGCCTCTGCCTCCCGAGTGCTGGGATTAAAGGCATGTGCCACCATGCCTGGCATGGTGTGGCTTTTTGTGTGACTCTTTTACTATTTTTTTTTTTTTTTTTTTTTTTTTTTTTGGAGACAGTCTTACTACACAGCCCAGGTAGACAGTCTTCCTGCCTCAGGCTCCCACATGCTGTGATTACAAGTGTGTATTACATTCTTGGGTTGATAATTTTGTATGTATTGATAAGTACTTATAACTCATTTACATACAGCTTATATGAGTTGACCCTTTGTACATAACTTACATAATCCTTACTCTGGTTTTATGAGCTAAGTACTTGTAAATGGTAATTTCTCAAGATACCCGGGTTCTGTAACTTGCCATAGTTTCTAATACTCAACCTATGGTTGCCCTCAGGACTAAGATTTGTGATAGCAAGAAAGATAAAATCAGCAGAGAACAGGCATGTAGAAGAATCTAGAGGGAACCAAATGGAGCCACTAAGGGGTTACACTGTGGAATCACAGGGAGCATTGTTTAGTTTAGGGGTATAACTAGAAACACGACAAATTCCCAGGAAAGCTCACTGGAGACTATCAAGATTTTGATAGAGTGAGATCTATTTATGTGACCCTTCTCAGCAGTTCCATTCCCACAGGAAGGCAAGTGGTAGAGGTCACTCATAGTCTGTAAGCAGTCTAGGTATGGTGAATCACTCTTGCTAGTTACCAGCACTGGGAAGACACCCATTAGGGACTAGCCTTGTGTGAGGATGCACTGTGAAGTCTGTTTAGTGAGCTTTCCCACATAGCTTTATTTTACAGAGGATAGGGATCGAGAGCCTTGATATGGAGAAAGCAATCTGGCTAGGTCATAGGTAGTATTTTGTTGGAGTGGATCTGAGTTGGGTGTTTGATTTACAGACGTTGGAACCTGTGTGTGGTTATTCATCAGTAGCCATGCAGGCCATGAAAAAAGTAGTCAGTTTGTGTTCAGATCCTATATTCTACCCTGTGCATAGCTTTCTGTGTAGAGAGATGGCAAACTTGAAAATACTTACCCAGAAAACAGTTCAGTTATAGAATGGTTAAGGAGCACTTGGCTCATGCTTCATATTCGACATTTAGTTTTACCTTGACAGAGTTGATAGCAGGCACTCTGAGCAGAAGCCAGGTAATTCCACCTTCAGATAAAGCTCTTGTCGGTAGATATTTACCATGCCTTTCTGCTGTATTACCAGTCTTTTGAGAAGTTATTTTTTTCTAGTACATCTAAGAAACAGTGTTTTAAGATTGTGTTTCCTAATTCATTAGATCCTTGAAGGAAGCCGCATAGGCTCTAGTTTTCTGTTACTCCACTGGTTTGCCTATGTGATCTTGGACAGACCACTTCATGGCTTTCTCTAAGGTTTATCTTTTAAAATGACACATTTTCCATGGCAATCACATCACTGTTTGAGTCTGTGGCATGCCCACCTTCCATCCTAAGTATGCTTTCTGTCTTTTTAAACTGAAAATGTTAGTTGCATATTTTATTGCTGTTCGGGGTCAAGTGGAAGTAGACAGACCTTGTGGGTAGAGACAGCATAGGAGGATCTGGAATGGTTTACCTGTGGGAGGAAGTATCACAGGAGGTCCTGAAATGGGGAGGTACCTGAGAAGGGTCACATGGAGAAGAACTACAAGTGGGAGTCAAGTCCCTTGGTTGGCACACGGATGGTTATAGAGCAAAGTTTTTTTGCTTCAGTCACAAAAGAATTATTTTCATACTCTAAAGTTTTAAAATTTAGATTATTAATTAAATGAACTGTACATAAGTTAAGCCACACTCCTATTTTATTAGCATTTAATTACAGTAGTACTTTGGCAAAGCAAATACTGGAAATAGAGTCTAAACAAGTCTTTCTTACGTGATGATTTGCTTCTCAGAGGAGCTGCAAAGGGCCAGGCCTCAGCCATTTTGAGGAGCAGTGATCTGTGTGCATTATAGATATGTTAACATTTACAAAGCTCATTCTTGAAACCTGAGTCACAACAAGTTTCAAAAAAAATCATCTCAGTGTCTTCAGTAAGTTTACAACTTTGTACTGCGCTACATTCATAGCTATCCTCTGTCACACGTGGCTGCATATACTGTTCAGGTTAGACATTGCTGTCTTACAGTCTGAACTCTGAGCAGAAAACAGGATCAGAGTATGCCAGGAAACATTGGGCATATTTCAGTGACTAGATGTCTTCAGTCACCAAAAGACAGTAAAAATCTGCTTCAATTGGAAACAAAGCCCAAACAGCCTCCGATAGAAAATTGATCATCACCCCATCCCCCACGTTTCTGTGTAGGCAGATGTCATCTGGTAAAATGTACAGCAGATAGAACATAACTAAACTGCTAGCTCAGGGGTCTGGTTCACTTTTGTTTTCAGTGTCTTTTTTTTGGGGGGGGGGGGGGCGTTCTCGAGACAGGGTTTCTCTGCATAGCCCTGGCTCTCCTGGAGCTCACTTTGTAGATCAGGCTGGCCTCGAACTCAGAAATCCACCTGCCTCTGCCTCCCGAATGCTGGGATTAAAAGCGTGCGCCACCATGTCCGGCTCAGTGTCTATTTTTTATGAGCTGCTGTTTCTATACATTTTGATATACATGTGAATTTTCTCATTTCTTCCCCTGACAGCATCAGAGCTAGGTAGTTGACCCTGCTCCCACTACATCCTGCCCTGGCGATCACATTCTCCACCTTCTATCTTGGTGTAAGGTGGCTTCCCTCTGCTTTAAGATCTTGCTGTGCTAACACACAGGAGCACCTCATATCTCATTTATGTATCTGGCTTCCTCTTAGAGCATGTAGTGAGTACGCCTGCAGTTTTCTCTAAGGAAATCTTGTGGCAGTATTGCTGCTGGTGACAAATGGTTGAGCCTGATCTGGTCCAGGACTGACCTCAGGGCACTAGAAATGCACAGCCTCTTATAGCACAATTCCAGGACCTACTCCATTTGTTCTAGTGCTCTGGAAAAGTTTTCCAAAGCAGTTTTGAAAGCTTGCAGCAAAAAAGTACCAAGTTCATTGCTGGTTTCATGAATGTCTGGATCAAAACTTCCAAAAAGTGGGGTGGAGGCCTGGATGTCCTCCCGGTTAGCTTGAAGCAGTACTGCTCGAAGATCCTCTGCAATTACGTCGTATTTCTGTTGGTCGAATTTGGACACTGACAGTTCATCCTGGGGGTAGATAGCATCCTCAGGGTAGCAGTCCTTTGGTACTGGGAACTCAATATGGCGAAGCCTAGGGAGTTCGCAGAGTGCAGCAAAAAGGCGCCGGAGAGCACTGCCTGAAAGCGGGTTCCCAAGGAACTTGAACTGCTGGAGCTGGCTGCAAGGGCTAAGGCCCAGAATCATCATGTTAACATGGCTGTCTGTGATGTTGCACTCCTCTAGGGTAAGCACTCTCAGCGTTTGGGCAGCCTGGCTCAGCAGCCTGAAGAAGGTAGAAGGGTACAGATGTACCAGGTTGTGTCCACTGAGGTCCAGCACCTCCAAGTGGGCAGTGTGGTTACAGTCTGCTAAGAAGGATATGTCTTCATGATTAAGGGCACAGTTGGCTAGGTCCAACACTCTTAGTGGGGTCTTCAAGGGGCTGTGAGGTAGGCAAAACATCACAAATGTTATGAGAGTCTCAGGTGAGCTGGAGTTTTGGTGGAGGTGAATAACCACTTTTCTATCTTAAGAGATTACTGACTGCAGCCTGCCAGAAACTCCAGCTGACTTAATTTCACATTAGCATATGAGTTAAGAATGATATTTTTAAGCAAAATTTAAAGAGTCAAAATAATTTGTGAAATGTGAAAGTCACATTTCTTCTAGAAGTCTACAGCTGCTGGCCCTGTTGAGCAGTCAATAATTGAACCTAAAATGGACCAACACCACCTTTCAAGTTAGGTAGGGAAATTATGCACCTGATCTCAGAACCATCAGAATATTGACTGTGAGAACAGCAAAAGATAGAATTAGCTTGAAAGAGTGCTGCCACTCTGATGACAATAGGACCAGTTAATGGTTTTCAGGGCTGAGAAGGAAGTCCAGCAGCCTGAATGTGGGCTCCATAATCCTGAATTCACTATTCAGCCAGTATCATCGGTGGGGAGGTGTATCTGGAATAACTTCTCCACCCAGGGGTCATGACAATATACATTTTCTGGCACCCTGGACCTTTCTGGGAACACACCCTTCACTGCCCTTGTTAAACAAGGCAGTACGTGGTGAGGTCTTGTTCTGTCCCTACTAACTTGTTCTTGTTGCCTCTCCACTGCTTGCCCATAAATGATAACCTATTATTGGGACAGCACTCTCCACATGAAACCACCCTGACTTCAGAACTAACTGGCAGCTACCCTACTACCCTTCTTCATAGTACAGTTGCTAAGGAGGAGATTGCAGTACCAGGATTTCAGGTGAGACAATCCGGCTAACTGCTGACAGTGTTCTCACTGTGCTAAGCTACCTTCCCATTCCTATCCTGGGAAAATGTTTTAAGACACTAAATATTGGGTAATTTGTTATACAACACTAGTCAGTAGAAGATCTGGTTGTGACTTTTGTGTTGTTTACTTTCTAGTTCCTCTTTCTCGTGTCTTCTTCCTTCTACCTCCTCCTCCCTCCCTCTCTGATGCTGAGAACTAAAACTAGAGTCCTGCTATTTGGTATCAGGAACCAGATTGCCTCTGAACCCAGTGATGTCACCCATAGGCAACAGAGATGTGCACATCTGTTACCATGGCAATCACATTCCCAGAGTCCATTTCCCACCCTTATCTGCGAGCTGACCTCTGCCCTTCTTTCTCTTTTCTCCCTTGGTCTCTGTCTACCCCAGCCTGCCCCAATAAACATAGAACTGCGTTGGCCTGGTGTGATCTGTGTGGATGAGAGCTGCCATTCCAACACAACACTGCTAGTGCTTTATCACTCAAGTATCCTATACCCTCAGCTCTTGTTTTTGTTTGTTGAAATAAGCCTCTCTTTTTGTAGCTGACCTCAAGCACTGGGATTATGGGCAAGCCCCATGGCCGAGTTTTGTTCATTGAAAGGCGTCTTCCAAACTGGTTCAGTGTTCTGATTCTTTCCTAATGGCTCTTAACTCTTGCTGGTCTGACCAACACATTCCCAGAGAACATTGTGTAAACAGATCCTATCCCTATCCCTATTCCTCAGTGACTCTAGAATACTTTACCAGACCCTGTACCCAATTATCTTAGACTTACCTAAGCAATGTTTGAATCTTCCCAGTCAGTGTAGAGAAAGCCACACTTAGCTCAGTGAGCTGGTTCATTTGGCTGAGCTCCCAGGCAATAGAGGTAAGGAGAAGATCCTCGCCCTCTGGATTTGGGGCACAAGTTGGGGGAGCATCGAAGGCCTTGGTGGGCAAGGTGAGTGAGGTCAGCTGAGGGAAACCCACCTGGGTCAGCAGCTGCTGCACATGGCCAGCATGCAACCGGACATTGTGTACTACCTCCAACTTTCTAAGGTTGCCTGGCCCAGCCAGGCCAAGAACTTGTAGGAGCTGCCCAGGGCTCAGGCTGTCTGCCCGGAGTGAAGGGCAACAGACCTGTAGAGGTGCTGGGCCTAATGGCTTCAGGGCCTGCACCACCATGTCAAAGTTGCCTTCTGTGACAAAGAGGTCAGCAAAGACTTCAATGGGGTGCCCAGCTGAACAGGGCTGTCCTTGGAGCTGGCAGCAGGTCCTGGCCAGCACCTTGGTACGGCCCCACCTTCCTAGTGCCCTCCCACAAGGACATTGCTGCACCTGTACGTCCTGGATGCCGGTGAAATCTGCTACCCGAAGGCGGTTGCTCCCACTTTTCAGCACATGGTCAGCTATGCCCTGCATACAAGCCTCCAGGCAGGCCTTGCAGGCACGATCACGCAGGTCTTCAGGGTGGTCAGTGTTTGGCCTCAGTAGCACAGCCAGCCGGAACTCCTCCAGTGGCCAGTGACTCAGCAGAGCACGGGTTACATCTGCCTGCTCTAGCAGGTAACTGGCCTTGAACAGAAGTGGGTAGAGGTTGTAGGCTATATTGTCCAGGTTCTCCTGGACCAGCTGGGAGTGGGACACTAACGCTTCAGCAGAAATGAAACGAAGCGACCTCATCGTGCCCCTGGTCAGAGTGGTGCTGTCCCCGATGTTCTTCCCAAAGTGTGTGAGTGTTGTGGCTATTTTTAGCTGCTGCTGCTTCTGGACTCAGGCCCAGAAAGTGGTAAACTGGCCCTTGTGGTCATCTGACTGCTATTTTGGTCCTTAGGTGCCAGTTTGGCTGTAACTGTGGAGGCATCTGTCTGTCTTATGGCCCCCTGCTGGTGAAAGCAGAGCTGCTTGGTTTTGTTGTCCGAAGTGGGACCACTAAGAGGGCTCTAGATACTTGCACAAGTAGCCTAAGGCTTACAATACAAATGGATATTCTGCCCAGATGGGGCCTATCCCAGTCAAAAGATCTGAGGGAAGCAAAATTCTGAGCTGCACTTGGATGGATGAAACTGTGGTCTTTGGGTAATGCCTAGGGGGTCTTTTTCCTAGGAGCCAGGAATGCAAGGGCCAGGAATGTGGGGTAGGTATCTCAGACAACTCTTTATTTTAAGAATACTGGCCATGAAGCTGCATCATCTTTTATCCCCAAGATCCTTCTTTGCAGAAGAGGTAGAAACAATTTCACCAAAAAAGAATACGGACTGGGCCTGGAGAGATGGCTCCGTGGTTAAGAGCACTGAGTGCTCTTCCAGAGTTCCAGCGTTCAATTCCCAGCAACCACATAGTGGTTCATGAACATCTGTAATGGAATCCCATGCCCACTTCTGGTGTGTCTGAAGAGAGTGGCAGTGTACTCATATACATAAATAAACAAATCTAAAAATAAATGTGATATGTATTTCCAGTGACACTCAGTTGGAGAAAACTAAGTTTAAAAGGGTGGGGAGAGATGGACTAGTGAAAAAGGTGATGCTGCAAATAAATGCAGGTACCTATGTACCTATAGGCTGTGGGTTCACAGCCCTAACATAGGTAGGTATTAAATGGTTAAATCCTGCACTTTCATCATCCCTATCACCTGGAATAGGCAGCTCATAGGTTCCCATAGTGCCAGCTTTATAGGAGAGTCATAATAGAGAAAGAGAGAGGGAGAGGTAAGAGGCGGACAGTGGCCATTCCAGGAAAGTGTCCTGTCCTCAGGTGTACCCCAGTTTTCCCGTGTGAGTTTTTTTTCCTCCTAATACAGAGCTTTATCTCTCCCAGAGACCCTGCCATTGGCAGAGATGGGAATGTGTTGCCATGGTGGAGCCCCAAGCACTGCTAGGTGTGTAGGATCTATATGGAAGGTAATCCATACAGGATTTTGCCCTAATGTCACCCCTTGCCCCCCTCCCCAATCTTAGCCTCTGAAGTATTACCATGTCTGCTAAATAAGAGCCCAAGACTAGTGATACCAAATGTCTATCCTTTAAGGAATAAACTTTGAAGTACATGTGGCTAGGTTGTTACTGATCTATGTCTAAATTTACTACTGTATGAATCACTTTGAAACATGTTTGGAAATATTAGTATATATAATGAATTAATATGTTCCATGAATACCTTGAATTTCCTGCCATGCTTATGGAATTCACAAGTGAAATGGATACTTAAACTATTACACTTTTTTGTGTGTGTACATGTGTATGTGTGTGTACCCAAGCACAGGCATGTGGGTGCCACAGTATGCATGTGGAGGTCAGAGGACAGCTTGCATGCGGTAATTCTTTCCTTTTATAATGTGAGTTTTGGGGATCTAACTCTGGTTGTCAGGCAGCAAATGCATGTACCTACAAAACCACCTTGTTGGCCCTGAAATGGATAATTTGGTATCATATATCTGCCTATGCAATAAAGCTTGTTTTGTATTGATTCTTTTTGTGATTGCTTCTCAAATAAAGTTGTATTGCAAAACTCATGTTCTTTTTTTGTCTGTAAGCTCTCGTGACTTCATATTTCTGATTGCAAGTGAACCCAAGTCTCCAGCATTCACCTGAAATCTGCAGATTTCAACTTGAAGAGAAATGTGGCTTTTTCTCTCTCTCTATTTTGATAGAGTTTCATGTAGCTCAGGGTAGCCTAGAACTTGCCATATAAATTTGAACCCCTGATCCTCCTGACTCTGCCTCCCAAGTGCTGGTATTATAGGGATGTACCTCATACCAATCTAAGAAACCTCTTTTGAGCTTAATTTCTAAGTCACCTTGCCCTTTCTCTTTACAATAACATTTAAAGAACAGTTAGCATTTCTTCTCAATTCAAGTAAGTTTTGGTTTGCAAAGCTCTCTCTCTCTCTCTCTCTCTCTCTCTCTCTCTCTCTCTCTCTTTCTCTCTCTCTCTCTTTCTCTCGTTGCTGCTTCATCAATATAAACAATGTTTCCCTGTTAAAATATGAATTCAATAATCTGCCTTCCCATACATAAAACCCCTGAATGTTCCTACTTTTATCTTACTTGGCATGAAAGAAGGTTGAGCCAAGAGAATTTGTGATAATTTTGTGATTATTTGTTTTCTTTAAAAAATTATGATTCGGGGCTGGTGAGATGGCTCAGTGGGTAAGAGCACCCGACTGCTCTTCCAAAGGTCCGAAGTTCAAATCCCAGCAACCACATGGTGGCTCACAACCACCCGTAATGAGATCTGATGCCCTCTTCTGGTGCGTATGAAGACAGCTACAGTGTACTTACATATAATAAATAAATAAAATAAAACTTTTAAAAAATTATGATTCTTGTACATTCATATGTGTTTTGATCCAGTCCACATCTCATTCCCTCTGCCCCAATTCTTCTACCCTACCCTAATCTCAGCTATTTCCTTCCAATTTAATGTGTTCCAGCAATGTCAATGTGTATATAGGTATAAGACTATCTACTGAAGTATGAGTAGCTGAAGTGGAAGTTTCAGTTTGGGTCATATGATGCAGACTTATGTGATGTTTTGCTGAGGTAGACTCATGTGGTGTTTTGCTGAGGAAAGATCCATGAGAGGACATGTGATGTTTGGAGAGAGTAAATAGGACTCAACTGACAGTAACAGGGCGCCTGCATAGCTAGCCTTGTAATATTTCATTGGTCTCATGTCTCTGCTGATCTTCATTTGGTGAGAGAAGCATAGCAGAGAACTTCTCCTGGTGTCCCTCTCGTTTGGGTTGCTCCTGCTGACTCCTGCCGGTTGGGAGATTGGGAGGAGGCCTGGCTGTTTCTGTTGGATTGGGAGGAGGCCTGGCTGTTTCTGTTGGATTGGGAGGAGGCCTGGCTGTTTCTGTTGAATTGGGAGGAGGCCTGGCTGTTTCTGTTGGATTGCACCACTGCTGCTGATTCATGTTTGGTAACCGGACATTACTGAACTGGGCACCTGGTATCCTGACAACAGATATTGGAATCACCCCCACCCACTAAAGGCAAACAGGAGAAGACTATTGTCTTCCAGGAAGCTAGAAGAGGATCTCAAAGCCAACCCCCACAGTGACACACTTCCTCCAAGAAGGCCACACCTCCTAATAGTGCACCACTCCTTGAACCAAGAACATTCAATCTACCACAGAATAGATGGAGGGAAGAAACTGGGTGAGAGATGGAATGGGGAGGGGAATGGGGGACAGGGAATAAGGTATAAGGAGAGTTGGGGAGAAAGGGCTGGGAGAGTGAATGGAAATTGGGGGGGGGTGTGAATCTCTAGGACATACCACAGATCTGAGATGGGGAGGCTCCAGGGAGTCTATGAGGGTGACTCTAGCGGAGACTCACAGCAGTAGGGATATGGAGTCCGAAGTGGCCACCTCCTGTATGCAGGACTCCCACCCAACCCACAAAACCTATAACCCAGAATTTGTCCTGCCTACAAGTGGTGCAGGGACAAAGAGGGTACAGAGATTGAGGGAGTGGCCAACCAATAGAGGGCTCAACTTGAGATCCATCCCATGGGCAAGAACCAATTCCTGACACTATTCACTAATTCACATACTGTTAGGGTTGTAGACAGGAACCTAGCATAACTATCCTCTGACAGGCTCCACCTAGCAGCTGACCAGACAGATGCAGTGACCCACAGCCTAATATTAGGTGGAACTCAAGAAGTCATGTGAAAGAGTTGGGGGAAGGATTGAGGAACTTGGAAGGGACAGACACACAAGAAGATCAACAGCCAACTAACCTGGATACTTGGGGGCTCCCAGAGGACCTAGCCTCTCCCCACAACATATGTAGCAGATGTGCAGCTTGGTCTTCATGAGTTCCCCAACAACTGGAGCAGGGGCTTACACTGGTTCTGTTACCTGCCTGTGGATCCTGTTCCTTCAAATGAGCTGCCTTGTCTAGCTTCAATGGGAGAGGATGTACATAATCCTGAAATGACTTGAGGTGACCTCCTCCTTCTCAGAAGTGAAGGGGAGGGAGATAAAGAGAGGGGCTGTGTGAGGGAGGTTTCAATCAAGTTGTTAAGTGAATGAATGAGGAAAATTGAGTGGTATAATCAAATCTGAAATAATCCAAATATCTGAATTATATTGTAGATTCTTTTTAGGTTCAAGAACACATATATGATGCTAAAAAGATGGAAAATATTTTGTGTAAATAGTGACCAAAAGGAATATTTTGTATATGATAAAATTTAAAACAAAATAATTCATGTCAAAGTAAAGTATCTATTACAATATTTAAGTGTGTGTGTGTGTGTGTGTGTGTTCCTATGAAGACCAGAGGTGGCAGAGCACCCTGGAGCTAGATTTGCTGTTGGTTGTGAGTTGCTTGACATGTGTGCTTGGAAGCCAACTCAGGACCTCTGCAAGAGCAGTAGGTGCTCATAAACACATGCCATTCCTTCAGGCCCAGAAAATAGTTATGTAAAAAAAAAACAAACCTATTTGAATAAGATAATCAAGACTACTCTATGATAGTAAAAAGTATCTCTCCCTAGGACAATATAATAATTAATGTGTATAAACCTTACTTCATATTTCCTAAACATAGGAAGCTATTGTAAGTAAAACTGAAGAAAAATTACAATATCTAGTAGGAGACTTGAATCTCCTAGTTTATTTATTGAAAAAAAGAACCAAAAGAGGCTTTTAATCAAGAAACAGAAAAACCTTTAAAACTCTCTTGTTAGTCTGCATCTTTGGTCCTTGGTACTTGACGACAGTACAGAGGACCTCTGTGTTATTTGCTACTACTGTATCCAGAAGCTTCCTAAGGAGGTTGAGATACTAATCTAAGGCTGTAATGATGTCATTAGGAGTCAGCTTAACATTGCCTTAGGTTTCTATTGCTGTGAGAAAACACAACCAAAAGCTACTTGGAGGAGAAAGGATTTATTTCACGTCACAGGTCTCAATCTATCAGGGGAAGTCAGGGCAGCAACTCAAAACAGAAAGCTGGAGGCAGAAACTAAGGCAGAGACCATGGAGGAATGCTGCTAGAGACACGAGCTACCAGGGCTTCATCCTGCTTTCTATGCACACCAGGACTACTCATCCAGGAGTGGCACAGCCAACAGTGGGCCGTGCCCTTCAACATCAACCTTAACCAAAAGAATGTCCCACAGGCTTGCTTACACGCCAACTGTTAGAGGCACTTTCCCAAATGATGGTCCCTCTTTGCAAAGAGTCTAGCTTGTGTCAAGTGACGAAAAAAAAAATGTCATGACTTAATTGTAAAAATAGCTGTATCACCCAAAATAATGTACATATTTTGTGTAACCCCCACCAAAATTCACATGACATTTTCCATAGACCTAGAAAAAAATCCTAAAATTCAGAACACAAAGGTTTTGAAAATCCTTAGTGGAAAGGCAATATTTGTGGGATCATAATACATAATCTTATATTATATAGCTATAGCAATAAAACCAGCATGGCACCAGCACAAGACTTGTAGACCAATGGAATAGAATACACAATCTAGAGGTAAATCCATATAGTGTAGCCACTTGAGAAATTTTAGATTCATTTCTATGTGTTAAAGTGTTTTGCCTTCATGTATGTATGTGCATGCCTGGTGTCCATCTATGTCATAAGGGGGAGGGGACAGATCCCCTTGAGCTGGAGTTACAAATGGTTGTGAGCCAGGCAATTTGGGTGTTGGGAATAGAACCTTTGTCCTCTGCAAGAGCAATAAGTATTCCTAACCATTTATGAGTCCTTTCTCCATCCTGTTAATTTTTTTATAAAGTTTTAAAATGTACACTAGAGGAAAGATGCCTTCTTTATTGAATTCTGCTGGAGCAAATAATAAAATGTGACATACATCACACATGGGTGATATATTATTATGAAAATATCCCTTACATTATGTGGAGTTTGAATAGAAATGGCCCCCATAGACTCATGTGTTTGTGTAAATAGATTTGTTATCAGGGTCAGTTGGGTTCAACTGGAGTCAATAACTTGTAAAACTTTGTTAAAGTTTACTATAAAGGATCCTTCATACCTTCCCTATGTGATGATTTCTGTGCAGTCTGGGCAAGGGCTTGTGAGTGTCAATCGAGACGCATGTTTTTTACTTTGAAAGTTGGTTAGAAAAAGTGATTTTTATTTTAAAAACTTCCAAGTTTTATTTTGTTTTTGTTTTTGTTTTTTTTTTGGAGAGAGAGAGAAAGAACATAAAATTGTGTAAGGAGGGAAGGGACTATACCAGAGGTATTTGGAGAGGAGAAAGTATAGGAAAGGAAGGAACAAAAAATTTCCGAGTAATTAAAAAATTTGAAAACAATTGGGTCATACAGAACAGTAACTTCCAAGTGACTTGAAGAATATAAGTACTGGTCAAAGAATGACAAGTCACCTCGCTAATCACCAGTAATATAGAATTAAAATCTGCTACCTGTGTCCTTGAGTAAAGTGGAATACTTTTATTTGTGATAGAATTATGTCATCCAATATACAACAATGATAATACTTTAAGAAACACTTTTATTTATTAAAACAACTACACTTCAAGATCTAACATATGGCCTCTGGAAGAAAATAACTCTTGAGAACCAGTTTTGTTCTTTTGATATAATAATTTGAGATCTGTTCTTCATTTAGTTTTGAAAAGTGAGGCTATATAGTAAATTCAATTGTATAATACATTGATATCCTTACAGACATAAGTTATCTGCCAGATTCTGAAGTCTGTGATATTTCTTTACATTATATCAAATAATGATGCCCTGTAAATTATAACCAAGTCCTTAAGTTTTTGTGACATTCCATGTATTCACTGGATTTGTCTCATAATAATTTCCTTATATTCAGTAAGATCTGAGGTGTGCAGAAAGACTTTTTATTTTATATTCTTTTTATTTACATGTTTTGTAGTTTAAGTATTTTGCTTTTCTGAGGTACAAATATTAGACTAAATTCCCCCTCGTCATTACCTGTATAAAGTTTCTATCTAGTATGAATTCACTGATGGTTAATGAAGATCAAGCTTCAGTTAAAAGCTGTGCAACATTATTTCTATTTGCAAGGTTTCTTACCAATTCAAAATCCCTGCTCACTGATTATGGCATGAATAAAGGATTTGACACATATTTTAATTTGTAGGGTTTCTCTTATGTATAAAATTTTGATGTTGCAGAAGTATAACATAACTGTTTAACACATTGCCTCCATCTCTGCATTTGTAGGGTTACTCTTTAGTACGTATGGATTCTATGGTATTGAGGGAGGGCTTCACCATTATTAAAGGCTCTCCCAGAATCTTCACAGCTGTAGAGTTTTTCTCTAGTATGAATTCTTTGGTGTTGTTTAAGGTTTGAAGAACAGTTAAAGCCCTGTCCACATTTTTCACACTTATAGGGTTTCTCTCCAGTATGGATTCTTTGGTGTTGACTAAGAGCTGAACAGTTATTAAATGCTTTGCTACATTTTTCACACTTGTAGGGTTTCTCTCCAGTATGAATTCTTTGGTGCTGAATAAGGGCTGAGAAATTATTAAAGGCTTTGCTACAGACATCACATTTATAGGGTTTCTCTCCAGTGTGAATTCTGTGATGATAATTAAGGTGTGAAGAAGAATTAAAGGCCTTGCCACATTCTTTGCACTCATAAGGTTTCTCTCCAGTGTGAATTCTTTGGTGATGAGTAAGGCTTGAACTATTATTAAAGGCTTTGCCACATTCGCTGCATTTGTAGGGTTTCTCTCCAGTATGAATTCTTTGGTGTTGAATTAGTGCTGAACAATTGCTAAAAGCTTTGTCACATTCTTTACATTTATAGGGTTTTTCTCCAGTATGAATTCTCTGGTGTCGAGTAAGGTAAGAAACCATGGTAAAGGCTTTGCCACATTCTCTACATTTGTAGGGTTTATCTCCAGTGTGAAGTATCTGATGATAATTAAGATATGAAGAACAGTTGAAGGCCTTGCCACATTCTTCGCATTTGTAAAGTTTTTCACCCGTGTGAATTCTCTGGTGCCTATACAGGTGTGAAGAACAGTTAAAGGACAAGCCACATTCTTCACATTTGTAGGGTTTCTCTCCAGTGTGAATTCTCTGATGCTGGGTAAGGCTTGAAGACCAGTTAAAAGCTTTGCCACATTCTGGGCATTTATAGGGTTTCTCACCAGTGTGAATTCTCTGATGCTTATACAGGTGAGAAGAACAGTTAAAAGCCTGACCACATTGTTCACATTTGTAGGGTTTCTCTCCAGTGTGAATTCTTTGATGTGGGGTAAGGCTTGAAGAACAGCTAAAAGCTTTGCCACATTGTTCACATTTGTAGGGTTTCTCTCCTGTATGAACTCTCTGATGTTGAATAAGGAGTGAGTTCCGAACAAAGGTCTTGTTACATTCTTTACATTTATAGGGTTTTGTTCCTGTTGAATAAATGGTAAGGTATTAATAAAAATTATAATCTTTATATTTCTAATAATTATCATTAACATAGATATTTTTATTCCATTACATTTCATATAAAAATTTACCCTCACATCAACCAGAAAATATAAACATATTTCTACAGCCCAAATCACTATGGCATTATTCAGAAAGTAACACAGGCAGAAATAACCTAAACTCCATTGCACTGAAACGGTGAAGACAATATGGAATATACAAATAATATTCAACCAGTAAGAGGTAATCATATTATCTGCCATGAGGATAATTCTTAAAGGATAAATGAAATAAAACACAAAGATATATTACATGACCTGAATTACTTGAAGATTCTATAGTAATAAAATTTGTGGGGCTGGAGGGATGTCTCAGTGGTTAAGAGTACTGACTGCTCTTCCAGAGGTCCTGAGTTCAATTCCCAGCAATGTATTCGTCATATACATATACATAAAATAAAATCATTTTAACAGTAGAATGGTAAATGGAATAGTTTATACATGTAGACAAAAGCATACAATTTCTTTCATAAATATAGTTAGTTTCAAAAGAAAAATTATTTTCTAAAAATATAGTGTATAAGAATTTGAATATAATTACTGAATAGTGTACTCAAAATACTTAATATACTTTTATATAATTTTTATACAATTAAAATAAGTTTAAATTTATCAAATTTATTGTTAATAAAATTATCTGTAGATCACAGAAGTTTCAGTAAAGGCAATGTATTCATAAATATTTGATAAAATTAGTATAATTTCTACAAATATTCATTTGACAGGATAAAACAACTATTGAGTGTGGTATGGAAACAGGTAAATAAAAACTAAATTGTATTGGAAATATAGATACAGTTAATAGATATTTTATTGTCTTACATTTTCTTTTCTCCCTCCAGTGGAATAAATGTATTATTATTATTATTATTAACTTATTCACTTTACATCTCATTCACTGCACTCCTCCCAGTCATCTGCTCCCACAATCCCTCCCCATGCCCCCTTTCCTTCTCTGAGTGGGTATGGTCCCCCTGGATATCCCCCCACTCTAGCATGTCAAGTCCCCATAAGGCTAGATACATCCTCTCCCACTGAGGCCAGACAAGGCAGCCCAGCTAGAAGAATATATTGCACAAGCACCAATTCCTGACACTATTAATAAGCATACTCTGTTATGTTTGCAGACAGGAGTCAAGCCTGGCTATCCTGAGAGGCTCCACCCATCATCTGACTAAGACAGATGCAGATACCCAGAGTGCCAAACAGTGGATGGAGTTTGGAAGCTCTTATAGAAAAATAGGAGGAAATACTACAGCCCCAAAGGGGATAAGAACTCCACAGGAAGACCAACAAAGCCAACTAAGCTAGACCCTTGAGGCTCTCAGAGACTGAACGACCCTATGCCTCCCTGTACATGTGTAGCAAATGTGCAGCTTGGACTTCATGTGAGTCCTGAACACCTGGAGCAGGGACTATCCCCAAACTGTTGCCTCTCTGTGGGATATGGTCTTACATTTTGTTAACTGCCATCCAATCAGACTATATCTAAACAACTTCTTTGTGAGAAACTGGACTGGAAAAACAAATCCACAGAAAACAGAATTCCAAGTAAAACAAGAAGTATCATGAATCTGTAAAATTCTGAAAGAATACTAATGTTATAATGGTTTGACACAAGAGTTCTTTAGAAGTATATACAAATGTCTAAGGTCTACACAATAATGAAACATCTATCATGATGTCGGTCTTCATAGGCAAAAGGAATTACTTTGATCGTCATGAATGAGCGCAGAGATCACTGGAGGAGAAGAACAAAGCTCAGAGGACTTAAAAGTATGATATGATATCCACATGAGATGTCCTTAGTTAAAGAATTAAATGGAGAGTCCTCAAAATGATTTCTGTGAAACAGCTTATCAATCCACATTTTAGAAGTCTGACATTCTGTTGGAGTTTTGGGCCTCTCATCTGTGTCCCCTCATTCATACTGCCCTATATACCTGGGTACGTAGCCACTGTTGCTTGTTGTTTCACATCCCAAGACTGTTGTCTTTTTTCCAGAAATGTGACCAGATAGGGCTTAGAGAAAGCAAGACCTGTTTGTAGAAAAATGGATCATGATGCTTTATGTTATTCTCTGGGAAATCAGCATTTCTATCCAAGTATTTTGCTTATAATATGGAAAGAAGACTAATGAAAGCTTGCAGGAAAAAACATCTCTCTAAATGTTTCCTGATATGTAGGACGGTGAAAGGCAGCCTGGTTCCTGGTTGGTTGAGCTAAGGTTAGAAACCACGGTGACCCTAAATGGACAGCAGGCATTTTGCCTGGTTCCTGGACACTAGGCTCCTGACAATTAGCCAATAAACTCCCCTTTCCAGACACGTCTCCCTACAAAAGGTATTTAACCCCACCCTGAGAAGTGGGGTATTGCTTTACTCATCCATTTTCTGCCATGACAATAAATGCCTTAAAACCATGCATGGACTCTCTTTTCATCAGGGTCTGCCATGGGTTGCCATATAGAAGGCCTTTGCCTATTGAACCGTGTCAAATCTCCAGTACAAGGCCTCTCTGTGCTCCCAGACACAACCACCAAGCCAAGCCAAACAGCCACCAACAAGCCAAAGACTCCTCCCCGTGGGATCCAGTTGACGTTCCCCTCTTTTCGCCCATGGCTCCAGGCCAGATCCAGCCCATGGGCCCCCACTCCATTCTCAGCTCTTCCGCAGCTCCCAGCGGTACCTGGGTGCCCAAGAGCTTGAGGAACAGTTGGCCCTGGCCTCCCTGCAGGCCCGGGGACCCCCGAACCAACTTCAGCTGTCTCTGGGACCTCAGGCTGCATTCCCCCACCCCCGGAGCGGTTCCCCATAGCCCCACCCGGTGTGGGCTAAGCGCAATCAAAACTCCCTCATCCTGTCTCCCTCAGTGGTCCAAGCCCAGTGGCAGAGCAGACCCAGGACCCCATTTAACCCTACTCTGATAAAAATATTGTAATACATAGGAAGATTTTATAATTTGTAAATCTGGAGCTTTACCTACAAATACAGAAAATTTTAAATTAAAGGGTGCATTGTTTTACTTTAAGATGTGTGAGGTATGTCTCGTTCAACTGAATTTCTAAAATTGCTACTAGAATAAAGAATTCATAATTTAAAACAAAAGAGGTTAAAAGTAGAAGAAACATAATAAAACTTATCTAAATGATTATTAACCATCCCTTTATTTTTTTCCTTAAAAGCAGAAATATAAAATTCATTGATATAAAACATAAGCTCCCATGACATTTTCTATAAATGTTAACAACGAATTAAGGATTCAGTAGGGAAGTGATGCTCACCCAGAGAGACAAGGTTGCTGTAATTCTCTAACATCACATCGCTATACAAATCCCACTGAGCAGCGTCCAGGCATTCACATTCCTCTGGTGAGAAATCAATGGCCACATCTCTGAATGACAACCACCCCTGGAATAGAATGAATGAATTGCAAAAGTAAACAGTTACCAATAAATAAAGTTAGGTATTTGCTGACAGTGTAAAGTGTCCTTCATAAGTAGTCAGCATGATTTAAATTGGCATTGGTTAAAAACGATCATTGACTTTAATATAAAAAGATTCATTACACTTATATATTGAAACTCAGTTTAAGTACAATACAGCATAGACTTTGAGAAATATAAACTGCCAACTATTTCTGCTAACATATAGAATAAATGTTGAACTATGGTTAAAGTTTACATGGAGGCTTAAAGCTGGAAGGTAATTTTAATTTCACTTTCAACATACTACAATTATGGATCTAGGAGCTCATTTCTAGGATCAATCCCAGAAGAAATTCCATCCTTAAGCATTATGCTGAGGAATAATTTAAAACATTTATTCAGAGGGACAAAAGGCTTTGTTGGCTACTGTAGTTTTTGCATCTAGGTGTTGGTGTGGGTGGAGCTTCACGGTTCCATCATACTTCTTAATGTGCCATATGCAAATCTATCTGAAGGCCCTGAGCAACAAGACCTGGAAGTGGAACATAGCATATGAAAGCACACTTCCACATCAAGCATGAGAAATCCGAGATCCAGAACACTGTGAGCATCCCCCCATGACTAGTAGAGGCTCATATTAACAAGCAAGCAGTTGGAAGATTGTCACACTCTTTTGATTACAACATCCAGAAAGAACCAATCTTGTATCTAGACCTCTGTCTGATGGGTGACTAGTCTTCAGTCTGCATTTCTTGTGGGAGGTGAAGGCATTACTCTGTACAATAGTTGTTTGCCCAATTTAAGTTAAATTAGAAATTTCAGTAATAGCCAAAGAACCTCTGTTAAAAAATGTTAATAAAGGTTTTGTTGTATGGCTAAAAATGTTAATATTTAACAATGTTTGGTGTTGGTGGGTTGAGGGTAGGAAACTGACAAACAATCCTTGACAGAAGGCTCCTGGGCATGCAGAAGTCCGTGCACATATGTAATTTGTAATTCTTAGTGGTTAAGGATGCAAACAAATGTTGAGTGTTGTGGCATATACCTTTAATTATAGCACTTTGGAGGTAAACAGATCTCTATGAATTGGAGGCTGGCCTGATCTACATTGCAAAACAGTGTTATAGGCCATCAAGAGCTGCATAGTGAGACCCCCCTTAAAAATGCAAATGAGTATCATGAAATTGAATCACTGTTTGAAAAAGTAAAATTTCTTTTCAACATAACAGCAAAGAATATGAATAACACACACATAAACTGGTGTCCTATCAATGACAAGGAAATATGTTAGTTCATATCAAATCCAAGAATAGTAGACAACAAGTTGATCTTTACATAAAGAACTCATTATAGTGGCTAAGTCCCTTCACTGATTTCCTGCAGGTCTGAAGTTGTATGTCTTATGTCACTGTCAGCATCTTAGGGCCTCTTTGTTTTCTTCCTTACAGTCTCTACCAGCATTCACTATGATAGGTAGGCCTTCTCATGGGGCTTCTCCAAATCTGAGCCCATGTTTCTGAAAACTGTTAATAGTGCGATCCATTTTTCCTTGGTATGGTAGGGAAAGAGCCTCTATTGCAAACCTTCATGAGTTAGACTGGGAAATGAACAGCTTTCTCTTCAATGTGCTTTGATTGACTTGTGTGTATCAAGATGATGGAGCAACAGTGGATGATAAATATAACACTGGCCCATATATCCCCAAAGGGAATGTAGTATATTAAGGACTTTCCATATACAATTGTCTCAATGAAAATACTTTCAATACAAAAGTTTATTAATTCAAGGTAAAAATTATTAATGGCTTGGAAGACAAGGGTGAAAGAATGGGAAAAAACTCTGGCTATAGGAAAGACATATTTTACAGAGATAACCTGGTTATAAGAAGAGGGGAAAGTATTTACAATATTTACTAGGTATATTAAAGTATAGATTTACATATTTTAAATATAATATACTTTGGGAGGAAAATTAAGACCAAGCCCTTGTCTTAGGCCACATTTACCTTAGAACCAGCCATTTCTTCTTCCTTCTCTGGGTTTCTTTCCATATTTGACTCAATCATGTAGATCATGTAGACTTTCCCAGACCTCCTTTTGTAGGTTTAAGATTGGTGTTAGCTTTCACTTAGTTGTTGATGTAGTTCTGCTTCTTGATTTTACTAATAGTTTTAAAGGAGATGGTATTCAGCTTAAATCCAGAAAAACACTCAAGATCATTGTTTTTACATAAGGAGGGAAAAATTATGAGGCTTTGATATTTCATACCTAAAAAGGAAAATAAAGATTATAATTTTCAGAAAATAAATGAATTAATTTACCTGTTTCTTCTATGATAGACTATTAAGTGAACAATAAATCATACATGAACACTTCTAGGACTGCCAATTCTTTCCCATATAATTTACTATTAAACGTCAATGGCCAGGTAACAAGATAGAGGATCATCAATCAGAGGCCTTCAAAAGTGGACTATTTTTTAAAAAGACTTATTTATTTACTATATATGTAAGTACACTGTAGCTATTTTCAGACACAACGGAAGAGGGCATCCGATCTTATTACAGATGGTTGTGAGCCAATGTGTGGTTGATGAGATTTGAACTCAGGAAGAGCAGTCAGTGCTCTTAACCACTGAGCCAACTCTCCAGCTCTCACTCTGACCCTTTTCACTCTGACCCTGCTTGCTCTGGGCCCCACTCACTCCAGCCCCTCTCGCTGTAGCTGTCTTTAGACACCCTAGAAGAGGGCATCAGATCTCATTATGGATGGTTGTGAGCCACCATGTGGTTGCTGGGATTTGAACTCAGGACCTTCAGAAGAGCAGTCAGTGCTCTTATCGCTGAGTCATCTCTCCAGCCCCCAAAGAGGACTATTTATTGTATTCTTGAATCACTGAAACAGATTTCAATCATAAGGTATCTACTTTTTTTTTGTGAGGAATTTTTTTTCTCCACATTTTGCAGTCACAACAAAATAGAGATTTTTTCTACTGATTTTCTCTGGTGTCATTATCAGTAAAGCCATGAAATTCCATTCAAGACTATCTGCCAAGAAGAATAATCTGAGAAAACCATTCACTAATTACTAACGGAATATAAAGTCAATGTTCTAGTTTGCTTCCTGCTGTTGTGATAAACATCACAGCACATACCAGCTTTGGGGGGAAAAAAGATGTATTTTTCTTTATAGTTTATATTCCATATGATGGTTTGTATATTCTTGGACCAGGGAGAGGCATCATTTGGAGGTGTGGACTCTTTGGAATAGGTGTGACCTGGTTGGAGTAGGTGTGTCACTGTGGGTGTGGGCATAAGATCCTCACCCTAGTTGCCTGGAAGTCAGTCTTCCACTAGCAGCCTTTGGATGAAGATGTAGAACTCTCAGCTCCTCCTGTACCATGCCTGCCTAGATGCTGCCATGTTTCCACCTTGATGATAATGGACTTAACCTCTGAACCTGTAAGCCAGCCCCAATTAAATGTTGTTTTTATAAGACTTGCCTTGGTCATGGTGTCTGTTCACAGCAGTAAAACCCTAACTAAGACATGCCATCTGTAAGGGAAGTCCTGGCAAGAACCTGGGGGCTACAACTGAAACAGAGATCCTGGAGGAATGCTTACTACCCAGGCCTATGACTTTCTCAGCTTGCTTTCTTTTCTTCCTTCCTTTCTTTCTTTCCCTTTGTTCCTTTCTTTCTTCTTTCTTTCTTTCTTTCTTTCTTTCTTTCTTTCTTTCTTTCTTTCTTTCTTTCTTTCTTTCTTTTCTTTCCTTTCTTTCTTTCTTTCTCTTTCTTTCTTCTTTCTTTCTTTCTTTCTTTCTTTCTTTCTTTCCTCTTTCTCTCTTTCTCTTTATTTCATTAAAATTATTTTACTGTAAATTTCAGAATCTAAGAAGTCATGCATGTTACATGACTAAGATAAATTTGAGATTATTTATTTATTTATTTATTTATTTATTTATTTATTTATTTATTTTTACCCAAGTATGCCTTGTGGGGTGGCACTGTGACCCTCAGGCATGAGAGGGACAGGTTCCACCCCTCCTTGAAGGGTCAACCAGGTGATAGAAGATTCAATTAAGTCCCACTAGCTATGGTGAATGCATTCCACCCTCTGGGTCTGTTGCCCTGGTGCTGGCCTGAGTTCAGGCCAAGAAGTCTTTTAAATGCTAAAAACCAAACTAGAACTTCAGCAGCAGTCTTGGTCTTAAATTTAAGTTTCTGTCCCACTTCTCATTTAAGTAATATCTAATAATGATAAAACTGTATTGTTTCAATGATTTACATTGAATAAGAGTTATGATCCAATTGGTTCTGTAAGCCAAAGGATGACACTGCTTCCTACATGCAGAGACCCACAGAGAAGCTGATGATACTCCAACGCCTGAAGACAAGTACTGAGAAACACATTAACCCAGGGTTCTGGATGGCAGGCATGCCATCAGAGGTGTCACTGCTAAATCATAGGCACATGGGGTGGATGGCTGGCTATACTTGTAAGAGGTCAAATAGACCTTGACGGCCCATGTCGACCACCTTCCTGCTTCGAAGACCAATGACTGCAGCCTGTACCCTGCACTGGCAATCAGAGTTGTATTTATCCCTTTTCTTGGGACAGGTTTCACCATAAAGTCCTGGCTGATCTCAAACTCGGTATGTATACCAGTCTAGCTTTGAACTCTTTGCCTTTACTTTCTAAATGCTGGGATTACAGATGGGTACCACCACACCTGGACTTGGTATTCATCATTTAAAAGGTCCCTAAAGACATCATCTTGAAAGATAGAGCTGTGGGAAGGTTTGGGAGCTTGTTGGGCGTGAAAGAGGTACAGGTTGAGACACTTTGCTGCTGCAGTATCTGAGAGGTGGTGTGATGCGGGAGAGCACCTCACTGTACAGAATGGGAACAGGAAACAAACAATCAAAAACAAAACAAAACAAAAAACAGCTGCAGAGAACAGCCAGCCAGCTCACATCTTCTGAGAAACTGCAACAGAATGAACAGCTAGCTGCCCATCCCAACTGCAGGTTCCTCTCCCAGATTCTCCTAATTGTACCCCATCCCTTAAAGCAGTGGTCCTCTAAGGGAAGATGACTTTGTTCTCTAAGGGAAGGGGACATTTGTCAATGTAGGAGATATTTTTGGCTACTGTCACTGAGAGTGGGGTGCCAGTGGCATCTAGTGGGTAGAAGGCAGGGATGCTGCTGATCATTACATAATTTACAGGGAAGCCTCCTATGGAGAATTTCTGAAAGGCCAATGGTGCCCAAGTTGACAAACCTGTTGTAGATGGGAACTTCACTTTTGCCCTTCTGAATCTAGCAAGAGCCAAAGCCCTTAAAACGACAACCAGGCCATCGTGAACACTCTATCTCAAGCCATTGCCAGGATGGGCAGAAAGTCCAGCTCCCCCAGTGTCCTGTAAACGTACAGTCAGCTGCTGGTAGTCTAAATTCCAGCGAATACAACGAAAGCCATGTGTCTTTTTGTCTTGTCTCACATCTGAAATGGCTGCTACTTCTTTCTTAAAGCCAGTGCAACACCAACGGAGCCAGGATGGCCACCGCAGCAGCCCCTCCAAAGAGCACAACAGCCTTGCCCTCAGCAGGCAGGGCACCCTTTGCACCCCTGGCAGCAGTGACCTCCCCAGTGTTGCTCTTTTTCTTGCTCCCAGCCCCCTCCTCACTCAGCTAAGCATCCCTTTCTACCCTCTTCACAACAGCAGGTCTCACTGTTACTGCTTCCAGCTCTTCCTCACCAAGCTCCACAAACACAGACAGAGTGGGGCTGGCTTTCTCAAGGCTCATCATTTCTAGGGATTCCTTTTTTTTTTTTAATTTTTAATATTTTTATTACATATTTTCCTCAATTACATTTCCAATGTTATCCCAAAAGTCCCCTATAGCGCCCCCCACTTCCCTACCCACCCATTCCCATTCTTTTGGCCCTGGCATTCCCCTATATTGGGGCATATAAAGTTTGCAAGTCCAATGGGCCTCTCTTTCCATTGATGGCCGACTAGACCATCTTTCGATACATATGCAGCTAGAGACAAGAGCTCCGGGGTTCTGGTTAGTACATCATGTTGTTCCAACAATAGGGTTGCAGATCCCTTTAGCTCCTTGGGTACTTTCTCTAGCTTCTCCATTGGGAGCCCTGTGATACATCCAATAGCTGACTGTGAACATCCACTCCGTGTTTGCTAGGCCCCAGCATCGTCTCACAAGAGACAGCTATATTTGGGTCCTTTCCAAAATCTTGCTAGTGTATGCAATGGTGTCAGCGTTTAGAAGCTGCTTATGGGATGGATCCCTGGATACGGCAGTCTCTAAATGGTCCATCCTTTCATCACAGCTACGAACTTTGTCTCTGTAACTCCTTCCCTGGGTGTTTTGTTCCCAATTCTAAGAAGGGGCACAGTGTCCACACTTTGGTCTTCATTCTTCTTGAGTTTCATGCGTTTAGCAAATTGTATCTCATATCTTGGGTATCCTAAGTTTTGGGCTAATATCCACTTATCAGTGAATACATATTGTGTGAGTTCTTTTGTGATTGTGTTACTTCACTCAAGATGATGCCCTCCAGGTCCATCCATTTGGCTAGGAATTTCATAAATTCATTCTTTTTAATAGCTGAGTAGTACTCCATTGTGTAAATGTACCATAATTTCTGTATCCATTCCTCTGTTGAGGGACATCTGGGTTCTTTCCAGCTTCTGGCTATTATAAATAGGGCTGCTATGAACATAGTGGAGCATGTGTCCTTTTTACCGGTTGGGACATCTTCTGGATATATGCCCAGGAGAGATATTGCTGGATCCTCCGGTAGTACTATGTCCAATTTTCTGAGGAACCGCCAAACTGATTTCCAGAGTGGTTGTACAAGCTTGCAATCCCACCAACAATGGAGGAGTGTTCCTCTTTCTCCACATCCTCGCCAGCATCTGCTGTCACCTGAATTTTTGATCTTAGCCATTCTGACTGGTGTGAGGTGGAACTAGGGATTCCTTGATAGTGACCTGCAGGAGCAAGGGAGCAGCCGCTCTGGGGAACGCCTCTTCTGGTACCTCCTCCTCCTCCTCCACATACACAATGTCAGAGTTAGATGAGTTGTTCTTACTGCCCAGCCCCGCAGCTGTCTAAGCTCTTCACTTCTTCAGGATCCATCACAATCTGCTGTCATGACTCAAGCCCAAGGGACACCGGGAAACTTTCTGTGTGCCAACTCTGGCTAGCAGACAGTGAGACAGGCAGGCTCTCAGACTGCCAAGATGTTGTCACTGTTGGAGACTCTTGGGGCAGGGAGGGAGGCCTGCTAACTTGTCCAGAGTTGTCACTGGGCAGTACACAAATGCCATTGCTATCTTCTGCAATGATCCTAGGGTATTCCTCCTCCACAGACTCAAGACTAAAGACAGTGTCCCAGACACCTTGCTGAATGATGAACTCTGCTGCACAGTCCTCCAGATACATCACTGCCAAACTGTAGCAGTATACTCAAAGGCTCTTAACCACATCACGCCAATTCCAAAAACATTTGTTGTAGCAAAACCAGATGCACCAAATTCTTATTCCATCTGCTAGTGTGGACTGCATGCGGTCTGCACTATACAGTCACAAGATGCCTCCTATGTCATTGGCTGGCTGAGGATCATCTACCATGCTTATGCAAAGGTTCCTTTAGATCCTGTGACATCCTTTCTCCAAGATGGGCCAAGCAGTCTTCCATGGAGCTTTCAGGCTTAGCAAGGATAAACACTGGTGAGATGTGACAGTCAAAGCCTGTGCTGGTGAAGCCTTCAGAGACTTCTTTGTCCAAGATTTCAGATCCTCCTCAATCTCAGATTTAACGTTTAAGAAAACTTCTGGATTCAAAGGGTTAGGCCGGCATCTGGATGAACTCCTTGGGGGGTGAGGGACCTTATGGTTTCTCCTGGGAGAGAGGTCCCAAGTAGCTGAGAACAACATACTTTGTTTCATGGTGAATCCTAGAGGTATAGTTGTAGAGAACACCATTGATTTGGGCTGAAAAAGCTCCAAGGAGGTTTATTAGGGATGTTAGAAATCTGGTTCCCACCCTGCCCCAGAAGGGATGAAGGAGATGGCAGAGGCAAGCAAGTGCTTCCAAGGGTGCAGGAATAGGCCTCAGCTTGGCTTCTTATATAACCCAGGACTACCTGACAAGAGATGGCACTGAACTTAGTGGGTTAGGTCATCCCACATCAATCATTAATCAAGAAAATACCCCACAGATATGCCCATAGGGCAATCTGATGGAAGCAATTCTTCAACTTAGGTTTCCTCTTTCTTAGGAGACTTTAGTTTATGCCAACTTGACATAACAGAACAATCCCTGAGAAAGGATCTTGTTAAAGAACCAAAGAGTTTTACCGTTAGCCTCCCTCCCACCCTCTCTGAGAAGGACCTAAAGCATTTACTAGGATAACTAACTGTACAACAGGAAGAAGGAAAGATTTTCAGGAGACCACTGGAGACTGATTCTGAACTCACTGATTCCAGGACATGAGAGCCATTAAGGCCATAAATGCCTGCTTTACAATGGAACAAAAGGAAGGATGCCCTCAGAGTAAGACCCTATGTAGCCATGTGTGATGGTTTGTATATTCTTGGACCAGGGAGTAGCACCATTTGGAGGCGTGGACTCCTTGGAATAGGTGTGACCTGGTTGGAGTAGGTGTGTCACTGTGAGTGTGGGCATAAGATCCTCACCCTAGTTGCCTGGAAGTCAGTCTTCCACTAGCAGCCTTTGGATGAAGACATAGAACTCTCAGCTCTGCCTGTGCCATGCCTGCCTGGATACTGCCATGCTCCCACCTTGATGATAATGGACTGAACCTCTGAACCTATAAGCCAGCCCCAATTAAATGTTTTTATAAGACTTGCCTTGGTCATGGTGTCTGTTCATAGCAGTAAAACCCTAACTAAGACACCATGCTTCCATCATGTTGAAAGAAAACTTTTTTTTTTTTTTTTTTTTTTTTTTTTTTAGCTTCTAGAAAGCAACTCAAAACAAAGCTGTTGCTTATGTGATTTAAGGCAGGGGTTCATCCAAAGCTAACAGCAGAATTTGGTAGTATTGTCCGTGTGGTACTAGCTTTAGGAGCATGGAGTGAAGAGGTTATGGATTCTTTTTCCATGTATTCAAAGAGTGCTGTACACATGCAGTGTGTTAAGAGGAAGTTCTCTATGTGAAAGCCCTGAGAGGGCAATAGGCTGTGAGATGTCACTATCAAAGTAAAGCCTGGGTTACAGTGGGGATCCCAAGATGTTGGAGATGCCAGAGATGGGAGAACATCTGTTAAGGAGAGCTGCATACAGGAAGCAGAACTAAGCTCAAAGTGCATGTTGCAAGCAGCAAATCTGGTGCACAGCTGTCTAAACCCTCTTACACCTGGCATGGAGCAACAGAATTTGGAATTTGCCTTGCTGTGTTCCAGTCTTGTTATAGTCTATTAATTTTTTCCCTGTGTCCCTATTCCTTCCTTTTGAAATGGTAATATATAGCATGCTATTAAACATTGGAAGTATATAATTTCCCTTTTGATTTTACACAAGGTTACAGGTAAGAAATGACCATGAATCTCAAGAGACTTTGGACTTTTAAACAGCATTGAAATTGTAAGAGACTACAGGGAATTGTATACCGAGGAATTGAATGCAGTACTTTGAATGACAGTTATTTCCCATAGGTATGAGTATCTGAACACTTGGTTCCCAGCTGGTGATTCTGTTTGGGAAGGTGGTTGCTGGGAGCCAGACTAGCATGGAATGGCTTGAAGTGGGACAAAGAGTTGGACATAGTTTAAAGACTGAAGGTCTCAGACGTAGCTTTCTAACTATATTGAATGCTTGCTGGTGGCCTCTGTAGAGTTAACAGTCTCCTGCTTATTCTGTGGCTGCAAACTGCTTGCTTCTTTTCTCTTTAACTCTATGGCTTCTTTTTTTCTTTATAAATCTCTGTGCTTTATTAAATGCTGTATCATTATTTTATAACTGTTACTGTTCTGTGCTTCACTCAATGCTGAAAACTTAGGCCTTTGTTATTGCTCTGTGCTTCATTAAGTACTGAAAACTTAGCTCTTTATTATCTCTTTATTACTTGTGCTTTAGTAAGAGCTAATATCTGGCAATTAACACTTGCTGTTGAGCAGCAGGGAATGAAGTAAAAGGCTTCATTGCTGAGTCAGCCAGAAGACTCTCTGGCTATGCTGGTTAACTCTTTGTGAACCAAAGAGGAAGAAAAGAAAAAGAAACAAGATGCTTTATACAGGCAAATATGCACAGATACATATATATTCATATACCCACACTCTGGGCGTGACCATCTGTCACAATCAACTCCACAAGTATTCATGCATGCTTACATATATACAAATACCTACACACATACATATAGACAAACAGACTTAAAGAGATGGATGGATGGATAGGGCACAGCTCCCAAAGCCAAACCATCCAACCATTTATTTTTCTCTGGCTTTTTTATAGCACTGTCCTAGACAAAAAGTTCTTTAAAAAAGTACCTCAGAGATAAAATGTTACACAAAATGGGAGTTACAGAAGAATATCAGTAATAAATTCAAAGCAGCATTTCATTTTATGTGCTTGTTATAAGTTCAAAGCAACAGCTTTTACGTGGCCTTGCCTTATCATAGTGCACCCCTGGGGTTTTATTCTTAGACACATATGTTTTTCCTTAAACACAAATTTGTCCCAAGTCTAATTCTCTTTTTAGTGTAATTATGAAAGCTCATTGTATTTCTTATTATGCAGCCTTTACTTACTATTATGAGAAATGGGCACATTCTATTCTTCATTCTAACTTTGTTATATCAAAGCAACTAAGACCATCTCTTAAAACTTTCTTCCTGCCAGGCAGTGGTGGCACACATCCCAGCACTTGGGAGGCAGAGGCAGGTGGATTTCTGAGTTCAAGGCCAGCCTGGTCTATAGAGTAAGTTCCAGGACAGCCAGGGCTATATAGAGAAATCCTGTCTTGAAAAAAACAAAAACAAAAAGAAAAGAAAGAAAGAAAGAAAGAAAGAAAGAAAGAAAGAAAGAAAGAAAGAAAGAAAAGAAAAGTTTCTTCTTAAAATTATTTGAATCAAATCAAGAATTCTATAGAATCATTAATTTATCTAAACATCATTGATTCATAAAAGTTCATCTTTATGCTAATCTACAGGAAATTTAATCAACAGGGTGGGCTAAGGCCGAGGATTATTATATTAATTTAATAATGACAGGAAAGGCATTATCAACTGCAAGAAGCAACCTTCAGATGACGTCTCTTTGGAACCTTGCCATTGAGGTCACTCATCCTGGACTCTCCTGGGCCACCTCCAGGAAGGCCACCTGCTAGCTCCTGACAGGTGGTCCAACCTTACAGGAGGAACTACATCACTGGGCAGGCTTTAGGATTAGATAGCTTTGCCCATGCTTCCCTCCGAATGGACTTTTATCTCTCTTGCACTGTAATTTAAAATATATTTCTTCTGTAGGTTACTATTGGTTTTATTACAACAACAGAAAATTACTAATTCAATTTTTTGAAGCATACCTTAACTTTGAAAGTTTTTCCTTATCTTTTGCTATCTGCTGATTAAGAAAAATGTATTTACAAGTATATATTTTCAAGGATAAGAGTCCTGGTGGCCCCAAACTTACAGTAATCTTCAGCTTTCCAAGTGCCTGAATTACAGGTAGAAAAGTGTAGAGACCTAAGCATGTGTAGATTTGTGTCAGTTTTTAACAAAACGTTAAAAAATTAAAGTTAATAAAATTTATAGAACAAGCCTATAAAACAGAAAACAAGAATAAAATGACTCCTAATTATGTTATCTGGTTCATCCATCATCAGAGAAGCTGCTTCTTTCAGTAGATAAAACCAACAGAAAGACCCATAACTGGACAATGTGTAGAGTGTGAGAGACTTCAGAACATTCAGTCCTAAGTGAGAAACCCCTCCACTCGGGGTTCCAGGAGCCCCTATATATAATGGGAGGCAGAAAGACTTTAACAGCTACAGGGGATGAATGACTCCAATTGACATATGCTTACAAAGGAAAAACTAGCTTTCTCTTATGGAGTCTCTAACTATATCACTCATAGTTAGAGGCAGACCTTATGCTCACCAGTAGATGACCAATGTTGCAGGATATGTGATCACATGGTGAACCCCAAGATTGTGAACTGGAAAAACCTTGTTGCAATTGTGGCTCAGCCCAGCACACACCTTTAACTCAAGAGCTAAATAAAGTCAACCCCAGGTCAAGAGGCAGAGCAAGCAACCAGCTAACACAAAGAACTTCATACCTCACTGTAACACATCTATCCAAACATCATGGAAAGTATGTATCTTGTAACACATGATAATATAGGGAAAATGTACATAGATTTCTTACCAAGTAACTTTCCAGTAATGTTACCCAGTGTTGGTTCTACCTGTGTCTGAATGCTCAGACAATATGTTCTAACAATGAACTATACTTCATCTTTTGATTAGGTTTGTTCAAACAAACATCAGAATATATGATTTAAATATTCTCTTCCATTGCTGGTTATATCATTGGGCATAGATATAGTGTGTAGAACTCCATGGCCAGAACACATGCCCTAGGCAAGGGTAGGCACAAACTACTACACACATGAGGGAAGCCATCTTAAACCAACCAGTCTAAGTCAGTATACCAGATGAATAAAGCATCATTGTGATCTAGCCAACACTAGCCCAGGAACTGTCAAATGAATAAAACGCAAAGTGCAAAATCATGCTAAACAAACCTTTTTATTTTTAAACTACCAAAATTTTGGGATTTTTTTACATAATAAATATAAACAAATATCTCATAACCAAAACTCAATGACTTTAACAGAAATATACCAAGCAGATATTCTCAAATTATACAACAAATATAACTGGAAGACTTTCTTAAGCACCTGTACAAGATCTGAAAATGACAATGAATGTTAACTGTATGAACTTTTGTTAGGTTACTGGTGTGAAGTATGAGCCATTAAAAAAAAAAGTACATCCATAAAGTATATTGTAAAAGACCCACATACATACACATGCACACACACATACACACCACATACCACACACACACTCACATCACGCATGCATGCATGTGCTCAGAAGCCAGAGAACCTTAGATCTTCTTCTTCAGGCATCAACTAACTTTTATTTGAGACAAGGTCACTTACTAGTCTGGAACTCTAAAAAGTGAGCATGGCTGGCTGGCCAGCAAGCCTGAAAGATTCACCTGTCTGCATCTCCCCAGGGGCGAGATTACAAATGCTTGCCACCACTGAAGAAGGGGTGCTAGCAGGCCTAAGCAAGGCAATCATTACAGACAATGATTTTGCAGACAAACGGTTTTGAGGTTTTGCCCTTTTATCCCCTTTCCTCTTCCTTGCTAAAAGTCCTTACATTCCTAAAGCAAGCCTCCAAGGTCTATTTCCTTATTTACCACTGAGCCTTCCATAGCTGGTTTGTTGTTGTTTGTTTGTCTTTTCAGTGCTTGGGATTGAACCCAGGAATTTGCACATGCTGGAGTTATATACCTCAACCCTGCCAAGGATGATCTTGAAGTTCTGATTCTCCTGCCTCTACCAACCAAACGCCTTGCTGTCAGGCATGCACCACAAATTTTACTTATGTAAAAATAAAAAACATACCCAGAAACCTAGAATATCCAAGATACAATTTCCAAAACACAAGAAAATCAACAAGAAGGAAGAGCAATGTGTGGATACTTCATTCCTCCCTAGAATAGGGAATAAAATATCCATGGAAGGAGTTGCAGAGACAAAGTTTGTAGCTAAGACGAAAGGATGGACCATCCAGAGACTACCCCACCTGGGGGTCCATTCCATAATCAGCCACCAAACGCAGACACTATTGCATATGCCAGCAAGATTTTGCTGAAAGGACCCTGATATAGCTGTCTCCTGTGAGGCTTTGCCAGTGCCTGGCAAACACAGAAGTGGATGCTCACAGTCATCTATAGGATGGAACACAGGGCCCCCAATGGAGGAGCTAGAGAAAGTACTCAAGGAGCTAAAGGGGTCTGCAACCCTATAGGAGGAACAACAATATGAACTAACCAGTACCCCCAGAGCTTGTGTCTCTAGCTGCATATGTAGCAGAAGATGGCCTAGTCGGCCATCATTGGGAAGAGAGGCCCCTTGGTCTTGCAAACTTTATATGCCCCAGTACAAGGGAACGCCAAGGCCAAGAAGTGGGAGTGAGTGGGTAGGGGAGCAGGGTGGGGGGAAGGTACAGGGGACTTTTGGGATAGCATTTGAAATGTAAATGAAGAAAATATCTAATAAAAAATAAAAAACATAAAGCGTGTTTTTAACTTAATATGTTACTGTAATAGATTTTAAGAAAACAGTTTTCTGCATAAGCATCAGGCAATATATTTTTTCTATTTTAAATAATGTTTCATAGACTATTATTATTTTTCTGAGTGTCAGAGAAGCCAATGAGAGCTGTCTGGTTATTTTTCTTATAAAGTTTATATAATCCACAAAAATATTGGTATTTAAGGTAAGGTGGTTAAAAGCACATACCTGTTCTAAGCAGACTTTAATGCTATTAAAAAACGCTCATAACAAATGAACATGGTGCGACTTAATTAAAAGTGGCAAAATAGTAAAAACCAGAACAAGACATTAGGAGTTTAGTATCTACAAATCTTGAGACCCTGAGCAAGTCGGATCTCTTTGAATTGATTTTTCACCTTTCTATTGGCACATCTTTCCAGGAAGAACTGTCATGCATATGGAGCATCAGTGCATTAGATGCCACATGAAGTGACAGAGTGAGAGCTTAGACTCTGTAGATGACGTGGATAGATGGAGGAAAAGAAATTGAGTAGAGATGGTATAGACCGAGTGTATCAGGTATGTCAGGTGATGCGCCTCTTCCCTCCTTAGTTTCCTCTAACTTTAGTAATAAACCCTAAGATTATGCACAGCACAACTCTCCTGAAAACCGCTCCAAAGCTTCCAACACCACACAGCCCCTGATAGGTATTTGCTTTCACTCTAGAGCGTAGGACCTTAAAAAAAAAAAAAAAAAAAGAATTATTTTATTTATAGGAGTACTGTAGCTGTCTCCAGACACACCAGAAGAGGGCATCATATCCCATTACAGATGGTTGTGAGCCACCATGTGGTTGGTGGGAATTGAACTCGGGACCTCTGGAAGAGCAGTCAGTGCTCTTAACCTCTGAGCCATCAACGATTGACTGGACTAAGCAAATCTAAGGTGGTCCTCTTTCTGGGATTTTTATCTCTATATGGAAGTGTTGCTTTGAAGGTTCATGTCAGGTTATGTAACCTCCAAGGGGTCCCTTTTAAAATCTGTAATGATTTATTCCACAGGAAACGGAATGACTTTCCAATATATCAACTTCCCCCACAGAACTCTGCCCCCCCCCCCCGCCCCGAAACTGTTTTTTATAAACTGTTAAAGAGTACTAGGCAGGCTAGGGACCACACTTGGTTAAATATGACAAAAATCCCACAACAGTCATGTAAGTCTCATTAAGCTGGTAACACGACCTTTCCATGGCAAAGCTTTATACACCTCCCAAGCTCAGGTGATCAGCTAACAGAGCCCATGGATGATTTGAGGGGTGGGGGTGGGGCAATCCCGGACTCTACCCGAGTCATCTTAAAAGCACATGGAAGACAACTGGCAGCACACTACATTGTAATAGAGTGAACACTGAAAGAACTGTTTCAACCATCCTCTCTCCATCCTGACCCGGTAACCCAGCCTAGGTCGCAAAAACCTTCAGAACAAGTTCTATCTGACTTAGATCCACCCACGTCTCCCTCCCTGTCCAACCTGCAGAACGCCTCCGGCTTGTAGGACTCCTCTCTCCTCGCTGGGAGCTACCTTCAAGATCAAATAATCCAAACCCAAGTTTGTAGACTAGCGAAAAGTACATCCACAGGACCGAACTCTAGGGAATATCCTTGCGTCCTAGGTGCACACAGGGAATGCCAAAGCTGCGTTTCCAGGGCCCTTGCTTGTGACGTCACACCATGCGAGACTACATTTCCCACAATTCTGTGAGAGGAAATTTTAGAAACTCATGAAAGGATTTGAGTATTTCCTGGTTTTTTTAGCTCTGCTTTCTGAGATTGAGGATGTCATTAAAGCAACCAGTCACCAAACACTGAGTAACTAACTACAGATAAATATCATGTTCTTTTTTAATTTTTAGAACTACAAAATGAATTCATTGAGATTACTCACTTTACCTACTATTTCTGGTTATTGTAGCTTAAAACCATATGCCTACTTATAGATGCTTATTATAGCATGGAAAATTAACATAATCAACTAGATTTTCTTGAAGATACTTACTAAACAAACAATAAACCAAAGTCCTACTCTGGCTTCCTGCCCACACGATAATTAGGTATAGTAGTATGACCAATTAACCCTTTCCACCTGACCCCTAAATTCCCTTTTATACCCTATTGGTGAAACAATGAAGTTGATTTGACACATTTCACTGGTCTCAGGATATCATTCTATAATACAACCATCTCTAGCCTGTCTGCCATGGTTTACTCCTTCACTGGTGGCTAACAACCACCCAAGGAGAAAGAAGACCCACATCAAGGCTATCGTCCTTAGTGGTTCACTAGGAAAAAAGTTGCTTCCTTTTTCTGAGATTTTTTTGTTCCTGTTATTATTTTATTTACATTTCAAATGTTATCCCCACCTCCCAGTTTCTGCTCCGCAAACCCCCTATCTCGTCCCCCATTGCTTCCATGAGGGTGCTCGCCCACCCAGCCACCCTAGCATTCCCCTATGCTTAGACATCGATCTTCCACAGGACCAACGGCCTCTCCTCCAATTGATGCCTGATAAGCTACATATGGAACTTGGAGCCATGGGTCCCTATATGTGTACTCATTGATAGGTGGATTAGCTCCTGGGAGCTCTGGCAGGTCTGCTTGGTTGATATTGTTGTTCTTCCTATGGGGTTGCAAACCCCTTCAGCTCCTTCAGTACTTCCTCCAACTCCTTCATTGGGGTCCCTGTGTTCAGTCAGATGGTTGGCTGCAAGCAGCCCTATCTGTATTGGTCAGACTTTGGCAGGGCCTCTCAGGGGACTTCTATACCAGGCTCTTGTCAGCAAGCTCTTCTTGGCATCTGCAGTGGTGTCTGGGTTTGGTGTCTGTAAATGGGATGGATACCTAGGTGGAGCAGTTTCTGGATGGCCTTTTCCTCCAGTCTCTGCTCCACTCTTTGTCCCTCATTTCCTTTAGCCAGGAGCAATTCTGTGTTAATATTTTTGAGATGGGTGTATAGCACCATCCCTCAACTGACACTAACTACTGGATATGGAATCTATAGGTTCTATCTCCTCTTTTGGGGGTATTTCAGCTAATGTCATCACTGTTGGGTCTTGGGAACATCTTGCATCCCTAGGATCTGGGACTTTCTAACAGCTACCCCAGTTCCCCATCTCCCAGTGATACACACCTCAGTTCAAATTCTTGACCCTCTGCACTTCTCCCCCCCCATCTCCTCCCACAGTGATTCTGCCCCCACTTTCCCTCCCCCTCCTCTCTCCCTTCCAGCTCCTTCCTTCCCTCTCCCTTGATTAGTGATTATTTTGTTTCCTCTTCTAAGTAGGACTGAAGCATCCATACTTTGGTCTTCCTTCTTCTTGGGCTTCATATGGTCTGTGATTAGTATCATGGGTATTCTGATAACATCCACTTATCAGTGAGTGCACACCATATGTGTTCTTTTGTGACTGGGTTACCTCACTCAGGAAGATATTTTCTAGTTCCATACATGTGCCTAAGAATTTCATGAAGTTATTGTTTTTAATAGCTGAGTAGTACTCTATTGTATAAATGTACCACATTTTCTGTATCCATCCCTCTGTTGAGAGACATCTGGGTTGTTTCCAGCTTCTGGATATTATAAATAAGGCTGCTATGAACATAGTGGAGCATGTGTCCTTGTTATATGTTGGAGCATCTTTTGGGATATTCCCAAGAGTGGTTTAGTTGGGTCCTAAGGTAAAACTATTTCCAATTTTCTGGGGAACCACCAGACTGATTTCCAAAGTGGTTGTACCAGCTTGTGATCTCACCGCAATGGAATGTTCCTCTTTCTCCACATCCTCACCAGCATCTGCTGTCACCTCAGTTTTTGATCTTAGCCATACTGACTGGTATGAGGTAGAATCTCAGGGTAGTTTTGATTTGCATTTCCCTGATGACTAAGGATGTTGAACCTTTTTGTTGTTGTTGTTGTTTTGTTTGTTTGTTTGTTTTTCAAGACAGGGTTTCTCTGTATAGCCCTGGCTGTCTTGAAACTCACTTTGTAGACCAAGCTGGCCTCGAACTCAGAAATCCACCTGCCTCTGCCTCCCAAGTGCTGGGATTAAAGGCGTGTGCCACCATGCCCGGCTGTGGAACATTTTTTTAAGGTGCTTCTCAGCCATTCGAGGTTCCTCAGCTGAGAATTTTTGTTTAGATTTGTACCCCATTTTTAATAGGGCTGTTTGGTTCTCTGGAGTCTAACTTTTGAGTTTTTTGTATATATTGGATGCTAGCTCTCTATCGGATGAAGGGTTGGTAAAGATCTTTTCCCAATCTATAGGTTGCCCTTTTGTCCTATTGACAGTGTCCTTTGCCTTACAGAAGCTTTTTAATTTTATGAGTTCCCATTTGTCTATAGTTTATCTTAGGGCCTGAGCCATTGGTGTTCTATTCAGTAATTTTTCCACTGTGCTGATGTGTTCAAGGCTCTTTCCCACTTTCTCTTCTATTAGATTCAGTGTATCTAGTTTTATGTGGAGGCCCTTGATCCACTTGGACTTGAGCTTTGTACAAGGAGCTAAGAATGGATCAATTTGCATTCTTCTACATGCCAACTGTCACTTGAACCAGTATCATTTGTTAAATATGCTGTCTTTTTTTTTTTTTTTGCACTGGATGGTCTTGGCTTCTTTGTCAAAGATCAGGTGACCATAGGTGTGTGGGATTACTTCTGGGTCTTCAATTCTATTCCATTGATCTACCTGTCTGTCTCTGTACCAATACTATGTGGGTTTTTTTTTTTTAAATCACTATTGCTTTGTAGTACAGCTTGAGGTCAGGGATGGTGATTCCCCCAGAAGTTCTCTTATTGTTGAGAATAGTTTTCGCTACCCTGGGTTTTTTGTTATTCCAGATGAATTTGAAAATTGTTCTTTCTATCTCTGTGAACAACTGAGCTGGAATTTTGATGGGAATTGCATAGAATCTATAGATTGCTTTTGGTAAGGTGACCATTAATTCTGCCGATCTAAGAGCATGGGAGATCTTTCCATCTTCTGAGGTCTTCTTCGATTTCTTTCTTCAAAGACTTGAAGTTCTTGTCATACAGATCTTTCACTTGCTTGGTTAGAGTCACACCAAAATATTTAATATTATTTGTTACTATTATGAAGGGTGTCGTTTCCCTAAATTCTTTCTCAGCCCATTTATTCTTTGAGTAGAGGAAGGCTACTGATTTGTTTGAGTTAATTCTATATCCAGCCACATTGCTAAAGTTGTTTATCAGTTTTTGTCTACCTCATGTACCTGTCACTACAGGTCTCCATAAATTTCTCTCCTTGATTGGGAGTGATCCAGCACACTTGGTTGGAATGACAAAAGTCAAGTGCAGCACAGACTAGAAAGATGTGTTCTCTATTAAGACCATCTGTTGAGGTCTCAGAGGACTCACATGACAGCTACAAACCTCTTTAACTTGAATTCTGGTGGAATCTGATGCCTGCTCCTGGCCTCTGTGGGATTGTATGCTTGAAGTGCACAGACATTCGGGAGGCTAAATACCCATATATATTAAATGTTCTCTTTAAGTATATGTAATTTTAGTTGTTATGTTCCATATTATGGTTTATTGTTATCCACCTTGCCAGTGTAGTGTTTATGCACAATGCTTCCCAGTGGATACTTCCCTTTTACTTTGCACTCTTGTTTAATTTAAAAAGGTATTGATAGGAGTGATAACCTGTAGAGTTTTTGTTTAATGTGTGCAAAGACCTGGCCTGATTCACAAGTACTATACAAATTAGACTTAGTGCTCATGCTTTTAACCCCAGGCACCTGGAGTTGGAACAGAAATAAAAGTATTTATGAATTCTTCAGGCAGGACACAGTGTGTTTGCAATCTTCCTGGGTCACAGTGTATCTAAAAATAAAGATATAAAGAACAGCACAATTTGCTATTATTTTCCTGGCACCAAATAATAAAACTTGCCAGATGGCTTCTCAGTAGTATTCCACGGACTTCTGCAGGTATGTATGCGCTTCAGAATCTGTGGTCCTCTTCTTTTTCATTATTTTTGGCCTGGACTCTCTTTGAAAATTTAATAGTGATAGTAGTTCTCAAATATCCTAAACATTGTGGTAAATAACATTTTTATACATATCCTAATTTAAACCAAATTGCTCCTACTCTATAAATTCTGTAAGTTTCTTTAACTTAAACAAAAGGAGGAAACACTGAAATTATGGTTTAGAGCACATCTCATGCCAGTTTCAGTGGAAAGTTAGATAAAGCACCTGAAAGCTGAGAAGTTTCTGATGTGGCAAGAACTTGTATTTGTGTGTGTCTCTGTGTGGATATGTGTCTGTTTGTCTGTCTGTGTGTCTGTGTATGTGTCTGCATGTGAGCATGCATGTGTTGGAAAGTTTTTATACAATTCTTACTTTACATGCTGTGATGGACCAAGGTAAATAAAAAGGATAGATATATTAAAGCCACAGATAATTTTATATATATGATAGAGTCATTCTTCAGCACTCTCAACAGATCTGCATAGAATCACATATCTCAAAGAGGATATTAGTTTCAATCGGTATTTTAAGTTTTCTTCCAGGCTCCTTTTTATGGAATTCTGGTCCTCTGGTTTGCATGGCCACCACAAATACCTGAGCTACTTTTCTTACCTAACTTGAAGAAATGGTTGTATGGCAATGTGTCTTACATTGCTGTACTTAGCCTTTTCACTTCTTCAGGTTTCTCACAAATCTTGTATTTCCATGCATCCAGCACTGGCAAGGTGAATATGAGTGGGCTGGCTCTGTAGTCACCTTTGAGAGGATATCTGTACTTTTAGCTGGTTGTACAATGGATCTCTCCTACATTTTTAAACTGACCACAGTGGTGATATAGAAAAAACAGCAGTTATGATACCCCAGAGAAGAGTCCTTCTAAGGGGCCAAAACAAAACTAAAGAGATGACAAAGATTTTGACATTCAAGACAGTCATTGAAGACAGCTTGCATGGAAGAAGTGTGCTACGCAGGTGGAGTAACATTCACAATACACAAAAGTCAGACTATTAGGACTATTATAATTTCTATTTAGGATGTAGGTAAGAACCTAATTAGGGCAGTTTTCCCCTTATTAAGAATAGGCAAGAATACCATCTTTTAAAAAATGTCATGGTTTGTGTTAGATGATAGAAGACTGCCTTTGTTTGGTGGAAACACTTGAAGAATTTTGGCCTAACCAGTATAAATTCAGAATTAGCCAGTGTCTCTCATCTGTTACAACTTATGTGAAATATTAAGGGTAAATTTTTGAAGAGATATTTTAGCATCTGAGTTCGAGGCCAGCCTGGTCTACAAAGTGAGTTCCAGGACAGCCAGGGCTACACAGAGAAACCCTGTCTCGAAACAAACAAACAAACAAAAAGAACATGATGTGAATAACAAACCATAATCTCATGTGCAGAATCTACACATAAGTAATAAAAGGGAAAATTTTAACAAGCTATGAATTTGTGTTTATTGCTTGTCTGGGATTCCTTTTTTTAGAATTTTCAGTGTCAAGTGAGAACTTCACATAGAGTTCGTTAGTCAGCATAGTTTTAGTTTGGGCAGAAAGTAAACCAGACAAGTCTAGAGTAGAAGAGTACTGAGGACATTTTATCTCAGAGGAAAATTATCTGCAGAAATAACTGACAGTGAGACCCAGCATAGGAGGGCATAGATGTTCTTTGCTGGCAGCAGTCTGAGTAGCACTTAGCAACTTATCCTTTGGGATCTGTGAATATCAAAGTCTTTGTCTCCTTCATTAGGATGCCAGTTTTGGAGGCATATGGCTGGAAAAACGTTTAGGTTCTTTTGAGAAACTATTAAATAAGTAAGATAGAAGTTGTCAGAATAAGAACAACAACAAGAACAACAAACCCCATTAAGATACAAAATGAATACCTTGTAAGTCTGATGTTTCTTCTTTGTGTAATAGGGATAGTATTGACTCAGTGGGAACATCAAGAATAATGGTGGACACCTAAACCCTAACCCTGAGTCTAACCTCAAACCCTATCCTAACCCTCACCCCTTAATTTCCCAACCATTCTAACCCTAAGCCTAACAACCCTTATCCCAGTCCTAACCATAACCCTCTAACCCCCTAACTCTAACCCTGCTTACTGTGGGGGATATTTCTTAACAATACCTTTTGAAGTAAGAAACCCTTGCTTAATCTTGGTCATTTGAAATGTTAAGATCCACCTTTAATCTAGGCCATAGATTCTTTTGGCAACCTACATATATAAAGAACATTGAACACAGTAGTTCTTTCATTTTGTCTACTTGCCCTACATTTTTTTTAGCAAGATGATTTATTTATTTCTTTTTGAAAACTGGCATTAGTAAGTACTTATTTCTTCAGAATTCTGGTAAGTGCTCAAGTTCAGCTGAGATATCAAGCAACATGAATTCAACCAGTCCTTGATTTTTCAGGTTTCCCTTGGCTGACAGCCTTTATTGGGGCAGGTAGACCATTGTCTGTGAGACATTCTATTAAATCCCCTTTCTAAATACAGAGACGAGGTATGTTTATCTAGAGAGCCTGTACTAATCCAGCTGTGGTTTTTCTACACCTTGCCACTGAGGAAGATGTGCTGGCTAACCATAGTGCTCCACAGTGTTTGTCATCTGTTTCCAGCTTTTTTCTCCCTGGGTTATTTCATAGAATCTGGTGAAAGGAAGCCGCAGTTTCCCTGAGCCCAGCATGAAGCCACAAAACTCTTGTTTCCTAAAAATCCCTCTTTAATGTTAATAGCCTTGGTACCCTCCCCCTTGTGGGTCAGATTGATGCCTCCACTGCACCTGAGTAACGGGCTATACACGATAATGGGAAGAAGGTAGGTGCTGTGAAGAAAGCTTGGGCAAGGTATGAAGTCAGGTCCTGGTTAGTGCAGGATCATTGCTCACAGAGGGGAGGAGCGGGCAGCTGAATAGCCTGAGCTGTAGTGGTGGGTTCTCCCCTACAGCTAGGTGGGATGAGATTCCTCTTGGAGGAATCAAATGTAAATGGAGTGCAAACCACTCCTGAGATCTGGAAAAGGTCTGGCCCTGAGGAGGGGTAAGACTCACTGGCCAATCAAGGCCTCCAGGCGGACCTGCCAGTCAGACAAGGAGGCGGGTTCTTCCAGGTGCCTCGCGGCAAATTTGCTTTGGTTGTGCAGGCTCAAATGGTTTTCTATGTCCTGCTTTGAGAGCTGCTGTTGGGTGCTGTGAGGGGATCTCAAGTAAGCTCCGAAGTGAAGACATGGTGAGCGCAGGGACACTGCCCACAATGGGGAGGAGCAGGCCGCTGAGCAGTGGGAGCTGGGGTGATGGGTCCTCTCTGAGGCTGGATGGGAAGCATCTGCCAGATGGGACCACCTGTGAGGTCTCAGGCGGTGACCTCTGAATAAGTTCATTATCATGGCTGATTCTGAATCTGCCCAAAACATTTAGTCCATTTGCTTTCTTGTAGAAACATGGGTGGTTTTTTGATTCTGCAGCAAATGTGTCCCAACCCTTTTGTCTTTTATACTATAACTTAAGAAGACAGGTATAGCGGGACATGGTGGCACACACCTTTAATCCCAGCACTTGGGAGGCAGAGGCAGGCGGATTTCTGAGTTCGAGGCCAGCCTGGTCTGCAAAGTGAGTTCCAGGACAGCCCAATAGGTCTGCTTTCATATGTTACTTTGTTTGTTTGTTTAGTTTTTGTTAATTTTTTTTTCTGTTCAGTTTTTAAAATATTTCTTTATTTTATATGTTTACTATTTTGATTATTATGTTGTAAAGGGTCTTTTTTTCTTCCCAATATATTTTGTATTTTGGACGCTTCTTGTATGTTACTAGGCATCTTCTTCTTTAGTTTAGAAATTATTAATTTACGATTTCATTGAAAATATTTTCTAGACCGTTGAGCTGATATTCTTCTTTTTGTATTCCAGTCATTTATAGTCTTTGCCTTTCCATATGTTGCAGTGTTCCTGGTTGTTTAGTGCCAGGAAACTTTTAGACTTTACTTTTTTTTTTTTTTTTGGACCAATATATCCTTTTTTCTATTTATCTTTAATGCCTGCGATTCTCTCTTCCTTTCCTGTTTTGTGGGTGAACCTTGCCTCTGTCATTGCAGTGTACAGGCAATTTCAATGGCCTGCTCTTAGGGACTTAGCAATTGCTTAAGTCAGCACCTGCCTCCATCACCTGCTGATGCTGTCAGGTGTGCATTATATACATGGACCACCAGATATAGAAGCTCTCTATTTTTTTGTTTCCTGTCTCTATTCTCTGCACTTGCTCCCTCTCTATTCTCTTTCTCTGCCCTCATGGCTCTCTCTTTGCTCCCAATCTGTCTGCCTGTCTGTAGGTCCTCTTCTGTGCCTCCATCCCTCCCCCAGGTTCTCACTCCTCTCCTTTCCCCCAAACAACCTCTTTTGCATCAGATCTGTTGCATGTTTTGATATCATAGGACCTTCTGTGATAGGATCTCTTGGCTCTGCTGGTGACTTATTTTCCTGCCTTTTATTCATTATGTTCCTATGCTGGTATCTAGGCCTCTGGGTTTGAGGTGATGATTGGTCTAGGTACTGGTTTCTGGGTTTGTCTTGTTTGGGTGGGAGTTTTGTTCCTGGTCTACTGTTTGATGTCTGGATTTGCAGAGAGTGTTGGCTGAGTGTTGCCTCTTTTACTGACCTGTTTGGTGGGTATGTGGCTAATGTTGAAAGCTGGGAGAAGAGGCGGGCAGGAAGAGATGATCTTAACACAAGGAGACATAGTCAGGGAGAGGTTAGGCTGCCTCTGGTGTTTAGTACAATGCTAGGGGAAACTGTGAAAATTGCATCTGGGATAACAAATAGTGTGTAAGATCTATGGAAAGCCTACCTTGTCTCCTGGTAAGTATGACACGTGGTTGAACAGGGAGTGTCTGCCCAAGTTGGGGCTGTGTCACAGGGATGAGGCAGGAAAGGAAGGATTGTGTGTGGTATCCATAGGAGACATGCACAGGGGGAGAGGAAACCTCCACTGATATTCTGTTCCTGTGGTAAGGGCAACTGATATTAGGATCTACACTAATAGGTAGTGGGGAAGATCTTTGGACAGAGTACCTAGTCTATTTGCAGGCATGACCTGTGGTTGAACAGGAGTATCTCTCAATAATAAAAGGCTCAGACACAAGGATGAGTTTGTAAAGCTCAACCAACACCATTTCTGAGAGTGCACAAAGTCCACTTGAGCAAACAACCTATGACAACCCACACTTACCAACAGCCAGTCTAGTATAACAGCAGGGTCAAGCTACATATAGATAACTAAGACATCCTACAAGAAAAAAAAAGTTAGCTTACCCATCATGGTTGTCAGATGTTTTTGACTCCTTGTTTGGTTCCTGCAGATAAGCCAGACATACAGTTTTTAAAATATTGAGTTGCGGACTTGTCTGGAAATTCCCCAATCTCGTTGTAACTACAATACATACCTAGTACCCCTAGACTCAGTCCCTCAGTTTGGAGCAGATGTGTGGTTGACTGGTGAGAGTCCTTGTTACTGAGTTCATAATAAAGACCTTTGTGTGTTTGCATTGAAATAGGCTCCTTGTTTGTCTTCCAGGTCCCTGTTCTTGACAGCTCTCCCTTCCCCTTACTTATCCTCTCTTCCATCCAGTTCTCTCTCTTCTATTTGCCTCCTATGACTTTTTAACTTTTTTTTTTTTTTTTTTTTTTTTTTGGTTTTTCGAGACAGGGTATCCTATGACTTTTTTCATTCCCCCTTCTGAGTAAGATTCAACCATGCTCATTTTGGGCCTTCCTTCTTATCTAGTTTGTCTGGGTCTATGGAGTGTAGTGTGGATATCCTGTACTTTATGGTTATTATTTCCTTGTGAGTACACACATGCATGTCCCCTTGTGTCTGGGTTACTTCACTCAGGATGAGTGTCTAGTTGTATCCATTTGCCTACAAAATTCATGATGTTCTTGTCTTTAGTAGCTGAAGAGTATTCCATTTTATAAATGACCCACATTTTCTATATCCATATTTCAGTGAGGGACATCTGAATTGTTTCTAGTTTCTAGCTGTTATAAGTAAAATGGCTATGAACATAGTGGAGCACATGCCCTTGTGGGTATATGCCTAAGAAGGTACCCTAAGTGCAACACTTCCTCCTACTGTGTCTTAAACTAATGGAAGGTGTATGCAAAGTGTTTCCTAGTCCCAGGAAGGAACTTGAAATGAAACCTGCTGCAACTGTGTTCCAAGACAGGCAAGGTCTATCAACTTAGAAGCCAGACTTGACAGGATTATCCATATTGTGCTGGTTCTGGAAACTGAAAGATTCAAGGTCATGGATTCTTCCTCTATGGTTTCAGTTTAGTACTATTCCAGCCATCTTTTGGCAGAGTCAGAGCCCCTGTGAAGACTCTGTGAGAGTTCATTGTATTGAAGTTGAGAGGATGAAGCTTGAGTTGCATTTTGTGACTACAAGGTGTTGAGAAACCTATGACATTGAGAAATCTGCCATGGAGAGATGCATACAGGGAGAGGAAGTACCCAAACTGAGAGATGTATGGGAAGTTACAGGAGTAGGGCCATCTAAGCCTTTAGAAACTAAAGTCCAATGTGTTTGAGCCAAAGATTTAGGATTTGGTGTTTGGCCTGCTGTATTTCTTGTCTTGGTCCAATCTTCTTTCCCTATGTACACATTGCATTCTCTTGGAATGGGAAGGGGTATTCTGTGCCATTGTATGTTGGAAAGATATAACTTGCTCTCTGATTTTACAAGATGTGGCTTTCAAGATATTGCCTTAAGCTGGGCATGGTGGCAGATGCTTTTAATCCCAGCACTTGGGAGGCAGAGGCAGGCGGATTTCTGAGTTCGAGGCCAGCCTGGTCTACAGACTGACTTCCAGGACAGCCAGGGCTATACAGAGAAACCCTGTCCAAAAAACCAAAAAAAAAAAAAAAAAGATGTTTCCATGAGTGTCAGAAGACACTTTATACATTTGAACGTTTTAGGAGCTCGTACAAACTATTAGGTTCAATGAAGTTAGACTGAATGCATTTTCATCATAGGATGAACATCAGCCTATAGTGACCAGGGTCAGAATGGAGTAGATTGAAACAAAGAGCTTCCAGATAGGATGAAGTCTTCTGGGTCCTGGCTGGCTTTCTTTGTGGAGCTTGTAGAAGCTCTTTAGGAGGAACCTTTCCGGATTCTTGTTTGGGGAGAGTAGAATATGTATAGAGTCAAAATTATTCCATTTTTCTCTCTTTTTCTTTTTTTGTTTCTCCAATAATTTATATACTCATTCTCATCCTGATCACTTTCTCCACCCTAGGTCCCCTGTCCTCACAGAATCCCTCCCCCCAACTCCTCTGTTTCTCCTTGAGAGTGTGTAGGCCACCTCGGTATCCCCACACCATGGTGGATCAAGTCTCTGCTGGGTTACGTGCATCCTTTTCCACTGAGACCAGACATGGCAGCCCAGTTAAGGGAACAGATTAGCTTCCAAAGATAGGAAGCAGCTTTAGCACCCCTAACAGTTGTTGAAGGACTCTCATGTTGACTGAGCAGCACATCTACCACATATGTGCCCAGGCCCTTAGTCCAGCCTGTGTATGCTATTTAATTGGTGGCTTAGTCTCTGATTGTCCCCAATGGTCCAGGTTGGTTGAGTCTGTTGGTCTTCCTGTGGAGTTCCTATCCTCTTCAGGGCCTTCAAACCTTCCTCCAACTCTTTCGTAAGAGTTCCTAAGGTCCACTCAATGTTTGACTGTGGTTCTCTGCTTCTGATTCAGTCAGCTGCTGGGTGGAGCCTCTCAATGGACAATTATATAACAGAGTATCCTTAATAATGTCATGGAATGGCGCTTGCCCTTGGGATAGGTCTCTAGTTGGGTGAGTTTTTCTTGGCCATTCCCTCCATCTCTACTCCAGCTTTGCCCCTGCATTTCTTTTAGACAGGACAAATTTTGTTCTTTGTGGCTACTGTGTCGTGGTTGAAACTGATCCTTCCGCTTTCTTCTCCTGCTCCCATACATTCAGCATGTGGACTCTGTCCCCAAATCACCTAGGATACTGTACAAGCATTTGCTGATCAATACTAAGCCATTTTGCAAGCTTGGTGGGTTTTTTATTTTTAATTTTATTCCTTTTGTTTTTGTTTTTCAAGACAAAATTTCTCTGTGAAGCCTGTCCTGCCCTGATAGTACTTGTAGAAACCACATGAGCCACCTTATATGTGTTTGTACAATAAGCCTATGCTTTTGTGCAGTTCTTCATCCACATCTTTAATTTTGAAATTTGTCCAAATTTATAGGTTATACTCTATTTCTCACGATGGCATACGTTCGTGACATCAATACTACCTGAGCCTTTAGAGTCATTGGATTGCAGGTGTATGACGTTCTGCCTACCTCTTGTGTTTGTTCTGAAATTTTTGAATAAATAGGAGTATTTTGCCTGTGTGTATGGATATGAATATCATGTGTGACTCATCTTTACTGTTGTCAGAACATGGTTTCATAATTCCTGATCTTGAAGTAATGGGTAGTCGTTGGTCCCCATGTATATGCTAGAAATTGACCACCATTATGTGGAAGACCAGCAAGAGCTTCCCACTGCTGAGCTATCTCTCCTGCCCTGTGTTGCATATTCATGATCAACATTTATATTACTAGTATTTTCATCTGTCCACTTGTAACTGTTTAAACATGCATTCTTTGTTAGTAAAATTTTATTAATATTGCAGTTTAAACTGGTGCACTTCATGTTTCTGCAAGATGAATACAGAACTGCAGTGAATGTATCATTCTTTGTAGGAACTTCAATAAAAAACTGTGAGGTTTTGTTTGTTTGTTTATTTGTATGTTTCCATGGTTGATATTTTCAGGGAAGTGAGGGTCTTAATATGTAACTTTTGCTGTCCTGGAACATGTTGTATAGACCATGCTAACATCCAGCTCCATGACATACACCTGCCTGTGTCTCTGGGATTAAAGACATGAACAAAAACACCCAGTTTGTCTATCACTTACGTAGTTAGTAGTTGTTCATACAATTTCTCAGATGTGTGATCAGTACTGTTGATCTGTTTCCCCCTGCATCTTTCTCTCTTAATTGGCATTTCTCTTGCAAGGCTATATCCTATTCAAAGGGTTCAGAAGCAACACAGGTGAACCTTATCATTCAAATTCCTTCTAAAATACCATGGTGATTAGATTACAGCTTCTGTGTCAGGAAATAAGTGGAGGAAGCACCAGAATTATATCAATATATTGTCAGGGAAGCATCCATATACTTTTCAGTGATGTCAGTATCATGCCTTGTATTGTGCACATGTATGGGATATTTTAGGATGCAGTGACTTATGATGATGTCCATGTGAACGTCACTGAAGAAGAGTGGAATTTGCTAGATCCTTCCCAGAAGTCTCTACAAAGATGTGATGCTGGAAACCTACTGGAAGCTCACTACTCTAGGTAAGACTGTGAATCCTCTTTTCCTTTCCTAAATAAGGAAATAAATGTTTCTTGGTTATTGATGATATTTCGTTATTTCAGTAGAGAATAAGGAAAATTGAGCTGAAAAATGAGGTTCAATACTGGGAAAATTCACAGTAGCTTGAATTTTGCCTAATTTCCAAAACCATGTCACTCATTTTCTGGTATTGTGTTTTAGGCTACAATTGGGAAGACTATCATATTGAAGACCATTGTCAAAGTTCTAGAAGACATGGAAGGTAATTCTCATGTGCAAGCTGATACAAATATGCCTCTGCGGAAATTTTAATATATTCTGGAAGCTCTAAAGATAAGCAAGAATGTAACATATCAGTCCTTTAAGTGTGGCTATGATTAGAATATTCTCACAGATCCATGTACCTCAATGTCATTTCCCTGATTTGTGTTTACAAGGCGTTCCTCTAGGAAAGAGGGCAAGGCAACAATACCTTAAGAGATAACTTTATTTATTTGTAGCTCCATTAGAGCTATGCTGTGGAACTACCAATCTGTATAGTCTCATGATATTTAGAAGATGCACATTGAATAGTGATCAATATATATCCAAAACCTTTTAATAAACAAATTGTCCATGGTAAAGTTGGTAATACTCATATTCTTGTAGTGACATTGCTAGATTTTTTGAGAGGTTAGTTTATGAGAGTCAAGATTGTTGTCGTGGAAAAACCTTAATCCACACATCTAAAAGGAACAAAAATTCAAATTTTGTGAATGCACTGTGGAAACCTTTCATTTGTTCTTCTTCTTCTAATGGGTTTATCAAGTGTCACAATGGGTAAAAGCCATGTGAGCATAGGGATGTTGAAAGAAGCAAAGAACATCTTTCTGTTCCAGAGCAATTAGAAGTTATATAGTATTCTGCCTTTGGTAGACTATCTGAATATGATGGAAGTTTGCAAATTAATTGGTTTTCTGACTTTAGTGAAAACATACCAAAGTCATACTGTAAGAAAATCCCTATGGCTAATGGAAAATTTGGAAATTCTTCTGTTTGTCCTGGTTCACAGGGCAAATGTGGTGTGATTCACACTACAGGAAAAATTATGAATGAAATCAATGTTTTAAAGCTCTCAGTTGTTTCATTTGTCTTCAGATACATGAAATACATCATATAGATATCTCATATAGAAAAAGGATGTTATAAATGTGAGTCATGTAATAAATACTCTTGCCATCACAGCATTTTCTTTCATTTTATCTTTGTTAGATATTTTCTTTATTTACATTTCAAATGTTATCTCCTTTTCTAGTCCCTCCCCCCAAAAAAATCCCCTATCACCTCCTCTCTCCCCCTACTCCCCAACCCACCCACTCCCATTCCTGCTCCTGGCATTCTGCTATACTGGGGCATAGAACCTTCACAGGACCTAGAGTCTCTCCTCCCATTGATGACCGAAGGCCATCCTATGCTACATATACAGCTAGAGCCACAAGTTCCACCATGTGTTTTCTTTGATTGGTGGTTTAGTTCCAAGGAGCTCTGGGGGTACTGGTTCATATTGATGTTCCTCCTATGGGGCTTCAGACCCCTTCAGCTCCTTGGGTACTTTCTCTAGCTCTTTCAGAGCTGAAAGGGTCTGTCCAGTGGATGATTGTGAGCACCCACTTCTATATTTGCCAGGCACTAGCAGAGCCCCTCAGGAGACAGCTATATCAGGCTCCTGTCAGCAGGCTCTTGTTGGCATCTGCCTAGTGACTGGGTTTGGTGGTTGTTTATGGGGTGGATCCCCAAGTAGGGCAGTCTCTGGATGGTTGTTCCTTCAGGCTCTGTTCCGAACTTTGTCTCTGTAACTCCTTCCATGGGTATTTTGTTCCCCCTCCTAAGAAGGATTCTGAGCTTCTGGGCTAATATCCACTTATCAGTGGGTGCATATCATGTGTGTTCTTTTGTGATTGGGTTTCCTCACTCAAGATGATATCCCCCAGATCCACTCATTTGTCTAAGAATTTCATAAATTCATTGCTTTTAATAGCTGAGTAGTACTCCATTGTGTAAATGTACCACATTTTTTTGTATCCATTCCTCTGTTGAGGGACATCTGGTTTCTTTCCAGCTTCTAGCTATTATAAATAAGGCTGCTATGAACATAATGGAGCATATATCCTTATTACATGTTGGAGCATCTTCTGGGTACAGTATTTTCAAAGAGGCAAAACAACCCATAATATGTGAGAACACTGTGAATATACAAAATGATAAAAACTTAAGATCTGATTCTTCTTTATTATTAGACCAAACTGTAAAAGTAATTCATATTGATGGAATCATTGATCAGGGTAATTAATACAGTAAGGCTTTCACATGTGCCAATTATCATTGCAGGCATGTAAGAAGTCATAGTAGAGGGAAACCCTATGAATGTAATCAGTGTGGTTAAGCCTTTGCAAGACCCAGTCATCTCCAATATCATAAAAGAACCCATACTGAAGAGAAACATTATGAATGTAATCAATGTGGTAAAGCTTTTGCAAGACCCTGTCAACTCCAAAGACATAAAAGAACACATACTGGAGAGAAACCTTATGAATGTAATCAATATGGTAAAGCCTATTCAGAAGAGAGAATTCTCCACTATCATAAAAGAACAAATACTGGAGGGAAACCTTATGAATGTAATCGATGTGGTAAAACCTTTGCAATATCCAGTCATCTCCAATATCATAAAAGAATCCATACTGGAGAAAAACCTTATGGATGTAATCAATGTGGTAAAGCCTTTTCAAGTCACAGTAGTCTCCAATATCATAAAAGAACACATACTGGAGAGAAACCTTATGAATGTAGTCAATGTGGTAAAGCCTTTACAGGTCACAACCATCTCCAAAGACATAAAAAAACACATTCTGGAGAGAAACCTTATGAATGTAATCAATGTGGTAAAGCCTTTGCAAGATCCAGTCATCTCCAATATCATAAAAGAATCCATACTGGAGAGAAGCCTTATGGATGTAATCAATGTGGTAAAGCCTTTTTGTGCCCCAGTAGTTTCCAGTATCATAAAAGAACACATTCTAGACAGAAACCTTAAGAATGTAATCAGTATGGTAAAGCCTTTGCAAGTCACAGTCTTTTCCAAAGACATAAAAGAACACATACTGTAGAGAAACCATAAGAAGGTTATCAGTGTGGTAAAAGCCTTTTCACTAAGTTATTGTCTCCAAAAACATAGGAGAACCCATTTTGGAGAGAAAGTTTATGAATATGATCAAAGTGCCAAAGCCTTTGCATGTCCCACTAGTCTCCAAAACATAAAAGATACCATACTGGAAAGAAACCTTATGAATATAATCAATGTGTTAAAGACTTTTCACAACTTTATACTTTCCATTATTATAAAAGAAAACGTGCAGGAGAGAAACCTTTGACTTTGAATTTGTTCATGCATTAAGAGGAACTTAGTGGCCCATCCTAGTAGGAACATGGAACACATTTGTACTGAGGGTGATTTAAATTTTCTACGTAGTTTTTTATGATGTTTTGTTGAAGAATGTTTTGCTGTTTTTTGCCCTTGTCTGAAGAATGCCCTTGAGGCTAAGGTTAAGAGGTTTATATTAATTGCATTGACAAAGGAAGTCTCAGAAAAACTGAGCATAGTCTTTGGCCTGTGTTTACTCTCATGATGATTCTTTGGATCAAGCATATTAACCTTAGAAAGGAAAAATATAAAATATAAGGGTCAAAGAGAAAAAGACACACCAAGAAGTTCAATGGAGCTAAATCCTGTGATCAAGGATATTAAATGGTATTAAAGGAAAGATGATGTTAGGGCAAGATTCCATCCACCTAAACTTATGGATGTGAAGTTGTATAAAGGAAAATGATATCATGGTAGGCACCATTATTACCTGGTTATTGTTTTCATGTGGACACAGGGAGATATAAGTATATGTCAAATTGATAAGGGATGGGTTGTGATTGCTATTCTGGGTCTTTAATTTAAGATCTAAAAGGAAATGCTTAGGTCCAGGCATGGTGGTACATGCCTTAAGTCCCAGGAGATGAGAGTCAAGTAGATTTCTGGTTCAAGTCATCCTGGTATAGAAAAAAGTTTTAGGTAAAGAAAAGCTTAGGTCCAGGCAAAGTGTTACACACCCTGTATCCCAGCATTCAGAAGACAGAGCCATGCAGATCTCTGAGTTGAATGTTAATCTACTGAGCAAATTCCGGGACAGCCAAGCTTAGGCAGTGAAGTTGTTGAAAAATAGAAAGCTGGTGGTGATAATGTAATAGAAGGGGCCATGTTCTAACTCCAGCAAGCAGCAGTACTCAGCACTTTGTCCATGTGGCTCTGGCTTTAGAGGCAAGAACAGAAGGGACTACTGAGACAATTGATGCTGGTTAGGTTTAGTTTAAAAATTAGCGGTGATGACAAAGAAACCAGCATCACTGAGGTAAAATCTCCTGGTAAGTGTTTTCTGAGAGAACAAAGAAGCTGTGTTCCAGAGATAGCCAAGGTTTTACCTTGTGGTGCAGTTGGACTTGGTCTTGGGTAAGAATCACCCAGGTGGTATTAGTTTCGAAGGCATGAAGGTGTCATGCAGAGCACCTAAGACCTGCCACCATGAAGGGAGTATATGAGAGGAAAGCAATGAAGCCTTGTTGCAGCAGGACAACCCAGCATATTGAAGATGTCAGTCCCATGGGATGAGCAGAAAGAATAATAGCAGCCGTAGAATGGAGTCAGCTGAAACCTAAAGTGCTAAGGAGGGAAGAGCTGGAGAAATGATCCACTTTCTTTTGAGGAGCACAGATGATCATGTATGGATCACAGATACTGGAACAAGAAGCTGTAATATTGAAGTTACCTTGAAGACCCCATGATTTTGTGATACAAGAGCTATGGGATACCGACTCAGGAAATTTTCTTTCAGGGAATAAAACCAGCCAAAGAGAAAGAATTGTGCTGCAGTGAACAAAGCAGAAAGGAGTTGGAGATTTGAAGGATGCTTTGACATCAGACTTAGAGATGCAGAGTTTGGAGATTGCCCAGCTATCTTTTAGTCTTCTTTTGTTCCAATATTTCCTCACAATGCAATGCCATTTAGAAATAGTGAAGTTTATCTGGTGAATTTGGAGGTATATGATGTGCTATATATTTTTGAAAATTTAGAGGATTTCGTTTACATGATTGGATGAATCTTAGATGAGACTTTGAACTTTGGGCTTTTACCATTTTTTTAAAAAAAGATCTATTTATTATTATAAGTAAGTACACTGTAGCTGTCAGACGCACCAGAAGGGGGTTCAGATCTCATATCGGGTGGTTGTGAGCCACCATGTGGTTGCTGGGATTTGAACTCAGAACCTTTGGAAGAACAGTCAGTACTCTTACCTGCTGAGCCATCTCACCAGCCTGGGTTTTACTATTTTTGAGACTCATATAGATGATAGGGACTACTGAATTTGCAGCTCATGTATTTTGCATTATGCTATGTTTAAGTGTGGTCCCCATATATGCATGTTGGGGCTAGTGAGTGGAATGTGGTAGTTTGAATGTGGTAATATGCTTGTTACAGGGAGTGGCTCTATTCAGACGTGTGACCTTGTTGGAGGAAGTGGATCACTCTGGAGCTTTGAAGCTCCACCCGGTGCAGAACAGACCCTCCTATTTGCTCTCTGGAAGACAGTCTCTTCCTGGCTGCCTTTGGATCAAGATGCAGAACTCTCAGCTCCTTTTTCAGCATCGTGTTTGCCTGCATGCCTACCATGCTTCCTGCTATGATAAAAATGGACTAAACCTCTGAAACTGTAATCCAGCCCCAATTAAATGTTTGCTTTTATTTATTTATTTTTTTATTAGATATTTTCTTTCTTTACAATTTATATGTTATCCCCTTTCCTGGTTTCCCCTCCTAAAACCCCCTATCCCATTCCCCGACCCCAGCTTCTATGAGGGTGTTCCCCCACCTACCCACCCACTCTTGCTTCCCTGTCCTGGCATTCCCCTACAATGGGGCAAGGAGCCTTCATGGGATCAAGGGCCTCTCCTCCCATTGATATCCAACAAGGACATCCTCTGCTACATATGCGGCTGGAACCATGGGTCCCTCCTTGTGTACTCTTTGGTTGGTGGTTTAGTCCCTGGGAGCTCTGATGTATGTGTGTGTGGGGGGGGGGGTCTGGTTGGTTCTTATTAGTGTTGTCTGAAACCACAAGTGTACCGGAGGGACTTCAGAGCCCTTGACTACCTTTCTGATCACCTCTGTTCCCAAAGAGAGCTCAAGGACATGGGGCCTCTGCTTGAAAGATAGATTAGTAGTAACTGGAGAGTCAGAAATATAGAGTTCAGGGGCCACTTTTAATTATTTTTGTAGGAGTGGTAAAGTTTGTGTTTACTTAATTTCTATACATGTACAGTCAAACATAACATTGGTCAAGTACATGTTTTTCCTGTTGGATTTTTCATAGTTCTTTGGATGAAAACATGTTTATTTTGGGGTTAATAATTTGTAGTCTTTGCCTTTGTTCTTTCTCAAATATTGTACATGTTCTTGATTGTTATAACTTTGTGATAAGTACAAAAGTCACATTGTATCAATGTATGTACCATTCCTTAGTAATCCTATTGAAAATTTTACTGAGTTTTTTCACATCCATTTAGCTTTGATATCAGATCTCCTTTTTTAAATTCTTATGTGTTTTCTTTGGATTTCATTGAATGTGTGCTGCAAATTGAGCATAGCCAACATCTTTTTGTTTCTTTGAAAATACATAATTTTAATAGTGTTTACTGTAGTATGTAAAGGGGTAAAATACTTTATTCTACATAATCGCTTATTTAGCAAACTATAATCAGTGTATAAAACTGAAACTGATAGGAAAAGTATACAAAGCCATAGAAAAAGGACTTTAGGATAGAATTTATTGACACAGAACATGTTGTTGGTCACATAAAAGCTATCCTACCAAGTATGATTTAATTGAGAAGCCAAAAATTGAAAATTAAATATGGTTCAGAATTGAACAGTGAATCTGAATGTGACATGCAATTGCTTATTATCATACAAAATAAAATTTGATGACAGACACTGGGATTCTCCACAGATATCTGCTGCAGTAAATCTCCAACCCAAATAAGCCTGGATGAAGAAAGCACAACTCAATTAATATGAATACAAGCTGCATGCCTAGATTGGGCAGATCTACCACTACACTATCATCTTCCCCATATATGAAATTTCTTATTCCTTGCAGTTTCTCCAAGCCACATGCTTTGGCTCCACTTTCCTTCCACCTCCTCCTCCATTGCCCTCTCTTCTCCTTCACTCTCAACCTTACAGCTCCACCTTCCCTTCTCCTGCCCAGTCACTGGCCCTAGACTTTATTTTACAAATTAAAGTGGGGAGAAGGTTCACTAGAAGTCACTACCAGAGAGCTGAATTAGCATCAAAATACAAGCAACTCCAGGGCTATCCATAACACTTCCCCCTTTCTGTTCAATTAAAAGACTCTTAGATATAAATTGAGCACAACTATTAGCATTTTGTAATTAATAAAGTACAAGATAGACCTAACACCCAGTCCATCATTTTTGTCAGTTAAATACAACCTCCACCATCTGTCCTAACTTAAAAGACTTAGAATTCTACACCTAACTCGTGTCCTGGGTTTAGATTGTATGCCATCTGAAAACCATCCTCTCAAATCTATATCATCTTTCTTAATGGTAATCAGCTTGGGTTAGCTATGAGACTACCAGTCTTCAACCCCCTCAGAAATCCAAGAATGACTAATATTACCTGAAAATATGAGAAGTACAAAATATATCTTCCAAAACTTAGCCAATCTATAGAGACCAGTGACCACCTGGATAATCCTTTATACTTCAAAATGCTGGAGCATCAGTCTTCTTCAGCCTTCTGGACCAGGGTCATCTGTCAGACCTTTGTAATGCAGAATTTTGAAGGGCTGATTACCCTGTCTTGGCAGAGATTTTCAGTCGACTGTTACACATACTGTGTCCTTTTTCTGGGCAGTATTTTGTCTGTAGATGAAATGAGGCAATTCTTACCTAGTAGCTGTCTCGCCACAACTGGAGCAACTCCATTGGTGCTCAATTTCTTCTTTGAATCCAGGAAAGGGGTGTTGTCAGGAGCAGGCAGATCTCTAGTCAAATGATCTTTAGTAAAGAGATGTCATATTCTGTGGACTTGTGATGCCTTTGAAGACTATCTATCTACCCAAAGCATTTCTGAACTGTTAATCCTTGACTACTCTCAGCAATTTCTAATTGAAATATCTCAGAAACACCCTTTTAATTAGCTCAGGAATATGAGTTTGCTATCTGGCCCTTAACTTGTATTGCTTAATCATCTAAAAACAGTTTATAATAGCAGTTTTAGAAGGCCTGGTTCTAAGCCTTGTATTCTTAAATGTGTTATATAGGGACAATGCCCATGAGAGAGTAACAATATTAATCCCAATTTATATCAATATGAAATTCCTACCAACGAAAACCTTAAGTTTATATCAAATAAATTCTGTACTAATGTAAAATATAGCTATGTATTATTTTGCTTAAGAGTAAATTTGCTAGCCTATCCTTATTTATCTATTTCTATACTTTCTATATTACCATGTCTCTCCTTTCTTTCCCATCCCTTCCCTTTTACCTAAGAAGGAAGGATAGAGAAGAGGAAAGCAAAGATAGAAATTCCCTAGTTTAAGCTCTCTAGTTCCCTCCATGTCCAAAGCTACCTTTGTAAAGTATCCCTTAAATGACAACATACCTATAATTCATAAAATAATCAGAACCATCCACCCAACACAAGGTACTGGGACAATGATCTTCTTTTGTCTACTTCCAGCTGAATGGGGGCAAAGAATTCACCTCTGGGGGCCCAAAGGGAAATAGGAAAGTTGGCTTTGTCAAAGGAGAGCTAGCTGGCATCATTTGCCTTCCAGTCACTTTTTTGCTAAGGAAGTTCTTTGCTTAGCTGACATCTTGACTATGACAGTCTGAAAGGCAGGATAGGCAAGCTAGCTGTTCTGGAAAACTTCTGGAAGCAAGTCTTTAAATGAAACATCTTCGATGTAGTTAAGGTAGAGACAAGTGCGAAGCTGGAATCTCAGCATCCCAGAGTGTGAATCTCTTCAGGGCTGTTTTTCTCTTCTTTCATCCTGAAGTACACAAAACTTACAAGCAACATATAGTCCTGTAAAGACATTCACATGGAGTATGCAGGGTACACAGATTGATCAATGAAGATCACTAAAGAAACATGATGGCCTTTTTCAGGTTAGTTTGATCACGTAATCAAACTGCAATATAACTTTGTATACTTGCCCTCATAAAGGATGGTATGTAATAACAAGTCACAAGAAATTTGTACCCAATAAGTGTCATTGGCAGTGTATAGACATTTTAGTCTCAGCCAGGTCCAGAGCTGTCTCCATATACAGACATAGACATTACCACATATACATCACCTATTTTGTTGATTGTGTTAGTCTCCATTTTCTTCTCTGTTGCCAAGGTCTTCAGGTCTCCCTTTGTCATGTCTGATTTTTATCAACTTGAAAGGAACCCACAGCTTTTCTTTTCCTGTGGAAACAGGCATAACACATTTCCCATTTTTCATTCTGATATGAGAATATCCTTAATATAAACAGGATGGTTTAGTTCAATAGGTTTTTTTCCACAATCCAGTGTCTTTCAACAGTGGTGGTGTTTTGTTCATTGGCATTTAAAACATGTAAGGTTAATAAAGCACTCTGTAATCTGTCTTTGGGGTTCCTTGTTGATCCCTTTTGCCTATTAAGCATCTCCCTTAGAGTTCGATTAGATCTCTCCACAATTGCTTGTCCTGTAGGATTGTGTGATATGCCTGTAACAGGTTTTGTATTATAATATTCAAAACACTGCTTTATTTTATTAGAGGTACATGCCATACCATTGTTCATTTTAATTTGTATCTGTATTCCCATAATGGCCATAACTTCTAAGAAATGTGTAATTACAGATTCAGCCTCTTCTGACACTAATACAGTTGCACATTAAAATTCTGCACCCAGGAGCTAAGTCTGTTTCACAGCCCTCTGTACACAGGTTCTGACAGGAAAGAGCTAGTCTCCCAGGAATGCTCTCTCTCCTGGGCTCAGAGGTAAGATTGGCACTTCATCTCTCTCTTTCTCTTTTTCTTTTGATTTAAGTTTTATTGCATTATTATGAGAAAAGATACATAACTTTAATTTATCTGAATTTGTTAACATTTTAAAACATATTTTGAGTAAATAGAATTACATCACATTCTCCTTTTATACCCCAACTCTCCCCAGAGACACCCTTCAGTACCTGCCATACCTTTCTTTTTTTATCATATTCTTTAAAATTTATAAGATTATGTAACAATAAATATGAATATTATAAAAGTTCTTTGATATAAAAAAATCAATAGAACAGTCTTATGTAGATGCTTGTTAACATCAATACTGAAAATACACACATTTTCCTTAATATAAATTTTAAATAACTCCAAATATATTAAGAATATGATATTTTAAAATAGTATATCACTATTAGTTTTTTTTTTTTTTTTGAGACAGGGTTTCTCTGTGTAGCCCTGGCTGTCCTGGAACTCACTTTGTAGACCAGGCTGGCCTCGAACTCAGAAATCCACCTGTCTCTGCCTCCCAAGTGCTGGGATTAAAGGCGTGCACCACCACCACCCGGCCACTATTAGTTTTTTAAATGAGCATAAATAGATAAAGTCTCTTTGTTTCTTTGTTTGTTTTGTTTTTAGTAGAGTTTAAAATCTTGGCACTTACTGTAGTGCAAACACAAAATGAGAACAATTTTGGACATTGGAGTTCAGTGTAATAAGGCTGTACTTCAATGTTCCTCACATCACCAAAGGATTTTACTTCCATAGTAGCCAAACTAAGAGTTGACAGTTCTGCTGCACCAATGGATGAATTGTAGGCACGATTTTTGGATACAGATTTCCTGCTATGGTCAAAGCTATTTGACATTGAGTCTTCATTCTCAGCCCACAGGGAACAGGTTACATTCATTTAAGAAATGGTGTGTGTATTAAGATGGTCTATTCAAGAAGACATTCATCAACTCTTTCAATGAAGAATGGTTCTGCTTGGAGAGTGACACAGACATTAGGTGAGGATAAGATTCTAGTTCATTGGCTATGATGATTTTGAAAAGCATTCATCTCAGAATAAGAGGAACTTATAAAGTCCTCTTCTTCATTGATACAATATAAATATATAAATATCAAGCAAAGCATTCAGTCTCACTCTTTGCTGTTCTCTTACAAGCCACCTCTCAAATTAATTGTCTACATTCTTTTGGCTATATAAATAATTTTGAAATACGTAAGCTGTTCTGAAAACCATAGTATAGTGTAAAAACATCAAATAAACAATCCTACTAATAGAGCGACTGAGATAGGAGAAGCATGATTTCAAGACCATTATGTGGCACACAGCAAGACACTGTCACATACGAACAAGCAGAAAGTGTATATGGATTGTACAATATTGGACCTATTTCTCCAATTACCAAATTAGAGAGACCACTGGATAACAGCCAACAAATTTCTAATTCCTCATAGTTTTGAGTTTCAATTGACTAGCATGTGCTGGCAATATTAATTTTCATATTAAGAGATATTAAGGAAAAGTAATTGTTGCTTCCTGTTATTTTTTGTTGTTAGAGGTGGAATTATGTTTGTGTGGGTTTGTTGAAAGATTACTTTCTTGCTTTTTCTAGGGTGTAGTTTCACTCCTTGTGTTGGTGTTTTCCATCTATTATCCTTTGTAGGGCTGTATTTGTGGAAAGATACTGTGTAAATTTGGTTTTATCATGGAATATCTTGTTTTCTCTATCTATGGTAATTGAGAGTTTTGCTGGGTATAGTAGCCTGGGCTAGCATTTGCATTCTCTTAGGGTCTGTATGACATCTACCCAGAATCTTCTAGCTTTTATAGTCTCTGTTGAGAAGTCTGGTGTAATTCTGATAGGACTGCCTTTATATGTTAGTTGACCTTTTCTCCTGCTTTTAAAATTATTATTATTATTTGCATTTAGTGTTTTGATTATTATGTGGCAGGAGGAACTTCTTTTCTGGTCCATTCTATTTGAAGTTCTTTAGGCTTTTTATATGTTCATGGGCATCTCTTTCTTTAGGTTAGGGAAGTTTTCTTCTATAATTTTGTTGAAGATATTTACTGTTCCTTTAAGCTGGGAATCTTCACTCTCTTCTATACCTATAATCCTTAGGTTTGGTCTTCTCATTGTATCTTGGATTTCCTGGATGCTTTGGGTTAAGACCTTTTTTTGCTTTTTGCATTTTCTTTGACTGTTGTGTCAATGTTTTCTATGGTATCTTCTGTACCTGAGATTCTCTCTTCTATCTCTTGTATTCTGTTGGTGATGCTTACATATATGACTCCCGATCTCTTTCCTAAGTTTTCTAACTCCAGGGTTGTCTCCCTTTGTGATTTCTTTATTGTTTATACTTCCATTTTTAGATTCTGGATGGCTTTGTTCAATTCCTTCACCTGTTTGATTGTGTTTTCCTATAATTCTTTAAGGGATTTTTGTGTTTCCTCTTTAAGGGATTCTACCTGTTTACCTATGTTCTCCCGTAGTTCTCTAAGGGAGCTATTTATGTCCTTCTTAAAGTCCTCTATCGTCATCATGAGAAGTGATTTTAGATCTGAATCTTGCTTTTCAGGTGTGCTGGCTATCCAGGACTTGCTATGGTGGGAGAATTGGGTTCTGATGATACCATGTAATCTTGGTTTCTGTTGCTTAAGTTGTTACATTTGCCTCCCACCATTTGATTATCTCTATTGCTACCTGACCTAGCTATGTCTGACTGGAGCCTGACCTTCCTGTGATCCTGGTTGTGTCAGAACTCCTCAGAGTCAAGCTGTCTCTGTGATCCTGTGAGTCTGGGGTCCTGTAATCCTGAGATCCTGGGTGTGTCAGAGTTTCTGGGAGTCAAGCTGCCTCTGGGACCCTGAGATCCTGGTGTGAGCAAGCTCCTAGGATCCTGTGATCCTGTGATCCTAGGCATGTTAGAGCACCTGGAAGTGGAGCTTCCTCTGGGGGTTGTGGGGATGGCTATGGAGTTTGCACCCAAGGTCTACTCAGGGCACTGGGCCAGACAGACTAAAAGGAACCTGTGCCACTGGTCTGGCAGAGTTCCTGCGTGCCTGGGTCCTGCTAGTCTCAGTTACTCTCTGTGTTGCAACAGATCTTGTGTACTCCTCATCTCTGATCCTATTGCCACTTTCTCTCCAATAACTGTCCAAAGCAGAAGCGGCCAGGAGTGCTCAGGGCACAGGAACAGTGGAGCAGCTGGGACAGGATCCTTCCTGTCTCCATCTGCACCTGTGAGCTAAGGATGTTCCACAGCCTTCCATACCAAAGCCCTCCCCAACAGAAAGCTGGTCTTGCCAGGAGTGCTGACAGACTTGCAAGGCCACAGGAGGGACAAGCTCCAGCCAGAAACAGCAAGACCAACTAACACCAGAGATAACCAGATGGCAAAAGGCAAGTCCAAGAACCTTACCAACAGAAACCAAGGCTACTTGGCATCATCAGAACCCAGTTCACCCACCACAGCAAGTCCTGAATACCCCAACACACTGGAAAAGCAAGACTTGGATTTAAAATCACATCTGATAATGCTAGACTAGACAAGGCTGCCCACTTTCTCCCTACCTATTCAATATAGTACTTGAAGTCCTAACCAGAGCAATTAGACAACAAAAGGAGATTAAAAGGATACAAAGTAGAAAGGAAGAACTCAAAATATCACTATTTGCAGATGATATGATAGTATATTAAGTGACCCCCCCCCAATTCCACCAGAGAACTAAACCTGATAAACAACTTCAGCAAAGTGGCTGGATATAAAATTAACTCAAACAAATCAGTGGCATTCCTCTACTCAAAAGATAAACAAGTTGAGGAAGAAGTTAGGGAAACAACACCTTTCACAATAGTCACAAATAATACCACATATCTTGGTGTGACTCTAACTAAGCAAATGAAAGATCTGTATGACAAGAACTTCAAGTCTCTGAAGAAAGAAATCGAACATCTCAGAAAATGGAAAGATCTCCTATGCTCATAGATTGGTAGGGTTAATATAGTTAAAAATGGCCAACTTGCCCAAAGCAATATACAGATTCAGTGCAATCCCCATCAAAATTCCAACTAAATTCTTCATAGAGTTAGAAACAGCAATTTGCAAATTCATCTGGAATAACAAAAACCCCAGAATAGTGAAAACTAGTCTCCACAATAAAAGAACTTCTGTTGGAATCATAATCCCAGACCTCAAGCTGTACTATAGAGCAATCGTGATAAAAACTGCATGGTATTGGTACAGTGACTGGCAGGTAGATAAGTGGGATAGAATTGAAGATCCAGAAATGAACCCTCACACCTATGGTCACTTGATCTTTGACAAAAGAGCTAAAAATCATCCAGTGAAAAAACGACAGCATTTTCAACGAATGGTGCTAGTTCAACAGGCAGTTAGCATGCAGAAGAATGTAAATCAATGTGGATCACGGACCTCCACATACAACCAGATACACTGAAACTAATAGAAAATAAAATTGAGACGAGCCTTGAGCACATGGGCAGAGAGGAAAAATTCTTGAACAGAATACCAATAGCTTATGCTTTAAGATTAAGAATTGACAAATGGGACCTCATAAAATCGCAAAGCTTCTATAAGGCGAAGGAGACTGTCAATAGGACAAAATGGCAATCAACAGATTGGGAAAGGATCTTTACCAACCCTACATCCAATAGAGGGCTAATATCCTATATATACAAAGAACTCAAGAAGTTAAACTCCAGAGAACCAAATAACCCTGTTTTTAAAATGGAGTATAGAGCCAAACAAAGAATTCACAACTGAGGAATACTGAATGGCTGAGAAACACCTAAAGAAATGTTCAACATCCTTAGTCATCAGGGAAATGCAAATCAAAACAACACTGAGATTCCATCTCACTCCAGTCAGAATGTCTAAAATAAAAAACTCAGGTGACAGCAGATGCTGGCGAGGTTGTAGAGAAAGAGGAACACTCCTCCATTGTTGGTGGGATTGCAAGCTGGTACAACCAGTCTGGAAATCAGTTTGGTGGTTGCTCAAAAAATTGGACATAGTAATACCTGAGGATTCAGCAATACCACTCCTGGGTATGCACCCAGAATATGCTCCAACTTTTAATAAGGACACATGCTCCATAGCAGCCTTATTTATAATAGCCAGGAGCTGGAAAGAATCTAGATGTCCCTCAACAGAGGAATAGATACAGAAAATGTGATACATTTACACAATGGAGTACTACTCAGCTATTAAAAACAATGACTTCATGAAATTCTTAGGCAAATGGATGGATCTAGAAAATATCATACTGAATCAGGTTACCCAATCACAAAAGAACAAACATGGTATGCACTCACTGATAAGTGGATATTAGTCCAAAAGCTTGGAATACCCAAGATACAATTCACAGACCCCATGAAGCTCAAGAACAAGGAAGACCAAAGTGTAGATACTTTGGTCCTTCTTAGAAGGGGGAACAAAATACCCATGGGAGGAGATACAGAGAAAAAGTGTGGAGCAGAGACTGAAGGAAAGGCCATCCAGAGACTGCCCTACCTGGGAATCCATCTTATATACAGTCACCAAACCCAGACACTATTGTGGATGCCAACAAGTGCTTGCTGACAGGAGCCTGATATTGCTGTCTCCTGAGAGGCTCTGCCAGAGCCTGACAAATACAGAGGTGGATGCTCTCAGCCAACCATTGGACTTAGCACAGGGTTCCCAATGGAGGAGCTAGAGAAAGGACCAAAGGAGCTGAAGGGGTTTACAGACCCATAGGAGGTACAACAATATGAATTAATCAGTACCTCCAGAGCTCCTAGGAACTAAACCACCAACCAAAGAGTACACATGTAGGGACCCATGGCTCCAGCCACATATGTAGCATAGGATGGTCTTGTTGGACATCAATGGGAGGAGAGGCCCTTGATCCTGTGAAGGCTCGATGTCCCAGTATAGGGTAATGCCAAGACAGGGAAGTGGGTGTGGGTGGGTTGGTGAACAGGGGGAGGGGATATGGGATGGGGGCTTTTGGAGGGGAAACCAGGGAAGCAGAGAACATTTCAAATAAAGAAAATATCTAATAAAAAAAGAAACATTATTTTAAAAATTTTAAAAAAAGGAAAAGAAAAGAAAAAAAGAAATTCTGAAAGTGTGTGTATAGTATTGTGCACATATTTCAGTTCACCAAACTCTGTAAAATAGAAGACATCCATTTGCCAAATATAATTTCTTTTTTTAATTCTTTTTTTAAAGATTATTTATTTATTTATTTATTTATTTATTTATTATATGTAAGTATACTGTAGCTGTCTTCAGACACTCCAAAAGAGGGAGTCAGATCTTGTTGCGGATGGTTGTGAGCCACTATGTAGTTGCTGGGATTTGAACTCCAGACCTTCGGGAGAGCAGTCGGGTGCTCTTACCCACTGAGCCATCTCACCAGCCCCAAATATAATTTCTTTAGGTACTTTTTAAAAAAAGATTTATTTATTTATTTTATGTATATGAAGACACTGTATACTGCATAGATGGTTGTAACCATCATGCTGTTGCTGGGAATTGAATTCAGGACCTCTGCTCCCTCTGCCCACCTCTCATTCGGGCCCAAAGATTTATTTATTATTATATCTAGGTACATTGTAGCTGTCTTCAGACAGACCAGAAGAGGGCCTCATATCTCATCACGGATGGTTGTGAGCCACCATGTGGTTGCTGGGATTCGAACTCAGGACCTTCAGAAGAGCAGTCAGTGCTCTTACCCGCTGAGCCATTTTGCCAGCCCTCTTTGGGTTCTCTTAGGGTTAATTTCTGTAGGGATTGGAGTTTGGTTATATAGTGAGCAAGTAGGACATTTCCTCACTATTTCCTTGGCTTGTTGCCAAGTGCTAGAGAATTCTTTCTTTAAACCTTTGTTGTTCACATAGTGTTTTTTTTACAGAATTCTGAAGCCTCTAGTACACTTCTTATCAATAGCTTTGTCAATTTCATTATAACCTTGCACCAGAGGGCCTGACAGACCTGAATAGGATCTTATGTGTGGATAACTCCTATTTCTGATCATGTGTTGTAGCTGAATAAATAGTGAAGTCAATTCAGAATCATCCTAAATAACTTCAGCAGTCTCTATGTGTAAAACAACCCTTTCTGCATATTGATAGTCAGTTACCATATTAAGAGACTTTTTAAAAAAAGATTTATTATTATTATTATATGTAAGTACACTGTAGCTGTCTTCAGACACACCAGAAGAGGGCTGGAGCGATGTCTCAGCAGTTAAGAACACTAACTGGTCTGCCAGAGGTCCTGAGTTCAAATCCCAGCAACCACATGGTGGCTCACAACCATCTGTAATTGAGAGACTCTTGAGAATCTGACAACACCATGATTATTGCATATAATTCAGATTTTTGAACTGACTTATAGGGACTCTCAGCCACCTTACTTACATCTTCTGATTTATATCCTGCCTTTCCTGATTTACTGGCATTAGTATAAAATGTAGGGGCTCCAGATATTGGAGCTCCCTTTATTATATGAGAGAGAATCCAATTAGCTCTTTTTATGAACAGAAGTTGCTTGCTTCTAGGGTATCTGTTGTTAATTTCTCCCAAGAAGTTACTGCATGCTCTTTGCCAATGTTCATCTTGTACCTATAATAATGAGACCATTTTTGCCTTAGTAAAAGATACCACAATTTCAGTCAGATCCATTCTGACTAATTGTCAAAGTCTCATTTTTTCCTTTTAGTATCAATTCAGAGACCTTCTCAATGTAGGTTTTAAATTTCTTACTTTGTTTATGTGCTAAAAATATCCATTGTAAGTCATAATCTTCCTTTTGCATAAGAATTCCTGTAAAGGAATGAATAGAAGGTAAGGTAACTAAGATGGAGGCCATCTTTGGATCAGTTTGATCTAGATGTGTATTCTGTAGTTTCCTTTCTACCAAAGCTAACTCCTCAGCCTCAGCTGATAGTTTCCTTGGGCTATTTAAATCTTAATTACTTCGTAAGGTTTGAAATAAATTGCTTAGCTCTTGAGTGGCCAAGCCAATCGCAGGCCTCAGCCAGTTGATATCTCCAGTAGCTTCTGAAAATCATTAAGGGTCCTTAATTGGTTTCTTCTGATTTGCACCTTTTGGGAACTAACCCTTTGCAGACTTATTTTATACCCTAGATAATTTAGAGAATCTCCTCTTTGTATTTTTTCAGGGGTGATTTGTAATTCCCATCAAGGCACGGTTTTTGTTTTTTGTTTTTATTTCATCAGACATTATTTCTATGTTTATATCTGGATCAGCCAATAAGATGTCATCCATATAATGGTAAATAATAGATTGGGGACACTGTTTTCTAATCATCTCCAATGGCTGTTGTACAAAATATTGACACAAGGTAGGGCTATTTTACATTCCTTGTGGCAGGACTTTCCAATGATATCTTTGTATTGGACAAACTCTATTGAAGGTAGGTACTGAGAAAACAAACCTTTTATTATTGTATTTATGTAGAGGAATTGTAAAAAACAAAACAAAACAACTTTTCAAATATATCACTATTATAGGCCATTCCTTAGGCAACAAGGAAGGCAATGGGATCCTAGGCTTCAAAGAACCTATTGGCTGAATAATTTTATTAATTGCCCTGAGATTTATCAACATCCTCCATTTGCCAGAATTTTTTCAATGACAAATACTGGAGAATCCCGAGGCCTGATAGATTCCTCTATATGCTGAGCCTCCAGTTGCTCCTGGACTAGCTGTTTTAATGCCTGTAGTTTTTCTTTTGTCATAGACCACTGATCAATGCAAATGGGTCGGTCAGTCAGCCACCTTAGTGATAAGGCTGTTGGTGTCTTGGCAGCAGTGGATCCTTGGGGTAGAGCTATATTGTCAGCCTTTGCTGTGTCTTATTTTCGGACAGCTTGAACAATCTGGAACTGTGTTTTATAACGTTCCATAATTTAGAATTTTTATTAGTAGCCTGATGAGTTTCATGGCTAGACACTGAAATTGAAGGGATATTAATTTGGGTTTTCCACTGCTGTAATAGATTTCTTCCCCATAAGTTAATGGCTATATCAGCCACGTATGGCCTCAATTTTCCTACCTAACCTTATGGTCCTATACATTTAAGCCATCTGGTTCTTTGCTTTATGTGGGATAAGGTCCCAACTCCTTGAATTGGATGTCTACTTCTTGAAATGGTCAACTTGTAGGCCAAGTTTTTGGAAAGAAAATGGTGACATCTGCTCTAGTGTCAACCATTCCTTCAATCTCAATATTGTTTACTAGTATTATTACTTTTGGCCTTTGATCCTCTATAGAAGTTTGCCAAAATATTCAGTTTTGGCTCCCTTTGAGACCTCTTGAATTGTCTATAGAACTTACCTCAATCTTGTCTTGTCTCAGAACATTTGTTTTTGAAGCAGTGACGTTTAATTGTCCTGAGGAAGAGATCTCTCCCTGCCTGGCATTGGGGTCTGTGAGAGGCCAGCCAGCCTGGGATTTTTTTGGCAGGGTATGCCCCTTTTGTCTGTTGTTGCTCTACATTCCCTAGTCAAATGCTGGCCTTTGCCACATCTTTGACATATTCCAGAAGGCTTAGGCCCCCTTTTGGTATTACTTTGGTTTTTCTTGCAGTCATTTCTGAGATGATCTCACTCACCACATTTTTATTTATTTACTTTTATTAGATATTTTCTTTATATACATTTCAAATGCTATCCCAAAAGTTCCCTATACCCTCCCTCCGCCCTGTTCCCCTACCCACCCACTCCTGCTTCTTGGTCCTGGCATTCCCCTGTACTGGGGCATATAAAGTTTGCAAGACCAAGGGGCCTCTCTTCCCAGTGATGGCTGACTAGGCCATCTTCTGCTACATATACAGCTAGAGATATGAGCTCTGGGGGTACTGGTTAGTTCATATTGTTGTTCCACCTATAGGGTTGCAGACCACTTCAGCTCCTTGGGTGCTTTCTCTAGCTTCTCCATTGGGGGCCCTGAGTTCCATCTTATAGATGACTGTGAGCATCCACTTCTGTATTTGCCAGGTACTGGCATAACCTCACAGGAGACAGCTATAACAGGGTCCCTTCAGAAAAATCTTTCTGGCATATGCAATAGTGTCTGGGTTTGATAGCTGATTATGGGATGGATCCCCGGGTGGGGTAGTCTCTGGGTGGTCCATCCTTTTGTCTTAGCTCCAAACTTTATCTCTGTAACTCCTTTCATGGGTATTTTGTTCCCTATTCTAAGGAGGAATGAATATCCACCCATTGGTCTTCCCTCTTTTTGATTTTCTTGTGTTTTGCAAATTGTATCTTGGGTGTTCTACGTTTCTGGGCTAATATCTACTTATCAGTGAGTGCATATCTAATGACTTCTTTTGTGATAGGGTTACCTCACTAAGGATGATATCCTCCAGATACATCCATTTGTCCAAGAATTTCATAAATCCATTGTTTTTAATAGCTGAGTAGTACTCCATTGTGTAAATGTACCACATTTTATGTATCCATTCTTCTGTTGAGGGACATCTGGGTTCTTTCCAGCTTCTGGCTATTATAAATAAGGCTGCTATTGATATAATGGAGCAAGTGTTCTTATTACCAGTTAGAACTTCTTCTGGGTATATGCCGAGGAGAGGTATTGCTGGATCTTCCGGTAGTATTATGTCCAATTTTCTGAGGAACCTCCAGACTGACTTCCAGAGTGGTTGTACAAGCTTACAATCCCACCAGCAGTGGAGGAGTGTTCCTCTTTCTCCACATCCTCGCGAGCATCTGCTGTCACCTGAATTTTTGATCTTAGCTATTATGACTGGTGTGGGGTGGAATCTCAAGGTTGTTTTGATTTGCATTTCCCTGATGATTAAGGATGTTGAACACTTTTTTCAGGTGCTTCTCAGCCATTTGGTATTCTTCAGTTGAGAATTCTTTGTTTAGCTCTGAACCCCATTTTTAATGGGGTTATTTGAATTTCTGGAGTCCAGCTTCTTGAGCTCTTTGTATATATTGAGTATTAGTCCCCTATAAGATTTAGGATTGGTAAAAATCCTTTCCCAATCTGTTGGTGGCCTTATTGACAGTGTCTTTTGCCTTTCAGAAGCGTTGCAATTTTATGAGGTCCCATTTGTCCATTCTTGATCTTACAGCGCAAGCCATTGCTGTTCTGTTTAGGAATTTTCCCCCTGTGCCCATATCTTCGACGCTTTTCCCTACTTTCTCCTCTATTAATTTCAGTGTCTTTCATCTTATCCCACTCACATTTAAACATTTGAAATCTTGGGTCATCTCTAGGTGTCTAGTGGCAGCTTCTCCTATTACAGTCATATCAGGTGAACAAGATCCAACATCAGCTGTATATCTAATCCACTCATCTATCGATACTGACCTTGCCCGCAGTGGTCTGATTATTTCCCTGCATTTAGCATTTGCATTTTCAAAGGTTAAAGCACAATTATTGCCTTTCTTGCTGCTGAATCTGATATACTCCCTTTCACAGCTGAAGTTAGCCTTTGTAAAAAAAAAAAAAAAAAATCAGGGAAGATTTCTTTTGGAGCTTGTACGACTTGAGTTAATGGTTCAACTCTTCCCTGATTCTGCGACTTTGTTCCAGTTCTTTAAGGTTGACAATCACCACAGTGCCAGAGTTTCTTCATCATGTACAGCCTGCACCTCTATCTCAGCATAATGACCTTCACCAAGCAGTTGGTCTGTGGAAATCTCTCTACCCCTGGTTCTAGTTTGTCGTACTATCTCCCTCACCACGTCTCTCCACCATGTGCACCATTGTAAATTTGTAGCAGGTTCTAATATTTCTCTTGCCATATCTTTCCAGTCTTGGAGGATTATCCTACTTTTAACAGCCCAAGAAGTCAGGATTTGTTTTACAAATGGCAAATGTATTCCAAAATTATTGACACTTTCCTTCAATGTTTTCAGTTCTAACATATCCACGGGTTGTCATTCAAATTCCTAATAACCCTGTAGATAATCATCATCTGGTTGGTCCTTGTTGTATATTAACCAGATAAAGTTTGTTTTCTAATAACCTTTGTTTGGCTTTCTCTAATTTTATCTTCTGTCTCTAAACTGAGTATTTTCCTTAATCGAAATTTTAAATTCCCCCCTTAATGTCTGTGTCCACGATTCTTATCTCTTCTGTTGTTGCTCTTCCTGTTCCTTGAGTTCCTGTGTTCTCTGTTGAAGGTTCTGCCTCCACATTTTGACTTTTTCTTTATATTTCAATTCTGATAGTCCTCTGTCCATTTTGTTTTGATTGATTCATTTTAAAAGGTTTATTCTCCAGTCTTGCTCCCGATCCTTATTATTTTCTCTCTGCTGCTCAGTCTGATTTGTGAGCTGCTGCATCCTTGCTTCTAGCTTATTTTCCACCTCTAGTCTCCCACTTTCATTTTCAGAAATGTCTCTTATTCTGACCTACAATTTCCTGTGTCTTCAATTCTAGTGTTTCCTCTAGGCCACATTGCCAAGTCTTAAACTTCTTTTTCTGTTGTTCATGCTGTTCTATAATTCCTGTGTCTTCTGTTCTAAGCCCTGCTTCTCTTTATGTTGTAATTCTAATATTGCAGCATCTGCCTTATTTTGGTTTGCTAGCTTTAGTAAATTATTCACTAGACTTTGTTTCTTTTGCCCAACAAAATCCTCAATCTTTAGTTCTAGTGTTACTTGTAATCTCTTTTCTAAGACAAGGAATTTTTTTCTAGGGCCGTGTTTTTTAGAAGACATAGTAAATTAAGAGAATATGGCAATACCAATAAATGTCTCTATTTCCTTTAAATCCATCCCTGTCAAACCATTCAAAATATCATAACAAAAAGCCCAAAAGATATTTATTGTCTTTTTTTTTAAAGGATTTATTTATTATATCTAAGTATACGGTAGCTGTCTTCAGGCATAGCAGAAGAAGCCATCAGATCTCATTATGGATGGTTGTTAGGATTTGAACTCAGGACCTTTGGAAGAGCAGTCAGTGCTCTTAACCACTGAGCATTCTCTCCAGCCCATATTTCTCATCTTTAAGTATCAATTTATTACCTTGTCCAGAGCCCTTTGTACCTTTGTATCCTGATTCTTGTATTTACAAGGAGGGGCTGAGTGTAGAAAGACCGCACCTTCTGTGTCCCTGTTTGGGTTGCAGCTGGCAGTGTGTACTTGTGTGCTGATCTCAGGCAACCCACAGTGCATGCAAGCAAGCAGTCTGGAGATCCAGTCTGGCTGTCCTAGACATGGAGTGGGGTTTGGGGGTGGAGATACAGGGAAGGGAACACAGAAAAGACTCTCCTGGGCAGATGCCCAGATCAGTTCACTGTGTCTGCCTGAAAACTACCTCTCAGGCAGTTGTGTTCCAGGGTCACCTGTCCCTCCTTGCAATTCTTACACAGCACTGCTCAAGTCCAGCTTCAGGCTGGGGTGCTGCCCCTGGCTGTTCTCTGTAGGCCCCTCAAACCCAGTCAGCTTTCAATAAACACTGCTGCAGCCTAGATCACTGCCCAAGCCATATTTGAGGTTGAGGGTCAGTGGACTTTTATCTCCGGTGAGTTGAGTTCTAATCAATATGTTGGGCACTATTTTGTTGCGGTAAATCTCCAACCCAAATAAGCCCGGATGAAGAAAACACAACTCAATTAATATGAATACAAGCTGCATGCCTAGCTTGGGCAGATCTACCACTACACTACCATCTTCCCCATCTATGAGATCACTTCTACCTTGCAGTTTCTCCGAGCCCCATGGAGCCCCATGCTTTGGCTCCACCTTCCTTCCACCTGCTCCTCCACTGCCCTCTCTTCTCCTCCTTCTCTCTCAACCTTACAGCTCCACCTTCCCTTCTCCTGCCCAGTCACAGGCTCTAGCTTTTATTTTACAAATTAAGGGAGAAGTCACCTGAGAGTAATTCATTGCTTGTTCACGTCTCCTCCCAGAAGAGCGGAATTAGCATCAAAATACAAGCAACACCAGGGCTATCCAAAACATAAATCAACTAAAATTAGTTGAAACAGTGTTGTATGGTTATACTTGAGGTAAATGGCATGTAAATAGTGTATGTATCTGATGCATTTGGACATATTACCTATATCCATACAACATCATTACCTACAACAAAACCAGGAAACCATGTTCTCTGTACAGTCTTATTCTACCATGTTTATATGTGTCTACAGTATACAGAGTTCTCATAAAATGACAAAATTGCTAGGAATTCCAGAAATCACCTCCATATATTTTCCATGCACTTGAAATTAATTTTTAAGAAGAATCAGAATTCTCATGATTGTTACAGTTAGATTCATGGCGGCATAAAATATAAAATAATCTAACTTCTCATTAGTAGATGACAAGCCGGGTGCCTCAGGAGGGCACTGAGCTAAATGAACGAAGACACTAGCAATGGATGACAGGCGACTCATCTTCATTTTCTTCTTATCAAATAACCAAGCTTACTTAGATGGTGGACCCTTTTATGTTTGCTTTGGAGAATGGGTTTAGACATTTAACATTTTTATGTATCACTTTGTATATGTTTTATATAAAATTAATGTAGCAATATTGTATAAAGTTACATATGTATTTTTATTTTTTATATAGTTGTTTAAAAGAGTTTAGTTTTCATTAAAGAGAAGCAAGACAACTCCTTTGGAATTAAATGAGCAGGAAAATGTAATTCCTCACTGCAAAGTCGTGAGAACTAATACAAGATAATAAAGTGACCTGGGCTTGTTTCCTGCATGATCAGATTTAACATTGCAAAGAGCAAAACTTCTGATTTAACAGATGTAGACAGGGTCCAAGAATGAGCTTGTCATGAACTCCTGTGTGATGCTCACATTCTAAAGAGACAGAGTGAGAACTATTTCTGTCAAAGTCATTCCTTCTTAACCACAGTAAATACATTCAAAAGGTTTCTCTCTGGTACATATTCTTTTGTTTGTTGGTTTGTTTTTTGTTTTTGTTTTTTGATTGTTTGAGACAGGGTTTCTCTATATAGCCCAGGCTGTCCTGGAACTCACCCTGTAGACCAGGCTGGCCAAGAACTCAGAAGTCCGCATGCATCTTCCTCCCAAGTGCTGGGATTAAAGGCATGCACCACCACTGTCTAGCTCCAGTACATATTCTTTCATGATGATGAAGCCTACAGAATTGTGCAAAGGCTTCACCATATTAAATACACTCCCAAGGTTTCTATCTTAGTGTTTCCATTGCTAGGAATAGACATCATGACCAAGGCAACTCTCATAAAAGCAAACCTTTAATTGGGGCTGGCTTACAGTTTCAGAGGTTTAGTCCATTTTCATCATAGCAGGAAGCACAGCAGCATGCAGGCAGACGTGATGCTGGAGAAAGCTGTTAAGTTCTGCATTTTGATCCAAAGGCAGCCAGGAAGAAACTGTCTTCCAGGGAGGGAATAGGAGGGTCTGTTTTGCACTTGGTGGATCTTCAAAGTCCACCCCCAGAGATATCCACTTCCTCCAAAAAGGTCACACATCTAAATAGAGCCACTCCTCGTGACAAGCAAATTAAAAACTCCCACATTCCACTTACTGGCCCCATAAGCTTGTTGGAGTACAGAAATGTATGGGGACCATACTTAAACATGGCATAATGGAAAATACAGGTGGTCCAACTTCAAAAGTCCCCATCATCTATACCAGTCTCAAAAATGTTAAAAGTCCAAAGGTCAAAGTCTCTTCTGAGATTCATCCAATCATGTAACTGTAATCCCCTAAAAAAGAAAATAAAAACAGATCATATACTTCCAACTTCAAAAAATATACTTCACCATTCCTAAGTGTCATGAGGAAATACTGGACCAAAACAAAACCTAAAGCCAGCTTTGAAATCTCCAAACTGCATCTCCATGTCTGATGTTAAAGCATTCTTCAGATCTCCAACTCTTTTCTGCTTTGTTCACTGCAGCACAATTCTTTCTCTTTGGCTGGTTTTCCTGAGCAGGTACCCCACAGCTCTGGCATCTCAAAGTTCTTGGGGTCTCCAAGGTAACCTCAGTGGTACAGTTTCTTGTTCCAATGTCTTGGATGCACACATGATCTTCTCCTGTCCTCCAAAGAGATAAGGTCACTTCTCGAGCTCTGACCTCTGTATCACTCTAAGCTCTGGTTGACTCCACTTTACTGTTCTTTCTGCACATCCCGTGGGACTGGCATCTTCAATATGTTGGGTTCTTCTGCTACATCTAGGCTTCACTGATAGCCTAGTCACTTATGCTCCCTTCATGAGTCCAAGCCTCAGCTGCTCCTCATGACACCGTCATGCCTTCAAAACCAGTACCACCTGGGTGATTCTTACATGTGACCAAGTTTAGCTGCAACACAAGGTACAATCCTGGCTATCTCTGGAACACAGTTTCTTTGTCCTCTCAGAAAACACTTCCTAGAAGATTTCACCTCAGTGATGCTGGTCTCTTCATCAACACTTCTAATTTCTCAGCTACAGCTAACAAGCTTCCATTTTCCCAGTAGTCCCTTCTATTCTTACCTCTAAAGTCAGAGCCTCAGGGACAAAGCTGCTGAGTTCTACTGCTTTCTGGGCCTGGGACATGGCCTCTTCTATTACATTATACCAGTTTTCTGTTCTCCAACTCCTTTACTGCCTCAGCTTGTCTGTCCTGGAACTTGTTCTATATATTGACCTTGAACTCGGAGATCTGCAAGGCTCTGTATCCACAGGCCTAGACCTAAGCTTTTCTTTACCTGAAACTTGTTCTGTATCAGGATGGACTTGAACTCAGAGATCTGCTTGATACTCATTTCCTAGGGTTCAAGGGCATGTATCACCATGCCTGAACCTATGCTTTCCATTTTAGATCTTATATTGAAAACCAAGAGTAGCAATCGCAATCCATCCCTGGTCAATTTGATACATACTTGTATCTCCTTATGTCAATATGTAAACAATAACCAGGTTTCTCTCCTCTGTGTTCTTTTATGTCACTGTAGATGACTGTGAGTTGCAAATGCTTTACCACATTGATTACATTCATAAGGTTTCTGTCCAGTATATATTCCTTTATGTCTTTGGAGATTAGTCTTACATCCAAAGTCTTTACAACATTGATTGCATTCTAAGGTTTTTTTCTAAAATGTGTTTTTTCATGTACTTGGAGATGAGTGTGACTTGCAAAAGCTTTACCACATTGATTGCATTCATAAGGTTTCTCTCCAGTATGTGTTCTTTTATGATATTGGAGACTATTGTGATGTGCAAAGGCTTTATCACATTGATTACATTGATACGGTTTCTCTCCAGTATGTGTTCTTTTATGTTTTTGGAGACTATTATGACATGCAAAGGCTTTACCACATTGATTACACTCATAAGGTTTCTCTCCAGTATGTGTTTTTTTATGATATTGGAGACTATTCTGTTGTGAAAAGGCTTTACCACATTGATTACATTGATAAGGTTTCTCTCCAGTATGTATTCTTTTATGTTTTTGGAGACTATTGTGAAATGCAAAGGCTTTACCACATTGATTACACTCATAAGGTTTCTCTCCAGTATGTGTTCTTTTATGATATTGGAGACGAATAACATGTGAAAAGGCTTTACCACATTGATCACATTGATAAGGTTTCTCTCCAGTATGTATTCTTGTATGTTTTTGGAGACTATACTTAAATGCAAAAGCTTTACCACATTGATTACATTCATAAGGTTTCTCTCCAGTATGTGTTCTTTTATGATACTGGAGACTATTGTAAAATGCAAAAGCTTTACCACATTGATTACACTGATAAGGTTTCTCTCCAGTATGTCTTCTCTTATGATATTGGAGATTATTCTGTTGTGAAAAGGCTTTACCACATTGATTACATTCATAGGATTTCTCTGCATTATGTGTTTTTTCGTGTCTTTGGAGATGACTGTGACGTGCAAAAGCTTTCCCACATTGATTACATTCATAAGGTTTCTCTCCAGTATGTGTTCTTTTATGTCTTTGGAGACGACTGTGACAAGCAAAGGCTTTACCACATTGATTACATTCATAAGGTTTCTCTCCAGTATGTGCTCTCTTATGTATTTGTAGATGATTGTGACGTGCAAAGGCTTTACCACATTGATAACATTCATAGGGTTTCTCTCCAATACGACTTCTTTCATTCCTGCAACAATAATTGGTACATGTTAAAGCTTTACCATATTCAAACTTTTTAATAGTTTTATGAATTTCATAATTTGGTCTAATGATAAAGATGAATCAGATCTTAAGGTTACCACTTTGTTTATTTTCATGGTGTTCCCCCTCATTATGGGTTGTTTTACATCTTTGAAGAAATCCATCATGATAAGGGCATTTATTACATAGCTCACATTTATAATATCCTTTTTATATGTGAGATTTTTTATATGATTATCGCATATCTGAAGAACAAAGGAACAACTCAAAGACTTACCACACTGACTGCGTTCATAATTTTTCATATAGTATGAGTCAAACCACATTTGCAAAGTGAACCAGGACAAAGAGAAGAACTGCCAAATACCTAGTACCTTAGGGATTTTCTGCAGTGTGACTTTGGTCATATTCCCAGTAAACTCAGAAAACCAATTAATTGTAAGCTTGTATCATATTCAGAATGTCTACCAAAGGCAGAATACTACATATATTCTTGTTATTCTAGGACAGAAACAGGGACATTGCTTCATTTAATTTTTGTATATTCACATGGCTTTTATTTATTGTGACACATGATATACGTATTAAAAGAAGAATAACAAATGAAAAGTTTCCACATTGCATTCACACACTTTGACATTTGTTCCTCATAGACATGTGGAATATGGAATAAGGTTTCTCCATGACAACATTCTTGACTCTCATAAACTGCCCTCTCAATAAACTTAGCAATGTCACTACAAGTATATGAGCATCACCAACTTTAACATGGATGATTTGCTTATTAGAAGGTTTTGGATGGGAGCTGGAAAGATGGCTCAGTGGTTATGAGCACTAACTGATCTTCCAGAGGTTCTGACTTCGACTCCCAGCAACCACATGGTTGCTCAAAACCATCTGTAATGGAATCTGTTGCCCTCTTCTGGTGTGTCTGAAGACAGCTTCAGTGTACTCCTATACATAAAATAAATAGTTCTTTTAAAAAAAAGAAGATATTTGAAGTGAAGTGAGGTATGGGACATGCACGCTTTAAAAAAAAAAAACTGGGGGGAGGGGCAAAAAAACCCTGGACATATATTTATAACTTTTTCAATGAGTACACCTTTTGTAATATTAAAGTGGTATAAGACAAAACAGATTGACAGTTCTACAGCATAGTTCTAATGCAGCTACAAATCAAATAAAGGTATTGGTTAAGTTACTGTTTCCTTGTCTTTCTTTCTTAGAGGAATGCCTTGTTGTGATGGTTTGTATATCCTAGGACCAGGGAGTGGCACCATCTGGAGGTGTGGCCTTGTTGGAATAGGTGTGATCTAGTTGGAATGGGTGTGTCACTGTGGGTGTGGGCATAAGATCCTCACTCTAGTTGCTTAGAAGTCAGTCTTCCACTAGCAGCCTTTGGATGAAGACATAGAACTCTCAGCTTCTCCTGTGCCATTCCTGCCTGGATACTGCCATGCTCCCACCTTAATGATAGTGGACTGAACCTCTGAAACTGTAAGCCAGCCCCAATTAAATGTTGTTTTTTATAAGACTTGCCTTGGTCATGGTGTCTGTTCACAGCAGTAAAACCCTAACTAAGACACTTGTAAACACAAATCAGGTAACTAACATTGAGGTACATGGTTCTGCAAAAATACTATAATCATAGCTACACTTAAAGGACTGATATTTTACACTCTTGCTTTTCTTTAGAGCTCCCAGGACACACTAAAATGTCCTCAGAGGCATATTTATATCAGCTTGCACATGAAAATTACCTTTCGGCATTAGTTAGGGAAGCAGAAACCGGCCTGAGTAGGGCCACAGGACTCATCTGGCCGGACCAGCACCAGCTTAGCTAGAGCACAGGGTCGGCTGACACCCGCCAGCTACCCAAGACCCCCGCCACAGGATTTTGAGACTGCTGGTGAGTGGAACACAGCTTCTGCTCCAGTCCAATCACGCGGGACCTGAGACTGCTTTGGTTGGGGAGGCAGAAATCCGGCCTACGTAGGGCCACAAGCCTTTTCCAGTCAGAAAAGCACCGGAATACCTAGGGAGCAGGGTCGGCTGACACTCGCCAGCTACCCACAACACCCGCCACAGGATCTTAAGACTTCTGGTGAGTGGAACACAGCTTCTGCTCCAATCCAATTAAGCGCGGGACTTGAGACTGCATTAGTTAGGGAAGCAGAAACCGGCCTGAGTAGGACCACAGGCCTCTTCCGGAGTACCGCCAGCTACCCACGACCCCCGCCACAGGATTTTGAGACTGCTGGTGAGTGGAACAGAGCTTCTGCTCCAATCTTTAAACAGTGACAACGACAACAACTAACCCCAGAGATTACCAGATGGCGAAAGGTAAACGTAATATTCTTACTAACAGAAACCAAGACCGCTCACCATCATCAGGACCCAGCACTCCCACTTCGCCCAGTCCAGGGCACCCCAACACACCGGAAAAGCTAGACACGGATCTAAAAGCATATCTCCTGATGATGGTAGAGGACTTCAAGAAGGACTTTAATAACACACTTAAAGAAATACAAAGGAACACTGGTAAACAGGTAGAAGACAGTAAAGAGGAAGCACAAAAATCCCTTAAAGAATTGCAGGAGAACACTGCTAAAGAGTTACAAATCCTTAAAGAAAAACAGGATAACATAATCAAACAGGTAGAAGTCCTTAATGAAAAACAGGAAAACACATCCAAACAGATGATGGAAATGAACAAAACCATACTAGACCTAAAAAGGGAAGTAGACACAATAAAGAAAACCCAAAATGAGGCAACACTGGAGATAGAAACCCTAGGAAAGAAATCTGGAACCATAGATACCAGCATCAGCAACAGAATACAAGAGATGGAAGAGAGAATCTCAGGTACAGAAGATTCCATAGAGAACATCGGCACAACAATCAAGGAAAATGTAAAATGCAAAAAGATCCTAACTCAAAACATCCAGGAAATCCAGGAAACAATGAGAAGACCAAACCTACGGATAATAGGAGTGGATGATAATGAAGATTTTCAACTCAAAGGACCAGCAAACATCTTCAACAAAATTATAGAAGAAAACTTCCCAAATCTAAAGAAAGAGATGCCCATGAACATACAAGAAGCCTACAGAACTCCAAATAGACTGGACCAGAAAAGAAATACCTCCCGACACATAATAATCAGAACAACAAATGCTCTAAATAAAGACAGAATACTAAAAGCAGTAAGAGAAAAAGGCCAAGTAACATATAAAGGCAAGCCTATCAAAATTACACCAGATTTCTCACCAGAGACTATGAAAGCCAGAAGATCCTGGACAGATGTTATACAGACACTAAAAGAACACAAACTCCAGCCCAGGCTACTATACCCAGCCAAACTCTCAATTAACATAGATGGAGAAACCAAAGTATTCCACAACAAAACCAAATTCACACATTATCTCTCCACGAATCCAGCCCTTCAAAGGATAATAACAGAAAAAAACCAATACAAGGACAGGAACCACGCCCTAGAAACAACAAGAAGGTAATCCCTCAACAAACCTAAAAGAAGACAGCCACAAGAACAGAATGCCAACTTTAACAACAAAAATAACAGGAAACAACAATTACTTTTCCTTAATATCTCTTAATATCAATGGACTCAACTCCCTGATAAAAAGACATAGACTAACAAACTGGCTACACAAACAAGACCCAACATTTTGCTGCTTACAGGAAACTCATCTCAGAGAAAAAGATAGACACTACCTCAGAATGAAAGGCTGGAAAACAATTTTCCAAGCAAATGGCATGAAGAAACAAGCTGGAGTAGCCATTCTAATATCTGATAAGATTGACTTCCAACCCAAAGTCATTAAAAAAGACAGGGAGGGACACTTCATACTCATCAAACGTAAAATCCTCCAAGAGGAACTATCAATCCTGAATATCTATGCTCCAAATACAAAGGCAGCCACATTCATTAAAGAAACTTTAGTAAATCTCAAAGCACACATTGCACCTCATACAATAATAGTGGGAGACTTCAACACACCACTTTCACCAATGGACAGATCATGGAAACAGAAACTAAACAGGGACACAGTGAAACTAAGAGAAATTATGAATCAAATGGATCTGGCAGATATCTACAGAACATTCTATCCTAAAACAAAAGGATATACCTTCTTCTCAGCACCTCATGGTACCTTCTCCAAAATTGACCACATAATTGGTCACAAAACAGGCCTCAACAGATACAAAAATATAGAAATTGTCCCATGCATCCTATCAGATCACCATGGACTAAGGCTGATCTTCAATAACAAATAATAGAAAGCCAACATTCACGTGGAAACTGAACAACACTCTTCTCAATGATACCTTGGTCAAGGAAGGAATAAAGAAAGAAATTAAGGACTTTTTAGAGTTCAATGAAAATGAAGCCACAACATACCCAAACTTATGGGACGCAATGAAAGCATTTCTAAGAGGAAAACTCATAGCTCTGAGTGCCTCCAAAAGGAAACTAGAGAGAGCACACATTAGCTGCTTGACAACACACCTAAAAGCACTAGAACAAAAGGAAGCAAATTCACCCAAGAGGAGTAGACGGCAGGAAATAATCAAACTCAGGGGCGAAATCAACCAAGTGGAAACAAGAAGAACTATTCAAAGGAGCTGGTTCTTTGAGAAAATCAACAAGATAGATAAACCCTTAGCCAGACTCACTTAGAGGGCACAGGGAAAGCATCCTAATTAACAAAATCAGAAATGAAAAAGGAGACATAACAACAGATCCTGAAGACATCCAAAACACCATCAGATCCTTCTACCAAAGGCTATACTCAACAAAACTGGAGAACCTGGATGAAATGGAGAAGTTCCTAGACAGATACCAGGTACCAAAGTTGAATCAAGATCAGGTTAATGATCTAAACAGCCCTATATCCCCCAAAGAAATAGAAGCATTCATTGATAGTCTCCCAACTAAAAAAAAGCCCAGGACCAGATGGGTTTAGTGCAGAGTTCTATCAGACCTTCAAAGAAGATCTAATCCCAGTTCTTCACAAACTATTCCACAAAATAGAAACAGAAGGTACTCTACCCAACTCATTCTATGAAGCCACAATTACTCTGATACCTAAACCACAAAAAGACCCAACAAAGATAGAAAACTTCAGACCAATATCCCTTATGAATATTGATGCAAAAATCCTCAATAAAGTTCTTGCTAACCGAATCCAAGAACACATCAAAACAATCATCCATCCTGACCAAGTAGGTTTCATCCCAGGGATGCAGGGATGGTTCAATACACGGAAATCCATCAACGTAATCCAGTATATAAACAAACTCAAAGACAAAAACCACATGGTCATCTCGTTAGATGCGGAAAAAGCATTTGACAAGATCCAACACCCATTCATGATAAAAGTCTTGGAAAGATCAGGAATTCAAGGCCCATACCTAAACATGATAAAAGCAATCTACAGCAAACCAGTAGCCAACATCAAAGTAAATGGTGAGAAGCTTGAAGCAATCCCTCTAAAATCAGGGACTAGACAAGGCTGTCCACTTTCTCCATACCTATTCAACATTGTACTTGAAGTCCTAGCCAGAGCAATTCGACAACAAAAGGAGATCAAAGGGATACAAATTGGAAAAGATGAAGTCAAAATATCACTTTTTGCAGATGATATGATAGTATATATAAGTGACCCTAAAAATTCCACCAGAGAACTCCTAAGCCTGATAAACAGCTTCGGTGAAGTAGCTGGATATAAAATTAACTCAAACAAATCAATGACCTTTCTCTACACAAAGAATAAACAGGCTGAGAAAGAAATTAGGGAAACAACACCCTTCTCAATAGTCACAAATAATATAAAATATCTTGGCGTGACTCTAACTAAGGAAGTGAAAGATCTGTATAATAAAAACTTCAAGTCTCTGAAGAAAGAAATTCTAGAAGATCTCAGAAGATGGAAAGATCTCCCATGCTCATGGATTGGCAGGATCAACATTGTAAAAATGGCTATCTTGCCAAAAGCAATCTACAGATTCAATGCAATCCCCATCAAAATTCCAAATCAATTCTTCAACGAATTAGAAAGTGCAATCTGCAAATTCATCTGGAATAACAAAAAACCTAGGATAGCAAAAACTCTTCTCAAGGATAAAAGAACCTCTGGTGGAATCACCATGCCGGACCTAAAGCTCTACTACAGAGCAATTGTGATAAAAACTGCATGGTACTGGTATAGTGACAGACAAATAGACCAATGGAATAGAATTGAAGACCCAGAAATGAACCCACACACCTACGGTCACTTGATCTTCGACAAGGGAGCTAAAAACATCCAGTGGAAGAAAGACAGCATTTTCAACAAATGGTGCTGGCACAACTGGTTGTTAACATGTAGAAGAATGCGAATCGATCCATTCCTATCTCCTTGTACTAAGGTCAAGTCTAAGTGGATCAAGGAACTTCACATAAAACCAGAGACACTGAAACTTATAGAGGAGAAAGTGGGGAAAAGCCTTGAAGATATGGGCACAGGGGAAAAATTCCTGAATAGAACAGTAATGGCTTGTGCTGTAAGATCGAGAATTGACAAGTGGGACCTCATGAAACTGCAAAGCTTCTGCAAGGCTAAAGACACCATCAATAAGACAAAAAAACCACCAACAGATTGGGAAAGGATCTTCACCTATCCTAAATCAGATAAGGGACTAATATCCAATATATATAAAGAACTCAAGAAGGTGGACTCCAGAAAGTCAAATAACCCCATTAAAAAAATGGGGCTCAGAACTGAACAAAGAATTCTCACCTGAGGAATACCAAATGGCAGAGAAGCACCTGAAAAAATGTTCAACAACCTTAATCATCAGGGAAATGCAAATCAAAACAACCCTGAGATTCCACCTCACACCAGTCAGAATGGCTAAGATCAAAAATTCAGGTGACAGCAGATGCTGGCGAGGATGTGGAGAAAGAGGAACACTCCTCCATTGTTGGTGGGATTGCAAGCTTGTACAACCACTCTGGAAATCAGTCTGGCGGTTCCTCAGAAAATTGGACATAGTACTACCGGAGGATCCAGCAATACCTCTCCTGGGCATATATCCAGAAGATGTCCCAACCGGTAAAAAGGACACATGCTCCACTATGTTCATAGCAGCCCTATTTATAATAGCCAGAATCTGGAAAGAACCCAGATGTCCCTCAACAGAGGAATGGATACAGAAATTATGGTACATTTACACAATGGAGTACTACTCAGCTATTAAAAAGAATGAATTTATGAAATTCCTAGCCAAATGGATGGACCTGGAGGGCATCATCTTGAGTGAAGTAACACAATCACAAAAGAACTCACACAATATGTATTCACTGATAAGTGGATATTAGCCCAAAACTTAGGATACCCAAGATATAAGATACAATTTGCTAAACGCATGAAACTCAAGAAGAATGAAGACCAAAGTGTGGACACTGTGCCCCTTCTTAGAATTGGGAACAAAACACCCAGGGAAGGAGTTACAGAGACAAAGTTCGTAGCTGTGATGAAAGGATGGACCATTTAGAGACTGCCGTATCCAGGGATCCATCCCATAATCAGCTTCTAAACGCTGACACCATTGCATACACTAGCAAGATTTTGCTGAAAGGACCCAAATATAGCTGTCTCTTGTGAGACGATGCCGGGGCCTAGCAAACACAGGAGTGGATGTTCACAGACAGCTATTGGATGTATCACAGGGCTCCCAATGGAGAAGCTAGAGAAAATACCCAAGGAGCTAAAGGGATCTGCAACCCTATTGTTGGAACAACATGATGTACTAACCAGAACCTCGGAGCTCTTGTCTCTAGCTGCATATGTATCGAAAGATGGCCTAGTCGGCCATCAATGGAAAGAGAGGCCCATTGGACTTGCAAACTTTATATGCCCCAATATAGGGGAATGCCAGGGCCAAAAGAATGGGAATGGGTGGGTAGGGAAGTGGGGGGCGCTATGGGGGACTTTTGGGATAGCATTGGAAATGTAATTGAGGAAAATATGTAATAAAAATATTAAAAATTAAAAAAAAAGAACAAGGACATCATGAAACTTGCAAGCACATGAAAAGAACTAGAAAAGTAATCCAGACTCAAACCGACATGCATGTATGAATTCACTCACAAGTAAACATTAACCATAAAGTACTGGTTATCCATGCTATATTCCACAGACCCAAAGAAGCTATCTGAAGTGAGCATGGTTGAATCTCACTCAGAAGGCAGAATAAAACAGTCATAGGAGAGAGATGTAGAGAAGGAAGTTGTTGGAAAGCAGGACTGGAAATGGGAAAGGGGAAAGGTTAGGAACAGGTGTGGTAAGAGACAGGAGAGAGGGCCATAGATTTAGGAAATCTGCAGCTGGCAGGGATGGGGTTGGTTATGGGTGTGGGTTTGGGGAGGAGGGAAGTAGAGGAATCTTCAGCATGTGAAGGAGACCATAGATATAAAAGGCACCCAGGAGTGTATGGGGGTAACATGACTGAGACTCATAGCAGTGGGATGTGGAATGTGAATCGGCCACTTCCTGCAGCCAGGATTGACAGCCAGTGGAAATTTAAGGACACCACCTGAACCATAAAACTTTCTACCCAAAATTTGTCTTGTAACAAGAAATGCAGGCACAGGGGATGGAGATGGCTCAGCGGTTAAGAGCACTGACTGTACTTCTGAAGGCCCTGAGTTCAAATCCCAGCAATGACATGGTGACTCACAACCAATGGTAATGAGATCTGATGCACTCTTCTGGTGTCTCAAAAGAGCTACAGCATACTAACAATTAATAAATAAATAAATCTTAAGAAAGAAGGAAAGACATAAAAGAAAAGAAGAGAAGAGAAGAGAAGAGAAGAGAAGAGAAGAGAAGAGAAGAGAAGAGAAGAGAAGAGAAGAGAAGAGAAGAGAAGAGAAGAGAAGGAAATGCAGGCACAAAGATGGAACAGACACTAAGGGAAGAGCCAAACTATATCTTACCCAACTTGAGACTCAGCCCATGGACAAGCATCAACACTAATATTACTTGGAATACTTTTGATTTATTTATTTATTTCATTTTACTCTTTTTTATTTTTTAGATATTTTCTTCATTTACATTTCAAATGCTATCCCAAAAGTCTCCTATATCCTCCTCCCACCCTGCTCCCCTACCCAGTCACTCCCACTTCTTGGCCCTGGCTATCCCCTGTACTGGGACATATAAAGTTTTCTAGATCAAGGGGCCTCTCTTCCTAATGATACCTTAGTGAGGACTCCTAGTAATGGAGAATACAGAGACTGAACTGGCCATCTATTGTGACCAGGCAGGGCTTCAGTAGGAGGGGACTGGGCTATACTCAGTTGAATTGTTGGCCAAGAAGATCCCATGGGGATCCCTAAACAATGCAGATGAATGCTAGGACAGAAGGTTATTCTCTGAAAACAGACAACAGAGCCATTGCTGAGGACAACATCCACATAGTTCACAGAATACAGACATGTTTGCAGGCTTGGAGACTACACTCAAGTGTTCTAGTCTCTTTGGGATGAAAAGACAGTCTACAGGCTATAGGAAGAGAATCCTGGACATCAACCCACCTAAAAAACCCTTCATGTAAAATCTGTCCTGCCTGCAAGATGTGCAGGGGCATGGTGGCATCCACCTCTTTGGAGTCAGGAATCAATGATTGCTTTAATGTGAAGCCCATACCAGAAGAGGAAACTCAAGACTTATACAACCTGGATGGCCAAAAATTTCACACAGACCAAAATGGCAAAAATGGGGTTTGCATGGGTGTCTACCAAGTCCTCTGCTGGTATGTTATGGCTGTTAGCTTGGTGCTTGTGTGGGAATCCTAACAGTGAGAAAAGATGTAGCTCTGACTCCCTCAACTGCTCTTGAAACTCTTTTCTTCCTATTGAGTTGCCTTGTCCAGACTCAGTATGAGGTCTATTGCCTTTTGTTTTGCATCTTGTTTGGTCTTATTAGGCTCTCTACTCTTGGAGGTTTGTTCTTTTCTGAAGAGAAAATGGAGCAGGGAGAGTGGATCTGGGGAAGAGGGAAGGTAGGATAGACTTATGAGGATTACAGGGAGGAAAAACAGTGGTCAGTATACATTGTATGAGAGAATGTATTCCAATTTAAAAACACTAATTCAATTTTTCCTAATTGTAAATGCCAAGGAGGGAAGCAATAATGAACAAAGGGAAGCAAAATAGGGGAGACCTGGAAGGAATGACTTTGACAGATACAGTTCTCACTCTGTCTCTTCAGAAGGTGCGCATCACACAGGAGGTTATGGCAAGCTCATTCTTGGAGCCTGTCTACATCTGTTAATCAGAAGTTTTGCTGTCAGCAATGTGAAGGAAACAAGCCCAGGTCACTTTCTTGTATTAGTTTCACGACTTTGGGTTGCAGAATTACAGAGTACCCTGCTCATTTCATTCCAAAAGAGTAGCCTTGCTTCTCTTTAAGGAACACTAATATTTAAACAAGTATAAAACAATTGAACTACATATGTAATGTCATACAGTATTTGTATGTAAATTTTATATTATATTACACATATACAAACTGATATGTAAAAATGCTAAATGTCTAAACATGGTCTCCAAAGCAAGAATCAAATTGTCACCATCTCAGTTTGGCTTTTTTGATCATAAAAAAAAAAAAAAAAAACAAAGATGAGACACTTTTTACTATTACATTTTTATTCAACTATATTTTACTGTCATTCTTTAAATACAAACAAAACAAGTCAGTCTGTTTCTTAATGCCATTTTTGCTTTTTCATGCAATATGATTCATTGGCTTAAAGCTCTGAGATGATCCAAATAAAGCAACTGTCTGCATTTTAATATATCTTATAATAGCACATTTGCTTATAATCTCTGAAACAACTCTTGCTACAAAACAAACAAACAAACAAACAAACCAATCACATACCAATTAAAAAAATGTTATAACAACCTTTGAAGGTGATTTTTCCAGCTACATTTTGTGTTCTCTCAGCCCTTCGTTTTCTATTGCTACCAGTATTGTAGACAAGATGGCTGAAACTCTCATGCTCATCTGCCAAATGAGAGTGCATTAAAGATTAAAATCACGGGAGAAAGAATTGGGCAGATTGACAGTGCCTAAGCTGTCAATGACATGCTGTTGTGTAATGGATACAGCACTGACTGTGAGAGTATAATCCTTTATAAGTATACAATCCTTTAACTCGTGCTATTGTCTTTGTTCTTTCAGCTCAGTGTCCTCCTGAGGCACCCAGCTTGTCACCTACTAATGAGAACTTAGGTTATTTTATAATTTAGGCAACCACGAATCTAACTGAAACAAGCAGAAGAATTCTGGTTCTTCTTTAAATTAATTCCAAGTGCCTGGAAAATATGCTGGGGAGATTTCTGGGATTCATAGCAATTCTGTCATTTTATGAGAATCCTGTATACAGTAGAGCACATAAACCTGATAGAATAAGAATGCATAGAGAACATGGTTTCCTGGCTGTTTGTGGTAGGTAATGATGTTGTATGGATGTAGGTAATATGCCCAAATGCATCAGATACATACACTAAATATGTGCAATTTTACCTCAAGTACAACACCTATCCACCTACCCAACACCATGCACACCTAGGAAACGTCTGCAATTCAGAAACTCCTTTTGTACCCTGAAATTGAATTTCTCTGAATCATGCCAAGCAAAATGCATGGTGTTAGTGGAAAGGTACAAAGATTCTGATCAAGTGTTACCAAAGGACAATCCCCATCACCTCCTTTATACTACTTCCAAAACTATTTATAAAAATTATCACATAAAACTGAATGACAAATGAATTCAAAATGTCTAGAAACCAGACTTCAGTTTTCCAATCTGTCTTCCTACTGCACACCAAATGCAATGCTTGTGTGTGCACACTGGAAAGTGATATCATAAGCACCAGGGCTTCCCACTGCCAGGGCTTCAGTGTCTTCCTGTCACATCTCATCCCATCCCCCCTTTCACCCACTCATCCAACGAATTCACACTCAGGTAGCATAAGAGGCCAAGGGCCTCTGCCCAAATCACCACATGGACCAATTGAATCACAGGCCAACTCAGTCCAAGCAGATAAGACTTAGCAGACATGCTCCTCCTGGTCTGGAAGAGTGGCCCCCTTACTCTTCATATCATGGCTTGTGGTCTTCCCTACTGCTCTCTACAGCTACATCTGGACAATCCTGGAAAAAACCTGCAAGCTACATCTCACTGTTGAGCAGGCTTTATGGTACAATATTGTTCAGGGACTAGACATATGTATTAGAGCACACCAAGTATTATTCATACCTTTCTCTCAGATTGTACACTTTCAGACAAAAATATAACAATCCTGGTATGCACAGCGATACCAGTTTGTACAAATCTTCCGTGTTGGTTGAACTACTGTAACTACAGAAATTGGGTTTCTAGAAATAAATTCAGTTTCACATGCAGATTCTTGATTGCCCTCGTCTGTGAATTTCCCAAATGGTCAGTTTGGACATTTACTGATCATCTAAAATTGATTACCTGAGTGAGTACTCATCGCTAAAGCCAATTACTGTCAAAACAGGAAAGCTCTCATTTTCTTCCCTCTACAGCCTTTTTGTGGTGTGACTATACCACCTTCAGAGCTGGCCAATGAACTCGATTGTTACATGGGTCCTTCTTTATCTGTAATTCCCATAAAAAAGTCTTGGAGGTTAGAGGACACTCATTTTCCTTCACAGTGAGTAATAGGGCCCAGCCTGAAAGGAGGTCTTGAAGGCACAGTGCAGCAGAGCAAGGATTAGGTTTTCAAAGCAATTCTTAACTACATATAACGACCAAGGTTTCAGCTACAGAAGACATTGCTCTAAACAGAAACAAATATGAAAGCCTCTGAACAAAAGAAATGAAATTCTTAATGATGAGGAAACTTTGGAGAATAGAAACGAACAAGAGATTAGAGCAGTGATACATACAGAAAATGAAATTCAAAAAGTAATACCAACAACTGACCTTTTAAAAAGATAAATAAATATATTTGAAGAAAACAGATACATATACTACCTTTATAAAAGAGCAGACATACCTGGTAGAGAGAATGGCATTAATAAGACAGTGTGTGACCTTGTCCCTTTGTGCAATGTTACTGCTGACAAACACAGCACAGCCAATCCTTTATGTCTCAAATATCTGAGTTGACTTAACTATATCAGTGAGCATTCCACATATCTCCACAAGGCAGTCTCCTAATCAATAATTCAATATTCACTGGCTCAAGCTAACATACCCAAATTGTACACCCCTGCAATCTGGTCTGTTTTTCTTCACATACATGAATTAATACATGCTGGGAAATTACACACTCACTCACCCTGCTTGTATCAGGTCTTTCTTCATAATGGTGCCCCCTGCAGCTGACTCCCTTAAACTTTAATCTGTGATGCAGCTACTGCCTATCCTATTTCACTGTGAGGTGTACACAGGAACCTGTTCTCCATGCTCTGGTCTGAAGGCAGAAGCCGTGCTCCACATGCACGTCCTTTTCCTGTTGCTGCAATGGACAGTTCACTCCATGACTCCAATGGGTAATTTTAAAACTCTGTTGGGGTACAGCCTTTTAACTAAAGAATTTAGGAAGTTTAATCAAGAGGCAAGCAAGGTCATTTCCATGGGGACCTACAGACTGGCAGCAAGGTGACCTGAGTCAACAAAGCTTTTCTTGGAAAATACAGTTTTCTTGGATGATACAGTTGTCTTAGACTTAACATTCCTTCCCAGGGAGAAATCACTCTACACACAATTAAAGATTACTTTTTTAAAAAAATCTCTATAATGATAGCACAAATTCAGCTCTGTCTAATTCTCTTTTAGGATCAGGCTTCATGTTATACTTTGGACAGTTTAAATAGGGACAGTAGACAGCAAGTCTAGCCAATGAGTTAGATGGGAGATTTTTACAGCAAAGATATTCCAGAAACTATTTCTTAATTACACCAGTGCCCTAATACAAAGGGTGATTCTTAATGACAGGGCCCTAAGACCAAGGTCCCAGAGGATGAAAAAGCCAAAAAGTAGAAGGTAGAATGTATCAAAGTGGGCTAGAGAGATGGCTATGTGGTTAAGAGTGCCGACTGCTCTTCCAGAGGTGCAGAGTTCCATGTCCAGCAACCATATAGTGGCTCACAGTCATCTGTAATGGGATCTGATGCCCTCTTCTGGTGTGTCTGATGAGGGCAATGGTGTGTGTGCGTGTGTGTGTATACACATAGTCTTTTGCTTGTTTGTTTGTTTGTTTTGTTGTTGTTGTTTTTGTTTTTTGAGACAGGGTTTCTCTGTATAGCCCTGGCTGTCCTGGAACACACTTTGTAGACCAGGCTGGCCTCAAACGCAGAAATCTGACTGCCTCTGCTTCCCAAATGCTGGGATTAAAAGGCGTGCACCACCACGCCTGGCTTACACATAGTCTTTAAAAAGAAAAAGAATGTATAAAAGTTGTGGTGCGGAGGTCTTGCAGAAGCCATGTCTTGTGCTAAGTAAAGCTCTTAAGAATAGCAGCTTGTATTCTACCTACAGAAGGAAAATGGAAATAAATGGGAGACCTCTAAGAAGCCACCAGTAACTATCACAAAATAGGACAAACTTGGGAGGAGTCTCATAAACTATGCTGCACAAGGAGAATACACCTTATATCAAGAACATTACTGACCAAGTCTACAGTGACCTTAGGACTGATAAACATAGCCCAATACAGCAGAAAGAGTTGAGTTCTGAGGATATAAATTGTCATGAAGGCCCTCATCCCAGAACATTACCAGATGTCCCAAGGACATTCCAGGCTTTAGAAAGGGAGCTCTATTTTATTCTCAATACATTGTAGCCATAGGAAGAGCTCTAAAGACCTGGGCCCCAGGCTGTTATTGGCTCTGCCAAGTACGTGCCTGGGTTTGAGAAGGAGCTATGTCAGTCTCCATACATGAGGGCCTCATGGAAAGAAGACTTGCTTGATAAGGCTAGCCCTCCATACAACAGTGTTTCTTTCTTCTCTCTCTCTCTCTCTCTCTCTCTCTCTCTCTCTCTCTCTCTCTCTCTCTCTCTCTCTCTCTCCCCCCCCTCTCTCTCTCTGTTTAGTTATTTACATTCTAACTGTTGCCCATGATCTGGTTCCTCCTCCCAAGGTTCTTTACCCTCCTCCCCCTTCCCTTTGAGACCTTGCTCCATCACCCCATCTCCACTCCTCTCTCCTCACCTTCCTCATTCTTCTTCCCGGGGGCATCAAGTCTACAAGATTAGGTGTAGAGTCTCCTAACTCAGTACAGATAATGCAGTCCTCTGCTACATATGTTCCTGGGACCATGGACCAGCCCATGTATTCCCTCTTTTTTGAAAAAATATTTATTTATTATATGTAAGTACACTGTAGCTGTCTTCAGATACTCCAGGAGAGAGTATCAGATTTCATTATGGATGGTTGTGAGCCACCATGTGGTTGCTGGGATTTGAACAAAGGACCTTTGTAAGAGCAGTCCCGCTCTTAACCACTGAGCCATCTCACCAGCCCCCCATGTATTCTCTTTGGTTGAAGGCTTGGTCTCTGTGACCTCACAGGGGTCTAGGTTACATGATACTATTGGTCTTCTTAAGGGACTGGTATACCCTACAGCTCCTTCAATCCTTCCCCTAATTCTTCCATAGGGGTCCCTGCCTGGAGTCCATTGGTTGGCTCTAAGTATCTGCATCTGTCTCAGTTGCTGGTAGAGCCTCTCAGAGGACAGCCATGCTCGGCTCCTGTCTGCAAGCACATAGGTGTTTTTCCTTTTCAAATGGATGTCAACCAGTGTAGTCTTTCCCATGTGGCAGAACTATGCTTTTCCCAATTAGAAAATGGGAGCTTTAGGCACACCAGGCATTAATGTTGGTTGTGACTCTGTTAATGATGGATTGAGCAGCTTGTTACAGACCTGCTTTTTGCTTTGAGCATGTGCCAAGTGGCTGGTTGTACATCACAGTTGTGTTCTTTGTTATAGTTTGGAGCCAGCTGTGTAGACAAACCTGATGAGCACACATGTGAATCCTAGCATCCTAGTCTCTAACCGGCCTGCTTAGCATACTAACCTGTGGGGTGTTTTTGACACAATCCTCCATCAGCTAAATGCTACTTACTCTCACTATTTCCTAAGCTTGGTAAAAACCCTTTACGTCATCAATTCTACTCTTCTACATCTCAGCTTAATATGAGAGTGCTACCCCACACATGAGATGCCTTTTAACAGCTCCACAAAATTAACTACAAATGGATCTTATACTAAATGCTAGGGGCAAAACTTATAGAAGATTCAAGAGAAACTAGGGCTCTCCAAGTTTGGCATCCTTCCGGTGATATTTCAACAAACAAGGCCCTAGTCCTAATGTTTTGAGCAGATTCGTCCCCGATAGTGAGGTTATTCATACGTCACCGCCTGATCTAGCAAGTGAGGAGCAAAAGGGACAATACAGGTGGCAACATCTGACTGATGCTTTCCATCCAACCACATGGAGGACCCACCATGCCAGGTCGCACGGTTCAGCCAACTGCACGTATCCATTATAGGTAGTGACCCAGCGCTCAACATGTTTCAAAACCGGAGCTTACTTGAGGTCCCCTCACAGCACCCAACAGCAGTGCTCAAAGCAGGACACAGAGAAACATTCAAGACTGCAAAGCAAAAACAAACTTCTAGCAAGGCTTCCGGAAGAACCCGCCTCATTGTCTGACTGGCAGTTCCGGCCGGAAGCCTTGATTGGCCAGCGAGTCTTACCCCGCCTCTAGTTTAAAGTGTGCTTCCTGTCCGGCCAGTCCTTTTACAGATCTCCGGAGTGGTTTGCGTTCGGGTAGCATTTGTGCAGGTCCTCCTAGATCCTCATCCATCTGCAGCCCTGGAGGAGGACCCATCATTGCAGCTCAGGCTGTTCATCGGCCTGCTCCTCCCCTTTGTGGGCGGTGATCTCGCACTCACCATGTCTCAACTTCGGAGCTCGCTTAAGGTCCCCCACAGCACCCAACAGCAGTACTCAAAGCAGGACAGAAAGGACTATTCACGCCTGCACTCCTAAACAAACGTGCAGCAAGCCACCCGGAAGAACCCTCCTCATTGTCTGACTGGCAGGTCCGCCTGGGGTCCTTGATTGGCCAGTGAGTCTTTCCCCCTCCTCAAGGTTAAATAGAGCTTCCAGTCCTGAGTCAGACCTTTTCCAGATCTCTGGTCTGACTTGCACTCCAGAAGCATTTGTGCCTATCCTCCAAGCCTTGGGAGAAGACACAGCATTTCAGCTCAGGCTGTTCAGCTGCCCGCTCCTTCCCTTTGTGGCAGTGGTCCTGCACTCACCATGACCTACTTCATAGCTTGCTTGAGCTTTCCTCACAGCACTTCCCCTTCTTCCTTCTTCCTGAAATCAAAGTGGATAGCCTTTTACTGAACTGAGAGTGGAGGTATCAATCTGGCCCACCAACGGAAGGATGCCCAGGATACTAACATTAAATAGGCTCTTAGGAAACAAGGGTTTTGTTTTGTGGCTTGATGCTGGGTTCAGGGAAACTGCAGGTCCTTTTCACCAAAAAGGTATGAAACAACCTTGTGAGAAAACCAGGAAAGAGATGACAAACAGTGTAGAGCACTATTATTAGCCAGCACATCTTCTTCAGTGGCAAGGTGGAGACAAACCACAGTTGTATTAGTACAGATAAATGTACCTCATCTCATAGGATGATTTCTCTATGTATGTAGAAAGGGGATTAATAGAATGTCTCACAGACAGTGGTCCTCCTAGTCCAATAATGGCTGAGCACATTCATTGCCCAGGGAAACAAGAAAAATCAAGGATTTGTTGAGTTCACATTGCTTGATATCTCAGCGGATCTTGAGTACTTACCAGAATACTAAAGAAATACGTACTTACTAATGCCAGTTTAATAACAAAACAAAGCGAATGAATGAACAAACAAAACACCTTGCTAAAATATATAGGGAAAGAAGTAGATAATTTGGAAGAACTTACCTGTTTAATGTCCTTTAAAAAAAAAGATTTATTTATTATTATATTTAAGTACACTGTAGCTGTCTTCAGATGCACCAGAATAGGGTGTCAGATCTCATTAAGGTTGGTTGGGAGCCAACATGTGGGTGCTGGGATTCCAACTTAGGACCTTCAGAAGAACAGTCGGTGCTCTTAACCACTGAGCCATCTCTCCAGCCCTCAATGTCCTTTATATGTAGGTTTCAGTGAGAATGTGTAGCCTGGATTAAAGATGGATCTTAAACTCTGAAAAGACCAAGATATAGAAAGGGTTTCTCACTTCAAAAGGTATAATTAAGAAAACTCGCGGGGGGTGGGGGGGTGGAAACCCAAACAATCAAAAGGATGCAGGGTTAGAGTTAGGGGATTATAGGGCTAGGATTAAGATAAGGATTGTTTAGATTATGGATAGAGTGGTTAGGGTTACAGGTTTAGGGTTTGGCTCAGGGTTAGCACAAAGATTTTGCTGTGCTATGTGAAATCACCTCCTGTCTCTTCTCGCATCTGCCTTCCCAGTCCTCTTTTTCATAGTATCAGCATCTTCCTTCCTGCCCCAAGGAAAGTCATAAGGGGGCTATGCAAGAACCCGGAATTCCCTGATGGGAAATAGGTTTACCTTACTCTGGGGCCCAGTTCTCATACAACTGAAACACACTACTTCTTAGATTGTTCTAAATTTCACCTAGGGAATCCTCATAAAATGTAAGCAATCATGGGACTTGGTGTCTTTTTTTGATAATGATATCATAAAACATAGGCCATTTAATTTTCCCAGGTCTTTAGGTAATATAACCACATGGCACAAGATCAAATGGTAGCCACCATTATTCTTGATGGTCCCACCGAGTCAATAGTATCCCTATTACACAAAGAAGAAATATCAGACTTACAAGGTATCCATTTTGCATCTTAATGTTTTGTTTTTTTCTGATTCTGGTAGCTTCTACCTTACAGACTTAATGGCTCCTCAAAAGAACCTAAAAGTTTTCCCAGCCATATGCCTCCAAAACTGGCATACTAACAAAGGAAACAAAGACTTTGATATTCACAGATCCCAACAGACAAGGATAAGTTGCCAAGTACTAGATAGACTGCTGCCAACAAAGCACATTTATGTTATCTTGTGCCTGGTCTCACTCTTAGCTGTTTCTGCCTGGTGAGTCCAGGCTGCTTTTCCTCTGAGATAAAATGCCTTTCAGCACTCTTCTGCTCTAAACTGATTGGTTTTGTTCACTCAAACTAACAATATGTTTACTAAAGGTCTCTATGTGAAATTTTCATTTGACAGTGAGAATTATGGAAATAGAATCCCAACAAGCAATAAACATAAGCTCCTGGCTTATTAAATTTGCATCTCCATTACTTATGTATAGACTCTGTACACATGGGATCATGGTTTGTTATTCACATCATGTACTTCATAGCAAATGGATTACAAGTAAATTAAACTTGTTAACTTGGCCCTAGTTCATTTTGTTTCTAATGAAATTAAACTTAAAAATTTACCCCCTTCAGGTCAGCACCAGCACCAGATCACCTTGGGTGCGGAGTCAGCAGACACCCCCAAGGTCCCTAGAGGACTCTCCACGTGATCTTAGGACCAATGGTGAGTGGAACACAACTTCTGGTCTAATCCAATCACATGGGACCTGAGACAGCATTAGGGAAGCAGAAAACCCGACCTGACCAGGGTCACAAGTCCCTACCGGTCGGCGCCAGTACCTGGTTACCTTGGTCGTGGAGTCGTCAGACACCCCCAAGGTCTCTAGAGGACAGCTTCTGAGGCAGACTCTGTTTCAGGCTCCAGACATCCGGGCATCTTCCCTGCCAGAGGAGAGGTTTCTGCTCTGCCCGGGAGGGCTTTGCCAGAGCACCTGCGGGAGCTATCTTGGTTCCCGGATCCCTCTGATACTAGTCAGTGAAGGTGAGAGTGTGGACTACAGAAGCTAACAGCTTCTGGGACAGGCCCTGTTTCGGGCTATCATTTTCTGCCAGGAGGCAGGACCGAACGCCAGATATCTGTTCACCTTCCCTGCAAGAGGAGAGCTTGCCTGCAGAGAGTGCTCTGACCACTGAAACTCAGGAGAGAGCTAGTCTTCTAAGTCTGCTGATAGAGGCTAACATAATCACCTGAGGAACAAGCTCTAACCAGAGACAACTACAACAACTAACTCCAGAGATTACCAGATGGCAAAAGGCAAATGTAAGAATCTTACTAACAGAAACCAAGACCACTCACCATCATCTGAACGCAGCACTCCCAGCTCAGGCAGTCCTGGGCAACCAAACACACCCAAAAAGCTAGACCCAGATTTAAAAGCATGTCTCATGATGATGGTAGAGGACATCAAAAAGGAATTTAATAACTCACTTAAAGAATTACAGGAGAACACTGCTAAAGAGTTACAAGTCCTTAAAGAAAAACAGGAAAACACATCCAAACAGGTGATGGAAATGAACAAAATAATACTAGACCTTAAAAGGGAAGTAGACACAATAAAGAAAACCCAAAGTGAGGCAACGCTGGAGATAGGAACCTTAGGAAAGAAATCTGGAACCATAGATATGAGCATCAGCAACAGAATACAAAAGATGGAAGAGAGAATCTCAGGTGCAGTAGATTCCATAGAGAACATCGGCACAACAATCAAAGAAAATGCAAAATGCAAAAAGATCCTAACTCAAAACATCCAGGAAATCCAGGACACAATGAGAAGACCAAACCTACGGATAATAGGAGTGGATGAGAATGAAGATTTTTAACTTAAAGGACCAGCAAATATCTTCAACAAATTTATAGAAGAAAACGTCCCATACCTAAAGAAAGAGATGCCCATGAACATACAAGAAGCCTACAGAACTCCAAATAGACTGGACCAGAAAAGAAATTCCTCCTGACACATAATAATCAGAACAACAAGTACACTAAATAAAGATAGATTATTAAAAGCAGTAAGGGAAAAATGTCAAGAAACATATAAAGGCAGGCCTATCAGAATTACACCAGACTTTTCACCAGAGATTATGAAAGCCAGAAGATCCTGAACAGATGTTATACAGACACTAAGAGAACACAAATGCCAGCCCAGGCTAATATACCCAGCCAAACTCTAAATTACCATAGATGGAGAAACCAAAGTATTCCACGAAAAAACCAAATTCATGCATTATCTTTCCACGAATCCAGCTCTTCAAAGGATAATAATAAGAAAAAAAAAATACAAGGACGGAAATCATGCCCTAGAAAAATCAAGAAAGTAATCCTTTAACAAACCTGAAAGAAGACAGCCAAAGAACAGAATGCCAAATCTAACAACAAAATTAATAGGACGCAACAATTACTTTTCCTTAATATCTCTTAATATCAATGGACTCAATTCCCCAATAAAAAGACATAGACTAACAGACTGGCTACACAAACAGGACCCAACATTTTGCTGCATATGGAAACCCATCTCAGGGAAAAAGACAGACACTGCCTCAGAATGAAAGGCTGGAAAGCAATTTTCCAAGCAAATGGTGTGAAGAAACAAGCTGGAGTAGCCATTCTAATATCTAACTTCCAACCCAAAGTTATCAAAAAAGACAAGGAGGGACACTTCATACACATCAAAGGTGAAATCTTCCAAGAGGAGCTCTAAATTCTGAATATCTATGCTCCAAATGCAAGGGCAGCCACATTCATTAAAGAAACTTTAGTAAAGCTCAAAGCACACATTGCACCTCACACAATAATAGTGGGAGACTTCAACACACCACTTTCATCAATGGACAGATCGTGGAAACAGAAACTAAACAGGGACACAGTGAAACTAACAGAAGTTATTAAACAAATGGATTTAACAGATATCTACAGAACATTTTATTCTAAAACAAAAGGATATACCTTCTTCTCAGCACCTCATGTTACCTTCTCCAAAATTGATCATATAATTGGTCACAAGACAGGCCTCAACAGATACAAAAATATTGAAATTGTCCCATGCATCCTATCAGATCACCATGGACTAAGGCTGATTTTCAATAACAACATAAATAATAGAAAGCCAACATTCACATAGAAACTGTACAACACTCTTCTCAATGATACCTTGGTCAAGGAAGGAATAAAGAAAGAAATTAAAGACTTTTAGAGTTTAATGAAAATGAAGCCACAACATACCCAAACTTATGGGACACAATGAAAGCATTTCTAAGAGGAAAACTCATAGCTCTAACTGCCTCCAAAAAGAAACCAGAGAGAGCACACAATAGCAGCTTGACAACACACCTAAAAGCTCTAGAAAAAAAGGAAGCAAATTCACCCAAGAGGAGTAGACGGCAGGAAATAATCAAACTCAGGGGCAAAATCAACCAAGTGGAAACAAGAAGAACTATTCAAAGAATCAACCAAAAGAGGAGCTGGTTCTTTGAGAAAATCAACAAGATAGATAAACCCTGAGCCAGACTCACAAGAGGGCAAACGGACAGCATCCTAATTAACAAAATCAGAAATTAAAAGGGAGACATAACAACAGATCTTGAAGAAATCCAAAACACCATCAGATCCTTCTACAAAAGGCTATACTCGGCCGGGCGTGGTGGCACACACCTTAAATCCCAGCACTTGGGAGGCAGAGGCAGGCGGATTTATGAGTTCAAGGCCAGCCTGGTCTACAAAGAGAGTTCCAGGACAGCCAAGGCTACACAGAGAAACCCTGTCTCAAAAAAAAAAAAAAATGTGACAAAAGGCTATACTCAACAAAACTGGAAAACCTGGATGAAATGGAAAAATTTCTAGACAGATACCAGGTAACAAAGTTAAATCAGGATCAGGTTAATGATCTAAACAGACCTATATCCCCTAAAGAAATAGAAGTAGTCATTAATAGTCTCCCAACCAAAAAAGGCCCAGGACCAGATGGGTTTAGTGCAGAGTTCTATCAGACCTTCAAAAAAAGATCTAATTCCAGTCCTTCACAAACTATTCCACAAAATAGAAGCAGAAGGCACTCTACCCAACTCATTCTATGAAGCCACAATTACTCTGATACCTAAACCATAGAAAGACCCAACAAAGATAGAGAACTTCAGACCAATTTCCCTTCTGAATATCGATACAAAAATTCTCAATAAAATTATCGCTAACCAAATCCAAGAATACATCAAAACAATCATCCATCCTGACCACGTAGGTTTCATTCCAGGGATGCAGGGATGGTTTAATATACGGAAATCCATCAACGTAATCCACTATATAAACAAACTCAAAGACAAAAACCACATGATCATCTTGTTAGATGTGGAGAAAGCATTTGACAAATTGCAACACCCATTCATGATAAAAAGTCTTGGAAAGATCAGGAATTCGAAGCCCATGATAAAAGCAATCTACAGCAAACCAGTAGCCAACATCAAAGTAATTGGTGAGAAGCTGGAAGCAATCCCACTAAAATCAGGGACTAGACAAGGCTGCCCACTCTCTCCCTCCCTATTCAACATAGTACTTGAAGTCCTAGCTGTGATGAGCAGGTGTGGCAGCAGTCCCAAGATGACGTCCGGGACTGCAGCCAAGTCTTATGACTTGCACCTGACTTCCTCATACACCTGAAAATAAACCAAGACCATCGTGAGAACTGCGCAGGTGCACCATGATACAAGATCTGACCATATGACAAGTGATGATTCTGGCCAATGGACTGCTGTTTTGTGGACTGGGCTGATGGGGCATGGTTGGCGCGTTATATAAGGGATTGCAATTGGGGGTGAGAGAGATTCCTGTGGAGAGATTCCTAGAGACTTTTCCTGGAGAGAGATTCCTGCATGCATGTTGAAAGGTTCCTGAATAAACTGCTTTGAGAAGAACTCTGTGTTGTCGCTCTTTTCTGCTGGTTGGAGATAGTAGCGACACCTAACCAGAGCAATTAGACAACAAAAGGAGATCAAGGGGATACAAATTGGAAAAGAAGAAGTAAAAATATCATTTTTTGCAGATGATATGATAGTATATAGAAGTGACCCTAAAAATTCCACCAAAGAACCCCAAAACCTGATAAACAGCTTCATTGAAGTAGCTGGATATAAAATTAACTCAAACAAGTCAATGGTCTTTCTCTGCACAAAGGATAAACAGGCTGAGAGAGAAATTAGGTAAACATCACCCTTCTCAATAGTCACAAATAATATAAAATACCTTGGTGTGACTCTAACTAAGGAAGTGAAAGATCTGTTTGATAAGAACTTCAAGTCTCTGAAGAAAGAAATTAAAGAAGATCTCAGAAGATGGAAAGCTCTCCCATGCTCATGGATGGGCAGTATCAATATAGTAAAAATGGCTATCTTGCCAAAAGCAATCTACAGATTCAATGCAATCCCCATCAAAATTCCAACTAAATTCTTCAATGAATTAGAAAGGGCAATCTGCAAATTCATCTGTAATAACAAAAAACCTAAGATAGCAAAAACTCTTCTCAATGATAAAAGAACCTCTGATGGAATCACCATGCCTGACCTAAAGCTTTACTACAGAGCAATTGTGATAAAAACTGCATGGTACTGGTACAGCAACAGATAGGTAGACCAATGGAATAGAATTGAAGTGTTGCCTCTTTGACTGTCCAAGAGAGAATGCTTGCTAATGTTGGAAGTTGGGAGAAGAGGCGGGCAGGAAGTGATGATCTTCACAATCCACAAGGAGACATAGTCAGGAGAGAGATTAGGCTGCCTCTGGTGTTTAGTACAATGCTAGGGGAAACTGTGAAAATTGCATCTGGAATAACAAACAGTGTGTTAGATCTATGGAAAGCCTACCTTGTCTCCTGGCAGGTATGGCATGTGGTTGAACAGGGAGTGTCTGCCCAAGTCGGGGCTATGTCACAGGGATGAGGCAGGAAAGGAAGGATTGTGTGTGGTATCCATAGGAGACATGCACAGGGGGAGAGGAAACCTCCACTGATATTCTGTTCCAGTGGTAAGGGCACCTGATATTAGTATCTACAGTAACAGGTAGTGGGGAAGGTCTTTGGACAGAGTACCTAGTCTATTTGCAGGCATGACCTGTGGTTGAACAGGAGTATCTCTCAATAATAAAAGGCTCAGACACAAGGATGAGTTTGTAAAGCTCAACCAACTCCATTTCTGAGAGTGCACAAAGTCCACTTGAGCAAACATCCTATGACAACCCACACTTACCAACAGTCAGTCTAGTACAACATCAGGGGCAAGCTACATATAGTTAACTAAGACATCCTTCGGAAAAAAAAATTAGCTTACCTATCAATGTTGTCAGATGGTTTTTACCTCCTTGTTTGGTTCCTGTAGATATGCCAGACATACAGTTTTTAAAATATTAAGTAGCTGACTTGCCTGGAAATTCCCCAATCCTGCAGTAACTACAATAAATACACAGGACCCTAGACTCAATTCCTTGATTTGGACTAGATGTGAAGTTGAGTGGTGAGAGTCCTTGTTACTATGTGGGAAGCCATTGCAGAGTGGCAGTTACAGAGTGGCAGTTGCAGAGTGGCAGTTGCAGAGTGGCAGTTGCAGAGTGGCAGTTGGCTACTGCTGGCCACCACACATACATAGGCAGTAAAGGTTTTTTTGCCAAGATGAGGTTTTGAGAATTAACCAAAGTTAACCAATCAGATGAGAGACAAGTTAACCAATCAGATGAGAGACAAGTTAACCAATCAGATGAGAGACAAGTTAACCAATCAGATGAGAGAGAACGCCTCTCCTAGGCCTCTGGGCTTGGGGTCACTTCACCTCTGCAATCAAGCTCTCCCAATAAACGTGTGTGGAAGTATCCTGTTGCAGCTTTGTTCTTCCTGGCCAGTCGGGCGTGCGCAAGAAGTGGTGCCAAAAACCCGGGAAAAGAAACATCTTCAGGCATGAGCAAAGACCCCCTGCTACAGGGAGGATTCAGAACTGCATCACGGGGAAGGAGCGGTTAATAAAGTGTTCCCGTAAAACAGACTGCTGAGAAGGATCTGGCGTGGATTCAGAACTCTTCAGCTGGGGAACGGTGGTACCGGTAAGTATAAAGAAATTAATGTGAGTCTCTGAGAGGCATGCTCTCCTACGAAATAGATCCGATAATTGTCGCTGGGGTTGTGCTGCTTGCTATCTTTCTTGCCTTGATCTTATGCCATAGCCTTAATTGTCAACGCCCAGAATGTAAAGATACAAAAGATAGTATAAAAAATAAAAAGCAGAAAATTAAGTCAATTTACCCTCCTCTCGAGGACTCTGAGTTGTTAGAATTGTCCAGCTCAGAGGATTCAGAATTATCAGCAGGAGAGGAGGAAGATTTGAAGGAGGCTTCTGCTGAGTATGAGGCAGAAAGATCTGGTCCAATAGGGAGGAGTTTCAGTGCTCCCCCACCTACTCCACCTTATGCAGATAAGAAAGCAATTGGCAATGGTCACTCTTTTTGCACTCCTAGAGGGCTGCGAAAAATATGTCAGGCTTTTCCTGTTTTTCAGGATTATGCTCAACAGCTATATTATGAGCCAATATCGCATAAACAGGTGAAAGAGTTAGCAGAGTCAGTTAGGACCTATGGAGTTAATGCCTCATTTACTCAGTCCCAAATTGATAGACTGGCTCACAATGCCATGACTCCTTTTGATTGGATGAGTGTGGTAAAGGCATGTCTTATGATGGGACAGTATCTAGATTGGAAGTCTATATGGCATGATCTGTGTTTGAGTCAGGCCCGTGCTAATGCTACTGCAGGGCAACCAGCATGGAGCTTTGAAATGCTTACAGGTCAGGGTATATGGACAAACAATCAATTAGCATACCCAGTGCAGGTCTATGATCAAATCATCAGACAGCAGTGAAAGCCTGGAAAGCATTACCTAATCGAGGAGAGGTATCTGGTAACTTGACAAAAATTATTCAGGGAAATAATGAGCCGTTCTCTGAATTTGTGGCTCGCATGATGGAAGCGGCAGGACGCATATTTAGTGATTCTGAGGCCGCAATGCCATTAATTGAACAATTAGTTTACGAGCAATGTACCAAACAATGCAGAAATGCTATCACGCCATGGAAAGCGAAAGGACTACAAGCATGGATGAAAGCCTATAGAGAAATAGGACCCTTTTCAAATGCAGGGCTGGCTGCTGCAGTTTTGATGGCGCAAACAAAAGAAATAACCTGCTATAATTGTGGACAAACAGGTCATATGCAAAAGCAGTGTACAAAGGGTAGAAAGAGTAGGTTTGAAAAGACAGTACCAGGTATTTGCCCAAAATGTGGGAAAGGAAGACATTGGGCAAATGAATGTAGATCAGTCAGAGATATAAAAGGAAGGCCAATACCTCAGTCTAAAGTACAACAGCCAAAAAACAGAATGAGGGACCCCCGTCTCCAGGGCCCCCAAATGTATGGGGCATTTCAGACCACAGTGTCCATGAGGTCACCCAGAGACCGAGGAGAGCCACTCTGGGTTCAGCAGGATTGGACATCTGTGCCACCTCCAAAGTAATTCTTACATCTCAAATGGGGTGCCAACCTATTTCATCAGATTTTAGAGATCTCTTACCAAAGGATACACTGGGCCTACTGTTGGGTAGGTCCTCTTCTGCTTTGAAAGGATTGATGATACATCCTGGAGTTATAGACCAGACTATGAGGGACAAGTTAAGATTATGTGTTCTGCACCCCGAGATATCATAACCATTTCTCCGGGAGATCGCGTTGCTCAATTGCTGATTCTTCCTAGTTTGCATAACATATTCCCTAGTAGCCAGGATTCCCGAGGAGATAAGGGACTTGGTTCTACAGGAATTAATGTGGCATACATATCTATAGATTTGGATAATCGTCCCACTTTACAATTACAAATAGAAGGAAAAACCTTTCAAGGTATAATGGATACAGGAGCAGATAAAAGAATTATAAACACTAATTGGTGGCCTGCTTCTTGGCCTGTTAATCAATCATCACATAGCTTACAAGGATTAGGATATGAGGCTACCCCAACTATAAGTGCAAAAATCCTTACAATGGAAAGATAAAGAAGGAAGGACAGGGCTTTTTCAACCTTATGTACTCCCTTTACCTGTAAACTTATGGGGAAGAGATGTGTTGTCAGCCATGAACTTTATACTGACTAATGATTACTCTCAGAAAAGCAAGGAAATGATGAAAGGAATGGGATATATACCTGGACTAGGTCTTGGAAAAAATTTACAAGGTAGAATTTCACCAGTTAAAGCCACAGAAAAAGCAGATAAGAAAGGGCTGGGTTTTTTCTAGGGGCTGCTGAGGAGCCTTTGCCCATTCCATGGCATACGGAGGATGCGGTGTGGATGCCTCAGTGGCCTTTACCCTCTGAGAAGTTAAAAGCAGCTAAAGAATTAGTACAAGAACAATTAGACCTGGGACATGTGGAACCCACACAATCACCCTGGAATACCCCTATTTTTGTTGTAAAGAAGAAGTCAGGTAAATGGAGATTGTTACATGACCTAAGAGCCATTAATGCACAAATGCAAGTTATGGGTCCTGTACAAAGAGGACTCCCCCTACTCTCGGCTCTACCTAAGGATTGGAGAATTATAGTAGTAGATATTAAAGATTGTTTCTTTTCCATTCCATTGAATAAGAAAGATCAACCTAGATTTGCATTTACCCTGCCTTCTATTAATCATATGGAGCCTGATAAAAGGTATCAATGGCGGGTATTGCCCCAAGGAATGGCAAATAGCCCTACCATATGTCAGTTATACGTAGGAAAAGCTTTGCAACCAGTTAGAGATGGTTTCCCCTCCTTAAAAATGTGTCACTATATGGACAATATTGTGATTTGTGGACCTGAAGAAGAAAGTATACAGCAAGCTTATGGCTTGCTTAATGAAACTTTAAAAAATAATGGCTTGATTGTTGCACCAGAAAAGGTACAGCAGTCTAATGTTAGTCATTTTTTAGGAGCCACTATTACTCTATGGTGTGTCACCCCACAAAAGATTAGTATAAGAAAAGATCATCTAAAGACATTAAATGATTTTCAAAAATTATTAGGAGATATAAATTGGATTAGACCTTATTTAAGGATCCCTACTTCGGAATTAAAACCTTTATTTCAAATTTTAGAAGGAGAATCACATATTACCTCATTGAGACAATTAACACCTGAGGCTTCTGATGTTCTTAGGAAGGTGGAAAGAGCTATCCAAAAAGCACAGTTAGATTGTATAAATGAGCAAGAACCTTTGTACCTATGCATATTAAGAACCATAAATTTGCCAACTGCTGTGTTATGACAAGATGGTCCTTTAGTATGGATACATCCACATATATCCCCTAATAAGACTATAGAGCATTATCCCACTATGGTGGCAAATATGGCCCATAAAGGTATAAAAAGTTCATTACTCACTTTGGAAAAATGCCTGATAGCATAATTGTTCCCTATACTGCCGCACAAATGCAAATGTTATGTGCGACTATAGATAAATGGGCCATTCTTAGATGCAGTTATTCTGGTTTAATTGATAATCATTATCCTAAACAATCTTTATTACATTTTATGCTATTGCATCCAGTGATATTTCCAAAGGTAACGGCTAATACTCCGTTGATATTTATACCAATGGATCCAAAACAGGAATTGAAGTTAGGTGATAAATGAAAAGGCTGTAAGGTTGCAATTTACACCAGGAGCCCCTCAATTAGTAGAATGTTTGGTGGTTTTAGAAGTCTTTAAAAGATTTATTATGCCCATAAATATTATCTCTGATTCTGTTTATGTGGTTAATGCTGTACTAGCATTAGAGACTGCCGGAAATTTTAAGCAGTCTAGTCCAGTATTTGAAATTTTGATGAAAATACAAGATTGTATTTTGATGCGTGAGCACCCCTTTATATTCAACATATTAGAGCACATACATCATTACCTGGACCTATGGTTAAGGGAAATGCAATTGCTGATTAAGCCACCATAGATATGGTTTTCCTATCACAAAGCTCTATAGACAGTGCAAAGAATTTTCATCAACTTTATCATGTCCCTGCTTCTACATTATGACAAAAGTTTAAGCTCACACGAACAGAAGCTCAAGATATTGTCCTACAGTGTGGTAGATGTGTAGAATTTATTAATGTGCCTTCCGTGGGCGTTAATCCTCGCGGATTGCGACCCCTCGATGTTTGGCAAATGGACGTCACACATATCCCAGCTTTTGGGAAATTACAATATGTACATGTGTCCATTGATACCAGTTCTGGTGTCCTACATGCCTCTCCATTGACAGGGGAAAAAGCAGTTCATGTCATATCTCACTGCTTGGAGGCTTGGGCTGCATGGGGCAAGCCCTTAGTGCTAAAGACAGATAATGGTCCTGCATATACTTCTTCTAAATTTAGCCAATTTTGCAAACAAATGCAAGTGAAACATATTACTGGGTTGCCCTATAATCCACAGGGCCAAGGCATCATTGAGAAAGCCCATAGTACTTTGAAACAATATTTGCAAAAACAAAAAGGAGGGATAGAGGCTATGACACCAAAGATGGCTCTATCCCTTACAATATTTACTCTTAATTTTTCAAAATTGGATGATGCTGGAAGATCACCAGCCGAAAGACACGAACAATGGCCTCAATCGCCCAATGAAATGGTCAAATGGAAAAATGTCCTTGATAATAAATGGTATGGCCTAGATCCTATATTAGTTAGATCCCGGGGAGCTATTTGTGTTTTTCCGCAGGGTGAAGAAAATCCACTTTGGGTTCCGATGCAACTGACAAGGACCTTGAAAGATCAAGATGAATCCCAAGATGCTCCTGCTCCTGATGATTGAGACTGGGATAAGTATACCTTTGTGGACCATAGTAAGATCATGGCCAGTACCTTTACCGGTACATTCCAATTCTTCTACATAGCCTTTGTTTTTTGCAAAGGAATGTTTTTTGGATGTGCCTTATGCACGACAAACTCCTCAAGAGCCACAGGTGTATAAGAGTACTAGTTTTCATTTAAATTATACACTATGCTTTGTGCATAATGTGGATAAACCTTTTACACCCTGTATATTTTTTTTTAAGAAAAAGATTATCTCTAACTGGGCAGATCAAATTAATACTGCTGACACTATAAGTCAGATAGCAAAAAAAAAAAAAAAAAAAAAAAAAAAAAGTCTGAGGCATTGCTTACCCTGCAAAGGGCAGATTCTCATATCGCCTCAGGGTTAATGTTAGTGAATCAGAGAATGGATATTTTACAACATAACATGGAACAGATGATGGATGTCATACAAATGAGTTGTGTGGCATTCACTCCTCATGTGTGCACTACTCCCATTAGGTATATTAATGATTTTTTTATTAGAAGTACAGACCTATCAAATTATCTGAAGGGGAACTGGTCGCAGGAGCTGGAAAGGTCGCAGACGAAGCTGCAGATACAGATCCTGAACCTTAATGGAACCAGAGTGGAACCAGTGACCCTTGGAGAATTTACCTCTTGGCTTACCTCTGCAGTTTCTTACTTTAAGGAATGGGTGGGAGTGATTTTGTTTGGTGCTGCCATATGCTGTGGACCGGTGTTCATGCTCTGGTTGGTATGCAAATACAGAACCCAACAAAAATGTGACAAGGTGATTATAACTCAGGCACTTTTAGCTATTGAAAACGGCACCTCCCCTGAAGGTTGGTTATCTATACTCAAGAATTAGTTGGCATCTGAGTTCTCTGCTCTTGCACCCCACGGATTTATGGATCCATAGCACTGGGATGAGAGAGACTCAACGATCATTGATCAGCCCTTGCACATCGCTGAGGTTTCCTCATTGCACGCGATAGGGTGATCATGATTTCCCCACTAATTCATTTTTTGGCTAGCCTCTTTTGTAGAGTTCACCCTAAGTCATTTAGCAGTTACTGTCACACAGCACTGCAGTATCCAGAGACAGGCAACTTTCCTCATGCACAGACCAACCTAAGACACGGGGCCCAGTGGCAATAGGGTTACCCTATGATGGGAAAGGCTGTGACATTAGAGGAACGACCTAAAACAGGAGCCACGGCGGATGGACATAATTGCACAGGCCTAGACCAGCCTCATTTTATTAAAACAAAAAGGGGGAGATGTGGGAAGCCGTTGCAGAGTGGCAGTTACAGAGTGGCAGTTGCAGAGTGGCAGTTGCAGAGTGGCAGTTGGCTACTGCTGGCCACTACACATACATAGGCAGTAAAGGTTTTTTTGCCAAGATGAGGTTTTGAGAATTAACCAAAGTTAAACAATCAGATGAGAGACAAGTTAACCAATCAGATGAGAGACAAGTTAACCAATCAGATGAGAGAGAACGCCTCTCTTAGGCCTATATAAGAGAACGCCTCTCCTAGGCTTCTGGGCTTGTGGTCACTTCGCCTCTACAATCAAGCTCTCCCAATAAATGTGTGGAAGGATCCTGTTGCAGCATCGTTCTTCCTGGCCAGTCGGGCATGCGCAAGATTACTGTATTCACAATAAAGAATTTTGTGGATTGTGGCAGAGGAAGTGGTGGCCGCCCTGTACCCTGAACAACAAAGGGAGAAACTGAGCTCGAGCCTTGGAGGGCTCCTAGCAACGGGCCTGGGCGGGAGTTCCATGGAGACTGGAGAAGCAGACCCGTTTTATCTTCATCCTTGTTCTTCAGCTTCTTCTCCGAGTCCCACGCAACCAGCAGCAGCGCTGCTGCCATGCCCTTTACGACCTCCCCATCTTCCCACGGATATGATTTTGGGTGGTGGGAAGCCAAGTTTCTAAACTACCCCAATGGATGCAGACAGTGATGTTGCATTGGACATTTTAATTACAAATGTAGTCTGTGTTTTTAGAACACGATGCTATTTGAACTTAAGGAAGATTGCTTTGGAGGGAGCAAATGTAATTTATAAGTGTGATGTTGGGAAAGTATTAATGAAGGTTAGAAAACCTAGAATTACAGCTACAGTTTGGTCCTCAGGAAAAATTATTTGCAATGGAGCAACAAGTGAAGAAGAAGCTAAATTTGGTGCCAGACGTTTAGCCCGTAGTCGGCAGAAACTAGGTTTTCAGGTCATCTTCACAGATTGTAAGGTGGTGAATGTTTTGGCAGTGTGTAACATGCCCTTTGAGATCCGTTTGCCAGAATTTACAAAGAACAATAGACCTCATGCCAGCTATGAACCTGAACTTCATCCTGCCGTGTGCTATCCGATAAAGTCTCTAAGAGCTACATTACAGATATTTTCAACAGGAAGTGTCACAGTGACAGGGCCCAATGTAAAGGCTGTGGCGACTGCCGTGAACAGATCTACCTGTTCGTGTTTGAAAGCAGGAAGGAGAATTTATAACTCAAACTTGGTTGGTTAGTCTCCACCTGAGCACCATTTGAGACCTGCTGCACATTGGACTCAAAACACAAGGAAAACTGGACCAATAGTGACCGAGGACAGACTCAGACTCACAGCTACAGTGTAAACTCCAGTCCCTTTGGATTTTACTTCAAAGTTTGCTGTAATATAAAAAGGAAGTTTACAAGACATGACATTGCTGCTTTTACAAAAGGACGTTCTATTTATTTTCGTAGTAATCTCCATGTCCAACAGGCAGAGCTGTCGCAGTGTGCACTTCCCGACAGTTGTTTTATTGATGTCATTATTTTTCCAGTTGGAGCTAATGTGTTTGACTTGTGAATAGTCTTTTACATTTTTGTATGCTGAATTTGGGCACCAAAGAACCTGTAAACGTTATCTTTTTAAGTTGAATGTGCACAAATAAAAGTTTGGAAAAGATCTCTCTTCATATCCATTCTGTAACTTTTATTCACCATTTTTTTCTTTTAAACAACTGTATTCATAATTTTTTAAAAATCTATGCAGGCTTAGACTTTGGATAAAGTGAATGGGCTTCTTTTTGAAGTGAGTTTGTATATATTTGTGTGTATGCTACATGTATATAGTATCTTTTCATGATCTGTTACCAAATATCAATTAGAATTTTCTCCTCCCAGATTGGAAGTAAAAACCATGTATATAAGGTCTAGGCCACAAGGCTCGAAAGCTAGGGGTATTTATGGGGTAAGGGGCTTAGGGGTGTGGAATTCAGCATAGCAACACACTATTGGCTTATTCAAACAGCAGAAAAATTACATATACGTGCAGGGTGTCAGAGTTCTGTGAGTTGTTGACTCAGTTTGGATAGCCCTGTTATGTCCTCACATTCCCCTTCATCTTATGGTCAAGATGTTCCCAGGAATGTTTTAACTACAGAGCATATCCAGGTTTGTTTTTCTTTTTTCTCAGCCCCAGGCACACTCTAGGCTCACAAACAACCAGCAATTTCTGAGTCCTTTATATGACCTACAGGTCTTGAAATTTCATCTTTCTTTCATTGCATCTCAGCTAAGATCACCCCCAAAGACTCCTTGGCGCCCTCCCATGTATGATCTCTGGCATGCCCTAAAGATGCCCATACCCTCTCACCCCTACTAGCTGCAGGTTTTAATTCATTTTCCTGGTCCTTTGGCCCTCCCTTGTCTCTCGCCACACCTGATCTTGACTGCTCCTACTTTCTTTTACTTATCCCCTATCCCATCTAGTTCCCTCTCTTCAATTTGCCTCCTATGAGTTTTTCATTCCCCCTTTCGAGTAAGATTCAACCATGCTCATTTGGGCCTTCCTTCTTGTTTAGCTTCTTTGGGTCTATGGAGTGTAGTGTGGATATTCCTGTATTTATGGTTATTATTCCCTTGTGAGTACACACATGCATGTACTCTTGTGTCTGGGTTACCTCACTCAGGATGATGGTGTCTAGTTGTATCCATTTGCCTGAAAAATTCATGATGTTCTTGTCTTTAATAGCTGAAGAGTATTCCATTTTGTACATGACCCACATTTTTGGTATCCGTATTTCAATGAGGGACGTTTGAATAGTTTCCAGTTTCTAGCTGTTATAAATAAAATGGCTATGAACTTAATGGAGCACATGCCCTTGTGGGTATATGCTTAGAAGGTACCCTAAGTGCAACACTTCCTCCTACTATGTCTTAAACTAAAGGAAGGTGTAGGCAAAGTGTTTCCTAGTCCCAGGAAGGAACTTGAAATGAAACCTGCTGCAACTGTGTTCCAAGACAGGCAAGGTCTATCAACTTAGAAGCCAGACTTGACAGGATCATCCATACAGTGCTGGTTCTGGAAACTGAAAGATGAAAAATTCAAGGTCATGGATTCTTCCTCTATGGTTTCAGTTTAGTACTATTCCAGCCATCTTTTGGCAGAGTCAGAGCCCCTGTGAAGACTCTGTGAGAGTTCATTGCATTGAAGTTGAGAGGATGAAGCTTGAGTTGCATTTTGTGTTTACAAGGTGTTGAAAAACCTATGACATTGAGAAATCTGCCATGGAGAGATGCATACAGGGAGAGGAAGCACCCAAACTGAGAGATGTATGAGAAGTTACAGGAATAGGGCCATCTAAGCCTTTAGAAACTGAAGTCCAAAGTGTTTGAGACAAAGCTTTAGGATTTGGTGTTTGGCCTGCTGTATTTCTGGCCTTGGTCCAATCTTCTCTGCCTATGTACACATTCCATTCTCTTGGAATGGGAAGGGGTATTCTGTGCCATTGTATGTTGGAAACATATAACTTGCTCTCTGATTTTACAAGATGTGGCCTTCAAGATATTGCCTTGAATGTCAGGGGAGACTTTAGACACTTGAACATTTTAGGAGCTCGTACAAACTATTAGGTTCAATGAAGATAGACTGAATGTATTTTCATCACAGGATGAACATGAGCCTATAGTGACCAGGGTCAGAATGGAGTAGAGGGCAAGAGGGAAGCAAGACAGCAAGAAAACAAGAGAGAGGAGGGGGCAAGCAGCCCCCTTTATAGTGGCTCAGGCCTACCTGGCTGTTGCCAGGTAACTGTGGGGAGGAGCATACCTGGCTGTTGGGGTGGAGCTTAGACAGAATGCTAACAGGAAATCCTATAGCCACATTTATGTCAAATCAAACAGTATCAACAATTAAAGCAAAAAGATTCCATGGATTTGAAACAAGAAGCAGTCACTGGCAGGTGAGTGAATAACAAATGAAAAGGAAAGGAAAGAGTATGGCTGCTCCTATGTCTGGTGGGGCAGACATTTTATTATAGATAAAAGGGAGAGCATAGACAGACACAGGGACATCTGGGAAAGTTCTGAGTAGATATGACCCTGAGCCATATAAGGAGAAAGAAGAAGTGAGAGGGAAGAGCCTAGTATTCCAACAAGGGACTAAGGCACATATTTTACATACTGACCCAGACCAGGCCTCCAGGTTCTCCCAGCATCCCTCAGTCCTTACCTAGCATAGCCTGCCCCCTAATCCTGAACTTTCTTGCCCAGACATTTTATCCAGTGGCTTTTCTTTCTTCTCTATCTGTGTACATGCCCTTTCTCATTCAATTCCCCCCCCACCAACCTCCTCCCCAAGGTGACTTCCCTGCCGTAGGGCAATTGTGCGCAGAGCAGTTTCCCAATATTCCAGCATTTTAATATACTCCAATCTAGTTTGATAGCGAAGAAAAAAACCTAAGAGTCAAGATATCAAATAATAAAATGAAAAAGACAAGGTAACTAAAATGGTTGGATCACATAGGAAGGGCAGCTGGGAAGAGGACAGACCAACCTCTGGGTTTAGAGGGAGAATAGGCCAGTCAGGCATACCTTGTAATGGGTAGGAGCTGAGGAATGTCAGGGAGAATCTGAGAGCCAGGTTTGTTTTGAATTGTTAAATAGGCGCCTCAGCCCTTTGTCCTAGTGTTTGAGACTTAGCACTAGAAAAAATGAGAAAGTTGAAATGATTTAATTTTAATCCCCAAAATCATTTTAAATGTTTACAGAGGCTTTATGGACGAGTATTGTTCAGGGTCTAGACATATGTATTAGAGGACACCAAATATTATCCATACCTTTCTCTCAGGTCGTGCATTTTCAGACAAAAAAGCAACAGTCTGTGTTATAAGCAGCCACAGCAGGTTGTCCAGATCTTGGGTGTTGTTTTGGAAGGGTAATAAAAGCCCAATTGTTTCCATTTTGAGGACCAGGCTGTAAGATACCAACTTCAAGAACAGACCATACGTCTTAGAAACTAGCTCTTCAGACACCAGCTCTAGAAGCAGACCATAAAGTCCAGCACAAGATCATAAAACTCTATCCCAAAGAACAGCCTGGGGATAACCACAAAAATGGAGAAATGTCCTATCTCAGAATGGGCTATCTGTAGCCCTATTTCATCACATGGTTCAAAGTTCATGATGTAGGAATGTAGGCCACTGACCCCCTAGAGCCCACCAATGCAATTTTAGATTACCTAATCTTTCTAGAGAGTCTCCTGGTTCATGTGGGGTCATCATTCTAGAGAACGATTAAGTCCTTGAGTATTGTTGTGTTTTTCAGAATAAACATTCTTTGTCTTTGTCTTCTAAGTCTGGGGCCTTCCTTCAGCGATTTTCCAGACCATTACATTTAGTGCATTGGCAGGGAAACGAAGGGGTCCCCGTTGACTTGATAGTAGAGAGGGTTGTTGTTGTTGTTGAGAGCAATTGACTCTCCTAGCAATGGGCTGGAGTCAGGGTGTGTCTGAGTTTGCTGGTGTATCTTGACTTTATCAAGTTCTGAGTAGCCTTTTGTCTTATTCTGTGTGGGGTGATTTCTTTTGTCTTCACAACCTGAAGGCCAATGGAGGTAGGGCAGGCAAGCTGGTAACTTCCTCCTGGCCTTGGGGCTGAGAGGATGCTCTCCAGCTCCCTTCAGATGCAGTTGCAGAGAGCTCCATTCTGACACAGGTTCTGATGGAAGCTATCAGGTTCTTCCCAGCTGGCAGAGCCTGCTCCAGGGATAGGCTGCCTTCTCATCTCTGGACTCCTTTCTGTTGGAGTCAGAGAACACCAGTCCAACACAGGATTTAGTGAAGACTGGCAGGACCCCCTTGTATGGCAGAGCCCATTTTGGGGGCTAGGTTGACATTGGCTTCCTTTTAGTTTCTTTTTTGATGGGCAGAGCCCATTTTGGGGGATAGGCTGCCATCAGCTTCCTTTTGCTTTCTTTTCTGGACCCCCTGTAGGTTTGTTTTCATGTTTCTGTCTTTGTGTTATACTTCTTCATATTTTCTTGAGAACTCCCATGGAGCAGACCACCAGCTGCACCCCACTGGACCTAGTCCAGTCACACTTCAAGGACTTCAAACACCTGGCAGGGAATTTGGACTTGACAGTACTGTTGGGGAGACTGGCCAGTTTTTTGCTGGAAAGAATGGCCTGCTTTTAAAATGGGATGGCTGGAAGGGCACACTTTCCAACTTCCTACTATCTACTTGGTTCAAAGTCTTGTGTATGTAAGTCCTGGGCACCCTGACCAGGTTCCAAACATCATGGTCTGGCAGTATCTGGTGGAGAGCCCCCCAACTAGCTAAAGCCTTTCCTACCAACTATCCCAATGACCTTACAGTTCAAGTTGATGGAGCTCTCAAAGAATCTTAAGCCAGCCATCCTAGTCCCATCGGCATTGTAGGAAAATTCCTTCCTGGCCCCTTGTCATTCTATCCTGGTCCATACCCATCCCTTGCAAATGGCAGATGCTGGTCCAGTTCCTGAGCAAGAGGTTTACATCATTCTAGCCCTCTTCACACAGGAGCCCGCCCTACAAGATAGACAGATTCTACCACTATGGCACCGCCCTTTTGAGCAACTGTCCCTCCCATGCCCACCACCCAAAATAGGCAGGGAAGACAGTACAAGACACACATCCCCTTTTCCACTAGTGATCTATACAAGTGGAATGTGCAGAATCCCAAGTTCAGAGAAACCTGCTACCCTCATAGACATATATTAGACTCTGAATTAATTTTTTTTTTTTGGTTTTTTGAAACAGGGCTTCTCTGTGTAGCCCTGGCTGTACTGATATTCACTCTGTAGACCAGGCTGGCCTCGAACTCTGAAATCCTCCTGCTTCTGCCTCCCAAGTGCTGGGATTAAAGGCGTGCGCCACTCTGAATTACTTTTAAAGAGTTTACTACTCATAGAACAGAAAAAGTTATTCATAGTGAACACTGTCCTTATTCATATAAGGATAATGAGTATGTGCTTTTAAATATCATATATATATATATGTACACATATACATGCATATTTAATATACACATATTTAATATATACATATAATATATGTATGTATATAGATACATACATATATATGTATTTATATATATAAATATATATTTACATATATATTTATATATATAAATACATATATATTTGTATATATGCAAATATATTGTGTATATATTTAATATATACATACATATATAATACATATTTAATATATACATATATATGTATATATTAAACTATTTATGTCTGTATAGTTATGTATATATGTATACATATGCATATATATGTATATATATGTATGTATATATGTATAACTATGCAGACATAAATAGTTTAATAATTTAAAAGATATTCATAACTACTAATGTCTTATAAAAAAAACAGTATAATAATTTAAAGATCCAGCATGGAGCTTCTTTCCTATCTTCTAAATTAGAATGCAACTATCTTCATGCCTTCAGATACACTAAATAAAGTGATCACAGCAGGACTTTTAAAATGATACTAATTCTTTATTAAAAAAAAAAAAAAGACAGGGCTGGAGAGATGGCTCAGCGGTTAAGAGCACTGACTGCTCTTCCGAAGGTCCCGAATTCAATTCCCAGAAACCACATGGTGGCTCACAACCATCAGTAACAAGATCTGGTGCCGTCTTCTGGAGTGTCTGAAGTACAGCTACAGTGTACTTACATAAATATATAATTAAAAAAAGAATTTTTAAAATATATATTTAAAAAAAGAAAAAAAGACGACACGGCTGGCCAGTATTTTTAAAGGGGGAAGAGGTATAACTATTTATGTAATGTGAAATTGTCTCCATACATAATGAGTAAAGCATTTTTATTGTGACTGATTCTAGGATATCCAAGTCTCATAACAAACACCTTGTCAATATTTTATAAGGAAAACTCAGTAATTTCACTGGCATCTTTGGTTGAACTGTGGTAATTTTGAGATGTGGTGCCACTGAGAACTTAGAAAGAGGAGATAAACATTGCTTATTCCCCACCCCTGAATAAATGTTCTCACAGGAGACTGTGGATTTGTTAAACCTATTGTATCTTATGGTATTAGCAAATATAAAATGTTAGAGTGATGTAACATTGAAATAGCTTTAACAAAATAGGCTTTATATGTAGATTATGAAGGAACTTTCCAACACACACAAAGAAAACAACCCTACAAAAAAGCTTGTAAGTTCTGAAGGAATAAGTGAGGCATTTAAGGCACTTTAGAGTATGAGAATTGAAGGAAATACATATGGGAAAAAAATCTGTCTTCAGACAAACATTAATGACAAAGTGGCATTAGTCTAAGCCTAATTCTATACTCTATTCAGTATACATAGAGGATAGTCAACAGATAACAGGGTAAGGGATTAGTGGTTAGGGTTAGGGGTTAGGGATAGACTCAAACACATTCACTGTTGTGTGACAAATGTTATGAAGTATTTGAAAGTGGTATAAAGGCAGTGATGGGGATCATTGTTTAGCAATACTTGATCAGAATATTTTCAATTCTCCACTACCACCATTGATCCTGGCATGATTCTGGGAAATTCAATTTCAGGTGCAACAGGAGTTTCTGAGCTGTAGAAGTTTCCTAGATGTGTATGGGGTTTGTGGGTGGATATGGCAAGTTCTACCTGCTGTGTTGCAAACACTGTGTCAGAGAGCAGATATTAGATTAATCCTCAACAGGGTTTTGTGTGTGTGCTTCAGTGGCGCTGGTGTTGCCTGAAACCTCGAGTGTGCCTGAGGGACTTCAGAGCCCTTGACTACCTTTCTGATCACCTCTGCTCCCAAAGAGAGCTCAAGGACATGGGGCCTCTGCTCGAAAGATAGATTAGTAGTAACTGGAGAGTCAGAAATAGAGAGTTCAGGCGCCACTTTTAATTATTTTTCTAGGAGTCATATACTGAGAGCAAAACTTCTGATTTAACAGATGTAGACAGGGTCCAAGAATGAGCTTGTCATGAACTCCTGTGTGATGCTCACGTTTGAAGACATAGAATTCGAATTATATCTGTCAAAGTGATTGATTCCTTCTTAACCATAGTAAGAAGCTTAACCATAGTAAGTACATTCAAAAGGTTTCTCTCCAGTACGTATTCTTTTGATTTGGTTTGGTTTTTCAAGACAAGGTTTCTCTCTATAGCCCAGGCTGTCCTGGAACTCACTTTGTAGACCAGGCTGGCCGAGAACTCAGAAGTCAGCCTGCATCTTCCTCCCAAGTGCTGGGATTAAAGGCATGCACCACCACTGTCTGGCTCCAGTACATATTCTTTCACGATGATGAAGCCTACAGAATTGTGCAAAGGCTTCACCATATTAAATACACTCCCAAGGTTTCTGTCTTAGTGTTTCCATTGCTAGGAATAGACATCATGAACAAGGCAACTCTCATAAAAGCAAACCTTTAATTGGGGCTGGCTTACAGTTTCAGAGGTTTAGTCCATTTTCATCATAGCAGGAAGCACAGCAGCATGCAGGCAGACATGATGCTGGAGAAGGAGCTGAGAGTTCTGCATTTTGATCCAAAGGCAGCCAGGAAGAAACTGTCTTCCAGGGAGGGAATAGGAGGGTGTTTTGCACTTGGTGGAGCTTCAGAGTCCACCCCCAGAGATATCCACTTTCTCCTACAAGGTCACACCTCTGAATAGAGTCACTCCCTGTTACGAGCATATTCAAACTCCCACATTCCGCTCACTGGCCCCCATAACCATGTTGGAGTACAGGAATGTATGAGGACCATATTTAAACATGCATAATGAAAAGTACATGAGGTCCAACTGCAAAAGTCCCCATCATCTATACCAGTCTCAAATATGTTAAAAGTCCAAAGGTCAAAGTCTCTTCTGAGATTCATTCAATGTAACTGTAATCCCCTAAAAAAGAAAATCTAAAAGCAGATCATATACTTCCAACTTCACAACATGGACTTCATCATTCCTAAATGTCATCCGGAGGAAATAGTGGATCAAAACAAAACCAAAAGCCAGCTTGGAAATCTCCAAACTGCATCTCCATGTCTGATGTTAAAGCATTCTCCAGATCTCCAACTCCTTTCTGCTTTGTTCACTGCAGCACAATTCTTTCTCTTTGGCTGGTTTTCCTGCACAGGTACCCCACAGCTCTTGCATCTCAAAGATCTTGGGGTCTCCAAGGTAACCTCAATGTTACAGTTTCTTGTTCCAATGTCTTGGATCCACACATGATCTTCTGCTATCCTCCAAAGAGATAAGGTCACTTCTCCAGCTCTGCCCTCTATTACTCTAAGCTCTGGTTGACTCCACTCTACTGTGGCTGTTCTTTCTGCTCATCTCATGGGACTGACATCTTCAATATGTTGGGTTCTTCTCCTGCAACTAGGATTCACTAATAGTCTCAGTTATGCTCCCTTTATTGGTCCAAGCCTCAGCTGCTCCTCATGACACCGTCATGCCTTCAAAACCAGTACCACCTGGGTGATTCTTACATGTGACCAAGTTCAGCTTCAACACAAGGTACAATCCTGGCTATCTCTGGAACACAGTTTCTTTGTCCTCTCAGAAATCATTTCCTAGAAGCTTTCATCTCAATGATGCTGGTCTCTTCATCATCACTTCTAATTTCTCAGCTACAGCTAACAAGCTTCCATTTTCCCAGTAGTCCCTTCTATTCTTACCTCTAAAGTCAGAGCCACATGGACAACGCTGCTGAGTTCTGCTGCTTCTGGGCCTGGGACATGGCCTCTTCCATTACATTATCACCAGTTTTCTGTTCTCCAACTCCTTTACTGCCTCAGCTTGGCTGTGCTGGAACTTGCTCTATATATTGACCTTGAACTCAGAGATCTGCAAGGCTCTGTATCCACAGGCCTAGACCTAAGCTTTTCTTCACCTGAAACTTGTTCTGTATCAGGATGGACTTAAATTCAAGATCTGCTTGATGCTCACCTCCTAGGGTTCAAAGGCATGTACCACCATGCCTGGACCTATGCTTTCCATTTTAGATCTTATATTGAAAACCAAGAGTAGTAATCACAATCCATCCATTGTCAATTTGATACATACTTGTATCTCCTTATGTCAATATGTAAACAATAACCAGGTTTCTCTCCGCTGTGTTCTTCTATGCCATTGTAGTTGACTGTGAGTTGCAAATGCTTTACCACATTGATTACATTCATAAGGTTTCTGTGCAGTATATATTCCTTTATGTCTTTGGAGATTAGTCTTACATCCAAAGTCTTTACAACATTGATTGCATTCTAAGGTTTTTTTCTAAAATGTGTTCTTTCATGTCTTTGGAGATGAGTGTGACTTGCAAAAGCTTTACCACATTGATTGCATTCATAAGGTTTCTCTCCAGTATGTGTTCTTTTATGATATTGGAGACTAGTGTGATGTACAAAGGCTTTACCACATTGATTACACTCATAAGGTTTCTCTCCAGTATGTATTCTTTTATGTATATGGAGACTATATTGCCATGCAAAGGCTTTACCACATTGGTCACACTCATAAGGTTTCTCTCCAGTATGTGTTATTTTATGATATTGAAGACTACTGTGTCGTGAAAATGCTTTATCACATTGATTACATTGATAAGGTTTCTCTCCAGTATGTCTTCTTTTATGTTTTTGGAGAGTATTCTTAAGTGCAAAGGCTTTACCACATTGATCACACTCATGAGGTTTCTCTCCAGTATGTGTTCTTTTATGGGTTTGGAGTTGACCCGTTGTTGCAAAAGCTTTACCACATTGATTACAATCATAAGGTTTCTCTCCAGTATGTGTTCTTTTATGGGTTTGGAGATTATTGTGATGTGGAAAGGCTTTACCACACTGATTACATTCATAAGGTTTCTCTCCAGTATGTGTACTTTTATGGTACTGAAGACTATATTGAAATGCAAAGGCTTTACCACATTGATCACATTGATAAGGTTTCTCTCCAGTATGTATTCTTGTATGTTTTTGGAGACTATACTGAACTGCAAAGGCTTTACCACATTGATTGCATTCATAAGGTTTCTCTCCAGTATTTGTTCTTTTATGTATTTGGAGATGATTGTCACTTGCAAAGGCTTTACCACATGGGTTATGTTCATAGGGTTTCTCTCCAATATGAGTTCTTTCATGCCTGTAACAATAATTGGGCCACGTTAAAGGTTCACCATATTCAATCGTTTTAAGAGTTTTATGAATTTCATAATTTGGTCTAATGGTAAAGATGAATCAGATCTTAAGGTTTTATCACTTTGTTTATGTTCATGGAGTTCCCCCTTATTATGGGTTATTTTATACTTTTGAAGAAATCCATCATGGTAAGAGCATTTACTACATGGCTCACATTTATAAAATCCTTTTTGTTTATAAGATTTTTACATGAAGTATTTCACATATGTGAAGAACAATGGAACAACTCAAACCCTTACCACACTGACTGCGTTCATAATTTTTCATATAGTATGAGTCAAACCACATTTGCAAAGTGAGCCATGACAAAGAGAAGAATTGCCAAATACCTAGAATCTTAGATATTTTCTGCACTGGGACTTTGAGTATATTCCCAGTAACCTCAGAAAACCAATTAATTGAAAACTTGTATCATATTCAGATAGTCTACCAAAGGTATAATACTATATATCTTCTCATTGTTTTGAGACAGAAACAGGGAAAGTGCCTCTTTCAATTTTCCTATGTTCACATGGCTTTTATCTATTGTGACACAAGATATATGTATTAAAAGAAGACTAACAATTGAAAAGTTCATTCACAGTTTGACTCTTTGCTCCTCACAGACAGGTAGAATATGGATTAACTTTCTTCATTGCAACAATCTCGACTCTCATACACTGCCCTCTCAATAAACTTAGCAATGTCACTACAGGTATATGAGCATCACCAACTTTACCATGGACTATTTGCTTATTAGAAGGTTTTAGATGGGAGCTGGAAAGATGGCTCAGTGGTTAAGAACACTGACTGCTCTTCCAGAGGTCATGAGTTCGACTACAAGCAACCATATGGTTGCTCAAACCCATTTGTAATGGGATCTGATGCCCTCTTCTGGTGTGTCTGAAGAGAGCTTCAGTGTACTCCTATACATAAATAGTTCTTTAAAAAAAAAGGGGTGGGGTGGGGAGATATGTGAAGTGAGGTATGGAGCATGTACTCTTTAAAGGAAAAAAGGTTTTGGACATATACTTCTAACTTTTTCAATGTGTATACCTTTTGCTATGTGTAAGAGTTATGAGACTAAATAATTGGTAGTTCTACAGCATAGCTTTAATGCAGTTACGAATCAAATAAAGGTATTGGTTAGGTTACTGTTTCCTAGTCTTTTTTTATTATAGGAATGCCTGTAAACACAAATCAGGTAACTGACATTGAGGTACATGGTTCTGTGAAAATATTATAATCTTAGCTACACTTAAAGGACTGATATTTTATACTCTTGCATTTCTTTAGAGCTTCCAGGACATACTAAAATGTCCTCAGAGGCATATTTATATCAGCTTGCACATGAAAATTACCTTTCATGTCTTCTAGAACTTTGACAATGGTCTTCAATATGATGGTCTTCCCAATTGTAGCCTACAACACAGCAACAGAAAATGAATGATTTAGTATTGAAAATTAGGCAAAATTCAAGTTACTGTGAATTTTCACAGTACTGTGAAAGCTACAGTGAACATTCCACGAACCTGATTTATTCAGCTCATTCTTCCCCTTTTGAATTGAAACAGCAGAGGATCTTTGTCCCCTTATTTTGAAAAGCAAGAGGAAATTCATTCTTACCTATAGCAGTGATGTTCTGGTAGGTCTCCAGCATCACCTCTTCATAGAGACTTTTCTGGGAAGGATCCAGCAAATCCCACTCTTCTCCAGTGAAGTTCACACACACATCATCATAAGTCACTGCATCCTAAAATATCCCATAGTGTACAACACAAAGCATAATCCTGACATCACTGTAAAATAAATATGTGCCTCCTTGACAATATATACATATACTTCTGGTGCTTCCTCCACTATTTCCTGACAGAGAAGTTAGAATCTAATCAGCTCTGGGGGGTACTGATTAGTTCATATTGTTGTTCCACCTATAGGGTGGAATACTTGTATACATGCAGACAGGAGTCTACCCAGCATCTGACTGAAACAGATGCAGAGATTCACAAAGATTGGACAACACAGACAAATAAAGAACACCATGAAATTTACAAGAAAATAGATTCAACTAGAAAAAAGTTCCTAAGTGAGGAAACAAGACTCAGAAGAGCAAATATGGTATGCATTGATTTAAAAACAGATATAAATTATTAGGGAAATGATAATCAAACTACCTACCCAGAGAGACTAGGTAAAGAGGAAGGCTACGGAAGAGAAGAATGGATCTTCCTGGAAAGGGAATTAGAATAGATTCTGTGGGTGGACTGACTTTGAAGAGTGAGAGGAAGTCCAATGCAGTGAGAAATGACTAGAATTATGGGGCACTTGAGTATTAGTATAGAAGTTTAGTGTACGGGTAACTTCCTGGAATCTATGAGGGTGACCTTAGAAAGGACTTCTAGTAATGGGGAATACAGAATCTGAACTGGGCATCTTTTATGGTCAGGCAGGGCTTCAGTAGGAGTGGGCTATATTCACTTGAATTGTTGGCCAAGAAGGTCCCATGGGAGCTGGGCATGGTGGTGCATGCCTTTAATCCCTGCACTCGGGAGGTAGAGGCAGGCAGATTTCTGACTTTGAGGCCAGCCTGGTCTACAAAGTGAGTTCCAGGACAGCCAGGGCTATACAGAGAAACACTGTCTCAAAAAAAAAAAAAAAAAAAAAAGAAAGAAAGAAAGAAAGAAAGAAAAGAAAATCCCATGGGGATCCCTAAACAATGCAGATTGATGCAAGGACAGAAGGTTACTCTCTGAAAACAGACAACAGAGCCATTGCTGAGGACAAGTTCCACATAGTTCACAGAATACAGACATGTTTGCAGGCTTGGAGACTGTATTCCAGTGTTCTAGTCTCTTTGGGATGAAAAGACACTCTACAGGCTATAGGAAGAGAATCCTGGACATCAACCTACCTAAAAAACCCTTCATGTAAAATCTGTCCTGCCTACAAGATGTGCAGGGTCATGGTGGCATCCACCTCTTTGGAGTCAGGAATCAATAGTTGCTTCAACGTGAAGCCCAGACCAGGAGAGGAAACTCAAGTCTTACACAACCTGGATGGCCAAAAATTTCACACAGACCAAAATGGCAAACATGGGGTTTGCCTGGGTCTCTACCAAGTCCTCTGCTGGTATGTTATGGCTGTTAGCTTGGTGCTTGTGTGGGAATCCTAACAGTGAGAAAAGATGTAGCTCTGACTCCCTCAACTGCTCTTGAAACTCTTTTCTTCCTATTGAGTTGCCTTGTCCAGACTCAGTATGAGGTCTATTGCCTTTTGTTTTGCATCTTGTTTGGTCTTATTAGGCTCTCTACTCTTGGAGGTTTGTTCTTTTCTGAAGAGAAAATGGAGCAGGGAAAGTGGATCTGGGGAAGAGGGAACGTAGGATAGACTTATGAGGATTATAGGGAGGAAAAACAGTGGTCAGTATACATTGTATGAGAGAATATATTACAATTTAAAAACACTAATTCAATTTTTCCTAATTGTAAATGCAAAGAGGGAAGCAATATTGAACATAGAGAAGCAAAATAGGGGAGACCTGGAAGGAATGACTTTGACAGATACAGTTCTCACTCTGTCTCTTCAGAAGGTGCACATCACTCAGGAGGTTATGGCAAGCTCATTCTCGGACCCTGTCTACATCTGTTAAATCAGAAGTTTTGCTCTCAGCATTGTGATATCTGATCATGCAGGAAACAAGCCCAGGTCAGTTTCTTATCTTGTATTAGTTCTCACGACTTTGCATTGTGGAATTACAGAGTTTCCTGCTCATTTAATTCCAAAAGAGTAGCCTTGTTTCTCTTTAAGGAACACCAATATTTAAACAAGTATAAAACAATTGAACTACATATGTAATGTCATATAGTATTTCTACATTAATTTTATATTATATCACACATATACAAACTGATATGTAAAAATGCTAAATGTCTAAACATGGTCTCCAAAGCAAGAATCAAAGTGTCACCATCTCAGTTGGGCTTTCTTGATCATAAAAAGAAATAAAGATGAGACAATTTTTACTACTACATTTTTATTCAACTATAATTTACTGTCATTCTTTAAATACAAACAAGTCAGTCTGTTTCTTTTTTTTTAAAGATTATTTATTTATTTATTTATTATATCTAAGTACACTGTAGTTATCTTCAGACATTCCAGAGAGGGAGTCAGATCTCGTTACGGATGGTTGTTAGCCACCATGTGGTTGCTGGGATTTGAACTCCAGACCTTCGGAAGAGCAGTCGGGTGCTCTTACCCACTGGGCCATCTCACCAGCCCCCGTCAGTCTGTTTCTTAATGCCATTTTTGCTTTTTCATGAAATATGATTCATTAGCAGAAAGCTCTGAGATGATCCAAATAAATCAACTTTCTGCATTTTAATATATCTTATTAAAGATATAGTAAACACATTTGCTTATCATCTCTGAAACAACTCTTGCTACAAAAACAAAACAAACAAACAAACAAAAAAACAATCACATACAAACTAAAAAATGTTATAACAACCTTTGAAGGTGATTTTTCCAGCTACATTTTGTGTTCTTTCAGCCCTTCGTTTTCTATTGCTACCAGTATTGTAGACAAGATGGCTGAAACTCTCATGCTCACCTGCCAAATGAGAGTGCATGAAAGATTAAAATCACGTGAGAAAGAATTGGGCAGATTGACAGTGCCTAAGCTGTCAATGACATGCTGTTGTGTAATGGATACAGCACTGACTGTGAGAGTATAATACTTTATAAGTATACAATCCTTTAACTAAGTGCTATTGTCTTTGTTCTTTCAGCTCAGTGTCCTCCTGAGGCACCCAGCTTGTCACCTACTAATGAGAACTTAGGTTATTTTATAATTTAGGCCACCACGAATCTAACTGAAACAAGCAGGAATTCTGATTCTTCTTTAAATTAATTCCAAGTGCCTGGAAAATATGCTGGGGAGATTTCTGGGATTCATAGCAATTCTGTCATTTTGTGAGAATTCTATAGACTGCAGACCACATAAACCTGATAGAATAAGAATGCATAGAGAACATGGTTTCCTGGCTGTTTGTGGTAGATAATGATGTTGTATGGATGTAGGTAATATGCCCAAATGCATCAGATACATACACTAAATGTGTGCAATTTTACCTCAAGTACAACACCTATCCACCTACCCAACACCATGCACACCTAGGAAACGTCTGCATCTCAGAAACTCCTTTTTTTTTTTTTAAGGATATAAATTTCAATTTTAATTGGACTTTCATCTGAGAATGGAGTGAGTTTTTAAAACATCAATTTAATATTGTTGGATTTTACCACATTAGCAACAGTGATGGATAAGGATTCTGATTGATGTGAGAACTCACACCAATTCACAAACCAAAATGAACTGAGGCTCAGGTCAGAGAAAGAAGATACAATACTTTGAAATGACCAGGCACCTTTCTTTGTAAACTAAAATCCCAGTCATCATTATATTCTGAGTCTATAGAAAGGTTAGTGCCTGGATTTCTCTGCCAGGTACCCAAATCACATATTCTTTTTTTTTTAATTTTTAATATTTTATTACATATTTTCCTCAATTACATTTCCAATGCTATCCCAAAAGTCCCCCATAGCGCCCCCCACTTCCCTACCCACCCATTCCCATTCTTTTGGCCCTGGCATTCCCCTATATTGGGGCATATAAAGTTTGCAAGTCCAATGGGCCTCTCTTTCCAGTGATGGCCGACAAGGCCATCTTTCGATACATATGCAGCTAGAGACAAGAGCTCCGGGGTACTGGTTAGTTCATCATGTTGTTCCAACTATAGGGTTGCAGATCCCTTTAGCTCCTTGGGTACTTTCTCTAGCTTCTCCGTTGGGAGCCCTGTGATACATCCAATAGCTGACTGTGAGCATCCACTCCTGTGTTTGCTAGGCCCCTGCATAGTCTCACAAGAGACAGCTATATTTGGGTCCTTTCAGCAAAATCTTGCTAGTGTATGCAATGGTGTCCGCGTTTAGAAGCTGATTATGGGATGGATCCCTGGATACGGCAGTCTCTAGATGGTCCATCCTTTCATCACAGCTCCAAACTTTGTCTCTGTAACTCCTTCCATGGGTGTTTTGTTCCCAATTCTAAGAAGGGGCACAGTGTCCACATTTTGGTCTTCATTCTTCTTGAGTTTCATGCATTTAGCAAATTGTATCTTATATCTTGGGTATTCTAAGTTTTGGGCTAATATCCACTTATCAGTGAATACATATTGTGTGAGTTCCTTTGTGATTGTGTTACCTCACTCAAGATGATGCCCTCCAGGTCCATCCATTTGGCTAGGAATTTCATAAATTCATTCTTTTTAATAGCTGAGTAGTACTCCATTGTGTAAATGTACCATAATTTCTGTATCCATTCTTCTGTTGAGGGACATCTGGGTTCTTTCCAGCTTCTGGCTATTATAAATAAGGCTGCTATGAACATAGTGGAGCATGTGTCCTTCTTACCGGTTGGGACATCTTCTGGATATATGCCCAGGAGAGGTATTGCTGGATCCTCCGGTAGTACTATGTCCAATTTTCTGAGGAACCTCCAGACTGATTTCCAGAGTGGTTGTACAAGCTTGCAATCCCACCAACAATGGAGGAGTGTTCCTCTTTCTCCACATCCTCGCCAGCATCTGCTGTCACCTGAATTTTTGATCTTAGCCATTCTGACTGGTGTGAGGTGGAATCTCAGAGTTGTTTTGATTTGCATTTCCCTGATGATTAAGGATGTTGAACATTTTTTCAGGTGCTTCTCTGCCATTCGGTATTCTTCAGGTGAGAATTCTTTGTTCAGTTCTGAGCCCCATTTTTTAATGGGGTTATTTGACTTTCTGGAGTCCACCTTCTTGAGTTCCTTATATATATTGGATATTAGACCCTTATCTGATTTAGGATAGGTGAAGATCCTTTCCCAATCTGTTGGTGGTTTTTTTGTCTTATTGATGGTGTCTTTAGCCTTGCAGAAGCTTTGTGGTTTCATGAGGTCCCACTTGTCAATTCTCGATCTTACAGCACAAGCCATTGCTGTTCTATTCAAGAATTTTTCCCCTGTGCCCATATCTTCAAGGCTTTTCCCCACTTTCTCCTCTATAAGTTTCAGTGTCTCTGGTTTTATGTGAAGTTCCTTGATCCACTTAGACTTGACCTTAGAACAAGGAGATAGGAATGGATCGATTCACATTCTTCTACATGATAACAACCAGTTGTGCCAGCACCATTTGTTGAATATGCTGTCTTTCTTCCACTGGATGGTTTTAGCTCCCTTGTCGAAGATCAAGTGACCGTAGGTGTGTGGGTTCATTTTTGGGTCTTCAATTCTATTCCATTGGTCTATTTGTCTGTCACTATACCAGTACCATGCAGTTTTTATCACAATTGCTCTGTAGTAAAGCTTTAGGTCTGGCATGGTGATTCCACCAGAGGTTCTTTTATCCTTGAGAAGAGTTTTTGCTATCCTAGGTTTTTTGTTATTCCAGATGAATTTGCAGATTGCCCTTTCTAATTCGTTGAAGAATTGAGTTGGAATTTTGATGGGGATTGCATTGAATCTGTAGATTGCTTTTGGCAAGATAGCCATTTTTAAAATGTTGATCCTGCCAATCCATGAGCATGGGAGATCTTTCCATCTTCTGAGATCTTCTATAATTTCTTTCTTCAGAGACTTGAAGTTTTTATTATACAGATCTTTCACTTCCTTAGTTAGAGTCACGCCAAGATATTTAATATTATTTGTGACTATTGAGAAGGGTGTTGTTTCCCTAATTTCTTTCTCAGCCTGTTTATTCTTTGTGTAGAGAAAGGCCATTGATTTGTTTGAGTTAATTTTATATCCAGCTACTTCACCGAAGCTGTTTATCAGGTTTAGGAGTTCTCTGGCGGAATTTTTAGGGTCTTATATATACTATCATATCATGTGCAAAAAGTGATATTATGACTTCATCTTTTCCAATTTGTATCCCTTTGATCTCCTTTTGTTGTCGAATTGCTCTGGCTAGGACTTCAAGTACTATGTTGAATAGGTATGGAGAAAGTGGACAGCCTTGTCTAGTCCCTGATTTTTCAGAAACTCCTTTTGTACCCTGAAACTGAATTTCCCTGAATCATGCCAAGCAAAATGCATGGTGTTAGTGGAAAGGTACAAAGATTCTGATCAAGTGTAACCAAAGGACAATCCCCATCACCTCCTTTATACCACTTCCAAAACTATTTATAAAAATTGTTACATAAAACTGGATGACAAATGAATTAAAAATGTCTAGAAACCAGAGCTTCAGTTTTCCAATCTGTCTTCCTACTGCACACTAAATGCAATGCTTGTGTGTGCATACTGAAAAGTGATATCATAAGCACCAGGGCTTCCCACTGCCAGGGCTTCAGTGTCTTCCTGTCACATCTCATCCCATCCCCCCTTTCACCCTCTCCTCCAGGGAACCCACACTCAGGCAGCATAAGAGGCCAAGGGCCTCTGTGCAAGTCACCACATGGACCAATTGAACCACAGGCTATCTCAGTCCAAGCAGATAAGACTCTTCAGTCATGCTTCTCCTGGTCTGGAACAGTGGCCCCCATACACTTCATGACCTGCTTGTGGTCTCCCCCACTGCTCTCTACACCTGCATCAGGACAATCCTGGAAAGAACCTACAAGCTACCTCCCACTCCTTTTTATCCCTATTGCTCTTCACTGCTAGGCCTGCCCAGAGTCCCTCATTAACATAGACAACCAAGCTGGGCCTCAAGACAGAGGCAGCTCCTGTATTAGAGGATCAGAAATCAAATGACTCAGACAGCTGAGGCTTTCCCAGTTCTACCCTTCCACCCAAGGAACAGACTGAGCACTACTCTGGGAAATTTGATTTAGTAGAACTTTCCAGTCACACAGAGCACTTCCTGTTATTCTTCTAAGACACAGGGTCCTTTGTATGCACATTGCACTCCATACTCAATATCCAGTGGAGCCATCTCTACCTCATAGTTGGGAAGTCCTGTAGCTACACTTCCGTCAAATCTAACAGTAACAACAATTAAAGCAAAACGTGGTATTAATTTGAAAGCAAGAAGTGGTCAGTGGAAGGTGAGTGAAAAAAAAAAAAAAAGAAATGAAAAGGAAAAGAAATGGCTTCTCCTAGTTATGGTGTAGTAGAAATTTTATTATAGATAAAAGGGAGAACATAGCAAGACATAGGGACATCTGGGAAATTTCAGAGTGGGGATGACCAAAGCTCGTAAGTAGATAGCAGAGGGTACAGGGTAGTGGGATGAACCAGATTAAGAGGTCAATGTTCCAGACAAGGCACTGAGGTGTGTATTTTACATTTCAAAGTAGACCTGGCCTCCATGTTTTCTCAGTCCCTAGCTGGGAAAACCTGTCCCCTACCCTGAACTTTCCAGCCCAGAGGCTGGGCTGCCTTGTCCCAGAGGCTCTTTCCTATATAATCCAGACGTTGTGGTCTCCTCTTGCCCTTTTCCTTCACTTTCCTCTCTGTGCACACAACCTAATGTCTTTCTTTCCCCTTCAAGCCACTCTCCCAAAGAGACTTCCCCTATAAACCTACATTTAATCTAATCTGATCTGGATTCAACTGGCTTATTTCAAAGGCAGAGGAATAACCTATTAGTCTTGAAGAAATAACCAGTCAGTCAGGGGAGTAAATGATAAATAAAAAAAGACCAGTTACCCAAATGCTTGAATTACAAAAGGAAGGGCAGTTGAGAGACAGATCAACCCCTGGCCTAGTGGGCAGTTCTACCAGGCACACCTTGTAACAGGAAGGAACTAGAATGTCAGGAAGAATTGACAGCCACATCGGCTTTGATTTGTTAGATAGGCACCTCAGTCATTTGTCCCAGGGTTTGAGACTTAGCAGTAGGAAAAAATAAGAAGGATCACATGATTAATTATGATCTCAAAAATTATTTTAAATGTTGAACAGACTTTATGGTACAATATTGTTCATGGATTAGACATATGTATTAGAACACACCAAGTACTATTCATACATTTTCTTTCAGGTTGTACACTTTTGCACAAAAATATAACAATCCTGGTATGCACAGCGACACCTGTTTGTACAGATCTTCTGTGTTGGTTGAACTAGTGTAACAACAGAAATTTGGTTTCTAGAAATAAATTCAGTTTCACATGCAGATTCTTGATTGCCCTGGTCTGTGAACTTCCCAAAATGGCCAGTTTGGACTTTTACTGATCATCTAAAATTGATTACCTGAGTGAGTACTCATCGCTAAAGCCAACTACTGTCAAAACAGGAAATCTCCTGCTTTCTGCCCTCCATAGCCTTTCTGTGCTGTGACTACACAAGTTTCAAAGCTGGTCGATGAACTCAAATGTTACACGGTCCCTCTTTATCTGTAATTCCCACAAAAAAAGCCATAGAGGTTAGAGGACACTCATTTTTCTTCACACAGACCAATAGGGCCCAACCTGAAGGAGGTGTACGACTGTCTTGAAGGCACGGTGCAGCAGAGCCAGGATTAGGTTTTCAAAGCAAGTCTTAACTACATATAACGACGAAGGTCTCAGCTACAGAAGACATTGCTCTAAATAGAAACAAATATGAAAGCCTCTGAACAAAAGGAATGAAATTCTTAATGATGAGGAAACTTTGGAGAATAGAAATGAACAAGAGATTAGAGCAGTGATACATACAGAAAATTAAATTTAAAAAGTAATACCAACAACTGACCTTTTAAAAAGATAAATAAATATATTTGAAGAAAACAGATACATATACTACCTTTACAAAAGAGCAGACATACCTGGTAGAGAGAATGGCATTAATAAGACAGTGTGTGACCTTGTCCCTATGTGCAATGTTACTGCTGACAAACACAGCACAGCCAATCCTTTATGTCTCAAATATCTGAGTTGACTTAACTATATCAGTGAGCATTCCACATATCTCCACAAGGCAGTCTCCTAATCGATAATTCAATATTCACTGGCTCAAGCTAACACACCCAAATTGTACACCCCTGCAATCTGGTCTGTTTTTCTTCACATACATGAATTAATACACGCTGGGAAATTACACACTCACTCACCCTGCTTGTATCAGGTCTTTCTTCATAATGGTGCCCCCTGAAGCTGACTCCCTTAAACTTTAATCTGTGATGTAGCTACTGACTATCCTATTTCACTGTGAGGTGTACACAGGAACCTGTTCCCCATGCTCTGGTCTGAAGGCAGAAGCCGTGCTCCACATGCACGCCCTTTTCCTCTTGCTGCAATGGACAGTTCACTCCATGACTCCAATGGGCAATTTTAAAACTCTGTTGGGGTACAGCCTTTTAACTAAGGAATTTAGGAAGTTCAATCAAGAGGCAAGCAAGGTCATTTCTCTGGGGACCTACAGACTGGCAGCAAGGTGACCTGAGTCAACAAAGCTTTTTTTGGAAACATCTTTCTAAAGGCTGAAGATACAGTTGTCTTAGACTTCACATGCCTTCCCAGGGAGAAATCACTCTACACACAATTAAAGATTTCTTTAAAAAAAAAAAAATCTCTATAATGATAGCACAAATTCAGCTCTGTCTATGTTCTTTTAGGATCAGGCTTCATGTTATACTTTGGACAGTTTAAATAGGGACAGGAAAGTCTAGCCAATGAGGTAGATGGGAGATTTTTACAGCAAAGATATTCCAGAAACTATTTCATTTTTTTTTAATTTTTTTATTGGGTATTTTCCTCATTTACATTTACAATGCTATCCCAAAAGTCCCCAATACCCTCCCCCCACTACCCTACCCACCCACTCCCAATTCTTGGCCCTGGCGTTCCCCTATACTAAGGCATATAAAGTTTGCACGAACAATGGGCCCAGAAACTATTTCTTAATTACACCAGTGCCCTAATACAAAGGGTGATTCTTCAGTGACAGGACCCAAATTCCAAGAGCCCAGAGGATGAAAAAGCCAAAAAGTAGAAGGTAGAATGTATAAAAGTGGGCTGGAGAGATGGCTTAGCAGTTAAGAGTGCTGAGTGCTCTTCCAGAGGTCCTGGATTCAATTCCCAGCAACCACGTGGTGGCTTACAACCATCTCTAATGGGATCTGATGCCCTCTTCTGGTGTGTTTGAAGAGAGCAATCATATACATATTATATATATAAATATTATACATATATATACATATTATACATATATATATAAAATAAATCTTTAAAAAAGAAAAAAAGAATGAATAAAAGTTGTGGTGGAGAGGTCTTGCAAAAGCCATGTCTTGTGCTAAATAAAGTTCTTAAAAATAGCAGCTTGTATTCTACTTACAGAGGGAAGATGGAAATCAATGGGAGACTTCTAAGAACACCTCACCTTCCTCCAAGAGGCGGCACAAGGAGGTTAGTCCTTATCTCAAGAACAGTGGTGGCGCATGATTTAATCCCAGCACTCAGGAGGCAGAGGCAGGCAGATTTCTGAGTTCAAGGCCAGCCAGGTCTACAGAGTGAGTTCTAGGACAGCCAGGGCAACACAGAGAAACCTTGTCTCAAAAAATCAGAAAAAAAAAAAAAAAAAAAAGAAAGAAAGAAAGAAAGAAAGAAAGAAAGAAAGAAAGAAAGAAAAAGAAAATAAAAAGAGTTGGATTCTGAGGATAAAAATTGTCAGTAAGGCCTTGGCCGCACGCCATGAACAGCTCGCCCAAGGACTTTCCTGGAGTTAGAAAGGGAGCTCTATTTAATTCTCAATACATTGTAGGCACAGAAAAAGCTCCCAAGGCCTAGGCCCCAGTCCATTATTGGCTCTGCCAAGTATGTTCCCAGGTTTGAGAAGGAGTTATATCATTCTTTATACATGAGAACTTTAGGGAAAGATTTACTTGATAAGGCTAGCCCTCCATACAAGAGTCTCAGTCTCTCTCTCTCTCTCTCTCTCTCTCTCTGTTTAGTTATTTACATTCTAACTGTTGCCCATGATCTGGTTCCCCCTCCCAAGGTTCTTTACCCTCCTCCCCCTTCCCTTTGCCTTTGAGACCATGCTCTATCACCCCATCTCCACTCCTCTCATCTACTCCTCATCTTCCTCATTCTTCTTCCCCGGGGCATCAACTCTACAAGATTAGGTGCACAGTCTCCTATTTGGTACAGACAATGAAGACCTCTGCTACATATTTCCTGGGACCATGGACCAGCCCATGTATTCTCTTTGGTTGATGGCTTGGTCTCTGTGACCTCACAGGGGTCTAGGTTACATGATACTATTGGTCTTCTTAAGGGGCTGGTATACCCTACAGCTCCTTCAATCCTTCCCCTAACTCTTCCATAGGGGTCCCTGACTGGAGTCCATTGGTTGGCTCCATCAGTTGCTGGTAGAGCCTCTCAGAGGACAGTGATTTTCAGCTCCTGTCTGAAAGCACATAGGTGTTTTTCCATCTCAAATGGATGTCAACCAGTGTAGTGGCAGAACTATGATTTTCTCAATTAGAAAATGGGAGCTCTAGGCACACCAGGCCTTAATGTTGGTTGTGACTCTGTAATGATGGATTGAGCAGCTTGTTACAGACCTGCTTTTTGCTTTGAGCATGTGCCAAGTGGCTGGTTGTACATCACAGTTGTCTCTCCTTTGTTATAGTTTGGAGCCAGCTGTGTAGACAAACCTGGTGAGCAAACATGTGAATCCTAGCATGCTAGTCGCTAACCGGCCTGCTTAGCATACTAACCTGTGGGGTGTTTTTGACACAGTCCTCCATCAGCTAAATGCTACTTACTGTCACTATTTCCTAAGCTTGGTAAACCCTTTACAGCATCAATTCTACTCTTCGACATCTCAGCTTAATATGGGAATGCTACCCAACACATGAGATGCCTTTTAACAGCTCCACAAAATTAACTACAAATGGATCTTACATCTAATAGGTAAATGCTAGGGGCAAAACTTATAGAAGATTCAAGAGAAACTAGGGCACTCCAAGTTTGGCATCCTGCCCGTGATATTTCTACAAGCAAGCCCCTAATCCTAATGTTTTGAGCAGATTCAGCCCTGATACTAATGTTCGTCAGAGTTCACCGCCTGTTTTAGCAAGTGAGGAGCATCACAAAGGACCGCGCCTTTGGCCACGTCTGGTTACATCTGGCTGAGACTTCCCATCCAGCCCCAGAGAGGACTCACCACCTCAGCTCCCACTGCTCAGCCACCTGCCCCTACCCATTATAGACAGTAACCATGCGCTTACCATGTTTCAAAAACGGAGCTTACAGCGCCTCACAGCGCCCAACAGTAGCGCTCAAAGCAGAACGCAGAAAACCATTCAATCCAGCAGAGTGAAAACAAACTTCCAGCAAGGCATCCGGAAGACCCCGCCTCATTGTCTGACTGGCAGTTCCGCCCGGAACCTTGATTGGCCCGGGAGTCTTACCGCGCCTCTAGTTTAAAGTGCGCTTCCTGTCCGGGGCCAGTCCTTTTACAGATGTCGGGAGTGGTTTGCGTTCGGGTAGCATTTGTGCCTGTCCTCCTAGAGTCTCATTTATCTGTCGTTCCATGCAGCCCTGGAGGAGGATCCACCATTGCAGCTCAGGCTGTTCATCCGCCTGCTCCTCCCCTTTGTGGGCGGTGAACTCGCACTCACCAGGTCTCAACTTCGGAGCTTGCTTAAGGTCCCCCACAGCACCCAACAGCAGTACTCAAAGCAGGACAGAAAGGACTATTCACGCCTGCACTTCAAAACAAACGTGCAGCAAGCCACCCGGAAGAACCCTCCTCATTGTCTGACTGGCAGGTCCGCCTGGGGGCCTTGATTGGCCAGTGAGTCTTACCCCCTCCTCAAGGTTAAATAGAACTTCCAGTCCTGGGTCAGACCTTTTTCAGATCTCTGGTCTAACTTGCACTCCAGTAGCATTTGTGCCTATCCTCCAAGCCTTGGGAGAAGACACAGCATTTCAGCTCAGGCTGTTCAGCTGCCCGCTCCTTCCTTTTGTGGCAGTGGTCCTGCACTCACCATGACCTACTTCCTGGCTTGCTTGAGCTTTCCTCACAGCACTTCCCCTTCTTCCTGAAATCAAGGTGGATAGCCTTTTACTGAACTGAGAGTGGAGGTATCAATCTGGCTCACCAGTGGAAGAATGCCCAGGATATTAACATTAAAGAGGATTTTAGGATACAAGAGTTTTGTGGCTTGATGCTGGGTTCAGGGAAACTGCAGGTCCTTTTCACCAAAAAGGTATGAAACAACCTTGGGAGAAAACCAGGAAAGAGATGACAAACAGTGTAGAGCACTGTTGTTAGCCAGCACATCTTCCTCACTGTCAAGGTGGAGACAAACCACAGTTGTATTAGTACAGATAAATTTACCTCATGTCATAGGACGAATTTCTCTATGTATATAGAAAGGGGATTAATAGAATGTCTCACAGAAAGTGGTCCTCCTAGCCCAATAATGGCTGAGCACGTTCATTGCCAAGGGAAACAAGAAAAATCAAGGACTTGTTGAGTTCACATTGCTTGATATCTCAGAGGATCTTGAGTACTTACGAGAATTCTGAAGAAATACGTACTTACTAATGCCAGTTTAAAAACAAAACAAAACACCATCCTAAAAATATATAGGGAAAGAAGTAAACACTTTGAAAGAACTTCCCTGTGTAAAGTTTTTTATGTATGTAGGTTTCTGAAAGAACCTGTAGCCTGGATTAAGGTGGATCTTAAACTCTCAAAAGACCAAGATATAGCGAGGATTTCTCACTTCAAAAGGAATAATTAAGAAAGCTCCCTTACAGGATGCAGGGTTAGAGTTAGGGGATTAGAGGGTTAGGATTACGATAAGGATTGTTTAGATTAGGGTTAGAGTGGTTAGGGTTACAAGTTTAGGGTTAGGCTCAGGGTTAGCACAAAGATTTTGCTGTGCTATGTGAAATCAGCTCCTGTCTCTTCTCTCATCTCTGCCTTCCCATCTTCCCATCTCTTCCCATCTTATCTCTTTTTCATAGTATCAGCATCTTCCTTCCTGCCCTAAAAAAAGTCTTAAGGGGGCTATGCAAGAACCCAGAATTCCCTGATGGGCAATAGGTTTACTTTACTCAGGGGCCCAGTTCACATACAACAGAAACCCACTACCTCTTCGGTTGTTCTAAATTTCACCTAGGGAATCCTCATAAAATGTAAGCAATCATGGAACTTGGTGTCTTTTTTTGATAATGATATCATAAAACATAGGCCATTTAATTTTCCCAGGTCGTTAGGTAATATAACCACATGGCACAAGATCAAATAGTAGCCACCATTATTCTTGATGGTCCCACCGAGTCAATAGTATCCCTATTACACAAAGAAAAAATATCAGACTTACAAGGTATCCATTTTGCATCTTAATGTTTTGTTTTGTTCTGATTCTAGTAACTTCTACCTTACAGATTTAATGGCTCCTCAAAAGAACCGAAAAGTTTTCCCAGCCACATGCCTCCAAAAGTGGCATACGAACAAAGGAAACAAAGACTGTGATACTCACAGATCCCAGCAGACAAGGATAAGTTACTAAGTGCTAATAAGGCATTTTTTTTTTAAGATTTATTTTTTTTTTTATTTCCATGAATATACACTGTAGCTGTCTTCAGACACACCAGAAGAGGGCGTTGGATTCCATTACAGATGGTTGCAAGCCACCATGTGCTCACTGGGAATTGAACTCAGGTCCTCTGGAAGAGCAGTACATGTTCTTAAGCACTGAGCCATTGCTCCAGCCCAAGGAAGGCATTTTTAATATGACTGACTTTAGAATATCCACAGTCTCATAAGAAACACCTTGTCAATTTTGTGTATGTAAACCCAGTGAAATCACGACATCTTTCGTTGAACTATGATAATATTGAGATGTGGTGCCATTGAGAACTTAAAAGAGGGGATAAACATAGCTTGTTCCCCATCCCTGAATAAATGTTCTCATAGTATCTTGTGAATTTATTTGTTAAACTTATTGTATCTTATGATATTATCAAATAAAAAATGTTAGAATGATCGAAAGAAAGAAAGAGTTTTAATAAAGAAGGATTCATATATAGATTAGGATGGAAATTTCCAAAAATTAGAATAAAAAAAATCCTACAAAGCCTTTGGAAGTTCTGAAGGAATAAGTGAGGCATTTAAGGCACTTAGAGTATGACACTTATGGTAAATACATATGGAATAAACGTCTCTGTCTTCAGATGAACATTTATAACAAACTGCCTGTAATCTAAGTTTAATTCTATCCTGTGTCCAGTCTACATTGAGGAGAGTCAAAATATAGGGATGATTCCCTCAGAGCTTCCAAGGGAAGTCACACTCAGCCCAAGCAAGGGTATTGAGAAATGTTCACTAAGAGGGAAAATAGTACAAAGAAAATCTTCAAGAAACAAAGATTATTTAGAAGCCCAAGTGATAACTTAGGCATGTATTTTCAATAGGCCTAATGGAACATAAACTGAAATTGATTTGCTAAATATGAAATATGATCCCCTTTTAAAATGCAGTGTGTCTATTTAGCAATTAAAGGGACAGCAGTACTCAAAAATTATGTTTGACCATATGAAATGTTATTTAGATAATGAATTCTCACTCCAGATTTCCTTTGTCATAAATGGATGTATCACAATATCCCGTATAAAATACAAGAATGTGGGTTACTTCAGCACGGCAGGGCTTATATACAGCTGAGGAAAACTAAGCAATCTTCTTAAATACTGAGGCCAAGTCTAAAAGCTATATACCAAATATAGAATACTATCTCATTATCAAATAGTACTTCTCACTAATAGATTGTGTCCTTCAGTACACTAATCACAAATGCTCCCTGATTTAAAAGTGATGCAGGATATTCTTTCATCAAGCTTAACAGATTTGTAAAATTATTCAGGTATCCTATGTCCTCTACTTGGACTTCAAAAGTCCCTGGTACGAATTCTTCATTACAGGTTCTAAGGTAGCAAACAGCTGATTCAAGTTATATCCTTTTTTGAAGGACTCTGGAATATAATACAATTCATAATGGAAGCACGTTTCACTATACTGAACATAACTCATATTAACAATGATGATAAAATTATTTCCTCCAAATTTAACTCTTCATATATCACACAATGTTGTAATGAGGAGAGAAAGTGGTTGAATATTAACTTATACTGATTGGTTCAAAATTCCTCAAGTGTTTCCAGCACACTACTGTTCTTACAAGGCCAAAAAAATCAGTCTTCTAGCACCCAACACAAACATTGACATTGGTTTTTAAATTGAATTCTTTCCTATTCTCTTCCTATAATAAGTGTAATACTGCCCTGATTATCTTCTTAACTACATCCTGAATAAAAATTATAATAGTCCTAACATTCTTACTACCATTTATGTTATGCCATGCACATAACACACTCCTACTATAAATACCAACTTCAAGTTCCTGTTTAATTTTCAGAATCTTTTTGTTTAGTTAGTTATATTTTGGCCCCGTAGAAGCATTTATCTCTGAGGTAACATGATTGTTGCTCTTTCTAGATCGCCAGTTTCATCAGTATAAAAATGTAGGATGAGCCTTTGTACAAACACCAAAAAGTACAGATATCCCCTTGTAGGGGAGTATATTGCCAGTTCAGTCATCATTCATCTTGCCATAGCATCATCAGCGTTGGATTCATGGAAAAACAGGAAGATTTGTGAGAAACGTTAAGATCTAGAAAGACCAAATATAGGAGTGTTAAGAACACGCCATACAACCATTTCTTCAAATAAGGGAAGGATGGAAGTTCAGGTATTTGTAGTGGCCATATAAACCAGAGGACATGAATTCCATAAAAAGAGCCCTTTGATCAATGGAATATAATTGAAGACCCAGAAATAAACTCTCACAACTATGGTCACTTGATCTTTGATAAAAGGTCTGAAAACATCCAGTGGACAAAAGACAACATTTTGAACAAATGGTGCTGGTTCAACTGGATGTCAGCGTGTAGAAGACTGCAAATTGATCCATTCTTATCTCCTTGTATGAAGCTCAAGTCCAAGTGGATCGAAGACCTCCACATAAAACCAGATACATTGAAACTAAAAGAAGAGAAAGTGGAGAAGAGCCTCAATCTCATGGGCACAGGGAGAAATGTCCTGAACAGAACACCAATGGCTTATGCTCTAAGATCAACAATAGATAAATGGAACCTCATAAAATTGCAAAGCTTCTGGGCTGGTGAGATGGCTCAGCAGGTTAGAGCACCTGACTGCTCTTCCAAAGTTCCTTAGTTCAAATCCCAGCAACCACATTGTGGCTCACAACCATCCGTAACAAGATCTTACTCCCTCTTCTGGTGTGTCTGAAGACAGCTACAGTGTACTTACATATAATAAATTAAATTTTAAAAAAAATTGCAAAGCTTCTGCATGGCAAAGGACACTGTCAATAAACCAAAATGGCAACCAACAGATTGGGAAAAAATCTTTACCAATCCTATATGTGACAGAGGGCTAATATCCAATATATAGAAATAACTCAAGAAGTTGGACTACAGAGAATCAAATAACCCTATTAAAAATGGGGTACACAGAACTTGGGATGCGAAGCGGGTGGATTTCTGAGTTCGAGGCCATCCTGGTCTACAAAGTGAGTTCCAGAACAGCCAGGGCTACACAGAGAAACCCTGTCTAGAAAAACCAAAAAAGAAAAACAATGGGGCACAGCTAACATGTGTTGCCACCTGAGTTTTTGATCTCAGCCATTCTGATTGGTGTAAGGTGGAATCTCACAATTGTTTTGATTTGAATTTCTCTGATTACCAAGGCCATTTCTTTAGGTGTTTCTCAGCCATTTGAGATTCCTCTGTTGTGATTTCTTAATTTAGTTCTATACCCCATTTTTTGATTGGGTTGTTTGGTGGTTTTTGGTGGTTAGCTTCCTGAGTTATACTTTGATATAATGATTTTTTAAAAAGTTAAAAATTAAGACACAGGGCACAGCACAGCACAGCACAGCACAGCACAGTCTTAATGGCCCAGGTACATATGTGTTCTCATCTTGAAAACAATGTAATAACTGCACAATGATAGTTCCAGATTAATACTTGATGTGTAAAGAACGCTACAAGAAATTATTAGAAAATGAATTAAAGCCAACATTGGGAACCCAAGAAAGGAAAAAAAAACTATTAAAGTTATGAAATAAGTTTTATACAGCATTTAAGAGTGGTTCCTATATCTTGGGTATCCTAAGATATAGGGCTAATATCCACTTATCAGTGAATACATGTTGTGTGAGTTCCTTTGTGATTGTGTTACCTCACTCAGGATGATGCCCTCCAGGTCATTCCATTTGCCTAGGGATTTCATAAATGCATTCTTTTTAATAGCTGAGTAGTACTCCATTGTGTAAATGTACCACATTTTATGTATCCATTCCTCTGTTGAGGGACATCTGGGTTCTTTCCAGCTTCTGGTTATTATAAGTAAGGCTGCTATGAACATAGTGGAGCATGTGTCCTTCTTACCAGTCCTTCTGGATATATGCCCAGGAGAGGTATTGCGGGATCCTCCGGTAGTACTATGTCCAATTTTCTGAGGAACTGCCAGACTGATTTCCAGAGTGGTTGTACAAGCTTGCAATCCCACCAACAATGGAGGAGTGTTCCTCTTTCTCCACATTCTCACCAGCATCTGCTGTCACCTGAATTTTTGATCTTAGCCATTCTGACTGGTGTGAGGTGGAATCTCAGGGTTGTTTTGATTTGCATTTCCCTGATGATTAAGGATGTTGAACATTTTTTCAGGTGCTTCTCAGCCATTCGGTATTCCTCAGGTGAGAATTCTTTGTTTAGCTCTGAGCCCCATTTATTAATGGGGTTATTACGTTTTCTGGAGTCCACCATCTTGAGTTCTTTATATATATTGGATATTAGTCCCCTATCTGATTTAGGATAGGTAAAGATCCTTTCCCGATCTGTTGGTGGCCTTTTTGTCTTATTGACGGTGTTGGACCCCCAATGGAGGAGCTAGAGAAAGTACCGAAGGGATCTGCAATCTTATAGGTGGAACAACAATATGAACTAACCAGCACCGCCCTGGAGCTCATGTATCTAGCTGCATATGAATCAGAAAATGGCCTAGACAGCCATCAGTGGAAAGAGAGGCCCATTGGTCATGCAAACTTTATATGCCTCAGTACAGAGGAATGACAGGGCCAGAAGTGGGAGTGGGTGGGTCGGGGAGCGTGTGGGGCACTTTTGGGATAGCATTGGAAATGTAAATGAAATAAATTCCCAATTTAAAAAAAAATTGCCAAGGGGGAAAAAAAAGAGTGGTTCCTGGAGAAGCAAGTATAGAGTATGAAAAACCTTGTACTGGTAAAACTAAGTCCAAACACTGGAACTCTTAAGAGAGTCATTGTGTACAATGAGCAGAAGCAGGAGTACTGAGTTAAGGGTTAACTTGATTCTTTCTGGCCACTACCTGGCAGCTTTGCCCTTTTCTTTTATCCTAGGAGCTTCACAAAAAAAAAAAAAAAATCAAAGAAGCTGGCCTCTGAGCTCTGACGTATAATAAGTCAAAAGTTAAAGTTTAAATAATGATAAGTTTATTATTATTGTTATTTTGGCTACAGGCCTGGGAATAGGGAAAGCTTGAAACTTTGGGAAACAATTGTAATTTTTTATTCTCTGTGGAATGTGGTTATTCTTTTAAAATTGATTTGACAATGAGTATATAATGTCTTTTTTTCTACCAGTTTTTGGAGTATCAATAAAAGACTGGAACAAGAAAAAGTCGAGAGAAAATGTGAGGTGAATGTGGAGAGCGAGTGAGATGAAAGTGTGAAGAGTGAATGAAGAGAAAATGTGAGGTGTGTATGGAGAGTGTGTGGGTGAGTGAAAGGAGAATACATGTGGTGTGTGTGAGATATGTGTGTGTGTGTGTGTGTGTGTGTGTGTGGATGAAAAGGCAACACACAGAGGTGTGTATGAATGTGAGAGTTCAAAAAACGTTCACAGGTGAAAAGGAGGAGAATACAGAGTGTGTTCAGCCTCAAACTGTGAGCCAAGGAGAGAGAGAAAGATTACAGATTGAGAAACAAGAGAGAAAATCTTTGAGCCTTAAAAAATTGCCTGTCAGTTCATACCCAAAAGTTATTCTGTGTATATTCACTATGCACCTTCCAGATATTCCTGTTTCCAAATTTCCGTTTCCAGATGTCTGATGCTTCTTTTGCATCAGATCTGCTGCATGTTTTATCTTCTCAGAACCTGCTGTGATTGATCACTTGGCTCTGTTGGTGACTTTTCTACCTGTAATTATGTTCCTATGCTAGTGTCTAGGCCTCTAGATTTGGGGTAATTATTGATGTAGGTACTTGTTTCTGGGGGTGTCTTGTTTGAGCGGGAGTTTTGTTCCTGGGCTACTGTTTGATGTCTGGATTTGCAGAGAGATTTGGCTGAGTGTTGCCTCTTTTACTGAACTGTTTCGTGGGTATGTTCAAGAGAATGCAACTGATATTAGGATCTACAGTAACAGGTAGTGGGGAAGGTCTTTGGACAGAGTACCTAGTCTATTTGCAGGCATGACCTGTGGTTGAACAGGAGTATCTCTCAATAATAATAGGCTCAGACACAAGGATGAGTTTATAAAGCTCAACCAACACCATTTCTGAGAGTGCACAAAGTTTACTTGAGCAAACATCCTATGACAACCCACACTTACCAACAGCCAGTCTAGTATAACAGCAGGGTCAAGATACATATAGTTAACTAAGACATCCTACACTAAAAAAATTAGCTCACCCATCACGGTTGTCAGATGGTTTAGACCCCTTGTTTGGTTCCTGCAGATATGCCAGACATACAGTTTTTAAAATATTAAGTAGCTGACTTGCCTGGAAATTCCCCAATCTTGCAGTCACTACAATAAATACACAGGACCCTAGACACGATTCCTTGATTTGGACTAAATGTGAAGTTGAGTGGTGAGAGTCCTTGTTACTGTATTCATAATAAAGAACTTTGTGTGTTTGCATTGAAATAGGTTCCTTGGTTGTCTTTGAAGATTCTGTGACTTGGGCATAACATCTTGGTGTGTTGACTGGAACCCCAATGCTCCCAGGACTCCCAACTGAAGGTTGGCAATGCTGCCTGTTAAGGATATGTGTCAGTGTTGTACTTTGTGTCAGTGCCTTATCTGTAGATTTGTGTTTGTGTGCCTTTCTTTTCCGGTTTTTCTTGAGTATTCGTGGAGGGAGATGACTAAAGCAAAGGTGGAACCCTGTCTGCTACAGTGGATGAACTGGAGAGTCGTAGCCCAGGTGCTTGAAAGACATTCCAGAGCCTGGTATAGGGAACAGTGTGCCCCTGGTCTTAATTTCTGGGAAGGGTAGAGCAGACTTGCACCCTGCTACAAGGCTCACAGCTGTCATCCTGTCTTCATTTTCTCCTCTGTAAGAGTGGAGGAATCTGCTGGGTATCCCGCTCCCCTGTGGCCATCTATTATGTGTGTGGCACTTTAGTATTCTGTGACTGACAGGAAATAAGACTGTTCCATCCCAATCAAGTTAGTTACTAGCCACCCCTCTCCCCCAATCTTGGGTTAAATCCTTCTTAACAACAAGACCTAAACCCACTATATTACCCATGACAGAGAGTTCTTTGAGACAGCATCCAGACCCAAATCAGGCTGTTTTTATACTTTTTTTTTTTTTAAACAGTGTGGTTGACCCTCCTGATCAACCTTGTGACTCTGTTGTTTTGAAATTGGAGCTGTGCATAAATGGAAGGTTGTTCTTCATCCATTCCAACAAAGTTAGCATATCTTCCTTGGAACAGCAGTCTTATTTACAGGTCTGAGGGGCAACCTGCTCTGCTGTTCAACTTCTGGCTGTTTTAGCCACCTCTTTGTTAGCACTGGCCTGGGAACCCAGGGTTAAAGACAGCTCACTGCAGGGCAGCACAACCTCTGAATTCCCAGTCCAGTGTATCTTTCCCTGCTCTGAGCCACGCCCACTTACTGTCCTGGCACACTTATTGTCCTGGAACTTATTGTCCTGGCACAGCCACAACTCCAACTCCCTCGTGCGGTGGTAGGATCTCCAGTAATTTATATGGTTAGGGTGTTGGTTTGGGTTTTTACAACTTCCTCATTCAATATTACCTCTGTATCATAATTGTCTTCAGTTCTCAACACTTCAGAGCTACAGTCATCTGAAGGAGCCTCAATTGAGGCTGTGCCCTTATCAGAGGACTGGTTTCTATGTCTATGAGTGTGAGTGTTCATGGTTGATGTGGGAAGGCTCTTGCACTGAGGGTAGCAATGTTCCTAAGCAAGTGAGACTTGGCTGGATGGGAGAGCTAGCTGAGCAGGCGACAGTGACCAAGCAAGAAAGCAAGCCATGAGACAATGTTTCTACGTGTTTTTTGCCTTCAGTTTGTAGCTTCAGGTTCTATTCTAAGCTGCCCAAATGATGGTCTGTGATTGGACAGAACCATTTATTACCTGAGATGCTTTTGCTCAGAGGATTCAATCACAGCAGCAGATAGCAAGGTAGAACAGCAACAACAACAACAATGGTATCAAAAGATGATTTTGCAGCTTGACAGAATCTATGTTCCCTTGTGAAGGAATATGAAAAATATCAGAATATAAAATGGCAAAAGTACATGGAGCTTAATGGTTGTTCTCATAGGATCTGGAAGACTGGAGTGTTGACAGTAAATGCAGCCAGAGGAAGCTGAGGTCACACTATTTCAGTGGAAATTAGACTCTGTGAAAATTTTACCTAGAGGTCCTTTGTGTGATATTTTGGACAAAAATCTTTCCTATTCTCCTTATGCCCTGAGATATTGAGTAGGACAAAATTTAAAAGTTTCCTCAGGGTTTATCACATCCCCTCCTACTGAGGTCAGACAAGGCAGTCAAGTTAGGGGAACAGTTTGCACAGACAGGCAACATCCCCCAACCCAGTTGTTGGGAGAGAAGACTGAGTTGCACATGTACTACATATATGGTGGGGGCCTCAGTCCATTCTGTGTATGCTCTTTGGTTGGGGGCTTAGTCTCTGAGACTCTCCTACAGCCCAGATTAGTTGACTCTGATGGTCTTTTTACAGACTTCCTGTTGATTCTGAGGCTCTCAATCCTTTCCCCAAGTTTCTAAAAGACTTCCTGAGCCCTGTCCAATATTAGGCTATGGGTCTCTGCATCTGTTCCAGTCAGGTGCTGGATGGAGACTCTCAGAGGACAGTTATGCTAAGCTACTGTCTGCAAGTATAACAAAGTATCCACAGTAATGTCAGGATTGGTGCTTGCCCATGGGATGGTCTCAAGTTGGGCAGGGTATAGTTTGGCCATTCCCTCAGTCTCTGCTCCATCTCTGTGCCTGCATTTCTTATAGACAGGACAAATTTTGGGTGGAAAGGCTTTTGGTTTGGTTGGTGTCCTTAACTCTCCACTGGAGGTCCTGCCTACTGTATGATATGGCCCCTTCAGGGTCCATATCTCACTGCTATGCTGATAGAACCTAGTGGGGAAACCCCCACTCAACTCCCAATTTGGTGTGCAACCAAAAAATCACGAAGGACCATCTTGATGTAATTAGAGTTTGTTTAATTATGGAGCTCTGGACTGAGATGCATCCCACACGGGAGATAGCAGATGTCGCCCACGAGGCTCTAAAGCTAGGGGTTTTTATGGGGTAAGAGGCTTAGGGGTGTGGAATTCAGCATAACAACACACTATTGGCTTATTTAAACATCAGCAGAAAAATTACATGTACATGCAGGGTGTCAGAATTCTGTGAATTGTTGACTCAGTTTAGGTAGCCCTGTTATGTCTTCACATTCCTCTTTATCTTATGGTCAAGATGTTCCCAGGAATATTTTAACTACAGAGCATACCCAGGTTTGTTTTTCTTTTTTCTCAGCCCCAGGCACCCTCTAGGCTCACAAACAACCAGCAATTTTTGAGAACTTTATATGACCTACAGGTCTTGAAATTTCATCTTTCTTTCATTGCATTTCAGCTAAGATCACCCACAAAGACTCATTGGTGCCCTCCCATGCATGATCTCTGTCACACCATAAAAATGACCATACACTCTAACCCATACTAGCTGAAGATTTTAATTCATTTTCCTGGCCCTCTGGCCCTCCCTTGTCTCTCACCACACCTGTTCTTGACCGCTCCTACTTTCTTTTACTTATCCCCTCTCCCATCTAGTTCCCTCTCTTCAATTTGCCTCCTATGACTTTTTCATTCCCCCTTCTGAGTAAGATTTAACCATGCTCATTAGGGCCTTCCTTCTTGTTTAGCTTTTTTGGGTCTATGGAGTGTAGTGTGGATATTCCTGTATTTATGGTTATTATTCCTTTGTGAGTACACACATGATTGTCCTCCTATGTCTGGGTTACTTCACTCAGGATGATAGTGTCTAGTTGTATCCGTTTGCCTGCAAAATTCATGATGTTCTTCTCTTTAGTAGCTGAAGAGTATTCCATTTTGTAAATGACAAACATTTTCTGTATCTATATTTCAGTGAGGGACATCTGAATGGTTTCCAGTTCTAGCTGTTATAAATAAAATGGCTATGAACTTAGTGGAGCACATGCCCTTGTGGGTATATGCTAAGAAGGTACCCTAAGTGCAACACTTCCTCCTACTATTTCTTAAACTAATGGAAGGTGTAGGCAAAGTGTTTCTTAGTCCCAGGAAGGAACTTGAAATGAAACCTGCTGCAACTGTGTTCCAAGACAGGCAAGGTCTATCAACTTAGAAGCCAGACTTGACAGGATCATCCATATTGTGTTGGTTCTGGAAACTGAAAGATGAAAAATTCAAGGTCATGGATTCTTCCTCTATGGTTTCAGTTTAGTACTATTCCAGCCATCTTTTGGCAGAGTCAGAGCCCCTGTGAAGACTCTGTGAGAGTTCATTGCATTGAAGTTGAGAGGATGAAGCTTGAGTTGCATTTTGTGACTACAAGGTGTTGAGAAACCTATGACATTGAGAAATCTGCCATGGAGAGATGCATACAGGGAGAGAAAGCACCCAAACTGAGAGATGTATGAGAAGTTACAGGAGTAGGGCCATCTAAGCCTTTAGAAACTAAAGTCCAATGTGTTTGAGACAAAGCTTTAGGATTTGGTGTTTGGCCTGCTGTATTTCTTGTCTTGGTCCAATCTTCTCTCCCTATGTACACATTGCATTCTCTTGGAATGGGAAGGGGTATTTTGTGCCATTGTATGTTGGAAAGATATAACTTGCTCTCTGATTTTACAAGATGTGGCTTTCAAGATATTGCCTTGAATGTCAGAAGAGACTTTAGACACTTGAACATTTTAGGAGCTTGTACAAACTATTAGGTTCAATGAAGTTAGACTGAATGTATTTTCATCATAGGATGAACATGAGCCTATAGTGACCAGGGTCAGAATGGAGTAGAGGGCAAGAGGGAAGCAAGAGAGCAAGAAAACAAGAGAGAGAGGAAGGGGCAAGCAGCCCCTTTTATAGTGGGTCAGGCCTACCTGGCTGTTGCCAGGTAACTGTGGGGTGGAGCTTAGACAGAATGCTAACAGGAAGTCTTATAGGCACTTTTGTGTCAAATCAAACAGTATCAACAATTAAAGCAAAAGGTTGACATGAATTTGAAACAAGAAGCAGTGCTGGCAGGTGAGTGAATAACAAATGAAAAGGAAAGGAAAGGGCATGGCTGCTCCTATGTCTGGTGGAGTAGACATTTTATTATAGATAAAAGGCAGAGCATAGCCAGACACAGGGACATCTGGGAAAGTTCTGAGTAGATATGACCCTGAGCCATATAAGGAGAAAGAAGAAGTGAGAGGGAAGAGCCTAGTGTTCCAGTATATTTTACATACTGACCCAGACCTGGCTTCCAGGTTCTCCCAGCATCCCTCAGTCTTTACCTAGCATAGCCTGTCCCTTAATCCTGAACTTTCTTGCCCAGACATTTTATCCTGTGTCTTTTCTTTCTTCTCTATCTGTGTACATGCCCTTTCTCTTTCAATTCCCCCTCACCAACCTCCTCCCCAAGGTGACTTCCCTGACCTAGGGCAATTGTGGGCAGAGCAGTTTCCCAATAATCCAGAATTTCAATATACTCCAATCTGGTTTGATAGCAAAGAAACAACTTATGAGTCAAGATATCAAATAATAAAATGAAAAAGACAAGGTAACTAAAATGGTTGGGTCACATAGGAAGGGCAGCTGGGAGAAGGACAGACCAACCTCTGGGCTTAGAGGGAGGATAGGCCAGTCAGGAATACCTTGTAATGGGTAGGAGCTGAGGAATGTCAGGGAGAACCTGAGAGCCAGGTTTGTTTTGAATTGTTAAATAGGCGCCTCAGCCCTTTGTCCTAGTGTTTGAGACTTAGCACTAGAAAAAATTAGAAAGTTGAAATGATTTAATTTTAATCCCCAAAATCATTTTAAATGTTTAAAGAGGCTTTATGGTCGGTTATTGTTCAGGGTCTAGACATATGTATTAGAGGACACCAAATATTATCCATACCTTTCTCTCAGGTCGTGCATTTTCAGACACAAAAGCAACAGTCTGTGTTATAAGCAGCCACAGCAGGTTGTCCAGATCTTGGGTGTTGTTTTGGAAGGGTAATAAAAGCCCAATTGTTTCCATTTTGAGGACCAGGCTGTAAGATACCAACTTCAAGAACAGACCATACGTCTCAGAAACTAGGTCTTCAGACACCAGCTCTAGAAGCAGACCATAAAGTCCAGCACAAGATCATAAAACTCTCTCCCAAAGAACAGCCGGGGGATAACCACAAAAACGGAGAAATGTCCTATCTCAGAATGGGCTATCTGTAGCCCTATTTCATCACATGGTTCAAAGTTCATGATGTAGGAATGAAGGGCGCTGACCCCCTAGAGCCCACCAATGCAATTTTAGATTACCTAATCTTCCTAGAGAGTCTCCTGGTTCATGTGGGGTCGTCATTCTAGAGAATGATTAAGTCCTTGATTGCTATTGTGTTTTTCAGAATAAACATTCTTTGTTTTTATCTTCTAAGTCTGGGGCCTTCCTTCAGCGATTTTCCAGACCATTACATTTAGTGCATTGGCAGGGAAACGAAGGGGTCACCTTTGACTTGATAGTAGAGAGGGTTGTTGTTGTTGTTGAGAGCAATTGACTCTCCTAGCAATGGGCTGGAGTCAGGGTGTGTCTGAGTTAGCTGTGTGTATCTTGACTTTGTCAAGTTCTGACTAACCTTTTGTCTTGTTCTGTGTGGGGTGATTTCTTTTATCTTCACAACCTGAAGGCCAATGGACGTAGGGCAGGCAAGCTGGTAACTTCCTCCTGGCCTTGGGGCTGAGAGGATGCTCTCCAGCTCCCTTCAGATGCAGTTGCAGAGAGCTCCATTCTGACACAGGTTCTGATGGAAGCTATCAGGTTCTTCCCAGCTGGCAGAGTCTGCTCCAGGGGTAGGCTGCCTTCTCATCTCTGGACTCCTTTCTGTTGGAGTCAGAGAACACCAGTCCAACACAGGCTTTAGTGAAGACTGGCAGGACCCTCTTGTATGGCAGAGCCCATTTTGGGGGCTAGGTTGACATTGGCTTCCTTTTAGTTTCTTTTTTGATGGGCAGAGCCCATTTTTGGGGATAGGCTGCCATCAGCTTCCTTTTGCTTTCTTTTCTAGACCCCCTGTAGGATTGTTTTCATGTTTCTGTCTTTGTGTTGTACTTCTTTATATTTTCTTGAGAACTCTCATGGAGCAGACCACCAGCTGCACCCCACTGGACCTAGTCCAGTCACACTTCAAGGACTTCAAACACCTGGCAGGGAATTTGGACTTGACAGTACTGTTGGGGAGACTGGCCAGTTTTTTGCTGGAAAGAATGGCCTGCTTTTAAAGTGGGTTGGCCGGAAGGACACACTTTCCACCTTCCTACTATCTACTTGGATCAAAGAATTGTGTATGTAAATCCTGGGCACCCTGACCAGGTTCCAAACATCATGTTCTGGCAGTGTGTGGTGAAGAGCCCCCTACTAGCTAAAGCCTTTCCTACCACCTATCCTAATAACCTCACAGTTCAAATTGATGGAGTTGTCAAAGAATCTTAAGCCAGCTGTCCTATTCCTATGGGCTCTGCAGGAAAATTCCTTCTTGCCCCTTATCATTCTATCCTCGTCCACACCCATCTCTTGCAAATGACAGATGCTGGGCCAGGCTAACTGGGGAAGAGGTTTACATCATTCTAGCCCTCTTCACACAGGAGCTCACACAACAAGACAGATAGATTCTACCACAATTGCACTGCCTTTGTGGGCAACTGTCCCTCCCAAGCCCACCACCCAAAATGGGCAGGGAAGACAGTACAAGACACACATCCCCTTTTCCACTAGTGATCTATACAAGTGGAATGTGCACAATCCTAAGTTCAGAGAAACCTGCTACCCTCATAGACATATATTAGACTCTGAATTACATTTTTTTTTTTTTTTTTTTTTTTTTGGTTTTTTGAAACAGGGCTTCTCTGGCTGTACTGGAACTCACTCTGTAGACCAGGCTAGCCTCAAACTCTGAAATCCGCCTGCCTGTGCCTCCCAAGTGCTGGGATTAAAGGCGTGCGCCACTCTGAATTACTTTTAAAGAGTTTACTACTCGTAGAGCAGAAAATGTTATTCATAGTGAACAGTCCTTACTCATATAGTGATAATGAGTATGTGCCTTTAAATATTATATAAATAAATATATATATTTATGTATAACTATACAGACCTAAACAGTTTAATAATTTAAAAGATATTCATACCCACTAAAGTGTTATTAAAAAAAACAGTATAATAATTTAAAGATCTAGCATGGAGCTTCTTTCCTATCTTCTAAATTAGAATGCAACTATCTTCATACTTCAGATACACTAAATAAAGTGATCACAGCAGGACTTTTAAAATGATACTAATTCTTTATTACAAAAAAAAAAAAAAGAGGACATGGCTGGCCAGTGTTTTTAAAGGGGGAAGACGTATAACTATTTATGTAATGTGAAATTGTCTCCATACATAATGAGTAAAGCATTTTTATTGTGACTGATTCTAGGATATCCAGGTCTCCTAAGAAAAACCTTGTCAATATTCTATAAGTAAAATCAGTAATTTCATTGGCATCTTTGGTTGAATATAGTAATTTTGAGATGTGGTGCCACTGAGAACTGAGAAAGAGGAGATAAACATTGCTCTTTCCCTACCCCTGAATAAATGTTCTCACAGTAGATTGTGGATTTGTTAATCCTATTGTATCTTATGGTATTAGCAAATATAAAATGTAGAGTGGTGTAAACATTGAAATAGCTTTAACAAAGTAGGCGTTATATGTAGATTACGAAGGAACTTTCCAACATGAAAAAAAAAAAACCTACAAAATGTTTGCAAGTTCTGAAGGAATGAGTGAGGCATTTAGGCACTTAGAGTATGAGTATGAGACTTGAAGGAAATACATATGGGATTAAAGTCTGTCTTCAGACAAACATTAATGACAAACTGGCATTAATCTAAGCCTAATTCTATACTCTATTCAGTAAACATAGAGGAGAGTCAACAGATAACAAAATGTTATGAAGTATTTGAAAGTGGTATAAAGGCAGTGATGGGGATCATCGTTTAGCAATACTTGATTAGAATATTTTCACTTTTCCACTACCACCATTGAACCTCGCATGATTCTGGGAAATCCAATTTCAGGTGCAACAGGAGTTTCTGAGCTGTAGAAGTTTCCTAGATGTGTATGGGGTTTGTGGGTGTATGTGGCAAGTTCTACATGCTGTGTTGCAAACGCTGTGTCAGAGAGCAGACATTAGATTAATCCTCAACAGGGTTTTGTGTGTGTGCTTCAGTGGGGCTGGTGTTGCCTGAAACCTCGAGTGTGCCTGAGGGACTTCAGAGCCCTTGACTACCTTTCTGATCACCTCTGTTCCCAAAGAGAGCTCAAGGACATGGGGCCTCTGCTTAAAAGATAGATTAGTAGTAACTGGAGAGTCAGAAATATAGAGTTTAGGGGTCACTTTTAATTATTTTTCTAGGAGTCATATACTGAGAGCAAAACTTCTGATTTAACCCATGCAGACAGGGTCCAAGAATGAGCTTGTCATGAACTCCTGTGTGATGCTCACATTTGAAAGACACAGAATGCGAACTATATCTGTCAAAGTGATTCCTTCTTAACCATAGTAAGAAGCTTAACCACAGTAAGTACATTCAAAAGATTTCTCTCAAAAGGTTTCTCTCCAGTACATATACTTTTGATTTTGTTTTTTCAAGACAGGGTTTCTCTCTATAGCCCAGGCTGTCCTGGAACTCGCTTTGTAGACCAGGCTGGCCGAGAACTCAGAAGTCAGCCTGCATCTTCCTCCCAAATGCTGGGATTAAAGGCATGCACCACCACTGTCTGGCTCCAGTACAGATTCTTTCATGATGATGAAGCCTACAGAATTGTGCAAAGGCTTCACCATATTAAATACACTCCCAAGGTTTCTGTCTTAGTGTTTCCATTGCTAGGAATAGACATCATGAACAAGGCAACTCTCATAAAAGCAAACCTTTAATTGGGGCTGGCTTACAGTTTCAGAGGTTTAATCCATTTTCATCATAGCAGGAAGCACAGCAGCATGCAGGCAGACATGATGCAGAGGAAGGAGCTAAGAGTTCTGCATTTTGATCCAAAGGCAGCCAGGAAGAAATTGTCAAGGTCCACCCCCAGAGATATCCACTTCCTCCAACAAGGTCACACCTCTGAATAGAGTCACTCCCTGTGACAAGCATATTCAAACTCCCACATTCCACTCACTGGCCCCCATAACCATGTTGGAGTATAGGAATGTATGAAGACCATACTTAAACATGCATACTGAAAAATATATGAGGTCCAACTGCAAAAGTCCCCATCATCTATACCAGTCTCAAAAATGTTAAAAGTCCAAAGGTCAAAGTCTCTTCTGAGATTCATCCAATCATGTAACTGTAATCCCCTAAAAAAGAAAATCTAAAAGCAGATCATATACTTCCAACTTCACAACATAGACTTCACCATTCCTAAATGTCATCCCGAGGAAATAGTGGACCAAAACAAAACCAAAAGCCATGTTGGAAATCTCCAAACTGCATCTCCATGTCTGATGTTAAAGCATTTTTCAGATCTCCAACTCCTTTCTGCTTTGTTCACTGCAGCACAATTCTTTCTCTTTGGCTAGTTTTCCTGTGCAGGTACCCCACAGCTCTGGCATCTCAAAGATCTTGGGGTCTCCAAGGTAACCTCAAGTGTTACAGTTTCTTGTTCCAATGTCTTGGATCCACACATGATCTTCTGCTATCCTCCAAAGAGATAAGGTCACTTCTCCATCTCTGCCCTCTATTACTCTAAGCTCTGGTTGACTCCACTCTACTGTGGCTGTTCTTTCTGCTCATCCCATGGGATTGGCATCTTCAATATGCTGGGTTCTTCTACTGCAAATAGACTTCACTGAAAGCCTCACTTATGCTCCCTTCATGGGTCCAAGCCTTAGCTGCTCCTTATAACACCTTCATGCCTTCAAAACCACTACCACCTGGGTGATTCTTACATGTGACCACGTTCAGCTGCTACGCAAGGTAAAATCCTGGCTATCTCTGGAACACAGTTTCTTTGTCCTCTCAGAAATCATTTCCTAGAAGCTTTCATCTCAATGATGCTGGTCTCTTCATCATCACTTTTAATTTCTCAACGACAGCTAACAAGCCTCCATTTTCCCAGTAGTTCATTCTATTCTTACCTCTAAAGTCAGAGCCACATGAACAAAGCTGCTGAGTTCTGCTGCTTTCTGGGCCTGGGACATGGCCTCTTCAATTACATTATCACCAGTTTTCTGTTCTCCAACTCCTTTACTGCCTCAGCTTGGCTGTCCTGGAACTCAGAGATCTGCAAGGCTCTGTATCCACAGGCGTAGAACTAAGGTTTTCTTCACTTGAAACTTGTTCTGTATCAGGATGGATTTGAACTCAAGATCTACTTGATGCTCATCTCCTAGGGTTCAAAGGCATGTACCACCATGCCTGGACCTATGCTTTCCATTTTAGATCTTATATTGAAAACCAAGAGTAGCAATCACAATCCATCCATTTTCAATTTGATACATACTTGACTCCTTATGTCAATATGTAAACAATAACCAGCTTTCTCTCCTCTGTGTTCTTTTATGTCGCTGTAGATGACTGTGAGTTGCAAATCCTTTACCACATTGATTATATTCATAAGGTTTCTGTCCAGTATATATTCCTTTATGTCTTTGGATATTAGTCTTATATCCAACGTCTTTAGAACATTGATTGCATTCTAACGTTTTTTTCTAATATGTGTTCTTTCATGTACTTGGAGATGAGTGTGACTTGCAAAAGCTTTACCACATTGATTGCATTCATAACGATTTTCTACAGTATGTGTTCTTTTATGATAATGGAGATTATTTTGATGAGCAAATGCTTTACCACACTGATCACACTGATAAGGTTTCTCTCCAGTATGTGTTCTTTTATGATATTGGAGACTAGTGTGATGTGCAAAAGCTTTACCACACTGATTACACTCATAAGGTTTCTCTCCAGTATGTATTCTTTTATGTATATGGAGACTATATTGCCATGCAAAGGCTTTACCACATTGATCACACTCATAGGGCTTCTCTCCAGTATGTGTTCTTTTATGATATTGAAGACTACTGTGTTGTGAAAATGCTTTATCACATTGATTACATTGATAAGGTTTCTCTCCAGTATGTATTCTTTTATGTTTTTGGAGATTATACTGAAGTGCAAAGGCTTTACCACATTGATCACACTCATGAGGTTTCTCTCCAGTATGTGTTCTTTTATGGGTTTGGAGTTGACCGGTTCTTGCAAAAGCTTTACCACACTGATTACATTCATAAGGTTTCTCTCCAGTATGTATTCTTTTATGGTTTTGGAGATTATTGTGATGTGGAAAGGCTTTACCACACTGATTACATTCATAAGGTTTCTCTCCAGTATGTGTACTTTTATGGTACTGAAGACTATACTGAAATGCAAAGGTTTCACCACATTCATTACATTCATAAGGTTTCTCTCCAGTATGTCTTCTTTTATGATATTGGAGACTATACTGAACTGCAAAGGCTTTACCACATTGATTGCATTGATACGGTTTCTCCCCAGTATGTGTTCTTTTATGATATTGGAGATTATTGTGATGTGCAAATGCTTTACCACACTGATTACATTCATAGGGTTTCTCTCCAGTATGGGTTCTTTTATGTTTTTGGAGTTGACTGGGTCTTACAAAAGCTTTACCACACTGATTACATTCACAAGTTTTCTCTCCAGTATGTGTTCTTTTATGATATTGGAGACTTCTTTGACATGACAAGGCTTTACCACACTGATTACATTCATAAGGTTTCTGTCCAGCATGTGTTCTTTTATGATACTGGAGACTACTCTGTTGTGAAAAGGCTTTACCACATTGATTACATTCATAAGGTTTCTCTCCAGTATTTGTTCTTTTATGTACTTGGAGATGATTGTCACTTGCAAAGGCTTTACCACATGGGTTATGTTCATAGGGTTTCTCTCCAATATGAATTCTTTCATGCCTGTAACGATAATTGGGCCATGTTAAAGCTTCACATATTCAAACGTTTTAATAGTTTTATAAATTTCATAATTTGGTCTAATGGTAAAGATAAATCAGATCTTAAGGTTTTATCACTTTTTTATGTTCATGGTGTTCCCCCTTATTATGGGTTATTTTACACTTTTGAAGAAATCCATCATGGTAAGAGCATTTACTACATGGCTCACATTTATAAAATCGTTTTTGTATATAATATTTTTATATGATGTATTTCGCATATGTGAAGAACAATGGAACAACTCAAAGCCTTATCACACTGACTGCGTTCATAATTTTTCATGTAGTATGAGTCAAACCACATTTGCAAAGTGAGCCAGGACAAAGAGAAGATTTGCCAAATACCTAGAATCTTAGATATTTTCTGCACTGGGACTTTGAGTATATTCCCAGTAACCTCAGAAAACCAATTAATTGCAAACTTGTATCATATTCAGATAGTCTACCAAAGGTATAATACTACATATCTCCTCATTGTTTTGAGACAGAAACAGGGAAATTGCCTCTTTCAATTTTCCTTTGTTCACATGGCTTTTATCCATTGTGACACATGATATATGTATTAAAAGAAGACTAACAAATGAAAAGTTTCCACATTGCATTCACAGTTTGACTCTTTGCTCCTCATAGATAGGTGGAATATGGATTAAGTTTCTTCATTGCAACATTCTTTACTCTCATACACTGCCCTCTCAATAAACTTAGCAATGTCACTACAGGTATATGAGCATCACCAACTTTACCATGGACTATTTGCTTATTAGAAGGTTTTACATGGGAGCTGGAAAGATGGCTCAGTGGTTAAGAACACTGACTGCTCTTCCAGAGGTCATGAGTTCGACTACCAGCAACCACACTGTTGCTCAAACCCATCTGTAATGGGATCTGATGCCCTCTTCTGATGTGTCTGAAAACAGTTTCAGTGTACTCCTATACATAAATAGTTCTTTAAAACAAAACAAAACAAAAGAAGATATGTGAAGTGAGGTATGGGGCATGTACTCTTTAAAGGAAAAAGGTTTTGGACATATACTTTCTACCTTTTTCAAGGTGTATACCTTTTGCAATGTGTAAGAGTTATGAGACTAAATAATTGGTAGTTCTACAGCATAGCTCTAATGCAGCTACAAATCAAATAAAGGTATTGGTTCGGTTTCTGTTTCCTCGTCTTTTTTTAGTAGAGGAATGCCTGTAAACACAAGCCAGGTAACTGACATTGAGGTACATGGTTGGTTCTGTGAAAATACTATAATCATAGCTACACTTAAAGGACTGATATTTTACACTCTTACTTTTCTTTAGAGCTCCCAGGACACACTAAAATGTCCTCAGAGGCATATTTATATCAGCTTGCACATGAAAATTACCTTTCATGTCTTCTAGAAGTTTGACAATGGTCTTCAATATGATGGTCTTCCCAATTGTAGCCTACAACACAGTTCCAGAAAATGAATGATATAGTATTGAAAATTAGGCAAAATTCAAGGTACTGTGAATTTTCACAGTACTGTGAAAGCTACAGTGAACATTCCATGAACCTGATTTATTCAGCTCATTCTTCCTCCTTTTCAATTGAAACAGTACAGGATCGATAACAAAGAAATATTTGTCCCCTTATTTTGAAAAGCAAGAGGAAATTCAGTCTTACCTATAGCAGTGATGTTCTGGTAGGTCTCCAGCATCACCTCTTCATAGAGACTTTTCTGGGAAGGATCCAGCAAATCCCACTCTTCCCCAGTGAAGTTCACACGCACATCATCATAAGTCACTGCATCCTAAAATATCCCATAGTGTACAACACAAAGCATAATCCTGACATCACTGTAAAATAAATATATGCTTCCTTGACAATATACTTATAATTCTGGTGCTTCCTCCACTATTTCCTGACAGAGAAGTTAGAATCTAATCAGCAAGTTATTTTAGAAGGAAACTGAACTATGAGGTTCACCTGTGTCACTTCTGAATGCTTTGAATAGGATATAGCATTGCAAGACAAATTACAATTGATAGAGAGGGGGAAGGAGAGAGGCAAACAGATCAACATTATTAAACACACATCAGAGACATTGTATGACCAATCACAAAGTACAAAAATGATAGGCATGTCTTTAATCCCAGAGGTACAGGCAGGTGTAAGTCATTGAGTTTGATGCCAGCCTAAGCTATGCAATGAGTTCCTCGACAACAAAGGTACATATTAAGACATTGATTCCCCTGCAAAATGGAATCAAGCAAACAAAAAACATAGAAAGAATTCAGAGGTCTTTACTGAAGTTCCTACAAAGAATTATACATTCACTACATTATACAGCTCTGTAGTCATTTAGCAGAAACCAGTTTAAACGGAAACAAATTTTATAAAAGAGAATGTATGTTTAAACAATTACAAATGGACGGATGAAAATACCAGTAATATAAATGTGGATCATAAATGAGCAACATAGAGCAGGGAAATAGCTCAGCAGTGGAAAGCTCTTTCTGGTCTTCCACAAAAAGGGGGTCAATGGCCAGTATTTACATGAGGACCCACAACTGCTCATTACTTCAAGTTTAAGTGTTCTGAGGCTGTCATCTGACAACAGTAAAGATGAGGCACACATGATAGTCATATACATGCACACTGGCAAAACCCTCATACTCTCTGGAAAAATTCAACAGGTAGGAAAAATGTCACACACCTGCAATCCAATGACTGAAGCCTTGGGTAGTATTGATGTCATGAACACATGCCATCCTGAGAAAGAGAATCTACTCTGTATATTCTTGGCCAAACTTCAAACTTCAAGATGTGGATGAAGATCTGCACAACAGCATACACTTGCATGTACAAAAACTTACATTCCAAGCACATAAGCTAATAATATAAAAACAAAATCATGCAAGCATGTTGGCCCATATCTAATCCCCTTCAGAAGAGGAAAGGCTACACAGAGAAACTTTTTTCTTGAAACACAGTAACAAAAGGAAAATAAAAATAAAATAAAATTAAAAATAAAAAACGTACCAAGCTTGTAAAAGCTTGCAAAATGGCTTAGTATTGATCAGCAAATGCTTGTACAGTATCCTAGGTGATTTTGGGACAGAGTTCAAATGGTGATTGTATGAGAGCATGAGAAGAAAGCTGAATGACCAGTTTCAAACATGACACAGTAGCCACAAAGAACAGAATTCATAGCCAAATATTAAACAAACCTTGGCGACTCTTATGAAAGTGTGCAAGGAAGGACTGAAAACCCTTAATGGGGTAGGAACTCCCCAGGAAGAGTAACAGACTCAATTAATCTGGACTCACTACACATGCCTAGGATGAGTAGCTTCTGGGGACACTCAGAAGCTGAGCCACCAACTAAAGACTAGACTAAGGATCCTGGCACATATGTAGCAGATATGTAGCTCAGACTTCATGTGGGTCGCCCAACAACTGGAGTAGAGGCTGTCCCTAAAGCTCTTGACTATCTTTAGAATCTGTTCCCATTAATGACACTGTCCTGTCTGGCTTCAATGAGAGAGGATGGACCTATCAGGACAGACACTTAATGAGCCATGATTGGGGGACCAACAGGAGGGCCCACAGCCACTCAAAGGAGAAACAGAGGGGATCAGGGATAGGGACTCTACAAAGGGGGTGACGTGGAGTGGGAACCCTGACTTCCCAAGATGATAAATATATAACTTATTGAAGAAATAAAAAAGAAAGAAATTTGTTGAGTCTACAGACACACAAACCCTATCTCCTAATAAAAAATCTGGAAAGGCTCCCCCAAAGTAAGCCAAGAAGGACAGACAAGTATTCAAAGACATCAACTAATCTAGGAACATTTTGTTTCAATAAACTCCATTCTGACCTTAGGCACTAGAGGCTCATATTCCCCCTGTGATGAAAATGCATTCAGTGTAACTTCAATGATTCTAATAGTCTGTAGAAGCTCCTACACTGTTGAAATGTTCAAAGCCTGTTTTGACACTCAGGGAAATGTCTTGATTGCCACTTCTTTTAAAATCAGAACACAAGATATATCTTTCCAGCATACAATGGCACAGAATACCCCTTCCCATTCCAATAGATAGGCATCTGCACATAGGTAGGGGAGATTGGACCAAGGCAAGAAACACAGCAGGGTAAACACCGAATCATATCCCTTTGTTTGAGACACATTGGACTTCACTTTCTAAGGGCTTAGACGGTCCAATTCCTGTAACTTCTCATCAGTTAGGATACTCCCTCTCCCAGTGTGCATCTCTGCATGACAGATTTCTCAATGTCTTACATATCTCAACATCTCTTTTCCGCAAAATGCAAAGAAATCTTCATCATCATAAATTCAATACAATGAACCCTCACAGAATCTTTACCAGGGCTCTGACTCTGCCAAAAGATGGTTAGAATAGTGCTGAACTGAAAACATAGAGGAAGTGTTCATAACCTGGAATTTCTCATCTTTCAGTTGGGAATGTTACCCCTAGGGCACCTTCTTAGACACATACGGACAATGGCATGTGCTCTGCTATGTCCGTAGCAGTTCTGTTCATAATAGCTGGAAACTGGAAACAACCCAGATGTCCCTCAACAGAACAGTGGTTACAGAAACTGTAGTTCATTTTAACAAAGGAATAATATTCAGCTATTAACAACAAGGACATAATGAAACTTGCAAGCACATGAACAGAACTAGAAAAGTAATCCAACCCAAACAGACATGCATGTATGTATTCACTCACAAGTAAATATTAACCATAAAGTACAGGTTATCCATGCTATATTCAACAGACCCAAAGAAGAGAACTGAAGTGAGCATGGTTGAATCTCACTCAGAAGGCAGAATGAAACAGTCATAGGAGAGAGATGTAGAGAAGGAAATTGTTAGAAAGCAGGACTGGAAATGGGAAAGGGGAATGTATAGGAACAGGTGTGGTAAGAGACAGGAGAGAGGGCCATAGATCCAGGAAATCTGCAGCTGGCAGGGATGGGGGAGCATGTGAGTGTGGGTGTGGGTGTGGGGAGGGGGCAAGCAGAGGAATCTTTAGCATGTGAAGAAGACCATAGATGTAAAAGGCACCCAGGAGTGTATGGGGGTAACATGACTGAGACTCATAGCAGTGGGATGTGGAACGTGAATCGGCCACTTCCTGCAGCCAGGATTGACAGCCAGTGGAGATTTAAGGACACCACCTGAACCATAAAACTTTCTGCCCAAAATTTGTCCTGTAACAAGAAATGCAGGCACAGGGGCTGGAGATGGCTCAGCAGTTAAGAGCACTGACTGTTCTTCTGAAGGTCCTGAGTTCAAATCCCAGCAACGACATGGTGGCTCACAACCAGCGATACTGAGATCTGATGCTCTCTTTTGGGTGTCTCAAAACAGCTACAGCGTAGTAACAATAAATTAATAAATAAATCTTAAGAAAGAAGGAAAGGAAGAAAAGAAAAGAAAAGAAAAGAAAAGAAAAGAAAAGAAAAGAAAAGAAAAGGAAAGAAAAGAAAAGAAAAGAAAAAGAAAAAAAAGAAATGCAGGCCCAAAAATGGAACAGACACTAAGGGAAGGGCAAACCTATACCTTACCCAACTTGAGACTAATCCCATGGACAAGCATCAATCCCTGATATTACTTGGAATACTTTTTATTTATTTATTTATTTATTTATTTATTTATTTATATTTTCATTCATTTTACTCTTCCTCTTTTTTTTTTTTTTTTGGATATTTTCTTCATTTACATTTCAAATGCTATCCCAAAATTCTCCTATACCCTCCTCCCACTCTGCTCCCCTACCCAATCACTCCCACTTCTTGGCCCTGGTTTCCCCTGTACTGGGACATATAAAGTTTGCTAGATCAAGGGGACCCTCTTCCTAATGATGGCCGACTACACATGCAGCTAGAGACACGAGCTCTGGGGTACTGATTAGTTCATATTGTTGTTGCACCTATAGGGTGGAATACTTGTATACATGCAGACAGGAGTCTACCCAGCATCTGACTGAAACAGATGCAGAGATTCACAAAGATTGGACAACACAGACAAATAAAGAACACCATGAAATCTACAAGAAAATATATTCAACTAGAAAAAAGTTCCTAAGTGAGGAAACAAGACTCAGAAAAGCAAATATGGTATGCATTGATTTAAAAACAGATATAAATTATTAGGGAAATGATAATCAAGCTACCTACCCAGAGAGACTAGGTAAAGAGGAAGGCTACGGAAGAGAAGAATGGATCTTCCTGGAAAGGGAATTAGAATAGATTCTGTGGGTGGACTGACTTTGAAGAGAGGAAGTCCAATGCAGTGAGAAATGACTAGAATTATGGGGCACTTGGGTATTAGTATAGAAACTTAGTGTACTGGTAACTTCCTGGAATCTATGAGGGTGACCTTAGTAAGGACTAATAGTAATGGGGAATACAGAATCTGAACTGGGCATCTTTTGTGGTCAGACAGGGCTTCAGTAGGAGTGGGCTATATTCACTTGAATTGTTGGCCAAGAAGGTCCCATGGGAGCTGGGCATGGTGGTGCACGCCTTTAATCCCTGCACTCGGGAGGTAGAGGCAGGCAGATTTCTGACATTGAGGCCAGCCTGGTCTACAAAGTGAGTTCCAGGACAGCCAGAGCTATACAGAGAAACCCTGTCTCAAAAAAAAAAAAAAAAAAAAAAGAAAAGAAAAGAAGGTCCCATGGGGATCCCTAAACAATGCAGATTGATGCTAGGACACAAGGTTACTCTCTGAAAACAGACAACAGAGCCATTGCTGAGGACAAGTTCCACATAGTTCACAAAATACAGACATGTTTGCAGGCTTGGAGACTGCACTCCAGTGTTCTAGTCTCTTTCAGATGAAAAGACAGTCTACAGGCTATAGGAAGAGAATCCTGGACATCAACCAACCTAAAAAACCCTTCATGTAAAATCTATCCTACCTGCAAGATGTGCAGGGGCATGGTAGCATCCATCTCTTTAGAGTCAGGAATCAATGGTTGCTTTAATGTGAAGCCCAGACCAGGAGAGGAAACTCAAGTCTTACACAACCTGGATGGCCAAAAATTTCACACAGACCAAAATGGCAAACATGGGGTTTGCCTGGGTCTCTACCAAGTCCTCTGCTGGTATGTTATGGCTGTTAGCTTGGTGCTTGTGTGGGAATCCTAACAGTGAGAAAAGATGTAGCTCTGACTCCCTCAACTGCTCTTGAAACTCTCTTCTTCCTATTGAATTGCCTTGTCCAGACTCAGTATGAGGTCTATTGCCTTTTGTTTTGCATCTTGTTTGGTCTTATTAGGCTCTCTACTCTTGGAGGTTTGTTCTTTTCTGAAGAGAAAATGGAGCAGGGAGAGTGGATCTGGGGAAGAGGGAACGTAGGATAGACTTATGAGGATTATAGGGAGGAAAAACAGTGGTCAGTATACATTGTATGAGAGAATGTATTCCAATTTAAAAACACTGATTCAACTTTTCCTAATTGTAAATGCAAAGGAGGGAAGCAATAAGGAACATAGAGAAGCAAAAGAGGGAAGACCGGGAAGGAATGACTTTGACAGGTACAGTTCTCACTGTGTCTCTTCAGAAGGTGCGCATCACACGGGAGGTTATGGCAAGCTCATTCTCGGACCCTGTCTACATCTGTTAAATCAGAAGTTTTGCTCTCATCATTGTGAAATCTGATCATGCAGGAAACAAGCCCAGGTCAGTTTCTTATCTTGTATTAGTTCTCACGACTTTGCATTGCGGAATTACAGAGTTTCCTGCTCATTTAATTCCAAAAGAGTAGCCTTGTTTCTCTTTAAGGAACACCAATATTTAAACAAGTATAAAACAATTGAACTACATATGTAATGTCATATAGTATTTCTACATTAATTTTATATTATATCACACATATACAAACTGATATGTAAAAATGCTAAATGTCTAAACATGGTCTCCAAAGCAAGAATCAAAGTGTCACCATCTCAGTTGGGCTTTCTTGATCATAAAAAGAAACAAAGATGAGACAATTTTTACTACTACATTTTTATTCAACTATAATTTACTGTCATTCTTTAAATATAAACAAAATAAGTCAGTGTGTTTCTTAATGCCATTTTTGCTTTTTCATGCAATATGATTCATTAGCAGAAAGCTCTGACATGATCCAAATAAGGCAACTTTCTGCATTTTAATATATCTTATTAAAGATATATTAAACACATTTGCTTATCATCTCTGAAACAACTCTTGCTACAAAAACAAAACAAACAAACAAACAAAAAAACAATCACATACAAACTAAAAAATGTTATAACAACCTTTGAAGGTGATTTTTCCAGCAACATTTTGTGTTCTTTCAGCCTTTCATTTTTTATTGCTACCAGTATTGTAGACAAGATGGCTGAAACTCTCATGCTCATCTGCCAAATGAGAGTGCATTAAAGATTAAAATCACGGGAGAAAGAATTGGGCAGATTGACAGTGCCTAAGCTGTCAATGACATGCTGTTGTGTAATGGATACAGCACTGACTGTGAGAGTATAATCCTTTATAAGTATACAATCCTTTAACTAGTGCTATTGTCTTTGTTCTTTCAGCTCAGTGTCCTCCTGAGGCACCCAGCTTGTCACCTACTATTGAGAACTTAGGTTATTTTATAATTTAGGCCACCACGAATCTAACTGAAACAAGCAGAAGAATTCTGATTCTTCTTTAAATTAATTCCAAGTGCCTGGAAAATATGCTGGGGAGATTTCTGGGATTCATAGCAATTCTGTCATTTTATGAGAATTCTGTATACTGCAGACCACATAAACCTAATAGAATAAGAATGCATAGAGAACATGGTTTCCTTGCTGTTTGTGGTAGGTAATGATGTTGTATGGATGTAGGTAATATGCCCAAATGCATCAGATACATACACTAAATGTGTGCAATTTTACCTCAAGTACAACACCTATCCACCTACCCAACACCATGCACACCTAGGAAACGTCTGCATCTCAGAAACTCGTTTTGTACCCTGAAATTGAATTTCCCTGAATCATGCCAATCAAGGTGCACAGTGTTACTGGAAGGGTACAAAGATTCTGATCAAGTGTAACCAAAGGACAATCCCCATCACCTCCTTTATACCACTTCCAAAACTATTTATAAAAATTGTCACATAAAACTGGATAAGAAATGAATTAAAAATGTCTAGAAACCAGACTTCAGTTTTCAAATCTGTCTTCCTACTGCACACCGAATGCAATGCTTGTGTGTGCACACTGGAAAGTGATATCATAAGCACCAGGGCTTCCCACTGCCAGGGTTCAGTGTCTTCCTGTCACATCTCATCCCATCCCCCCATTCACCCACTCCTCCAGGGAACCCACACTCAGGTAGGGTAAGAGGCCAAGGGCCTCTGCCCAAGTCACCACATGGATCAATTGAACCACAGGCTATCTCAGTCCAAGCAGATAAGACTCAGCAGTCATGCCCCTCCTGGTCTGGAACAGTGGCCCCCATACACTTCATGACATGTTTGTGGTCTCCCCCACTGCTCTCTACACCTACATCAGGACAATCCTGGAAAGAACCTACAAGCTACCTCCCACTGCTGCTCCTGACTGCTAGGCCTGCCCAGAGTCCCTCATTAACATAGACAACCAAGCTGGGCCTCAGACAGAGGCAGCTCCTGTATTAGAGGATCAGAAATCAAATGACTCAGACAGCTGAGGCCTTCCCAGTTCTGCCCTTCCACCCTAGGAACAGACTGAGCACTACTCTGGGAAATTTGATTTAGTAGAACTTTCCAGTCACACAGAGAACTTCCTGTTACTCTTCTAAGACACAAGGTCCTTTGTATTCACATTGCATTCCATAGTCAATATCCAGTGGAGCCATCTCTACCTCATAGTTGGGAAGTCCTGTAGCTACACTTCCGTCAAATCTAACAGTATCACCAATTAAAGCAAAACGTGGTATTAATTTGAAAGCAAGACGTGGTCAATGGAAGGTGAGTGAAAAAAAAAGAAATGAAAAGGAAAAGAAATGGCTTCTCCTAGTTATGGTGTAGTAGAAATTTTATTATAGATAAAAGGGAGAACATAGCAAGACATAGGGACATCTGGGAAATTTCAGAGTGGGGATGACCGAAGCTAATAAGTAGATAGCAGAGGGTACAGGGTAGTGGGGTGAACCAGATCAAGAGGTCAATGTTCTAGACAAGGCACTGAGGTGTGTATTTTACATTTCAAAGTAGACCTGGCCTCCAGGTTTTCTCAGTCCCTACCTGGCAAAACCTGTCCTCTACCCTGAATTTTCCAGCCCAGAAGCTGGGCTGCCTTCTCCCATAACTCATTCCTATATAATCCAGACATTGTGGTCTCCTCTTGCCCTTTTCCTTCCCTTTCCTCTCTGTGCACACAACCTAATGTCTTTCTTTCCCCCTCAAGCCACACCTCCCAAAGAGACTTCCCCTATAAACCTACATTTAATCTGATCTGGGTTCAACTGTCTTATTTCAAAGGCAGAGAAATAACCTATTAGTCTTGAAGAAATAACCAGTTAGTCAGGGGAGTAAATGATAAATAAAAAAAGACCAGTTACCCAAATGGTTGAATTACAAAAGGAAGGGAAGTTGAGAGACAGATCAACCCCTGGCCTAGTGGGCAGTTCTACCAGGCACACCTTGTAACAGGAAGGAACTAGAATGTCAGGGAGAATTGACAGCCACATCGGCTTTGATCTGTTAGATAGGCACCTCAGTCATTTATCCCAGGGTTTGAGACTTGGCAGTAGGAAAAAATGAGAAGGTTCAAATGATTAATTATGATCTCAAAAATTATTTTAAATGTTGAACAGGCTTTATGGTACAATATTGTTCATGGAATAGACATATGTATTAGAACACACCAAGTATTATTCATACATTTTCTTTCAGGTTGTGGACTTTTGGACAAAAATATAATAATCCTGGAATGCACAGCGACACCTGTTTATACAGATCTTCTGTGTTGGTTGAACTAGTGTAACAACAGAAATTTGGTTTCTAGAAATAAATTCAGTTTCACATGCAGATTCTTGATTGCCCTGGTCTGTGAACTTCCCAAAATGGCCAGTTTGGACTTTTACTGATCATCTAAAATTGATTACCTGAGTGAATACTCATCGCTAAAGCCAACTACTGTCAAAAAAGGAAAGCTCCCGCTTTCTGCCCTCCATAGCCTTTCTGTGCTGTGACTACACCAGCTTCAAAGGTGGTCGATGAACTCAATTATTACACGGGTCCCTCTTTATCTGTAATTCCCACAAAAAAGCCATGGAGGTTAGAGGACACTCATTTTTTTTCACACTAAGCAATAGGGCCCAGCCCGAAAGGAGGTGTATGACTGCCTTGAAGGCACGGTGCAGCAGAGCCAGGATTAGGTTTTCAAAGCAAGTCTTAACTACATATAATGACCAAGGTCTCAGCTACAGAAGACATTGCTCTAAACAAAAACAAATATGAAAGCCTCTGAACAAAAGGAATGAAATTTTTAATGATGAGGAAACTTTGGAGAATAGAAACGAACAAGAGATTAGAGCAGTGATACATACAGAAAATGAAATTCAAAAGGTAATACCAACAACTGACCTCTTAAAAAGATAAATAAATATATTGAAGAAAACAGATACATATACTACCTTTACAAAAGAGCAGACATACCTGGTAGAGAGAATGGCATTAATAAGACAGTGTGTGACCTTGTCCCTTTGTGCAATGTTACTGCTGACAAACACAGCACAGCCAATCCTTTATGTCTCAAATTTCTGAGTTGACTTAACTATATCAGTGAGCATTCCACATATCTCCACAAGGCAGTCTCCTAATCAATAATTCAATATTCACTGGCTCAAGCTAAAGTACCCAAATTGTACACCCCTGCAATCTGGTCTGTTTTTTTTCACATACATGAATTAATACAGGCTGGGAAATTTCACAATCACTCACCCTGCTTGTATCAGGTCTTTCTTCATAATGGTGCCCCCTGCAGCTGACTCCCTTAAACTTTAATCTGTGATGCAGCTACTGCCTATCTTATTTCATTGTGCAGTGTACACAGGAACCTGTTCCGTATGCTCTGGCTGAAGGCAGAAGCCGTGCTCCACATGCACGTCCTTTTCCTGTTGCTGCAATGAACAGTTCACTCCATGACTCCAATGGGTAATTTTAAAACTCTGTTGGGGTACAGACTTTTAACTAAAGAATTTAGGAAGTTTAATCAAGAGGCAAGCAAAGTCATTTCTCTGGGGACCTACAGACTGGCAGCAAGGTGACCTGAGTCAACAAAGCTTTTCTTGGAAACATCTTTCTAAAAGGCTGAAGATACAGTTGTCTTACACTTCACATGCCTTTCCAGGAGAAATCACTCTACACACAATTAAACATTACTTAAAAAAAAATCTCTATAATGATAGCAAAAATTCAGCTCTGTCTATGTTCTTTTAGGATCAGTCTTCATGTTATACTTTGGACAGTTTAAATAGGGATAGGAAAGTCTAGCCAATGAGGTAGATGGGAGATTTTTACAGCAAATATATTCCAGAAACTATTTCTTTTTTTTTTTTTTAATTAGGTATTTTCCACATTTAAATTTACAATGCTATCCCAAAAGTCCCCCATACCCTCCCCCCACTCCCCTACCCACCCACTCCCACTTCTTGGCCCTGTCGTTCCCCTATACTGAGGCATATAAAGTTTACACGAACAATGGGCCCAGAAACTATTTCTTAATTACACCAATGCCCTAATACAAAGGGTGATTCTTCAGCGACAAGGCCCAAAGTCCAAGAGCCCAGAGGGTGAAAAAGCCAAAAAGTAGAAGGTAGAATGTATAAAAGTGGGCTGGAGAGATGGCTTAGCAGTTAAGAGTGCCGAGTGCTCTTCCAGGAGTCCTGCATTCAATTCCCAGCAACCACATGGTGGCTCACAACCATCTGTAATGGGATCTGATGCCCTCTTCTGGTGTGTCTGAAGAGAGCAATCATATACATATTATATATTATATTTATATATATAATAAATCTTTAAAAAAGAAAAAAGAATGAATAAAAGTTATGGTGGAGAGGTCTTGCAGAAGCCATGTCTTGTGCTAAGTAAAGCTCTTAAGAATAGCAGCTTGTACTCTACTTACACAGGGAAGATGGAAATCAATGGGAGACTTGTAAGAAGACCTCACCTTCCTCTAAGAAGGTGCACAAGGAGGTTACTCCTTATCTAAAGAACATTACTCCAGCGCAGTGGCGGCGCAAGCTTTAATCCCATCACTCGGGAGACAGAGACAGGCAGATTTCTGAGTTGAAGGCCATCCTGGTCTACAGAGTGAGTACAAGAAGAGCCAGGGCAACACAGAGAAACCTTCTCTCAAAAAAACAGAAAAAAAAAAAAAAGAAAATGGAAAAAAAAAAAGTTGGGTTCTGAGGATAAATATTGTCATGAAGGCTTTGGCCCCAGGCCATACCAGCTGTCGGAAGGACTTTCCTGGCTTTAGAAATGGAGCTCTATTTAATTCTCAATACATTGTAGCCACAGAAAAAGCTCCCAAGGCCTAGGCTCCAGTCCATTATTGGCTCTGCCAAGTATGTTCCCGGATTTGAGAGGGAGCTATGTTAGTCTCCATACATGAGGGCCTCATGAAAAGAAGACTTCCTTGAAAAGGCTAGCCCTCCATACAACAGTGTTTCTTTCTTCTCTCTCTCTCTCTCTCTCTCTCTCTCTCTCTCTCTCTCTAATTGTTTATTTATTTACATTCTAACTGTTGCCCATGATCTGGTTCCCCCTCCCAAGGTTCTTTACCCTCCTCCACCTTCCCTTTGCCATTGAGACCATGCTCCATCACCCCATCTCCACTCCTCTCATCCACTCCTCACCTTCCTCATTCTTCTGCCCGGGGGCATCAAGTCTACAAGATTAGGTGTAGAGTCTCCTATTCGGTACAGACAATGCAGTCCTCTGCTACATATGTTCCTGGGACCATGGACCAGCCCATGTATTCTCTTTGGTTGATGGCTTGGTCTCTGTGACCTCACAGGGGTCTAGGTTACATGTTACTATTGGTCTTTTTAAGGGACTGGTATACCCTACAGCTCCTTCAATCCTTCCCCTAACTCTTCCATAGGGGTCCCTGACTGGAGTCCATTGGTTGGCTGTAAGAATCTGCATCTGTCTCAGTTGCTGGTAGAGCCTCTCAGAGGACAGTGATTTTCAGCTCCTGTCTGCAAGCACATAGGTGTTTTCCCTTCTCAAATGGACGTCAACCAGCTTAGTAGCAGAACTATGCTTTTCTCAATTAGAAAATGGGAGCTTTAGGCACACCAGACCTTAATGTTGGTTGTGACTCTGTAATGATGGATTGAGCTGCTTATTACAGACCTGCTTTTTGCTTTGAGCAAGTGCCTTTTGTGGGTGGTTGTACATCACAGTTGTCTCTCCTTTGTTATAGTTTGGAGCCAGCTGTGTAGACAAACCTGGTGAGCACACATGTGAATCCTAGCATCCTAGTCTCTAACCGACCTGCTTAGCATACTAACCTGTGGGGTGTTTTTGACACAGTCCTCCATCAGCTAAATGCTACTTACTGTCACTATTTCCTAAGCTTGGTAAACCCTTTACAGCATCAATTCTACTCTTCTACATCTCAGTTTAATATGGGAGTACTACCCAACACATGAGATACCTTTTAATAGCTCCACAAAATTAACTACAAATGGATCTTATACTTAATAGGTAAATGCTAGGGGCAAAACTTATAGAAGATTCAAGAGAAACTCGGGCTCTCCAAGTATGGCATCCGGCCCGTGATATTTCTACAAGCAAGCCCCTAATCCTAATGTTTTGAGCAGATTCAGCCCTGATACTGATGTTCTTCAGAGTTCACCTCCTGTTTTAGCAAGTGAGGAGCATCACAAAGGACCGCACAGTTGGCCACATCTCCTTACATCTGGCTGAGGCTTCCCATCCAGCCCCAGAGAGAACCCACCAAGTCAGCTCCCACTGCTCAGCCACCTACCCCTACCCATTATAGACAGTAACCATGCGCTTACCATGTTTCAAAAACGGAGCTTACTTGAGGTCCCCTCACAGCACCCAAAAGCTGCGCTCAAAGCAGGACGCAGAAAACAGTTCAACGCTGCAGAGCAAAAACAAACTTCCAGCAAGGCATCCGGAAGACCCCGCCTCAATATCTGACTGGCAGTTCCGCCCGGAATCCTTGATTGGCCCGGGAGTCTTACCCCTCCTCTAGTTTAAAGTGTGCTTCCTGTCCGGGGCCAGTCCTTTTACAGATGTCGGGAGTGGTTTGCATTCAGGTAGCCTTTGTGACTGTCCTCCTAGAGTCTCGTTTATCTGTCGTTCCATGCAGCCCTGGAGGAGGATCCACCATTGCAGCTCAGGCTGTTCATCCGCCTGCTCCTCCCCTTTGTGGGCAGTGATCTAGCACTCACCATGTCTCAAGTACGGAGCTTGCTTAAGGTCCCCCACAACACCCAACAGCAGTACTCAAAGCCGGACAGAAAGGACTATTCATGCCTGCACGCCAGAACAAACGTGCAGCAAGCCACCCGGAAGAACCCTCCTCATTGTCTGACTGGCCGGTCCGCCTGGGGTCCTTGATTGGCCAGTGAGTCTTACCCCACCTCATGGTTAAATAGAGCTTCCAGTCTTGGGTCAGGCCTTTTCCAGATCTCTGGTCTAACTTGC